>NW_025999424.1:7770160-9013990 GCF_019419815.1 Pyrus x bretschneideri | reverse complement strand
AATCAATTTCAAGGTGGTGGGATCAGTTACAGGGACTTTAGGAATCCAAACGGCAGAATCAGGGAGGATCACTATCCCCTCCCATTCATTGAGCCGTACTACGAGAACTTGATTGAGCATGTTGTGGAAGAGATCTCATTGCATGTTGTGGGTCCTAAGTGAGAAAATAAGGTCTCGTCCGGCTGCAAGACGTAAAAGAAAGCGCTACTTGGGAGGCAACCCAATACACTGAATAAAACAAGCATGTTCATTGATTTCCGAGAAATTACAAGTGCGAAAAAAAAAAATGTATCTAACAAAGAAAGAGAAAGATGGAGCCTTCACAAAGGTTGTTTACGTGAAGCCCCACTACGTGGCAAAACTCTAGGAGCAAGAGGCATCGGAGTGGGAGGCATCGGAGCAAGAGGCATCGGAGCGGGAGGCATCGAAGATAGATCATTCGGGCCTCAATACTTGGTGGAACGCTAGATGACGCAGGAAAAATGTGCCTCTGGAAGAAAGCCGCAAGCCTTTGACGGTCACTTTGAATTCGACCTTGAGATTCTTGCATCTCATCAAGCTTCCTCTTCATGCCTGTCGAATAATTATTTGCAAGCACGTGCAAACTTCTATTCTCGTGCTTAAGTTGTTTGATCTCTTGCTTAAGATTTTCCACCTCCGCCATCATGATTCAACTTGACGGGATCGAGCAAGTAGGCGTTGGCCCATGTTGGAAACAGAGCCCGCACACTGAACACTGAGAGCTAGGGACTCTTGAACGGCCAACTCATCGGACCGTCCTGAAAGCAGCCTACTGTCTTTAGGAGTGAGGAGGTTCCTAGCTACTATCGTAGCTGTTGTTGCATTCGTCATCACGGAGTCTTCACCTGTAAGAGGCCATTAGAAGATAAGAAAGACGGGCACCATACATTACCTTGACGCGGCGCAACCGGATCACTGCTGAGACTCAAATCTAAGCAAATGTTAGATGGGTTAGCCATTTTCAAAGATGTTAAAGGAGAAGGGTTGGATGGAGTAAAATCTCAAAGGGCCGAAGATGATTTTCACGAATGGGCAATCTTCAAAGTGTGCATGTTAGAGGTGATCGATCACCTCTATAAAGGGAGAGACGACACAACCACCGATTCAAATTGAAGAGACACCACTCTTCAAAGCCGGATTTTCCTGCGTAAATTTCGCCAACTCTTCAGACACAATCTCGGCTTTTCAGATAAAGCGTGCAACTTTGTCAAAAGCTCTCTGACAAAGTTGAAAACGCGTGGAGGTCTTTATCCCAGCTACACACTTTTGCCGACAAGCGTGGGTGACAAAGCCGCAATCTCGGTTTTTCAGAAACCGCGTGCAACTTTGTCAAAAGATCTCTGACAAAGCCGCATCCGTACTACTACTTGCCATTACAATTCCTATATACATCAAAATTCATGGCAAGGCATACATCCAAAAATGCATGACTGTCTTCTCGGCCGAGAATGTAGCTGCAACCAAACCTCTCAAACATGCTCAGTTTTCTTCTTCCCTTGAGAACACATATTCAACCATTGATGTATCCCCCAAAGAAGATACCAGATGCCTGGAGTACAGATGAGGCAAGAGGAAACGGTGGATCGAAGCATGTGGAGACAAGCGCAACAAATATATGTGCTGATTCATTCGTTACTTCTTCAAAAGCAAAAGTATCTCATATCATCAAGGGCGAAAGCAAAGGTATCTCATATCATGATCTTTCCCTGTCTTTTCCTTTGTCCTTGTTATTACTCGCATGGCAAAGTGAAGTGAGCAACCTGGAATCTATTCCCTGGTTGCTTACCTAGCGTTGCTCTCGAGTAGTCATCTTCAAAGGTTGATACACTTCCAGAGAAGGGACCACATCTGCTTGGAGAAAGACGAGTGACAATGAAAAATCAATCTTTCTAATTCGTACTCTTCAGTACGAATTAGAAAGATTGAACAAAGAAACAGGTCATCACCTCCACCTCGTGCTTGCCTGCCATGTGTCAGAATCCTCCAGCCCAGTTCAAGATTAGCCTATGGAAAATCAACGATTGGAGGAAACCAGAAAATCTTCCAGTCAAACTCAAGATCAAGCCTCAATGCAATCACCAAGGAGAAGATGGAATTTACACTCCATAACCAGATTTGCGTCCCTAAACTCTTCTCTTTGTTAGTTACATTCTGCCATGTTTAGTATGTTTAGTTGCTGTTTATGTGTTTACTTTTGTTTGGTGTGAATTTAAGCTTAAAACATTGAGGACAATGTTTGATTGAAGTGTGGGGGGGGTAACTAAGTATGTTGAGGCAAATTCGTGGGATTTTATCACCCATAACTTCAAGTGTTGTTCCTTACTGTTTTAAAATGTTTTTAAGCTGATTTGGAGTGTTTTAGTGTGTTTTGTTTTATAACTCCGAAAATCACATAAAAATTTGAAAAACATGTTTTGAAAAGCCTAAAAAGAGTTTTTGAGTCGTTTTTGTGTGTTTGTGTCTTAGGGTACCTTCCAACACAATGATGAAGATTTGGTTTTTAATTGCATGACTGTTAAGAAAGAGTTATAAACATGGAAAAAAAGTTTGATATACTCTTGGTATATGCTTGGTTATGGTTATTGATAGGAGCATATTTAGGCGACTTACTTAGCTTGTTTTCGTGCATCTATGTTGTTAATTCATAGTTGTTTTAGTAGTTTAAGCCATTTTCGTGTGTTTTAGGTTCATATGGCTAAGGAGAGCAAAAAGATGCATTTTGGAGCATTTTGGAGCAAAATTGGGCTTGGAATGGATAGCATATGATTGGAGCCAAAGTGTTGGACGAATTTGAAGGCCTTGTATTCATTTGGAATAAAACAAAGGGCCTAGCCCATTTCTCTCTTAAACCAACCCCAAGGCCATGCATTTCCTTCCAATTCCAAAAGCCCACAATCACTTCAAAGCCATGCAAAGAACCATCCATTCCATCAAAAACAATCCATCAATTCACATGCAAAACCACCATTAACACACAATGCCCCCAAACAAGCCAACCTAGCTAACCTACATGCATTCTTTATGCAACTCTTCATCATTCCACCATTCATTCTTTATTCCAAAAACAAGGTCACATGCATTTCCACCTTCCTACTTCATCATTTCACCAAATTCTCCCTCTTTAACTCATTTCATTATTCATTCACTTTGCATTCATTCAATTCCACCCCACATGCACCCTTTATTCTTCATCATTGCAACCATGGCACATTTACACCAACAAAACAACTCCCATGCCATGGCCTACTCATATTCCCATTTCCTTTCCAACATCTCACATGCATTTCCACCTTCCCACTTCATCATTTCACCACATTCTCCCTCTTTAACTCACATGCATTCATGATTCATTCACTTTGCATTCCTTTGCAATTACACCCCACATGTCCATTTAATCATTCAACCACATTCCCATTAACCACAAAACAAATCAAACAACACTACCCATGATTCAATCCATCTTCCACACCTTTCCAACCTAGCCACACCCTTTAATCATCCCCCCTTTAATTTATGATTTTATTTCCTAACCCTTCATGCATTATTTATTCACTCTTCATCATAACAACCACATTCACTCTTAAACAATCATCCACATATTCTCCCATTCCCCCTATAAAAACCCATGCATTCATACACAAAGGGACATCTCATCTCATTTCACAACACAACACCCCTCAAACACTTCCATTTCTTCCCTTCCCTTTCTCCTCCATTTCTTCCATTTCCATAATCCCCCAATCCATTCAACACACCAACAACATCCCTTAGTCCTTGTGCTACAACGAAGAGGAAGAGAAGAGGGCCTAAACGTTCATACAATTCACGTTTGAGTTGTTGGAATGTTTACGCGTTTCTTTGATTTCAATGTTTAAATTCAATTCTCTTTGTTTTGTAATATGAGAAGAGGAAGAGAAGAGTGCCTAAACGTTCATACAATTCAAGTTTGAGTTGTTGGAATGTTTAGGTGTTTCTTTGATTTCAAAGTTATGAGGAACTAAACCCTTTTTTGGCTAGGGGTGATTTCAATACCATGATTATTTATGTAATATGAATTGATGAATTCCGGTTATGAACTCTTGATTCGTGAATGCAATTGGCTAACTATTTGATGATTAACTTATTTGTGTTTGTTGATTGAGGGTCGACACTTAATTAGCATGCATGAATATGTGGCTAAAGTTTAAGAAGGTTTCACATAATCGTTACTAACTTATACTTGAAAGTAGTGAAGGTCGCTTGTCACGATCGCGTTAAGTTTAATTCTTAGCATGAGTAACATGATGTCATAGTTGCAAATGCTTATGGTTTTCATTATTCTTAATGATCTTCGATTGTATCTCTATTATGATGACATGTAGGGAACTTTTGAGAATGTTTTGGGTTGTCGAATGATGCCATCCAATCCAATAATATAAGGAAAATCTGAGGGTTAACTAGTGATGTCACGGTTAATTTGGGGCATTGTCGTTCATAATTCAATGAAGGAATAACTGGAAATTGATTCATATGCATAAATATCATGTGTGGAGAAAGAACCTCTAGCTAATTCACCAACCATCTTATTTCATCAATTACATTCTGTCTAGTTATTAACTTGTTTCGTTATTTTCAATTTTCATCAAACCTCAATCCCCCTTTTGCTTTAATGTTCAATATAGTTAGAAATCAATTTAGTTTGTGTTTTTAAAGCATTTTGATTCTTTTGGTTTTGTCTTAGTGTTTTAACGTTTAGTTTCACATTCTTTGAGTCTAGTTTAACGTTTTATATTGTTTTTACGTTTAGTTTTAATTCGTCCAAATCCAATTCCCCCCTATTTCGTTGAAGTCTTAGTCTTAATCTTTCTTATTTTTAGTTTTGCTTTCTTCGAGCATTAAATAGTGTTTTATATTGTGTTCTTATGTTTTTAGTCAATTTAGAAGGTTTTAGCAAGCCCTCCTAATCCCCGGTCTAGAACGATCCCTCACTTATCCATTCTACTACAATTGTCAACGAGGGTTAATTTGAGTGTCAAGTAATTTTCGCATCAAATTTTGGCGCCGTTGCCGGGGATTAGCAACTTTGCTAATCCCTTATCTTTATTTTTATTTTTTTGTTTTTTTTTGTTTTTCGTGCATTCTTATTTCAGATTCTTAGTTTGTTTGTTTTCTTGTTTTTCAGGTACTGTGTATGACTCGAAGCTCTCGGCCTATTATAGAGAACATCTCCAACTTTGACGGTGATTTTGAACGCACTTTGAGGAGAACGAGGAGTCAACAAGAGCCACCACAACCTCCACCACAACCTGGGCTTGAAGAAGACGAAGAAGGTGTAGAAGAAAAGCCACGGATCAGATTTTTGAAGAAGAACAAGCCATGGCAAGCAGATAATAGAACCATCAAGGAGCTTTCGGCCTCGGGTTTGGATAATGCATTGCCTCTTTGTATCCAATACCCCACGGCTGCAGAGGGGAAGACTGAGGTGTTTGAACTCAAATCCAGTTTGTTACACCATATTCCGAAGTTCCATGGCTTGTCTATGGAAGACCCCAACAAACACTTGAAGGAGTTCGAGGTGGTTTGTTTGAGCATGACCCCCGTCACTGTGGATGGGAGTATAATGATGATGAAGGCCTTTCCATTTTCACTTATGGACAAGGCCAAAGATTGGCTCTACGAACTAGCCCCAGGAACTGTGACTTCGTGGGAGAGTATGAAGCGTGCTTCTTGGAAAATTCTTCCCTACTTCGAGAGTGATTCTCCTACGGAAGAAATTAGTGGTATTCAACAGAATCATGGTGAGACATTCCCGGCTTATTATGAGCGCTTCAAGGGCCTTGTAGCTTCATGTCCTCAACATCAAATGAAGGAGGAACTTCTCCTTCAATATTTCTATGAGGGCCTCCTTCCTATCGAACGTCAAATGCTTGATGCATCAGCGGGAGGAGCATTGGTGGACAAAACACCAAGGGATGCCAAGATGCTCATAGCCAACCGAGCGCTCAACGCTCAACAATATGAAGGAGTGGGCCAAAGGGAAGCCCCACGGCAACAAAGTGTAAATGAGGTGAGTGCTATTTCTGAAATTCAATCACAACTTGCTAATCTTACTTCTCTTGTTTCTCAGGTTGTGATTGGTCCAAAAGCACAAGAACACCAAGTTTGTGGCGTGTGCTCAATTCAAGGGCATCCATCCGACAAATGCCCTCAACTAATCGAGAATGGTGGGTGGGAATCTGCCAATGCAATTGGTTTCCAAGGACAAAATCAAAACAACCCATACTCGAACACTTACAATGCCGGATGGAGGGACCATCCAAACTTCAAATGGAGGGAACCACAACAAGCTGCCCAACAAGGAGGATTTAGGCCAAACCCCCCTGGTTTTTATTCCAAGCCGTATGCACCCCAACAATCCCAACAACCTTCGGCATCATCTCATTCAGGTACGTCTTTAGAAAATAATCAAGCTATGCAATTACTAACCTCTATTTCGCAGGGGTTGCAAAATCAAAACAACCGGATAGAAATAACGAGAAGGAGATGATGGATATGAAGAAACAAATAGGGCAGATTTCTGAGTTCCTTGGACAGATTAGAGAGCAAGGAAAGCTTCCTAGCTCAACCACAGTCAATCCAAAGGGAGGATTCGAATCCGCCAAGGCCATCACCCTAAGGGATGGAAAGAAGTTGGGACCGAGCCAAACAATCCCAAATCTGCCCAGAAAGTAGATGAAGAGACGACACAACCTGAGGAAGTGTCTAGCTCACCCACAGAAAGAGTGAAAAACCCAATGTCGCAGGCCCCCAATCACCCTAACTCGGCCAAATCAGGTAATTTAAAATCAAATTCATGTACTTCACATCCTAATCTTCCCAATGTACCTTTTCCTCGCAGGTTCATGCAAGAAAAAAAGGAAGAAAGCGAGAAGGACATTCTTGAAACGTTCCGGAAGGTGCAAGTGAACATACCTCTTCTCGATGCAATCAAACAGGTTCCAAAGTATGCTAAATTCCTCAAGGACCTATGCAATACAAGGAGAAGAAGGGCAAACAAAGAGGTAGTGAAGGTAAGCGAGAATGTGTCCGCTGTTTTGCAACGTAAACTGCCTACCAAGTGCAAAGACCCCGGTAGTTTCACGATTCCTTGTGTGATTGGACATAATCGTTTTGAACATGCCATGCTTGATTTAGGTGCATCCATAAATGTCATGCCTTATTCTATTTACGCATCTATGAATTTGGGTGAATTAAAACAAGATGGTGTAATTATACAACTGGCCGATCGTTCTAACGCGTATCCAAAAGGAGTTTTGGAAGATGTGCTTGTGCAGGTGAACCATTTAATTTTTCCGGCTGATTTCTACGTCCTAGACATGGAGGATTCAGCCCATTCTACATCTTTGCCGATTCTCCTTGGTAGGCCATTCATGAAGACGGCCCGAACGAAGATTGATGTATACAAAGGCACCTTGACAATGGAATTCGATGGGGAAGTGATTGATTTTAATATTTCTGAAACTATGAGATATCCCGTTGATGACCATTCTTGTTTTTCCATTGATGTTATCGATTCTTTGGCACAGGTATACCTTGAAGAATTGAACGAGGACGCCCTGGAAACAACCATCACTAAGGCCTTAGAGTGCAAAAATGAAGGATTTGGGCCAATGCAAGGCCACGGCAAGGAGGAGGAATTCTTTGCCATGGGTTCTAGTGAAGAAATAATTGAGGTTGTGGCAGCCCTTGAGTCATTGCCACAACAATATGGTAAGGTTCCACTCTCACTTTCAAATTCAGTTTCCACTAAGATGCTACCCTCTGTTGTTCAGGCACCATCGCTTGAACTTAAGCCGTTGCCGGACCATTTGAAGTATGTGTTTTTGGGAGAAGGTGAAACATTGCCCGTCATCATTTCATCAAGTCTCACGGCAATGGATGAGGAGAAGCTTGTGAGGGTGCTGCGAGAACACAAAACGGCCATAGGGTGGACTTTGGCCGACATTAAAGGAATAAGCCCTACCACATGCATGCACCGTATACTTCTTGAGGAGGGGACTAAGCCATCCCGAGAGGCTCAACGCCGTCTCAACCCTCCGATGATGGAAGTGGTGAAGAAGGAAATAATCAAGCTTTTGGATTGCGGAGTGATCTACCCTATCTCCGATAGCCGTTGGGTCTCTCCAGTTCAAGTCGTTCCCAAGAAGTCCGGAGTAACTGTTATCAAGAATGATGAGAATGAGCTCGTGCCTACACGCATTCAGACTGGATGGCGAGTATGTATCGATTACCGGAAGTTAAATGCCATGACTAGGAAAGATCACTTTCCTTTGCCATTCATCGACCAGATGCTCGAAAGGTTAGCCGGTCATGCCTTTTACTGTTTTCTTGATGGATACTCTGGATATAACCAAATTGTGATAGCCCCGGATGATCAAGAGAAGACCACATTCACATGTCCCTTTGGAACATTTGCTTATCGTCGCATGCCATTTGGCTTATGCAACGCACCGGCCACTTTCCAAAGGTGTATGGTAAGTATATTTTCTGATTTTGTTGAAAAGATCATTGAGGTTTTCATGGATGATTTCAGTGTATTTGGGAGTTCATTTGATAATTGCTTGGATAATCTGACCTTAATTTTGAAACGATGTGTTGAAACTAACCTTGTCTTGAATTGGGAAAAATGTCACTTTATGGTGAAACAAGGTATAGTTTTAGGACATATTGTTTCAGAAAAAGGAATTGAAGTAGATAAATCGAAAATAGACCTTGTACGTCATTTACCCTCTCCTACTTCGGTTAGAGAGATACGTTCGTTTCTTGGCCATGCAGGGTTCTATAGGCGTTTTATCAAGGACTTCTCCAAGATGTCTAACCCTCTTTGCCGATTGCTTCAAAAAGATGTGCCATTCAAGTTTGATGAAGAGTGTAATTCGGCATTTAACCAACTCAAGGAGAAGCTAGTCTCGGCCCCCATTATTGTACCTCCAGATTGGAGCCTTCCGTTCGAGCTCATGTGCGATGCATCCGACTATGCATTAGGAGCTGTTCTAGGACAAAGAAGAGACAAGCGGCCGCATGTCATATACTATGCCTCTCGGACTCTCAATGATGCCCAATTGAACTACTCCACGACGGAAAAAGAACTTCTAGCTGTGGTTTTTGCTTTAGATAAATTCCGTTCATATTTAATTGGTACTAAAGTAATCGTTTATTCTGATCATGCAGCTTTGAGGTACTTGCTCACGAAAAAGGAAGCAAAGCCGAGGCTTATCCGTTGGATTCTTCTTCTTCAAGAATTTGATATTGAAATCCGGGATAAGAAAGGGAGCGAGAATGTAGTGGCTGACCATCTAAGCCGAATGATCCACGAGGAGCATGAACATGCCGTACCTATCCCTGAAACTTTTCCCGATGAGCAGCTGCTATCCATTGAGGTAAGTGAACCATGGTATGCAGATTTAGTGAATTACTTGGTGGCTAAAAAATTTCCAAATGAACTAAACAAGCACCAACGTGATAAGCTTAAAAATGATGCACGTTTCTATGTTTGGGATGACCCTTATTTGTGGAAGTATTGCTCAGATCAAATTGTACGTAGATGTGTGCATGATTCTGAATTTCACTCAATTCTAAGCTTTTGTCACACATATGCATGTGGTGGTCATTTTGGCACACAACGCACTGCCCTCAAGGTTCTAGAGTGTGGTTTTTATTGGCCGACTATATTTAGGGATGCTAGAACCTTTTGTATGTCTTGTGATCGTTGCCAACGAATGGGTAACATAGGTACCAAGGACCAAATGCCGCAAACCCCTGTCTTTAATGTTGAAATTTTTGATGTTTGGGGCATTGATTTCATGGGCCCTTTCCCTCCATCTTATGGTTTCACTTATATCTTGCTAGCCGTTGATTATGTTTCTAAATGGGTGGAAGCAAAAGCCACCCGTACTAACGATTCTAAGGTGGTTGCAGATTTCGTGAAAACTAACATTTTTGCTAGGTTTGGAATGCCGAGAGTAATCATAAGTGATGGAGGGTCTCACTTTTGCAATCGGACCATTGAGGCGTTGCTAAGAAAGTACCATGTCAACCATAAGGTCTCCACACCTTACCATCCTCAAACAAATGGCCAAGCCGAGGTGTCTAACCGAGAAATCAAACAAATTTTGGAGAAGACCGTTGGACCAACAAGGAGGGATTGGAGCTTACGTTTAGATGATGCACTGTGGGCATATCGTACGGCGTACAAAACACCCATTGGGATGTCACCTTTTCGGCTCATCTATGGTAAGCCATGTCATTTGCCCGTAGAGTTAGAGCACAAGGCACATTGGGCCGTGAAGACTTTCAACATGGACATAGATGCAGCAGGAGTTCATAGGAAGCTCCAATTGAATGAACTTGAAGAGATTCGGAATGAAGCCTATGAGAATGCCCGGATGTACAAAGCCAAGACCAAAGCATTCCATGATAAAATGATTCGAACCAAGACCTTCACAGTTGGGCAGAAAGTGTTGCTTTTCAACTCTCGCCTACGTTTGTTTCCTGGTAAGTTGCGTTCTAAATGGATTGGCCCATTTGTTGTTACTAACGTTTTACCTTATGGTACAATCCACATAAAAAGCTTAAGGAATGGCGTAGAATTCAAGGTGAACGGGCATCGGTTGAAGCCATATTACGAGCATGGTGTGGGGCAAGTGGTGGAAGACATTCCTTTCCATTCCGTGGGCTCAAATGAAGATTGAAGAGGGTACTCGTCCGGCTGAAAGACGTAAAAGAAAGCGCTTCGTGGGAGGCAACCCATGCATCCGAATAGAGAAGAACTTGGAAACCCCTTTAAGAGACTTATTTTTATTCCTTTCCTTTTCTTTACTGCCTTTACTTTGCTTTCCTTATCGTATTTGTTTATTTGCTTGCTCTGTTGTGACTTTCTGCTTAAAACATTGAGGACAATGTTTGATTTAAGTGTGGGGGGGTAAACAATTTGTTTTTGCATGAATTTCGTGGGATTTATTCACCTATCACTTAGAATGTTGTTTCTTGTTGTTTTAAGCGTTTTTAAAGTGTTTTAGTGTGTTTTATAGTGTCTTGGCATAAAAATCCGAAAATTTGATAAAAATTTGAAAAAATTCTTTTGAAAAACCCAAAAAGATGTGTTTTTAGAGTCATTTGAGTCATTTTGGTGTTTGTTTATGTCTTAGCGCTACTTGGGAGGCAACCCAATACAGTGAATAAAACAAAGCTTTTTCATTAATTTTCGAGAAATTACAAATGTATCTAACAAATGGAGCTTCACAAAGGTTGTTTTTGTTTTTGTTTGCGTGAAGACCCACCACGAGTCAAAACTCTAGAAGTGGAAGGCATCGGAGCAGGAGGCATCGGAGCGGAAGGCATCGGAGCAGGAGGCATCGGAGCAAGAGGCATAGGAGCGATAGGCGTAGGATATAGAGCATTCCAGGCCCCAATACTTGGCGGAACGCTGGATGACCCAGGAAAAAGGTGCCCCTGGAAGAAAGACGCAAGCCGTTGACGGTCACTTTGCATCCGACCTTGAGATTCTTGCATCTCATCAAGCTTCCTCTTCATGCCTGACGAATAGTTATTTGCAAGCACATGCAAAGTTCTATTCTCGTACTTAAGTTGTTTGATCTCTTGTTTCAGGTTCTCCACCTCCGCCATCAAAGATTCAACCTGACGGGAGCGAGCAAGGAGGCGTTGGCCCATGTTTGACACAGAACCAGCGCACTGAACGCTGAGAGCCAGGGACTCTTGAACGGCCAACTCATCGGACCGTCCTGAAAGCAGCTGACTATCTCTGGGAGTGAGGAGGTTCCGAGCTACTATCGCAGCTGTTGTGGCGTCCTGCATCACAGAGTCTTCACCTGTAAGAGGACCGTTAGAAGAAAAGAAAGAAGGGCGCCATACGTTACCTTGACGCGGCACGCCCGTATCACTGCGGAGACTCAATTCTAAGCTAAGGTTCGATGGGTTTGCCATTTTTCAAAAGTGTTCAAAGAGAAGGGGTGGACGGAGTAAATTTTCAAAGGGCCGGAGACGATTTTTCAGAATGGGAAATCTTCAGAGTGTGTAAATTGGCGGTGATCGATAGCTCTATAAAAAGCCAAGGCAACGCGTCCACCAATTCAAAAAGCCGGAATTTGAGGCGTAAAGTTCGGCGACGCTCCCTCGGCTTTTTCAGAAAACGCGTTCAACACGTGGAGGCCATCATCGCAGCTACACGTTTTTAGCCGACAAGCATAAAGTTCGGCGACGCTTTCTCTGCTTTTCAGAAAGCGCCTGCTCAGAAATCGAAGAGGCGTCTTCAAAGATCGAAGAGTCGTCACTATTTCAAAAAGCCGGATTTGCGGGATCAAAACGTTTGTCGACAAGGGTAAAAGAACAGTACCATCACTTGCTATTGGGAAATCCCTATATTTGTCGACTTTCATCTTTTATGGCAAGGCAAACCTGAAGAAAATGACCAACTCTTCCTCACCTCTGAGGGCGCACTCCCAGCAAAGCCTTTTGAAATACTCAATTTTTTCTTCTTCCCCAAAGATGATACCAGATGCCTGGAGTACAGATGACCCAGGAGGAAGCAGCACAACAAATACATGTGCTGATTCATTCACCGCTTCTTCAAAAGCAAAGGTATCTCATATCATCAAGGTCAAAAGCAAAGGTATCTCATATCATGCTTCAATATATCATTTTCCTTTGCCTTACATTGAAGCATGAGGAGACAAGCATATGCTGAGCTATCCTCTAACCCTCTTCAATACGAATTGGAGAGATTGAACAAATAAAAGGAGTAAGCTCAGACCTTCGGGGGAGACCAAAAGAATCCTGCTACCTAGTTCAAGAGTAGCACAAAGGAAAATCAACGATCGGAGGAAACCAAAAGAAACCTCAGCCCAGTTCAAGAGTAAGCCTGTGGAATCACCAAGATCATGCCCATGCATTCAACAACGGAAGGCCGAGAAAGCACTCCAATTCCAGATTTGCATCTCTAAACTCTTTTCTTTGTTAGATACATTCTGCCATGTTAGGTTGTTTAGTTGTTGTTTTGTTTGTTTGTTTGTTAATTTTGTGAGTCTATGCTTGAAACATTGAGGACAATGTTTGAATTAAGTGTGGGGGGGTAACTAAAGTGTTTTGATGCAAATTCGTAGGGTTTTATCCACCATAACTTCAAATATTGTTTTCTTGTTGTTTTTAAGTGTGTTTAAACTGTTTTAGTGTGTTTTGACTTAAAAATTCGAAAATCCCATAAAAATTTGAAAAATTGTTTTGAAAAACCCAAAAAGAATTGTTTTAAAGTTGTTTTTGTGTGAGTGTTTGTGTCGTAGGTACCTTCCAACACTTGCCTCAGGATTTGGTTTGTAATTGCATGACTGTTAAAAAGAGTTATAAACATGGAGAAAAGTTTGATTTACTCTTGGTATATGCTTGGTTATGGTTATAATGTATGACTTCACATGCAATCATAAAAGAAAGATTAGTTTTTGTAACATGCCTGAAGGAAGGAACTCAAACAAACGCTACAACCCTGAGAGACTTGAGCCTATAACGTTCTTTGGAGAGTATAATCTGTGATTTCTTGTTTTCTAAAGTCGTTGCATGATCTCATTATTCTTTGCTTGGTTGCTACTTAGAAGGCGTTTCATCATATAGTTCCAAATGCTAGAACTCATGCCCATTTCATTCAAAGCATGTTATTGATTTGCATAACACATATTCAAGATGAAGTTGTGTAGTGACCACCACCATAGCCAAATAGCCTCACTTCCCATATTTCGTATATGTTGTAAGTTTTACCCCCGTTGAGCTTGTTTAGCCCATGTTCTTTGTTAACCCTTATCATCCTCACCTAGCCTAGATTAGGACGATTTGTACCCTTGTTCTTGAAGTATAGTGAGCATGACTTAAATGAATTCCTTTTGAGTTACATTATGCAAGAAAATGAGTGTGGGGGAGTAAAAGTTTGTTTTTAAATTTATATGTACGTTTTGAGATTCAAAAGAAAAAGAAAAAAAGAAAAAAAGAAAAAAAGAAAAAAAGAAAAAAAAAAAAAAAAAAAAAAAAAGTTGAAAAATATTGTTGGTTGAAGTAAGGGCCCAAAACAATAAATTAGGCCCTAAGAGTTGATTGAATCTCCCCCTTATGTCTAAAAGTTTATTTCTGCATGCCAAGTGAATTCTAAGCCTTAATTTCATTACCTTGCTTGCTATTGTTTAAAGAACTTTTGTTTATCCTTACCTTTCCTTGTGAGCCAATATCCCAAGCCCTATTACAACCCGTGACTTCAATCTTGAGTGTTATGTGTTTCAATTTGTGGAGTTTGAACTTGGTATGAGCATATGGTGTCACTGGTTCTCGCGTCTAAGTAGTAGCATTCCATTCATGAGATCATATCTAAACATGCTTATTAACTCCAGAAATTGCGTTCTTTGTGATACATATATGTGAGTGTTCGTTTTCATGTTTACATCAATCTTCTCACATATGACTAGATTAGGGTGTGTAGTTAGAAAATCTGAGTGAAAATCGAGTGCATATCTTGTAAGGAATTGAGCAAATTCTCTAAAGGCATGTTACTACATTCAAAACATGGTTTTAAATGCTTAATTGTGAACTAGTATGTGGTGACTATGATTAAGAATGTACTTAAGTGTGAAGATGACTAAAATCTGTGGGAATGGTGATTTTTAACATGTCATGTGCATTGAAAATCCCTAAGACGGTTGTTGGAAGGTGTAGGTTGTGTTTTACGTGTTTAAGTGTCGTTTTGTTTATTTGTTTTTATTCTGTTTTGCTCGAGGACTAGCAAAAGATAAGTGTGGGGGAGTTTGATAGGAGCATATTTAGGCGACTTACTTAGCTTGTTTTCGTGCATCTATGTTGTTAATTCATAGTTGTTTTAGTAGTTTAAGCCATTTTCGTGTGTTTTTAGGTTCATATGGCTAAGGAAGCAAAAAGATGCATTTTGGAGCATTTTGGAGCAAAATTGGGCTTGGAATGGATAGCATATGATTGGAGCCAAAGTGTTGGACGAATTTGAAGGCCTTGTATTCATTTTGGACATAAAACAAAGGGCCTAGCCCATTCTCTCTTAAACCAACCCCAAGGCCATGCATTTCCTTCCAATTCCAAAGCCCACAATCACTTCAAAAGCCATGCAAAGAACCATCCATTCCATCAAAAACAATCCATCAATTCACATGCAAAACCACCATTAACACACATGCACCCAAACAAAGCCAACCTAGCTAACCCTACATGCATTCTTTATGCAACTCTTCATCATTCCACCATTCATTCTTTATTCCACAAACAAGTCACATGCATTTCCACCTTCCTACTTCATCATTTCACCACATTCTCCCTCTTTAACTCATTTCATTATTCATTCACTTTGCATTCATTCAATTCCACCCCACATGCACCCTTTATTCTTCATCATTGCAACCATGGCACATTTACACCAACAAAACAACTCCCATGCCATGGCCTACTCATATTCCCATTTCCTTTCCAACATCTCACATGCATTTCCACCTTCCCACTTCATCATTTCACCACATTCTCCCTCTTTAACTCACATGCATTCATTATTCATTCACTTTGCATTCCCTTTGCAATTACACCCCACATGTCCATTTAATCATTCAACCACATTCCCATTAACCACAAAACAAATCAAACAACACTACCCATGATTCCATCCATCTTCCACACCTTTCCAACCTAGCCACACCCTTTAATCATCCCCCCTTTAATTTATGATTTTATTTCCTAACCCTACATGCATTATTTATTCACTCTTCATCATAACAACCACATTCACTCTTAAACAATCATCCACATATTCTCCCATTCCCCCTATAAAAACCCATGCATTCATACACAAAGGGACATCTCATCTCATTTCACAACACAACACCCCTCAAACACTTCCATTTCTTCCCTTCCCTTTCTCCTCCATTTCTTCCATTTCCATAATCCCCCAATCCATTCAACACACCAACAACATCCCTTAGTCCTTGTGCTACAACGAAGAGGAAGAGAAGAGGGCCTAAACGTTCATACAATTCACGTTTGAGTTGTTGGAATGTTTACGCGTTTCTTTGATTTCAATGTTTAAATTCAATTCTCTTTGTTTTGTAATATGAGAAGAGGAAGAGAAGAGTGCCTAAACGTTCATACAATTCAAGTTTGAGTTGTTGGAATGTTTAGGTGTTTCTTTGATTTCAAAGTTATGAGGAACTAAACCCTTTTTGGCTAGGGGTGATTTCAATACCATGATTATTTATGTAATATGAATTGATGAATTCCGGTTATGAACTCTTGATTCGTGAATGCAATTGGCTTAACTATTTGATGATTAACTTATTTGTGTTTGTTGATTGAGGGTCGACACTTAATTAGCATGCATGAATATGTGGCTAAAGTTTAAGAAGGTTTCACATAATCGTTACTAACTTATACTTGAAAGTAGTGAAGGTCGCTTGTCACGATCGCGTTAAGTTTAATTCTTAGCATGAGTAACATGATGTCATAGTTGCAAGTGCTTTGTCAATGCTTATGGTTTTCATTATTCTTAATGATCTTCGATTGTATCTCTATTATGATGACATGTAGGGAACTTTTGAGAATGTTTTGGGTTGTCGAATGATGCCATCCAATCCAATAATATAAGGAAAATCTGAGGGTTAACTAGTGATGTCACGGTTAATTTGGGGCATTGTCGTTCATAATTCAATGAAGGAATAACTGGAAATTGATTCATATGCATAAATATCATGTGTGGAGAAAGAACCTCTAGCTAATTCACCAACCATCTTATTTCATCAATTACATTCTGTCTAGTTATTAACTTGTTTCGTTATTTCAATTTTCATCAAACCTCAATCCCCCTTTTGCTTTAATGTTCAATATAGTTAGAAATCAATTTAGTTTGTGTTTTTAAAGCATTTTGATTCTTTTGGTTTGTCTTAGTGTTTTAACGTTTAGTTTCACATTCTTTGAGTCTAGTTTAACGTTTTATATTGTTTTTACGTTTTAGTTTTAATTCGTCCAAATCCAATTCCCCCCTATTTCGTTGAAGTCTTAGTCTTAATCTTTCTTATTTTTAGTTTTGCTTTCTTCGAGCATTAAATAGTGTTTTATATTGTGTTCTTATGTTTTTAAGTCAATTTAGAAGGTTTTAGCAAGCCCTCCTAATCCCCGGTCTAGAACGATCCCTCACTTATCCATTCTACTACAATTGTCAAACGAGGGTTTAATTTGAGTGTCAAGTAATTTTCGCATCACGGATCAGCGATTTTGCCATCAGAGATTGTGGCTGAAACAAAAGAAAGAAGTTTATTTGCAAGTTGGTGCCCACAAGAGCATGTGCTGAACCATCCATCAGTTGGAGGATTTTTAACACACAGCGGTTGGAGTTCAACCATTGAGAGCCTGACTGCAGGAGTGGCTATGCTCTGTTGGCCATTCTTTGGCGACCAGCAAATGGACTGCCGCTATACTTGCAATGAATGGGGCATTGGCATGGAAATCAATAATGACGTGAAGAGGGATGAAGTAGAGAAGCTTGTTAGAGAGTTAATGGAGGGGAAGAAGGCTAAGAAGATGAAAAATAAGGTCATGGAGTTGAAGAAACTTGCAGAAGAATCTACTAGTCCTCACGGTTCTTCATCCAAGAACTTCGACAATTTAGTAAATCGTGTGCTATTAAGGAAAAGCTAGAGGTCAGCTTTAACAATATTGTTAAGCTTTTGATGTTTTTTCATTGTTGGCCATAGCCTCAAACGATAATTATCTGGCTAGCAAGATGTGAGGAAGCATGTACTGCATTCCTAAATGTTTTTTGGTTCAATAACTAGAAATCTGTTTAGCCTGCGACCACCATCTTAAATTCTGTCAAATAATATCATGTACTAGTAAGTGGCTGTAACTCAGTTTGTTAAAAGCATTCGTCTTTGCATTTGAAATTTTATGTATGAATCCCCCTTCCCGTCGTTTAATGTAGATTATTCTATTGTTTGTTAAAAAAACCAAAAGAGAGGAAAAAATAATGCCCTGTACTATAGTCCACTAGGGATAGTCAATGGTGCCCATGGATTGTCATGCTCTAATTAAAAAAATATAGACACGTCTCAAATTAAGGTGCAAATCACATCTCAAAAATAGAATATGAAATTTCATAATTAAGATGTGACAAAATAAAAATAAATAAACGAATAACTCCAGAGCAATTAACAAAAACAAACTAAACTTGAGTTTGTTTTGTACTTTACAATACGTCCTTTGTTCCGAATACGTAAGGCAACCAACCCTAGCATGGAATTCTTGTTCCTTATTCAAACAAACCTTCTTGCAAAGGCTTAAACAAACCTTAAAGAAACTTCGTCCTCGAAATTTAAAACGTATCGGTGTTAGAAAATAGTTTTGGGTATTTCTTCCGCTTTTCGGTTTCAAATTCCCTTGTGATGCTGATGAAGACCATTAGAATTCAATGTAGGAGATCACGTATTTCTCATGATATCTCCCTCTAGAGGAATCAAAAGATTTGAAAAGTCTGGGAAGTCATCTCCTAGATTTATTGGTCGTTTTAAAATCGTATAGAGAATAGAGGAAGTGCTTACAGATTATCTTTATCACCACAAATTTCAAGTGTTCACAATGTTTCCGATGTCTCAATGCTTTGAAAATATGAACCAGATCCAACACATGCTATCGACTAGCAAGAGTTTTGAGCAGATGAAGGCTAATCCTTTGAAGATAGACCAATCCAGATATTGGATCATAAAGAACAAACCCTTCGTACAGTATCAATTATGTTGGTCAAAGTTCTTTGGCAACATGGTGATGTGGAAAGTGCTACATGGGAATTATAAACTGAAATGCGGAAGAAATACCCATAACTATTTTCTAACACTGGTACGTTTTAAATTTTGAGGATGAAATTTGTTCAAGGCTTGTTTAAGTTTGTGCAAGAAAGTTTGTTTGAATAAGGAACGAGAGTTCCATGCTAGAGTTGTTTGCCTTGTGTATTTGGAACGAATGACGTATTGCAAGGTAAAAACCAATTCAAGTTTAATTTGTTTGTTGTTAGTTGCTAGCTCTGAAGTTATTCGTTTATTTGTGTTACATTGTCGCATCTTAAATATTAAAATGTAAAATTCTATTGTTGAGATGTGGTTCACAGGTTAATTCAAGAATTGATTATAGTTTTTGAATTGGAGCGTGCAAAAGCCATTTTTTGAATTAATGTGTGCTACATTCGACTTACACATTTTAAATGTATTTATACGTGTGAATTGCTTCAATAATTTTTTTTATGACAAGAGGAAAGTCAAATATTTGGAATAAATGAAAAATATTAGACCATGCTAGAAGAAACCCCTCGTAAACCAATCAAAGTAGTTGAATTCATATAATAAAATCGGTCTTTTAATTTCCATCTACATTCTATCGAATTTACATTAAAAATGGAGAAAATAATATTTAATAAACAATTGATACGTGGACAAATTTTTAAGCCTAATATATGGACAACATAACTCGGTGACGTGGAACACGTGTGGCCGTTGAGCTTCACACGTGGAACAACCTGCTCTTACACTCTAAAGAAAGTTGAGATTATACCATAAAACCAATTGTAAATATGGAGAGTAGCTCAGCCTCTTATAAGCCCTTGCAAGATTTTTCTTTTCACCAGTGTGGGACTCTTTTACTTTTACATTCTCACACGGCTCCTCACGTATGACGAATTTTCAAGCCAAACACATGGACAACATGAATTGGGTGATGTGGAGCACGCGAATTTTCAAGCCAAACAAGTGAACAACATGAATTGGTTGGCGTGAAACAAGTGTTGCCGTTAGGCTTCACACGTGGGCCAACCTGCTCTAATACCATAAAAAAAGTTGAGATTCCACTACAAAACAAATCAACAATATGAGGAGTAGCCTAACTACTTATAAGAATATGTAAGATCTCTCCTCTCACTAATATAAGATTCATTCTCAACAGCCACGACAGTAGCTACTAAGCCTCACGCTGTTTGCATTCCAGTTTTGACTCGAAGCCATATCAAGGCAACGCTTAAATTTGCAAAACTCCTGCACAGTAGAGGTTTTCATATTACCTTTGTCAAAGTTGATCCGTCAGGTTGACTTCGTTTGGACTAATTATAAAGATTACTTTGGATTAGTGGAGCTTGCGTTGGATTTATTTGATTTATGTTATTGATTTTTTTTAGCAAACGATATTATTTATATTAAGGGTGTAGGAGAGTGGGCTAAGCTTCACAATCGGCTAGGAATAATGTGGTTCAAATTCGTCTTTGACGATAATCGAACATAAAACCTCTCGCTCATTTTTATTTTTATTTTTTATTTATTAATTTATTTTTAAACAAACGATATTATCTGCACTAATGGAGTGGAGAGTGGGCTAAGCCTAGCCCATTATAGGGCTTGTCCCACTTCCTTATTCTCTTAGTATAGATATATCGTTTGTTAAAAAAATTTATATAGAGAAGGTTGTGAACACGAAAGTTCCTTGAAACAAGAAACAAGAATAACGTGTACAAAATAATATTTTGTGTTTAATGATTTTGGGGTTACGATCTCTCTCAAATTTGGTCCTCTGATTCTATCTTCGTAGGATGTAGGTTTGTGGATGAGTTGTTGATCCAAAGGGCCGTCGGGGCTTGATCTAAGGATGAACAGTTGATGAACGGATGAACACTTTCTTCAAGGGCCGTCGGGGCTTGATCTTGAATAATGGTTGTGTGGATTTCTTCAAGGGCTTTTGGGCTTGATCTTGAAGGTTGATGGATGAGCGGATCTTCAAGGGCCGTTGGGGCTTAATCTTGAAGAACGATTGGATGTGTGGATTTGTTGAGGTTGTTGATCCAAAGGGCCGTTGGGGGCTTATGCTTAGGATGAACGGATGAACACTTTCTTCAAGGGCCGTCGAGGCTTGATCTTGAAAGAGGATTTAACGAAGAACGAAGAGAGCTTTCTTGATCCTTCGGAATTCTTGGGAATTTGGATGGTTGGAAGCTTTGGAGTTTCAAAGCTTCAAGGATTTGGGGAATTCCTCTTCTAATTTTGGAGTAGAGAAATGTATTTGTGAATTCCTTGATGTTTGATACCTTGATGGAGAAGCCTATTTATAGGCTTTAAGAATGAATCACCACCACAAAAATATTTTTTCCTTTCCAAGCACCATTGCCTAATTTTCCCACTTAATGCAATATTGAAATTGAAGTGGTGTAACTTATGGCCTAATTTCCCACTTAATACCATTTTAAACTTGAAGTGGTGTAACTTATGGCCTAATTTCCCACTTAACACCATTTTAAACTTGAAATGTGTATGCTTTGTCATTGCCCAAATGAGAAAAACTTGCTTTGATCCGTAATGGATTGAAGTGTGCTTGCCTTGTCATTGCCCAACATGAGAAGAAAAACTTGTTTTGATCCTCAATGGATTGAAATGTACTTGCCTTGTCATTGCCCAAAATGAGAAGAAAAACTTGTTTAATCCTTCAAGGGTATTTCTTCCTATTTTGTTGAGTCACACGCCATGTGTACAATTTGTACAACACGTGGCGTATGCCATGTATGCCTTGACACGTCAAAACTTTAATGCATTGGTGAACATTTGTTTTACTGAAATTTCGATGTCTACAAAGGTATGATCTCAAATTATTCAGTTGTTAATTAAATTGAAATTGGTCTTAGATAGCCAAATCCAATCCTACTTCGGCCAATCAAAAGCCCCAAATAACTTTCTTCAAAACTTTGTCTTTTTTCTTCTTCATTCCCTGTAATTACATAGTTATGGTCTTCTGTCACTACAGCAATATTCTTTGACCTACAAATAAATCCAAAGGGTAACCAATGAAAATTTTATTACAAGATAATTGACTAGTTATTTAATTTGGATCACTCCATTCAAGATTCTTCAAACAAGGTTATTTTACTGCGCGTACTAGCGTGAAGATAAGAATAGGAATGAAAGGACGTGAAGAAGTGTCCTCTATCGGAATTTCAACAAATTTTGTATGTGATTCATGGAATTAGAGAAAGTTGGCTCACATGTGGTCCAACCGCTATACGTATTTCGTGTCACTCGGTTATTCACGTATTGAGTTTGAAAATTCTCCATGCATAAGGAAATGTGTGAGAAAACGAAGAAATATCCCACATTAGAAATTTACCAAACCATGCATGTACTCATAAAGAATTTTGGTTACTCTATATCTTGCAAATTGATTTTATTGCAAAAACTTAGGGCCATACTAGAATTGGTTCAATATGCATGAATTGCTTCAATATTTTTTTTTCTTTTATGACAAAAAGAAAGTTAAATATTTGGACTAAATTAATAATATTAGACCATGCTACAAGAAACCCCTCATAACCCAATCAAAGCAGCTAACTTCACATAATAAAATCGATTTTTCAATTTCTATCTACATTCTATTGAATTTGCATTAAAAATAGAGAAAATAATATTTAATAAACAACTGATTGATTCACATCATTTATAGCCTATTGTGAGGCTAAGCCCACACTCTCCCTCTTAATGTAGATAATATCATTTGTTCAAAAAAAAAAAACGATCATTTGACAACTAATTGAATCACATTATTATGAGAGTGCAAAAAACTTTTTTTATAACCAGCACTACCCACCTCTTAATATATTTTGAACGTGTTTGAAAATAGAAAAAAAAATAATATTATTAAACAATTGATTAAATCACATTATTGTTAGTCCATTGTGAGGCACTAATTATAAAAAAAATAAAATAAAAATTGTACAAAACTAATTAGAGTGCTACTAGACCCACCCCATTGTCCTATTTCTCCACCCACATTATAATTTCACCCAACTTATAAAGTTAAAAAGTTAAAATGTTATTTCCACACTCACTATTATTCCTAGAATAACCGCTAATTAACAACTTGTCATAAATTTGTATGAATGCATTATACAGAGTCGCCAACAATGGCTGGGACTTATCTACAATCGCTCTTCAATGTGCCAGTGAATCCACCTTCCCAAATTCAAGTCCCCTATTTCGGCATAGGTTGATAATGGTGCCCACCTTATTCAATTCCACACTAGGCCTCCTCATTTGACCAAACAAAGACAAAGCTTCCTTACACCTCCCATTCTAAGCACACCCCACAATCATGTTGATCCATGAAACAACATTCCTCTCCAGCATCTCATAATAATTCTTTGCACACCATCAACATCCAAACACCATACATAGCGCTCAAGCAGCGAATTCCAGACACCATAGATGGCCAGCAAGCAGCGAATTCCAACTCTCAACACTGCTCTCACTCATACCATCAATCACCCGGCGTGCATACTTGACACCACCAGCAAACCCACTTACCAGAACCCTCATTTGCACCTGTTCCCCTTTTATCACCAACCCCAAGCACTAAAACATACGAATAGGAAAACCCATTAGCCTCTGCCTCCAAACCCACCAGCCATTTATACAATTCAACCAACTTCTATGAAGTTTTGCTCCGAGCGTGGCCCTTGATCATATGGTTCCTTACAATAGTACCTGTATCTTCAACATTTTTGAAAAATTTGAAGGAGTGATTGAGACACCCAAAAGCAATTTAGAATGATAAAATCCGAACAAGAATGTAGCTTTTTTGTGAGTCCATGAATTGTTAATTTGGGTGTGAATTTAGCGTGTGCTTGCAGATCATTGGAAGCAACTAGTTTTTTGCTTTGTCCTTATATGTCATTTTAGAAGAGGTTAAAATTGACATTAAAAAAATTAATGAAAGATGGGTGGAGAAATAAGACAGCAGAATAGGTTTATCAGCACTCAATAATTAATTATAAAAAATAATGTTTATATGATGAAAATACCCTTACATTATTTTAGGCTGTTTTTGAATTTTTTTTGTTTAGAGGCATTTTTATCCAAATATTTTTTATGAAGTCGTGACCTCAAAATAGGACTGCTGGCTTTATATATAAAGATAAAGATAAAGATGTACCAGTTGACCATCCCTGTAATCCACATATTGATCGACTATTATTCATGGCTAACAGGAGTGTGGCCTGGAAATTTTCTATTATGTGGGCCGAACTAAAGTAATTGAAAATGACCGTAAGGTGTTTTCTTTGAATATCATCTATTTGTTTCACATTTTTTGGGTACGGAACCATGACACGATCTTTTTTAACACATTTTTTACATACAGTGTGAGATCCATTTTGTAATGTATTTCAATGATCCGAACCGTAGAAATATTTGCCAAATGACCATTTTTTCAAACTGAAATGCATTTACTTATTTGGAAGTGTTTTTGGCTTTTTCAAAAGCACATCTAAACGAGCCGGAGTTAGACAAGAAAGAAAGAAAAACAGGTAGAAGGACCATCCGAAGACCCCAGTTCAACTTTGCTTCTTCATCTCCTTCAGCTACGCTTCTCTTTTTTGACCTATAAAATTCTTATACAAATCAAAACACAATTGACAACTTATTCAGCTTAGATTACTTATTTTTCTTAATTCAAACAAGATCATTTGAAAAGTAGATCACAAGCACTATAAATAGTCGAAATTTGTGCAAGCACTGCAAAGCAAACAAATAGGCAAACACAAAATCCAAGATGGTTTCTGTAGGAGAAGCTAATCAGCCTCACGCTGTTTGTATCCCGGCTCCGGCACAAAGTCACATAAAGGCAATGCTTCAATTATCAAAACTTCTCCACCATAAAGGTTTTCGTATAACCTATGTCAACACCGAGTTCAATCACAGGCGCTTTCTTAAATCTCTAGGAACCGACTCCCTTGACGGCTTGCCTGATGATTTTCAGTTTGAAACAATTTCTTGGCACCTTTTCTTGACCTCATACAGAAACTCAACCGTACTACTCCTCCAGTTACTCTCATTGTTTCAGATGGTTTCATGGCTTTCACAACCACTGTAGCTCAACAACTTGGCATTCCCATTGCACTCTTCTTTACTTTTTCAGCAAGCAGCTCTATGGGCTATATGAAATATCCTACTTTGGTGGAAAGAGGACTTGCACCGCTTAAAGGTAAAGAATTAGCAGTGTATAATTTCGTTATTATTTGATATTTCTTTTTTAATCAATATACCACCGCCAGTGACCAATTGATCTAAAGTTCATGGACGATAGTTGTGGCATTGGTAAATAAAAAAATTCTCAAGAGAGTTGTGTAGAGAATAGTAGGGTTTAGTGTTTAGTCGAGAGAAGCAGTTTGTTTTACTGATTGAATTTCATAATCTGTTTAACATATTGATACAAGATATATACAAGCCTATAGTTGACTTTATGCAACATAAGAGGTAACTAATAACTCTTGATTATTTACATAAACACTATGGAGAGATTGGTGGGATCATGTCTTGACAGCAGATGCGGTGGAGAGATTGGTGGTGGAGTCAATACTCTCGTCATCCCCCCTCAAGCGAAACGAAACAAAGTGTGCTTGGAACCAAGAAAAGAGAATCGATTGCGGGAAAGTCCTTTAGTGAAGATATCAGCGATTTGATGATGAGAGGAGATGTGTCGAGTTTGAAGGACACCGTGGGCAAGAAGCTCGCGAACAAAGTGGTAGTCAATCTCTATATGACAAGTACGCGCTTGACAAACAGGATTGGCTGCCATGTGAAGAGCATATACATTGTCGACGAAGATGCAAGGTGGAGTACGAAGCGGAATGCCTAGTTCACGGAAGAGATAACAAAACCAACGAATTTCAGCAGTTGTGGTGGCAAGGGCATGATATTCGGCTTCGGAGCTAGAACGAGACACGGTGGATTGCTTTTTGGCGGTCCATGTAAGAAGGTTAGGACCAAGAAAAATGCAAGCACCACTGGTTGAGCGACGATCATCAAGGGAACTGGCCCAGTCAGCATCAGAAAAGCCTCAAATAGTGAAGTCTGGAGATGAACGAAATAAAAGACCATGTTCAACAGTCCCTTTTATGTAGTGGTAGATACGTTTGACGGCCTGAAGATGAGTTGATTTAGGGTTGTGCATGTACTAACAAACTTGATTAACGGCAAAGGAAATGTCGGGACGGGTGAGAGTCAGATACTGAAGGCCGCCAACCATGCTCCGATAAACTTCAGGATCTGAGATAGGATCACCATCATAAGCCGATAGACGCAAGGAGGAGAGGAATAGAGTGGGGTTCGGCTTGCACTGGTCCATCTTAAATTTCTGGAGTAAATCAGAGGCATAATGGCTTTGAGCAAGAGATAGATGGCTGCCTTGGCGAGTAACTTCCATGCCAAGAAAAAAATGGAGGTCACCTAGCTTGCGGTTAGCAAAGGTGGTACATAGTTGATCAAGGAACCTGTGAATAACATCATTGTTTGAACCTGTGACAATGAGATCATTAACGTATACCAGAACATAGAGGGAGTATGTAGAGGAATGGTAAATAAACAGGGATGCATCCGATTTGCTATGGGAGAAGCCTTGATTACACAAGAAGGAGGCTAGACGTTGGAACCAAGCGCGAGGTGCTTGTTTGAGGCCATAAAGAGCTTTGTGAAGGCGACAAACATACTGGGAGTGGTTGGGGTCAACAAAGCCAGGTGGTTGTTTCATATAAACCTCCTCGTGGACAATACCATTCAAGAAAGCATTCTGAACGTCAAGTTGCTACAATGACCAATTGTGTGAGACGGCTAAAGCAAGAATGGTACGAATAGTACCTGGTTTAACGACAGGACTAAAGGTCTCGTCGTAGTCAACCCCAACTTGTTGATTGAACCCCTTGGCGACAAGACGAGCCTTGTGGCGGTCAATGGAGCCGTCGACCTTTCGTTTAACACGAAATACCCATTTGCATCCCACAATATTCATATTGGGAGTAACAGGAACAAGAGACCAAGTGTGATTCTGAAGAAGTGCATCATGTTCCTCTTTCATCGCTTGCTGCCAATGGGAAAATTTGGAGGTCTGAGTGTAGCTAGTGGGCTCAATGGACATAGGATCTTCAAAGACTGCAGTTAACCCGTGAGGAAGTGAATGCCGGGGCGAGTCATAAGTAACGGCATTGATGCTCCCAAATTTGCGTGGAGGAGTAGAGTCTGGAGAGGTGACATGCGGCGGTGATGCAGCAAGGGTGGTGGCAGATGACGAAAAATGGGCGGCAGGTGAAGTGGGTATAGGCGCTTCAATAGCCGTGGATGAAGCGTGGGGCGTAAAAGGAGCAGATGTAGGCGGTGGAAGGTTGCTGGGAGACACAGGCGCTGCTGCAGGTGGTGGAATGGTGCTGGGAGACATAGGTGCGGCTGCAGGCATTAGTGGCTCCAAAAATAATGGTGGAGGAGACTGTTCAGGAGTAGGAGAATCTACCATGCGATTGTTGTACGGAAAAGTGAGTTCATCAAATTGTACATTGCGAGAAATATACACTTTACCAGAAGCAACATCGAGACAACGGTAGCCTTTGTAGTTGTTGTCGTAACCAATGAAGACACATGGGATGGACTTAGGCATCAACTTATGTTTGTTGTAAGGAACCAAGTGAGGAAAGCATGTGCATCCAAATGTCTTAAGAAACCGATAATTAGGAACTTTGGCAAAAAGTTTTTCATAAGGAGAAACATTCCCAAGATGATGAAGAGGCAACTGGTTGATAAGAAATGCAGCAGTTGTGAAGGCCTCCACCCAAAATTTTTGCAGGAGATGAGATTGAGCAAGGAGACATAGACCCATTTCGATAACATGGCGATGTTTGCGCTCAACTATACCATTTTGTTGCGGCGTATGTGGGCAAGAGAGTTGGTGTGAGATGCCGTGATCACGAAGAAAATGCCGAAATGCAAGGCTAGTGAATTCACCACCACCATCTGTTTGTAATACTTTAATAGTGCGATTCAAACGATTTTCAATCATGCGTTTGAAAGTGACAAAGGTAGGCATGACATCGGACTTACGAACAAGAGGGAACAACCACACAAATCTTGAATAATCATCCACTATAGATAAATAGTACTTATAGCCAAAATTAGATATCATATGAGCAGGGCCCCATACATCAAGGTGTAAGATGTCTAAAGGATAATGAGTCATGGACGTCCGAGAGGAGAATGGAAGGCGACATGCCTTGCCTATGGGACAAACATGACATTTGTTATTAGAGGAAACTGCACCACTAATGGGAATATGATATTTATTAGCTAAAACTTGAAAGATAGCAGTGGATGGGTGACCCAAGCGAGCATTGATAGGAGCATATTTATGCGCCTTAGTTAGCTAGTTCTTATGCATTTTTGTTATGTTTTATTCGTTAAAGTAGTCTTTTAAGCTACTTTCATGTGTTTTCAGGTTTAAAGGACATATTACATGAAATGATGCAATTGGGAGCTTTTGGAGCAAAACTGAGCTAGAATGTGGTGTATGCAAATGGAGCACGAGGAATGAACGAGGTTGAAGGTCAAAGGAGCTTAAGAAATGAAGAAATGAAAGTGAAGAGCAAGGAAGTCGGAATTGGTAACCAAAGTTTCTAAAGTTGGAAGTTTCTATTCTTGGAGGTTTCCATTGTCGTGAGTTTCTATTCTTGGCTTTGGGCTTTTAGATGACCTAAACCCTAACCTTAGCCCATTTTAGAGCCATTGCCATGGGCTTTAGCCCAAGTCCTTTCCCTTGCCATGCAAGGGGAGGCATTTTAGGCCCAAATCCATGCATTAAGCCCTTCACCCTAATTGGCCCAAATCCATGCATTAAGCCCTTCACCCTAATTCTTCCTCCTAATTAGTGCATCCCACCATTCCATTCCATAATTTCCATTAGTGCATCCCACCATTCCATTCACACTTAAATGCCCATTATCCCATTTTTTTTAGCTTTTAATTCCACACCATCCCATTATCCTTTACATCCACTAAACCATGCATCCACATTCACCTAAATAAACCCTAAATTACATCCACTAAACCATCCATCCACCATAATTCCCACCATCCACACCTTTTCCCATCCACCAAATACCTTAAACAAACATCCATTAACACCCATTCTCTTCCTATAAATACCCATTCATTCCATTCACCAAATCATCTCATTTTCCATTGTAATACACAAACACTTCCCCTTCTCCATCTTCTCCATTTCCACTCCATTCCACACTTCCATCCCCCCAACCAACCTATCCTTAAACCTTGTGCTACAACAACGAGGAAGAGAAGAGTGTCTAAACGTTCATACAATTCAAGTTTGAGTTGTTGGAATGTTTAGGTGTTTCTTTGATTTCAAAGTTTCATTTTAATTCTCTTTGTTTTGTACGTATAAGGAATGGAAGAGAAGAGTGCTTAACCGTTCATACAATTCAAGTTTTGAGTTGTTGGAATGTTTAGGTGTTTCTTTGATTTCAAAGGTATGAGGAACTAATCCCCCTTTAGCTAGGGGGTGATTCGAAACTATGTTTATATTTGCAATATGAATTGATTAACTTTCGTTGGAATTTCATAAGTTGTGGATTCAATTTGTTTAACCGTTTGATTGATAACTTATTTATGAATGTTTATTAAGAATGCGCGCTTAATTTTCATGCATAAATATGACGCTAGAATATAAGTGATTTTCACCTAATCGTTATGAACTTATATTCACAAGTAGTGGAGGTTGCTTATAAACAATCGCGTTAAATGAATTCTTGGCACGAGTTTCATGCTCATCATAGTAACGAATGCCTCGTCAACACTTATAGTTTTCATAATACTTAATGATCCTTGATTGTATCTTTATTGTGATGTTCACGTAAAGGACTTTTGGAGAATGTTGTGAATTGCGTTGCGCAAACCCATCCAATTCATTAACTTAAGGAAAACTTGACGGTTAATTTAAGCGGACCTAATTAATCCGGAGTGTTGAGTTTCATAATTTATCGAAAGACCAACTGAGAATCAATCTTGTATGCAAGTATAACATGTGTGGAGAAGAACCCCTTAGCTAGCATTCATTCCATATTTCATCACATTCATATTTAAATTCTACCTTTAAATTACAATTTGTGCATTTAATTTATTTTCGTCAAAATCTCAATCCCCCTTTACTTTAGTGTCCAATTTAGTTAGAAAGTGTCTTAGTTTGTGTTTATAAGTGTTTTGTATTCTTTGAGTCTTTTGATTTGTTTTAGTGTTTTAATGTTTGTTTTACATTTTTGAGTCAGTTTCCAAGTGATTTAGTAATCCCTCCTAATCCCCGGTTTAGAACGATCCCTACTTATACTTATACTACAATTGACAAAAAGAGGGTTTAATTAGTGTGCGTATAAATCTCGCATCAAGCATGCCACACATCGCTAGTCGTCCGTTCACCATAAAACACAAGCTTGGAAGTAACATGAGGAGCAGCTCTAATGTAGTAAAGTTCGCCATAATTATACCCAATCAGAAGGAGTTGGCCCGTTTTCTTGTCCTTCACACGAAAAGAACGATCATCCATCTCAAAAAAAACAGTTATTGTCATAACAAAATCGACGAAGAGATAATAGATTCTTCTTAATGGCAGGCACATATAACACATCTTTGAGTAACATAGGTCCATGTAAACCAAAGATGGAGGATTTACCGACATGGGAGATAGGCAGGTGATTGTCGTTGCCCACAATAATAGTATCAGTACCTGTGTATAGACGGATCTGTGTGAGAGCAGAAGGATCGTTAGTTATGTGGTTTGTGGCGTCGAAATCGACCACCCAAGGTGTTGACGAAGGAGAGTCCGCAGTGGCTAAATAAGCAAAGTTGCCTCGAGTGGGACACTGGCGGGCTTTGTGACCATATTCTTCACATAGTTGACAGTAGCTATCATATTCAAAAGTTGGTGGCTTAGGAGGCAGCGACGGTGTGGGAAGAAGAGGTGGGCGAGTGTCGGTCGAGGAACGGGGAGTAAGCCGAGGAGGATTCCAGTGGGCTTGACGGTTTGGTTTGGAATAACGCCAAGGTCGACCACGACCATTGCCTTGCCCAAAAGAGTGATGTGAAGAAGAGGAACGATGACTGGTGTGAGCAAACGGAGACGAACTAGCAGGGCGACGAGAGGCAGCAAAAACAGCGTTACTGGACAAGGATAGAGTGGACATCTTGTGTATGAGATGTTCTTCTTAAAGGAGCAAGTCGTAGCAATCATCGTAAGTGAGAGGAGATCGAAGATGAACTGCGGTGGTGAACTCTTTATATTTAGGACCAAGGCCGTCCAAGAGACTGTCAATGAGGTCTTCGTCAGAAATAATGGAGCCAGCAGCAATAAGTGAATCTGCAAGGCTTTTGGCATGCAGCAAATAGTCAGACATGGACTTCTCGGAATCCTTTTTTAGGGTGCAGAGTTGTTCACGAAGGGTGCGGATGTGAGTTTTGGAAACAGGAGATAAACGTTTTTCGAGAAGAGACCAAGCATCGAAGGCATAGGTGCAAGGAAGCAGGATAGAACGGATAGAGGATGAGCAAGTAGACTTGATCCAACTGAGGACAAGTTTGTCGCGAGAATAATTCGGATTAAGAGATCCATCATCAAGTTTCTTAGGAGGTTTGGTATTGAGGGTCACGACATCTTCCAGACCATGAAGTTCAAGAATGTCGGAAAATTGAGAAAGCCAACTGAGATAATTATTTCTATCCATGGGAGTATTGATGATGTGGGAGATGTTGAAAGAGGTGGGAAGGGAAGTAATAGATGCGACCATGGTTGAAGGATGAGAGGAATCAGAAGAGGCAGTGGAGATTAGGGTGGTGGGGCGTGGAGAGGATCGAACGTTGGGAGGCGTTAGCTCGTGAGAAAGGATGATACCATGTAGAGAATAGTAGGGTTTAGGGTTTAGTCGAGAGAAGCAGTTTGTTTTACTGATTGAATTTCATAATCTGTTTAACATATTGATACAAGATATGTACAAGCCCATAGTTGACTTTATGCAACATAAGAGGTAACTAATAACTCTTGATTATTTACATAAACACTATGGAGAGATTGGTGGGATCATGTCTTGACAGCAGATGCGGTGGAGAGATTGGTGGTGGAGTCAATACTCTCATCAAGTTACTCTTTAATTTGGTAAACATGCCTATGATTTTATTTTTAATTTTATTAATTAAGTATTGCTTGGGTGTTTGTAGATGAGAGCAGTTTCACGAATGGCTTTTTAAACCAGATAATAGATTGGATTCCAGGAATGAAGCATATCCGTTTGAGGGATCTTCCCAACGACTTTGTGACAACAAATCCCAATGACAAAATTTTTAACAACATCCTTGAAGTAATGAGTAGAGTTCATGAAGCTTCAACAATTATTGTACATACCTTTGATGCACTGGAGCAAGATGTTTTGGATGGCCTCTCAAGTATGTATCCACCCATTTACGCCATTGGCCCTCTCCCGTTACTTCTCAATCAGATGCCACAACATCCATTGAAGTCCTTGGGATACAGTCTGTGGAGAGAAGAAGCTGAGTGTCTCCCCTGGCTGGACGATAAGAAGCCAAACTCGGTTGTTTATGTGAATTTTGGCAGCATAACGGTCATGACACCGGAACAACTTGTGAAGTTTGGCTGGGGACTTGGAAAGAGCAAGCTTACTTTCTTCTGGGTAATTAGGCCTGACTTGGTAATTGGTAAATCAGCAATTTTTCCATCTGAGTTTGTGGATGAAACTAAAGGAAGAAGTCTAATAGCGAGTTGGTGCCCTTAAGAGCAAGTCCTTAACCACCCATCAGTTGGAGGATTTTTGACACACAGCGGTTGGAATTCGACAATGGAAAGTGTGTTTGCAGGAGTGCCCATGTTGTGTTGGCCTTTCTTTGCTGATCAACAAACAAAGTGTCACTGTACTTGCAAAGAATGGGGCATTGGTACGGAGATTGATAAAAATGTGAAGAGAGATGAAGTGGAGAAGCTTGTTAGAGAGCTGATGCAAGGAAAGAAGGGTAAGAGAATGAAGCATGAGGCCATGGAGTGGAAGAAATTGGCAGAGGAAGCCAATGGTCCACACGGTTCTTCATCTGCAAACTTGGAAAAATTAGTGAATCAATTTCAATTGTAAGAAAAGTCTAGATGTTCTGCACAAGAACAACCAAGAAACATGCACTGCATTCCTAGATGTTATTGGTTCGATGAATTGGCAACATGTTTAGCCTACCACCATCTTCAATTTTGTCTAGATATTAATTTCGGGTTGAACATTTAATGTTATACATTATTTGCTATGTATGCGATTCTACCCTGTCACTGGGATCATACATTGTGGCACATCAGATTTTCTCCTGCCAAAGATACAAGATAACATCAATTTTTTATCGAAATTTGGATAAATACTCCAGCACTATTAACAGGAATAGAAGAACAAGTGCATGTAACCAATGACAATTTAGATGGTAAAGTAATATTTCGGCAACGTAAAACAAAAGTGATTCTGTAAAGCATCTTTCGTAATTATCAGTCGGCTTTGGTTTTGAAGGTAAATGACAAACCGAATTATTGTAAAGCATATACGTTTCCTACCTAGTTTTAATTCTTACATTATTGTAAAGCAGTTCTCTTTCTCTATTAAATAGGGGGACAGTCGTGAACTAATGATCAAGTGCTGTCTTTCTGCCTTGCTCAACTGATTTTTCATTTGCAAATCTACTAATCAATGAATTACTTTTTGAAATTCATGATCAAGGGGGTGGCCTAGGCTGTAGGCAAATCAACTAATATGTCATGCGTAAAACGATTTCTTCAAAACCTTGCCTATTTTCTTTCACAATCTCCCTAGGACATGCGTAAAATAGCAAATCAACCAAAGCATAATATTCATAATTTTCATAATATTTTTTTCATCTGTTGCTGCTAAGTTGGATGATACCAACTATCTTCAATGGCATTTTTGGATGAAATTGATGCTCGAAGGGTATGGCATTATGGATTTTGTGGATGGATCAAATCCTTGTCCCTATCAGTTTTCTTCTTTAAGTTCTGCTGATTCAGAGGTTGTATCCACTAGTTCCAATTTCATAGTTGAATCTGATGAGTTTAAGGTTTTGAAGATGCATGATAGAGCACTAATGCAACTTATCACTGCTAATTTGTCTTCGATTGCAATTTCTTGTGCAATTGGGAGCACCAATGTAAGAGATTTATGGGTGGGTCTTCAAGACTAATTTTCCACAGTTACAAAGACTTCCATTTTCAGTCTGACTTACAAATTATCAAGAAAAGGGCTGATTCTGTAAGTCAATATCTTCAGTGCATCAAGGAGGCTAGAGATTATCTCTCTACATCAGGGGTTACTTTTGTTGATGAGGACATTGTTATCTTGGCTTTAAATGGTATTCCTGCTAAATATAACATGTTCCAGTGTGTTATTCGTGTTCATGAAAGTGTGATTTCACTCGAGGAGTTTCATGCCCTGCTCAGTTGCTTGCTGAGGGAGCAATTATTGAGAGTAACTCTTCTGTCAAATTTCCCACTACTTTGCTGGCTCAAAATCAAAGTCACAATGGTAGTTCTAGGTTTTCCTATGGGAATTCTAATGGTACTTTTGGGTTCCAAAATAGTAGTAATGGTTTTAATAATGGAAATCACAGTGGGAATTCTGGACAGTCCAACTTTTTTCAATTGTGGCAATCGTTCCAAATACAAAAGCAAAGGGAAATCGAATAATCAGGGGAACATACATTACAATAATGAAGGCTAGAGGTACTATAGTTCCAAACCTATTGTTCATGATTATGTTCCTGGTATTCTTGGAAATCTTTCTCAGTTCAATTGTGTTGCCTCATCTACCAATGTTGTTTGTCAATTGTGTTCTCAAAAAGGTTATTCGTCTGTCAATTGTGCTTATATAGAGATGCTGAATCTTCTGAGTCCTATTAGATTTGACACGCCCCGACCCCGATGTTCCCCGAATACCAAGGTAGGCACGTGCTGGCCGACACCCGAGGGTGACGAAAGCCATTTATTGAGTGCAAATGCTAAAAACAAGGGGTATATAAGGCTTATAAATATAAAAGAATAATGAATATGCAAATAAGGACCGTGTTCAGAGCACACCACTAATCTAGAACACTAAAAGAAAATAATATAAAATTGAATGAAACAAAGGAGTGGGTCCTACACCGAGAGGACTCGAAGATGCCGATGCGGAAGTGCCTGGACGTCGGGATTGTATACCTCGATTCTAAGTCCTGAAGGGGGCGCAAAACAAACATGAGTGGACCAAGTTGATATATATATAATAAAACAGTTATCAACATACTAACCCCCAGGTTTTATGAAAACACATATATATAATGATAAACATAGGTTTTCGGAAACCTAGCATGTCGTGCAATGTTTCAAATCATAATTCGCATAAATAATAAACACTAGTGAATGTCCGATACAACTCTCCAGGCCCCATGCCGGCTCCCCGTCTCTGAGCAGACAGTCAGAGGAAAATACACTTCAGGCCCCATGCCGGCTCCCCGTCTCTGAGCAGACAGTTAGAGGAAAACACACTCCAGGCCCTATGCCAACACCAAACCGTCGCCCGGGACGGACCGGATCTATCCCTACGTCCCGTAGCGGAAAGGACCACTAGGTAAGTACAAAACCAGTGAACATACATATATTGAAAATCAACTTCATAGTATAAAGTCATCCATCATCTATACTATAAAGAGGTGTTCTAAACATGTTCTAAATATCATATCGTCATCCATCAGATATTCTATAAGAACATGGGTTATAGGAAAAATAGTAATACTTCAAACTAGCCTTAGTAAGCATGTTATCTCGTAAAACGTTCATAAAACATAATCATCAAATCATGCTTTTCATGTATGCATTTGTACTATCAAAACATTGCATTTTTAGAAGGGGTCCACTCACAGTACTTCGCCGTCGAAAAGCCACGCCACTAGCGAAGACGGAAACGTCACAAATAATTGCCCCTAAGCACATAAATGGTACATTTAGTCAAACTCTACTCAAATGATTTAATTTGGAAAAACGGACATCGGAAACGGGTTCAGAACGTCAAAATTAGGCTAGGAGGGGTCCCGCACGAAACCCAAAAAGTCAACGGTCAAAGTCAAAGTCAACGATGACCGTTGACCGGGTCAACGGTCAACGGGTCAACTGGTCACGGGTTTGGGCTTTAGGGTTTTGGGTTAGGGTAATTGGGTTAGGTGTTAGGTGGGTTGGGTTTTAGGTTAGAAACCATACGGCCCAAAGGCCTAAATAAAAGGGTAATAGGTTTGGGCTTGCAACCAGGGTTTTTGTTTGATACAATGTTGTCGTATAGCATTATATTTACTGGAAAATCTACAGTACCACATTACATTGAATGCAATATGAAATAAACGAATGAGATATAAAGAAACAGATCATATTCATACACATTGCAGAGAACCTACAGTTTTTTTCCCTAAAAATGCAAACCTATTTCAGACAATACACGAAGTATCTGAAGTTCCGTCACGTCGCAAACAAAAACTTGTCCATTATAGAAAATCGTAATTTGTTCTTTGCTCCGAGTTGACTCACCCCTAACAAAGATAAGAGGGAAAGCAAAGAGATATCAGGGAAGTCTTTTTCCAGTTTCCAAAAGAGATATCAACAAGCAAACAGATAGAATTAAACATTTGTTTGGTCATTTCAAATTTTTGGCATGATATATCAAATGCAATCTCTTATATAACCAAAAGGAAAAGGCTATGTTTTTTAAGTCGTCCACACACGCACAAAATGATCATAACTTCTCATCCACTAGTGTACATGTGAATTTCATCGTCAATCTCATACATGCACAGTTAAGACTCACTTATGCGCGTGTGAATGTGGAAAAATATCAAAGCATTTTGGGCACGAAAACACTGATGAACTTACGTTGGAGTTTTGTGAGAATACGACTGTGGTTTAGAAGTGGCCATCGGAGAAAGTTGAACGTACAAGCTGCACTCCGTTTCCGATAGCCGCCAGTAGGAGGAGAGACTACTATTCCATCTGAGAATTAAATCAAGTCATAAAAATAAAGCTACAAAATGGGGGGGGAGGGGGTGGTGGTGGGGGTGGTTGGGCTAGAGAACTGTATCGACGAAGGGATCAGAGTTTTCATGGTTTGTTATAGGAGAGTGTTTGATAAAATAAAAAAAATAAAAAAAATAAAAAAAAAAGCATAAAAAACGTACCCCAAATGTTGGCTAGGTATTTGGCCACGTGAGAAATTCTTTCTCTCTCTTTCTCCGTCTAATTTTCTCTACCTTTCTCTCACACTTTCTACATTATGACATTGCGTGAAGGTAGCGGCCTTTTGTCTTTTCAAATTGGATTCCAAAAATGGAAAGTATTGTATTGCAAATTTGCAATTCATGAGGGTTTGTTTTGCTTTGGTGATGCAATTGACTCGTAATCCTATTTACTTGCACGTTAGGGGGGAGGCAAATGCCCAAAATTGAGATTTTTGTTAATGAATAATCATCATCTCTTTTATTTGAATGTGGTCTAATCATATTATTACGAATTTGGCATCTTACTTGTTGGAAATTATATATTGTAATATATAATTTTAATAATTGAATGAAAAATATTGTTAACCAATTTCTTGGAAAGGTTATGTTATTTAGGTGTATTCCTTGATAAGCGATGTATACTTATAGATGAAAAGTTACATCTCTTTTATAAGTAGAAATTGGATTCTATTTAAACCGATGAAACCATTGGTATTAAAGATAGAAAAATTAGAGTTAATTTTTACTCTTGAGAAATAGGGTTTCCCCACTTTGTTTCTCTCATGCTTCGTGAGTCAAATCCGAGTCGTGTCTTGAGAGTATGGAATATATAAAGTTCGCCAGAGTCCGAAGATTGAAGTGCTTTGACTTTGGATTATAGATTGTTGAATCCTGGGAGATAGACGCCTACCGAACTACAAGCACAAGAGTAGGGGCGAAATTCTGTCTTTAGGACATTGCATTTATGCAAGCCTCAATCTCCAAGTTTGTCAGTTTTTCTAACTTTCTCTTTAGTTGTTTATATTAATCTCATATATAATTGATGTTGTGAATTTTTTTATGATTATTATCATTGGATTTATATTGTTATTTTTCATATTTTCTAATATTGCTCCAACATTTAAATGAAAATTTTAGTTTTACATTTGACGCAGTTTAATCGTATTTAGAAACAAGTTTAATTATTGCAATCAACAAAAATATCTTTCGATATGTTTCTCTAAAATCCAAAAACACAAAGGGTTTGTTTGGATGAGGAATTTAGTGGGTTCCAAGGGTGTAGTGAGAACCATTTTCTGTACACAAGTATAATAGATTGATTATACGAGTGATTGCTAATATCTAGACTCACTTAAAATGTCAAATTTTGTTACAATACTTGTAAATACTCACTACTATCATTATTTAAACATCAAATATGTTGTAATGACATTTACAAAACATATCTAATTCATGAATAGTGATAATAATAAATACTTGTGAATGTTGTAGACCAGTCTTTAAATTCTCACATATAATAAGAAAATGGACATTTTTAAAACAAGAAGGGAAATAAACAACATAGGCATGGATAAGACTTGTTCCACAAACGTCCTTGTCATACTACATAGGCATGTATTGCAGCTAGGCCTGGCAAACAGGTCGTGTCTATCGTGTTCGTGTCGTTTTCGTGTAACACCTGTTATCTTAACGGGTCGTGTCGTGTCACACCCGTTATCTTAACGGGTCCTTAACAGGTCGTGTCACTTTACCCAACGGGTAAAGTGACCCGACCCGTTATGACCCGTTATGACCTGTTAAGAAAAAAATATTTTTTTTTTAAATTCGCACATACCACACATTGCCACATAAATATTACTTCAAAACATTAAAACATTTCTTGTTCAACTACTATATCTACACTCGAAAATAAAAGCCTAATAAAAAAAATAATACATACACTACTAATATATTACAAATATTAAATGTGCAAGGATAAAGAGTTTTTGTTTTTAAGATTGTAAGTCTTTCTCAAAAGTTTACACCTCCATTTACAAAATCTTCGATTTACATCGATCATCATGAAATTGCATTCAATTTACACCTACATCTATATAATTATTATAGTTTTTACTTTTTAGGGATATAAAATTATTAAATTAATGTATATAATTATTATTATAGTTGATTCATACTTTTATTAAGTATATAAATTATAACATAAGATTTTGTGATATCCACATCCACTAGTGTAAATATTTTAAATTGAAGATCGAATTCATTCATTGTATTCATATAGGGTCAAGGAGTGTAGTTCTAAAAAATCATCAAAATCGGAGTTAAAATAACCGTTAAATCGTGATTTTTCGTTTATAACCGTTGAAAAGCTTTGCCCCTTACTTGATCTCTGAATGTTTTTTTTTTTGTGATTTTTTGCTGATGTGATCTCCAAGCATATACAAACAATTTTGACGGTTTAGATCGTTGAAATTAGTTTTGGAGAATTCGTAAAACGATAGATTGACTAACACTTAGAGTTTATTTATACTTTTATTAAGTATAACATAAGATTTTGTGGTATCCACTTGTGTAAATATTTTAAATTGAAGATCGAATTTATTCATTGTATTCATATAGGGTCAAGGAGTGTAGTTATAAAAAATCATCAAAATCAGAGTTAAAATAACCGTTAAATCGTGATTTTTCGTCTATAACCGTTGAAAAGCTTTGTCCCGTTACTTGATCTCTGAATGTTTTTTTTTTGTGATTTTTTGCTGAAGTGATCCCCAAGCATATAAAAACAATTTTGACGGTTTGGATCGTTGAAATTAGTTTTGGAGAATTCGTAAAACGATAGATTGACTAACACTTAGAGTTTATTTATACTTTCATTAAGTATAACATAAGATTTTGTGGTATCCACTTGTGTAAATATTTTAAATTGAAGATCGAATTCATTCATTGTATTCATATAGGGTCAATGAGTGTAGTTATAAAAAATCATCAAAATCGGAGTTAAAATAACCGTTAAATCATGATTTTTCGTTTATAACCGTTGAAAAGCTTTGTCCCGTTACTTGATCTCTGAATGTTTTTTTTTTTGGGATTTTTTGCTGATGTGATCTCCAAGAATATACAAACAATTTTGACGGTTTGGATCGTTGAAATTAGTTTTGGAGAATTCGTAAAACGATAGATTGACTAACACTTAGAGTTTATTTTATACTTTCATTAAGTATAACATAAGATTTTGTGGTATCCACTTGTGTAAATATTTTAAATTGAAGATCAAATTCATTCATTGTATTCATATAGGGTCAAGGAGTGTAGTTATAAAAAATCATCAAAATCGGAGTTAAAATAACCGTTAAATCATGATTTTTCGTTTATAACCGTTGAAAAGCTTTGTTCCGTTACTTGATCTCCGAATGTTTTTTTTTTTGTGATTTTTTGCTGAAGTGATCTCCAAGCATATAAAAACAATTTTGACGGTTTGGATCATTGAAATTAGTTTTGGAGAATTCGTAAAACGATAGATTGACTAACACTTAGAGTTTATTTATACTTTCATTAAGTATAACATAAGATTTTGTGGTATCCACTTGTGTAAATATTTTAAATTGAAGATCGAATTCATTCATTGTATTCATATAGGGTCAATGAGTGTAGTTATAAAAAATCATCAAAATCGGAGTTAAAATAACCGTTAAATCGTGATTTTTCGTTTATAACCGTTGAAAAGCTTTGTCTCGTTACTTGATATCTGAATGTTTTTTTTTTTTGTGATTTTTTGCTGAAGTGATCTCCAAGCATATACAAAAAATTTTGACGGTTTGGATCGTTGAAATTAGTTTTGGAGAATTCGTAAAACAATAGATTGACTAACACTTAGAGTTTATTTATACTTTCATTAAGTATAACATAAGATTTTGTGGTATCCACTTGTGTAAATATTTTAAATTGAAGATCGAATTCATTCATTGTATTCATATAGGGTCAATGAGTGTAGTTATAAAAAATCATCAAAATCGGAGTTAAAATAACCGTTAAATCGTGATTTTTCGTTTATAACCGTTGAAAAGCTTTGTCCCGTTACTTGATCTCTGATTGTTTTTTTTTTGTGATTTTTTGCTGAAGTGATCTCCAAGCATATACAAACAATTTTGACGGTTTGGATCGTTGAAATTAGTTTTGAAGAATTTGTAAAACGATAGATTGACTAATTCTCTCACTTTTTGTAAAACGATAGTTAATAACTTAAAAAAAAAAAAAAATTTCTCACCACTTCTATTAATTTTCATTTTCCCTCTCTTTTTTGTTACCTTTTCAACTTTTTCTTTTCATTTTCACTTTTTCCTCCAACATCTTTTTCTAATTCCCTCACTTTTTTGTTTTATTTTCAACTTTTCTTAACATTTTCATTTTCCCTCCATTTTTTTTTTCAAAAAGGGCGGCAAAGTTGGCAAATGGCAATGGCAAAAAATTGATTATTGAAATTTGAATGGAAACAAATCATATCTGAGTCTGACGCATCAAATTTCAATGGATGCAAAATCATGCAAATATGCAATGCATGATCATGCATATTAAATTATTAATTAATAATTATTACAGTTTTTATAAAATTTAATATATATATATATATATATATAATTATTATAGATGGACTTAATATTTTGGGGGTATAATTATTATAGTATATATAATTATTATAAATTTATAATTATTATAAATTTTATAGTTAATTATTTATATATATATATATTTATTATAATTTTTAGGGGTATAAAATTGTAAAATTAATGTATATAATTATTACCGTATTTTTTTAGGGTTATAAAATTATAAAAATAATATTCTGCTTATCGTGTTTCGTGTTACCCACGTGTATACCCGAACCAACCCGTTATCTTAACAGGTGCTTATCGGGTTACCCGATAAGACCCGATTCGTTATCGTGTCGACTCAAACACCTGTTAATTTCGTGTCGTGTCGGATCGGGTAATCGGGTCGTGTCAGAAATTGCCAGGCCTAATTGCAGCCCACATGCATGCAATTATCATGTACGTACTTTCACTCACATTACATATTGTCACTCATCTAGGTAGTCAAGTCCTCCTTTCTCAAAAGGAAAAGTTGTTTTCAATAACTTAAGGCACGTGGAAATTGTCCCTCAAACTGCACGTGCTTAAATTTGTTTCCCCTTCATTACAAATGCATGAGAGCCGAAAGCCAATCATGTGCAAATGGGAGTTGCAAGTCTTATGAGATGGTACCGCTTTGCTTGGTTTTTTACTGGTTTTGTAAAGGAAATAAGATATGATGCCTTTCTAACTACTGTTTTCAAAACCTCCATCTAGCATCGTTTAAGTTCCACTTAGCGTCGTCTGGGTCTACCCTAGGCGTTAGGTGGCTGGCCACTATTCCAATTAATTTCCTCCATATGTTGTAAAATTTTAGAGTATATTTGTAATTTGTGTGTTTAGGTTGTGTGAAAAATGTGATATTTCCTCTATATGCTGTAAAACTTTGGAGTATATTTAAAGGAGGTGGTGCACTTTGGTATATTATGTCACACCGTTTATGCACATGCCATGTTTTATTGCTATTACTGGATCTCAACTGTTCCTAACTATTTTGTTCCTTGCTAAATTTGGATTATATCTAACTCCAATATCTTGGTGCCATCATGTTACTAGAAAATACTTGGGATTGTATGATTAGACCTTAATTAGGTTTGAGTGTGACAAGATTAGGTCAAAGTTGAAGTTATATGACTAAGCCAAACTAGTTAATCAGTGGAAAGCATCTTACACATTGAAGCAAAATTTGAAAGTACATACTATTACTATATATAACTATCTTAAGGCCAACAAGATCCCAGATCCTTTTGGTGAGGATCTTGAGAATTCGTAAATCATGTCTGTTCATTATGCATCATGCAGTCAGTTTTTGTCAGGTACTTCGGTTTGTATTTAATTTTAAATAAAAATATTTAAAATAATTTCTGATCGCATGATGTACGGTGAACAAATATGATTCACAGATTTCCAGAATCCTCACAAAGAGAATCCAGATAGAATCCAGATTCATGTTAAGGATCTAACTTGAGGTTGTTTAAGTCATATGTTGACGTCTAACCTAGCTTTGTGATTAGACATGTGACTTTAGGTCGATCACTAGGTTTTGTGACAAAAATAATGAAATGATGGAAAATACTTAATTTGCACCATATTGTCGAAGTTCAATGTGATTAATTAGCAAAAGGTTCAAGTCTCACTCAACTTCGCCATTTGAGCTAACCCATGCGACAACTTAATTATGACCGAATACCTACCCTCGCTTTTTTGGCTTGTGCAATAATAATCCACGAAGTTATCTACAAGGGTAATGCTATAAAGTTTCAATTTATAAATCAAATTTTGTAAATCAAATGTTGTGAATAGTGATGATTAGATTATTACTTAATTGTTGATTAATGTGCTTATTTTTTATTGATGACACATCAATTGATTGACAAATTTGATTTAAAAATTTGATCTCCCAAACTTTACTCTATCTACAAATATTGTGCTAAAATGCATAGAAAATAGGGGCGGCATGAGCAAAAGCTTTCAAGCCTTTAAAATTATGAGTAACATACGAATTGTTGTGTTCCCATGGTCGCCATTCCCTTGCAAACAAGAAATCACACTAAGAATTGAGACATAGCAAGTGAGGGTCCTCTACAAACGAAGGGAAGTGTAAAAATTCTTAGGGTAGAGTTATTGGGACTTGGTCAAAAGGTTTGTTTCTGTTTTAGCAGACTGCTAGGCCGAAATAGCATTTGACTTAGAGTTTGTTTAGTCATTTGAAGATTATCTCTGCAAAAATTATTCGAATTAGAGTTTGTTTAGTCATCCAAATATATTAAATACATGGACGGTTCATCCTGAATATACTACTTAGTATCTACACTGTTAATTTATTTGATACATTTAGATAACTATGATTATAATGAAAAATAAAAAGATGGAGAAATAAAAGTCCGCTCCAAAATACTTCTTTTAGAGGACTTATGCTCAAATGTATTTTGAGTAAAATCACTTCTATTAGAAAAGTATCGATAATTTTAACAAAATTGCAAGTGTTTTTTAGGTAACCAAAAGCTTTTCTATGTTCCTAATTTTTTTTTACCAAATATTGTCAGAAGCACTTCTGAGGAAAAGGCGGATCCATTTTTTGGGGATCCGGAGATCTTGTAATTATGTCCGTTCATCGTACATTGTGCGGTCATAAATCATTTTAAATTTTAAATTAAATATAAATAGTACCTAATGAAAACTGACCGCATAATGTACGATGAACAGATATGATTACAAGTTCCCCCAGATCCCCAGGAAAAAGATCTGGCGAGCTGATAATTTAAAGCCGTTTTTAGTTTTGAAAACACATTTTCAAAACGGCCTGAAATTTACTGTAAGATCCGGGATAGAATTGAACTTTAATATTTTCTTGATAAGAGAAAAATTTGAACTTTCATTATCAAGTATCTTATTAATACTCTCAACAAGCTTTTTGATGATCACGAATTCTGTTTGAAGATTCCAACCAGCCGGCCTTGTCATCTTGTCATGTAATTTTAGCAAAGAAACTCTAGTTTACAAGGCCTTTTTTTTATTCTCTTTCTAGAAATAATTTTGATTGCTTATGCCCGTCCTTTCTCCATGTTTTTACTTGCTACTCCATTCATATTGGACATGTATGTAATGACAGTTTAGTCTTCGTAAAATTTGTGTACCGATTTTCTCATCAATTTGGACGTTCTTCGTCTACTTGTCTCAAAGGTTAGAAATTTGAGTATGACAGTCAGATTAGATGGATGATCAGTTATAGTTTTAAAAGAAACAAGTCTTATTGTATTTGAATATGATTTGAGTAAATAGTACCTAATGAAAACTAACCGCATAATGTACGATGAACATATATGATTACAAGTTCCCCCAGATCCCCAGGAAAAAGATCTGGCGAGCTGATAATTTAAAGCCGTTTTTAGTTTTGAAAACACATTTTCAAAACGGCCTGAAATTTACCGTAAGATCCGGGATAGAATTGAACTTTAATCTTTTCTTGATAAGATAAAAATTTGAACTTTCATTATCAAGTATCTTATTAATACTCTCAACAAGCTTTTTGATAATCACGAATTCTGTTTGAAGATTCCAACCAGCCGGCCTTGTCATCTTGTCATGTAATTTTAGCAAAGAAACTCTAGTTTACAAGGCCTTTTTTTTATTCTCTTTCTAAAAATAATTTTGATTGCTTATGCCCGTCCTTTCTTCATGTTTTTACTTGCTACTCCATTCATATTGGACATGTATGTAATGACAGTTTAGTCTTCGTAAAATTTGTGTACCGATTTTCTCATCAATTTGGACGTTCTTCGTCTACTTGTCTCAAAGGTTAGAAATTTGAGTATGATAGTCAAATTAGATGGATGATCAGTTATAGTTTTAAAAGAAACAAGTCTTATTGTATTTGAATATGATTTGAGTAAATAGTACCTAATGAAAACTAACCGCATAATGTACGATGAACATATATGATTACAAGTTCCCCCAGATCCCCAGGAAAAAGATCTGGCGAGCTGATAATTTAAAGCCGTTTTTAGTTTTGAAAACACATTTTCAAAACGGCCTGAAATTTACCGTAAGATCCGGGATAGAATTGAACTTTAATCTTTTCTTGATAAGAGAAAAATTTGAACTTTCATTATCAAGTATCTTATTAATACTCTCAACAAGCTTTTTGATAATCACGAATTCTGTTTGAAGATTCCAACCAGCCGGCCTTGTCATCTTGTCATGTAATTTTAGCAAAGAAACTCTAGTTTACAAGGCCTTTTTTTTATTCTCTTTCTAAAAATAATTTTGATTGCTTATGCCCGTCCTTTCTTCATGTTTTTACTTGCTACTCCATTCATATTGGACATGTATGTAATGACAGTTTAGTCTTCGTAAAATTTGTGTACCGATTTTCTCATCAATTTGGACGTTCTTCGTCTACTTGTCTCAAAGGTTAGAAATTTGAGTATGACAGTCAAATTAGATGGGTGATCAGTTATAGTTTTAAAAGAAACAAGTCTTATTGTATTTGATTATGATTTGAGTAAATAGTACCTAATGAAAACTAACCGCATAATGTACGATGAACATATATGATTACAAGTTCCCCCAGATCCCCAGGCAAAAGATCTGGCGAGCTGATAATTTAAAGCCGTTTTTAGTTTTGAAAACACATTTTCAAAACGGCTTGAAATTTACCGTAAGATCCGGGATAGAATTGAACTTTAATCTTTTCTAGATAAGAGAAAAATTTGAACTTTCATTATCAAGTATCTTGTTAATACTCTCAACAAGCTTTTTGATAATCACGAATTCTGTTTGAAGATTCCAACCAGCCGGCCTTGTCATCTTGTCATGGAATTTTAGCAAAGAAACTCTAGTTTACAAGGCCTTTTTTTTATTCTCTTTCTAAAAATAATTTTGATTGCTTATGCCCGTCCTTTCTTCATGTTTTTACTTGCTACTCCATTCATATTGGACATGTATGTAATGACAGTTTAGTCTTCGTAAAATTTGTGTACCGATTTTCTCATCAATTTGGACGTTCTTCATCTACTTGTCTCAAAGGTTAGAAATTTGAGTATGACAGTCAGATTAGATGGATGATCATTTATAGTTTTAAAAGAAACAAGTCTTATTGTATTTGAATATGATTTCAGTTTACATAGGTATAACTTCCGAAACACATTTTCACGTTTTGTGAGAGTTATATGAATAGTGAATTTGATCAAACTACTCTATTCAAGTTTGTATCCTCAAACGTCGACTCTTTCAAATTGTTAGTGAAGGAAAATTTGTGAAAAACATGTTCATTTAAGCAACATCAATAGCATGCAATTAACAATTAAAGGCGGAATCATGCTTGTATGCACTTAAAACAAAACATTTACCCATGAAATTCAAAGCCTAGTAGATAGGTGAACCAAGACTCAACTCAAAACAAAGTGAGTTGAGAAATCAATACCTTTGTAGATTCCTCTTTGCATAAGCAAAGGCTAATCACCCAAAGAGAGGGCCTTCATTCCTTGCATCTTGGATCCATGGATTTGGATGGATGAAAAGGTTTCTCCAAGTTCCCAAAATTGAGAACCTCTAAGTCTCCACACCAAGGTATATTGTAGAAGAAATGAGTGACCTAGAGGAAGTAAGATTGCTAGCTATTCCCCTCTAGATTGGCCAAAATTTTTGAGAGAAATGAGAGCTTGTGTTCTCATCCTTTCCCCAAAAATAACCCTTTTGTAAATTTTAGGCTATAAAGTCCTTTATATAGTCCCTTCAAATAAGTGACCTAATGGACCAAAAACCCTATTCTTTTACACATGGCTAGCCTATAGGTTTATTGGGCTTTCAAGCCCTTTGTTTTATTCAAGTTGTCATACAACTTGAGTTAATGGGCTTGACATTCAAATCCCATTGGGCCTTGCGGCCCAATACTAACCCGAGGTCTTTAACGAACTTATTCGTTTGATTTAATTAACATATTAATTAATCCTAGCCTTAGATAAATAATTAAACCATTTAATTATTCTTACTCATCTCCGTTGAATCTTCAATCTCTACCTTACACGGTGTACGATCCATTAGGTTCCTTTTAGCGAGGCAGTGGGCGATTCAAACTCTTTCAAATCGATTGTGAATTGAAACTTACTTTCAATTCTCCCGTTAGTGATAATACACTTTTAGGGCTTCCACAAACCATGAGTGACACCTAGCAGCATATCATGGTTACCCAAGCTAATCAGAAGAGGTGGAGAACCTATTCAGTTTAGGATTACAAATGCAATACGGTCTTTCTCTAATACAATACTCTTGACCACATTGTTTGGTTTGATAGTTTATTCATGTCTACTATCCAATGTGAATCTTTGTACTTATATGATTACCTTGAATGTGATCTAGAACGCATTCCAACATCTCATTCATACTCTGGCCAGAGATTCTAAATCATATCATAGAGTATTCTCCCTCAAACAGTTTGAAGGTTAGAGATCCCTTGTTGCGCATTCACTTGCCTCCATGGCTAAGTGGCTTAACCCCAACGATGCCGTGGACACCTTGATAGAGTGACGTTGACATAATCAAAGATTAAGGACCTAACCACAAGACAACTGTGATGCCTCAGGTCAAAAGACTAATTTGCATTATCCTAACCATGAGTTCTCATGTGACATGAATATGAGAACTCTTCGTTGATCGTGTTCAGTGAACTCATTCTCTATTGAGCACCTACGTACTTGTCTTGATGTCACACACACCAATGACTCGAGACTAGTCACTCTCCCTGAGAGAAGACATAGCACGTACTGATCTTAACGGACTGTTAATGCCCAATTGACAATCCTATGATCAGGAACGTTTAGGATGTGTCAACGAAAGAATGGTCTCATGAATCTAACTTCTTTAGATCGCATTCTTCCAATCACATATTCCTTGGACTTATCGTTTAAGCATATAACATTTATATGAGACGGCTCAAACAATAATGTTTGCCCTTTAAACTACATTAGTTTGAAATGTCCATAAAGTATCATCATATGATTGGTTTTAGGGCACATTTCCAACAATCTCCCACTTGCACTAGAGCCAATCAGCTTAGTCATCATTGATGATACCTCTTCTGTAATTCATTTCATAAATGGCTGAGTAGTAGGCCTAAACAATGGATATCTATATGTTATCCATAGAAGCAACCTTGAGAATAATGACGTCACCATTATACATGATTCTCAATCATGTGGTTCAGTCTCTCATTTGAGTTTGGACCTTGATGAGACCTTGATTCCCTGGCTTGAGCTATCGCCCCATTAGTGTCATACACTTTCTGGTTGGAACCGAATGAAGAGTTCATGAATGAACTTTCCCATCCAAACAACAATGTTGTAAGCTTCTATATGGCAATATATTTTGCATACATGATGGAACACATTAAAGTCATTTACTTTTAACGTTTCCACTCAAATATCTCTTTAGTCATAATAAAGAGATATCTCTTTATCACTTCATTCATAATGAAGAGATATTCTATGATGGATTAGATTCATAATCTAATACATTTACGCTTCCATTACGTTACTCTAATTCTTCCTCATTCTTGAGGAATCCATCCTTAGTATTTCTTAAATACCTAAGGATTCACTTGACAGTTGCCATGGTTCTGATCCTGGGCTTGCACTGATATCATCTTGTACCGTTCTAGGTACGACTTATATCAATGTTTTCATACAATATGAAATACATAAATCACCTTTCTGCGTATGCATAAAGGATTCTATTTACGCATTATTTCTTTGGGAGTCAAAGGGTACATTCCCTTTGAGAAGAACAACTTCCTAGTCTCACTAGAATTGTCATTCTAATTGAAGTTTATCATCATATGAGAAACTTCCTAGCATCTCTTGTCTATTTTAGGGATTGATATAATCCAATTATATCTTGAAATCTATCATTATAGATTTTCATCCCATGTATATAGACTATGTCTCCCATATACATTCTATCATTATAGAATGTTTAAAGTCATAACTTTAACGATGAAGAATTCCTTTCATTTTCAAAATTAATATATATCATGTATATATATATATATATATATTCAAATTTAGGAATATGATCAACTCCCACTAATCTTTTGTAAACCTAGTAAACAAAAGATTCATTTACATCTTTATGAGAAATCAAACAATTGATCTTTTCTCATAAGACGCTTATAGCTCCCACTAGCTTGCTAAGATCCATGATGGATGGATCTTCTTACAACTAACATGTCTTAGAAGTATATATCATATATATATATGGGTAATTGATAATGTCCAACGAACTAAATCTTATTTATGTTCATTCTTCTCCTAATGGAGAAATACATTATCTTACGATGCTACTTTCCTTGATATTTTTCAAGAAAATTAATCTAAAGTGTTACTTTTTCCTTGGATCAAATCTAAGGAGGTAAATACTTTAGACGTCTTACTCATCTACTTACATTTCTTGAATTCTTTGAAACCTTTTGCAAAGTATTCGGACTTATGTTTATTTAAAATAAACTATAGTCCAACCGAGAGTGATCTTCGGTGAATGTCATACAACATGAGTAGTATTATGTTGTGGACAAGTGCCACTAACATCTAAGTGAATTAACCTCAACAACTTTGTGATTCTTTCTTCTTTCCAAAAGAATAAAGATTCGAACATTTCGCCTCTATGCAATTTTTAACAAGAAGGTCTTGGATCCGGATCTAATGATCCAAAGCATCCATCTATGACCAACTCGTAACTTATGTTTTAGAGGTTTCACAACTCAGTTGGGATTAGTCACTACCTTGCAACCTTTTGGGTTTTAAGCATCATCGTATTCTAAACAGTTAAACTACCACATCATCTCTACTATAGAGACAACCAATTAAATTACAATAATCTAATTATTGATTAATAAAGAACAATGTTTTTGTCAAACAAAACATTTATCTATCTCTACTATAGTGACGGATTTAAGTTCCTTAAAATTGGAATGTAAAGACAATCTTTAGTATTTTCCAATTTCTTTGGTAGTTCATATGAGGAAGTAAGTACAATCCGCTTTCGCAGAGATCTATATTCGATTCACGTTTGGAATGTGAAGTACTTTCTCTTCTCTCATTAATCTTCTACTTCTTATTAGCACACTTTTACTACAATTGTAAAACATAGTTACTAATACGGAATCATACATTCAAGTAGAAGAACCAACTGTTTTGAATTATTCAAGAACATTTTATAACACCTTCGAAAGGTGTGTTCTTGACACTTGCAAGACATTTCTTGCAAATATCCCTTCCAATGTCCATCCTTTCATAAAGAAAGTTTGTTCCCTTGGAGTTATTTTGCCTTCTTCATTTGACTTCCCTTTTGACTACAATAGTCATGGTCCCTAAACTCCCACTATCTCTCTTGAAACTCATTTCAAATGTGTTATACACATCAAACGATTTGGAGAGCATGCGGTTATTTGTTCACTATATAGTTTACAATAAACTTAGTGAACCATTAGGATAGGGACACAAAGGTGAAGTCCTTGCCTAGTTTCCGTCTCGTTAAGTGGTTTAACACTTCAACACTCAATGATTCAAAATCATCATAAGTCCATATAAATGGACTATTTTTGTCAACGAACCATTATGTTCTAAACATAATAACAAACTTTCAAGAGTTGTTCAAGGCAACTCTCATTTCTTCATACAACATTTTGTAAGTGAAGAATCATGGCACATAAAGTGTCCATGCCCTTGTGCTTACTTCTCAAGTTCCTTGTTCGTGTAACAAAGAGACAAGCACTAGAGTTTGCATTGTCCTCTTCATGGTAGACTTATCTAACATGTTCTTCCATTGATACATTATCAATAGGAAGATTGTGAGGATGAGACTACTTAGTTACATCTACAAGCCATTAAAGACAATCTATGGGATTGTAGAACTAAGTCCGGAAATTAAAGCTTTTGGTTTTTCTTTGTCAAGTTTTGGATAGCGTTTGCAAATATATTGGTAAACAAATACATAACGAATATAAATTGATTGATTTTAAGCCATTTGATTCGGGTCTTTAAATCAAATAGCACCACCCACTATTTTTGGCAAATTCCATATCCCTCATCGGAATTCGAGAGTTTTGGAGGAAACTCTTAGTAGGGTATGGGAGGCTCACCATTACCAAGCCCACCTCACGATTATACGATGTTGGTTAGCAAAAATAATGATGAGAGAATAACGCTTTACTCATTTACAACTCTTGTAATTACCCATCTAGTTTGGCCTCTAGAGAATGAATGCCTCAGAATTATATCATGTTGGCACCATTGCACTTAGTTAAGTTATTCCCACCATGCTTAGTTTATGTAGAGGTTCAAGCACAACCTCAGAATTATATCATGTTGGCCATACTCGTTGTCTACACTCACCTCATCATATGCGTATAGACTCCTCCTGAATGTAAGCATGCACTTTGTACTCCCCCATTATAGGGTGAAGCCGGTGTACAAGTCACAAACGATTGGAGCCTACCACGGTGGAAGGCCACGAAGAGATATTCAAAGCATCTCTCGCTTATCAACTTAATATTGATTTGTTGAGGGTTTTAGGTCTCATCACATATAAACATACATTTTAATCTAATTAAAACATTTTGGTCCTATTACAACTATTGGTCCATTTGATTGATTTAGTTGTATATAATACTCCCACTAAGCTTTTAAAACGGTTTTTAAAGCAAGAGTATATGATACTACTAACATAAGGTTTGCATTCATTGATGGACTATATAGTTGCCTTAGGGCCTTAGGATGACTATGAACCTTTGATTTGATTCAACACGAGCCTAGTGTTGAATCTCGGTCTAGGGATGGTGATTGATTTTAGTTACGCGTTTAATCACATTAAGGCGTGTTGTCTTATTGGGCGTTGGACCCAACTACTCCAATTTCATGCATATCGAATAAAACAAGAAATGAGTACTTCAAAGTAAATAAGAGCTTATGCTCTTTTACAACAATTGATCAAATCAAATTACTTTAAAGTAAAGAAGAGCTTATGCTCTTTTACAACAATTGATCATATCAAATTACAACCAAAATTTAATCTACACATTCCCATGGTTCAAACAAATTTGAAACGGCCTTTCACATAGCTCAATTATCGTAGGCTAAGGTTCATAATCACCCTTTCTTTAATTAATTAACGCTTTAACTAATTAAACTTGAATGCAACATTTTCATTTGGTTTTTGTATCCATAGAATTGATTTAAATGGAGCTAAATGAAATGAAAATCCAATTCTCATTTAAAGAAACAAAACAATTTTGTTCTCTACCTAATTTGGGCCAAAATGCTATGACCTCAACTTGTTTGGGCCATAGTGCAATTAACCTCAACTTTTGGGCTATTTTGCAAAAACTTAAACTCTTGGGGTCACTTTGTAAAAACACAAAAGTCCACTACTTCATGTAATTACAACTAGAACCCAAAATTTTCCACAAAAAATAAAACTTCATTAAAGGAGCAAAACAATTTGTCCTTTTAGTGATTTTGGACCTTTACGTAAAAACGTAAACTTTTGGGTCAAAATGCAAATACACAAAAGTATCAAAGCTTTATATAATTGCATGAAAGCCCCACAAGGACCCTAATTGAGTAGGGTGGCTGATTTTGAAGCAAAGTAATAAAAAAAATTTCAAAGTTTTTGTAAGTGGGGTGTGTGTAATGGAATAAATCATTACACACAAACCCACTAAAATTTCTTTAATTTTTCAAAATAAATATCTAATATATTTAAACATAAGAAATATTTCAAAACAAAAACTTTATGAAATAAATCAAAACTTTGAATCAAAACACCAAACCTTTTGTTCTTGGCAAGAACATATCAAGAACAATGAAGAACATTCATGAAAACCCATAAGAGCTCCATGAACATTCTTCACCCAAAAACATACCAAAACCACTCAAACTTAAGGGAAATAACATACAACCATACTAGGGTACATAGGGGTTCCAAAAGTCACTTTAAAACACTTTTAACAAGTCAAACAAGAACCCAAAATTCCACCCTTTGGATTTGGCCGAATTTCCCCAAAAAACATGGCACCAAATTTTAGCTCCAATTTCATGCTCATATGAACTACATCTACAACATTTGAGATGGCAAATTTTCTAACAAAATTTACATTCAAAGAAGCAAGAATAAAGCTTGTAACAATTACAACATTCAAATCATAAACTATGAACTACAAAACCCAAAAGGATTCACCAACTACTAGACTTAGGCTCTTGATACCACTTGAAGGAAAATTTGTGAAAAACATGTTCATTTAAGCAACATCAATAGCATGCAATTAACAATTAAAGGCGGAATCATGCTTGTATGCACTTAAAACAAAACATTTACCCATGAAATTCAAAGCCTAGTAGATAGGTGAACCAAGACTCAACTCAAAACAAAGTGAGTTGAGAAATCAATACCTTTGTAGATTCCTCTTTGCATAAGCAAAGGCTAATCACCCAAAGAGAGGGCCTTCATTCCTTGCATCTTGGATCCATGGATTTGGATGGATGAAAAGGTTTCTCCAAGTTCCCAAAATTGAGAACCTCTAAGTCTCCACACCAAGGTATATTGTAGAAGAAATGAGTGACCTAGAGGAAGTAAGATTGCTAGCTATTCCCCTCTAGATTGGCCAAAATTTTTGAGAGAAATGAGAGCTTGTGTTCTCATCCTTTCCCCAAAAATAACCCTTTTGTAAATTTTAGGCTATAAAGTCCTTTATATAGTCCCTTCAAATAAGTGACCTAATGGACCAAAAACCCTATTCTTTTACACATGGCTAGCCTATAGGTTTATTGGGCTTTCAAGCCCTTTGTTTTATTCAAGTTGTCATACAACTTGAGTTAATGGGCTTGACATTCAAATCCCATTGGGCCTTGCGGCCCAATACTAACCCGAGGTCTTTAACGAACTTATTCGTTTGATTTAATTAACATATTAATTAATCCTAGCCTTAGATAAATAATTAAACCATTTAATTATTCTTACTCATCTCCGTTGAATCTTCAATCTCTACCTTACACGGTGTACGATCCATTAGGTTCCTTTTAGCGAGGCAGTGGACGATTCAAACTCTTTCAAATCGATTGTGAATTGAAACTTACTTTCAATTCTCCCGTTAGTGATAATACACTTTTAGGGCTTCCACAAACCATGAGTGACACCTAGCAGCATATCATGGTTACCCAAGCTAATCAGAAGAGGTGGAGAACCTATTCAGTTTAGGATTACAAATGCAATACGGTCTTTCTCTAATACAATACTCTTGACCACATTGTTTGGTTTGATAGTTTATTCATGTCTACTATCCAATGTGAATCTTTGTACTTATATGATTACCTTGAATGTGATCTGGAACGCATTCCAACATCTCATTCATACTCTGGCCAGAGATTCTAAATCATATCATAGAGTATTCTCCCTCAAACAGTTTGAAGGTTAGAGATCCCTTGTTGCGCATTCACTTGCCTCCATGGCTAAGTGGCTTAACCCCAACGATGCCGTGGACACCTTGATAGAGTGACGTTGACATAATCAAAGATTAAGGACCTAACCACAAGACAACTGTGATGCCTCAGGTCAAAAGACTAATTTGCATTATCCCAACCATGAGTTCTCATGTGACATGAATATGAGAACTCTTCGTTGATCGTGTTCAGTGAACTCATTCTCTATTGAGCACCTACGTACTTGTCTTGATGTCACACACACCAATGACTCGAGACTAGTCACTCTCCCTGAGAGAAGACATAGCACGTACTGATCTTAACGGACTGTTAATGCCCAATTGACAATCCTATGATCAGGAACGTTTAGGATGTGTCAACGAAAGAATGGTCTCATGAATCTAACTTCTTTAGATCGCATTCTTCCAATCACATATTCCTTGGACTTATCGTTTAAGCATATAACATTTATATAAGACGGCTCAAACAATAATGTTTGCCCTTTAAACTACATTAGTTTGAAATGTCCATAAAGTATCATCATATGATTGGTTTTAGGGCACATTTCCAACAGTTAGTTGGTAACTTATTTTTGTTTCACATTTTTCGGGGACGGAACCATGACATGATCTTTTTTAACACATTTTTTACATACAGTGTGAGATCCATTTTGTAATGTATTTCAACAATCCGATCCGTTGAAATATTTGCCAAATGACCATTTTTTCAAACTGAAATGCATTTACTTATTTGGAAGTGTTTTTGGCTTTTTCAAAAGCACATCCAAACGAGCCGGAGTTAGACAAGAAAGAAAGAAAAACAGGTAGAAGGACCATCCGAAGACCCCAGTTCAACTTTGCTTCTTCATCTCCTTCCAGCTACGCTTCTCTTTTTTGACCTATAAAATTCTTATACAAATCAAAACACAATTGACAACTTATTCAGCTTAGATTACTTATTTTTCTTTATTCAAACAAGATCATTTGAAAAGTAGATCACAAGCACTATAAATAGTCGAAATTTGTGCAAGCACTGCAAAGCAAACAAATAGGCAAACACAAAATCCAAGATGGTTTCTGTAGGAGAAGCTAATCAGCCTCATGCTGTTTGTATCCCGGTTCCGGCACAAGGTCACATAAAGGCAATGCTTCAATTATCAAAACTTCTCCACCATAAAGGTTTTCGTATAACCTATGTCAACACCGAGTTCAATCACAGGCGCTTTCTTAAATCTCTAGGACCCGACTCCCTTGACGGCTTGCCTAGTGATTTTCAGTTTGAAACAATCCCAGATGGCCTTCCGGATAGAGATGATGATTCCACCCAAGACTTCAATTTGCTTGCAGATTCCGTCAAAAACAATTTCTTGGCACCTTTTCTTGACCTCATAAAGAAACTCAACCGTACTACTCCTCCAGTTACTCTTATTGTTTCAGATGGTTTCATGGCTTTCACAACCACTGCAGCTCAACAACTTGGCATTCCCATTACACTCTTCTTTACATTTTCAGCAAGCAGCTCTATGGGCTATATGAAATATCCTGCTTTGGTGGAAAGAGGACTTGCACCGCTTAAAGGTAAAGAATTAGCAGTGTATAATTTCATTATTATTTGATATTTCTTTTTTAATCAATACACCACCGCCATTGACCAATTGATCTAAAGTTCATGGACGATAGTTGTGGCATTGGTAAATAAAAAAATTCTCAAGAGAGTTGCTCTTTAATTTCGTAAACATGCCTATGATTTTATTTTTAATTTTATTAATTAAGTATTGCTTGGGTGTTTGTAGATGAGAGCAGTTTCACGAATGGCTTTTTAGACCAGATAATAGATTGGATTCCAGGAATGAAGCATATCCGTTTGAGGGATCTCCCCAACGACTTTGTGACAACAAATCCCGATGACAAAATTTTTAACAACATCCTTGAAGTAATGAGTAGAGTTCATGAAGCTTCATCAATTATTGTACATACCTTTGATGCACTGGAGCAAGATGTTTTGGATGGCCTCTCAAGTATGTATCCACCCATTTACGCCATTGGCCCTCTCCCGTTACTTCTCAATCAGATGCCACAACATCCTTTGAAGTCCTTGGGATACAGTTTGTGGAGAGAAGAAGCTGAGTGTCTCCCCTGGCTGGACGATAAGAAGCCAAACTCGGTTGTTTATGTGAATTTCGGCAGCATAACGGTCATGACACCGGAACAACTTGTGGAGTTTGGCTGGGGACTTGCAAAGAGCAAGCTTGCTTTCTTCTGGGTAATTAGGCCCGACTTGGTAATTGGTAAATCAGCAATTTTTCCATCTGAGTTTGTGGATGAAACTAAAGGAAGAAGTCTAATAGCGAGTTGGTGCCCTCAAGAGCAAGTCCTTAACCACCCATCAGTTGGAGGATTTTTGACACACAGCGGTTGGAATTCGACAATGGAAAGTGTGTCTGCAGGAGTGCCCATGTTGTGTTGGCCTTTCTTTGCTGATCAGCAAACAAACTGTCACTGTACTTGCAAAGAATGGGGCATTGGTACGGAGATTGATAAAAATGTGAAGAGAGATGACGTGGAGAAGCTTGTTAAAGAGCTGATGCAAGGAGAGAAGGGTAAGAGAATGAAGCATAAGGCCATGGAGTGGAAGAAATTGGCAGAGGAAGCCAATGGTCCACACGGTTCTTCATCTGCAAACTTGGAAAAATTAGTGAATCAATTTCAATTGTAAGAAAAGTCTAGATGTTCTGCACAAGAACAACCAAGAAACATGCACTGCATTCCTAGATGTTATTGGTTCGATGAATTGGCAACATGTTTAGCCTGCCACCATCTTCAATTTTGTCTAGATATTAATTTCGGGTTGAACATTTTAATGTTATACATTATTTGCTATGTATGCGATTCTACCCTGTCACTAGGATCATACATTGTGGCACATAAGATTTTCTCCTGCCAAAGATACAAGATAACATCAATTTCTTATCGAAATTTGGATAAATACTCCAGCACTATTAACAGGAATAGGAGAACAAGTGCATGTAACCAATGACAATTTAGGTGGTAAAGTAATATTTCGGCAACGTAAAACAAAAGTGATTCTGTAAAGCATCTTTCGTAATTATCAGTCGGCTTTGGTTTTGAAGGTAAATGACAAACCGAATTATTGTAAAGCAAATATGTTTCCTACCCAGTTTTAATTCTTACATTATTGTAAAGCAGTTCTCTTTCTCTATTATTGTAAAGCAGTTATCTTTCTCTATTAAATAAGGGGACAGTCGTGAACTCGTGATCAAGTGCTGTCTTTCTGCCTTGCTCAACTAATTTTACGTTTGCAAATCTACTAGTCAATGAATTACTTTTTGAAATTCATGATCAAGGGGGTGGCCTAGGCAGTAGGCAAATCAACTAATAAGTCATGCGTAAAACGATTTCTTCAAAACCTTGCCTATTTTCTTTCACGATCTCCCTAGGACATGCGTAAAATAGCAAATCAACCAAAGCATAATATTCATAATTTTCATAATATTTTTTTCATCTGTTGCTGCTAAGTTGGATGATACCAACTATCTTCAATGGGATTTTCAGATGAAATTGATGCTCGAAGTGTATGGCATTATGGATTTTGTGGATGGATCAAATCCTTGTCCCTCTCAGTTTTCTTCTTCAAGTTCTGCTGATTCAGAGGTTGTATCCGCTAGTTCCAATTTCAGAGTTGAATCTGATGAGTTTAAAGTTTTGAAGATGCATGATAAAGCACTAATGCAACTTATCACTGCTAATTTGTCTTCGATTGCAATTTCTTGTGCAATTGGGAGCACCAATGTAAGAGATTTATGGGTGGGTCTTCAAGACTAATTTTCCACAGTTACAAAGACTTCCATTTTTGGTCTGACTTACAAATTATCAAGAAAGGGGCTGATTCCGTAAGTCAATATCTTCAGCGCATCAAGGAGGCTAGAGATTATCTCTCTGCAGCAGGGGTTACTTTCGTTGATGAGGACATTGTTATCTTGGCTTTAAATGGTATTCCAGCTAAATATAACATGTTCCAGTGTGCTATTCGTGGTCATGAAAGTGTGATTTCACTCGAGGAGTTTCATGCTCTGCTCTGTTGCTTGCTGAGGAAGCAATTATTGAGAGTAACTCTTATGTCAATTTTCCCACTACTTTGCTGGCTCAAAATCAAAGTCACAATGGTAGTTCTAGGTTTTCCTATGGGAATTCTAATGGTACTTTTGGGTTCCAAAATGGCAGTAATGGTTTTAACAATGGAAATCACAGTGGGAATTCTGGGCAGTCCAACTTTTTTCAATCGTGGCAATCGTTCCAAATACAAAAGCAAAGGGAAATCGAATAATCAGGGGAACATACATTACAATAATGAAGGCTAGTGGTACTATAGTTCCAAACCTATTGTTCATGATTATGCTCCTGGTATTCTTGGAGATCCTTCTCAGTTCAATTGTGTTGTCTCATCTACCAATGTTGTTTGTCAATTGTGTTCTCAACAAGGTTATTCGTCTGTCAATTGTGCTTATATAGAGATGCTGAATCTTCTGAGTCCTATTAGATTTGTGATACAACCAATCACACTGCCAAGACATGTTTCTATAGAAATAAAGCCAAGACTTCTGGATCACAGATGACTGCCATGAATGCAATATCCTCAGTTTTTTAATACTATGCCTCATGTGATGAATAATATGTCTTCTAGATGAATATGCAATCTTCTCAGTTGCCAATTTATATAAATGCATCATCTTCTTATAATATGCCATCTATGCCATCTATGCCATCTTATTCATCAAATTCAGCTATGGTTGACAAATTCTGGTGCTACCAATCATTTGACTAATGATTTGCACAATTTATCCTTGGCTTATCCATATCCTCATAATGACACACTACAAACAGCAAATGGTGAAGGTTTATCAATCACTCATTTTGGCCATTCCACTTTCAAAATTCCTATGCAGTCTATCAAATTAAATTTTGTTCTTTATGTTCCTAGAATAACTCATAACTTGCTGTCAGTTTACAGAATTTCCTTGGACAATAATTGTTGGTGCATATTTGATGCATTTTGTTTTTGGATTCAGGTCAAGGCCACAAGGAGAATCATATATAAAGGACTATGCAACAATGGACTATGCCTTATACCATTCCTTCCTGTTCTTCCCCTACATCTCAGAAACAACCTTATCCAGCAATTTCATGCCTTGGACACACTGTTAAGACTACATTGTGGCACAGTCGTGTAGGTCATCCTTCCAACCCTATGGTATCTCTTATGCTTAGTAAATCCAATGTTACTGTTGTAAAAGATAAAGTTTTCATTAAAAATAAAGGTCAAAGCATATTTTAGATTGAAATCCTAATTATCCTTCCAAAACATAATCAAGATCGAAATCATTCTCTCCAGATGTACCAAAAACATGAAAAACTTAAAACCAATAATAATTGACTACTGATTAATAACATTTATGTTGGGTTGATAGGGTTGGGCTCAAGCTACTTGTTGACTAATACTTCTGTTGCACATCCTCTTTTCTACCCAGAACTTTTTCAGTTTTGAAACCATACTTTATGGCACACAACTCTAATTGTTCTGTTCCTTTCATTTCTCAGTTTCCTCTTCTGTTTTTTGTTCGATACAATGTTGTCGTATAGCATTGACTCTCATATATTTACTGGAAAATATACAGTACCACGTTACATTGAATGCAACATGAAATAAACGAATGAGATATAAAGAAACAGATCATATTCATACACATTGCAGAGAACCTACAATTTTTTTCCCCTAAAAATGCAAACCTATTTCAGACAATACACGAAGTATCTGAAGTTCCGTCACGTCGCAAACAAAAACTTGTCCATTATAGAAAATCGTAATTTGTTCTTTGCTCCGAGTTGACTCACTCCTAACAAAGATAAGAGGGAAAGCAAAGAGATATCAGGGAAGTCTTCTTCCAGTTTCCAAAAGAGATATCAACAAGCAAACAGATAGAATTAAACATTTGTTTGGTCATTTCAAATTTTTGGCATGATATATCAAATGCAATCTCTTATAAAACCAAAAGGAAAAGGCTAAGTTTTTGAAATCGTCCACACACGCACAAAATGATCATAACTTCTCATCCAACTAGTGTACGTGTGAATTTCATCGTCAATCTCATACATGCACAGTTAAGACTCACTTATGTGCGTGTGAATGCGGAAAAATATCATAGCATTTTGGGCACGAAAACACTGATGAACTTACGTTGGAGTTTTGTGAGAATACGACTGTGGTTCAGAAGTGGCCATCGGAGAATGTTGAACGTACAAGCTGCACTCCGTTTCCGATAGCCACCAGTAGGAGGAGAGACTACTATTCCATCTGAGAATTAAATCAAATTATAAGAATAAAGCTACAAAATTTTTTTTTTTTTGGGGGGGGGGGGGGGGGGGGGGGGTGCGGGGCGGGTGTGGGGTGGCGGGGGTGGTTGGGCTAGAGAACTGTTTCGACGAAGGGATCAGAGTTTTCATGGTTTGTTATAGGAGAGTGTTTGATAAAATTAAAAAAATTAAAAAAAGCATAAAAAACGTACCCCAAATGTTGGCTAGGTATTTGGCCACGTGAGAAATTCTTTCACACTCTTTCTCCGTCTAATTTTCTCTACCTCTCTCACACTTTCTAGATTATGACATTGCGTGAAGGTAGCGGCCTTTTGTCTTTTCAAATTGGATTCCAAAAATGGAAAGTATTGTATTACAAATTTGCAATTCATGAGGGTTTGTTTTGCTTTGGTGATGCAATTGACTCGTAATCCTATTTACTTGCACGTTAGGGGGGAGACAAATGCCCAAAATTGAGATATTTTGTTAATGAATAATCATCATCTCTTTTATTTGAATGTGGTCAAATCATATTATTACGAATTTGGCGTCTTACTCTTAAATGAAAATTTTATTTTTACATTTGACGCAGTTTAATCATATTTAGAAACAAGTTTAATTATTGCAATCAATAAAAATATTTAAAATAATTCCTGATCACATAATGTATGATGAACAAATATGGTTCACGGATTCCCAGAATCCTCACAAAGAGGATCCAGATAGAATCCAGATTCATGTTAAGGATCTAACATGAGGTTGTTTAAGTCATATGTTGACATCTAACCTGGCTTTGTGATTAGACATGTGACTTTGGGTCGATCACTAGGTTTTGTGACAAAAATAACGAAATGATGGAAAATACTTAATTTGCACCATATTGTCGAAGTTCAATGTGATTAATTAGCAAAAGGTTCAAGTCTCACTCAACTTCGCCATTTGAGCTAACCCATGCGACAACTTAATTATGACTCAATACCTATCCTCGCTTTTTTGGCTTGTGCAATTATAATCAACCAAGTTATCTACAAGGGTAATGCTATAAAGATTCAATTTATAAATCAAATTTTGTAAATCAAATGTTGTGAATAGTGATGATTAGATTATTACTTAATTGTTGATTAATATGCTTATTTTTTATTGATAACACATCAATTGATTGACAAATTTGATTTAAAAATTTGATCTCCCAAACTTTACTCTATCTACAAATATTGTGCTAAAATGCATAGAAAATAGGGGCGGCATGAGCAAAAGCTTTCAAGCCTTTAAAATTATGAGTAACATACGAATTGTTGTGTTCCCATGGTCGCCATTCCCTTGCAAACAAGAAATCACACTAAGAATTGAGACATAGCTAGTGAGGGTCCTCTACAAATGAAGGGAAGTGTAAAACTTCTTAGGGTAGAGTTATTGGGACTTGGTCAAAAGGTTTGTTTATGTTTTAGCAGACTGCTAGGCCGAAATAGCATTTGACTTAGAGTTTGTTTAGTCATTTGAAGATTATCTCTGCAAAAATTATTCGAATTAGAGTTTGTTTAGTCATCCAAATATATTAAATAAATGGACGGTTCATCCTGAATATACTACTTAGTATCTATACTGTTAATTTATTTAATACATTTAGATAACTATGATTATAATGAAAAATAAAAAGATGGAGAAATAAAAGTCCGCTCCAAAATACTTCTTTTAGGGTACTTATGCTCAAATGTATTTTGAGTAAAATCACTTCTATTAGAAAAGTATCAATAATTTTAACAAAATTGCAAGTGTTTTTTAGGTAACCAAAAGCTTTTGTATGTTCTTAATTTTTTTTACCAAATATTGTCAGAAGCACTTCTAAGGAAAAGGCGGATTCATTTTTTGGGGATCTAGAGATCTTGTAATTATATCCGTTCATCGTACATTGTGCGGTCATAAATCATTTTAAATTTAAAATTAAATATAAATAGTACCTAATAAAAACTGACCGCACGATTTACGATGAACATATATGATTACAAGATCCCCAGATCCTCTAGAAAAGGATCCGGCGAGCAGATAATTTAAAGCCGTTTTTAGTTTTGAAAACACATTTTCAAAACGGCCTGAAATTTACCGTAAGATCCGGGATAGAATTGAACTTTAATCTTTTCTTGATAAGAGAAATATTTGAACTTTCATTATCAAGTATCTTATTAGTACTCTCAACAAGCTTTTTGATAATCACGAATTCTGTTTGAAGATTCCAACCAGCCGGCCTTGTCATCTTGTCATGGAATTTTAGCAAAGAAACTCTAGTTTACAAGGCCTTTTTTTTTATTCTCTTTCTAAAAATAATTTTGATTGCTTATGCCCGTCCTTTCTTCATGTTTTTACTTGCTACTCCATTCATATTGGACATGTATGTAATGACAGTTTAATCTTCGTAAAATTTGTGTACCGATTTTCTCATCAATTTGGACGTTCTTCGTCTACTTGTCTCAAAGGTTAGAAATTTGAGTATGACAGTCAGATTAAATGGATGGTCAGTTATAGTTTTAAAAGAAACAAGTCTTATTGTATTTGAATATGATTTGAGTTTACATAGGTATAACTTCCGAAACACATTTTCACCTTTTGTGAGAGTTATATGAATAGTGAATTTGATCAAACTACTCTATTCAAGTTTGTATCCTCAAACGTCGACTCTTTCAAATTGTTAGTTGGTAAGTTATTTTTGTTTACTGACATGCCTGACCTTGATATTCTCCAAACACCAGGGTAACAAAATTGTTAGTTGGTAACATATTTTTGTTTACTATAATCCATGATTATTAATTTATTATAATAGTCATGCCAAAATTCTTGTGCATGGGACTCTTTGTAGAACTCATTGTCCTAACCTATAAAATGCACACATTATAAACATTCATCATTATCAGAAATTTACACACAAAGTAAGATGGATTATTATTATTTATCCTTAATTAGAATTTTACTTGACATGTTCAATTGACTGCGTAGATCTAAGTCCATTGGCGGATTATTATTTGTCCTTAATTAGAATGCATCAGTAAACATTGTTTGTTTCACCACCAAGTACGATTACTGAAAACATAAGAGAATTTGTTTACTTTTTGATCAACATACTAGAGAATTCGTAAACATGCTAATAGAAAATACTCTTGATAAGCACTAAAGAATGATGCGATACATATTCCGGGTCATATACATATAGTTAGTTGCTGGTGATTTTGTCACCAGAAGACTCAGTGGGTGACATCTTGCCTTGCCAGTAGACATGTGATACACTTTTTTAAGACTAAGAGTATGTTCTAATTTATGGTCGGGAGCATTAGTAGTTGTTTTATCTAATTTTAAAGGATCATTTGTTTGGATCAACCTTATCCGTGTGGTGCTAGGTCATGGTGGGTACAACAAATGAAATAGAATTGTTTCTTCCTTATGTATAAGTGTCCTGATTTAAGATATTGATCTTTGTTTGTTTTGCCATAAAGTTTGTTTAGTTAAACACTTGCCTTAGCCATGAATCTTAATTTTCTGTTAATATTGCAGATACTTCATTCCAAGTTTGACTCAAATTTAGATGCAGTACGTCAGCCATGAAATCTGCAATTCTCTATGATGGTTCAATTACAAATTTTGATTCCCGGTTGAGTGGATTTGATATTGGCGCTTGCGTAGAGGTAATTTCTAACATATTTGTCTTTCAAACCCTTCTTTAGAAAGTTCTGCCACATAAAACCTGTAAATATTCCTGTTCGCACAGAAATCAGGTGCCCCCGTTGTACTGTAATTGGTTTATAATATTGCTTGCTCTGATTGGAAATCATAGGTAATAGAGCATATGGACGAAGATCACGCATCTGAGTTTGGCAACGTGTTAACGCGTAGGTGCTTGATCTTATTCATGAGCTACTTTGCAAAGGGGTTTCGTTGCGGCTTTTTAGTTTTGGTTAGAATACTACTTTGCTTTTAGTTTCCTTATTGATTACAAGTATTTATCAGTAACATTGGTGAATAAATATCTAATCTGATTTTGTTTGCATTGATTTGGATATTTAATGAAAAGACATGTGAATGTGATACATAGATAACAAAGGTGTTCATAATGGATAGTACAGTGTTTTGCATAGCTTTAACATGTGTTTGTACTTTCATGATGTGGTATAGATTTCTGTTCCATATTAATTTCGTATTTCATGTCATAATATGTTTAAAGAATGTGGAGTTAATTAAAATAGGAGAAAATCATTTAGAGCTCTAGGAGTTTTGATGATGGTGTTCTGGATGTTCCAATGGATGTTGCGGAGTGTTCGGTTAAAAAAAAAAAAAAAGGCTGATTTGGAAGAGTAAGAATATAATTGTGATACATGGAAGAGTTGGAAATAATTACCAGGACAAAATGTTAAGCCTGCTCTCTTTCAACCTTAAATACATTCTCTTTTCTATTTGACAATTGTTGATTTATTATAATTTTTTGCTTTGCCTGCATGTTTATGCAGGCTTGTTCTCTACAATTTTTTGGGGGCGTGTGATTTGTTGTGTTGTGATTTTTTGTTGGACTAAGTGATTTGATACTGGTTTGTTCATGTTGTAGAAGTAGTAAAATCACAAAAGATTGTATATTGTAAGCCATTCTAATGGTACATTGTTATTGACCTTTATCTAATTGCTAAAGTTTGATTTTTATTTTTTCACCTGAGTTAAGCATTTAGCTACTGGATTGCATGAAATCTGTATTTAAATAACTCAAGCATCGTGTAATTTCCCTCAAATCCCCGCCGATTCTCTATCTCGCCATTCTCAGTCTCTCCAGCCGCGAACCCTTACAGCTCCATGCTCCGCCTCGAGGTTCGTCGAGATGAGAGCCCCAAGACCATCGCCTGCACCACCGTCTCAGAAAAGTGAGCCAAAATCTTTGCGAGATTCAGGCTGCACACGAGCGGATCCATAGGCCAAACCTCCGATCTTGAGGTCGACACACCCAGAGGTAAAAATTTCTCATCCTCTCTCTTCGATTTCATATATGTTGTTAGATTAAAAGGGAAAATATGAGAACTAACTCAAGCAAGTGTTCTGGATGTAAGCTAAAAGATCAATTTAACTTTTCGTCCCTGTCAATTTAGTGCTTTTTCTTTTCTTATTACTTTTAGGAGTTGATTGTTGAGATATATTATGACTAACAAATTTACTGTTGCGTGTTGTCATCTTTTTTGGTGAAGATTTCTTTTTTGAAAACTGTATGCCATGACAAAATAAATTTAGAAGGAAAGTCTTTTCATATTAAATCCATGTCAGCCTGACCACTGCCACCCTGGAACCTTCGCGCTTCTGTAAGTTTTCAACACAATATAGTTCAAATCCTCTTAATCATGTTCTTGAATTTTACTATGTTTATCGTGTTCTTTGCATTTCATTATCTTAACTCTGTTAATTGAATTTGGTTACCTGAATCGTGTCTAATATTTGATGTGGCCAGTGGCTTTCTATGGCTGGCTGGTGTGATTTGGGACTGTTTTTAGTCAATGGGAGACAGGGGACAAAGGTGTGGGGCAGCGAAGTCACGTGGGATTAGAAATTTAGGATAGTAGAATTTTTGCTAATTTATGGGATTAGAAGTCTTCCTTTATTTTTGTCTTGGTGTGATCATTGTAACAAAGAATTTTCATTAAATTGAGGTTGTGAACCTACTAATTTTCAACTGTTATTTATCTACAGTCTTCTCCATTCTCTTGGACCAAGCATGAAATCCCAAGCACTATATCACCACAAAGCAAGCAAGCTGAAAAGCAATCCAGCAAACCCTTTTTCCAGAAGCACTTAACACAACCTTTCTATGGGTTAATTGTTGTTTCAATTATACCAGATTGAAAACGAGTATGGAACCATTGGTCAAGCATACGGGGATGTTGCTTCTTTTTCTCAAGGAAACAGAGCATTTTTTTTATAACCACATCTTTTGTAATCAGCTCGGTTGAATGTATATAAAAGCCAAGCTGCTTATCTTACCGATACTGTTCACTCATCTATCCCTTTTATTCGTTCATGATTACGTTGAATTTTTTTCAAGTTAAATGTGTTTTATTCATGTAGTTAAGGTTGGTGCATTCAAGTTCCGCAGCAACGCGCGGACATATTTACTAGTATAACCTATGAAAATTGAAATGATTACGGAATATTTTAGCCATGGGAGTTGATTTTCACACATTATTTTTAGCCTTTCACTCACCTATTTATATTTCTGAACATCAGATTGAATAATCAAAAATAGAAACAACGGACAAGATCAAATAGTTATCCATGTTTAGAAGAAAAAAAAAAGTGTGCACTTATCATTTCCCTTTCGCAATGTCCAAAAAAGCTGAAAGTGATATTCTATAACGCAAAATGACAAAAGAATCGAAGGTCCGCTAGTTGCATGGCGACTTTGATTTTAAAAGTAAATCTCTAACAAGATTATCTTAAAGACTTTTCCCCACAGATTATTGACACTAACATTATTGTACACATTTCTCTGTTTCTAGTAGAAAAGTCGTGAACTCGTGATCAAGTAGCTGTCTTGCTGTCTTCTATTTTTTAATGAATGCCTACTTTCTTTCACATCTCTCCCTGAATTTACTTGATCTCTCTAAATTCAAATACAAGAAACTGGACTACCATTCAACTTAAACCACATATATGTTGAACAGTAGCTCACTACAAGCACTATAAACAAGCTGCACCGCGATGCAAACATAATCCAAAATGGATGCCACAACAGTAGCTACTAAGCCTCACGCTGTTTGCATTCCAGTTCCGACTCAAAGCCATATCAAGGCAACGCTTAAATTTGCAAAACTCCTGCACAGTAGAGGTTTCCATATTACCTTTGTCAACACGGAGTTCAATCACAAGCGGTTTCTTAAATCTCTAGGAACCGATTCCCAATATGGCTTGCCTGATTTCCGGTTCGAAGCCATCCCAGATGGCATTCCAGATTCAGGTGAAGATGCCACCCAAAATCTCACTTTACTCTGCGATTCCATACTAAAACATACTTTCCTGGCGCTGTTTCGTGATCTCCTCACTAAGCTCAACGATGATGCCAAAACAACATCCAACAATCCACCAGTGACTTGCATAGTTTCAGATGGTTTCATGTCCCCAGTCACAGTCACTGCTGCTCAAGATATTGGAGTCCCTTCGGTGCAGTTCTACACTATTGCTGCATGTGCCTTCATGGGCTTTTTACAATTTCGTGCTTTGGTTGAAAAAGGACTTGCACCACTCAAAGGTGAAATATATACAACTATTGAAGCAACTGCTTAATTTTTGGTTATTTCTTTATTTCTTATTTTTGAAACATGCAAATGAAATTTTTCGTGTTGTAGATGAGAGCTGTTTGACAAATGGATATCTGGAAAAAGTTATAGACTGGATTCCTGGAATGAAAGATATTCGTTTAAGGGATATCCCAACTTTTTTTCGAACCACAAATCCGGATGACATCCTATTTAACTTCACGATGAAAGCAACGGATAGAGCTCATGAAGCTTCAGCAATTGTTCTTCATACTTTTGATGCCTTGGAGACAGATGTGTTGGATGCGCTCTCATCTATGCTTCCACTTGTTTATCCCATTGGCCCTCTTCAATTACATCTCAACCAGATACCAGAACACCCCTTGAATACTGGATACAGTCTATGGAAAGAAGAAACTGAATGCCTTGAGTGGCTAAACGCTAAGGCACCAGATTCTGTCATGTATGTGAATTTTGGCAGTATAGCAGTCATGACACCTGAAAATCTTGTCGAGTTTGGCTGGGGACTTGCAAATAGCAAATTGCCCTTCTTTTGGGTAATCAGGCCTGATCTTGTAATTGGTGAACCCGCAATTTTTCCGCCTGAGTTTGTTGCCGAAACAAAAGAAAGAAGTCTTACAGCAAGTTGGTGCCCACAAGAGCAAGTCCTGAACCACCCATCAGTTGGAGGATTTTTAACTCACAGCGGTTGGGGTTCAACAATTGAGAGCCTGACTGCAGGAGTGCCTATGCTCTGTTGGCCTTCCTTCGGGGACCAGCAAATGGACTGCCACTATACTTGCAATGAATGGGGCATTGGGATGGAGATTAGTAATGATGTGAAGAGGCGTGAAGTAGAGAAGCTTGTCAAGGAGTTAATGGAGGGAGAGAAGGGTAAGAAGTTGAAAAATAAGGTCATGGAGTGGAAGAAACTTGCAGAAGAAGCTACTGGGCCGAATGGTTCTTCAACCAAAAACTTAGACAATTTAGTGAATCAAGTTCTACTAAGAAAGAACTAGATGTCAGTACGTAATTTAGAACTACCAACTATACTCCGAGTTCAAAACTCCCTCTCTCTTCCGTTAGTATTGATTAGTGTAAAATATCATTTATAATAAAAATAAAAACAAACCTTGATGTCGATACGTGATTTAGAAACATCTCAAAATTACCATATTATTATTGTTCTAAGTTCTAGAACTATCTGAGTATGAGGTATTCTCAGCATCATATAATAAATGGTAGACCAACCTCAACCCTTTGAATGTTTGGTAGTGTGGTTGTGCATGATGACCAATATAATATGTCACCCCACATATTCATTGCAGCTGCATGATTGGAAAAACCGGAAATGTAAACAAAACTTTTATATGGAAACTTTGGAATATAACCAAATACAAATTAAGATGGTAAACGAATATTTGAGTCATCATCGGAAAAGCTCATTTACACTGATAATAGTCACATAAATGGCACACTTGATCCATAAAATTGACTTGATTTGAACTAATTATAGAGTTTAATTTGTATTAGTTTAGCTTGGCGTTGAATTTGTTCTATTTAGGCTGGTTTAGAATAAGCTCACATAAAAAGGTATAATCTGAAATTATTCAGTTGTTACTTAACCTCATGTTTAATTCAAATTGGAATTGGTGCTAAATAGCCAAACCCAATCCTACTTTGGCCAATAAAAGCCCCAAAAGAACTTTCTTCAAAACCGTCTTTTCCTTCTGCATTCCTTATCTTACATGGTTATGTGTCTTCTGTCACTGCAGCAATCTTCTTTGACCTACAAAAAAATCCAAAGGGTAATCACTGAAAACTTTAATACAAGACAATTGACTAATTATTTAATTTGGATCACTCGTTCAAGATTTTTCAAACAAGATTATTTCACTGCCTGAACTTGTGTGAAGATAAGAATAGGAATGAATGTATGTGAAGAAGTGTCCCCTATCGGAATTTCAAGAAATCTTGTATATGCTTCATGGAATCAGAGCAAGTCGGCTCACATATAAAGTTCAACAGTCATACGTATTTCGTGTCACTCAGTTGGTTATTCACGTATTGGGCTTGAAGATTCTCCACCCATAGGGCGACGTGTGAGAAAACGAAGAAATATCCCACATTGGAAAGTTACCAAACCATGCATGTACTCATAAAATTTTTTATTGCGAAACCTTAGCCTCCTCACACAAACATAATGAATAGTGCTCACTAGTCTACAAATATTAATAGTGTGCATTCTGCAAACAATGCAAATCTGCACCACAAAAAAAAGAAAGAAAAAAAAAATAGTCATACAGAAAATAGAGGATGGATACCAAGGAAGTACCTAAAAAGCCTCATGCTGTTTGTATTCCAATTCCAGCTCAAAGCCATATCAAGGCCATGCTTAAATTCGCAAAGCTCCTCCACCACAGAGGTTTTCATATCACCTTTGTCAACACAGTGTTCAACCACAAGCGCTTTCTTAGATCTCTTGGCCCCAACTCCCTTGACGGCTTGCCTGATTTTCGGTTTGAAGCCATCCCAGATGGCCTTCCTGATTCAGACGAAGATACCACCCAAGATGTCATTTTGCTCGCTGACTGTGTCAGAAAACAATATTTCTTGGCTCCCTTTCGTGCCCTTCTCAAAAAACTCAACAATGATGCCATATCAACAACCAACAATCCTCCAGTGACTTGCATAATTTCAGATGGTTCCATGTCCATATTCACAATTACAGCTGCCGAAGAAATTGAAGTCCCTATAGTACTGTTTTACACTATTGCTGCATGCAGCTTCATGGGCTGTATGCAATTTCGTGCTTTGGTCGAAAAAGGACTTGTACCACTCAAAGGTTAAATATTTACAACTATTGGACAAACTGATATTTATGATTAACACTTTTAATTGCTTATGTGTATAAAAAATTTCGTGTTGTAGATGAGAGTTGTTTGACAAATGGCTATTTGGACAAGGTTATCGATTGGATTCCAGGAGTGAAGGATATCCGTTTGAAGGATCTCCCAACCTTCCTTCGAACCACAAATCGTGAGGACATATTTTTCAACTTCGTGATGGAATCAACAGATAGAGCGCATGAAGCTTCAGCAGTTATTCTTCATACTTTTGATGCCTTGGAGCGTGATGTTTTGGATGCTCTCTCATCTGTGCTTCCACGGGTTTATACCATTGGCCCTCTTCAATTACATCTCAATCAGATACCTGAACACCCCTTGAATATTGGATACAGTCTATGGAAAGAAGATACTGAATGCCTTGAGTGGCTAAACAGTAAGGCGCCAAATTCAGTTGTGTACGTGAACTTTGGCAGTACAGCGGTCATGACACCTGAACATCTAGTCGAGTTTGCATGGGGACTAGCAAACAGCAAGCTGCCTTTCTTCTGGGTAGTTAGACCTGATTTGGTGATTGGCGAACCAGCGATTTTGCAACCTGAGTTTGTGGCTGAAACAAAGGAAAGAAGTTTAATAGCAAATTGGTGCCCACAAGAGCTTGTCCTTAACCATCCATCAGTTGGAGGATTTTTAACACACAGCGGTTGGGGTTCAACAATTGAGAGCCTGACTGCAGGAGTGCCTATGCTCTGTTGGCCATTCTTTGCCGACCAGCAAATGGACTGCCGCTATACTTGCAAGGAATGGGGCATTGGCATGGAAATCAATAATGATGTGAAGAGGGATGAAGTAGAGAGGCTTGTTATAGAGTTAGTGGAGGGGGAGAAGGCTAAGAAGATGAAAAGTAAGGTGATGGAGTGGAAGAAACTTGCAGAAGAAGCTACTAGTCCTCACGGTTCTTCATCCAAGAACTTCGACAATTTAGTGAATCGTGTGCTATTAAGGAAAAGCTAGATATCAGCTTTAACAATATTGTTATTGATTATTTTTGTAATTTTGTTCGTGCTGTGAGAAATTGCATGTACTGCATTCCTAGTTGTTTTTTGGTTCAATAAACTAGTAATATGTTTAGCGTGCGACCACCATCTTGAATTTTGTTTTCCTTTAAGTGTGATTAATTGATCTTAATTTTCCAATATCTAATAATAATAAAATTCTTGAGATTAAAAATATTGAAGTTTTGCTACAAACTTTATATATATAAAAAAAAACCAACAATTTCAACACCAATAGAAGAATAAAGCATAAAACCAACGAAAATTGAGTTGGTAATGAAATATTTTAGTAAAAAAGAGAAAAAAACAGAAGTGGTTATATTTGTACCACAAAATGAAAGAAGTGAAGAATCCATATAACTCATACATTTGAGGGCTAGTAAGGATCCAAATCTCGTGTACTGGCAAGTGGCTTGTAGTTTGGTTAAGAGCATTAGTCCACTAGGGATAGTCAATTGGTGCTATGTATTTATTGTCATGGTCCAGTTCAAACGCCTGGTGGAAAACCAAACAGAGGTCATTTTTGCCACTTTACTGTCCGTGAACAGTACACCCGAGTTTGGGTTTTAGTATAGGATAATTTCTCTTGCTGACTTCTATTTTCAATGAATGCCTACTTTCTTTCACATCTCCCTGAATTTACTTGATCTCTCTAAATTCAAATACAAGAAAATGGATTACCATTCAACTTAAACCACATATATGTTGAAAAGTAGCTCACTACTAGCACTTGATAGCCAAATCCAATCCTACTTCGGCCAATCAAAAGCCCCAAAGAACTTTCTTCAAAACTTTGTCTTTTTCCTTCTACATTCCCTCTAATTACATGGTTGTGGTCTTCCGTCACTGCAGCAATCTTCTTTGACCTACAAATAAATCCAAAGGCAACCAACGAAAATTTTATTCCAAGACAATTGACTAGTTATTTAATTTGGATCACTCCATTCAAGATTCTGCAAATAAAATTATTTCACAGCCTGAGCTAGTGTGAAGATAAGAATAGGAATGAAAGGATGTGAAGGAGTGTTCCTTATCGGAATTTCAACAAATTTTGTATGTGATTCAAGGAATCAGAGCAAATTGGCTTACATGTGAAGCCTAACCATTATACGTATTTCGTGTCACTCGTTTATTCACGTATTGAACTTGAAAATTCTCCACACATAAGGAAACGTGTGAGAAAACGAAGAAATATGAATTTACTGAACCATGCATGTACTCATAAAGAATTTTGGTTACTCTATATCTTGCAAATTAATTTAATTGCAAAAACTTAGGCCCGTTTGGTATACTATTAAATTTTTTTATCATTTTCAAAACTATTTCTTAAAACCATTTCTTTTGGTACGAATTATTTTTAAATCTTAACAATTAAATAAATAAGAAAGGGAGAGAGAAAATCGAAAGAAAGGAAGAGAGAGGCGAGGGAACTGAGAGAGAGAATTTGTAGTGAGAGACAGAGAAAACTAAAGGAAATGATCTGAAGAGAGGAGAGAAAGGAAGAGGAGAGATGGGAGAGAAAATTATAACAGATTGGAAGAGAGGAGAGAAAAGGAAATGATTGGATGAGAGAGAAGAGAAGAAAATCATGACACAGGAACAGTTGATAGGAGGACAACCAGAGAGAGATCAGATTAAAAACTTTAAAAACTTTTTTTTTTTTTTTTTTTGTATTTTTCACAAATAACTAATTTTTTAAGTTGGTTTTGAGTTTACTTTTTAAAAAAGTAGTCCTATCAAATAAGAATTATTGACTTGAAACTCACAAACTGTATTTAAGATAAAAAAAAAAAAAATTGGATTTAAATTGCATATGAAACAGGCTCCTAGATTCCTCACACAAACATATTGAAAAGTGCTCACTATAAATATTAGTAGTGTGCATTCTGCAAACGCTGAGTCTGCAATACAAAAAAAATAGGCATACAGAAAATAGAGGATGGATACCAGAGAGGTACCTAATAAGCCTCATGCTGTTTGTATTCCAGTTGCAGCTCAGAGCCACATCAAGGCCATGCTTCAATTTGCAAAGCTTCTCCACCACAGAGGTTTTCATATCACCTTTGTCAACACAGTGTTCAACCACAAGCGCTTTCTTAGATCTCTCGGCCCCAACTCCCTTGACGGCTTGCCTGATTTTCGGTTCGAAGCCATCCCAGATGGCCTTCCTGATTCAGATGAAAATGCCACCCAAGATGTCGCTTTGCTTGCTGACTCTGTCAGAAAACAGAATTTCTTGGCTCCCTTTCGTGCCCTCCTCAATAAACTCAACAACGATGCCTTATCCACATCCAACAATCCAAGGGTGACTTACATAATTTCAGACGGTTTCATGTCCACATTCACAATCACAGCTGCTGAAGAAATTGGAGTCCCTATAGTACTGTTCTACACTATTGCTGCATGCAGCTTCATGGGCTTTATACAACTTCGTGCTTTGGTCGAAAAAGGACTTGCACCACTTAAAGGTTAAATATTTACAACTATTGGACAAACTGATATTTATGATTAACTCTTCTAATTGCTTAATCATAACTTTGTGTGTAAATTTTTGTGTGTCGTAGATGAGAGTTGTTTGACAAATGGCTATTTGGACAAGGTTATAGATTGGATTCCAGGAATGAAGGGTATCCGTTTGAAGGATCTCCCAACCTTCCTTCGAACCACAAATCCTAATGACTTATTTTTAAACTTCATGATGGAATCAACAGATAGAGCTCATGAAGCTTCAGCAATTATTCTTCATACTTTTGATGCCTTGGAGCGAGATGTTTTGGATGCTCTGGCATCTATGCTTCCGCTTGTTTATTCCATTGGCCCTCTTCAATTACATCTCAACCAGATACCAGAACATCCCTTGAATATTGGATACAGTCTATGGAAAGAAGAGACTCAATGCCTCGAGTGGCTAAATAGTAAGGCGCCAAATTCAGTTGTGTACGTGAATTTTGGCAGTATAACTGTTATGACACCCGAACATCTAGCTGAGTTTGGATGGGGACTAGCAAACAGCAAGCTGCCTTTCTTCTGGGTAATTAGACCCGATGTGGTAATTGGCGGATCAGCGATTTTGCCATCAGAGTTTGTGGCTGAAACAAAAGAAAGAAGTTTATTTGCAAGTTGGTGCCCACAAGAGCATGTGCTGAACCATCCATCAGTTGGAGGATTTTTAACACACAGCGGTTGGAGTTCAACCATTGAGAGCCTGACTGCAGGAGTGCCTATGCTCTGTTGGCCATTCTTTTGCGACCAGCAAATGGACTGCCGCTATACTTGCAATGAATGGGGCATTGGCATGGAAATCAATAATGACGTGAAGAGGGATGAAGTAGAGAAGCTTGTTAGAGAGTTAATGGAGGGGAAGAAGGCTAAGAAGATGAAAAATAAGGTCATGGAGTTGAAGAAACTTGCAGAAGAATCTACTAGTCCTCACGGTTCTTCATCCAAGAACTTCGACAATTTAGTAAATCGTGTGCTATTAAGGAAAAGCTAGAGGTCAGCTTTAACAATATTGTTAAGCTTTTGATGTTTTTACATTGTTGGCCACAGCCTTAAATGATAATTATCTGGCTAGCAAGATGTGAGGAAGCATGTACTGCATTCCTAAATGTTTTTTGGTTCAATAACTAGTAATATGTTTAGCCTGCGACCACCATCTTAAATTCTGTCAAATAATATCATGTATTAGTAAGTGGCTGTAACTCAATTTGTTAAAAGCATTTATCTTTGCATTTGAAATTCTATGTATGAATCCCTCTTCCCATCGTTTAATGTAGATTATTCTATTGTTTGTTAAAAAAACCAAAAGAGAGGAAAAAATAATGCCCTGTACTATAGTCCACTAGGGATAGTCAATGGTGCCCATGGATTGTCATGCTCTAATTAAAAAAATATAGACAAGTCTCAAATTAAGGTGCGCATCACATCTCAAAAATAGAATATGAAATTTCATAATTAAAATGTGACAAAATAAAAATAAATAAATGAATAACTCCAGAGCAATTAACGAAAACAAACTAAACTTGAGTTTGTTTTTACTTTGCAATACGTCCTTTGTTCCGAATACGTAAGGCAACCAACCCTAGCATGGAATTCTTGTTCCTTATTCAAACAAACCTTCTTGCAAAAGCTTAAACAAACCTTAAAGAAACTTCGTCCTCGAAATTTAAAACGTATCGGTGTTAGAAAATAGTTTTGGGTATTTCTTCCGCTTTTCGGTTTCTAATTCCCATGTGATGCTGATGAAGACCATTAGAATTCAATGTAGGAGATCACGTATTTCTCATGATATCTCCCTCTAGAGGAATCAAAAGATTTGAAAAGTCTGGGAAGTCATCTCCTAGATTTATTGGTCGTTTTAAAATCGTATAGAGAATAGAGGAAGTGCTTACCGATTAGCTTTATCACCACAAATTTCAAGTGTTCACGATGTTTCCGATGTCTCAATGCTTCGAAAGTATGAACCAGATCCAACACATGCTATCGACTAGCAAGAGTTTTGAGCAGATGAAGGCTAATCCTTTGAAGATAGACCAATCCAGATATTGGATCATAAAGAACAAACCCTTCGTACAGTATCAATTATGTTGGTCAAAGTTCTTTGGCAACATGGTGATGTGGAAAGTGCTACATGGGAATTATAAACTGAAATGGGGAAGAAATACCCATAACTATTTTCTAACACTGGTACGTTTTAAATTTTGAGGATGAAATTTGTTTAAGGCTTGTTTAAGTTTGTGCAAGAAAGTTTGTTTGAATAAGGAACGAGAGTTCCATGCTAGAGTTGTTTGCCTTGTGTATTTGGAACGAATGACGTATTGCAAGGTAAAAACCAATTCGAGTTTAATTTGTTTGTTGTTAGTTGCTAGCTCTGAAGTTATTTTTGTGTTACATTGTCGCATCTTAATTATTAAAATGTAAAATTCTATTGTTGAGATGTGGTTCACAGGTTAATTCAAGAATTGATTATAGTTTTCGAATTGGAGCGTGTAAAAGCCATTTTTTGAATTACTGTGTGCTACATGCGACTTACACATTTTAAATGTATTTATACGTGTGAATTGCTTCAATAATTTTTTTTATGACAAAAAGAAAGTCAAATATTTGGAATAAATGAATAATATTAGACCATGCTAGAAGAAACCTCTCATAAACCAATCAAAGTAGTTGAATTCATATAACAAAAGCGGTCTTTCAATTTCCATCTACATTCTATTTACATTAAAAATGGAGAAAATAATATTTAATAAACAATTGATACGTGGACAAATTTTTAAGCCTAATACGTGGATAACATAACTCGGTGACGTGGAGCACGTGTGGCCGTTGAGCTTCACACGTGGAACAACCTACTCCTACACTCTAAAGAAAGTTGAGGTTATACCATAAAACCAATTGTAAATATGGAAAGTAGTCCAGCCTCTTATAAGTCCTTACAAGATTTTTCTTTTTACCAGTGTGGGACTCTTTTACTTTTACATTCTGACACGGCCCCTCACGTATGACGAATTTTTAAGCCAAACACATGGACAACACGAATTGGGTGATGTGGAGCACGCGAATTTTCAAGCCAAACACGTGGACAACATGAATTGGGTGGCGTGAAACATGTGTTGCCGTTGGGCTTCACACGTGGGCCAACCTGCTCTAATACCATGAAAAAAGTTGAGGTTCCACTACAAAACAAATCGACAATATGAGGAGTAGTCTAACTACTTATAAACATATGCAAAGTCTCTCCTCTCATCAATATAAGATTCATTCTCAACAGCGCCAACAGTAGCTACTAAGCCTCACGCTGTTTGCATTCCAGTTCTGATGCGAAGCCATATCAAGGCAACGCTTAAATTTGCAAAACTCCTGCACAGTAGAGGTTTTCATATTACCTTTGTCAAAGTTGATCCATCAGGTTGACTTCGTTTAGACTAATTATAAAGATTACTTTGGATTAGTGGAGCTTGCGTTGGATTTATTTCATTTATGTTATTGATTTTTTTTAGCAAACGATATTATTTACATTAAGGGTGTAGGAGAGTGGGCTAAGCTTCACAATGGGCTAGGAATAATGTGGTTTAAATTCGTCTTTGACGAGAATCGAACCTAAAACCTCTCGCTCATTTTTATTTTTATTTTTTATTTATTAATTTATTTTTAAACAAACGATATTATCTGCACTAATGGAGTGGAGAGTGGGCTAAGCCTAGCCCATTATAGGGCTTGTCCCACTTCCTTATTCTCTTATTATAGATATATCGTTTGTTAAAAAAAATTTATATAGGGAAGGTATGATCTCAAATTATTCAGTTGTTAATTAAATTGAAATTGGTCTTAGATAGCCAAATCCAATCCTACTTCGGCCCAACAAAAGCCCCAAATAACTTTCTTCAAAAATTTGTCTTTTTTCTTCTGCATTCCTTGTAATTACATAGTTATGGTCTTCTGTCACTGCAGCAATATTCTTTGACCTACAAATAAATCCAAAGGGTAAGCAATGAAAATTTTATTACAAGATAATTGACTAGTTATTTAATTTGGATCACTCCATTCAAGATTCTTCAAACAAGGTTATTTTACTGCCCGTATTAGCGTGAAGATAAGAATAGGAATGAAAGGATGTGAAGAAGTGTCCTCTATGGAATTTCAACAAATTTTGTATGTGATTCATAGAATTAGAGAAAGTTGGCTCACATGTGGTCCAACCGCTATACATATTTCGTGTCACTCGGTTATTCACGTATTGAGCTTCAAAATTCTCCATGCATAAGGAAATGTGTGAGAAAATGAAGAAATATCCCACATTAGAAATTTACCAAACCATGCATGTACTCATAAAAAATTTTGGTTACTCTATATCTTGCAAATTGATTTTATTGCAAAAACTTAGGGCCATACTAGAATTGGTTCAATATGCATGAATTGCTTCAATATTTTTTTTTCTTTTATGACAAAAAGAAAGTTAAATATTTGGACTAAATTAATAATATTAGACCATGCTACAATAAACCCCTCATAACCCAATCAAAGCAGCTGACTTCACATAATAAAATTGATTTTTCAATTTCCATCTACATTCTATTGAATTTATATTAAAAATAGAGAAAATAATATTTAATAAACAACTGATTGATTCACATCATTTATAGCCTATTATGAGGCTAAGCCCACACTTTCTCTCTTAATGTTGATAATATCATTTGTTCAAAAAAAAAAAAACGATCATTTGACAACTAATTGAATCACATTATTATGAGAGTGCAAAAAACTTTTTTTTATAACCAGCACTACCCACCTCTTAAGATATTTTGAACATGTTTAAAAATAGAAAAAAAAATATTATTAAACAATTGGTTAAATCACATTATTGTTAGTCCATTGTGTCACATCTTGGCCCAGGGTGGATCACTTCCCGGGCCCGCTCCACCACCGTAGCACGATATTGTCCGCTTTGGGCTTACCATTCCCTCATGGTTTTGTTTTTGGGAACTCACGAGCAACTTCCCAGTGGGTCACCCATCATGGGATTGCTCTAGCCCCCTTCTCGCTTAACTTCGGAGTTCCTACGGAACCCAAAGCCAGTGAGCTCCCAAAAGGCCTCGTGCTAGGTAAGGATGGGAATATACATTGTGACATCCCACATCGCCCAGGGGAGTGATCCTTAAATGTATATTCCTATCCCTACCTAGCACGAGGCCTTTTGTCCCAACATCTCTTACATCCGTGCAAACCCAAATCCACCCAAAAATACCACAGCTTTCACCTTCAAATCATCATATTACAGTTATAGCTTCCGATTAACCAATATACATGAGTTTGCGCCCTTCAGCAGCAAGGAGAAATCAGATCTGCAGATGTTGAAACGGTGTCGGTCGAATTGATCTCGGAAACATCAAGGCTTCGAACCTCCATCGGTGTAAGAGGTCGGTAGATGCATCTTTAAAATCTGAATCAAAGAACACAAGCACAAGCTGGTCAAACCAGCAAAACTCCAAAAGCATCTCATATATTTACTGGAAAATCTACAGTACCACGTTACATTGAATACAACATGAAATAAACGAATGAGATATAAAGAAACGGATCATATTCATACACATTGCAGAGAACCTACAGTTTTTTACCCCTAAAAATGCAAACCTATTTCAGACAATACACGAAGTATCTGAAGTTCCGTCACGTCGCAAACAAAAACTTGTCCATTATAGAAAATCGTAATTTGTTCTTTGCTCCGAGTTGACTCACCCCTAACAAAGATAAGAGGGAAAGCAAAGAGATATCAGGGAAGTCTTTTTCCAGTTTCCAAAAGAGATATCAACAAGCAAACAGATAGAATTAAACATTTGTTTGGTCATTTCAAATTTTTGGCATGATATATCAAATGCAATCTCTTATAAAACCAAAAGGAAAAGGCTATGATTTTGAAATCGTCCACACACGCACAAAATGATCATAACTTCTCATCCACTAGTGTACGTGTGAATTTCATCGTCAATCTCATACATGCACAGTTAAGACTCACTTATGTGCGTGTGAATGCGGAAAAATATCATAGCATTTTTGGCACGAAAACACTGATGAACTTACGTTGGAGTTTTGTGTGAATACGACTGTGGTTCAGAAGTGGCCATCGGAGAAAGTTGAACGTACAAGCTGCACTCCGTTTCCGATAGCCGCCAGTAGGAGGAGAGACTACTATTCCATCTGAGAATTAAATCAAGTCATAAAAATAAAGCTACAAAATGGGGGGGGGGGGGGGGGGGGGGGGGGGGGAGGGGGTGGTGGTGGGGGTGGTTGGGCTAGAGAACTGTATCGACGAAGGGATCAGAGTTTTCATGGTTTGTTATAGGAGAGTGTTTGATAAAATAAAAAGAATAAAAAAAAGCATAAAAAACGTACCCCAAATGTTGGCTAGGTATTTGGCCACGTGAGAAATTCTTTCACTCTCTTTCTCCGTCTAATTTTCTCTACCTCTCTCTCACACTTTCTACATTATGACATTGCGTGAAGGTAGCGGCCTTTTGTCTTTTCAAATTGGATTCCAAAAATGGAAAGTATTGTATTGCAAATTTGCAATTCATGAGGGTTTGTTTTGCAATTCATGATTCACGGATTCCCAGAATCCTCACAAAGAGGATTCAGATAGAATCCAGATTCATGTTAAGGATCTAAACGTGAGGTTGTTTAAGTCATATGTTGACGTCTAACCTAGCTTTGTGATTAGACATGTGACTTTAGGTCGATCACTAGGTTTTGTGACAAAAATAATGAAATGATGGAAAATACTTAATTTGCACCATATTGTCGAAGTTCAATGTGATTAATTAGCAGAAGGTTCAAGTCTCACTCAACTTCGCCATTTGAGCTAAGCCATGCGACAACTTAATTATGACTCAATACCTACCCTCGCTTTTTTGGCTTGTGCAATAATAATCCACGAGGTTATCTACAAGGGTAACGCTATAAAGATTCAATTTATAAATCAAATTTTATAAATCAAATGTTGTGAATAGTGATGATTAGATTATTACTTAATTTTTGATTAATGTGCTTATTTTTTATTGATGACACATCAATTGATTGACAAATTTGATTTAAAAATTTGATCTCCCAAACTTTACTCTATCTACAAATATTGTGCTAAAATGCATAGAAAATAGGGGCGGCATGAGCAAAAGCTTTCAAGCCTTTAAAATTATGAGTAACATACGAATTGTTGTGTTCCCATGGTCACCATTCCCTTGCAAACAAGAAATCACACTAAGAATTGAGACATAGCTAGTGAGGGTCCTCTACAAATGAAGGGAAGTGTAAAACTTCTTAGGGTAGAGTTATTGGGACTTGGTCAAAATGTTTGTTTCTGTTTTAGCAGACTGCTAGGCCGACATAGCATTTGACTTAGAGTTTGTTTAGTCATTTGAAGATTATCTCTGCAAAAATTATTCGAATTAGAGTTTGTTTAGTCATCCAAATATATTAAATACATGGACGGTTCATCCTGAATATACTACTTAGTATCTACACTGTTAATTTATTTGATACATTTAGATAACTATGATTATAATGAAAAATAAAAAGATGGAGAAATAAAAGTCCGCTCCAAAATACTTCTTTTAGAGTACTTATGCTCAAATGTATTTTGAGTAAAATCACTTCTATTAGAAAAGTATCGATAATTTTAACAAAATTGCAAGTGTTTTTTAGGTAACCAAAAGCTTTTCTATGTTCCTAATTTTTTTTTACCAAATATTGTCGGAAGCACTTCTGAGGAAAAGGTGGATCCATTTTTTGGGGATCCGAAGATCTTGTAATTATGTCTGTTCATCGTACATTGTGTGGTCATAAATCATTTTAAATTTAAAATTAAATATAAATAGTACCTAATGAAAACTGATCGCACGATGTACGATGAACATATATGATTACAAGATCCCCCAGATCCTCAGGAAAAAGATCGGCGAGCTGATAATTTAAAGCCGTTTTTAGTTTTGAAAACACATTTTCAAAACGGCCTGAAATTTACCGTATGATCCGGGATAGAATTGAACTTTAATCTTTTCTTGATAAGAGAAAAATTTGAACTTTCATTATCAAATATCTTATTAATACTCTCAACAAGCTTTTTGATAATCACGAATTCTGTTTGAAGATTCCAACCAGCCGGCCTTGTCATCTTGTCATGTAATTTTAGCAAAGAAACTCTAGTTTACAAGGCCTTTTTTTTTTCTCTTTCTAAAAATAATTTTGATTGCTTATGCCCGTCCTTTCTTCATATTTTTACTTGCTACTCCATTCATATTGGACATGTATGTAATGACAGTTTAGTCTTCGTAAAATTTGTGTACCGATTTTCTCATCAATTTGGACGTTCTTCGTCTACTTGTCTCAAAGGTTAGAAATTTGAGTATGACAGTCAGATTAGATGGATGATCAGTTATAGTTTTAAAAGAAACAAGTCTTATTGTATTTGAATATGATTTAAGTTTACATAGGTATAACTTGCGAAACACATTTTCACCTTTTGTGAGAATTATATGAATAGTGAATTTGATCAAACTACTCTATTCAGGTTTGTATCCTCAAACGTTGACTCTTTCAAATTGTTAGTTGGTAACTTATTTTTGTTTACTGACACGCCTGACCCTGATATTCTCCAAACAAAATTGTTAGTTGGTAACTTATTTTTGTTTACTATAATCCATGATTATTAATTTATTATAATAGTCATGCCAAAATTCTTGTGCATGGGAATCTTTGTAGAACTCATTGTCCTAACCTATAAAATGCACACATTATAAACATTCATCATTATCAGAAATTTACACTCAAAGTAAGATGGGTTCTAATAAACCTCATGCTGTTTGTGTGCCTGTTCCACTTCAGGGTCACTTAAAGGCAATGCTCAAATTGGCAAAGCTCCTCCACCATAAAGGCTTTCACATAACCATTATCAACACAGAGTTCAACCACAGGCGCTTACTTAAATCTCTTGGACCCAACTCCCTAGATGGCTTGTCGGATTTTCGGTTTGAAACGATTCCCGATAGCCTTCCAGATTCGAATGAAGAGGCCACCCAAGACCTCAATTTGCTCGCTGATTCCATCAGGAATAAGTTCTTGGCACCTTTTCTAGACCTCGTCACAAAACTGAACAATGAAAATCCAGTGACCTGCATTGTTTCGGATGGTTTCATGCCTTTCACAACTCCTGCTGCCAAACAACTTGGCATCCCCATCACACTTTTCTTTACTTTTGCAGCAAGCAGCTTCATGGGGTTTAAGCAATATCCTGCTTTGGTGGAAAAAGGACTTGCACCACTCAAAGGTGAAACAATTGAAGAAATTAATCTTTAATTTTAGTATTAGTTTCTCTTCGGTTTTTGCCAATCAACAATTGCGTCGCTAGTGACTACTCTAGTAGCACCCAGTTTCCACTCTGTTGGAGGAGGTGTGAGTTCAAAGTTCACCAACGAAAGTTGTTGCATTAGTAAAAAAGTGAAATTATGGTCCATGAGATTTGCTCTTTAATTTTCTAAGTATGCAAATTAATGAACTTTCATTAATGTTCAAGTATCATGTGGGTGCTAATTGTGCAGATGAGAGTTGTTTCGTAAATGGATTTTTAGACCAGGTTATAGATTGGATTCCAGGAATGAAAAATATCCGTTTAAGGGATCTCCCAAATAACTTTTTAACAACAGATCCCAATGATGAAATTTTCACTGGCGTCCTTGAAGTAATTGGTCAAGTTCATGAAGACTCAGCAGTCATTGTACATACTTTTGATGCATTGGAGCTAGATGTTTTGGATGCTCTCTTGTCTATGTCTCCACCTGTATACGCCATTGGCCCTCTTCAATTACTTCTCAATCAGATACCACAACACCCTTTGAAGTCCTTGGGATACAGTCTATGGAGAGAAGAAACTGAGTGCCTCAAATGGCTTGATGATAAGGAGCCAAACTCAGTTGTTTATGTGAATTTCGGCAGCATAACGGTAATGACATCGGAACAACTTGTGGAGTTCGGTTGGGGTCTTGCAAATAGCAAGCTTACTTTCTTTTGGGTAATTAGGCCTGATTTGATCATCGGTGAATCCGCAATTTTACCACCTAAGTTTGTGGATGAAACTAAGGGAAGAAGTCTAATAGCAGGTTGGTGCCCACAAGAGCAAGTGCTTAACCATCCATCAGTTGGAGGATTTTTAACACATAGCGGTTGGAATTCGACAATAGAGAGTGTGTCTGCAGGCGTGCCTATGTTATGTTGGCCATTCTTTGCTGATCAGCAAACAAACTGCCACTATAGTTGCAAAGAATGGGGCATTGGTATGGAGATTGATAATAAAGTGAAGAGAGATGAACTGGAGAAGCTTGTCAGAGAATTAATGGAGGGAGAGAAGGGGAAGAAAATGAAGAATAAGGCCATCGAGTGGAAGACATTGGCAGAAGAAGCCACTGGTCCACATGGTTCTTCATCCACGAACTTAGAGAAATTAGTGAATCAAATGCAATTAAGAAAACGCTAGATGTTTTGGATAAGAAGTTATTTGTTCAAAGACTAGCTAGGTATATTTTATTTTGTTACTGTCTTCAGTTTTATCTAGATATAAGTTTTATCTTATGTACCAATATTTACTTTGTTTGGGTCACTTGACGATAGATGCAGACACAGAGTATGTACACTTAGGGACACATGATTTTTTTCTTCTATGGTTTGAGAACGTCTAAAGTTAATTACTGAAAGATACAAGAAGGTATTGAATTTCTCAAAGAAAATCTCCATCATCAAAGGAGAAACCACTTATAGGGCATTTACTAATCCGTAATCAGATTGTGAGGAATTGAATTGATGAGGAATTGGATTGAGGAGGAATTGAAATGAGGTGGAATTAGAATCAGATTCTTGTTGAAGTTGTTTGCTAAAACTGAGGTAGAATCAAAATCAGATTCTTGTTAAAGTTGTTTACTAAAACTGTCTGGAATCGGAGTAGGAAAGATGTTTGAGTCTATATAAGTTATTTACTAATTCACTTCAATCAGAATTAAAACTAGGTAGATTACTAAATTGCCCTTACATAAATAAATTATTTTCATACTAAATAATTAAATTAAATTTATTAATTAAATTCATCTATATAAAAATATTTAAACATGTTTTATTTGTTTATTTTTTGTGAGAAAGTTTTATTTATTTATTTATTAAAAGATGGTTTTTTCATCCATCCCCCACTTGTCCATCTTTCCCACGGCTCCCTTTCCTTGCCCTGTCTTTATCTTCCACCCCCTTATGCCTCCATAGCCACTGCCCCATAGCTAGGCCATTCATGGTCTAGAGCGGAGCGGTCTTGTCGCCGTCTTGATCTTGATCCATTACGTCGGGTAAGAGTGCAACGATCGAATTCAGGTAAGAGTCCAGCAATTCGATGAAACAAGTGGAGATTAGGCTAGGTATGTGATGTGGCCATACACTGCCGAGGGTGTGGTGTTGACAGAGATGAAGAATGAGCAATGCTGGATAAGTGTCAAATGAAGGACAATCTTGGGATAATAAGAAATAAGTGAGGTTATAATTGGTAGAAAAAATTCATTCGAGATTCCTCAGATGTCCATGAATTAAAATACCTCCCTCATGTAGGGAGTCCAATTCCTCCAAAATAAGGAGTGGGATTCCCAGTGTGAAACCTTGTCCCTGATTTATCGTATTTTGTATTATCGGACTTATGAAACTACCAAATTACCCTTGAGTTGACTTTCGTTGACCATGTCATCAAAACACGTATTCCTAATTTTTGTAACTTATTCTTATGTATTCATCACCACGAACGTGTAGGCGCAAACGGATTTGAAATTGGATTTATAACGAAGTTTTTACGTTTCAAAACGTCGAACGGTTTTCGGATATTTTTCGTGTTTCGTCCTTAGTGACCTTGTTTTGTGAGCCACTAGGGCTCACATGTTTCCTCCATTTTCCCTCCCCGTGACCTCCTTCCTCTTTCTTTTGTCTGAAACACTCTTTCTCCCTCTCACAACTCTTTCATATATCTCCCTCTCGACACTCTCAGCTCTTTTTCAAACCACCCTTTCCAAGGGCTTCTCACACAAACAAACAACACGACAATGACAAAAACATCCCCACCATCACCCTGGTGAACTCCGAATTAAAGGAGAACCCTCCAAACACTTCCAAACTCACTACACTGTGCATTCACTATTCACCGAGTTTTCCAACGAGTTTCCACGTTCTCTGGCGAAGGTAAGCCTTAAACTTCATCCAAAAGTTGTAGATTGTATCTCAGTTATGTTTGGAAATAGTTTTTGGAATTTTTGGTGATGTTTGGATGCATGAATCTCACGGGGGAAGCTTTCCCATTTTTCTAGCGAGCATTGCCACTTTCAAGTCATTTTTCGATCAAACCATGTCGAGTTAGCTGTCTTACGAGGTACCATTCTCTTCATCTCGTCAAGAAGTATAATTTTTTTTCTTGAATCACTAGATTTCGTTGAGTATTGAAGACGTTATGAACGTTTAAAGCTTACCTAGTTTCCAGTGAGTTTTCCAGTTTGCCCGCGCACCAGTCACCTTTCAAGCAATTTTCCGGCCATCTCTGGCAACCATTGGGCTTCCAAATAGGTATAATCTTATTCTTCACTTTCCTAGCTTCGTTTGATATATTATGGGTCGATTTTGGTTAAGAAACGAGTGAGTTACGAAGCTTTGAAAATTGTCCAAACTTTCGGCCCAAAATCCCAGATTCCAGTGAGCTTCGGCTAGCTCGGCACTTCGACCGACTTGGCTCGGCTGAGTCAACCGTTGACTTCTGGTCAGCGTTGACCATTGACCAGTCAATGTTGATTTTGGGTTGACTTTTTTGGGGTTTCAACCGGGACCACTCCTAAACTAATTTCGATGTTCTGATTCAAAATCCACACTCCATCTTCCCAAATTCAATCGTTTGAGTAAAGTTTTATTAATTGGTCCTTTTATGTGCTTAGGTGTGTTTGTTAGTGGTGTTTTCGTCCTTCCTAGTTCAAACGGCTCTTCAGCGGCAAAGTATCTATGAGTGGACCCCTTCCAAAATGCATCATTTAATTACAAGAAATGCATACATGAAAAGCATGATTTTATGACTACATTTTACAAAACGTTTATGAGTAAAACGGATTTACACTTTATGAAATATCATGCTTTATCAGATTTATGTTCTTTGAAAGATTTATGATTATATACCATGAACATGATTTATGATATGATGTTTGAGCTATTGAGCTCTGATGAGACATATTTTAGAAATATTATGTTTATGATTTATGTGCTTATATATATGCCTACGGGCGAATGATATCATTAAATGGCTTCGGTTGGGTGATGTAGGAGCCTATAGGCAAATGATATCTATATATGGCTTCGGTTAAGTGATGTAGGGGCCTACGGGCAAGAATGAAGATTTATATATGGCTTCGGTCGGGTGATGTAGGGCCTGCAGGCGAATGAATGCCTTCGGGTGAATGAAGAATGAAGATATATATATATATATATATGCCTACAGGCAGGTGATGAAGTGTCTTCGGGTGAATGAAGATTCATATATATATATATATGCCTTTATGATGCTACTAAGCAAACTATATATAATATATGTTTTATGAAGTTTTTATGGCATGCTAGGGTTTTCGGAAAACGTATTACATATTATGCTAGATGAGTTTTCATAAACTTTGGGGGTTAGTACGTTGAAGAATAACTGTTTTAGTAGTATGCTCTGAACATGTCATGCATCATCACCATTATTTTGTTGGCAGTTGAATATTATTATATTATTTTGTAAAGGTTGTATTTGAATATTACGTTGCATAGTTATGCGTGAAATTTTTATGTATGTTTTACATGTTATCAGCATATGCATTCATAAATGGCTTGCGTCACCCTCGGGTGTCAGCCAGCACATAGCCATCCCATTGTCTTTCGGACACCGGGATCGAGGCGAGTTAGATTGGTATCAAAGCCTAGTTATTCAGAGCATACTTAGGATCTTCTGTTATTGTAGTAGTGTGTCGGCCTTGACATTATTTGGATGCCACGGTTTCCGGATTTGATGCATTTTGGTGCAGTTGTGTAAACCTTTTTTTGTTTGAATTGTCACATCCTATTTGAAGTACAAAATTCGTGTCGGGATTGTGCCTTAACAGCGACGAATTGTAGTGATGAATGACTCATCAACGAATCGATACTTTGTGACATGCATTCCCTAGGAATGGCGAGCAGAGTTGGATTTACATTGAAGTAACGCGAAATAGAAAACCTCAGTGAGAAGAAGTCTGGTTAAAACCAGCTGAAGATCAGATTAGGTGATGCTACTCTGCGACATGCGATCCCTAGGAATGGCGGACAGAGTCGTATCTACCTAGGAGTGTTGTGAAACAGAGAAATCTTAATGGTTTGAGTAGGAGATCTGAAACGATGAAGTTACTCAGTGACATGCATTCCCTAAGAATGGCGGATAGAGTCATATCTATATGGAATTTCCTCGAAACATTTGAAGTGCGAGTTAGAGAAAACGAGTAACTGATAGTCGTGTTTAGTAAGTGTTAGTTGGTAAGATCGAATCAATGTTCTCGGGCTTGTTGCCGCTGAGGGAATTCGTGTAGACTGTCTGAAGATTTCTCAATGATTGTACTATAGATAACCTTCTCGCTTACTCCAACACCAAGGTCAAGTTCGCCAAACATCGACAGTAAGTTTTACACCAAATTCTTTAGCGTTGGCTTTGTTTAGACTAAATACTTTCTTGTGAGACTCTTTTATAGTAGACGCTATTCTCATCAATTTCCAAAAAGGTTGCGATCGTTGGAAATTGAAAATCATCACAAGGTGTTGTGAAATGCGAAATATTCTTGATTTTGTCACTTTCTATCAACAGTTCTTAACGATTCTTTGAGCATAGCCTTATCTCCTTCTTGGCTATGAAACTAGTCAATTTTTTTGAGTTGTTGAAGGTGAACGAAGCTCCTGATAAAGGAAATATTATCTCGCTTGATCATTGTTCTTACACTTTTCGATGACATTGATGAATTTCAATCTTATGGTGATGTGTTATCGGATGTCTGGCTGCATGTTGATGCAGCATGATCAAGTAATGCGTGTTCATCTTTATGGTTGGAACCGCAGGAGGTAAACCATCCTATCTTTGACCTTGAGCCAGTGGTTACCGTTTTACTTGAAAAACTAATGACACCTTTTCTTTGTAGAAATTTATGTGGGACGAAAGTTGGGAACAAAACTTTTTGGAGTTTGGAACATCGTCTAACTCATGCTCCCCCTTGCTTTTCTTGACGTTGGTGGTGAGTTTTAAGTCTTTTGTTTTGCATCATTTCCAAAGAAGTTGTAGTGTGTTCTGACATAGAAATAGTTGAGTTTTAGATGAAATAGGTGGATAGGGCTCATCGGTGATTTTGGATTGCACTTTTGAGTACCATCTTGGTCAAGCAAATGTCGTAGCTGGTGCTTTTAGTCAGAAATTCCATGGACAGCTTAGTTCCATCCAAGTTATCCGTGTCTCACTATTGTTTTCCCTTCATGGATTTGGCTTTATTTTGGCATCCGATCCACGGTGAGTATTGTTGGCTCACTTATAAGTCAAACTTGTATTGATAGAGTTCAGGCAAGAAGCCCAAGAGTTGTTCAGTAAAATGAGAGTTTGAAGGAGCAAGTGTCGGATGACACGAGACGGGATTTGAAAGTTTGAGGAATTGGAACTCTGTTGATAAGAAACAAATTGTTCTTGCCTAAGGGTAAGGAAACTGTGAAAAAGGAAAATTCTTGATGAGGCTCATATTTCAGCGTATGCCATACATGTTGTCAGTACTAAATTGTACCACTGTTTTTGTCCGTTTTATTACTGGTGTTGTATGTATGGGATATCGCTGAATATGTGAGTAAATGCCTGATTTACAAGTAAGTGGAAGCGATGAGATGGAAGCCATCGGGCTTATCTCAATTTCTTATATTCCTGTTTGAAGATGGGAAGAAATTTCCTTGGCTGTCCATGGGTTGTCAGGGACTGTTGAGGATGCAAATAGAAATGGGTGAATGTCACCATAGATTTCTTGTACAAACCACCTTATACACATAGAGACTATGATGACATTTCAAAAATTGCTATCAACTCACTCAGCATATTATCTACCAGTCCACGAAGACTATACTTCCGACCACTTGGCATAATTCTTCATTCTGGACTTCGTTAGACTGACGTCTCGATTTACATCGATTTTGATTGTGATCCCAGATTCACTTCCTGATATTGAAAGACATTCTAATTAACTTTGGGTTTGTGTTTACCCTTCAACACTTCGTATCATTTCTAAAAGCAGACAAACCCATTTAAGAAGACTATTCAGATCCAAAAGTTTTAGCTGAGACCATCAGTTATTCGATCACCTATTAACACCCTATTGAGTGAATTGTTGCTAGTTTAAAGCAAGGTGACCTCTCATTTGTTCAACACCTTGGAAGTATGAAATCCATGTAAAATGAACTTGATACGTGCCGTCCACACATGACTGATTCAGTTGTGCTACTGAAGAGGGTTGATGAAGACAAGGTGTTTCAACTCTTGGCAAGCTTGGGAGCTGAGTATGAAGACTTGTGTAGTCATTTGTTAATGACTCCAGAGCTGCTCTCCTTTACCAGTGTGTGTTATGCTGTCTAGAGAGAGGAAACTCGGAGAAGAGTGATGAACGTTAAGCCCAAACCCAACTCTGAGGCTAGGGTTTTCACAACAAATCACAAAGCAACGGGTGATAGAGTGCTTGGGAAGAAGGCAGACTGTAAATGTATTTATTGCAACATGAAATGACATTTGAGAGAAAAATGTTGGATTCTTCATCCGTAGTTGAAGCCTACGTTTGATAGGGAAGGCATGATGATCAAAGATGGGAAGGGAAAAGTCACTCCGAAAGCATTTCACTCAGCTTGTTCCTCAACTGATGGGATGGCTAATTTCTCAACAAATCCCATGTCCTTGATCAATGAGTTTGCTGCTTTTCTTCAAAAGAAGCAAGGAAGCAGTGAGCCTGATGAAGTGACGACTGAAAACCCTACTGCAATGCTAGGGAAATTTGCTGGATTCTTGGTTGACTCAGAGAGCACATCGAAAGGCAATATTCCAGGTATTATTAGTGCCATTTCCATTGCTCTTTATGCAAAATGTTACACATGATTTTTGGATTATTAACTCATGTGCCACTAATCATATAACTAATAAACCCTTTAGTCTCCATGAATTTCAAAAAACTATTGATCCAATTCACGTGTCTGTTGAAAATGGGAAAAGGGAACCTATTCTAGGGAAATGAAAGATTAGATTGTTGAGTGAGCATACTAATTCCATTGCTCTCTATGTACCTTCTTTTCCTTTTTAGCTCTTGTCAATAGGAAAAATCACAAAAACTTTAAACTATCTTGCCATATTTTCCCCTCACAATGTTGTGTTTTAGGACTAAGTTACTCAGAAGAAGATTGGTGAAGGGTTCTTCTTAAATGGACTCTACTATCTTTCAAAAGAGTCCAATTTTGTCAAAAGGCTCAGTGCCAACTTAAGTCAAGTTTAGGAACACCAACTCTAGCACCAACACCTTGCCCATCCCTCAGAACCTGTGATGACCAAGTTGTTTCCCTTTTTTGTAAAAACACACTTGAGTGTGAAACTTGTCAAATGTCAAAAGCCACTAGATTCCCTTTTGTCTCCTCTAATTCTAGAACCAGTAGACTTTTTGAACTTGTTCACTCAGATATCTGGGGTCCGTCTTATGTGAAATCCTTTGATGGGTATAGATATTATGTTACATTTGTTAATGACTATTCTAGAGTGACCTGGTTGTATCTCTTAAAACTTAAAAGTGATTTGTTTGATGCTTTTAAGGATTTTCACAATCTAATCACCAATCAATTTTCATCTAAGTTATAAATGTTAAGATCAGATAATGGCACTAAGTACACTTTCAATAACATGAGTAATTACTTGAGCAATCATGGATTTTACATCAAACTAGCTGTGTTGGTATGCCACAACAAAATGGTGTAGCAAAGAGAAATAATCGAGACTTATTGGAGAAGACTCGATCACTTATGATCCAAATGAATTTTCCTAAGAAATTTTGGTCTCAAGCTCTACTCACTGCCACTTACATCATTAACAGACTGCCAACTCGGGTATGGAATACTAAATCTCATTTTGAAGTAATGAAGGGTAGGTCTATAGATTTGTCTCACCTTAGGACCTTTGGTTGTACTTGTTATGTGCACATTCAAGCTCTCTATCGTGATAAACCCGACCCTCGAGCTGTCAAATATGTGTTTATGGGATACTCCAGTTCTCAAAAGGGTTACAAAGTGTACAACCCTAACACTGGGAAGCTGGTAGTCTCTAGAGATGTGTGATTTGAGGAATATTCACCTTACTTCCACAAAGGTTTGGAGACTAATCCCAATAGGGAAGATCTTATGGACCTATTTCCATTGCCAACTCAAGCAGAAGTTCTTGAAGTCACCCTTGCTCATATCAGCACTGAGAATTCTCAACCCACTGAAAGCGTAAGTGATGCAGTGCTGAGCTTTTCTGGACCATCAGAAGCTCAACCAAATCAACAAGCTATAAGTGCACTAAGAAGAAATCCTACACAAGATAGACATCCACCAGTGAGGTTACAAAAGTACATTACTTACATTGCAAGGCATCCTATCTCTGCAACCATTTCTTATCACAGATTATCATCTTCTCATGCTTCTTTCCTTAACAAATTGTCCCACACTTTCAAACCAAGGAATTTTCATGAAGCCACCTACATGCCGAAATGGTAATATGCTATGACTAAAGAGCTCTAAGCTCTTTATGACAACCAGACATTCAACTTCAATGGAAGCATTGAGAGACATAAGGCACAGTTAGTAGCTCAAGGTTTTACACAAACCTATGACATTGACTACAAAGAGACTTTTGCTCCAATTGCCAAAATGAAAATTGTGAGGGTATTGTTGTCTGTGGTAGTCAATAATGCATGGCCCTTATTCCAAATGGATGTGAAGAATGCATTTCTTTATGGGGATCTTGCAAAAGAAATGTACATGAAGTTGCCCACGGGTCATCCAAGAGAAAAGGAATCCAACAAGGTCTATAGACTTCACAAAGCCATTTATTGTCTCAAACAATCGCCTCGAGCTTGGTATTTGAAGCTTAGTTCAGTCCTTGAAGCTGCATGATTCAAAAGGAGTCATGATGACTCTTCTTTGTTTGTTCAAAGTGGTATTGTTGGCAAATTAGTTGTGCTTAGATATGTTGATGACCTAATTATTACAGGTGACAATATGAGTGAAATCAAGGTGCTTAAGCAGTCACTTCACCAAAAAATTTGCCATTAAAGACTTGGGCCCCTTGAAATACTTTGTTGGAATTGAGGTGGCTACTTCTTCAAAGAGATTGTTCTTGAATAAAAAAAAAAGTATGTTCTCGATCTTCTAGATGAAGCTAACATGATGGAGTGTAAACCAGCTCGGACAACCCTGGCTAGCAAGCTTCAGTGGCATGAAAAAGGTGAATCTCTCTCGGACGCCAGTGTTTATCAGCGAATGGTTGGGAAACTTATTTATCTCACCATTACTAGGCTTGATATCTCATATTCAGTTAGCCTAGCTAGTCAGTTCACACTCTCTTACTTTAGTTCACTGGGAAATCATCAAGAGAATACTTCGATATCTCAAGGGCACAGTAAGTAGGGGGATAATTATTAAGAACAATGGATCAAATCACATTTTGGCCTACACAGATGCTGACTGGGCTGGAAATGCCCTTGATTGAAAATCCACAATAGGTTTTTGCACATTTGTTGGAGGGAATCTTGTCACTTGGAAGAGCAAGAAACAAACTGTTATTGCTCGATCTAGTGCATAAGCTAAGTGAAGGGCCATGGCAGCAACAGCCTGTGAATTGGTATGGTTGAAAGGTCTTCTTTCCGAGCTCGGATTCACAAGCATGGCACCTATGTCCTTGTATTGTGATAACCAAGCTGCCATGCATATTGCCTCCAATCCTGGGTTCCATGAAATGACCAAACATATTAAAGTTGACTGCCATTATATTAGTGCTCAAGTTGAATCCAAGGTGATAGACACCGTGTTCACACGCAGCCACGATCAACTTGCTGATTTATTCACAAAAGCACTAGACTCCATTTAGTTTCAACGTTTGTTATGCAAGCTTGGATCAATCAATCCCCTTGATCCAGCTTGAGGGAGTGTATTGAAACCCGTTTGTATAAGATCTCAAATGATGGGTTGTATGTATGGGTTGTCATCCTCACTTTAGCTAAGTCATAGGCTAAAGTGATGGTCTTAACCCTACTTTCATGACTTCCCATACCTTGTCATTCACCTTACCTCTTTTCGTCAACCTTTCTTAGTTGCTTGTAGAAACTTCTTTCCTCGTAATTAGGTTTTGGCTTTTCCTCTTGTTAAGGCAGATTTTAGGGATTGTGTTGGAAATGTTAGCCTACTTTTTCTAGTAGCTTTCTTTTTGGCTCTCTATAAGAGTTGCCTTCTTTTCTTGTAATCTTTACAATGAAACATACAACAAATATTTGAAACCAAAAACTCAACACTTGATCTCTCTAAATTCAAGTACAAGAAAATGGACTACCATTACATATATGTTGAACAGTAGCTCACTACTAGCACAGTAAACAATCGGCACCACCATGCAAACACACAATCCAAAATGGAGGCCACAACAGTAGCTACTAAGCTTCACGCTGTTTGCATTCCAGTTCCGACTCAAAGCCATATTAAGGCAACGCTTAAATTTGCAAAACTCCTACTCACTAGAGGTTTTCATATTACCTTTGTCAACATGGAGTTCAATCACAAGTGGTTTCTTAAATCTCTAGGACCCGATTCCATAGATGGCTTGCTTGATTTCCGGTTCAAAGCCATCCCAGATGGCAGTCCAGATTCAGAAGAAGATGCTACCCAAAATCTCACTTTACTCTGCGATTCCATACTAAAACATACTTTCCTGGCGCCGTTTCGTGACCTCATCACTAAGCTCAACAAGGACGCCAAAACAACATCCAACAATCCACCAGTGACTTGCATAGTTTCAGATGGTTTCATGTCCCCAGTCACAATCACTGCTGCTCAAGATATTGGAGTCTCTTCGGTGCAGTTCTACACTTTCGCTGCATGTGCCTTCATGGGCTTTATACAATTTCGTGCGTTCGTTGAAAAAGGACTTACAGCACTCAAAGGTGAAATATATACAACTATTGAAGCAACTGCTTATTTTTTGGTTAATTCTTTATTTCTTATTTTCCAAACATGCAAATGAAATTCTTCTTGTTGTAGATGAGAGCTGTTTGACAAATGGATATTTCGAAAAAGTTATAGACCGGATTCCAGGAATGAAAGATATTTGTTTAAGGTATATCCCAACTTTTTTTCGAACCACAAATCCGGATGACATCCTATTTAACTTCACGATGAAAGCAACGGATAGAGCTCATGAAGCTTCAGCAATTGTTCTTCATACTTTTGATGCCTTGGAGACAGATGTGTTGATGTGCTCTCATCTATGCTTCCACTTGTTTATCCCATTGGCCCTCTTCAATTACATCTCAACCAGATACCAGAACACCCCTTGAATACTGGATACAGTCTATGGAAAGAAGAAACTGAATGCCTTGAGTGGCTAAACGCTAAGGCGCCAGATTCTGTCATGTATGTGAATTTTGGCAGTATAGCAGTCATGACACTTGAAAATCTTGTCGAGTTTGGCTGGGGACTTGCAAATAGAAAATTGCCCTTCTTTTGGGTAATCAGGCCTGATCTTGTAATTGGTGAACCCGCAATTTTTCCGCCTGAGTTTGTTGCCGAAACAAAAGAAAGAAGTCTTACAGCAAGTTGGTGCCCACAAGAGCAAGTCCTGAACCACCCATCAGTTGGAGGATTTTTAACTCACAGCGGTTGGGGTTAAACAATTGAGAGCCTGACTGCAGGAGTGCCTATGCTCTGTTGGCCATCCTTCGGTGACCAGCAAATGGACTGCCACTATACTTGCAATGAATGGGGCATTGGGATGGAGATTAGTAATGATGTGAAGAGGCGTGAAGTAGAGAAGCTTGTCAAGGAGTTAATGGAGGGAGAGAAGGGTAAGAAGTTGAAAAATAAGGTCATGGAGTGGAAGAAACTTGCAGAAGAAGCTACTGGGCCGAATGGTTCTTCATCCAAAAACTTGGACAATTTAGTGAATCAAGTTCTACTAAGAAAGAACTAGATGTCAGTACGTAATTTAGAACTACGAACTATGCTCCGAGTTCAAAACTCCCTCTCTCTTCCGTTAGTATTGATTAGTGTAAAATATCATTTATAATAAAAATAAAAATAAACCTAGATGTCGATACGTGATTTAGAACCATCTCAAAATTACCATATTATTATTGTTCTAAGTTTTAGAACTATCTGAGTATGAGGTATTCTCAGCATCATATAATAAATGGTAGACCAACCTCAACCCTTTGAATGTTTGGTAGTGTGGTTGTGCATCATGACCAATAACAATACCAGACCTAGTGAATATAACCAAATACAAATTAAGATGGTAAACAAATATTTGAGTCATCATCGGAAAAGCCCATTCACACTGATATATAATCAAGATGGCATGCTTGATCCATAAAATTGACTTTATTTGAACTAATTATAGAGTTTAATTTAGATTAGTTTAGCTTGGCGTTGAATTTGTTCTATTTAGGCCCCTCTTTAAATGGTTTAGAATAAGCTCACATAAAAATGTATAATCTGAAATTATTCAGTTGTTACTTAACCTCATGTTTAATATGAAAACCTCCACTGTGCAGGAGTTTTGCAAATTTAAGCGCTGCCTTGATATGGCTTTGAGCCGGAACTGGAATGCAAACAGCGTGAGGCTTAGTAGCTACTGTTGTGGCATCCATTTTGGATTGTGTGTTTGTATGGCGGTGCAAATTGTTTACAGTGCCAGTAGTGAGCTACTGTTCAACATATATTTGGTGTGGTTTAAGTTGAATGGTAGTCCATTTTCTTGTATTTGAATTTAGAGAGATCAAGTGTTGAGTTTTTGGTTTCAAATATTTGTTGTATGTTTCATAGTCAAGATTACAAAGCCTATGTGGCATGCAGGCCGAGTAACTAATAAGCTAACTACGTCCTTCAGTTGAATGCGAGGCGTGCCAACTTGTCGGCCGAGCTCGGCCAAGGAGTAAAATTTGTTGATATTGCGTTGAGTGCGTTGTTGACTTCTTTATCTTGCGACTGCGGCCGAGGAAGGAACAAATCTCGGCCTTTGGATTTTCGAGCCTGAAGACAAGGCTGCTAGTTCTGCGAAGTTCAATATCGAATTCGGCTGAAGACAAGGCTACTAGTTCTGCGAAGTTCAATATCGAATTTGGCTCTCAAGGTGCCGAATGTAGTAACCTAGTAACACCTCACTTTGCCGAGAAGGCTAATGAGATGACCTCTGCCAATAAGGATTCGAAAATCCTTCTCGACCGAGACTTGGATAGATAACCAGTCGGCCTCGACACAGTGATGTTTATCCAAACTTAAGGTGCTTTGAGAACGGCTAATTCTACGGAAACAGTGCTGTTTATCCAAACTGAAGATGTTCGCCGGTTACCTTCACAATGCTGTTTATCCAAATTGAAGATGTGTCGGTGGAAGAAAGAAAACAAAAAAAATTTCAAGATGTTTGAGAGGTTTTGCGCAGGACATTGTGTGTTGAATTGGAGATCCTTTTACGTTGCCTGCCGCTTTGTATTTGTAGAGATATGCATGCGCATGCCCAAGTCACGAAAACCAATTCCATTCACACTGTGACTCTGAGTCTTCATTGGTTGCTAACCCCACGTCTTATCAATCAAGACTTGCCGTCATCTGCAACCCAATGCAATCTTGTTTTGACTAGATTATCGGTATAATTCTAAGAATATCTAGCAATACTTTTTATTCTACCATCATAACCCTTATCCATGTATAATAAACTTCTGCCAAATACCACATGCATGCATGATAACCATGCATCCAACAACTCTAATCAAACCTTCAGCCGTAACCATGTATGGCTGGCCAAATCCAAGCACACGTGGATGACCAACTCCAATCTGGCATCCTCATCTTGCACTAATATCTATGCCAATCCGTATCCATTTACCAACACTGCAGTAACGTATTAGGACTCTTGATAAAATACTCTGATGCTCTAATCCTCCGCACGTCTAAATTTCAAGAACCCCAAATCAACTTGAATTGTATTGCTTGCTTAGAAATATAATTTGCATCTTATTTATCCCATTTAAGAATATACCAAGATAATTCATTTTAAAGAAAATAATTATTATGATAAAAACCATAATATTATTCTTTAACAAAATTATCTTCACTTTTCCATCCGACGATTGGGAGTTATGCTCACTCAACGGTCTTGATTGCTCAGACCGATGGTATAATTTTCGGCCCAAACAGCCTCACAATAGACTAGCAATAATATGGTTCAAATTTGTCTTTGACAAGAATCCAACATAAGATCTCTTGTTTATTTTAATTTTTTTAAAATTTATTTATTTATTTTGGAATAAACGATATTATCTACACTAATATAGCGGGGAGTGGGCAGGCCTAACCCATTATGAGACTTAGACTACTCTCCCACTCTCTTAGTGTAAATATAGCGTTTGTTAAAAATAAAAAATAATATAAAAATAAATAAAGTTTATATAGAAAAAGAATAATCTCAAATTATTTAGTTGTTAATTAAATTGGAATTGGTCTTAGATAAGCCCAATCCAATCCTACTTTGGCCAATCAAAATCCCCAAAGAACTTTTTGTTTGTTTGACCTACAAATAAATCCAAAGGGTAACCAATGAAATCTTTTTTACAAGACAATTGACTAGTTAATTAATTTGGATCACTCTATTCAAGATTCTTCAAATAAAATTATTTCACAGCTTGAACTAGTGTGCAGATGCCTAAAGGAGCAAAGCTAATTTTCCTTACAAGGTAAAGCGGCGCATAAGACCATCTTCAAAGGAGATGTCAAATTTTAAACTTAAAATTTAAATTTGAAGGCTTACATGGCACTTTGATATCTTTTAAACTTTTGCTCTCTAACCGATATGTTAAATTTTAAATATAAAATAATAATTCATGTACTTTCTTTGCATTGGGAATGAAAAGAAACAAAAGGATAATACTTTAAACTAAAAAATTAATAAAAAGTATTTAATAATTAATTAAAAAAATCTGAAGGTGCTGTCAAATTTGGCAGCAAGGGGGATAGATGTCAATCCATGTCATGCCACATCAGATTTGGCTTCTTGGTTGGAAAACATTAATGCTGTCTTTTGTTACCGTTATTGCTGATTTGGACAATTTGACATCTCATTTGAAGATGCTCTAAAAAAGTTGGCCCGTCAAAAGCTTGGTTCCTTCGCGAACGAAATTCAAAATCAACAAGGGTTGTGGAATGAAGGGGGTGTACAACTAGCGGTATACAACACCATCACTTTTTTGTTCGTAACTATGGAGAGATAGATTGGAGTTCTTACGAAGTTCAAGGCGAAGAAATAAAAACGAATTTTTCTATAGCCTCCAAGAACTTAAATTTTAATGAAAAATACACAATTTTAATATAAAAAAAATGAAAAAACTAAGATTCAATCCTTAATCATCAATGTTGTTTGACTAAACCCGTATTTGTTTCAAATTTTTTACTGAAGTCTTTTGAATGTCCACATCAAACTTTTTTATTGAAGTCCTTGGAGGAGCATCGCGGCTGCTCGACCTGTACTATTAAGAGGGCTGCGATGGCAAGTCGGGGTTGGTACAACCATCAAAATATGGGGTGACAATTGGGTGCCCCGGGAAAACTTTTTCAAAATCACCACGCCACCTCCAGTGCACTGGTGTGGTGAGGATACGGTGTATAAATTATTTTTGGAAGGATCTCGCCACTGGGACATGGAACTTCTTGGTACTTTATTTTGCTCCGAGGAGATCAAGGCTATACAACGTATCCCACTGAGCTTAAGACCCCTGGACAACAAATTAATCTGGCATCATGAACGAAACGGTATCTTTACCGTCAAGAGTGCCTATCACTTGGCAAGAAGAGAGGTGGAGATGCGCGACAGCAGATCGTTTTGTCACGCAAAAGCACAAAACGATTCTAAGGAAAGAAGTCATGGAATGCTTGCGTTCCTGGGAAGGTGAAAATTGCTGCTTGGCAAGGATGTTTAAACTCTTTGCCTACTAGATCGAAGCTCGTCAGCAAGAAGATAACTAATGAAACTGAATGCCTTTTTTGCTCTGGCAAGTCAGAGACCATAGAACATGTTTGGAGGGACTGCTCTATGGTGGTTGCGGTATGGTTCTTAACATTGGGATTGAGGGAGGCAGCTGGTACTCAGCAGCCATTATCAGATAGGGTGGCTCAGCTTTCTCATAAGTTACCCAAACAAGCCTTCGAGTTGATGTTGATGACGCTATGGAGTATTTGGCGTGCGAGGAATAATTTATTATGGAAAGATGTGCAAACACCGCCTCAAGATATTGCTCTCCGAGCTGAGGAATGGATGCTCGCATACGGCGCTGGCATCTACCAAAGATGAAGCCCAAACAAGCTTCCAGACAACGTTGGGGTCAACCTAATGACGGTTGGGTGAAATGTAATTTGGGTTTTTATGACAAATGGTACTTAAAATTGATCTATTTTATCAAGATGGTTTATGAAATTAAAAATCAATTAATGTAATTTTTGAAATTGAGTGTCGCAAATTAATGTAGTCATTTCGTCATAACTCTGTTAAAAATTATGTTATGTGCTGATGTGACACTAATTAAATTCTATAATATAATAAAATATTGCCATGTGGATTAAAAGTATTAAAATAATATTTAAAAAACTGTTTTATATAAATAAAAAGAAAAAAAAAAAAAAAAGAAGAAGATGATGACTGTTCATCATCTTCTTCCCCTCCTACCCAGCGACCCACCATTCTCCTCCCCTTGAAACGGCACCGTTGCACCCCGTTCCAGCAGTTCTCGTGTTCGCCGATGACGGTAATTCGAAATGAAGCCTCCTCGATGTTGCTCGACCCGGAGGTGCAGGCGCTGAGAATTGGTGACGATTACATGTGCGACAGCCGACAGGGTGGGGTGGGATGGGGACTGGGGCTGTGGTTCCGGTGAGAGTGGCAGTTGGAAACTGCATGTAAAAGAGTGCTGTTGCTGTTTGTTTCATTAATTTGAGCTCTTGCAGGTCCTTGTGTAGCCTTCTGTTCTCTTCTTTCAAGGGGAGGAGAATGGTGGGTCGCTGGGTAGGAGGGGAAGAAGATGATGACTGTTTCATCATCTTCTTTTTCTCCTTTTTTTTTTTTTTTTTTTGTTTTTCTCCAAGTGATCATATAACATAATTTTTAATAGAGTTGTGATCCAAGAATTACATTGATTTGCAACATCTAATTTCAGGGATTACATTGATCGATTTTCAATTTCAGAGATAAATCTTGATAGAAAGAGTCAATTTCAGAGACCATTTGTGATAAAAACCCATGTAATTCTAATGGTGCTTGGAATGAACGACCAAAAATTGGAGGTTTTGGGGTGATTATCCATGACCATAGAGGGGAGTTCACCGCTGCGACCCCAGTGAGCTCGCCGTTGCAAGCGGAACTAATGGCTGCTAGGGCTGCTTTGCTTTTTGTGCAGGATACTTTTGGGTGTAATGCAAATATCATATTTGAATGTGACTCAAGTCTGGCTCTTGCAGCGATGAAGATGAGTGGGGAAGATTGCTCGTTGCTTGGTCCTATCATCATATTTGAATGTGGCCTACTAGGTTCCCACAAACCCAACTTAGTGTTGTTTGTCGTGAGGCCAATGCCGTCGCTCACCGTCTCGCTCGTAGTGGGTGATATAATTTTTACCACCTACAGGAATAAAAACATTTTAAAATATTTGTAAGAGTATAAGATTATGGTAGTATAGAAGCTCAAGTAAAATCGTTTATGTGACATCTCACATTGCCCAGGGAGTGATCTTTATATGTATATTCACATCCCTACCTAGCATGAAGCCTTTTGGAAGCTCATTGGCTTAGGGTTCCATGAAAACTCCGAAGTTAAGCGAGTAGCGCGCGAGAGCACTCCCATGATGGGTAACCCACCGGGAAGTTCTCGTCTAAGTTCCCAGAAACAAAACCGTGAGGGCGTAGTCGGGGCCCAAAGCGGACAATATCATGCTATGATGGTGGAGCGGGCCTGGGAAGTGGTCCCCCTCGGGCCGGGATGTGACAATTTGGTATCAAAGCTTAACCTTGGCCGCATGTGTGCCGACGAGGACGTCGGGCTCCTAAGGGGGGTGGATGTGGGAACCGTGAGGACGTAGTCGGAGCACAAAGCGGACAATATCATGCTATAGTGGTAGAGCGGACCCGCGAAGCGGTCCCCTCCCGGGCCTGGATGTGACAGTTTCCACATTGATTAATTGAATAATTTATATTTAAACTAATTCTTAATTAATTATTTAAAACAAAGTTTCAAAAATCTTGGTTTTATGACCTAGAATATTAATAACGAATATTAAATTAAAACAATTAAAGAAACCAATTTGGAAGGGAACAATCTTAGAAAATAATGATAAAAGGACACTAGAGTTCTGCCATCACCTTAACAATCTTATGTAGTTTCACCAATTATTTATGAACATGGAACTTTTGAAGGTTAGGTTTTCTTTATGCATATTCTACTTGTGGCATTCAAGCTAGAACATATATCAAACATGCAATCCATCTGTGACATTTAGATCAAATGTAAACATGCATGACTCATTACGCTTTGTGAAAACTTTTTGAAAAGCCATGCAACCCCTAAGACGTGGCATTCGCCTTTGGTGAACTTACAACTATCAATCACAAGAAGCAATACTATCCTCTGGTGGCATTCCGACCGAATTGCATCCGATTACTTATCTAAACATCCTAATGGTAGCTTAACATTAAGATATAGAGATATTTTTAATCAAAGTGATTAATAATTTAAAGTATGCATGTATAATATCATAAGCAATTAAATAAAAACTATATATTGATGCTAAGTCTCAACGCTTCGCCCTAGAAAACGGAAATTAATTACAAACAACCATAAAACAAAAGGAATATTATTGAAATAGGAAAAAAAAAAAAAAAAAAAAAAACCTTGAAATACAAATCGTTAAAGACTAGCTAAGTTTTCCAAATTGATGAGTTCGTCCCTAATGGCTAAAAAGCCTTATCTATACTACTACAAAATAAAATCATACGTAGAAAATGTCTTCTAAAAACTAGGAAACATAATAGAATAAGATAACTAGGTAATAAATGGTTTCCTATTTGAACTGAAATTCGGACTTCTTAGAAAATCAGACTTGACCAACCAAATCAACTTCGATTTGGTCCCAAAGGTCTCTTTTTAAAGCTTGAGACGTCCCTAACAAATCCTCAGAAGGAATATTCATTAAAATATGCCATCTTGACCTTCAAAATACCCAAAAAGTCCAGAAACGTCAATCTGGGAAAGCGGCACGCTGGGCCTTCTTTTCTTCGCCATGATTAAATGACTTGGTAGAAAACTCAGAAACTTTGACATGAACAAGTCAACAGACTTACGAACATCCTCCAATTAAAACCACTCCAAAATTCATCCATTTGATTACTTTTTGCTTAAGAGAAAGTCGAAATGTCCTACATTGAAAATACATAACAAAATATCAAAATTCTACCAAAATAACCAATAAATTATAACCAAGATTAGGGTAAATTATATAGTATAATATCGACTCATCAGTGGGCTTGGCTGAATGGCCAAGGAGTCGTGGATAGGGGAGCCACCTGACCTTATATTGGATATGTTGGCCGAAGAAAGTACTTTGCCAGAAGGAAGAATTGTTTGAGTTTTAGCTTTAACAATTTGTAAACCAATTGGTTATTGAGGATGGATAGCTTTTCATGCTGTTTTTGTGTGGGATGCTCTTTTTCCATTCAAGCGGGTTGAAATGTCTGGCAAAATTTTTATCTAGGTCCATGTATGCACATTATCCTCCTATTTGTACGTATTCCCCTTCAATCAATGAATAACGTAATTTTCTTAAAAAAAAAAATTCATTTATTCATTTTCTTATATTTTTTTTTTTATTCTGTTTAGGATAGTTAATTTATATTTGCAGAATTTAAGGGATTTATTGTTGCTTGATGTCCCTAATTATTCCTTTACACTATGTTTGGATGAGAGAAATAAAATTGGAATTTGGATAAAGGTCAAAATTTATAAATTGACATGCACGAATTCCCTTGTTTGGATTCATAAACATAGAAATTTAGAATTTCAGCGTGGGAAAAAAAATTGGAATTTGGGACCTCCAATTTCCAAGTTTAAATTCTATGTAAATAGGTTCGATTTCCCAATTTCTATGATTGAGAGTTTAAAAATAACAATTCCATATTCAATTCCATTGTTCTTTTAGGTTAACCAAACAAAAAAAAAATTCAAATTCTATAAAATAAAATCTCATCATTTCAATTTCCGTCATTTTAAAATTCCTTAGTAATTTAAAATTTCTTCATCTAAATATAGTGTTCATTTGAAATTGGAATATAAATTTTTTATGCATTCCAATAGTTGAGTTATTCTTCTCTAGCTTTTTCGTTGTCTCTGCTTTTTTTTTTTCTGGCTGCATAGATACTCATCGCTAGGCAAATTTTGGAAGATGTCATCCGCTATTTGAAAAGCATAAGAAGAAGAAACTAGAAGATGAAGCAAACTAGTAGTAGAAGAAACTAAAAAACAACAAAATTTAGAAGAATGAAAAATAATAGAAAGCCAAGAAACCATGAAAACAGGCCAACTACTTGAGGAAATTGACCAAATGGCCCAGTCACTACTGCTTAGAGAAGGGTTGTTGGCTAGGAGAAGAGAAATATGTTTACTGCTGGCAATGGAATAGAATTTGGGCTGGCTCTCTACATAGCAACAACTGTTCACTAAGAATAAATAACCAGCTGGACTATAGCCCGATTTAGCTCACCTTTGCTCTTAGGGAGTACCTGAAGAACTAATCCACACATAACCTATCAAAATTGAGATGATTACGGAATATTTTAGCAATGGGAGCTCATGTTCACACACTACTTTTTGCCTCTAACTCACCCCTCGGTATTTCTGGCTATCAGATTGAATAATCAAAATAGAAACAATAGACAAGATCAAATAGTTGTACAAGGAAAAAAAAAATGTTTGTTTATCATTTCCCTTTAGTAATATACATAAAAGCTAAAAGTGATTCTATAACGTAAAATGACACAAGAACAGAAGGTGTAGTAAGTGTAGGAGTTTGAGACCTTTTTATCCCACATTGGTCAACAGTATTTTTTCACTGGCCTTTATATAAGCTTATTCATTCTTCTTAGTAATTAGAACTTGGACCATTTGGAAATGGATTGAAGGCTTGGGCTTTATAGTTGTGTGGATTAGGCTTGAATATAATATAACCTAAATACAATTAATATTAATTAATCAAGACAAGAGCCTTATGGTTGTGTGGATTATTCATTAATTTTAATTTTCGGATTAAGTTTTTAAATTAATTTATTAATTAAAAAACGTTTTGATTAAAAGACGCAGCTATTAGAAAGAGTTTTGTACTTTCAAATACACTGAACAGGTATTTGAAAGGGTGTAAAACAGCCTATATATTTGCAATCACATTATCCAAGTGAAATCATCTTTTTCTTCCTCTTTTTCTTCCGTACGAAATTTCCAGAGAGTAAGTACACAAAGCAAATTCGCTAGAATTCTAGAATCTAGGCGGGTTGTAGAATTAGGTAGTTGAATCCTGGTCGAGCAGCCGTTGTAGAACCACAAGCACAAGAGTGGGACGAAAATACTGTTCAAAGGACATAGCTTTTACGCTAGCCTCTACCTTCTGTGATCAAGTTAGTATCATTGATATTCTTATATTAGTTTATGTATTTATTGTATAATTTCATTCTGCACATCAAGTATATTTGGTTAATAAAATATTAGAATTTTAAGTTTTGTTTATTTCTGTTATTTTTTGTTTATTTTTGAATTGTTCTCTGACAATCTTCGAACAGTATGGACCAATTAGGAACTAAACCTCATTTTGAGAAGCCTGAGAAATTTAAGGGCGGAGACTTCAAAAGATGGCAGCAGAAGATGCTATTTTATTTGACAACCTTGAATTTGGCTAATGTTCTGCGGGAGACTGTACCTACTGCAAATGGAGAAAATATTTTTTCTACAGAAACTTTAATGGCTATAGATGCCTGGAATCATAATGATTTCCTCTGTAGAAACTATATTCTCAATGCATTAGATGATTCATTGTTTGATGTCTATGTAGTATGCAAAACAGCTAAGGAACTTTGGGAATCACTTGAGAAAAAATATAAAACTGAGTATGCTGGTTCGAAGAAATTTGTCGTGGGCAAATATTTGGACTACAAAATGGTGGATTCCAAGTCCGTTGTCTCTCAAACTGAAGATCTCCAGAAAATCATCCATCAGATTCATGTTGAAGGGATGGTGATCAATGAATCTTTCCGGTCTTCTGCTTCCTTGGGTCCGACGACCCATCAAACATAGGCCTTTTGGGCCATTCCTGCCAAGCCCAAAACCCTAGGTAGCCCAACTCAACCCTTTTATTTCTTTTTATTTTGTTTTGTTAATTTAAAGGCCTTTGGGCCATTTCCCTTTAGGGTCTTAGGCCCATGCATTCTAAAACCCAAACCCAAGTCCGAACCTTTTCACCTAAACCTAGAGCCCAAATTTCCAGAGGCCCAAGCCTCGTGAAGCCCAACCCAAATCCCTTTTTATTCAAACCCAAAACCCTTTTAGTTGGACCAGGCTTTCAAGCCCAATACCCTTTAAACCCTAAACCCTATTGTACCTAAACCCTTTAAGCCCAACCCAAATCCAACCTTAAGCCCAAACCCGGTTGACCTGGGTAAACTCGTTGACCCATGACCCGTTGACTTTGAGCCAGTCTGTCCATTGACTCGGTTAACGGTCAGCCTTGACTCGGTCAACGGTCAGCGTTGACTTTGATCGTTGCCTTTTTGGGTTTTCGTGCAAGACCCCTCCTAGACTAATTTCAATGTCCTAAACCCGTTTCCAATGTCCGTTTTCCCAAATTCAATCGTTTGTGTAGAGTTTGACTAAATGTACCCTTTATATGCTTAGGGGTAATTAATCGTGGCGTTTCCGTCTTCGCTAATTCCGTGGCTCTTCGGTGGCTAAGTACTGTGAGTGGACCTCTTCTAAAAATGCATGTTTTGATAGGAGAAATGCATACATGAAAAGCATGATTTGATGACTATGTTTTACGAAACGCTTTATGAGATAACATGCTTACTGAGGCTAGTTTGAATTATTACTATTTTTCCTATAACCCATGTTCTTATAGAATATCCGATGGATGACGATATGATATTTAGAACATGTTTAGAACACCTCTGTATAGTATAGATTATGGATGACTTTATACTATGAAGTTGTTTTTCAATATGTATGTTCACTAGTTTTGTACTTATCTAGTGGTTCTTTCCGCTACGGGATGTAGGGATAGATTCTGGTCCGTCTCGGGCAATGGTTTGGTGTTGGCATAGGGCCTAAAGTGTGTTTCCTCTGGCTATTTAGCACAGGGACAGGGAGCCAGCATGGGGCCTGGGGGTTATCGGACATTCATTAGTGATTATTATTTATGTAAGTTATGATTTGAGACATTGCACGACATGCTAGGTTTCGGAAAACCTATGTTTATCATGATATATATGTGTTTTCATAAAACCTAAGGGTTAGTATGTTGATAACTGTTTTATTATTATATATATATACATATATATATATATATATATATCAACTTGGTCCACTCATGTTTGTTTTGCGCCCTCTTCAGGACTTAGAATCGAGGCATACAATCCTGACGTCCAGGCACTTCCGCATCGACATCTTTGAGTCCTCTCGGCGTAGGACCCATTCTTTTATTCATTCAATTTTATAATATTTCTTTTAGTGTTCTAGTTAGTTGTATGCTCTGAACATGTTCCTTAAATGCATATTCATTATTCTTTTATATTTATAAGTCTTATATATCCCTTATTTTCAGCATTTGCAATCAATAAATGGCTTTCGTCACCCTTGGGTGTCGGCCAGCACGTGCCTATCCTTGTATTCAGGGAATATCGGGATCGGGCCGTGTCAGATTAGTATCAGAGCGTGGTTTGTTCAGAGCATACTTAGGAATCTTTTCGTACTCTAGTAGTGTGTCTGTCATGACATCATTTGGATGTCACGACTTCCGGATTTAGTGTCATTGGGCGCAGTTGTGCAAACCTTTCTTTGTTTGAATTGTCACATTCTAGTTGAAATACAAGAATTTTTGTTAAGATTGTGCCTCAGTAATGATGAAGTGGATTGTTGGATGGCTTTCATCATCGGATTGATACTCTGCAACATGCATTCCCTAGGAATTCTAGACATAATTGGTCTACCTAGGAGCATTGTGAAATGGAAAATCCTAAGTGAGTTGAAATTGGAAGATCTGAAGCGGTGTTGTAATCTACGACGTGTGTTCCCTAGGAAAGGCGGGCAGAGTCGGTGTTACTTAGAAGCGACGTGTTTTAGAAATCTCAGTTTGCGGAAGTCTGGTCGAGATCAGTTATAGATCTGAAATGGCAATGCCACTCTGCAACATCCGTTCCCTAGGAATTGCGAGCAGAGTCGGCTCTACATCGAAATCTTGGCAGTACAAGTTGGTTAAGATCAACTAGAAATTTGAAATGGTGATATCACTCTATGACATGCGTTCCTTAGGAATGGCGGGCCTAGTCATATCGTAGTGGCAATTACTTGAAACTTTTGAAGTGCGTGTTAGAAAAGCAAGTAAGTGGTAGTTGTGATGGCGGTTAGTAAGTGGTAGGTGGTGGTAGCAAATCAATGTTCTCAGACTCATCACCACTGAAGAAACTCGCGTGAATCTATAGAATGAACCTTTGGCGATTGTTCTATCGTTATGCTTCTTAACTACTCCATCCCCGAAGTCAAGTTCCTTAGCCTTTGACCGTCAGCTTTACACCAAATTCTTCGGGCGTTGACTTCATTTAAATTAGATAATTTCTTAAGTGACTCTTCAGTAGCAGACTCTATTCTCACCAATTTCCAAAAAGAGTTGCGATTCTTGTTGTTATTATAGTTGGATTTGGATGATGAAGATCCAGACTTGTTTGGATAAACAGACTCCATGAACTTCACATGGGTCTGGTACTCGGTGGTAAATCCTAGCTCTTTATCCACGTACTTTTCGGTAGAGGTGAACTTAGCCTCTTGCTTGTAGCCCAACTTACCAGTGTTCTTGTCCATTGACTGTTTAGCCTTGTAATTTTCAGTGTAATGGCTTGAGACTACCATATTCATCATTGTATGAAGATCGAGCTTTACTTTGAACTTCTCCGGACTTATCGAGCTTTGGTTTGCTCAACAGCATCACTCTAAGGTAGCTAATCGTGTCACTGCATGCATACGCAGGCTGCTTTGTATCTTCCTTCTTCGTCATTCTGTTGGTTCAGAGGTTCTATGTTTAAATTTTGAACTTTGATACAGCTCTCACAAAGTATTGTGAATTTCGAAATGTTTTTGGCCTCATCAAATCTTTAAGCAGTTCTTAACTATTCTTGAGCTTATTTTATTCCTATTTCCTTTTTTACTAAGGAACTAGTCAATCTTATTGTGATGATTAACCAAATAATCATAAATAGTGACTCATATTTCTGCATCTTCACCTTCCTTCACTTGTTCGTTTCTCAATGTAAAACTGGATCATGCCGGAACAATACACCAAGGGTCAAAAATAAAAAATAAAACAATAAAAACGTTTGCTCTTGGTGTGGTCTATGGTTCAAATCCAGATATCTTGTACTTTAGATTTAATGAACTATTTTGATCCTCAAATTCTTAAGTGTTCTTTTAGCCTTCTCAACATGGTTTCTCGCTCAATCAGTGAGGAATTCTCGATCAATCAATTTTGGGGGAAGCGTGTGCCCAATTCTTATCATTTCAGGCAGAAATGTTGGGAGCATAATCTTTTCACAAGCTTACCTAACTTACCATAAAGAGTTCCACATGGGTATAAGGTTTAAGCTGTATTTTGGTAAGAGACTGGTGAAGATTATGGTGCAGGTGAGCAGCAGATTGCATCACTATCTTCACGCTGAATTGAATGGTCACCACTCATTATCTTGCTAATTCATAACCATCATATTGTACTCTGGTAAACCTTTTCGATGATGTGATATGTTCTCCTTAACACAGCTTTCCATTACCTCGCACCAGGATCCTTTGGTTAACGAGCACGTGGGCGTGAGGTTTGTGCGGTCTTTTAGTAAGAGTTGGATGAAGGTTTTAGTACAGAAGGTCAGCGGATTGTATCACTATCTTACTATAATTCATAGGCATCACATCGATCATTTTTTCCAACGTTATATGCCGTTTTAACGCATCTTTTCACTGCTTCACTCGAGGACTCTTTTGTTTGTGAGTACGTGGTTATCGAAACACTTCTAGTAGATCTGTTTGGTGCACTTTGAAATGGTACCACAGCGTGGTCGAGGAGAGTATCAGATAATCTTTACACTTCTCTTGAAAGGTGTGTACTCTCTTTTGTTTTTAGGTTGATTACTTGCGAGTCGTTCTTTCCATCAACTTTGACCTTGTTTGACTAGAAATTTGCAACTAAGCAAAAGTGGAGAGGTGAATTGAGCACTACAACAGCTCCCTAGAGATACTGGTTGTTGAGGAAGATGACTTTTCATTCTTTTACTTGAGTTTGCATTAACGCGTTAGCCATTTCTCTTGAATCCCAAGGTACAATTTCAAATGGGTTCTGCATTGGTAAACACTGCAGTAATTAGTCACATTTGGAAGAACTAAGGAGGATAGGATGCTGGGTGCTGGATAGAGTTTTACGACAGCAATTTCTGTTTTGTCCGATTTGAGTATGGCCTTTTTTGTGACACGATATGAGAGTTTTTTATAGGCAACACTGGTTGGCAGAGGAGTATTGTGAATTGGTATTCGGAGGATCGAATTTACGACTTATGAAATTGTGCACCCTCAGGAAATTACTGCTTGCTTACCGAGACAACAAATGTGCGATCGATATTGCGGGCGGCCGACTGTGGTATCAATAACTTATTCGTTGGGTTCGTTAAGCAAGTGGGCAGGAAGTTTCATCTTCAGCAGTTGTTACGGATTCGCTATTGTTGGGGCTCGACCCAAAGACACATCTGTTCTTGGAGTACGTGACTTTTCGTATACTTGGGCGAAACCCACTCTCATTTTCTAGTTTTGAATTTTCAGTATAGGTATTTTAACTTCCTTTATTTTAGTTATTTATTTTTTATGTTACAAATGTTTTGGGGGAAGTATTTCCATTTTCAGTTTTAAGTTAAGCACGTGTTTTCGACCTATATGTTAGTACATATCTATTTTGACGTTATAGTATTTTGTATACTTATTTTTTACCTTACGTCCATATATGTTGTCAACTTTATATCCTATTAAAGTATGTTCTACTTTTACACTGATGGGGAAGAAAGTAAGAGCTTGGAGGCATGATAGAGGATTTTGCAACTCGCTCGTGACAATGTGTTTAACGAAACGCTTTATGAGATAACATGCTTACTGAGGCTAGTTTGAATTATTACTATTTTTCTGATAATCCATGTTCTTATAGAATATCTGATGGATGACGATATGATATTTAGAACATGTTTAGAACACCTCTTTATAGTATAAATGATGGATGACTTTATACTATGAAGTTGCTTTTCAATATATGTATGTTCACTGGTTTTGTACTTACCTAGTGGTCATTTCTGCTACGGGACGTAAGGATAGATTCTGGTCCGTCCCAGGCGACAGTTTGGTGTTGGCATAGTGCCTAAAGTGTGTTTCCTCTGGCTATTTAGCACAAGAACGGAGAGCCGGCATAAGGCCTGGAGTGTATTTTCTCAGACTGCCTGCTCAGAGACGGGGAGCTGGCATGGGGCCTGGGGGTTATCGGACATTCACTAGTGATTATTATATATAGAAGTTATGATTTGAGACATTGCACGACATGCTAGGTTTCGGAAAACCTATGTTTATCGTGATATATATGTGTTTTCATAAAACCTGAGGGTTAGTATGTTGATAACTGTTTTATTATATATATATATATATATATATCAACTTGGTCCACTCATGTTTGTTTTGTGCCCCCTTCAGGACTTAGAATCGAGGCATACAATCTCGGCGTCCAGGCACTTCCGCATCGGCATCTTCAAGTCCTCTCAGCGTAGGACCCATTCTTTTATTCATTCAATTTTATATTATTTCTTTTAGTGTTCTAGTTAGTTGTATGCTTTGAACACATTCCTTAAATGCATATTCATTATTCTTTTATATTTATAAGTCTTATATATCCCTTGTTTTCAGCATTTGCACTCAATAAATGGTTTTCATCACCCTCGAGTGTCGGCCAGCACGTGTCTATCCTGATATTCATGGAATATCGGGATCGGGGCATGTCATTAACATTACATTATTTGCTATGTATGTTGAGAGATTCTACCATGTCACTAGGATGCAGACACATTGGTATATACATATGTTGTGGCACATAAGATTTTCTCCTGCCAAAGATACAAGACAACATCAATTTTTTATCGAAATTTGGACCAAAACTCCAGCACTATTAACAGGAATAGAAGAACAAGTGCATGTAACCAATGAAAATTTAGATGGTAAATTAATATTTCGGCAATATAAAACAAAAGTGATTCTGTGAAGCATTGTCATAATTATCAGTCGGCTTTGGTTTTGAAGTTAAATGACAAACCAAATTATTGTAAAGCATATATGTTTCCTACACAGTTTTAATTCTTACATTATTGTAAAGCAATTCTCTTTCTCTATTAAAGAAGGGAAAAAGTCGTGAACTAGTAGTGATCAAGTGCTGTATTTCTGTCTTGCTCAATTGATTTTTCATTTGCAAATCTACTAATCAATGAATTAATATTTGAAATTCATGATCAAGGGGGTGGCCTATTCTTCAAAACCTTGCCTATTTTCTTTCATGATCTCCCCAAGACATGCGTAAAATAGCGAATCAACTAAAGCATACTTTTCATAATATTTAAATGCATAAAATAGAAAAGAAGAAAAACCCAAACAGTGTTACATAGAATTAGAGAAAGTCAAACCGTATGTTGTCTCAAACATGCGATATTCGGATGCCATACAATAATTTTTCAAATACCGCACATAATTCTTCTAGCTCTCTTTGTTAGGCATGCAAGCACTAATTAAACATGCATTATATTACGTATCAACTCGAAGAAAAAACATGACATAAGAAGCCACAAGTGATGTTGCTTAAAAATTATTCTCTCTTCTCTCTCACTCACACACATACACACTTGAATCACGTTGAAAAGATATTGTCGTGGTGATAAAGGATAAGTATTCATTAATATTTGAATGCATAACATTGAAAAGTAATGAGAAAAACAGGAAGAGGGTTAAAGCAAATTAGAGAAAATCAAATCCTACTTTGATTCCTCGGCTCCCCCTTACCTTAATTTATTTGACTGCTAAGCGTCTTTTCTTGATACTCTCTGTAATCTCCTATTTTGGCTGCCCTCGATGCGTATCTATCTTAAATTTCAGGTAGACGGATCATGGGCCCACTTCAACAACACCAATATTGTTCCCACTTGGCCACCTACTCAATCTGTCAGGTGTGGAGTTTTAATACAAAAGACTTTGATATTAGTTAGTGGGGTAATTCTATTTAAAGGGCTTGTTCTCAAGCCTTCTGACCGATGTGGGACAGAGAAATTCTAACAATCTGCAATTCTGCTAAGCTTCTTCACCTCAATCTGCAAGCACCCCTGGATCCAAAGAAACATGCTTGTTATTTTGGAGAGATTGGAATTGCACCCTTTGACGTGTGTACTGGGAAAACTCGCCTGGCTAAGTAACCTGGACCAGTCTATTTTTAATCCCTTTACTTTTCATCCGATGCATGCGATATTGGATGCGTTGGAATTTTGACGAGCCCATGATATATTGAAACAATAGAAACAACAAAAGATAGAAATAATACTCAAAATTAATGTGCGTAAAAATGGAATATCTAAATATGCTCTCAATTGAAATAGCAACTCTTTTGACATATCTCACATCCTCTATTTCTTGATTTTTTTTTTTTTTTCTCACTCATGTTGAACATAGTGCTCATGGCAACTTAGAGGTTTGGCTCCTTCAAATTTGTAAGGTCATAATCTGTGTATATTGTAATGGTTAAAACCTCATGACGGTTATGTGAAAAAATAATAAATTTGATGGGGTTATTTGAAAGGGTGTCCGTGTAATTATCTCTAAGTGTAAAATTATCATTTCAATAACTTTCTATGATATGATAAATTTTCGGATGAATTTTAACTGACAGAGTTTTTCGAAATCAATTTTAAACTTCAAGCGGTGTTAATATAATTTCAAATTTTTCAATTAGTTTTTATGAAAATACAAAAAATCTCAATATGGATGTTATAGTACATAAATTGGAATGTATAATTTGAGTGTAAGTGATAGCATGAAACTGCTTTGATAAATTAGCTTAATCTACAAATGCACGAACTACATGCCCGCCTAATTAACACATGACTCGAACAGTCGAACTTAACACAATGTGTGATCGATCATCTTTTGACCTAAAAGCTAATAAACGGGTAATGAGTTATGACCTGATCATTATCAAATGACAAACCTATTTTATTGGCACCTTATGTACTTTGATAATTCAAGAGAGAGGAATCAAATTGTTATGTTACCCTGAAGGTGCACAATGGGATCGATCCAGTAAATATTATGCATATAAGAATATATATTACATCGATCATATGACAAAAATAATATAAAATTAATATGAGTTTTTCCACTCCTAATTTACTGAGGCCTTTTATAAAATTCAATCATAGTAATAGGTGTTTAAGTCGGGGACAATATCAGGACGTCGTGGGCCTACAAAGTTTATCATGGTATCCAAAGGCTATTCTCTCAACACTTCCTGGGCCCGAGTTACAGGTCTTGAACATGCTTCTTGAATTTGAGCTTTTGAAGAGATGCACTAGCTCCAATTAACTTAGGGCAACTAAATGACTAGGCCTTCGAAAAGATTAGCAATAGCTTTAGAGACTAAATATCGACCGACCTAGACAATTAATATATAGGAGTTTCCACCTATAATATCACCAATGTCTTTTGTGATAAAGTCCAACACTTGGTGATAGAAGGTTAAGTTAGAACTATATTAATAATATTGATGGTGAATTTGCATGGGTCTACAAAGTTTATCATTCTTATTATTGGTCTTAGCAACTACAAATAAGTAATACGTACATATATGAGATATACAGGCAGACTGAAAAAAATAAAACAAAAAAGAAAGAGAACTTGCACATTGTCTCAATAAATCTAGCTAGGGCAATTGCTTAGGACTAAAATAACAACATTATTTTTCTAATTAAACTTTGGTCGACCTTTAACTCATTGGCAGCATGTTGGTAGTGCGGTTGTGTATCATTTCTGTGATGGCTGCATGATTGACGAATGCCATTTTACCCATATCTAATTAATAAGCTACCAGGGTCCAATTATTGTAACTATATTTTATGAAAACAAAAACGAAAATGTAAACAAAACGAAACATTTCTTTATTTTAATTGTAATGATCAATCAGATTCAACTTGACAAGCAAGAAAGAACAGACTGGAAGGATCCCAGGTGAACTTTGCTTCTTCATCTCCTACCATGTGCCCAACAACTACGCTTCTTTTTTTGACCTGATCCTCTCTCTCTCTCTCAACCGAAAAAATCTTCACACTAGATAATTATTTTTTGTCATACTCAAACTGGATAATTTGACCTCCTAGACTTGTGTGAAGAAATTAAACAAAAAGACAGGCAAATTAACACGACATGTAGAAATGCAGCTCACTTGTACTATAAATAGTCTGCATATCTGCAAGCGCTGCAATGCAAACACAAAGCCTAGAATGGATTCCAAAGCAGTAGCTACTAAGCCTCATGCTGTTTGCTTTCCGGCTCCAACTCAAAGCCATATCAAGGCAATGCTTAAGTTTGCAAAGCTCCTCCACCATAGAGGTTTTTATATTACCTTTGTCAACTCGGAGTTCAACGACAAGCGATTTCTTAAATCCTTAGGCCCCAATTCCCTTGATGGCTTACCTAACTTTCGGTTTGTAGCCATCCCAGATGGCCTTCCAGATTCAGATGAAGATACCACCCAAGATGTCACTTTTCTTGTTGACGCCATAAGAAAACAAAATTTCTTGGGTCCGTTTCGTGACCTCCTCAATAAGCTCAACAATGATGCCATAACAACTTCCAACAATCCTCCAGTGACTTGCATAGTTTCGGATGGTTTCATGTGCACCTTCACAATCACAGCTGCTGAGGAGATTGGAACCCCTATAGTACTGTTCTACACTATTGCGGCATGCAGTTTCATGGGAATTATACAATTTCGTGCTTTGATCGAAAAAGGCCTGGCACCACTCAAAGGTGAAATAATACACACACACACACACACACATATATATATATATATATATATATATATATATATATCCGTGGCCGCACTTTTTTCAAACATCGTATATATATATATATATATCCGTGGCCGCACTTTTTTCAAACATCGTTTGACATACGTTTTTGATGGTCTCCTCAGCAATGTATTAATATTTTAACGATCCGAACTATATATCTTTTAGAACATCATTCGTAGGTCATTCTTTTAAAAATTAGACAAATTCAGAACTATTAAAACATTCATTGGTAATAAAGAAAATAGATGAATATGGTTTTACAAAGAAACCCTAAATCCTTAGTCTAACGGTCATATGATTTTATATTTGGATGATTGTTGGTAAACATGACCTTTGAGAGAAAACCTAAAAGATAGACAGATCGTTGATATATATTACGAATTGGGCCTCACAAAATGTCTGAAAAAATTTGTTTAAAAAAAAATGGCGTCATGCATCAGTCCCCTTATATATATATATATGTGTGTGCGCGCGCGCGCGCGCGCGCAGGTGTATATAACTAATAAAGCTTTAATTAATTTTTGGTTCGCTCTTAATTTCTTGTTTCTAAATGCAAATGAAAATTTTCTTTGTAGATGAGAGCTATTTGACAAACGGCTATTTGGACAAGGTCATAGATTGGATTCTGGGAACGAAGAACATTTGTTAGAAGGATCTCCCAACCTTCTTTCGAACCACAAATTCCAATGACATTATATTTAACTTCACGATGGAATCAACAGATAGATCCCATGAAGCTTCAGCAGTTGTAGTTCATACTTTTGATGCCTTGGAGCGAGATGTTTTGGATTCTCTCTCGTCTATGCTTCCACTTGTTTATACCATTGGCCCTCTTCAATTACATCTCAATCAAATACCAGAACACCCCTTGAATATTGGATACAGCCTATGGAAAGAAGAAACTGAATGCCTCGAGTGGCTAAACACCAAGGCTCAAAACTCAGTTGTGTACGTGAATTTTGGCAGTATAACGGTCATGACACCTGCACATCTAGTCGAGTTTGGATGGCGCCTTGCAAACAGCAAGCTGCCCTTCTTCTGGGTAATTAGACCCGATCTGGTAATTGGCGAATCAGCGATTTTGCCACCTGAGTTTGTGGCTGAAACAAAGGAAAGAAGTTTAATAGCAAGTTGGTGCCCACAAGAGCAAGTCCTTAACCATCCATCAGTTGGAGGATTTTTAACACACAGCGGTTGGAATTCAACCGTTGAGAACCTGACCTCAGGAGTGCCTATGCTCTGTTGGCCATTCTTTGCCGACCAGCAAATGGACTGCCATTATACTTGCAAGGAATGGGGCGTTGGCATGGAAATTAGTAATGATGTGAAGAGGGATGAAGTAGAGAAGCTTGTTAGAGAGTTAATGGCTGGGGAGAAGGGTAAGAAGATGAAAAATAAGGCAATGGAGTGGAAGAAACTTGCAGAAGAAGCTACCAGTCCACATGGCTCTTCATCCAAAAACTTGGACAATTTAGTGCATCAAGTGCTACTAAGAAAAAGTTAGATGCGCTGCATCCGTAAGAAATTTGTTAATGATTGTTATTCTTTTGTTTTTGTTGGTCTTCAAACTAGAAAGATGAGGTGCAAAATATAAAGGACCATTATCTCAAATAATAAAATCAAACTAGTATTTTTTTTTTTCCTTTAAAAAACGGGAACAACTGGTAGCAAGTTATGGTTATCCACTCCTTTCGAGGGCTGAGAAGACTCACAAAGTCATTTCAGCTTTCTTCTTGCCATAGTGAAGCAGACTCACCATATATTTTGGGAATACAAAATAGGAAAACAACAAAAAGGGAAAAAACAAAAAAAAAAAAAAAAGAGAGAAAGAGAGAGAGAGCTTTTATGAAAAAGGTTTGGACTAAGTTTATTTTAATAAAAACCATGATATAACTTTAATTAATGAAAAAAACTTAATTTTAGTAAAAAATAAAAAATAAAAAAACCCTACATTTTAATGAAGAGGACAAAAGAACTTAAATGGTAATGAAAATGACACAATTTTAATATACAAAAATTTAAAAAAATAAAAACCTAACGCATGTCCATCAAAGACACTGTTTATGAAACTGAACAATATTACATTATTTATGAAACTTAACGGTACTATATTATTTATGAAACTGAACGATATTATACTATTTATGAAACTTAACGGTACTACACTATTTATGAAACTGAACGATATTATACTATTTATGAAACTGACCGGTACTATACTATTTATGAAATTGAACGATATTATACTATTTATGAAACTAAATGGTACTACACTATTTATTGGTCCAGATTCATAAATAATGCATAATTCGTGGTTTAATTTCATAAATAGTTCCTAGTTATTGGGTTCAGTTTCATAAATAGTGTACAGTAATTGGTACAATTTCATAAATAGTATCTCGTTTTTTGTCCAGTTTCATAAATTGTGCCTAATTCTTAATCCACTTTCATATAGAGAAATTTTATTTAAACCCAAGAAACCTATTTCTACACCCAACTTACTCTTTGCACCCATTTGATTTTTAACTAAACTATTAATATCTCTTTAAACCCAAATTTAATACCTAATATACTCCCATAAACCCAATTCAATATGTGGATTTACTTTTACACCCGTTTGAATTTTAACTCTATTTTTACACCGTCTGAAAATGGACACTGGGAATTGGAATGTGAATTCAGTCGTGACTGACAACAAGATTGTCACTTTTATAGATGTTGACAATATTTTGAAATCTTCTCCTGGCATGATTCTTAGACTAATTCTGCATAGACATCAGACTCTCATAATTGACCCCTTCAATGGCTTCCGTAAAAGCATTCTTCTTAACATCATTATATATTTCCTCTCCTTGCTTGATTTATAGGCGTGAATATAGGTTATCTCCAGTAGCTATAGTTGGAGGTTCCTTCTTTCCTAGCTTTCTGGCCATAACATGTCAGAAGCTGCCGCAGCAGGCTGTGCCACTTGACTGGTGAATAGTTACCGCCAAATCAGATCGTTGGTTCTTGGAATAACACTGATAGCTGCTCACTTATTGTTCATTTCTCAAGTCCTCAAGTCGGGAATTTTTCAATATGGTATTGGAAATGCAACGTTTAAATCCTCTGTCAGTTCTCCAGGTGTGCAAAACTCCTACGCTCTGTCCTTCAAAGTCCTTGCAATATCTTGCAATATCTGCAAGTCCTTTTTGGTTTTTTGGGGTGCAGATGGATAGTGGGAGAGCTACTGCAGCAATTTGCTATTGCAGAAAGATAAACAAACTATGTGGGATTGATTGAAAAAAAAAAAGTAAAACCAAAATGCTCATCTTCTAAACTCCAAAAATTTGAGATCAAACGAACAAAAAATTTATAAATTGTGTCATACCTTGGTTAGAAGATTCAAAACTTCAAAATCACCATCCATCAATAAAAAATAAAAAAAAATTTCTCTATAAGAGCTATTAGGGTTTTAGTCAGAATGAAGTAGGATAAACAAAGAATGATTGTAGGGTTTAAGTATAGTATTTAAGTTTATTGATAAATTTGAGTTTTATTATTAATTTCATTTTGTACTTAATAGTAATTATGTAATAGGGTAAAATAAATAATTAACATTTAAAATTTAAGTTGGGTATAGAAATAGATTACATGGTTTAAATAAAATTTTCCTTTTATATAGTGTCTAGTTCTTGGATCATATTTTATAAACAATTCTAACTTCCTTCAATTCTCATCAAATTTCTTAGAATCTCTTCAATTTCTTAGCCTTCTACCCCAATTACTTAGTTTGGAAGAACTCGTTTCCTTCCGTTCTGCAAAAATCCCGTCTTCTCAATTTTAATAATGGCGCTGAATAACTCCTCTAATGCATTTGCTCCGCCACAACAAGTAACTTGACAAAAAAAATAATATATAATTATTTGAATTGATTCATCAGAACCGACGTTCTCAAAGGTCAATGCCTGAAATTGATTTTTTTTTTTTTTTTTTTTTAACCAATGACAACCTTCCCAGATTTTCTTTCTAAACTTTCCACGAAATCGGAAAAATCGTTTAATTTGGAAGGAAAATCACATAAACCGTGTACTAACACGATAATTTGGGTTCCGTACAAAAAAAAACAAAACAAAAATGTCTAGGAGAGAGAGAGAGAAAGAGAAAGAGAACCGACGAGGTTTTTTGTGCTTTGCTTGATAACCGTAGTGTTGTATTTGAAATATTATCCATGAAATTTGCAGTTTTCAAACAGAGGAATTCTGGGTTTTAAAAAGATTGTTGGGCATATGTTGACATTGGTTTGGGTTGGCAAGTGGGTTTGGGGTTGCACGGGCTTTCATTGTTTTTTCTAAATTTTTCTTCTTTTTTTGTTATTATCATTAAATAAAATTAATGTATGGTTTTTTTTAATTAAAATTTAAAGTTTTGAAATTTTTTTCATTAATTTTTTTTTTTTTAAAGGAAAAACTAAGATTCAACCCTTAATCATCAATGTTGTTCGACTGAAACCTCATTGACTTCAAAATTTTATTGAAGTCCTTTGACTTTTGTCTACGTCAAATTTTTTTTATTGAAGTCCTTGGAGGAGCATCACGGTTGCTCGACCTGTACTATTAAGAGGGCTGCGATGGCAAGACGGGGATGGTACATCCATCAAAATATGGGGCGACAACTGGGTGCCCCGAGAAAACTTTTCCAAAATCACCACGCCACCTCTAGTGCACTGGTGTGGTGAGGACACGATGTATAAATTATTTTTGGAAGGATCTCGCCACTGGGACATGGAACTTCTTAGTACTTTATTTTGCTCTGAGGAGAGTGAGGCTATAGAACGTACCCAACTGACTTAAGACCTATGGATCACAAATTAATATGGCATCATGAACTAAACGATATCTTTACCATCAAGAGTGCCGATCACTTGGCAAGAAGAGTGGTGGAGATGCACATGTAGGCCTGGTAAACGGCTCGTATCTGTCGTTTTCATGTAACACATGTTATCTTAACGGATCATGTCGTGTCACACCTCCTATTATCTTAACGGGTCCTTAACAGGTCGGGTCACTTTACTCAACAGGTAAACTGACCCGATCTGTTATGACCCGTTAAGAAAAATATATATTTTTTCTTAAATTTGCACATACCACACATTGCCATATAAATATTACTTTAAAACATTAAAATACATTTATCGTTTAAGTACTACATCTACATTCGAAAATAAGAGCCTAAAAAAATACACATGCTCTTGGTGCAGGTTAAATCTAGCTACCTAATCCCCCATGCTGAATTGTAGTCAGTTAACTACTTTGATTCATGCATATGTGCTGCAATAAGAGAAATTCATGTAATATTTGTTCATTTCCTAGTAGCAGGAAAGTGACTACAATAAGAGAAATTCAGGTAATATTTGTTCAATTCAATATAAATTCACCACAATAAATCTGAGGCGTCATTGTATTAATTTTTGTAATAATGACTACAAGAGTTATGCACATGTATAATATTAAAACGACAATCCTACACCCCCATAATAAACAGCGTTTGTGTTAGTTTTTTTTTTTTTTTTTTTTTTTTTTTTTTTTTTTTTTTTGGAAGCTCATCAGAAAAACCGAGCTGGGAAGCGAGTCAGCCATGGCGATGGAGGTGAGTTCATAGTACGACGATGATTCCCATGTCGTTTTTTTGATACGAAGAAGAAATGGGTTGGTGTTAAATTGTTAATTTTAATTAAGTTAAATGGATTAATGGAAGCTGCTGCAGCATATCCCCTAACATACAATAAATCTGAGGACATTCATGCTTGAAAGAGGGTGAGGAGGAAGGTTGCGAAGTTCACAGAGTGAGACCGAAAGGCTACAGCCGCTACACACAATCACAATCAGGCACTACAAAATATAAAATACAGATCGAACCTTGAACGGATATGCAGAGCTGAAGTTCACAGAGAGGGCCGCTACACAAAAGAGGATGAGGAGGAAGGTTGCGACTTGCGAAGGCGAGGGAGATGCAGAGCTGAGCGAGAGAGATTCGAGAAGTCTATCTGAGAAGAGAAGAGGATTCAAAGTCCAAGCTAATGCCCAATGGACAGCTGAGATTAAATCTCAGCCAATCCAATGGTCACCAATTTTTTTAATTTAATTTAATATATAAATTCACTAACACTTTTCATATAACATAAGATTTTGTAGTATCCATTAGTGTAAATATTTTAAATTGAAGATCGAGTTCATTCATTGTATTCATATAAGGTCAAGAAATGTAGCTGTAAAAAATCATCAAAATCGGAGTTAAAATAACCATTAAATCGTGATTTTTCATTTATAATCGTCGAAAACTTTTGTCCTATTACTTGATCTCTGAATGTTTGTTTTTTGCGATTTTTGGCATATGCAATCTCGAAGCATATAAAAATAAATTTGACGGTTTGGATCATTGAAATTAGTTTCGTATGATGCGTATCCCATCAAAACGATAGATTCATTAACACTTATAATTTATTTATACTTTCATTAAGTATAACATAGGATTTTGTGGTATCCACTGGTGTAAATATTTTAAATTGAAGATCGAGTGCATTCATTGTATTCATATAGGGTCAAAGAGTGTAGCTGTAAAAAAATCATCAAAATCAGAGTTAAAATAACTGTTAAATCATGATTTTTTGTTTATAACCGTCGAAAAGTTTTGTCACATTACTTGATCTCTGAATGTTTGTTTTTTGCGATTTTTGGCGTGTGTGATCTCGAAGCATATACAAACAAGTTTGACGGTTTGGATCGTTGAAATTTGTTTCGTAGAATGCGTATCCCATCAAAACGATAGATTCACTAACATTGCTGAGTGTTGATTCCCCGCGTATCTCGGGATCGGGGCATGACAAGTGTCGAATGAGTAAATTGCTAAGTGCAATGGTTGCTGAAGGCAGGATGGCTGCTGGAGAGCCTAAGGTCATCCAAGCTGCTAAATAAGTAGTTTGCTTTGTTTAGTTTATGTCGGATTTTAGCGACCTTCATACAAGTTTATCAATTTGCCAGAAATTTAATGAATTGCTTTCTTCACTTTACTCCATCTTCATTTTCTTGAAACTTTGCTTGCTTGAAGCGTCTTACAAAAATTTTAGCCATAGAACAGTCAGTTAGGCACACTGCTTTGAAAAAAGCAGACGATCCCATGAATATGGTCTTGAGTTTTGGCTTCTTGGGGCGTCGAGTTGTTGAGTTTGTCGTGAGCTGCTGCCCCGTGACCATTTGATGCTTAGTTGGTTGTTAAGTATTCAATCCTTTGAGTTGTGTGGCCTACATCACAACATGATAAAGATCTGTGGGATATGAAAATCGGTAACTAATCACATCAAAATGAGTAGCTGTGTGAAAATTCGTGGGCACTTTGTCCCCTTCCGTTGAAGAGTAGACCAAGATAGGTCTCGGAGAATTAGTTTACCCTCTTGTGCTGGAGAGCTTACCCAGATAGGGGTTGGGGAATTAGTTTATCCTCTCACACTGGAGAGCTTACCCAAATGGATGACGAGGATTTAGTTTATCCTCTCGCATTTGAGAGCTTACCTAGATGGGTGTCGTGGAATTAGTTTACCCTTTCCCATTGGATAGTTTACCCAAATAGGTGTCGGGGAATTAGTTTATAGCCTCGCACTGGATAGCTTACCCAGATGGGTGCTTAGGAATTAGTTTACCCATCTGCACTAGAGAGCTTACCCAGATGGGTGATAGTGAATTAGTTTATCTTCTCGCACTGGAGAGCTTACCTAGATAGATGTTGGGGAATTAGTTTACCTTCTCGCATTGGAGAGCTTACCCAGGTAGGTGTCAAGGAATTAATTTACCCTCTCACACTGGAAAGTAGTGCAGTTGAGGAAAGCTGGACTGCTCGACAAATAAAATAATCCTCAGCTAGAGTTCGGCGATTTGCTTGAGACTGTAAACTGCTTGTGGAACCCGCACAAGGTATGAGTTGGAAGTGCTGCGAAGGGTAAGAGAATGAAGAATGAGGCCATGGAGTGGGAGAATTTGGTAAAGGAAGCCACCGGTCCACACGGTTCTTCATCTGCAAACTAGAAAAATTAGTGAATCAATTTCAATTGTAAGAAAAGTCTAGATATTCTGCATATGGACAACCAAGAAACGTGCAATGCGTTACTAGAAGTTATTGGTTCAATGAATTAGCAAACATATTTAGCCTGCTACTATCTTCAATTTTGTGTAGATACTAATTTCGGGTTGAACATATTAACATTGCATTATTTGATATGTATGCTGAGAGATTCTACCTTGTCACTGGGATAAAGACACATAGATATTGTTGTGGCACACAAGATTTTCTCTTGCCAAAGATACAAGACAACATCGATTTTTTATCGAAATTTGGATAAAAACTCCAGCACTATTAACAGGAATAGAAGAACAAGTGCATGCAACCAATGAAATTTTAGATGGTAAAGCAATATTTCAACAATATAAAATAAAAGTGATACAGTAAAGCATCTTCAGTTGGGTTTGGTTTTGAAGGTAAATGACAAACCAAATTATTGCAAAGCATGTTCCCTACGAGAAAATTTTCAAGATCCCTGGTACATCAGATAGCTAGAGTACCGCCCAACTAACATCTGACATGTGACGAATCTGTTTTCTATTAAATCTTTTGCTTTTCTTTTTGTTTTGTTCGAGATAAAGCCTATTAATAAAGGAGTAGGATTATCTCCTTTCTTTTTTTCTTCTCCTTTCCTTCCTTCTTATTTGAAAAATCACGATTAAACCGTTTTAACATCTTATATTAATTATTTATAGCAAGAGAAAGATAAAATAAAAGAACGTGAGAAGAGAAGATGGAAGAGAATGGAAAGAGGAGAGGAAAAAATACTAGTCCTAATAAAACATTTCAACGGTTGGAAAAAGAACCAGAAAAGTTTGAACTCCATCAATTTCTTATCTGTTCATCTTCTTCCTTGGTAGACTCGCAGATTCACCCCTTTCATCTTCTTCCTTTATAGATTCACAGATTCATCCAACTCCTAAACATGCTTTGCTGGGTTCAAGCCCTTGTTGGCGTTGCGCATGGTGGACAACTCGACCGAGGACTTGACAGAAGACAGGCGATGAACGTCAAGACGATGCGATGCCGTCGATTTTAGGCTGGTGAGGAGGGTGGGGAATTTGATAGACGATAAGATCTCGCCGTTGATTTGATGGCGATATTGGGGGATTTTGAGAGCGCCCAACCGACGGGATTGGGAATTGACGGTGAAGAAGGTGGTGGAGATTTTCAATTGATGACTAAAATTTAGAAGAATGGAGGGTTGCAGATGAAGAAGATGAAGTTTAGCACTCTAGAATGAGTTTCAATAAAAATAATAAAGAATTAATTAATTTTCAACATAAAAAAACGAATATCAATGCCAAAAAAAAAAAAAAAACAAAGAGTCACATTTCAGATGCCTATTGGTTTGGTACTTCACCTGTCATGTATGAGGTGGAGTTCCCAAAACAGGCAAAAATTTCTCGTTTCTGGTTCTGTAGGTGCTTGAAACAATTTTGTTTTCTCTATATTATTATATCTCTAGAGTTAATAATTTTATACGATAAACTATTGAACTCAATCACCTGCTGCCCACTTTTTAAGAGGTGGATTGTCTGCCCTCCCATTTTCATATTCTTTCCATACTCTTCTATAATGTGTGATTACAGTTAAGTCACGTTAAAATTTTATATTAATTTTTTATAGAAATAATAAAACAAAAAATAATAGGAATATAAAATATTGACGTGATTTGACTGAGACCACATAAACAAAAAGGCATGAAAAGAGTATGAAAATAGAAAAGTAGATAATCCACCTCCCACTTTTTAATTCTTACATTATTGTAAAGCAGTTCTCTTTATCAAATAAGGGGAAAAGTCGGGAACTAGTGATCAGATGCTATCTTTCTATCTTGCTCAATTGATTTTGTATTTGCAAATCTACTAATCAATGAATTACTTTTTGAAACTGGAGCATGCTTTGCTCGTTGCCATTAATTTTGGTGGGCGCTCACCATCTTTCTTTGTTATGTGTCTTTTCATTTAATCATAATTAAAGGTATTTTATTAATTTTCAATAATAATTATAAAACTAAAATTAATCATAAAAAAAATATACCAACAGTTGCCCAACCCATCAGAAACACCTCGCCGACGGTAGCCACCTCACTTTCCTGCCACTGGCTAACCCTTTCTCTTCAGCCTCTCTTTCTTCTTCCCTCGTTCCACCATTCTCTATCTCTCTCAAAAAATTGAACAACTATGAATGAATATTAGAAAAATAAGAAAGACCATATCACAAACAACTCTTACGTTGTTGTGTTGTTGAGAGACCATGCCAATAGAAAATTGATCTAAAACAGAGTATGAGTACGAGAAAATGGGTTTGCTCAATTTGCCAGAAATTTAATGAATTGCTTTCTTCACTTTACTCCATCTTCGTTTTCTTGAAACCTTGCTTGCTTGACGCGTCTTACAAAACTTTAGCCATAAAGCCATCAATTGGGCACACTGCTTTGAAAAAAGCAGACGATTCCACGAATATGGTCTTGAATTTTGGCTTCTTGGGGCGTCAAGTTGTTGAGCTTGTAGTGAGCTGTTGCCCCATGACCATTTGATGTTTACCTGGTTGTTAAGTATTCGATCCTTTAAGCTGCATGGCCTACATCACAACATGATAAAGATCTGTAGGATATGAAAATCGGTAACTAGTCACATCAAAATGAGTAGTTGTGTGGAAATTCGTGGGCAGTTTGTCCTCTTCCATTGAAGAGTAGACCAAGATGGGTGTCGGAGAATTAGTTTACCCTCTTGCGCTGGAGAGCTTACCCAGATAGGTGTTGGGGAATTAGTTTATCATCTCACATTGGAAAGCTTACCCAAATGGGTGACGAGGATTTAGTTTATCCTCTCGCATTTGAGAGCTTACCTAAATGGGTGTCAGGGAATTAGTTTACCCTTTCCCACTGGATAGTTTACCCAGATAGGTATCGGGGAATTAGTTTATAGCCTCGCACTGGAAAGCTTACCGAGATGGGTGCTTAGAATTAGTTTACCCATCCGCACTAGAGAGCTTACCCAGATGGGTGATGGTGAATTAGTTTATCCTTGCGCACTAGAGAGCTTACCCAGATAGATGTTGGGGAATTAGTTTACCTTCTCGCACTGGATAGCTTACCCAGGTAGGTGTAAAGGAATTAATTTACCCTCTCACACTGGAAAGTAGTGCAGTTAAGGAAAGCTGGACTGCTCGACAACTAAAATAATCCTCAGCCTATGAGATCTTGTTCAGCGATCTGCTTAAGACTGTAAACTGCTTGTGGAACCCGCGTAAGGGTATGAGTTGGAAGTGCTGCGAAGGGTACGAGAATGAAGAATGAGGCCATGGAGTGGGAGAATTTGGCAGAGGAAGCCACTGGTCCACGCGGTTCTTCATCTGCAAACTAGAAAAATTAGTGAATCAATTTCAATTGTAAGAAAAGTCTAGATATTCTACATATGGACAACCAAGAAACGTGCAATGCGTTACTAGAATTTATTGGTTCAATGAATTAGCAAACATGTTTAGCCTGCCACTATCTTCAATTTTGTGTAGATACTAATTTCGGGTTGAACATATTAACGTTGCATTATTTACTATGTATGCTGAAAGATTCTACCTTGTCATTGGGATATAGACACATATGTATAGATATTGTTATGGCACATAAGGTTTTCTCCTGCCAAAGATACAAGACAACATCGATTTTTTATCGAAATTTGGATAAAAACTCAAGCACTATTAACAGGAATAGAAGAACAAGTGCATGTAACCGATGAAATTTTAGATGGTAAAGCAATATTTCAGCAATATAAAACAAAAGTGATTCTATAAAGCATCTTCAGTTGGGTTTGGTTTTGAAGGTAAATGACAAACCAAATTATTGCAAAGCATGTTCCCTACGAGAAAATTTTCAAGATACCCAGTACATCAGACAGCTCGAGTACCACCCAACTAACATATGACATGTGACAAATCTGTTTTCTATTAAATCTTTTGCTTTTCTTTTTGTTTTGTTCGAGATAAAGCCTATTAATAAAGGAGTAGGATTATCTCTTTTTTTAATTTTTTTTCCTCCCTTTTTCTCTCTTTTTATTTGAAGAGTTACGGTTAAACCACGTCAATATCTTATATTAATTGTTTATAGCAAGAGAAAAATAAAATAAGATAATATGATAAGAAGAGATGGAAATGGATGGAAATAGGAGGGAAGAGAATACTAAACCTAATAAAACATTTCAACGGTTGAAAAAAGAACAGGAAAAGTTTGAACTCCATCAATTTCTTAATCTGTTCATCTTCTTCCTTGGTAGATTTGCAGATTCACCCCTTCATCTTCTTCCTTTATAGATTCACAGATTCATCCAACTCGTAAACATGCTTTATTGGGTTCAACCCCTTGTCGGTGTTGCGCATGGTGGACAACTCGATTGAGGACTTGACAGAGGACAGGCGATGAAGCACAAGACGATGCGGTGCCGTCGATTTTAGGCTGGTGAGGAGGGTGGGGAATTTGATGGACGATAAGATCTCGCCGTTGATTTGGCGATGGAGACTCTGAAGATGGCGATATTGGGGGATTTTGAGAGCGCCCAACCGACGGGATTGGGAATTGACGGTGAAGAAGGTGGTGGACATTTTCAATTGATGACTAAAATTTAGAAGAATGGAGGGTTGCAGACGAAGAAGATGAAGTTTCAAAACCTTAGAATGAGTTTTGATAAAAATAATAAAGAATTAATTAATTTCAACATAAAAAAACGAATTTCAATGCAAAAAAACAAAAAGTCACATTTCAGATGCCTTTTAGTTTGGTACTCCACCTGTCATGTATGAGGTGGAGTTCCCGAAACAGGAAAAAATTTCTCGTTTCTTATCTGGTTTTGTAAGTGCTTGAAACAATTTTGTTTTCTCCTTGTTACTGTATCTCTTGAGTCAATAATTTTATACAAGAAACTATTGAATTCAATCACTTGCTGCCCACTTTTTAAGAGGTGGATTGTCTGCCCTCTCATTTCTATACTTTTCCCATGTCTTCCTGTGTTGTGTGATCACAGTTAAGTCCCGTAAACATTTTATATTAATTTTTTATAAAAATAATAAAACAAAAAGTAATAAGAATATAAAATATTAACGTAGTATAATTGTGATCACACAAACAAAAAGACATAAAAAAAAATATGAAAATAGAATGATAGCTAATCCACCTCCCACTTTTTAATTCTTACATTATTGTAAAGCAGTTCTCTTTATCAAATAAGGGGAAAAGTCGGGAACTAGTGATCAGATGCTGTCTTTCTATCTTGCTCAATTGATTTTGTATTTGCAAATCTACTAATCAATGAATTACTTTTTGAAACTGGAGCACGTTTTGCTCGTTGCCATTAATTTTGGTGGGTGCTCACCATCTTTCTTGCAGTTTGTTATGTGTCTTTTCATTTAATTACAATTAAAGGCACTTTATTAATTTTCAATAATAATTATAAAACTAAAATTAATGATAAAAAAAATACACCAACAGTTGGCCAACCCATCAGAACACCTCGCCGACGGTAGCCACCTCACTTTCCTTGCCGCTGGCCAACCCCTTCTCTTCAGCCTCTCTTTCTTCTTCCCTCGTCCCACCATTCTCTATCTCTCTCTAAAAATGAACAACTATGAATGAATATTAGAAAAATAAGAAAGACCATATCACAAACAACTCTTGCGCTGTTGTGTTGTTGAGAGACCATGCCAATAGAAAATTGATCTAAAACAGAGTATGAGTACGAGAAAATGGGTTTGCTCAAGTATCGAACGATTTGTTTTGGGTAGAGATAATCTGACATATGAGAAGGGGCGTGGGTGTGGACAACGACGAAGGAAGAAGAGGTATCTCCCTCGACCAGTTCCGGTTCAAAAGAAGGGTGCTCGAGGGGACCAGACTTTAGATCTCTTTCTTCTCTATGGCGGGAGGTTTATTTCGTGTCAAGAGTTTGTTGGGGAGGCCACGGAAGACTGACTGGATAGAGAGGCGATGCCTATGCGTCTTCTTTACTGATAGGATTTCCATCATTTGCAGTCTCCAGCGAAAGAGACAAGGGCTGATTTTGGGGAAGAAGAAGGGACGCATAAAAACTCAAAAAATCTATTTTTGTTAATATTAAATTATCTTCTCTATTTTTTTTTTAACAAACAATATAATTAGAGAGTGAGATGAGCCTCACAATAAGTTAATAATAATATTGTTTAAATTTGTCTTTGATGAGAATCGAACTTTAAGACCTCTCACTTATTACTAGTAAAGAAAAATATCATTACACTATAACATTAAATATAGAGATTTCTTAATTTTCCATTGTTAAACCTGGTTATGTTAATTGATATGTAACAGTCTTACAAAGGTGTGGTGACCATCCACCAAAATTAATAGTGGTGAGCAAAATTGCTCTTTGTTGAAATTTATGATAAAAAGGGTAGCCTAGGCCCTAGGGAGTAGACAAACCAACTAAAAGTATTTCTAAATGAGATTTCAAATTTTGAATATATAATTTAAATTTGATAGCTTATATGATATTTTGACATTTTTTTAAGTTTTACTCATTACCCGATATATCAAATTAAATTGTTATTTTATTATATTATAAAATAAATAATTAATAAAAGACATTTAATAATTATTAAATTGGGACCGATCTCCTTTTCAATGAACAAAAGGGGACCCATCATCTTAGCTTGATTGAAATCACAAAGACGAAGGATCTAAACAAATGCAGCAGTCAAACAACAACATTAATTATAACTAGGATATGGGCACACATAAAATGTGTGAAATTTTTTTTATTTTTCTTTTTGAAATAGAAGTATAGAGCAAGAGAGTGATAGAGAATGTGGGAGTGGAAACTTTTTTTTTTTTTTTTTTAATTAGAAATATGTTAGGATTACATGTAGGTGAGGTTTTGAAAAAAAAAAAACAGCAAAATTTGGTTGTGTGAAATTATATTTCCGTCCTATATTTCTTATTTATGTTCTGTTTTAATTAGAGGGTTAAACTGATAATTTCATAGGGTTTTAGTTGACAATGAGTGTTTTATTAATTAGTAGAGATAATCATTAAACAGTAAAATTTAATTAAAAATATTAATAATTAATTAAAAAATATTTGAAGCTGCTGTCAAATTTGATAGCAATCCTCTTGTTGTCGATTTATGTCATTGCCACATAGGAATTGACATTTAGGTTGGAGAACATTAGTGTGGTTGTTTTTTTACTGTTATAACTTATGTAGACATTTTGATATCTCCTTTAGAAATGCTCTAATAAGTCATGCGTAAAACAATTTCTTCAAAACCTTGCCTATTTTCTTTCATAATCTCCCTAAGGGTTAGTCTGGGATTGATGTGCTATGAAAAAAAGGGTGTTTTCAAAAACAGAAGTAGAACTGCTTCTGTTTTCTCCTGTTTTGGACCATAATTTTAACAAAAAACTTTATTTTTTCATTTATTAGACAGAATTTTAACCCCAACTTTTATTAAATATTTGCTTTTAAAATAATTTCAATAATGACAAACCAACCGTAAGCCATCAAGCCATGCATAAAAGACAAATCAACTAAAGCATAATTTTCATTAATATTTAGATGCATAAAATAGAAAAGAAGAAAAACTCAAACAGTGTTACACGCATTATTAGGCATACAAGCGCTAATTAAACATGTATCATATCCGTTCATTATATATTGTATAGTCAGTTTTTATCATATGTTGTTTATATTCAATTTTAAATAAAAAAATTACAATGATTTTTAACTGCATGATATATGATGAACGAATGTGATTGGAGAATCCTTAGGATTATCACAAAGAGGATCCGACGAGAATCCTTCTACTGGTTATATTATGTATCAACTCGAAGAAAAAGCAACATGACATAAGAAGCCACAAGTGATGATGTCGCTTAAAATTTATTTTCTTTTGTCACTCTCACACACACACACTTGAATCACGTTGAAGGATATTGTCGTGGTGATAGAGAAATAGTATTCATTAATATTTAAATGCATAACATTGAAAATAAGAAAAACACAAAGAGCGTTAACAAAAATTAGAGAAAATCAAATCCTACTTTGATTCCTCGGCTCTCCCTTCCCTTAATTTGTTTGACTGCTAAGCTTCTTTTCCTGAAACTCTCTGTAATCTCCTATTTTAGGTGCCCTCGATGCGTATTTATAATTCTGCTAAGCTTCTTCACCACGATCAGCAAGCGCCCCTGGATCCAAAGAAACATGATTGTTTTTTGGAGAGATTGGAGTTGCACCCTTTGACGTGTGTACTGGGAAAACTAAGACCATTTTCAACCGAAAGAGTTAAGTATAGTCCCGTCTAGAATTATAACCTTACAAGAAATTATTATTAAATGAACACTATCAGGTTATATTCATATACCATCTCCAACCAAATGAGCTAAATATAACCCCCTTAATAATTTTTTAGTTTTAATTTTATACTTTGAATTTATTGGTTAATATAAAACTATTATTGTATGTTTTCAAATCTAGCCATTAAATTTGAATTAATTATTGAATATTAGGATTTGGGCCCCAAAAAAAGGCTAAGAGGAGGGTTACACTTGCTAGCTTGATGATACTTCGGCCAACTAATAATATGATGGGCTTCACAAAATTATAGCTCAGCCCTCCATTAGCCCTCTTCATTAGAGATGACCTAAGGCCATCTCCAACCCAAGGTTGGCTAGATGGCTCGTTTTAGCCATCTGGTCATCCAAGAAATTAATATTTTAATGAACAGTGCATAGCCATATTTCTTACCATCTTCAGCCGAGGACTATAGGATCAAACATTATTTATTATTTAAAACTACAACTTAATGTTATTTAATGTTGTTTAATATTGTTTAATGTTGTTTCATGTTATTTAATGTTATGTAATGTTTAATGGTTTAGGAAGGTATAGGGGAAAAAAAAAAAAAAGAGTTTCTAAAATTTTTTTAAACAAATTTTGTAAAAAAAAAAAAAAAAAAAAGCTGTAAAAAATTCAAAAATAACGGCTAGCTGACCGTTGCATTTGAATTCCAACTCGGCCCAGGGCCGCTCTGTTGGCCTTTGGCCCTTTTTTGTATAGTGGGGCCTACGAGCTCTTTAGCCTGGTCTTCGGTTGAAGACAGTTTTAGGACTATTTTCGGCCCTCTGACTATTTGGACTCTTCGATTAAAGATGACCTAAGTGGAAGACCTGGCTATTAACCTGGACCAGTCTATTTTTAAACCCCTCATGCGAAATTGGATGCGTTGGAACTTTGAATAGCCCATCATGTGTTGAACAATAGAAATAACAAGAGAGAGAAATAATACTCAAAAGTGTATAACAAAGGAATATCTAATTATGCTCTCAATTGAAATAGCAACTCTCTTGACATATCTCAAATCTCCTATTTCTTTGATTCTTTTATTTTCCTCACTCTTGGTGAACATAGTGCTCGTGGCAATTTAGAGGTTGCTCCTTCAAATTTATAAATTGATAGTTAAGTTGGAACAATATTGATAATGAATCTGCATAAATTACAAAGTTTATCATTCTTATTATTGATTTTAACAACTACAAATAAGTAATACATATATGAGATATACAGGCAGACTGAAAAAAATAAAACAAAAAAGAAAGAGAACTTGCACATTATCTCAATAAATCTAGCTAGGGCAGTTGCATCTTGGGATTAAAATAACAACATTATTGTTCTAAATAAATTTTGGACCTTTAACTCATTGGCTGCATGTTGGTAGTGCGGTTGTGCATCATTTCTGTGATGGCTGCATGATTAACGAATGCCATTTTACCTATATCTAATTAATAAACTACCAGGGTCCAATTATTGTAACAACTTTTTATGAAAACAAAAACGACAATGTAAACAAAACAAAACATTTCCTTATTTTAATTGTAATGATTAATCAGATTCAAATTGACAAGCAAGAAAGAACATACAGGGAGGAAAAGGGCCATGAGTGGATCCCAATTGAACTTTGCTTCTTCGTCCCCTAGGTATCAGGCCACCTCTGAAATTTCAGCGGTTTGTGCGAAATATATAAAAGGACCGCTTTTTAAGATATTTTTAAAAATTAAAACGATGTATTGATGTTAAAATAACAATCAGTTAAATCAAAACAAATTTTAGCTTTCATTGATTGCAAGTTTATAAATATCATTAATTATAAGGAAAAATAGCTACAAACACAACTTTCACTAAATAATAAAAAACAACTCTTAAACAATCAAACATGAAAAAGAAACTTCAAAACTCTAAATTTAAAATTTTACTTGAATATAACACATTATTATATAATAAAATAAAATAAAATATCATTTTTAGAGTGTTATAATTGACACTCAAAATATCTCAATGTACTTCAAATTTTTATATTTAGAAAGGAACAAAACTACTCTTATAGGAGTGCACAATGAAGTTTTAAAGTGCTAATAAAATCAGTTTTTTAAATATAGAACATTATTACTTAATATTAGATAACAAAAATTTTGGGGTCCCTACAAATTTGATCCCTGTGTGACTGCACATTTCGCTTTCCCAAAGCCCCCTCTAGGTTCAATATGCCTAACAGGTACGCTTCCTTTTTTAACCTTATCCTTTCGAGTAATGTTTTTTATACCATGTTTTTGTACCACATTTTTATACCATCTTAAGTGACATTTGATGTGGACAGCCACCTTTAGTTCATTAATTAATAAACTAATAATTAAGAGAAACTAATTAATTAAATGATGATTGTGGTATACGAGGAGTCTTTCTCATTCTTTTTCTTGGGTTTTACAACTTTTTCAAATTATGTGGCTGTATATATTAGATGTCACCTAAAGTGGTATAGAAATGTAATATAAAAACATGATACGAATAACATTACTCTCTCTCTCTCTCTCTCTCTCTCTCTCTCTCTCTCTCTCTCTCTCTCTCTCTCTCTCTCTCTCAACCCTAAAATAATTCAAACTAGATAATTTAGCATCCTAGACCAGTGCGAAGAAAACAAAAAGAAAGACAAATTAACACATGTAGAAAAGCAGCTCAGTAGCTCTATAAATAGTCTGCAATCTGCAACCGCTGCAATGCAAACACAAAACCTAAAATGGATTCCAAGGCAGTAGCTGCTAAACCCCATGCTGTTTGCATTCCGATTCCAACTCAAAGCCATGTCAAGGCAATGCTTAAATTTGCAAAGCTTCTCCACTATAGAGGTTTTCATATTACCTTTGTCAACTCGGAGTTCAACCACAAGCGCTTTCTTAAATCCTTAGGCCCCAATTCCCTTGATGGCTTACCTGATTTTCGGTTCGTAGCTATCCCAGATGGCCTTCCAGATTCAGATGAAGATAACACCCAAGATGTCACTGTTCTTGTTGACGCCATAAGAAAACGAAATTTCTTGGCTCCGTTTTGTGACCTGATCAATAAACTCAACAATGATGCCATAACAACTTCCAACAATCCTCCAGTGACTTGCATAGTTTCGGATGGTTTCATGAGCACCTTCACAATCACAGCTGCTGAGGAGATTGGAACCCCTATAGTACTGTTCTACACTATTGCTGCATGCAGTTTCATGGGAATTATACAATTTCGTGCCATGGTCGAAAAAGGCCTGGCACCACTCAAAGGTGAAATAATATACATACACACACACGCATAAATATATCCGTGGCCCCATTTTTTTTCAAACAATTTTTGACATACGTTTTTGCGAGATTTACTTAATAGTGTATTTTAACCATCTGAACCTTATATTTTTTAGAACATCATTCATATGTCATTTTTGTAAAAAAATTAAACAAATTCAAAATTATTAAAACATTCATATGTAGTGAAAAAAAAAAGATGAATATGGTTCTACAAAAAAACCCTAAATCTTTAATCCAACGATTATATAATTTTAGATTTGGGTGATTGATGGTAGAAATGACTTTTGAGAGAAAATCTAAAAGATAGACCGTTCGGATTATTGATATACATTATGAATTGGGTCCCACAAAAATGTCTGTAAAAAAGTGTTCAAAAAAATGTTGTCACGGGTCAGTCCTCACACACACACACACACACACACACATTTATTTATTTATAACTAGTAAAGCTTTAATTAACCTTTGGTTCGCTCTTAATTTCTTGTTTCTAAATGCAAATGAAAACTTTCTTCGTAGATGAGAGCTATTTGACAAACGGCTATTTGGACAAGGTCATAGATTGGATTCCGGGAATGAAGAACATTTGTTTGAAGGATCTGCCAGCCTTCTTTCGAACCACAAATTCCGATGACATTATATTTAACTTCGTGATGGAATCAACAGACAGATCCCATGAAGCTTCAGCAGTTGTTGTTCATACTTTTGATGCCTTGGAGCGAGATGTTTTGGATGCTCTCTCATCTATGCTTCCACTTGTTTATACCATTGGCCCTCTTCAATTACATCTCAATCAAATACCAGAACACCCCTTGAATATTGGATACAGCCTATGGAAAGAAGAAACTGTATGCCTCGAGTGGCTAAACACCAAGGCTCAAAATTCAGTTGTGTACGTGAATTTTGGCAGTATAACGGTCATGACACCTGCACATCTAGTCGAGTTTGGATGGGGACTGGCAAACAGCAAGCTGCCCTTCTTCTGGGTAATTAGACCCGATCTGGTAATTGGCGAATCAGCGATTTTGCCACCTGAGTTTGTGGCTGAAACAAAAGAAAGAAGTTTAGTAGCAAGTTGGTGCCCACAAGAGCAAGTCCTTAACCATCCATCAGTTGGAGGATTTTTAACGCACAGCGGTTGGAATTCAACCGTTGAGAGCCTGACCTCCGGAGTGCCTATGCTCTGTTGGCCATTCTTTGCTGACCAGCAAATGGACTGCCGCTATACTTGCAAGGAATGGGACGTTGGCATGGAAATCGGTAATGATGTGAAGAGGGATGAAGTAGAGAAGCTTGTTAGAGAGTTAATGGATGGGGAAAAGGGTAAGAAGATGAAAAATAGGGCCATGGAGTGGAAGAAACTTGCAGAAGAAGCTACCAGTCCATATGGCTCTTCATCCAAAAACTTAGACAATTTAGTGAATCAAGTGCTACTAAGAAAAAGTTAATCGCCATGCATCCGTAAGATATTTGCTAATGATTGTTATTGTTGCTGTTATTGTTTTGTTGTTGTTGGTCTTCAAACTAGGAAGATGAAGTGCAAAATGTAATGGACCATTATCTCAAATAATAAAATAAAACTAGTATTGAATGTTTACAACAATTTGAAGAGAAAATCAGATGGGAAACAAATATTTTAGCAATACAAAAGAGGAAAACAACAAAAAGGAAAAGAAAAAAAAAGGGGGGGGGGGGCCTTTTGTTTTGACCTATATTTAATTGACAGGGGAGAGGGTGTCGGTGGCACAGAGAAAATATAGAGAGATGTGTTTGTAAGGTTGTGTAGAAGATGTGTTAAATAAAAAGTTTATAACAACTTTTAGATTTTAGGGCTTCAACAAGATTGTTTTTAGATTTTAACCTGAGTAGTTTTCAAAATCTAATATAAGTCCCTATTTTTAAAACTTACCATATTTAAGCAGTTATAGAACATTTATTATTTGTAAACTTACCGTTCAAATTCTTTACCAATCCATAATTAATGTTTTTCTTTTGTGCTCCAATCATATTAATAGATAAAAACTTATTCAAAATTCAAATTCTTATTATTAAAAAAAATTCAACAACAAAAAAATAACAATTTATACATAACTTTCAGTACATTATTTTACTCATAGGTACAAATGTATCGGTTTGTAAGTTTTGGTACAAATGTATCTGTACATAACTTTCATCATGAATATATTGGTATACATGTGTTGATACAAATGTATCTGTGCATAACTATAATATCTAATCATACATATGTACGTAATATGCACATACATACATACATACATACATACATAGAGAGAGAGAGAGAGAGAGAGAGAGAGAGAGAAATTCATGCAAAATGAAAAATATATGATATTATATGACTTTTCTTATTATGGGAACTTAATAATAACTATCAATGATAAATAACATTTTCATTATTTATGGGAATCAATATATAACTTATAAACAAAAAATCAATAATTATTACAAACTATTTTATATTAAAAAATTACAATTAAATGCCAAGGATTAGAATTAGTTTTTAATCATAGACAAGGTTTTATTCAAAATGTAATCTTAGACAAGGATTAGAATAGAATTTTCCCAAATATATATATATATATATATATATATATGTGTGACATCCCACATCGCCCAGGGGAGTGATCCTTATATGTATATTCCCATCTCTACCTAGCACGAGGCCTTTTGGGAGCTTACTGGCTTCGGGTTCCGTAAGAACTCCGAAGTTAAGCGAGAAAGGGGCTAGAACAATCCCATGATGGGTGACCCACTGGGAAGTTGCTCGTGAGTTCCCAAAAATAAAACCATGAGGGAATGGTAAGCCCAAAGCGGACAATATCGTGCTACGGTGGTGGAGCGGGCCCGGGAAGTGTTTCGCCCCGGGCCGGGATGTGACAATTTGGTATCAGAGCCTAACCCTGGTCGCGAGTGTGCCGACGAGGACGTCGGGCCCCTAAGGGGGGTGGATTGTGACATCCCACATCGCCCAGGCGAGTGATCCTTATATGTATATTCCCATCTCTACCTAGCGCGAGGCCTTTTGGGAGCTCACTGGTTTCGGGTTCCGTAGGAACTCCGAAGTTAAGGGAGAAGGGGGCTAGAGCAATCCCATGATGGGTGACCCACTGGGAAGTTGCTCGTGAGTTCCCAAAAACAAAACCGTGAGGGAATGGTAAGTCCAAAGCAGACAATATCGTGCTACGGTGGTGTAGCGGGCCCGGGAAGTGTTTCGCCCCGGGCCGGGATGTGACACATATATATATATATATTGTAGATATCTAGAAGGCTATAATATAAAGCTATTTATTATAAAGCTGCGACACAAAATTGATAACTGTATCATAGAGATGAACTTTCAAGAACCAAAAAATGAAAAAGATGAAGAAGATAGAGAGGAATCGAAAGAATCACTAGTACAAAAAACACTTTGCACGATGCAGGTCCTTTGTCGCGCAAAGTCAAAAAACATCGTACAAAACTTAGACCAACGCACCTTCGTCGCACGATAACCGTCGCAGCAAGGTAGTGACAGAAGGGTTTACGCGACAAAAAAGAAACATGCGTCGTGCTTTGCGCAACGCATGTGGCTGGGTCACGCAAAGCCACTTTGCACGACATAGGTAGAATCTTCGTCGCGCGAACCCCTTTGTTTTGTTTTGGTCAAAAATATTATTTTTTAAATTTTTAATAAATATTGTAATTAAATTCTAAACAATAATTAATTAACCAAGGAAAAGTATTTAATTATAAAATATATGAAAATGTACATACAAGATGCTCGAACAAAAAAAGAAAAAACTACAAGTAGTCTTTTAGGTTTGATACATTAGACTACTAGGTATCAGCAGGGCAAAGTGGCTCGAAGGTCGAAGGTGTAGCAAGATCAGGTACTAGTAGCGAGATTTGGAGGTCGACATCTGTATGGCTCGTACAAGGTCTCTCACGTGCCCGACATAGGCCTTCATCTTCTCGCCCTGGGTCCTAATCTGCTCGCCTTGTGACACACCTCGACCGAGATCAGGGCATGCTGGCCGTCACGTGTAAGTGACGTAACCATGTGCACAGTGCGGAAGCTAATAAAATGAATAATAAAAGTACGAATAAATAAAAACCAGCTATACACAGCGTAGAAACATACATGTGCAAGCGTAAGTGTGAAAACAAAGTTCAGAGCACAAAGACCTAATGCAGTCCGGGAGAAACAACACTACAAAAACACACCCAAATGTGGTCCTACACTGGTGATAATCTGTCAGATATGCCGGGAAAATCCTCTGGGGAGTCACCACAAGTGCTAGCCAACTAGAACCTGGAGGGGCGCAAAACAGAAAGTGTGATTGGGCAAAAACAAAGCTTTTCAAAAACCATTTCATAAACAAAGTTCTAACCCCTCGCCGTAAAACCTGTATACTTCCCAGAAAAAAGCATATACATATATATATATATATATATAAATCATGCTCAGAACTATACCATGTCAAATGCCTCAAAATAGAATGCAAGTGCTCAGGAAATGTCATCTCAATGCCATGTAATCTGTTAGTCGGAGTCACCTAACGTGACCTGTACGGCTGAATCTAGAGCTCAAATCTCCATCTCACTAACTATACTTGCACACGAGTCGGAACCACCTAGAGTGGTCTGTACGACAGGACTGGGTGTATAATAAGTACGCTCAAGTGCTACGATCACGTGAAGGCTGGGCGAATAATCGCGGGTCACCTACGAGTCAGAACCACCTAAAGTGGTTTGTACGACATGACTGTGCACCTAACTTGGATCCAAGATGAGCGTGTGGTGCGGGAGGTGAACATCACGTAAAGGACTGTGCCCAACTCTGGGCGGGAGCACTAACACTGGGGGTACAGGTTATGAGCTCTCTATGCATCTCAATCACTACTGAACAAAAGCATAAACCATACTTACCTGGCACTTACCTGTGCGCCCGCAGCACCAACATACAAACATATATATGCTACTAATAATACATAAACAAACGACAAACAATATGCATGGCATATAAATGTATAAACGTTTCCAATCATTTTCTGGGAAAAACGTAAGTATATAGGTATATACGGAAAACCAAAAGCCCACTCACAGATATGTAGAAGGGTCGTAACCCCCTTGCCTCGAGTAACTGCGCTTGTCCTCGGGATAGGTCTCACCTATATGCGAAACAACTATAAAAACGTTAATTTTAAAGCACATAACCAACATCACGAAATAACTTCTCATACAATGCTCAAATGGGGTGTATGAATAACCAACGTGATTTACTCAACCTCAGGAACATCCCCATATTTTTAGAAAAATTTTCTGACGCCGCACGCGCCCCCAAGCGCCGGCCAAGGCACGGCCACACGCGCCGCCCACGCGCAAGCACATACCTGGCACACTGACGGCGTCAGTTAACGCCATCAGGAATATTTCGTTAAATCTAACCGATGCCGTTAACGCCGTTAGGAATATTCCGTCCAAATAACGGAATATTCCGTTATCTTCTCCGGCCAAACTCCGGCGCCGTCGCCGACGTCGGAAAACGGGGAAAACTTTAAAACCTTGTATCTTCTTCGTTTTTCAACCAAATTTCACAAAATTGGTACCAAAATGAAGCTTACAACAAGATGAACAAGTCCATACCACTTTCAAGCACTAAAACCCACGGAAACTCATCGGGAAAACACCACCAACTCTGGCCAAGCTTGTAACTCATGATCCCGACGTCCAAAACCTTCAAATGAACCATCCCAAGCCTCCTAAGGACCTCACCAAACTTCCTACAAGCTTGAAATTCCCAAAAACACAAGAATTAATGTGTGCATCAACAGTGACCAAATCGGGGTATCCTGAGTTCGACGTGAAAACGAAGGTATCCTTACCTGAAATGGGTATGGTTGAACTCCTAAGAACCTCACGAGCACGAATATGTAATTTGTTTCCATGATCTGTGAAGGTTTCAAGGGTTTTGGTTGTCGTCCGTACAAGAAGAATAGGAATGGGAGAGAGAGAGGGCTCGGGACAAGGCAGGGAGAGAGGGAGAGTGAGTGTGGTATGTGTGTGGTCCAAAATCAGCCAAGTAACACCCAAAAATGACCACACAACGAAACAACCATGCTGGGGCAAAATCGTCATTTCACCTCTACGGGTTGAAAATCCGAAACGGGCTGTCACACCTTGGGCCTTAATCTGCTCGTCTCGGGCCCTCATCTACATAGGACAATTTTGTTTGATAACAACATCATAGCTACTAGCGACACTGCTATACTGCTGTGAGGTAGCCGTTCCACGATGTCGCAGGTCATACTCAATCTTGATCCTGGACACGATCAGACGTACACTCTGTGCCTGCTTTAACATTCAACTAGGCCCCCTGGTGTTTTTTTTAGCTGGCCAAAAATAATTAAATGGTGAAAACCCTAAGCCTAAATTTATACAGAAAATTCGACATAACCTTCCCTGATAGTATAGCATTTCCCAAAACCTTAAAACAGTAAAATAATAGTAATTCACAACCCTCATCACATTTTCACAATCTAGCAAATTTTCAGCATCATAAAAATAATAATTTTAAAATGAAAAAAAAAAAATACAACGTAGTGATTGAGAATTAGAAAAAACTACCTGGCTGGGAGGCCTTACCCTCGACTCTGGATGTTGAGGAAGTGTGATCAAAAGGCTCCGCCTTGCGGCATCGCTAGTGAGGCCGTAGTGCACTAAGTGGCTAAACCGACACTAATAACTTCGATGAGACGGGCACCTGGGATGCCGTAGGAGTAGCCTCAGTAAGGGGTGTAGGTTCCCCAATCAAATGGAGCACTCACATCTGGAGCAGTAAATGCTGATAATGAGGGAGGCTCATTGGTCACACTTTGACGACAAGTGATCAACCACAACATCTATACACTTTTTGAACCATAAAATTATAACATTAGAAACTAATCCTTTCTTGTATTTGAAACTAATCAATTAGCAGCCAAAGTAATAAGTAGGTTACCAACATTCTTAATTTCAAAACAAGAGGAACTACCTACCCATTTTCATAGCCAACAAAAAAAAAAGTGTATCAAGTGAAACAAAAAAGAATGGGTAATCTAACACTGGGATTACCAAATATTGTAATCAATCAAAAGTACCAAATTTTCATTAGACTAATTGATATGATCAAAGTACCGTACAAAAGCAGTTTATTTCATACAAACCATTCAACCAGACACATGACCATAGAGACTAACTAGTAAACATGTAGGAAGGTAAGAGAAGCAACTCCAAATGGTGTTATCTGACGGCAACAATATGTGGTAGGTAGCAGTTAATTGAAGAGAAAACATCTAAGTAATCAATTGATTCGGTGAATCTTCTATAGTATGGTTGCACTAAATATGCACATGCATAGAATCTACTGTTAGCAACTCCTCTAACCATATGATTTTTTCCACATGTTAAATATCAAGGCAAACACTGGCCTAGACGAGCATCTCTACTATGTTTGATACATTGAGTTGCACCCTTTGGACCCTTGAATATGTCCTCCGGTAACAACTCAACTAGAAATTTGAGTCTTCAAATGAGTCTATCTTTAACCCTAAAGTATCTTGAACTGGAATTTGAAGATGTTCGTAATAACCAGAATAAAAAATGTTTCAAAAATAATTGATTCAAGATAATTTATTAACAAACAGTTCTTTACTAAATCTAAAAGCATCGAGATTACTAATCTATTCCTATATCTCTACCTAGATCAAAATGAAGCTGGAATAGGTTAAAACTTTAGTTTCGTCTTGAATAAGTTTCCCCTCCCTATCCTATGATTTTTCTTCACCACACTAAGACCACCTATTCATACTGAAATTGACGTAGCGTGAGATATTTGTTGGGAAAAACTTTTTAATCTGTAAACTTAAGCTTGCTGCTTAATATATTGATGGCTAAGGAGCTCTGAATTTCATATATTTAAATGAGAAAGATTACAACTTAAATAGGCAAACATCCCTACTGCTGCAAGTAATACAACACTACTTTGCAGATTTTGTGGAGTTACATCCCACGACTCCAGCATGCAAAAACAAACCCTAACCATGACTCCTACAACTTAGGGATCCTCCTGTAGACTAGGTAAACAATCCTAACTACAAGCAACCACTTTATTTAAAAAACAAATAACCTAAAGATAAACTTTAACACCCTCCCTTAAACTGATTTCTGCAGAAAACAGTTTAAAACCGATCTTCAGCTTCACTTTTCTTTAGCGTGAGTCCCTCCCTTGAACAAACTCCAAGCATACTTCTGAGCTTCTCGAACGCTGGCTGTTTGAGAGGTTTTGTCATGAGATCAGCCACCTGATCTTCACTCTTGCAGTAGTGCAGCTCAATCACACCTTCTTTGCATAGATCACGTAAGAAATGGTATCTAACATCGATATGTTTGCTTCTTCCATGCATGACTGGATTCCTGGATAGCTTGATTGCTGAAACATTATCACAATAAATTAATGTTGAGTCTTGTTGCTGATAACCAATAACTCCTAGCATTCTTCTCAGCCAAATGGCTTGACAGGAACATGAAGCAGCTGCCACGAACTCGGCTTCAGTTGTGGATAATGTCACGATTTGTTGTTTCTTCGAGGACCATGAAACTGCACCTGAACTCATTAAAAACACATTTCCAGAAGTGCTTTTACGATCATCAATGTCTCCTGCATAATCACTGTCAGTAAAACCAAAAAAATGCGACTTTCCTCCCTTCTTATAGAAAATCCCAAAATCTGTTGTGCCTTTTAAGTAACGAAAAATTCTCTTGGCTGCCCTGAGATGCATCTCAGTGGGATTCTCCATGTAACGACTTATCACACTTACAGAATGCATGATATCAGGCCTTGTGGAAGTTAGATACATCAGACTCCCTACTATCTGTTTGAAATAAGTGCTGTCAACCCTTTCCCCTTCAGGATCTTTACTCAGCTTGAACCCTACCTCTGCAGGTGTTCCGACGGGATTGCTGTTCAACATCTGAAACCTTTCCAATATTTCCAGTATGTATTTCTTTTGGCAAACAAAAATGCCAGTTTCTGATTGTGCTACTTCTATGCCAAGAAAGTAATGCATCAATCCCAAGTCACTCATATCAAACTCTTCCATCATAGAAATTTTAAAAACATCAAACATATCAACTCCACTTCCAGTAAAAATCAGATCATCAACATAAAGGCATATAATGAGCATTTTACATTCATCTCCTACCTTAATGTACAAGGTATGCTCATATGGACACTTTTGGAAGCCTTGTTTGACAAAGTATGCATCTATGCGACTGTACCAAGCTCGTGGTGCTTGTTTCAGTCCATAGAGTGCCTTCTTCAACCTCAAAACCTTCTTCTCTTTTCCTTGCTGCACATAGCCTGTAGGCTGATCAACAAACACTTGTTCTTGCAGTTCATCATGTAAAAAGGCGGATTTTACATCTAGTTGATAGATAGGCCACGAGTTTTGAGCAGCGAGAGAGATTACCAAGCGAATTGTGTCTTGCCTTGCGACCGGAGCAAACACCTCTTTGTAATCGACACCATACTTTTGCTTGTATCCCTTTGCTACCAATCGGGCTTTATGCTTGTCCACCTCACCTTTTTCATTCAATTTGGTTTTGAAGATCCACTTCAACCCAATAGTCTTCTGACCTCTCAGTAAATCTGTAAGCTCCCACGTATCATTTTTCTCAATGGACCTAATTTCTGCATCCATTGCCTTTTGCCATTTCGAGTCTTCAACTGCTTCCTTAAAGGTGAGAGGAATGGAATCTGCAAACAAGGCAAAATATGCAGTAGTGTCATCATCAGAGAGTTCATCCCCACTTACATAATCAATCATCCACGATGGTCTTTTCCTCGGTCGTTGAGTTTGAGGTGGCTGGTCATCCGTAGGTTGAGCATTTTCTGGTGGGATTTCGTTAGGCTCAGGAGACTGCTCAACCCTAACTTCTGTTTCTTCAAAGTTAGCCGGTATTTGCTGCTGCTGCTTGCTCTTTCCAGCCCAATCCCACGTCTTTTCTTCATCAAAAAACACATCTCGACTGGTAATCATCTTCTCCGCTGTTGGATTGTACAACTTATAAGCTTTGGAGTGTTCACTGACTCCAAGGAAAACACACTTTGCGCCCTTGTCATCGAGCTTCTTTCTTTTCTCGTCTGGAATGTGTGCATATGCTATGCAGCCAAATATTTTAAAATGATCTACTGAGGGTTTCCGCCCACTCCAAGCTTCCTCTGGTGTCATGTTCTTAACAGAAAAAGTAGGGCACCTGTTTAAAACATGAATGGACCACAGGACAGTTTCAGGCCAAAAACTTTTAGGAACACCTCCCTTCACTAGCAAGCTTCTGACCATGTTGAGAATGGTTCGGTTTTTCCTCTCGGATACACCGTTTTGCTGAGGTGTGTATGAGGCAGTGAGCTGCCTTCGAATCCCTTGCTCATCACAGAAAGCTTCAAACTCCTTTGAACAAAATTCACCACCACGATCAGTTCGAAGGGTTTTGATCTTTCTGCTACTTTCAGTCTCAACCAGTGCCTTAAAGCTTTTAAATGCATTAAAAGCTTCTGATTTTTCCTGCAAAAAATACACCCAAGCCTTTCTACTGAAGTCATCAATAAAAGAAATAAAGTATTTCTTTTTACCATTCGACATGGGACTGATTGGACCACAAATGTCCGAATGTACTAGCTCCAATAGGTTTTGAGCTCTCCACGCCTTTCCCTTTGGAAATTGATCACGGTGCTGTTTGCTTATTATATAACCCTTTTCTTGTAGCTGTCCAGCACTCAACAAATTTGTTTTCAAACTAGGCACATAAAATACATTCGAAATCATTTCAACAAAATCATTCTTAGTCCTAATTTGAATATCACCCTTTCCCATTACATTGACACGTGACCAATCCCCAAAGCTCACAGTAGTTTGAAAGTTTTCATCCAAAAATGAGAAAGATGACTTACTGCCAGTCATATGATTGCTGCAACCTGTGTCAACATACCATACTTCGGAATCAATCTTCTCCTTGACGTGGAAAGCCATCAACAGTGTCTCATCATCCTTCTTTTCAGCAAAGTTAGACTTCTCTCCTTTCTCTTTGTCTTTTGGCAGCTTTGTGTAGCATTCATTGCGATAATGCCCAAGGTTTCCACACCTATAGCACTCGATGTTGGACTTGTCAACTTGTCCTCTGCCTCTATTCTGAGAGTGATCATCATGTCTCTTAGAACTTTGGTGTTGTCTGTCTCCATCCCGATTGCCTCGACCACCTCGACCTCTTCCTCTACCTCTACCTCGGCCTCTTCCTCTTGAGCTTGAGGATTCAAAAAAGGTAGAAGCTTTCAGAGCTTGTTCTTCTGAGTTGACACGTTCTGTGATCCCACGGTTCAGCTGCTGCTCATGGACCAACAATGAGCTTTGAAGCTCATCAATCGACATCTCTGCAGTGTCATTTGACTCTTCAATAGAGCAAACGATGTAGTTGAACTTTGGAGCCATAGATCTCAGGATCTTCTCTACAATGGAGCCATCATCAAGCTTGTCACCATGGATTTGCATTTTGTTTGCAATCCCCATGGTCCTTGCAAAATACTCGGTGACAGACTCTCCATTCTTCATTTGGAGAGTCTCAAAGTCTCGTCTCAGGGCCTGAAGCTGTGCACGCTTCACTCTTGCTGACCCTTGGTACTTTCTCTTTATGGAGTCCCAAATGTGCTTGGAAGTATCCTTCTGGAGAATAGTCTCCAGAATAGCACGATCAATTGATTGGAATAGGTAATTCTTTACCTTCAAATCCTTCAACTTCAGTTCTTCAAGCTTACGTTGTTGCGCAGTCGTAAGCGTACTTTCTTCGGGTATAGTATAACCTGTTTCCACAAGATCCCAGTATTCTTTGGACCTTAGGAAATTCTCCATCAACATGCTCCAATGATCGTAGTGACCGTCGAAGCGTGGAATCGCTGGCTAAACAAAGTTTTCTGCTGGCTTGTCAGACGCCATGAATGCTTGCTACTGCAAGGACAAAAGCTGCTGCTTCTAAAACTCTCGACACAGGCCCAGTGGGGGCTCTGGTACCAAATGTTGGGAAAAACTTTTTAATCTGTAAACTTAAGCTTGCTGCTTAATATATTGATGGCTAAGGAGCTCTGAATTTCATATATTTAAATGAGAAAGATTACAACTTAAATAGGCAAACATCCCTACTGCTGCAAGTAATACAGCACTGCTTTGCAGATTTTGTGGAGTTACATCCCACGACTCCAGCATGCAAAAACAAACCCTAACCATGACTCCTACAACTTAGGGATCCTCCTGTAGACTAGGTAAACAATCCTAACTACAAGCAACCACTTTATTTAAAAAACAAATAACCTAAAGATAAACTTTAACAATATTAAACAGGAAAATCCAACGAAAACCCTAGGTAAATCCACTAGAAATCTGGAATCCATCAGAAATACAGCGAAAATGTCACCAAGGTAGGAATGTTCCTAGAAAGGATAAAGTTAACTTTCTTGTAAAAACTATAAGGATACATATCTCAAGCTTACACTTCATGAATTGCTGGTGTGATAAAGAGATTACATTAATGTACTATACTGTCAATAACTTAAGCATTTCATAGCATCATATTTCAATATTACATATTTGACGATATATATTAAGAAGCACTATGTTGATGATATTAAACTCAGAAAAGTGCACCAATTAATTAAACTTAGAAATCGAAAGAACACACAAAATATCATATGCAAGTTCGTTCACAGCCTTGTTAATATAAGCCAGACCTAACAAAATACGATATCCTTATAGCATAAGCTTAATCAAGAGTGAAACTTTACATAGATATGACTACTCTTATCCCTTTTCTTTCAGCTTCTACAAGCTTAAAGGATGGTAGTTTCCTAAAAAAAAAAAAACTATCAAGAACACCTAAGTCTTCAAATTCCACTACCTTCTTGCGACATTCTTAGTTTCCGTGGAAACAATAAAGGGATTTTCATTCAAATAAAAAGAAAAAGAACACCTAAATTATCAAATTCCAAAACCTAGTTGCGATTTTCCTAACTCAATCTGTTTCGTTATATGTTGAAGGATCCGTTTGCCAAATTTACACAAGTATAAACCAAATTGAAAGAACACCTAAATTCTCGAGCCTTTCGTCAGTAAGGTTGACATGCTCTTTCCCAATATCTAGGGAGTATCCCAGAATAGGAAGGCCCAGCAAATATGCAACTATTCAGAGAGAAAATTTTAACCAAACCAATATGAGAACCATTCTCATAAAGTGGAAAATGGGGTACGGGTACACTTAAAGCTTTCAAGAACACAACAGCTTAAAAAGAAGGGAATTTTAATGAAAAGCCTATGGTACTGTTCATTTTAACGAAAAATCACATTTTTATACTAAAAAATCAATCCTGGTACTATTCATTTTACCCTTTATTTTGTCCTTATCATTAAAACTCAAAATTTTCAAATATTTTTCATTAGTTTTCCTTAAAAAGAATAGGAAAATTAAATAGTACAAATGATGCACTAATTTAAACTGAGACTCAAATTTAAGTCATTTCGATACAAGGGATGAAGACTCAAATTCCGGTCATATTTTCGGTGATCTAGTTATGTAGTTAAGAACTTTGATATTAAGCAAAGTAGGAAACCCATTAATCCATTTAAAAAGCAGAACTTAAATTACTGATATGGTTATACTAACCAAACTATTATAAAAGTTAAAACAGAATAAGAAATGGAATTAGAACTTTGATATCTATTATCTAGATGCAGAGATACCAATTAATTAACCCATTAACTTTATCTTTCTGTAATATCGAATCAGATGTTTCCATTGCAGATACAGAAGTACCTGGAGACCGTGGAGCAAACCTGCCAAATTGGAGATGCGAGTTTGTATTTGCCAGAGAACTTTAACTTTATCAAACAAAAATGCTAATAAGAAACGTACTCAAATGGAATGCAAACCTGCCAAATTGGAGATGCGAGTTTGTATTTGCCAGAGAACTTGAATGGATTATACAATCAGATGAGAGTTAGACGGAGTTGGAGACGGCTTATGACGAGAGCAGGAGTTGGAGACTTGCACAGATCATACACAAAACACACATACAAATCAACAAAATTGCAAAAACTTCAGACAATCAACTCGAATCACACCACAAAAAAAGCAATTTGACAAAAACCCAACATGCAATTTGAGCCTAAACCCTAAATACCAAAAACCCATCGAAAATCAGAAACCCTCACCTTCATTTTGGGACTTGATTCGCGTCGGCTTCAAGATTCGCAGGACTTGATTCGTGTGGTTGGATTCGAGATTGTGAAGAGAAAAGCTTGCGAAGAGGAGAGAGATGTCTACGGGAAAGAGAGAAGGAGAGATGAGCAAGAGGGAAGAGAGTGGTCTATACAGGAAAGATGGAAAGAGGGAAGCGAGATGTCTACGGGAAAGAGGTCCAAACTTGGAAAATTGAAAAAAAAACGCATATTTTTCACTAATGTAGTACCAAAATTATCATAACTTGCGCGCCGTACATATACAATTTGACGTCGTGCAAATTGGTTTTGTGCGACGACCACGTTAAGGCGTCGCGCAAGGTATTTTTTTTTTTTAATTATTATAAAAATTACTGAAAATATGACTTTACTCCTTTCAAATTCAAAATTTTTTTACATAAACCACACAATAATATATTTTTCTAGCAAAAACCCACAATAGTTTTTTTTACATATATATCATTCAATTTCATAAGTGTTATAAGTACAGAATAAATAAATTAAAATCTAGTTAGTAAATATATATACCATTGAACTTGATAGGAAATGCATTGTACGAAACTGGTTTCAACGATCCAACCATCAAACTTATATGTATATGCTTCGAGATCGCATAGGCCAAAAATCGCAAAAAACAAACATTCAGAGAGCAAGTAATGGGACAAACCTTTTCAATGACAATAAATGAAAAATCACAATTTAATAGTTATTTTAACTCCGATTTTGATATTTTTTACATCAACACTCTTTAACCCTATATGAATACAATGAATTAATTCGATCGTCAATTTAAAACTTTTACGCAAGTGGATACCACAAAATCTTATGTTATACTTGATGAAAGTATAAATAAAATTTAAGTGTTAGGGAATCTATCGCTTTAATGGGATACTCATTGTACGAAACTAGTTTCAACGATCCAACCGTCAAACTTATTTGTGTATGCTTCGAGATCTCATACGCCAAAAATCGCAAAAAAAACAAGCATTCAGAGATCAAGTAATGGGACAAACCTTTTTGACGGCAATAAATGAAAAATTACGATTTAACGGTTATTTTAACTCCGATTTTGATGATTTTTTACATTAAACTCATTAACCCTATATGAATACAATGAATTAATTCGATTGTCAATTTAAAACTTTTACACAAGTGGATACCACAAAATCTTATGGTTTACTTGATGAAAGTATAAATAAAATCCTAGTGTTAGGGAATCTATCGCTTTAATGGGATACTCATTGTATGAAACTAGTTTCAACAATCCAACCGTCAGACTTGTTTGTATATGCTTTGAGAACGTGTACGCCAAAAATCGCAAAAAATAAACATTCAGAGATTAAGTAACAGGACAAAACTTTTCGACGATTATAAACGAAAAAGCACGATTTAACGGTAGTTTTAACTACGATTTTGATGATTTTTAGAGTTACACTGTTTAACCCAATATGAATACAATGAATTAATTCGATCGTAAATTTGAAACTTTTACACAAGTGGATACCACAAAAGAAAAAGGCAATGCAAGAACCCTAAAAGAAAAGCAAAAGGAAAAAAAAAAAAAAAAACTTTGCACGATGTAGGTACACCTGCATCGCGCAAAACAGCTTTGCACGACGTAGGCACACCTACGTGTGTGTGAGTGTGTGTGTGTTTTTTTTTTTTTTTCTTTTGCCCTTTTGCTTATGAGTACAAAATAAATAAATTAAAATCTACTTAGTAAATATATATACCATTGAACTTGATGGGAAACGCATTGTACGAAACTAGTTTTAACTATCCAACCGTCAAACTTGTTTGTATATGCTTTGAGATCGCATACGCCAAAATCGAAAAAAATAAACATTCAGAGAGGAAGTATTGGGACAAACCTTTTTGACAGCAATAAATGAAAATTCACGATTTAACGGTTATTTTAACTCCGATTTTGATGATTTTTTACATCTATACTCTTTAACCCTATATCAATACAATGAATTAATTCGATCGTCAATTTAAAACTTTTACACAAGTGGATACCACAAAATCTTATGTTATACTTAATGAAAGTATATATAAAATCTAAGTGTTAGGGAATTTATCGCTTTAATGAGCTGCTCATTGTACGAAACTAGTTTTAACGATCCAACCATCAAACTTATTTGTATATGCTTCGAGATCGCATACGCCAAAAATCACAAAAAAGAAATATTTAGAGATGAAGTAATGGGATAAACCTTTTCGATGGCAATAAATGAAAAATCACGATTTAACGGTTATTTTAACTCCGATTTTGATGATTTTTTACATCTACACTCTTTAACCCTATATTAATACAATGAATTAATTCAATCGTCAATTTAAAACTTTTACACAAGTGGATACCACAAAATCTTATGTTATACTTGATGAAAGTATTATAAAATCTAAGTGTTAGGGAATCTATCGCTTTAACGAGATACTCATTGTACGAAACTAGTTTTAACGATCCAACCGTCAAACTTATTTGTTTATGCTTCGAGATCGCATACACCAAAAATCGTAAAAAACAAACATTCAGAGATCAAGTAACAGGACAAACCTTTTCGACGGCAATAAATGCAAAATCACGATTTAACGGTTATTTTAACTCTGATTTTGATGAGTTTTTACATCTACACTCTCTAACCCTATATGAATACAATGAACTAATTCGATCGTCAATTTAAAACTTTTACACAAGTGGATACTACAAAATCTTATGTCGTACGCCAAAAATCGCAAAAAACAAATATTCAGATATCAAGTAACGGGACAAAACTTTTCTACGGTTATAAACGAAAAAGCACGATTTAACGGTAGTTTTAACTCCGATTTTGATGATTTTTTAAAGCTACACTCCTTGATCCTATATGAATACAATGAACTAATTCGATCTTCAATTTAAAATATTTACACTAGTGGATAATGAAAGTATAAATAAACGCTAAGTGTTAGTGAATGTATCATTTTGATTGCAAACGCATTGTACGAAACTAATTTAAACGATCCAACAACTAGACATGTTTGAATATGCTTTGAGATGGCGTACGCCAAAAATTGCAAAAAATAAACATTCAGAGATCAAGTAATTGGACAAAACATTTCAACAGTTATAAAGGAAAAAGCACGATTTAACGGTAGTTTTAACTCCGATTTTGATGATTTTTTAAAGTTACACTGTTTAACCCTATATGAATACAATGAATTAATTAGATCGTCAATTTAAAACTTTTACACAAGTGGATGCCACGAAAGAAAAAGGAAATGCAAGAACCCCAAAAGAAAAGCAAAAGGAAAAAAAAAAAAAAACACTTTGCGCGACGTAGGTACACCTGCATCACGCAAAACATCTTTGCGTGACGTAGGTACACCTACGTTGCGTAAAACAGCTTTGCGTAGCACAAGTCTTCGTTGCTCAAAGTGCCGTTGTGCAAAGGCTGTTTGTGCGACGTTTTGTGCATAGCGTCGCCTAAACATACTTTGCATGACGTAATTTGCTGTGTCATGTAAACATGTTTTTGTACTAGTGAACATAGAAGAAAGATTGTAAAACACTATGCTTTTGATTACTATGAGTCTAAATAAATTACACACAGATACAACAAGCTTTTATATAGTTCACATGAGCTTTTTTATGCCTTAAGCTATACCTAACAGTCTTAAAGGACTCTAACAACTACTAACAGTCTTTGACAAATTCTCTAACAAACTTTAGTTGAGGCAGCTCTTCTGCTGATGTGGCATTTAGCTGAAAATTATTTGATCTTCAACATCCCCCCTTAATTTTAATTGGGGTTTCCAAGTTGAAGATTGTAATAATGACTAACGAAGGCTGGATTATGAAGTCCTTTGGTTAATAGATATGTAGTTTGTTCATCAATTGGGATATAAACCACTTCCAAATCTTTCTTCTGAACCCTCTCCCTTACAAAATGGTAGTCTGTGTCTAAGTGCTTTATTCTTGAATGAAGCACAGGATTTGCACTTAGTGCAATTGCAAACATATTATCACAATGAATCATTGGAGGATTAGGCAAGGCAACATCTAAATCTTTCAGAATATTTCTCACCCAAGCAATGTCAGTTGTAGTATGTGCTAGATCTTTATGTTCAGCCTCAGTTGAACTTCTAGACACTGAGCTATGCTTCTTTAATAGTCAAGAGATTGGTTGTTGCCCAAAAACACCATATAACCTGTCATTGATCTTCTAGTATTAAGATCGACAACCCAATTTGAATCTGAAAATGCATTAAGACTAATTGATGTGTCTGCAAAATATGTAATTCCATGATGAATTGTACCTTGAAGATATCTAAGTATCATTTTGACAGCTCCATAATGTAACTCAGTGGGTGCAATCATGAATTGCCACATTGAATTCACTGCAAAAGCAATTTCTGGCCTAATGAAGGTCAAATACTGCAATGAACCAACAAAACTTGCATATATTGTTGGATTTGTTAATAAGGTACCTTTTGTATCAAGTAAATGATTCACAAAGATATCACCACTTGACTTATAATTGATCTGTAATCCTAGGAAATAGGTTAGCTTACCCATATCCTTGAGCTCAAATACTTCAGACAATTCTTGAATGACCAATTGTACTTTAGATGAGTTAGAACCAGTGAGGATAATGTCATCCACATATAGTAACAAAATAATGATATATGAACCATCATTCTTCACAAATAGACTTGTATTAAAGGAAGAAGCAAGAAAATTCAAAGCTTCTAGGTAACTTGTAAACTTTGAGTTCCATGCTCTTAGGGCCTACTTTAAACCATTTAATGACTTGATTAATTTGCATACATATGTGGGATGAGTGGCATCAACAAAACCCTAAGGTTGTTCCATATACACCTCGTCTTGGAAATCACCATGTGAGAAGGCAATTTTATGTCTACTTGCTTAAGATCCCAATGATTAATTGTAGCCAAGGCTAATATTATCCTAACTGTCTTTTCATAGGACTGAAAGTATCTAGATAATCAATTTCATGCTCTTGAGAAAACCCTTGAGCCACTAGTCTGGCTTTGTATCTTGATACACTATCATCTACGTTTTTTTTTAACCTTTTATACCTACTTACTTTCAACAATGGCTCTATCATCTGGAGGTGGCACTAAAATCCATGTTCCTTGAGCCCTAAGTGAATTATATTCTCCTTTGATTCCTATTTGCCAATGTGACACAGTAGTAGCTTTTCTAAAAGATGAAGGTTCTGAGAAATCAACAATCTCGTAAACAAATGAATAACCTCCAACAAATGGTTCATCTTCAATTAATCGAAGTGATTGCTACTCAGGAAATGAGGCTAACAATGCTTCATAGTTCTGTCTCGCAATGATACCACTTTTTAATCTAGGTAACCTCGAATGAGATGATGAATTATTGTATGAATTTGAATCTGGTTGTGTGGAGATAGGAAGTATTATCTCAATCTGTGATACTGAGTGGACATGTAACAATGAAGATGTACCATAGTGATGACATATTGGATAGTGATCATATAGAGGCCTTGGAGTCAATATTGTTGATGAAGAACTTAAAACTCCTATTAGTACCAGATTCTGGACTACTGACACTTGAAACTTTATTTGCACTATTAGTTGTCCCTAGGACCATATTGACCTCTTGAATGCAATGAGACAACAATTCATTATCTTGAGTAGGTACACTTAACTCTGGTGAATGAACAATAACATGAGTTTGTGTTGTCTTCTGAGTCTTTTTTGTATTACTTGAAGCTAAATTGCCCATTTTCTTAAAAGGATAGATATCTTCATCTTGCATAACATGTCTGGATAAAATAAATTTTATGGACGTAATCTCATAACAACCTAATATCCTTGAGTAAAACCAAGAAAAAACCTATTGAATGGATCTTGGTTTTAAGTTATGTGAATTGAAATGTTTGAGTAAAGGATACATTGTAGTCCCAAATATCTTCAGAATATGAATCTCAAGATTTTGTCAAAACATGAATTGATATAGGGATCTCATGTCTAGAAGTATACATTGCATTGTACTTATTAAGAATGCAGCATGTGAATAAGAATGATACCAAAATGACATAGAAACTTGTGCTTCATTCATCAAAGTCAGTGATGTCTCAACCAAGTGAATGTGCTTCCTCTCATCAATGCCATTTTGTTGAGGGGTATGAGGGCATGTCACTTGATGTACGATCCCTTTACTGTCTAAAAACCCTTTAACTAATTTACTCACATATTCACCACTACCATTAGATTACAAACACTTAATAACCACATTGAACTTGTTGAGAACAAAAGCATAGAACTTGACAACGATTGAAAAACATCTGATTTATTGATCATGAAAATAATCCATATAAACCTAGAATACTGATCTATAAAGTTGATATAATATCTATAACCCTCTATAGACTTCTAAGGCGAAAGACCCAAACATTTGAATGTATGTGTCAAAGACAAATTTTGGCCTTTCTTGTTTTACATGAAAATGCAATTTAATTACTCATCTTGCCTTGAATACAAGCAGAACATAGAGAAGAGCAATAGTTATACTAACTCGTAGTTGTGCACACCGTAACGTTAAATTCAACGCTTAAGTAATAATCTCATCATCAACTTCCATATCATTTAGTTTACTAAATTTTGTCTCCCTAGCCTTACCCAATAAAAAAAAAAGTTCAACATCAAAATGCTTTATAGCATTAGTACAACCTACTTGAAAGAGTTAAGTTTACGACACTAAAATTCAAGTTAAAACAAAGTCACACGTCAAAATACCTTATAACCCGAAAGAATAAATTGTTCATGCAATCCAATATAAAAGTTTTGGTGTTTCAAGTCACTACTTTGAATTGTTGAACCCTTTCCATTTTCCTTTTTTTTGGACACTTACTCTTCAAAGGTTTAGGAGCCCTTGAGTTTGTCAATGGGCTTGAGAAGGCGATAATTGGGAAAACCTTGAACCTTGTGAAAGTGAAATCGAGAATGAGGAGCCATTGAACCATGTGAAATAAAAGTTTGAGATTGCCTTGGAGCTTGTTGTTGTGGTCGAGTCCATTACACTCCAACCAATAACCAATTATACCCCAACACTTAATTGGCTAGTAAACAATATTATTATTATTATTTTTTTTTTTTTTGGTATTTTGTATTTTGCGGTGTGTTTCGGTTCCAGATATTAGGAACCAAAACCAAACTATTTTTACTCCTTTCAAACTGAAACTATTTCAAAACTACAAAAAATCGAACTATTCGGTGTGATTCAATTTGGTTCGTGTTTCGGTTCCAAGTGCCCACCCCTATGATAGGTTGCTGTCTTTGAATTTTATTGTAAATAAAAGATCAATTTGAAGTTTATTCTAAATAAAAGATCAAAGTGCACCGTATTACTCCTTGCGACGCAAAATCACGTCGGATTGTGTCTTGATCTGGGCTAAAATCTAAAATATATTCCATGTTTTTGAAAAACTCGTATGGACTATAGCCCAGTAGCCCAAAACGTAGGTCAGTCCCAATATGGAACCTAAAGTTCCTTGAGACTTCCAAAAACCCATGTTCAAACATAATGTATAGGTGGTTAATTGATCCTTTTTTCCCTTGATTGAGCTCGTATTCCATATCCTGCCTTTCATTCAAGAATTAAGCATCTAGATGCATAGTCCGGTCTTTCTTACCGTTTTGTTTTGAAAATGTGCAGAAGTTGATCAGTTCAATACATTCCAATATATGAACAGAGAGCTAAATATTTATGTTTGACTAAAGGTATGCATAGTCCAGTCTTTCTTAAACACTACTCTAACATCAAGTTTGGATATCCAAGATGAGGTTTAGGAGGAATAATAGCAAGTGTCAAAAATGCATTGGATGAATTCTAAGATTGCCAGAATCAATTGATTAAAAGTTGGTTAGGTTTACCAGTGTAGGTTAATTAGAGCTTAAGTAATTATGTTTTAGTTATTCTTGATCCACATCAGTATAATTCTGTGTTCAATTCATTCAAGAGCAATCAAATTATTGTTAGTGTAAGAAGAAATTGAGCTATGTGAGATGTGACTCACAAATTTTAATAGAGAATGGAAGAATTAACAAAAATGGAGAAGATGATGCAATAGAGAAAGTGTGACTAGAAAAAATGACTCTGCAAAATTCTTCACACACTTTCATTCATCACTAAGTGAGAGAGGAATATCTCTCTCCTCTTAACCGTTTACATTTCTGTTTTGGCAGTATTCAAAATTACATCCAAACAATCCTAGTCATCCATCTTACACCTTATGAGATGAAGACACATGTACATTTACTTATTTAAGACCTATGAGACTTAGATAAGAAAACAAACACACAATTTAGCTAATCATCCTAGCAATATGAGCTAGAAATACAACTGCCTCATCAGATCACAATTTACTCACTAGCAGCTCCCTTTAAATTGTGAACCGATTTAACTCCAATAAGTTCCCTAAGATAGGTGAATTGCTCCCTTGCTAATGCTTTTGTAAAAATATCAGAAACTTGCTCATTTGTAGAACAATGAACCAGGTCAATCACTCCTTGCTGCAATGCTTCCTTTATGAAATGATATCTTCTGTTTATATGCTTGGTTTTCTGATGAAAAATAAGATTCTTAGTGATAGCTATGGCTGAAGTATTGTCACAATCATTGGTGTTGTGACTGTTTGCATTTCACCAAAGTCTTCCAAGACAAATCTTAACCAAGTAGCCTGTGTTGTTGCTTCAGATGCATTGATATACTTTGCTTTATCTGTGGATAATGCAATACATTGTTGTTTGAATGAAGACCAAGAGAAAACCCCACTGCCAAAGGTTAAAGCATACCTGGATGTGATTTTCATATCATCCTCTGAACCACTCCAGTCACTGTCACAGAATCTCACTAAGATTGCTCCTTCACCTTTCTTGTATTCCAAGCCAAAATCAAGAGTTCCTTGAACATATCTTAGTACTCTTTTTGTTGTCCCATAATGCTTATTAGTAAGGCAATGCATAAACCGTGATAATAGACATGCAACATACATTATGTCAGGTCTAGTTGTTGTGAGATACAACAAACTGCCTACAATTTGTCTATACTGAGCTTTATCTGCAGCTCCACTTCCATCTTATTTTCTTAGTTTATCACCTGGAACCAATGAAGTACTCACAGATTTACAATCCTGGAGTCCAAATTTCTTCAATAGAGATGAAGTGTACTTTCTCTGGTGAATGAAAATACACTCCTCAGTTTGCATTACTCTCATACCAAGAAAATGATGTAAGAGTCCCATATCAGTCATCTCATATTTGTGCATCATATCAGATTTAAAATCATCCATAAACTTTTAACAACTTCCAGTATATATTATATCATTAACATAAATTGATACTATAATCATTTCTGAGTCTCCCTTACACTTGGTATACAGAGTTGCCTCACTGATGCTTTTCTTAAACCTACATAGTGTAAGATATGAGTCTATCTCACCATACCACGCCCTAGGTGCCTGTTTTAGACCATACAATGCTTTATGCAATTTGTAAACCTTATCTTCCTCTCTTTGCACAATAAACCCTTCTGGCTGATCAACATACACTTCCTCTTCTAACACACCATTCAGGAATGCTGATTTCACATCCAGTTGAAACAGTTTCCATTTGTTCTTTGTAGCCAGTGCAATCAGTGTTCTAATTGTGTCTAACCTTGCAACAGGTGCAAAGGTTTCATTATAGTCTATTCCTGGCTTTTGTGCATAGCTTTTTACAAGAAGTCTAGCCTTGTTCTTTTGAGCTGACCCATCCAAGTTCAATTGAGTTTTGTACACCCATTTCACTCCAATCACAGGTTTATCATATGGTATTTTCATTAGTTCCCAAGTTTGATTTTTCTCAATCATGCCAATTTTATCTTCCGTTGCTTTCTTCCATCCTTCATCCTGTGCAGCTTCATTATAGCACTCTGGTTCAATGATATACACATGACATCTTTCATAAATTTCACTCAGATTTCTATATCTCAAAGGAGTATTATCAAACTGAGGTGTAGAAATTGAGCTGCTTGATTCACCATAGTCAGTAGGTGGACAGTCTGCAATTTGAATCTAAGAACCTCCAGAAATAGTTGGTTCCATGGAATCTAAACGTTCATCAACTTCATTCATTTCCAGAGATTCATTTGCAAAAAATGGAATGCACACTTCCTTGACCTTATGTTTTTTCCAATCCCATTTGCCATTTTCATCAAAAATCACATCCCTTGAGAGTATCACCTTCTGTGTTTCAGGATTCAATAATCTGTATCCTTTCTCACAAGTGCTATATCTGATAAAGATACCAATAACACTAGTTTCTTCAAGCTTATGTCTCATTTTTCCTGGAATAAGAGAATAACCCATTGAATTAAACACTCTCAGATGCTTGATCCTAGGTTTTCTTCCACTGAACTTCTCAAAAGGTGTCACATTCTTCAATGCTTTTGTAGGGCATTTGTATAGTAAATACACATATGTAATCACAGCTTCACCCCAAAGATTATAAGGAAGACCTTTCTCATGAATCACGCATTTAGCCATTTCCACTATAGTTCTGTTTTTCCTCTCTGCAACTCCATTATGTTGTGGAGAGTATGCAATGGTGAGTTGCCTCTCCAAACCCAAAGCTTCACAGAACTTTTCGAACTCATTTGAGGCGAATTCTTCTCCTCTATCCATTCTCAATTTCTTCACAGAATAGCCACTTTGAAGTTCCAGCCTTGAATTTCTTAAATACATGGAAAACATCTGACTTGTGTCTCAAAAGATATATCCAGCACATCCTCGAGTAGTCATCAATGAATGTAACAAAGTATCTATTTCCATTTATTGTTGGTGTTTGCATAGGACTACACACATCTGAGTGTATGAGCTCCAATGGTAGACTTGCTTTCCAAACTGATTCCCTTGGAAAATACTCTTTGTGATTCTATCCAAATGCACATCTTCACCGTCATGCATTTTAGGTAATCCAAGAACCATATCATGCTCCTGCAATTGTTTCAGACTCCTATAATTCAAATAACCAAACCTTTTATGCCACATTGTACTAAACAGATGCATATTAGTTTTCAGTGCCAATTGATCATTTGATTTGAACACAAGTGGAAAGCATCTATTCCCCTTTTGCTTCATACTAACGACTAAATTTGTCAGAGTTCTGTCATAAAAAATATCCACCTTATAATCACCAAACACCAGGAAATACCCATGTTTAGTCATCTGTCGAACACTAAGAAGGTTCTCTGCCAGTCCAGGTACTAACATAACTTATCTTTTGTACCTCTTCCCCTTGTCAATATCAATAACCAAGGTTCCTTTGCCTTTCACATCAGCCAGAACCCTTGTGTCAACTTGCACTTTTGCCTGAACACTTCTATCAATGTCCATAAGTAACTCTTCTCTCGAGGTCATATGGTTATTGCACACACTGTCTATATACCAGGCATCACTGGCAGCTTTCACTTCATTTGATTGCTTCACCATGAAAAGATTTCCAGGTTCTCCCACCTTGTTTGCAAAGTTTCTTTGCTCTCCCGCTTTGTTTGCAAAATTCCCTTGCTGAACATTCTTGTTAAGATTGCAAACTCTGGCAATATGACCAAGTTTTCCATACTTGTGACATTTAATCTTCCCTTTCAGCCAACATTCTCCATAGTGAAGTTTATCATAGTATTTACAAGCACATCCGTGTTATTAGCTTCATTCCTTACATCTAGAGTAAGCCTGTTAGTCCACTGTTTACCTTTGAACTTGAAGTTCTACTGAGATTTTGATCCACCAGTATTGGTATGTTGATTATCAAATTTACTGCTCTTAGATGAAATATCTAAGCTAGCAAATGCACGTTCAGTGCTACTCTCTTCATGTATGGTTAATCTTAGTTCATACCCTTTCAATGTAGCAACCACATCTTGTGCATCAATTTCATCAATATTTTAGTGTTTGCTGTAACAGAAGCAATACTGTCATATGTTCTGGGCAAACTAATCAACAACTTTTTCACAATTCTTTGATTACTAAGGCCTTCTCCATAATTTCCCATTTGATTTATCAAATCGAACAATCTAGCTAAATATGCAGCTAGAGATTCACTTTCACTCATACGGGTATACTCAAAATCACGACACAGACCTTGTAATTTCACAGATCGTACCTGTTTGTCCCCTACATACTCTTGCTTTAGAATACCCCAAGCTACTTTCGCAGTTTCCAAAGTTGCAATGCATGGAAAAATTTGATTCGATTCCACTCCCTGAATAATTCCAAGAGCCCTTGCATCCTTGACTAGATTTTCACTATGCAACTTCTTCTCCGCCTTAGTGAGCTCTCTTTCCTCCTTTGCTGAAGTAGGAAACCCTCGCTCAACAATGTTCCATAACTCGTGGGATTAGAAAATTGTTTTCATTCGAATCTGCTAGAAATCGAAACTTTCTCCATTGAATACCAGAGCTCGAAGCTCCCTTCCACCAGATCCAGCCATGTTAGACTTAGATCACACCTTTCTCTACTATTTCTTTGCAATGATGTGTTGCAAACACTCGCTCACTATCTCTCACAAAATCAACACCCAGAGATTTTAGACCCAACCTGGCTCTAAGGCCATGTTAGTGTAAGAAATTGAGCTCTGTGAGATGTGACTCACAGATTCTAACAGAGAATGAAAGAATTAACAGTACAAAAATGGAGAAGATGATGCAATAGAGAGAGACTAAGTAGAAAAAATGACTTTGCAAAATTCTTCACACACTTTCATTCATCACCAAGTGAGAGAGGAATATCTCTCTCTTCTTAATTGTTTACATTTCTGTTTTGGCAGTATTCAAAATTACATCCAAGCAATCCTAGCCATCCATCTTACACCCTATGAGATAAAGACACATGTACATTTACTTATTTAAGACCTATGAGACTTAGATAAGAAAACATACACACAATTTAGCTAATCATCCTAGCAACATGAGCTAGAAATACAACAGCCACATCATATCACAATTTACACTAACAATTATTATGAGCTTTATTTCTTCTTCTCTCTCTATAGTTTCTCTCTCTAAGTTGATTCTTCTTCATGCTTCAATTCTGCTGAGTTAATAAGGCCCATGGCCACAGATGAAAGTAAAACCTGCCAGCTTATCAACAAACTCAAATTGATTCATGACCATTGATCCAATAGCACATTTTGAGATAAGCTAAATACACCATGCATGCTGCTGTCAAGTTCCACTATATTAAGAGTAATACTATTTATACCATGTTTTTGTACCACATTTCTATACCACTTTAGGTGGCATCTGATGTGGACAACCACATCATTTGAAAAATTTTCAAAACCCAAGGAAATGAAGGAGAAAGACTCCTCATATACCACAATCATCATTTAATTAACTAATTTTTCTTAATTATTAGTTTATTAAATAATAAACTAAATTTAAAAATCTGATTAATTCAAATGATGTGGCTGTCCACATCAAATGCTATCTAAGCTGGTATGAAAATGTGGTACAAAAATATGGTATGAATAACATTACTCATAATTAATATACGGACCCATGACTTAGTTATCAAGAACCAGGACCCCACTGACCCAATCACCAATTATGATTTCCAACAAATTCAAACAATTTAAGATTCTAGAGAAAAGTAGGTCGACCTACATGTGGAGAAAATTTTTTGTGTACCCACAATGTCATTTTTAAGGACGGGACTCTTCTGGAAAAGAGGATAAGCACGGTGATAGTAGCTAGCACACTGATCGTCCCATTCCTATAAAGTAATCTCCATTTGTGCAAAACTACAACACATTTGTGACTTTGGCGTAATCAGAAAATACAGAAGTATGTGTTCCACTGTAGAATCTGCCAATAAGCCTCATGCGGTTTGTATTCCGGCTCCTGCGCAGAGCCATATAAAGGCAATGCTAAAACTAGCCAAGCTCCTTCACACTAGAGGCTTTCACATAACCTTTGTCAACACAGAGTTCAATCACAAGCGCTTTCTTAAGTCTCAAGGCGCCAAGTCTCTTGATGGCTTGCCGGATTTTCGGTTTGAAGCGATCCCAGATGGCCTTCCGGATTTGGATGAGGATGCTACCCAAGATTTCACTTTGCTTGCTGAGGCCGTCATGAAAGATAGATTCTTGGCTCCGTTCCGCGACCTCCTTGTAAGACTCAATGAAAAGGCAAGCTGTGTTCCTCCAGTGACTTGTATTGTTTCAGATGGATTTATGTCCCCATTCGCCATCACAGCTGCTGAAGAATTTGGGCTCCCTATTGCCTTGTTCTTCACTATTGCTGCATGCAGCTTCATGGGGTTTAAACACTACCGCGCTTTGATCGAAAAGGGACTTGTACCACTCAAAGGTGAGACTGATATCAATTAATTAATGACTCTTAATTAGAAAATTAGCGTAGTCTTACGTTTATTCCTCAATTCCAGTCAAGATAGCACACACATAAATAGTTTGTTATTTTTCGTGTCTAGGGTTAAGTTAGTGAGCAGGCAATTGTAAATCAAATATAGGAATACTACAAGATGCTTTCCTCCTTAATTTGTTTTCCTTTTATGTGTAATGTCCAACTTTTTTTCCTTGAAGCTTTCAAATTAGGTGCATTATTCTGTCCCTTTAATTAGTTGCATTAATTTGAATATATATAAGTAGGTACATTGGTTACTACAGCTATTACTTTTTATAATTTTGTAGGACACAATAATACATACATACATACATACATACATACATATATATATATGTATATATATATATATATATATATTCCTTGGCAAAAGTAATGCACCTCATCAAAAATGTTATTCTTATCAACAAATTTTTAATAAAAAACACACTTAATGAAATTTTAGTAATAAGAAATACAAAAATGTTATTCTTACCATCAATTTGTACAATCCCTTTAATAGAGATGAAACCTACATTTGTTGGTGAGCCTACCTCTACTAAAGAGATGGTATAAATAAATGTTAATTGTCACGCTACTCTAAGAAATATTGTTTCTTAAAAACAATTAATTTCTAGAAACAGTGGTAACTATTTCAAAAACATGTGACACTGTTTCTAGAAAAATATATTTTTTATAAATTAAAAAAAATTGAGTGTTTTCCATGAATAAAATTTCATGAAAATAATTTAAGATATATATATAAGAGAGAGAGGGGGGCAAGGTGAAAGTGGAGAGAGGACGAGAACCGGGAGAGAGAAGAGGGGAAGAGAGAAGACGGAGAAAGATAGGTAACAAAAAAAGAGACATAAATCTGGTGGAAAGAGAAAAAAAGCCACGTGAAAGATGAGAGCTAGAGAAAGAAAGTGTGCATGGTAGTGTGTCGAGTTTGCACGTCAGCATGCGTAAAGTTATTAATATTGTATAAGATTGATTATCTTTTTATCTATTTATCTGTCAAAATAATCTGCTAATTAGAGCTTATCTTTGGGCTTAATTTTCTGATATCATTCTTCTTACTAAGGAGGAAAATATATATTGTATAAGATTGATTTACAAGGAAGGAAACACCAAATAATATCTATCCTAATTACATCGTGATTACAAGGACCCAAAAAGGTAACTAAGCTAATTTCAAAGGTCAACTCTCCAATACTCCCCTCAAGTTGGTTAAGATGTCCGCAATTGATCCTCTGACTTTATGAATGGGAATTGAATAATATTCCCATCCAACTTCTCCTTAATGAAGTGTCTGTCAACTTCCACATGTTTCGTGCAATCATGCTGGATTGGATTGGGTGAGATATCAATGGCTGCTTTATTATCACAAAACAAATTCAAAGCTGACATTGAAGGACACCTGAGTTCTGTGAGTAACCTTCGAAGCCATAATAATTCACATACTCCTTTTGCCATACCCCTGTATTCCACTTCTGCACTTGATAAAGCAAATACTTTCTGTTTCTTACTTCGCCAAGTCACTAAATTTCCCCCCACTAATGTAAAGTATCCAGATGTGGACCATCGATCAGTAATATTCTCTGCCCAATCTGCATCGGTATAACCTTCTATCTGGCAATGACCATTCTTGGAAAACATGATGCCTCTACCCGGGGAGGACTTTAGGTACCATAGAATGCGTTCAACCGCACCCATATGAGTGTCACTCGAGAAATGCATAAATTGACTTACAACACTTACTGCATATGCAATATTAGGCCTGGTATGAGATAAATAAATTAACCTCCCAACTAACCTTTGATAACGATCTCGGTTAGTGGGAACTTGATTAGGGTGTACATCAAGATGGTGATTTTGGATTATAGGGGTGTCAACTGATTTACAATCAAGCATTCCGGTTTCGGCTAACAAGTCAAGAACATATTTTTTTTGAGATAGAAATACACCTTGTTTAGATTGAGCTACTTCTACACCCAAGAAATATTTCAATCCACCAAGATCTTTCATCTCGAACTCACTTGCTAAATAATCTTTCAGCTTTGAGATTTCCTCTTTATCATCACCCGTAACAATCATATCATCCACATAAATAATAAGTGCTGTCAATTTACCCATTTGACGTTTCAAGAAAAGTGTATGATCGGAATTGCTCTGCGTGAACCCATACTTCCTTATAGTTGTCCGGAACCTACCAAACCATGCCCAAGGTGATTGTTTCACACCATTCCGGGTTGTGAAACCGATGCATAATCAGGTGGAATATCCATATACACTTCTTCTTTAAGATTACCATGTAAGAAAGCATTTTCACATCAAATTGTTGTAATAACCAATCCAAGTTAGCCGCCAACGAAAGTAACACTCTTACCTTATTAATCTTTGCTACTGGAGCAAATGTTTCTATATAATCAACACCATACGTCTGAGTGTATTCCTTGGCCACCAATCGTGCTTTGTATCGTTCAATCGACCCATCAACTTTGTACTTGATGGTGTACGCCCATCGACATTCCACTCTTTTCTTTCCTCGAGGTAGCAGAACTAAATCCCATGTTTGATTTTTTTGAAGTGCATCCATTTCTTCCTCCATTGCCTTGGTCCATCGATCATCAGATAGTGCCTTCTTCAATGAACTTGGTGTGCTATCATTGGATATTTGTTGTACAAAAGCTTTGCTGGGTTCTGATAATTTATGTGATGACATATAGTTGGCAATGAAATATTTAGAGGCTTTTGTTGTTTCCGGTGAATATCAATTGGGTGGCTTTCTCTGGTTGTGCCTGAAAGGTAATTGATAATTCGGAACATCGGATACATCAATAGGGATAGTAGATCTTACCTCAAGAATATTCTCAGGAGTATGATCATCTGGTGGTACTATATTTTAAGATGAGGGGGAGTAGTACTAGTAGAAGTTTCAAGATCGGCAAGTGGTAGCATTAGTACCATGGGTGAGGACGGCATTGCCGTGCCCGCTGGTTCTTTGGGCAGTGATGTTGCCTCTGTTGGCTGGGTTGGCAGTGTAGCCACTACAGGCTTGGCTAATAGTGGCAGCGGAAGATCAGTGCTAGCAACTAGGGTCTAAACCTGCTCCCCATGCAGTGTTTCCCCTTCAAAAGAAGGGTTGGAAGAAGCCGAAGTGTAATACATCTCAGACTTAGAAAAAGTAACATCCATGGTAGTATACATTTGAAATGAAGGATGGTGGTAGCAACGATACCCTTTCTGATGTAGTCCATAACCCATAAAAACGCAACGGATAACACATGGGTCAAGTTTTGTCCATCGATTTTTATGTAGATGAACAAAGGAAACACATCCAAAAACTCACGGTGAGAGCACTAAATTGGACTGTAAAGGCACGAATGTAGCAAGAACTTACAAAGGTGTAAGAAAGTTAAATACTTTAGATGGCATGCGGTTGATAAGGTAAGTGGCAGTCTGAAGAGCAACATCCCAAGAGGAGTGGGGACCATTCACCCCAATCAATAGCGATTAAGCCGTTTCTAATAGATGGCGATTTTTTCGCTCAGCCACCCTATTCTGTTGAAGAGTCTGAGGATACGTAGTCTCGTGAAGGATTCCGTGATAAATCATAATTAACATTTTCATCGCCATTATTAGAACGCAAAATCCAGATTGTAGTTGAATACTGTGTCTGAACCATGGTGTGAAATGTCTTAAGTGCCAAAAACACATCACTTTAATGCTTAAGAAGGTATAACCATGCCATCCGTGTGCAATCATCTATGAAAGTTACAAACCACCTAATACTAGATGAAGTAGTAATCGAAGATAGTCCCCAAACATCCGAATGAACAAGACCAAAAGGAATAACACTTTTATTAGAATTCAACGGATAAGAAATACGGTGACTCTTGGCATGTATGCAAGTGTCACATTTAAAGTCTGAAATTGAACAACCAACAAATAGATCCGGAAACATATACTGTAAATAATTAAAAGACGGATGACCCAAATGGTGTTGCCATAACCATATCTAACGCCGCTTGTGATCAACGGCTTCTTGGGTGAGATTGACCCGTCCTGTACTGACATCATCCACAAAATAAAGATCCCCCCTCTTAGTACCATGACCAATTATCTCATTCATGAGAATATCCTGAATAAGACAAAACTTTGAATACAATAGTACACAATAGTTCAATTGCTTAGTAGCTTGGCCAAAAGACATCAGTTTATGCTTTAGTGAAGGTACAAGTAGTGTATGCGGCAAAGAGAGGGTAGTTGTGAGGCGTACAGTGCCAGCGCTAGTTACCGGTGAGGTGACACCATTAGCATTAGTAATATTTCGTCGAAGTGAAACAGTATCACAAGCTAAATTAGTAGGGTCATAGGTCATATGGTCTGTGGCACTGGAGTCAATGATCCAACTAGATTGAGTATCACCATTATTCATATTAAAAGCATAACCACAGTTACCTGAGGACCCCGGAGGCATGTCGGAAGAACTCGAACAGGAAGAGGATTCATGGTAGGGTCGGTTAGGGTAGTAGTGTTTAGGGTTGTAATGTTTAGTATAAGGGTAGGATTGGTTAGGATGAGGTTGTTTTCATCGTTGAGTGGTGGTAGGTTCTCCATGGGAAGGCCGAGTTTGCTTGAGGGAATGGGTAGAGCAAAAATCCTAGGATCTCTGTTCTAATACCATGCTAATTAGAGCTTATCTTTGGGGCTTAATTTTCTAATATCATTCTTTTCACTAAGGAGGAAAATATATATTGTACAAGATTGATTTAAAAGGAAAGAAACGCTAAATAATATCTATCCTAATTACATTCTGATTACAAGGACCCAAATAGGTAACTAAGCTAATTACAAAGGTCAACTCTCCAACATAATCTACATTATGCCTATGAATATAAATATGATTATTTATCCCTGTAAATATAATTAGATATTTGATTAAGTAAATTATTTTGGTATACCTATAATTTTCCAGCTATGTTATATTCAAACTAATGTACCTAATCAAATTATTAAAGTCTTCTTTTCCAACCTATTGCGTCTCAGGTTCAAACCCATCATACTCCCTTTACAGTAAATTAGTGTAGAATATTGCTGTATTAAAAAAAAAAAAAAAACTAATATTACTAATCAGATGACTAAAATCAAGATTTTTCTGACAGTTGGTTCTAATGAAAATCTGAATAATTAATGGCACTCTGTTTAGACATGATAAAAAAGGTACAGGAAGAAAAATTGACATTCTGCCATTCCCAATTTTTCTTTTGCTACTTTATAACATTGCCAAGTTTTACGACTTTGTTTAGGGAGATGTTATTTTATGGAGATGTTATTGATACTCTAAAAACGTTATTTTGCACTATTTTGCTACTTATGAAATGTTTGGAGTGCAAAATAATTTTTTTAGCTTGCCAATAACACCATTTGCTAATTAACTGCTTGTTTATAGACATACATGCAAATGTAATTCTTGTTAAATTAATTAATTGGTTTTTAATGTAGATAAGAGCTATTTGAGAAATGGATTTTTGGACAAGGTCATCAATTGGATTCCAGGAATGAAGGACATTCGTTTGAGGGATCTCCCAACTTTATTCCGAACCACAAATCTCGATGACACCATGCTTAACTTGTGCATGAACGTAACTGATGAAGTTCACAAGCCTCAGCAGTTATTCTTCTTACTTTTAATGCGTTGGAGCAAGATGTTTTGCGTGCTCTTTCATCTATGCGTAATATTCCACCTGTTTATACCATCGGCCCGATCGAATTACTTCTCAATCAGATACCGAAAGACCCTTCGAAGTTTGGTGGGTACAGTCTATGGAAAGAAGAAACTGAGTGCCTCCCATGGCTCGATTCCAAGGCACCAAACTCAGTTGTTTATGTGAATTTCGGCAGTATAACGGTCATGACACCGGAACAACTTGTGGAGTTTGGTTGGGGACTTGCAAATAGCAAGCTTCCATTCTTTTGGGTAATTAGGCCTGATTTGGTTATCGGTGAATCAGGGATTTTGTCACCTGATTTTTTTGCCGAAACAAAAGAAAAAGGCCTAATAGCAAGTTGGTGCCCACAAGAGCAAGTTCTAAACCATCCATCAGTTGGAGGGTTTTTAACACACAGTGGTTGGAATTCAACCATGGAGAGTTTGACTGCTGGCGTGCCTATGCTTTGTTGGCCATTTTTTTCTGACCAGCAAACTAACTGTTACTATACTTGCAATAAATGGGGGATTGGCATGGAGATTGATAACGATGTCAAGAGAGATGGAGTACGGAAGCTTATTAAAGAGTTGATGGAGGGAGAGAAGGGTAAGAAAATGAAAAATATGGCCATGGAGTGGAAGAAACTAGCAGAAGAGGCTACTGGTCCACTTGGTTCTTCATCCACAAACTTTGACAACCTAGTGAATAATGTTCTATTAAGGAACACTTAGATGTTATACATCAGAATAATTATCTAATTTTTCTGTGATTTAGTTTGTTGCTATGGTGTAAAAAAAAATGTTGCTTTGGTTGGTCTTAAGGCTGTTTGGTATTGCTATGATTTCTAAAAAAACTGATTCTGTTGTGCTGTGAGAATAAACAGTTGTAAAATAAAGTTGTTGAGTGTTTGGTAAACTTTTTTTTATTTGAAAAAGTACTTTTAACAACAACAAAAATGTGTCTAATTGTGTTGTGAGAACAAACGCTAATCTTTTCGAAAGCACAACTAAAACTAACACCTGAAGCCCCAAGAGAGCAATTTTCTTAGAAATATCACTTTTAAATCTTGTCTGCATAGAATGGAGATTGATTGGAGGAATAGAGAGAACAACTTGTAGTTGCTCATGATGGAATTCATGTACCACATATGCAGATTCATCATTATTTGTTAAGCCTGTTGGCAATTTTGTAGTAATTCTACTATACTATATGTTGATACCATTATCATCACAGGGTGTGCATCACAAGCTATCAATGAGGTTATTCACTCTCTCACTCAAGAATTTGATATTAAAGATTTGGGGACCACTTCATTATTTTCTAGGAATACAAACCTTGCATAAAAAGGATGGTTTGTTTCTGTCTCAGGATAAGTATGTCATATATTTACTTACCAAATCTGAGATGTTGATGTCTAAAACCTACACTACTCCATGTTTACCATACAATAGACTATTGAAGGATGATGGAAAGCCCTACAATAATCCTGCATTGTACAGAAGCTTGGTTGGTGCACTACGATACCTGACATTTACTAGACTAGACATTGCTTTTGCAGTGCATCAGGTCTGTCAATTTATACAGTGCCCTATGGAATCTCACTTTATGGCAGTAAAGAGAATTTTAAGATACTTAAAGGCTACTCAGGGTTGTGGCATTCATTATGTCAAGGATCATTGGATGTCATTGCATACAGTGATGCAGATTGGGCAGGTGACCTTAATGACAAGGAGGTCAATTACTGGCTTGGTTGTTTTCCTTGGTTCCAATCCAATTTCTTGGTCCTCAAAGAAACCAAACACTATCTCTTGCTCATCTACTAAAGTTGAATATAGAGCTCTGTCAACTACAGTTGCTGAAATCGACTGGATTAAACAACTATTGGTTTTCCTGCAAGTTCCTTTTTTTTGGTAAACCTCTTCTATTTTATGACAACTTATCAACTATAGCTCTCACTTGCAGTCCAATTCAGCATCAAAGAGCAAAACATATTGAGATCAATGTGCATTTTGTTTGAGAGGGAGTTGCCAAATAGCAAGTGCAGGTCCATTTTTTCTCTTCAAATAAGTAGTTTGTTGATATACTCATTAAAAGATTGTCTTCACCATTGTTTCAAACACACTATGCCAATCTCAAGCTCAGTTTCTCTACCCCTGAACTTGAGGAAGGATGTTAAAAGCATTAAGATACATTCGTTATAGATTTGATAAGTGTCAAGAGATTAAGAAAGTAGTTCAGTTTGTTAGAAGTGTAGCTTAGAGTGTAAACCATTATAGCTATGATATATATAGCTTGTAATGTACTATTGTAATTCATTAAGAAGATATCAATACATGCAGAAGATTTCTTCCTTTCTAAGCTTTCTCAATCCTTTCTTTCTCTTTATCTTTGCTCTTACTGTAAGTTCTTCAATGGTTAATATCATGAAGAAAGTTGAGGTTTCACCATAAAACCAATTGGCAATAAGGGGAATAGCCACCTTACTTGTAAGCACATGTAAGGTCCTCCTCTCATCAATGTAGGATTCATTCTCAACACGCCCCCTCACGTGTGGTAAATTTCAAGCCTAACGCGTGGACAACACAATAGGGTGAGACATGAAGCGCGTATGACCCTTTGGCTTCACACGTGGGATAACTTGACTCTGATACCATGAAGAAAGTTGAGGTTCCACCATATTAACACCAATTGGCAATATGGGTAGTAGCCCATCTTACTTATAAGCCCGTGCAAAGTCTCTCTTCTCATCAATGTGTGATTCATTCTCAACGCCACCAAATTTGTTTTTTTCCTGCAATTCTTTTTTCTTTTTTCTTTTTTTCTTTTCTTTCTTTTCTTTGTTTTCTTCCTCAAACTCATAACTAAACTAAATTAAGAAGAAAAATCAAATAAAGCATATAAGGCTCCATGATAAAAGTTACACCACAAACATTTTCAATTCCACTCGAACTGAAGGACGAAGTATATAGACAGATAAAAGTTCACCACATGATCAACAATTTCAACAAGAGAAGATAGCACAATATCACCATCTAAAAGAGTAGTAATTTTGGAAGAAAATGCCTACCATGAGCATAAACATTGAAAAAAGCAGCAAACCATTTAATATGAGCATGATTGCGCCAGAAAGCTTCTTACATACGAAGAGCATTAAATATAGCCGTCTTGCCTCAATTTCTTCATTAAACCTCTCTTGAGAGTTCTCAGTAGAATAATTAATATTTTGAATATTATGTGGTTTTTCCTTAACCATGGTGACGTTTTTATGGACATCACCACAAACACTATAATTCCAATCTCGAAGACAGCACTGAAGGGCCGTAAGCTTTAACAAAATAGCAAACATATATAAGACACGCATAAGCACTAGTTGATTGTCAGCACTTAGTCACCACATCAATAAAACTAGAATATAATGTCCACACATGGACTAAAACCGAAAAGGTCGAGGTCCCGAAGGTAGAGTAGCGGAAGCCGAAACAAGAAGACAGTTGTGATCAGATACAACTCTCGGCAAAGCAGAACAACTTTTGTGTTCAGTAAAATTAAAAAAGCACGAATACATATTTATGTTCGATGAAACTGAACAGGGCACACATCAATTGTGTTCTTAGACCACTACTGTTGCAGTGAGCATTGTCTCAGATGGTTTCATGAGCTTCTCAATCACAGCGGCTGAAGAGCTTGAACTTCCTATTGTGTTGTTCTTTCCTGCAGCTGCTTGTGGCTTCAAGAGATTCAAGCATTATCAGGCTTTCCCCGCAAAAGGATTTACAACACTAAAAGGTGGAGGGGAAGTGCAAGAAAATGAAGAACTCATTAGTGTATCTGATTTTTTATTTTTTAATTTAACTATACTCACTGTTTTTAATGCTGCAGATGAGAGTTATATGTCAAATGGCTACTTAGACACTGTCATAGATTGAATAACAGGAAGGCGGGAATGAAAGATATCCGTCTAAGGGACCTTCCAGCCTTTCTACGAACTCAAATCTGAATGACAGTGCGTTTTTCTTAACAAGTGAAGCAACTAAGAGAGCACATAAAGCTTCTGCGGTTGTAATTCATATTATCGAAGCCATTGGCCCTCTCCAGTTGCTTATCAATCAAATATAAGAAGACCTTTTGAAGTCTGGGATACAGCCTATGGAAAAAGGAAGCCTGATTGACTTCCATGGCTCGACACCAAGGTGCCAATTTCCTAAAAATGGGTGGTATGGCATGTATTTGACAGTTGTTTTGGCACCTTCACATGGCAAAACGGGTTGGTGAAAGTGCTCTAAAACGATTTAAACTCAAGTATTATTTCTTGAGCTGATCAAAATTAATATCGGCAACATTTCGATTAAATTTTCACTACACAATGAAAGATTAGCAACATATTAAAAACTATTTATATCAGTAACCATGACTGAAAATAGATCATTTTAAGCAAGAACACTTTGTTGTGCACATTTAAGTTTAGCCAAGTTAACTAGAGTACCGTATCCAGCCTCTACACTTAAATTTCAATTCCCTCTAACTTAGTGTAATTACCCTGTCGTTTGCTTTAAAACAAATCACTTTTGTGTAAAGTTTGTTAATTATTCTTTTATTACTTAGTAGGGTCTTAAATTAAAATCCCTATTTTGAATTGGAAAATTTTGTAAATATCACTTAAATACGGGACTTGGTCAAGAAAAAAAAAGCCGGGAAAATTAGCGAGAGAGGGAAAAGGAGGGCCAAAATCAAAATTTAACGAAAACCAAATACGAAGTCGAAGTGCCTCCTCGATTCCCAATACTACCTCACTGCTGCTGTGAGCGGAGTAATTCAGAGAGAGAGAGAGATGAAGACTGAAGCAAAACGCTTCGCCATCGAGATCGAAGACGACGACGAGTTCCTTTCTCAGGTAGCGGCGGCCGAGGCCGAAGCGCTCGCCTACAAGCGCCGTCGCATCAGCACCGTGCCCGCACAAAACGCCGCCGTTTCCTTCAGTTCCCACGCGAATAAAAAATTAGGAGCGGACCACGACGACGGCGGCCTCTACACCGCTGCTCTCAAGGGAAGTAATCGAGCACTCCCTGACACTCCCCGCGGTGGATTATCCAGAGGGAGGGTCAATGTCGGGGCGGCCGGAACGACGGCGTCTCCGCTGGTGGTGATACGTGCTTCAAGTGCGGGAAGCCGGGGCATTGGGCCCGCGATTGTGATGCCCCCAGCGGAGGAGGAGGCGGTGGTGGGTATTATGGTAATTTTGGTGGCGGCGACTCTTCGATTTCTGTTCCGGAGAAAAATTGCCCTTGTGGGTATGGAGCCTGCCTGGTCCTCACTGCAAATACTGAGAAGAATCCGGGTCGAAGGTTTTACAAATGCCCTCTGAGACAGGTTCAAAAACCCATATCCATTTCTTCTTTTATTTTTAATATTTTTTCTTGGATTTAAGAGAACAATGGAGGATATGGTTACTGATTTTGTATAATGTTACTAAATTTTGACAGGAAAATGGAGGCTGTAGTTTCTTTGAGTGGTGTGACAATGCTGCTTCTGGGCCAAATGCTACGGCTACTACTGGTAGCGCTACTAGAAGCCATAGCTATGCTGCATCTGATTCTTCGTTTCCAGCTCTAGAATGTCCCTGCGGTGGCGGTGTCTGCTTAATCTTAACTGCCAAAACATGGCAAAAATATCGGCAGCCAATTCTACCGTTGTCCTGCGAAGGAGGTACCTTTTAATTTGTTGAGCCTAATTCATTGATATGGGTACAGTTAGATAAATTATGTTGCAAATTTGCAATCTGTATTGTGTATGGTATGTGTTTGAGTTAATGTCGAAAGCAGAGTTTGTTTGAATTGAAATGAAGTAGGTTAATTGCTTCATTGTTTTGCTGGTTTAGGGAAGCTCTTGTGGGTTCTTCAAGTGGTGCAATGAGCATACTGCGGCAGCTGCTGGTGTTCCTGGTCGTGGTGCAAAGGTGCAATATGGTTTGAGCGAGGCAAACAACAAGGGGTATGTTGTAACTACTGGTTCTTCCTGCTTTAAGTGTGGAAAGGAAGGGCATTGGGCAAGAGATTGCCCAACAGTTCCTTCGTATAATGCTGCTCCAGCCGAAATGGGAGCACGGTCTGCTTCAGGGGGCTCTTGCTATAAGTGCGGCAAGCCAGGGCACTGGGCGCGCGACTGCCCTTCAGGTTAAGGTGCAATGTACTTCTGAAACACCACCATTTGCTGGAGTTTACTGTTTGTGTTGAAAGTTTGCAGGACTGGTTGTTTCTTGATGTGATAATTTAAGAAAGGATTAATCCAATCATGGTAAGCCTGTGTATAGTTTTGAGAAGTTTGTGGAACGAGTGTTTAGAAATTGAGGACATGTTGTTTGCCCATCGTTTCGTTTCGCAATTGAAATTACTTAGTTTGATTTCCCGCATTGAAGAGTTTATAGTTTATGCCAGTAATGTGATGTGATGAATGCTGGCAATTGAATGGTAGTTGAGGTCCTATTTTTTAATTTGACTGGGAAACTTGTGGAACATGTGAATAGAACATGAGGATATGCTGTTCGGCCATCGTTTCATTTCTCAATAGAAATTACACATTTCAATTCAGAGTTGGGTGGAAAAAGCTCCGTTCCTGGCTCTCCTGTAGCTAGATCCTCAGAAACCAATCCTTTGTTATAATGGGATTCCATATAAGTGAATGCTCAGTGAGCTGAAATTTTTCTGGTTTTTAGTCCATTGAGGTGAAGATCCTTGGTAAGACTGATTGGTTTGATATGTTCAACGACAGTAAATTCACACCCATGCCTTTAGTTAGAGATGTAGTTTTGGGGTAATTGTCTCTTCACATTTTCTGTACTCTTTCCGCGTGTTTCTTCCACAAGCGCCGCCTTAGTAATGAAAATGTTTTCAGCCTGTGCATGTAATCTCTAACCCTAGTATGGCCTTTCAAATAAAAGTACAGAAGAAAGATCAACCTCGCCGTCCATTATTTATTGGACTCGCTGACATTTAACGCCGCAAAATGGTCGATTGCCTATAAAGCTCGGACTGCTTGCATTTGTGAGAATGCAAATAGAAGATGAGTTCCATAGCAGTAGGTGATAAGCCTCACGCCGTATGTATTCCGGTTCCATTTCAAAGCCATATCAAGGCAATGCTGAAATTAGCAAAACTCCTCCACCATAGAGGCTTTCACATAACCTTTGTCAACACAGAGTTCAATCACAAGCGCTTTCTTAAATCTCTCGGACCCAACTCTCTTGATGGCTTGCCTGATTTTCGGTTTGAAACAATTCCTGATAGCCTTCCAGATTCAGATGAAGACTCCGCCCAAGACCCCTATTTGCTTTGTGATTCTATCAGAACAAATTTTTTGGCTCCGTTTCGTAGCCTTATAATAAAACTTAATGACATGGTAGCTTCCAGCAATGTTAGTCCTCCAGTGTCTTGCATTGTTTCAGACGGCCTCATGACGTTTACTATCACGGCTGCTGAAGAATTTAGACTCCCTATCACGCTGTTTTTTACTTTAGCTGCATCTGCATGCAGCTTAATGGGATCTGAACACTATTCTGCTTTGGTAGAAAGAGGATTTGCACCACTAAAAGGTGAAAATATTTAAGAATTTATTATATTTTAATGATTTATTGCTTGTTTCTAAATATGACATGATTGATTGGGTGTTGTAGATGAAAGCTGTTTGAAGGATGACATTCTGGACAAGGTAATAGATTGGATTCCGGGAATGAACGGTGTACGCTTAAGGGCTCTCCCCTACTGGGATAGTGACATCTTCCTTAACTTCACCGTTGAAGCAGTGGACAGAGCTCATAAAGCTTCAGCTGTTGTTTTTCACACTTTTGATGCCTTGGAGCAAGATGTTATGGATGCTCTCTCATCTATGCTTCCGTTTGTTTACGCCATTGGCCCTCTCCAACTACTTCTCAATCAGATACCAGAACACCCTTTGAAGCCTGTGGGATACAGTCTATGGAAAGAAGAAACCGAGTGTCTCCAATGGTTAAACGCCAAGGCACCAAACTCTGTTATTTATGTGAATTTCGGCAGTCTAGCGGTGATGACACCTGAACACGTTATCGAGTTTGGTTGGGGACTTGCAAATAGCAAGCATCCCTTCCTGTGGATAATTAGGCCTGATCTTGTTGCCGGGGAAATAGCAATTTTGCCACCCGACTTTGTGGCCAACACCAAGGAAAGAGGTATGATAGTAAGTTGGTGCCCGCAAGAGAAAGTCCTTAACCACCCATCAGTTGGAGGGTTTTTAACACACAGCGGCTGGAACTCAACCATTGAGAGCTTGTCTGCCTGGAGTGCCTATGCTCTGTTGGCCACTCTTCGGCGACCAGCAGACAAACTGTTACTTCACTTGCAACGAATGGGGCAGTGGCATGGAAATCGATAGTAAAGTGAAGAGAGATGAAGTGGAGAAGCTTGTTAGAGAATTAATGGAGCGGGAGAAGGGCAAGAAAATGAAAAATAAGGCCATAGAGTGGAAGAAGCTTGCGGAGGAAGCCACCGGTCCGCATGGTTCTTCATCCAAAAACTTAGACAACTTGGTGAAGCAAGTGCTATTAAACAATAGCGATGTACTGCGCGACTAGATGCGCTTCGCTGAGGCTCCTGTACTCGGTTAGCAGCATCCTTATGAATAAACTGGAACATTATGCTTTTTTTGTGTTTGTTCCCCGCTTAATTTGTCTGTGAAAGTACTTGGATTTCCTGTGTTGGAGTTAATTGTTTAGAAGCTAGCACAAATTGGAGAAAATATACAGCGATACAGTACCACCAGCTGGCTTTGCTGAGTGGTAGTACCTGTCCACTAAAATTTTGCCATGTGTACAACAAATACACATAAGCTTAAGCTGTTCAAACCCACGTTATATAAAACCAAAATGCCATTTACTCCGACGTTAAAAACCGAAACGGAGGCTACACTGATCCTCTGCCATGGCAACGCCACCCAAAAGCTTGCTGGACCGACGACGGCGAGTCTACTGACCAAATACTTTATTTTTTGATCTGCCATCTTTGTGCAATTATATCTTCTAACATTGGATGACATGTCCCGATCCCAATATACCAGGATGGGCATGTGATGGCTGACACTTTAGGGTGACGAAGCCATACTAACCAGTATGCAAGTGCTATCGGTATAGAACATCCATAGTCACATCAATGATGTACTCAACTAGGGGTATTATAGTAACCATCACCTGAAGGTGAAGCTGTACAACATTGGGTTACAACAGTGAAGAAACATGGTAGGCCTCATCACCCGAAGGTGAAGCTATACGACTTTGGGTTACACCAGAGAAGAAATATATATATAATATAACACACCGACACTAGCCATGGCTAGTGAAGCTGTTCGACATTGATTTCGCCAATGAAGCTGGGAGTATGTCATAAATATCCTTAAATGTGTCCTATAGCCATAAACATATACATACTCAGGTTGTGTGTGTGAGATGTATGAATACCCACTAATTAAGCACAAAAAACATAAATCACATTTCTTGTAACAAATCATCAAGGCTCAAAAGGTCAAAGCATCATCTCATAAACCATAATAAATCAATCATGTGAAATCATAAATTCATATTCGTGTATGCATCATATATTGTAAAGCGTAAAAAGCCATCTTTGTAACCGTATATTCAATAAATCGTAAATAAATCATAAATAATGCATAAAACGTAATATCATGAAAACATGCTTTTCATGAATGCAAGCCTAGCATTTAATAAAATAATGCAATTTAAGAAGGTGTCCACTCACAGGTACTCCGTCACCGAGGAGTTGTTTGAACTAAGGAGGATGGGATTGCCACTAACAACCCACCTAAGCACATAAAGGGACCAATTAGTAAAACCTTACTAAAACGATTGAATTTGAGAAAACGGATGTCGGATTCTGATTCGGAACGTTGAAAAATCTAAGGAGGGACTTCAGGTTCCCCTGCGCGTCACCATGCGCCAATTTGGGTCGCTAGAAAATTGGCCGGAAAAGTCACCAGTGCCGCCATGGATGGCGGCAGAGCACAGTACCTTCGATGGAGGCACGTGTGCTCTATGCACTAGGTACTACAACACCATGCGCAACCCATGTGCCCGCGAGTATGCTGTATCGCGAGGCCTCAAACTGGCCGAATTCTAGGCTATTTTTCTAAAGCTCCGTTCAAGCTCATTTCTCCATAAAAAACAATGTTCTACATGTGGAAATGAAGCTGGGAATGAGGAGAATAGATTCGTACCAAACAGAGATCGAGTGGTGGCTAAAGTTGGCCGGAAAATGCCTGCAAAAGTAGGTTCATTCATTGAAAAACTGGGGAAGGTTCCCCCAAGCTATTTATGCTTCCAACATGAGAGTATAACTTAAAAACTACCCTAATCTAACCTTAAAACACAATCTAAAGGGTTCTAGGCACTTAACTGTGTCGGGGATAGTGAGAACTTGTTGTGGGTTCGTCAGGGAAGACAATGAACAATAATCTCTGCCATTATCAGAGTTCTGGGACATTGGCCTGGGGTTGAGATGGCGAGAATTAGATGGTGGTGATGGTGGTCCACCGACGCGAATTGTGGTGGAGTTGTTGCTGTCATTGTTTGTTTGTGTGCATGCATCCGTGCCTCGAAGAGGAGAGAAGAATGCAGAGATGAGAGGGAGAGAGACAAGGAGAGAGAGAGTTCATCGGGGAGAGAAATGAGAGGAAAGAGAGGGAAAAAGAGAGAAAAACAAGGAGAGAACCGGGGGGGCCAAAAATCAAGGCACTACTACGAAACCATTTATTAGTGTCACTATAATAACCGACAAGAAATGTATATTACTGTCGGATTTTAAGCAAAATTCGACAGAAAAAGGATGTACTGGTGGATATAATAAGCGACAGAATTGCAGGCATCAGGAAATGAATTTTTAGACCGAAAATACTCTAAAACCGACAGAAATTGTGTCAGATATAACTGACAGAGTTTTTATTAATAATGAATGAATAAAAGTATTATCTGTCAGATAAAACCAACAAAAAAAATATTAATAATAAGAAAAATATAAACCACTTATGAATCATTTCTTTCCCTATCAAGTTGGCCTCCCCTGCATTCATTGCATTTTCCAAAGAACGGATCTCGAGTATTCCTGCAACAAGACAACCAACGAATAGATCCGTGAGCACCCTACAAAACTACCCCCAAACTTTATCATTCTTGCAAATCAACAGATTTTCGACATGCAAAACCAACACAGTCAACTGAGAGCATGAATCTTTAATTTGGATTTTGATCCATGTTTTGTCTCTCTTGCGTAATGTCGTCTCCAAGCTTTGGAGTCTACTCTTGTGCATACATTAGAACACGGATGGGTGTAAAAATCACAGCACATGATTTGATGATTATGTTTTATGAAACGTTTTACGAGATAACATGCTTACTAAGACTAGTTTGAATTACTACTATTTTTCCTATAACCCATGTTCTTATAGAATATTTGATGTATGAAGATATGATATTTAGAACATGTTTAGAACACCTCTTTATAGTATAGATGATGCATGACTTTATACTATGAAGTTGATTTTCAATATATGTATGTTCACTGGTTTTGTACTTACCTAGTGGTCCTTTCCGCTGCGGGACGTAGGGATATATCCGGTCCATCCCCAGCGACGGTTTGGTGTTGGCATAGGGCCTGGAGTGTGTTTTCCTCTGACTGTCTGCTCAGAGACGGGGAGACGGCATAGGGCCTGAAGTGTATTTTCCTCTGACTGTCGGCTCAGAGACGGGAAGCCGGCATGGGGCCTGAAGAGTTATCGGACATTCACTAGTGTTTATTATTTATGCGAATTATGATTTGAGACATTGCACGTCATGCTAGGTTTTGGAAAACCTATGTTTATCATTACATATATGTGTTTTCATAAAACCTGGGGGTTAGTATGTTGATAAGTGTTTTATTATATATATATATATATATATATATATATATATCAACTTGGTCCACTCATGTTTGTTTTGCGCCCCCTTCAGGACTTAGAATCGAGGCATACAATCCCAACGTCTAGGCACTTCCGCATTGGCATCTTCAAGTCCTCTTGGTGTAGGACCCACTCCTTGGTTTCATTCAATTTTTTTTAGTGTTCTAGATTAGTGGTGTGCTCTGAACACGGTCCTTATTTGCATATTAACTATTCTTTTATATTTATAAGCCTTATTTATCCCTCGTTTTCAGCTTTTACACTCAATAAATGGCTTTCGTCACCCTCGGGTGTCGGCCAGCACGTGCCTATCCTGGTATTCAGGGAATATCGGGGTCGGGGCGTGTCAAACTGTGTTGTAATCGAGTTTTAAGTTTTAACTCAAGAAAAAGAGGGATGAAGTTGAATTAGAAAATTTCCCGATTCTAAATTTTCTTGGACCGGAAAACAAAATTAAAACTATAAGAAGCAGTAATAATCGAATCCGAACCTCAAATTCAACACTTTCTTGTAATTCAAAAAATAAAAAAAAATGGGCCGATTGAATAAAATAAATCAACTTCAATTTGGTCCCAAAGGTCTCTTTTTTAAAGCTTGAGACATCCCTAACAAATCCTCAGAAGAAATATTCCTTAAAATATGCCATCTTGACTTTCAAAATACCTAAAACGTCCAGAAACGTCAATCTGGGAAAGCGGCACGCTAGGCCTTCTCTTCTTTGCCACGATCAAAGGATTTGGTAGAAAACTCTGAAACTTTGACATGAACAAGTCAACAGACTTACGAACATCCTCCAATAAAACCACTCCAAAATTCATCCATTTGATCACTTTTTGCATAAGAGGAAGTCAAAATGTCCTACATTGAAAATACATAACAAAGTATCAAAATTCTACCAAAATAATCAATAAATTATAACCAAGATTAGGGTAAATTATATAGTATAATATCACCTCATTAGTGGGCTTGGCTGAATGGCTAAGGAGTCGTGTATAGGGGAGCCACCTAACCTTATATTGGATATGTTGCCCGAAGAAAGCACTTTGCCAGAAGGAAGAATTGTTTGAGTTTTAGCTTTTAACAATTTGTAAACCAATTGGTTATTGAGGATGGATAGCTTTTCAAGCTGTTTTTGTGTGGGATGCTCTTTTTCCATTCAAGTGGGTTGAAATCTCTGGCAAAATTTTTATCTAGGTTCATGTATGCACACTATCCTCTTATTTGTATTTATTCCCCTTCAATCAATGAATAACGTAATTTTCTTCAAAAAAAAATAAATCATTTATTCATTTTCTTATATGTTTTTTTTTTATTCTGTTTAGGATAGTTAATTTATATTTGCAGAATTTAAGGGATTTATTGTTGCTTGATGTCCCTAATATTCCTTTACACTATGTTTAGATGAGAGAAATAAAATTGGAATTTGGATAAAGGTCAAAATTTATAAATTGACACGCACGAATTCCTTTGTTTGGATTCATAAACATAGAAATTTAGAATTTCAGCGTGGAAAAAAAAATTGGAATTTGGGACCTCCAATTTCCAAGTTTAAATTCCATGTAAATAGGAATTATTTCCCAATTTCTATGATTGAGAGTTTAAAAATAACAATTCTGTATTCAATTCCATTGTTCTTTTAGGTTAACCAAACAAAAAAAATCACAAATTCTATAAAATAAAATCTCATCATTTCAATTTCCGTCATTTTAAAATTCCTTAATAATTTAAAATTTCTTCATCCAAATATAGTGTTCATTTGAAATTGGAATATAAATTTTTTATGCGTTCCAATAGTTGAGTTATTCTTCTCTAGCTCTTTCGTTGTCTCTGCATTTTTTTTTTTTTTTTTTTTTTTCTGGCTGCATAGATACTCATCGCTAGGCAAATTTTGGAAGATGTCATCCGCTATTTGAAAAGCATAAGAAGACGAAACTAGAAGATGAAGCAAACTAGTAGTAGAAGAAACTAAAAAACAACAAAATTTAGAAGAATGAAAAATAATAAAAAGCCAAGAAACCATGAAAACAGGCCAACTACTTGAGGAAATTGACCAAATGGCCTAGTCACTAGTGTTTAGAGAAGGGTTGTTGGCTAGGAGAAGAAGAAATATGTTTACTGCTGGCAATGGAATAGAATTTGGGCTGGCTCTCTACATAGCAACAACTATTCACTAAGAATAAATAACCAGCTGGACTATAGCCCGATTTAGCTCACCTTTGCTCTTCGGGACTACTTAAAGAACTAATCCACACACAACCTATCAAAATTGAGATGATTATGGAATATTTTAGCAATGGGAGCTCATGTTCACACACTACTTTTAGCCTCTAACTCACTCATCTGTATTTCTGGCTATCAGATTGAATAATCAAAATAGAAACAATGAACAAGATCAAATAGTTGTATAAGGAAAAAAAAAAAAGTGTGTTTATCATTTCGCTTTAGTAATATACAGAAAAGCTAAAAGTGATTCTATAACGTAAAATGACACAAGAACAGAAGGTGCAGTAAGTCCAGTTCCACGAGTTGCCATCGGATTTGATTTTAAAGGTAAATCGCTAACAAAATTATCTTAAAGCATTTTCCCTACAGATTCTTTACACTTACATTATTGTACACATTTCTCTTTTTTATAGGAGAAAAGTCGTGAACTCGTGATCAAGTAGCTAGCTGTCTTGCTGTCATCTACTTTTCAAAGAATGCCTACTTTCTTTCACATCTCCCTGAATTTACTTGATCTCTCCAAATTCAAATACAAGAAAATGGACTACCATTCAACTTAGACCACATATATGTTGAATAGTATCTCACTACTAGCACTACAATCTGTTCTGCGATGCAAACACATAAGCTAAAATGGATGTTGTCGATGCAAATTTCTGTCATCCTTCGTTTTGACAAAACTGTACCTACAACACAATCAACATTCTTGATCAAACATAAAAAATCTCATGTGCCCACAATGAGTTGGGGTTTTTGGTTTGGGGGGAGGGGGGGGGCGCGGTAGTTGGAAGAGGATTGGCCAATGGATTTCCAATGCCTAAGTTAGTCTCTCTAAAAAGAGTGAGTGTTTAGTGTTTTCTGTGTGAGAAAAGCTTACCCAATTTTGGTGGAGAAATATGGTATTTATAGAGAGGGTGGCCGGCCCTCGGATTGGATTTTTGTGAGAATATTCCCGAGATTTTGAGTAAATAATATCTTGAGATAATGATGAAAATATCTCAGATAAATGTGGTTGGGATTATGTACTTGAAAGAGTTTGTCTTCAATTAGGAATGTACTAAATATAGGATTGGTACTTAATCCCTATCTTACCTTTGACTTTTCCATGCCACAAGCAGGGCAGCTTTGAGCACTCGTAGTTAGTTGCTTGAACTTCTAGGGATGCTGAGTTGTCCGTGGAAATGCTTGAGAGCCCTGCTGACATGCCCTAACCTCGATATCCCTAAATACCAGGATGAGCACGTGCTGGCCGACACCCAAGGGTGACGAAGCCATTTTAACATGCATGCAAGTGATAATGGTAAACAAAAGTAAATAAAATATGTAAATATAAAGAAATACGCAAATGCGGAAACGTGTTCAGAGCAAAAAACTAATCAAGAATTAATATAAAAAGGTATGAACAAAGGAATGGGTTCTACACTGAGAAGACTCGAAGATACCTATGCGGAAGTGCCCTGAAGCCAGTATCGTACTCCTCGATTCTAAGTCCTGAAGGGGGTGCAAAACAAAAGGTGAATGGACCAAAGTTTATAATAATAATACTAAGTAAAACCAATTTTCTTTTGAACATACTAACCCCCTGTTTTGAAAACATATATAGTACTACATAGTAGATTTTCTGAAAACCCTAACATGCTGAAGAAACGTTCATAAAATATGTACGTATAAACGAGTGCTCAGTAATGATAACATAGTCGCCCGAAGACAAATCCATAAAACCTTCATAAACCCAAAATAATAAAGTACTCAACTAGGGGTATCATAGTCGACCAAAGGCATAAACATCACTCGAAGGTGAAGCTGTACGACACTGGGTTATGCCAGTGAAAAAATATGGTATGTTCCATCACACGAAAGTGAAGCTGTACGACACTGGCTTATGCTAGTGAAGAAATATGGTAAGTTCCATCACACGACATTAGCCGTGGGTAGTGAAGTTGTCCGACACTAGTTTTTTCAGTGAAGCAAGGAGTATGTCATAAATATCTCACAACTCATCAACTGCGTCCTATGGCCATAGACGTATACATACTTGGGTTATGGTATGCGTTGTATGATTACCCACTACTTAAGCACCAAAAACATAAACATAATCTTTCCAAGTCATAGAAACTTTCTATCTCAGGCATCAACATAAATCATCATAAATCAATGATATGAAATCATCAAATCATACTCGTAAATCTGTAAAATCTTGTAAGCATAAAAGCAATAGTTCGTAAACCTTTCATAAAACGTAAGTTTGATAAATCATAAATAGTGCGTAAAATGTAAAATTATGAAATCATGCCTTTCGTGAATGCAAGCCTAGTATTTTAATAAAAATCATGCAATTTGAGAAGGGGTCCTCACAAATACTCCATCGCCAAAGAACTGTGCAAATTAGAGAGGACGAGATCTCCATTAACAAACGCACCTAAGAACATAAAGAGACCAATTAGTAAAATCTTACTAAAACGATTGAATTTGGAAAAATAGAGGGCGGCTTTGGAATCAAGGTGTTGAATTACCCTAAGAGGGGTCCCGGGCAAATTTCATAAAAAGTCAACGAAAAGGTAAATGTTGACCTAAAAAGTCAACCGAGACGCTGAACCGATCAACTACGTTAAAAATTTGGAATTTCACTAAACCGATTCATGGCATCAAAATTAGTTTAGGAGTATTTCCCAAAAAATTCATAAAAGTCAACTCAGAGAATATTCCATCCGAGTCGGGCCAACAAGTTGGGTCAAGTTAGGTTGTTGGGTTGGGCTGAGTTGCTGGGTTGGCCAGAGTTGCTAGGTTAGGGCAGCTTGCTGGGTTTTGGATCCAGTTTTGGGTTGCGGGTTGGGTTGACTTGATTTCAGGCCGTGGGTCGGCCAGTTTTTGCAAAAATGGCCAGGAAACCAAACAAAGTCCGACTAGCTCCCTTTCTCTACCATAATTAGCATGCTATATATGGATTTAAAGCTATTGAGGAGAGGAATAGAAATATACCACTGGGGTTTTTGGTCATGGTCGGAGTTGACCGAAAAATCGCCTGCAAAAAGGGTGTCCTCTCATAATAACTAGGAGAAAACCCATCCCAATCAGTTTCTACACTAATCACCCCCTAAACACATTTTTAAGGTCTGAAACAGTATTAGGAGCTCGAAATAAGAATGATTTGAGTAGTTCTGAGGCTCACCATGGTCAAGATTGTCGAGGGTTCACCAGAGGAGAAGGAAAAGGGATAGTGGCAGTAGCTACACTGCAGTAAGGTACGAGGAGATTCCTTCATTTCTGGTTTTGTGGAACTTGCAAGGAGGGAATGGTGATGGTGGTGTCGCCGAAGATGCGGTGGTGAGTGGTAGTGTCCTAGGTTTTACAAAGGGGGAGAGAGTGATGAGAGGGAAAAAGTTTGAGCAAAGAAAGATGGAGGATAATGTTCAAGAGAGTCCCTAAAAGTTTAGGGAAGAAAATGACATAGGGAAGGAGGGGAAGTGGGGTGTGGGCCCCATGGCCACAAACACCCACCAAGAAATTATTAAAATAAAACAAATATACAACCTTAATATCTAGAATAGTGAATTGACTACTTTGTCCTTCAACTTCGTAATTCCGTAAAATATTTATTGTAACTCCGAATTCAATTTTGCTTACGCCCATATGTTCATAGCGACGAGTGCTACACGAATAAATTATAAAAACTGTAATATTTGGGGATGGGTGGTTACAACTGCCTATTTAATAAGGGCAATCTTGTCTTTCTAGACTAAAAGTTCACGTGTCGCCTTCAGGATTTTTGGAATTATTTTTGGCTTCACAAATGTCTCCATGCCTGTTGAGCTGCTGGCAAAAAATGGCAGTATGTGTAGAAATACAAAGCTGCTTAGGTGAGCAGAGAGTAGTTTCCCAATTTGATGTAGATTCTCCTCTTTGATTTGGAGATAAAGTCTTCTAGGAAAGGGAAACCAATTGCCACCAAAACGTATTTAAGTCTGCCTAAAGCAAGGGGATTAAATAAATTTGGAGAACAATTTTTATCCCTACAAGTAAGAAATAAAAAGCAAGAAGATATTATAAACCCCTTCCATATATTTCTCTTCTTTTTTTGCCCTTGCAAAGAGTTTTTCGTCGTCATTCTTTTTCTTCTTCGAGTCGCACCAAGGTAAGAAAAAAAATTAATTTTCTTTTTTATTTTTCTAAAGCATCGGGGCCTGATAGAATGGCTCGACAAGGGTCGAGGAACCTCAGGGATGCTGTTATCGGTTGGCGCGGCGCACCTAGCTGCAGCCAGGAACTAGCTTGGTTTAGGCCTAAGAGGATGGCACGAGGTCGTGCTAGTATGTTGGCTTGCTTACTGGACATTCAGTTGGGAAGAAGTCCTTCGTTTACCTCTTGAAAGCTTGATATCGAGTTATTTCCAGCGTCTGAGTCTAGAGATAGAGTGAAGTATCCAACCGTGGCTAAGTCTGGATCGGCTTCTAAAAGGCTTACCATTACGAAAAGTAGGGGAAGAAAGCCTACTCCTTCTATTGCTACTACGTCAGTGCTGCTTACCAAGAATGAGGGAACTGCTTGAGTTTGATTTCTCAACTTACCATAAATGGAGCAGTTAAGGATGGAACTGCCAAGATTAGAGCTACTGAAAATGTGTGTCGAATAAGTAAACTGTTGAGTGCAAAGTGGTTGTTGAATGCAGGATGCTTGCTAAAGAGCCTAAGGCCATCCAAGGTGCTAAATAAGTAGTCTAATTTGTTTAGCTTGTGTCGGATTTTAGTGACCTACGTACAAGTTATCAATTTGCTAGAAATCTAATGAACTGCTTTATTCCATTTACTCCATCTTCATTTTTTTCTTGAAACTTTGCTTGCTTGAAGTGTTTTACAAAAGCCATATAACTGTCGATTGGGGAAGCTGCTTCAAAAAAACAGACGATCCCATGAAGTCACTATTGTCGTGAGTTTTGGCTTCTTAGGGCATCTAGTTGTTGAGTTCGTCGTGAGCTGCTACCCCTTGACCATTTGATGCTTAGCTGGTTGTTGAATATTCAATCTTTTGAGTTGCTTGACCTATATCACAACATGATAAAGATCTGTGAGATATGAAAATCAGTAACTAATCACATCAAGATGACTAGTTGTGTGGAAATTCATGGGTAGTTTACTCCTTTCCGTTGAATTGTAAACCCAGATGAGTGTTAGAGAATTAGTTAACCCTCTTGCATTAGAGAGCTTACCCAAATGGGTGTTGGGGAATAAGTTTATCATCTCGTACTGGAGAGCTTACCCAGATAGGTGTCAGAGAATTAGTTTACCTTCTTGCACTAGAGAGCTTACCCAAATGGGTGTTGGGGAATTAATTTATCATCTCGCACTGGAGAGCTTACTTAGATGGGTGTCGGGGAATTGGTTTACCCATCCGCACTGGAGAGCTTACCCAGATAGGTGTTGGGAAATCAGTTTACCTTCTCGCACTGAGAGCTTACCCAGATAGGTGTCGGGGAATTAGTCTACCCTTTCACACTGGAGAGCATGGAAGTCGTCGTTGTGAGTGTAGTTAAGGAAAGTTGGACTACTAGACAACTGAAATAATCCTCAGCCTGTGAGGTCTTGTTCAGCGATCTGCTTGAGACTTTGAACTAGTTGTGAAATCCACGTAAGGGTGTGAGTTGGAAGCACTGCGAGTTGCTTTCAGACTTTTTTTAGGTGTGGTATTATCCTAAATGTTTTTTCACGCCTTAGAGGCTTGATTGATGATTCAACTATGAATCTGGATAGATTGCGAGCTTCTTCACAATCAACTGCAGCTCAACAACTTGGCATTCCCATTACACTTGTTTACTTTTCCAGTAAGCAGCTTTAGGGGCTATATGAAATATCCTGGTTTGGTGGAAAAAGGACTTGCACCACTCAAAGGTAAAATATTAACATTGTATAATTTCGTTATTATTTGATTTTTTTTTTATTCAATAATAGACCACCACTAGTGACCAATTGATTCAAAGTTCATGGACGATAGTTGTGGCATTGGTAAATAAAAAAAAATCTCAATTGTTACTCTTTAATTTAGTAAACATGCCAATGATTTTACTTTTAATTTTATTAATTAAGTATTGCTTGGGTGATTGTAGATGAGAGCAGTTTCATAAATGGCTTTTTAGACCAGATGATAGATTGGGTTCGAGGAATAAAACATCCGTTTGAGGGATCTTGCCAACGACTTTGTGACAACAAATCCCAATGACAAATATAGCCGAAAATTAACCTTTAATTTCATAAATGTCATTTTTTATAAAAACTTTCGAATATATCCAAAATTTCACTTAAATAGACACAACCCTATCCCCTTCGACCCCTCATCACAGACATTGAGTGCCGCTGCAGTTACTGCAATTGGGAGCAGCATAATTTCAATTATGCCTTCAACGCATTTTTTCTTGCTAATATCTTTGTCAATTTTAAATATAAAAATATTAAACCACATGTCGTTATATGATTGTATTTGTGAGACCCACATGACGCCACATCATCACACTAATAGAGCAATTGACAATTTTTTAACGAAAAAATCTAAAATGATCACGATGGACAAATTCAAAAGAAGATTAAAATGATTCACAATAGACAAATTCAAGAACACTACTATTGATTATCATTAATTGTTAAGGACCAGATTAAAGAGTTATGCCAATGTCACGAATCATTTTAGCCAAAAAGCCTTTAATTTATTTGATTGTTAAATTTGAGGGTATTTGTGTCTATTTAGGTGGAATTTTGGATATATTCAAAAGATTTTATAAAAGTGTGACATTTTTGAAATTAAGGGTTAATGTTTTGCTATATTTGATAAATACTCATTTTTAACAACATCCTTGAAGTAATGAGTAGAGTTCATGAAGCTTCAACAATTATTGTACATACCTTTGATTCACTGGAGCAAGATGTTTTGGATGCCCTCTTAGGTATGTATCCTAATAGGATTTTTACCACCAGCGCAAAAAAGGTTAAAAACACCTAAAATACTTGCAAGAGAAACAAGATTATTATAGTATAGTTAGCTCAAGTAAGGTCGTTCTCCACATGGATTAATGCGAAATCGATTCTCAACTAATTACTTAGAACAAAGTTTTGGAAAAATGTGATTTAATGACCTAAATTAAGAAAAAAACAAATTTAATTAAAAAGGTTAACTAAAATCTGCAATTTTAAAGAAGGAAAAAAAAAAAAACAATTTTTAGAATTCAAAGTGAGAAAGTACTAGGGTTCCACCGTCACCCTAACAATCTTATGTAGTTTTTCTGATTACTTATGAATTACACATGCATATTTTGAAGGTTACGTTTTCCTAAAGTATATCCTACTTGGAACCTCCAACATATAATGTATATCTAACATACAACCCGTCCGTGGTGTCCATATCAAATGTGAACATGCAAGACTCATTAAGTTTTGTGAAAACCTTTTGAAAAACCATATATTAAAACGTGTCGTCCATTCTAAGAAGTTACTTATATTAACCACAAGACACGTTAGTCAATTTTTGGGACAGCCCTCCAAAATTGCATCAAATTACTTTTCTAAATATCCTGATTGTCACGAATCATTGAGACAAATAGATAGTTTAAACTATTGATTAACACTTCAAAACTTGCATGCATAAATTCATAGGCAAATTAAAAAGAGGCTGCTTATTCTTGCTAAGGATCATGGCTTCACCCTAGCAAATAAGATTAGTTACTCATACCCATAATAAAAATCACAAAGTATTTATTGAAAAAGAATGAGAACACCTTGAAAGTATAAGTCTTGAAATCTCTAAGCTTTGCCCAAAACCTTCTCTCCAGAACTTGCATAAGAAAAGAAAAATCTAGGGCCGGCCAAAAGGCTTATTTATACTACTCTAATCAAATCCTCCTAGTCAAAGGTTTTAGAATAAGACTAGGAAACCAAATAAATTGAAATAAATTAGGAAACATAATCTTAAATTGACTTGGTAAATTCGCCCAAATTCTGCACAGCCACGTTTTTTTACCCAAATTAGCTCTAAAACTAGCCTAAAATAGCTGAATTTAAAGGTTGGATTATTCTGAACACTTTTCGAGAAGGCCACGAGCCCATCATAGGTCATCTTGGGCTTCAAAAACGCAGTTTAAGCCCAGAAACGTCACTTTCCAACACCACGCACAGCTCATTTATTTCATCGCTAGAAAATAACAGCTTAGTAAAAAATTCTTAAATTTTACGAACACGCCAAGAGGCACACGAACGTCCTCCAATTTGAATTACTCCAAAATTCATCTATTTGATCATATTTTGCTCCAAAGGAAGTTGAATGTCCTATATTAAAAATATAAAGCAAAGAATCAAAATTCTACCAAAATAATTACCCAAACATACTAAGAATAGGGTGAAATATACAATGGATTTTTATATTAGCATCCCATAAAATGTTGAATACACCCCACATTAAAATTTAATATTAAATAACTTATTTACCCCACCATGCAATGACAATTTTGACCTTATTAGGTTTTTAAAAAAATTTCTAAATACACCCCAAATCACTTTTGACGTATTATTTATCTTCTTCAACTACCAAAACCCCTCCCATCCCAAATCATTTTTAATGGTGATTTTCAACTAGGCAGTGGTTGCAGGCCATGTCCTTCTGGGAGATCATGAACTGATTGCAAAGTGAGGACAAAAGCTATGCCCCCCGAAGTCCTACTCAATCTCATAATTCAAAAGCCATGGCCTCTGAACTAATTGAAGAGTGAGCCAATGGCATTCATAAGGTGCCTTCTTGCACTATACAAAGATGCTTTCTTGTAGGTACTTGGTTCGACCAAAATATGCACAAGAAAATGGAAACAACATGGTAGCTTAGAAATCGTAATTATTATTATTGAAAAACGTTCAAATGACTCTAAATATTTTTCAAATAATTCAATTTGAAATCATTTGGCAAGCTTAATGTTCAAATGTTTAGATTCAGTCCCTGAAAATTAAAAATGAGTGTTATAAGATTTGAGAAATGTGGGGTGTATGTAGAAAATATAAGGTGTATATTAAGAATGTGGGGTGTGAGCGTATTATAGGGAAGTATGTGGGGTCTATTAAGATAATTTTTCATTGAAAAAGCAAATGTGGGGTGTATTAAGTGTTAGGGTTTAATCAACAATTTGTGAGGTGTTAATATAATAAACCATATACAATATGAAATTGGCTCATGCCATTGGCCCTCTTCCGTTACTTCCCAATCAGATGCCACAACATCCTTTGAAGTCCTTGGGATTGTTGGATTTTCAGATCACCGGCCCGTCCCACTCTAACGACACTGATACTATCCCCAACTTTACCAGCTGCCTAATCCATCAGGTGTGGGGCTTTACTACAAAAGACCTCGATACTAGTTAGAGTAGGGTAATCATATTTAAACCCATTTCTTTTTCTTCACCCCACAGATATGGGATTCTAACAGGGATACAGTCTGTGGTGAGAAGAAGCTGAGTGTCTCCCCTGGCTAGATAAGAAGGAGCCAAACTCAATTATTTATGTGAGTTCTGGCAGCATAACGGTCATGACACAGGAAAAACTTGTGAGGTTTGGCTCGGGACTTGCAAACAGCATGCTTACTTTCTTTTGGGTAATTAGGCCTGACATGGTAATTGGTAAATCAACAATTTTTCCAACTGAGCTTATGGATGAAACTAAGGGAAGAAGTCTAGTAGCAAGTTGGTGCCTTCAAGAGCAGGTCACCTATAAGTTGTGGGATTTTTGACACACAGCGGTTGGAATTCAACAATGGAAAGTGTGTTTGCAGGAGTGGCAATGCTGTGTTGGCTATTTTTTGCTGATCAGCAGACAAGCAAACAAACTGTCACTATACTTGCAAAGAATGTGGCACTGGTATGGAGATTGATAAAAATGTGAAGAGAGATCAAGTGGAAAATCTCATTAGAGAGCTGATGCAAGGAGAGAAGGGTAAGAGAATGAAGAATGAGGCCGTGGAGTGGAAGAAATTGGCAGAGGAAGCCACTGGTCCACGCGGTTCTTCATCTGCAAAATTTGAAAAAAATTCGTGAATCAATTTCAATTGTAAGAAAAGTCTAGGTATTCTGCATATGATTTAGCAAACATGTTTAGCCTACCACCATCTTCAATTTTATGTTGATACTAATTTCAGGTTGAACATATTAACTGTAACAACCCGTCCCGGGATTTACGGAACACAACGTGTATTTTTATATTTTCACTATGTTTGGGGTACTTTCTTTAAAAATTATTTTTGGATCTTAGTTTGTGTGCCAAGGGGACCCATTGCTTTTGGGTTTGTCTCCCGATCCCAATCACTCTCCATCACATCTCCTTCTCGCAACACTCTCTCCCTTACGGCTCTCTCCATCTCAGTCCCCTCCGAGGGCTTTTCTCACCAACAACCAACACCACCATCCTTAAGCTCCCTTCCTACATCATTGAAACCCGACGAAGGCGAAAAAGTTACCGAGCTTCGATATGGAGGATGAGCTTTGAAGTATTTTCTCAAATTCCCGTCACGAGGGTAAGTTTCTATACCCTTTTTATTGTCTTTCCCTCGTCACTGGTTGAAAACTAACCCCTTTGTACTTGCTTTGGACGTCAAAACCAAGAAGAACCAATTCGGGGATACTTTCTTAGTTTTCCGGCGAGCACTGCCCATTTCGAGGAAATTTCCGGCCAAACCACAGCGAGTTAGCTGGCATGCAAGGCATCAATCTCTTCGTCTCGCTGAGTACTACAACTTTCCCTTTTGAATTTCATTGAGTTTGTCAAAGTTATGAACGTTGAAAGTTAAGGAACTTTCCAGCCGAATTCCGGTTTTCTTCTTCCTTGGGTCTGACGACCTATCAGACATAGGCCTTTTGGGCCTTTCCTACCAAGCCCAAAACCCTGGGCAACCCAACCCAACCATTTTATTTCTTTTTATTTTATTTTGTTAATTTAAAGGCCTTTGGGCCATTTCCCTTTAGGGCCTTAGGCCCGTGCATTCTAAAACCCAAACCCATTAGAACCCAAACCCAAGTCCGAACCCTTTGACCCAAACCCGGAACCCAAATGTCCAGAGGCCCAAGCCTCGTGAAGCCCAACCTAAATCCTTTTTTATTCAAACCCAAAACCCTTTTAGTTGGACCGGACTTTCAAGCCCAATACCCTTTAAGCCCTAAACCCTTTAGGCCCAACCAGGATCCAACCCTAAGCCCAAACCCGGTTGACCTGAGTTGACCCGTTGACCCATGACCCATTGACTTTGACTTTACTGGTCAACGGTCAGCGTTGACTTTTTGGGTTTCTGTGCGGGACCCCTCGTAGGCTAATTTCGACGTCCTGAACCTGTTTCCGATGTCCGTTTATATGCTTAGGGGCAATTAGTCGTGGCGTTTCCGTCTTCGCTAATTGCGTGGCTCTTCGACGGCTAAGTACTGTGAGTGGACCCCTTCTAAAAATGCATGTTTTGATAGTAGAAATGCATACATGGAAAGCATGCTTTGATGACTATGTTTCATGAAACGCTTTATGAGATAACATGCTTACTGAGGCTAGTTTGAATTATTACTATTTTTCCTATAACCCATGTTTTTATCGAATATCCGATGGATGATGATATGATATTTAGAACATGTTTAGAACACCTCTTTATAGTACAGATGATAGATGACTTTATAATGTGAAATTGCTTTTTAATATATGTATGTTCACTGGTTTTGTACTTACCTAGTGGTCCTTTCCACTACGGGATGTAGGGATAGATTCTGGTCTGTCCCGGGCAACGGTTTAGTGTTGGCATAGGGCCTCAAGTGTGTTTCCTCTAGCTATTTAGCATAGGGACGGGGAGCCAGCATAGGGTTTGGAGTGTATTTTCCTCTGACTGTCTACTCAGAGATGGGGAGCCGGCATGGGGCATGGGGGTTACCAGACATTCACTAGTGATTATTATATATACAAGTTATGATTTGAGACATTGCACGACATGCTAGGTTTCAGAAAACCTATGTTTATCATGATATATATGTGTTTTCATAAAACATGGGGGTTAGTATGTTGATAATTGTTTTATTATATATATATATATATATATATATATATATATATATATATCTACTTGGTCCACTCATGTTTATTTTGCGCCCCCTTCAGGACTTAGAATCGAGGCATACAATCTTGGCGTCCAGGCACTTCCGCATCGGCATCTTCGAGTCCTCTCGGCATAGGACCCATTCTTTTATTGAATCAATTTTATATTATTTCTTTTAGTGTTGTAGTTAGTTGTATGCTCTGAACACGTTCCTTAAATGCACATTCATTATTCTTTTATATTTATAAGCCTTATATATCCCTTGTTTTCAGCATTTGTACTCAATAAATGGCTTTTGTCACCCTTGAGTGTTGGCCAACACGTGCCTATCTTGGTATTCAGGGAATATCGGGATCGGAGTGTATCATTAACGTTACATTATTTGCTATGTATGTCGAGAGATTTTACCATGTCACTGGGATGCAGACACATTGGTATATACATATGTTGTGGCACATAAGATTTTCTCCTGCCAAAGATACAAGACATCAATTTTTTATCGAAATTTGGACAAAAACTTCAGCACTATTAACAGGAATAGAAGAACAAGTGCATGTAACCAATGAAAATTTAGATGGTAAATTAATATTTCTTTCATGATCTCCCCAAGACGTGCGTGAAATAGCGAATCAACTAAACCATACTTTTCATAATATTTAAATGCATAAAATAGAAAAGAAGAAAAATCCAAACAGTGTTACATCGAATTAGAGAAAGTCAAACATTGAAAAGTAATGAGAAAAACAGGAAGAGGGTTAAAGCAAATTAGAGAAAATCAAATCCTACTTTGATTCCTCGGCTCCCCCTTACCTTAAGTTGTTTGACTGCTAAGCGTCTTTTCTTGAAACTCTCTGTAATCTCCTATTTTGGCTGCCTGGCTGCCCTCGATGCGTATCTATCTTAAATTTCAGGTAGACGGGCCATGGGTTCATTCCAACAACATCGATACTATTCTCACTTGATCACCTGCTCAATCTGTCAAGTGTAGATCAGTTTTAATACAAAAGATCTCGGTGTTAGTTAGTGGAGTAATTCTATTTAAAGGGCTTGTTCTCAAGCCTTCTGACCGATGTGGGATAGAGGAATTCTAACAATCTGCAATTCTGTTAAGCTTCTTCACCTCAATCAGCAAGCGCCCCTGGATCCAAAGAAACATGCTTGTTATTTTGGAGAGATTGTAATTGCACCCTTTGACGTGTGTAATGGGAAAACTCGCCTGGCTAAGTAACCTGGACCAGTCTATTTTTAATCCCTTTACTTTTCATCCGATGCATGCGATATTGGCTGTGTTGGAATTTTGATGAGCCCATGATATATTGAAACAATAGAAACAACAAAAGATAGAAATAATACTCAAAATTAATGTGCGTAAAAATGGAATATCTAAATATGTTCTCAATTGAAATAGCAACTCTTTTGACATATCTCACATCCTCTATTTATTGATTTTTTTTTCTCACTCATGTTGAACATAGTGCTCATGGCAACTTAGAGGTTTGGCTCCTTCAAATTTGTAAGGTCATAATCTGTGTATATTGTAATGGTTAAAACCTCATGACGGTTATGTGAAAAAATAATAAATTTGATGGGGTTATTTGAAAGGGTGTCCGTGTAATTACCTCTAAGTGTAAAATTATCATTTCAATAACTTTCTATGATATGATAAATTTTTGGATGAATTTTAACGGACAGAGTTTTTCGAAATCAATTTTAAACTTTAAGAGGTGTTAATATAATTTCAAAATTCCCAATTAGTTTTTATGAAAATACAAAAAATCTCAATATGGAAGTTATAGTACATAAATTGGAATGTATAATTTGAGTGTAAGTGATAGCATGAAACTGCTTCGATAAATTAGCTTAATCTACATATGCACGAACTACATGCCCGCCTAATTAACACATGACTCGAACAGTCGAACTTAACACAATGTGTGATCGATCATCTTTTGACCTAAAAGCTAATAAATGGGTTATGAGTTATGTTACCCTGAAGGTGCACAATGGGATCGATCCAGTAAATATTATGCATATAAGAATATATATTACATCGATCATATGATAAAAATAATATAAAATTAATATATGAGTTTTTCCACTCCTAATATTACTGAGGCCTTTTGTGATAAAATTCAATCCTAGTAATAGGTGTTTAAGTCGGGGACAATATCAGGACGTCGTGGGCCTACAAAGTTTATCATGGTATCCGAAGGCTATTTTCTCGACAGTTCCTGGGCCCAAGTTTCAGGGCTCGAACATGCTTCTTGAATTTGAGCTTTTGAAAAGATGCACTAGCTCCAATTAACTTAGGGCAACTAAATGACTGGGCCTTCAAAAAGATTAGCGGTAGCTCCAGAGACTAAATATCGACCGACCTAGACAATTAATATATAGGAGTTTCCACCTATAATATCACCAATGTCTTTTGTGATAAAGTCCAACACTTGGTGATAGAAGGTTAAGTTAGAACTATATTAATAATATTGATGGTGAATTTGCATGGGTCTACAAAGTTTATCATTCTCATTATTGGTCTTAGCAACTACAAATAAGTAATACGTACATATATGAGATATACAGGCAGACTGAAAAAAATAAAACAAAAAAAAAAAAAAAGAGAACTTGCACATTGTCTCAATAAATCTAGCTAGGGCAATTGCTTAGGACTAAAATAACAAAATTATTTTTCTAATTAAACTTTGGTCGACCTTTAACTCATTGGCAGCATGTTGGTAGTGCGGTTGTGTATCATTTCTGTGATGGCTGCATGATTGACGAATGCCATTTTACCCATATCTACTTAATAAGCTACCAGGGTCCAATTATTGTAACTATATTTTATGAAAACAAAAACGAAAATGTAAACAAAACGAAACATTTCTTTATTTTAATTGTAATGATCAATCAGATTCAACTTGACAAGCAAGAAAGAATAGACTGGAAGGATCCCAGTTGAACTTTGCTTCTTCATCTCCTACCATGTGCCCAACAGCTACGCTTCTTTTTTTGACCTAATCCTATCTCTCTCTCCCTCTCTCTCTCTCTCTCTCTCTCTCTCTCTCTCTCTCAATCGAAAAAATATTCAAACTAGATAATTATTTTTTTGTCATACTCACTGGATAATTTGATCTCCTAGACTTGTGTGAAGAAATTAAACAAAAAGACAGACAAATTAACACGACATGTAGAAAAGCAGCTCACTAGTACTATAAATAGTCTGCATATCTGCAAGCGTTGCAATGCAAACACAAAGCCTAGAATGGATTCCAAAGCAGTAGCTACTAAGCCTCATGCTGTTTGCATTCCGGTTCCAGCTCAAAGCCATATCAAGGCAATGCTTAAGTTTGCAAAGCTCCTCCACCATAGAGGTTTTTATATTACCTTTGTCAACTCGGAGTTCAACCACAAGCGATTTCTTAAATCCTTAGGCCCCAATTCCCTTGATGGCTTACCTGACTTTCGGTTTGCGGCCATCCCAGATGGCCTTCCAGATTCAGATGAAGATACCACCCAAGATGTCACTTTTCTTGTTGACGCCATAAGAAAACAAAATTTCTTGGCTCCGTTTCGTGACCTCCTCAATAAACTCAACAATGATGCCATAACAACTTCCAACAATCCTCCAGTGACTTGCATAGTTTCGGATGGTTTCATGTGCACCTTCACAATCACAGCTGCTGAGGAGATTGGAGCCCCTATAGTACTGTTCTACACTATTGCGGCATGCAGTTTCATGGGAATTATACAATTTCGTGCTTTGATCGAAAAAGGCCTGGCACCACTCAAAGGTGAAATAACACACACACACACACACACACACACACACACACACACACACACACACACACACACATATATATATATATATATATATATATCCGTGGCCGCACTTTTTTCAAACAACGTTTGACATACGTTTTTGTTGGTCTCCTCAGCAATCTATTAATATTTTAACGATCCGAATTGTATATCTTTTAGAACATCATTCATAGGTCATTTTTTTAAAAATTAGACAAATTCAGAACTATTATAACATTCATTGGTAATAAAGAAAATAGAAGAATATGGTTCTACAAAGAAACCCTAAATCCTTAGTCTGAAGGTCATATGACTTTATATTCAGATGATTGTTGGTAAACATGACCTTTGAGGAAAAACCTAAAGGATAGACAGATAGTTGATATATATTACGAATTGGGCCTCACAAAACGTCTGGAAAAATTTGTTTAAAAAAAATGGGATCACGCATTAGTCCCCTTATATATATGTGTGTATGTGTGCATGCGAGCGCGCACGTGTATATATATAACTAATAAAGCTTTAATTAATATTTTGGTTCGCTCTTAATTTCTTGTTTCTAAATGCAAATGAAAATTTTCTTCGTAGATGAGAGCTATTTGACAAACGGCTATTTGGACAAGGTCATAGATTGGATTCCGGGAATGAAGAACATTTGTTTGAAGGATCTCCCAACCTTCTTTCGAACCACAAATTCCGATGACATTATATTTAACTTCGTGATGGAATCAACAGATAGATCCCATGAAGCTTCAGCAGTTGTTGTTCATACTTTTGATGCCTTGGAGCGAGATGTTTTGGATTCTCTCTCGTCTATGCTTCCACTTGTTTATACCATTGGCCCTCTTCAATTACATCTCAATCAAATACCAGAACACCCCTTGAATATTGGATACAGCCTATGGAAAGAAGAAACTGAATGCCTCGAGTGGCTAAACACCAAGGCTCAAAATTCAGTTCTGTACGTGAATTTTGGCAGTATAACGGTCATGACACCTGCACATCTAGTCGAGTTTGGATGGGGCCTTGCAAACAGCAAGCTGCCCTTCTTCTGGGTAATTAGACCCGATCTGGTAATTGGCGAATCCGCGATTTTACCACCTGAGTTTGTGGCTGAAACAAAGGAAAGAAGTTTAATAGCAAGTTGGTGCCCACAAGAGCAAGTCCTTAACCATCCATCAGTGGGAGGATTTTTAACACACAGCGGTTGGAATTCAACCGTTGAGAGCCTGACCTCAGGAGTGCCTATGCTCTGTTGGCCATTCTTTGCCGACCAGCAAATGGACTGCCATTATACTTGCAAGGAATGGGGCGTTGGCATGGAAATTAGTAATGATGTGAAGAGGGATGAAGTAGAGAAGCTTGTTAGAGAGTTAATGGCTGGGGAGAAGGGTAAGAAGATGAAAAATAAGGCAATGGAGTGGAAGAAACTTGCAGAAGAAGCTACCAGTCCACATGGCTCTTCATCCAAAAACTTAGACAATTTAGTGCATCAAGTGCTACTAAGAAAAAGTTAGATGCGCTGCATCCGTAAGAAATTTGTTAATGATTGTTATTGTTTTGTTTTTGTTGGTCTTCAGACTAGAAGGATGAGGTACAAAATATAAAGGACCATTATCTCAAATAATAAAATCAAACTAGTATTTTTTTTTTCCCTTTAAAAAACGGGAATAATTGGTGGCAAATCATAGTTATCCACTCTTTTCGGGGGCTGAGAAGACTCACAGAGTCATTTCAACTTTCTTTTGGCCACAGCGAAACAGACTCACCATATATTTTGGGAATACAGAATAGGAAAACAACAAAAAGGGCAAAAAAAAAAAAAAAAAAAAAAAAAAAACAGAGAGAGAGAGAACTTTTATGATTGGACTAAATTTATTTTAATAAAAACCATGATATAACTTTAATTAATTAAAAAAACTTAATTTTAATAAAAAATAAAAAGTAAAAAAAAAACCCTACATTTTAATGAAGAGGACAAAAGAACTTAAATTGTAATGAAAATAACACAATTTTAATATACAAAAATTTAAAAAAAAAAAAAAAAACCTAACGCATGTCCATCAAAGACACTGTTTATGAAACTGAACAATATTACATTATTTATGAAACTTAACGGTACTACACTATTTATGAAACTGAACGATACAATACTATTTATGAAACTTAAAGATATTACACTATTTATGAACCTGAACAATACTATACTATTTATGAAATTGACCGGTACTATATTATTTATGAAATTGAACGGTACTATACTATTTATGAAACGGAACGGTACTACACTATTTATTGGTCCAGATTCATAAATAATGCATAGTTCTTAGTTTACTTTCATAAATAGTTCCTAGTTATTGGGTTCAGTTTCATAAATAGTGTATAGTAATTGGTACAGTTTCATAAATAGTATCTTGTTTTTTGTCCAGTTTCATAAATTATGCCTAGTTCTTAATCCACTTTCATATAGGGAAATTTTATTTAAACCCATGAAACCTATTTCTACACTCAACTTACTCTTTACACCCATTTGATTTTTAACTAAACTATTAATATCTCTTTAAACCCAAATTTAATACCTAATATACCCCCATAAACTCAATTCAATATGTGGATTTACTTTTACATCATTTGATTTTTAACTCTATCTTTGCGCCGTCTGGAAATGGACACTAAGAATTAGGATGTGAATTCAATCGTGGCTGACAACAAGACTGTCACTTTTATAGATGTTGACAATATTTTGAAATCTTCTCCAGGCATGATTCTTAGACAAATTCTGCATAGACATCAAACTCTCATAATTGACCCCTTCAATGGCTTCCGTAAAAGCATTCTTCTTAACATCATTGTATATTTCCTCTCCTTGCTTGATTTATAGGTGAATATAGGTTATCTCCAGTAGCTATAGTTGGAGGTTCCTTCTTTCCTAGCTTTCTGGCCATAACATGTCAGAAGCTGCCGCAGCAGGCCGTGCCACTCGACTGGTGAATAGTTGCCGCCAAATCAGATCGTTGGTTCTTGGAATAACACTGGTAGCTGCTCACTTATTGTTCATTTCTCAAATCCTCAAGTCGGGAATTTTTCACATATGGTATTGGAAATGCAACGTTTAAATCCTCTGTTAGTTCTTCAGGTGTGCAGAACTCCTACGCTCTGTCCTTCAAAGTCCTTGCAATATCTGGAAGTCCTTTTTGGTTTTTTGGGGTGCAGATGGACAGTGGGAGAGCTAGTGTAGCAATTTGCTATTGCAGAAAGATAAACAAACTATGTAGGATTGATTGAAAAAAAAAAAAAAAAAAAAAGTAAAGCCAAAATACTCATCTTTTAAACTCTAAAAAATTGAGATCAAACGAACAAAAAATGTATAAATTGAGTTGTACCTTGGTTGAAAGATTCAAAACTTCAAAATCACCATCTATCCACAAAAAAACTTGTTTTTCTCTATAAGAGCTATTAGGGTTTTAGTCAGAATGAAGTAGGATAAACAAAGAATGATCGTAGGGTTTAAGTATAGTGTTTGAGTTTATTGATAAATTTGAGTTTTATTATTAATTTCATTTTGTACTTAATAGTAATTATGTAATAGAGTAAAATAAATAATTAACATTTAATATTTAAGTTGGGTGTAGAAATAAGTTACATGGGTTTAAATAAAATTTTCCTTTTATATAATGTCTAGTTCTTAGGTCGTATTTTATAAACAATTCTAACTTCCTTCAATTCTCATCAAATTTCTCAGAATCTCTTCAATCTCTTAGCTTTCTACCCCAATTACTTAGTTTGGAAGAATTCGTTTCCTTCCGTTCTGCAAAAATCCCGTCTTCTCAATTTTAATAATGGTGCTGAATAACCTCCTCTAATGCATTTGCTCCTCCACAACAAGTAACTTGACAAAAAAAATAATATATAATTAATTGAATTGATTCATCAGAACCGACGTTCTCAAAGGTCAATGCCTGAAATTGATTTTTTTTTTTTTTTTTTTTTTTTTTTAACCAATGACAACCTTCCCAGATTTTCTTTCTAAACTTTCCACGAAATCGGAAAAATCGTTTAATTTGGAAGGAAAATCACATAAGCCGTGTACTAACACGATAATTTGGGTTCCGTACAAAAAAGAAAAACAAAAATGTCTAGGAGAGAGAGAGAGAGAGAGAAGGAGAAAGAGAACCGACGAGGTTTTTTGTGCTTTGCTTGACCGTAGTGTTGTATTTGAAATATTATCCATGAAATTTGCGGTTTTCAAACAGAGGAATTCTGGGTTTTAAAAAGATTGTTGGGCATATGTTGACATGGGTTTGGGTTGGCAAGTGGGTTTGGGGTTGCACGGGCTTTCATTGTTTTTTCTAAATTTTTTTTCTTTTTTTGTTCTTATCATTAAATAAAATTAATGTATGGTTTTTTTTAATTAAAATTCAAAGTTTTGAAATTTTTTTCATTAATTTTTTTTTTAAAAGGAAAAACTAAGATTCAACCCTTAATCATCAATGTTGTTCGACTGAAACCTTATTGACTTCAAAATTTTATTGAAGTTCTTTGACTTTTGTCTACGTCAAATTTTTTTTTATTGAAGTCCTTGGAGGAGCATCACGGTTGCTCGACCTGTACTATTAGAGCAACTCCAGCGTTGGAGCCCTCCCCCCTGGCAATACACTATTCAATCCACCTAATGAACAGTAATTGCCCTTAATGAACAGTAAGTAGCCCTGGCAATAGATTTTGCATCTCCACCGTTACACTTCTATAGCCCTGGCAATAGGCAATAAAATATTAATATTTTTTTTATTTATAAAATTAATACAAAATAATTTTAAATGTAATATCGGATAAGATTTTTAATCGTTGTCGGTGCGCCACGTGTCATTATCCTAAGTATTATTAAATAATACAAAATAAATAATTATAATATAGATTTCTGATAAGATTATTAACCAATCACGTCGCGCCACGTGTCATAATCGGTTCACAATCTTTGAGGATAGATTTCCATCAGATTTTAAACGAATGACGGCATGCCACGTGTCATAATCTGTTAACAATCTTGGATGATAGATTTCCATCAGATTTTTAACGAATGACGGCATGCCACGTGGCATTATGCAGAACCTAATCCTTTCTGAATCCTCTATATAATCCACCATCCATCTTCACAAATCTCACACCAAAATTCTCAAGATCTCTATCATTATTCATAATTTCTGCTTCCTTATTCACAAAAATCAGTTTCAATATTCATAGTTTCTGTTTCTTTATTTCAATGTCTTCTTCTTCTTCCTCAAGGATGATGTGGGAATTGAATCAGGAAGAGGAAGACTTGTTTAACCAATCAGAATCAATGTTCAATCACCAGGGGGTAAGAAATGAGAGGGAAGAAGATGAGGAGCGTCAAATTCTTAGTATGTTTATGTAATTTTTTTATGTTTATGTTTATGTAATTCTTAGTATATGTAATCTATGTAAAGGACTTTTAATTAGAACGATGGTCATGGGCATGGACTTATAACAACATAAATAACTTACCAAATTAATTCTTAATATAAATAACTTACCAAATTAATTTGAATAAATAACTTACCAAATTAATTTGAATAAATATTCATGAACATGGAAACAACATAAATAATACAAACAATAAATAATAAATTACAACCCAAAGTGATTGGAAAATTATGGGCTCCGATTACAAAAAGTACTCTATTCATCATCACTTAACCAATTTGTGGTGCTAGGATGATCTTCTCTTGCGGTGCTAGAACCACCTTGGCTTGCTATTGTTTCTCTTGCACGCCTCCTTCGCACCACGTCCGCTTTCTCTGACTTCCAAAAAAATTTAGAATTTGGAGACTTCCCTTCTAAAGACATGTTCATAATCTCACGATCTTGTTGAGCTCGTCTTTCTTCTCTAACATGTTCCCTTTCTTGCCTAAGTAGCTCTCTTTCTCTCTCATTAGCATAAAATTCTCTCTCAACAGCTGCTGCTTTTGATGCCTTATCAGCCTTATCAGCCTCATCTTTCGCCAGTTCCCTCGCCAAAGTCAATTCACCTTGGCGAGTAAGTTCTTCCATGAACTTTGCATAATCGTTCTTGGAAGCACTCCCTTTTCTCTTTGAAGCCTTCTTACCTTGAGGCCTAATTGGAAAACGGGTCGAACCCGACGCTTGTTCAGGGAGGGGCGTTTCGGGCACTTCTTCTGCATCATCTGCTCTCTCATGATCGGGCGTAGAGTGTAGAGGGGTGCTGTTTATGTGCACTTCTGGACCAACTGGCACAACTCTAAATTTAGGACAATCTTTGACAATATTCCAACATTCCCACCGGTTGAATGATTTATTTTTGCTTTTGGTTTTGGCAGCGTACCAAGCTTGTGCTTGAAGTTCCTACACAATAAAAATAAGTAACAAATAAATAATACAAATAAATAATTATAATGAAACTAAGTAACTAGCAAATATATACATATATATATATATATATATATAAGTAACAAAGATAATGAAAATAAGTAAGAAGGCTTCAAGTTTAGTAAATAATGAAAATAATTAACAAATAAATAAATATATATATATATGTCATGTTAATCATAACAAGCAAATATATATATATATATATATGTCATGTTAATCATAACATGGGGCTAGAGTTCCAAGTTTAGTAAATAATTTTAACCTTAAATATACACATTTTTTTTCTTAATGTAAGTGATATTATACATTAATTTTAATGAAAATAAGTAACAAATAAATAATACAAACAACATAATTATAATGTAACAAATAAATGTAACAAATAAGTAACAATAACATAATTATAATGTAACAAACAAATTAATAATACAAACAACATAATTATAATGTAACAAATAAGTAACAATAAATAATAAATTTTGTACGTAACAAATAAAGAATACAAACAATAAATAATAATATCTTGTTACCATATCCGAGTAATTTTCCCCACTTCGAATATTATTACTAGCTTGTGCCAAAGCGTCTCTCCACGTACTAAACGATTGGCTAAGTAATTTCCAACGACTGGACATCGATTCTTTGGTTCTTTTCCCACCAATTTTCTCAAGAAAATTGGTATGAATAAGACTCCACATTTCTCACAATTGCATCTCATTACCCGTAAACGAACTATGAGTAACTTCAACCCAGCTAGTACACAACGCAACATCTTCAATAAGCGACCAATTCGTACCTGCACCAGTGATCATTTTGTTGAAAAAAAATGGATTCAAACTTTGAGACAAAGAAAGGAATGTGATTGAAAGTAGTTGAGAAAATATGAAATTGTTATGAAGGTAGATGATAATGAGAAGGTATTTATAGAAAAGTAAAAACAATTTTTTTTACAATTTTTTTCAGATTTTTCAGATATTTTTTTGAATTTTTTACATTTTTTTTTAAATTTTTATTCAATTGATTAATCTCTGCCGTTGGATATAAAAAAATTTGAATTCCAACGCTCTAGATTGTGCCACGTGTCACAACGGTAACTTTTCAGATTTTTTAAACTATTATTTCATTTATTTTTTAATTTTTAAAGCATTTTAATATCCACCGTTGATCTCAGATCGAACGGTGGATATTAAATCTGACAGTTTTATTTTTTTTTACCGTTGAGATCTAACGGTCCACATTAAGTGACCGTTAGGATCTAACGTACCGTGGGAAGCCACGTGGCTTCCCAACGGTAACTGACAAAACATTTTTTTTTTCTGATTATTGTGTCGGGACGCGCCCCCACGCGCGGGTGGGGTGCACGCGCCTGACACAAAAAAAATAAAATAATACGCTGACGCCACCCTGGCGTCAGCCTTGCGTCACTCCCACCTCGGGCTCAAGGTCTGGCAATCCCTCACGGGCCTGGCCCTCGGGCCTCCCCCGTCCCCCGGCCTGCCTCACGCTGGACGCCATCCACCGGCCCTCGGACCTTTGTTCTGGAGACAGTCCCCCGAGCAATATGCTACGGTGGGAATGCTCTTAAGAGAGCTGCGATGGCAAGACGGGGATGGTACATCCATCAAAATATGGGGCGACAACTGGGTGCCCCGAGAAAACTTTTCCAAAATCACCACGCCACCTCTAGTACACTGGTGTGGTGAGGACACGATGTATAAATTATTTTTGGAAGGATCTCGCCACTGGGACATGGAACTTCTTAGTACTTTATTTTCCCCCGAGGAGAGTGAGGCTATACAACGTACCCAACTGACTTAAGACCTATGGATCACAAATTAATATGGCATCATGAACTAAACGATATCTTTACCATCAAGAGTGCCGATCACTTGGCAAGAAGAGAGGTGGAGATGTTCAGGTAGGCATGGCAAACGGGTCGTGTTAGTAATATTCGTGTCGTTTTTGTGCAACACATGTTATCTTAACGGATCATGTCGTGTCACACCTATTATCTTAACGGGTTCTTAACAAGTCGGGTCACTTTACTCAACAGGTAAAGTGACCCGATCCGTTATGACCCGTTAAGAAAAATATATATTCTTTCTTAAATTTGCACATAACACACATTGCCACATAAATATTACTTCAAAACATTAAAATATATTTGTCATTTAAGTACTACATCTACATTAAAAAATAAGAGCCTAAAAAAATACACATGCTCTTGGTGCACGTTAAATCTAGCTACCTAATCCCCCATGCTGAATTGTAATCGTTTAACTACTTTGATTCATGCATATGTGCTGCAATAAGAGAAATTCATGTAATATTTGTTCATTTCCTAGTAGCAGGAAAGTGACTACAATAAGAGAAATTCATGTAATTCAATATAAATTCACCACAATAAATCTGAGGCGTCATTGTATTAATCTTTATAATAATGACTACAGTTGTTATGCACATGTATAATATTAAAACGACAATCCTACACCCCCATAATAAACAATGTTTGTGTTAGTTTTTTTATTTTTTTTTATTTTTTTTTTGGGAAGCTCGTCAGAAAAACCGAGCTGGGAAGCGAGTCAGCCATGGCGATGGAGTTGAGTTCATAGTACGACGATGATTCCCATGTCGTTTTTTGATACGAAGAAGAAATGGGTTGGTGTTAAATTGTTAATTTTAATTAATTTAAATGGATTAACGGAAGCTGCTGCAGCATATCCCCTAACATACAATAAATCTGAGGACATTCATGCTTGAAAGAGGGTGAGGAGGAAGATTGCGAAGTTCACAGAGTGAGACCGAGAGGCTACAACCGCTACACACAATCACAATCAGGCATTACAAAATACAAAATACAGATCTAACCTTGAACGGAGATGCAGAGTTGAAGTTCACAGAGAGGGCCGCTACATGGAAGAGGATGAGGAGGAAGGTTGCGACTTGCGAAGGCGAGGGAGATGCAGAGCTGAGCAAGAGAGATTCGAGAAGTCTGTCTGAGAAGAGAAGAGGATCCAAAGTCCAACCTAATGCTCAATGGACAGCTGAGATTAAATCTCAGCCAATCCAATGGTCACCAATTTTTTAAAATTAATTTAATATATAAATTCACTAACACTTTTCATATAGCATAAGATTTTGTAGTATCCACTAGTGTAAATATTTTAAATTGAAGATCGAGTTCATTCATTGTATTCATATAGGGTCAAGAAGTGTAGCTGTAAAAAATCATCAAAATCGGAGTTAAAATAACCGTTAAATCGTGATTTTTTGACACACCCCGATTGAGATCTGAGCATGCTGGCCGTCACGTGGGAGTGACGTAACCATGTGCACAGTGCGGAAGCTAAATACAATTATAATAAATAGTACGAATAAATAAAACTAGCTTTACACAAAGTAAATACAACAAGTGCAAGCGTAAGTGTGAACCCTAAGTTCAGGGCATAAAAGCCTAAAGCAGTCCAAAAGGAAACGACACAACAAAAGCACACCCGAAGGTGGTCCTACACTGGTGGTGGTCTGTCAGATATGCCAGGGAAATCCTCAGGGAAGCCACCAAATGTGCTAGCCAACTAGAACCTGGAGAGGCGCAAAACAAAAGCGTGAGTGGGCAAAAACAAAGCTTGTCGAAAACCAATTTAATAAATAAGTTCTAACCCCTCGCAGTAAAACCTGTATACTTCCCAAAAAATAGAATATATATATATATATATATATATATATATATAAGTCATGCTCAGGAATATGCTATGCCAAAACCTCAAAGTAAAATGCAAGTGCTCAGGTGATGTCATATCAATATCATATAATCTATCAGCCGGAGTCACCTAACGTGACCTGTACGACTGAATCTAGAGCTTAAATCTCCATCTCACTAGCTAGACCTGCACATGACTCGGAACCACCTAAAGTGGTCTGTACGACAGGCCTGGGTGTAATATATAAATACGTTCAAGTGCTACAATCACATGAAGGCTGGGCGAGTAATCGCGGGTCACCTACGAGTCGGAACCACCTAAAGTGGTCTATACGACAGGACTGTGCACCTAACTTGGATCCAAGATGAGCGTGTGGTGCGGGAGGTGAACATCACGTGAAGGACTGTGCCCTACTCTGGGCGGGAGCACTAACACCGGGGGTGCAGGTTATGAGCTCTCTATGTATCTAGAATCACTACTGAACGTAAATGTAAATCATACTCACCTGGCACTTACCTATGCGTCTACAACACCAACATACATATGTGTGTGTGTGTGTGTGTGTGTGTGTGTGTGTGTGTGTGTGTGTGTGTGTGTATGCAACTAGCAATGTATAACAAACGGCAATGTAATGCATGGCATATAACGAATAAACGTTTCAAAATCAATTTCTAGGAAAAGTATAAGTATATAGGTATATACGGAAAACCAAAAGCCCACTCACTGGTAAGTAGAAGGGTCGTAACCCCCTTGTCTCGAGTGACCACGCTCGTCCTCGGGATAGGTATCACCTATATGCAAAACAACTACAAAAACGTTAATTTTTAAAGCACATAACAAACCTTATGAAATAACTTCTCATACATTACTCAAATGGGGTGTATGAATACACCAACGTGATCTATTCAACTTCAGGAACATCCCCATATTTTTAGAAAAAAATTTCACCACCGCACGCGCCCCCACGCGCTGGCCAAGGCACGGCCACACGCGCAGGCACGTGCCTGGCACGCTGACGGCGTCAGTTAACGCCGTCAGGAATGTTCCGTTATCTTTAACGGTTTCCGTCAACGGCGTTAGGAATATTCCATCCAAATTGACGAAATATTCCATCCAAATTGACGAAATATTCTGTCGTCTTCTCCGGCGAGGCTCCGGCGCCAGAAAATCGCGAAATCTTTAAAAAGTCCTATCTTCTTCGTTTTTCAACCAAATTTCACAAAATTGGTACCAAAATGAAGTATACAACGAGAGGAACAAGTTCATACCACTTTCAAGTGCTAAAATCCACAAAATCTCACCTGGAAAACTCCACCATTTCCGGCCAACTTCGAAACTCACAATCCCGACGTCCAAAACCTTCAAACGAACCACCCTGAGACTCCTAGGGACCTCACGAAGCTTCCTACAAGCTTGAAATTCCCAAAAACATGAGAATTTACGTGTGCATGAACAGTGCCAAAAATCGGGTATCTCGAGTTCGACGTGAAAACAAAGGTAATCTTACCTGAAATGGGTATGGTTGGACTCCTACGAACCTCACGAGCATGGATATGTACTTTGTTTCTTCGATCTGTGATGATTTGGTGTGTTTGTGTGTGTGTCCGTACAAAATTGATGGAAATGAGAGGGAAAGGGAGCTCGGGACAGGGTGCAGGGATAGGGGAAAGGGTGTGGGGTGTGGGAGAGTGTGTGTGTGGCCCAAAACTTGCCAACAAAAACCCAAAAACAACCACACAACAAAAAATCACACTAGGGGCAAAATCGTCTTTCCACACGCACCTGACTGGGCTGACCAGACTGCCTCGAAGACCCTGCACTACTCGAAGCAATCGCTCCCTGCTAAATCTGTCCTCCCTGAAACCACTGAAAACCGCCTGCTGGAACTAGAGGATACGGCATATAGCCGCAAGAATACGGAGGATAACCACCCTAAGAATATGGGTCCTGGGGTATTGATACTGTCTCGGGGCATAAGGAACAGCATCGCCCTGATAGTAAAAGGCACCACCGCGGCCCGTCTGCCCATAACTACCAGGACCAGGAATTTGCTGGATCGATGCAGGTGGCGGCAAGAAAGTCTGATGCGGCTTCTGCTGCTGACTCTGGGGACAATTCGCAGCCCGATGTCCCACCTGCCCACAAGTAAAACAACCGCTACTACCACGCCTACACTCACTAAAGTGCCGATTATTACACCTGCGGCAAAGTGGGGCCCTACCTCTACCACCATCACCTTGTCTCTGGCCTCTAGCCCCACCAGCGAACCTACCTCCACGTCCCTGACCAGTGGCGCTAAAACCACCGCTAGAAGAACACGAACTAGTGCCACCCCTCTTGAAGTTCTGAGTCCGACGAGGCCCGAGCGACGCTTGGCCTTTACCCTTATCATCTTTCTTCTGATTCCTGTCTTTTTCTTCCTCTTCACTCTCGCTCGGCATATTTTCTGAATCCTCAATTCTCAACAGAATCTCATAAAAATCCTGGTAAGTATCATAATGGGTAGTGGTCGTCATCGAACGCCACTTCTTCCTAGTGCCTAAATGGAAACGGCGAAGCATTTTCGTCGAATTACCAGCAACCTCAGGATGATAGCGAGACAAATCAGTGAACCTCCGGTAATACTCATTCGCTGTCAGCTTCCCCTGTCTCAACTCAGTAAATTCCTGCTTCTTACGGTCAATATACTTAGGAGGCACAAATCTTCTCTTGAACAACTCACTGAAAACATCCCAATCAGTCTTCTCAGCTGGAGTCAAACGACAAAGTTCCTATTCCCACCAGGATGCAGAATCCTTACCCAAAAACCACAAGGTCGTCCCAACCCACTTCTCGATAGGGAGATTCCCCTGACTATGCAAAACATGAAAAGTCTTCTCAATATGCTCTAGCCATCGCTCTGCACCCTCATGACCCTCGTTGCCTTTAAACTTATCCAACTTTAAATTATACATAGTCTCCAGAGGAGTCCTCTGGGGAGGGCGAATCGCCGAATGAATAGCTGTAGCAATAGCTTCCTCCAGCTGAGCAATATCGGGGAAACTAGGCTCAGCAGAGCGACTTGGTTCCCGACGAGGTGGCATAATTTTGACAGAAGACACCAAAACCATTAGAATACTCACAAAAGTAAAGGACTGCCAAACCTAGGCTCTGACACCAAACTGACACACCCCGATTGAGATCCGGGCATGCTGGCCTTCACGTGGGAGTAACGTAACCATGTGCACAGTGCGAAAGCTAAATAAAATTATAATACATAGTACGAATAAATAAAAACTATCTTTACACAAAGTAAATACAACAAGTGCAAGCGTAAGTGTGAACCCTAAGTTCAGAGCATAAAAGCCTAAAGCAGTCCAAAAGGAAACGACACAACAAAAGCACACCCGAAGGTGGTCCTACACTGGTGGTGGTCTGTCAGATATGCCGAGGAAATCCTCAGGGAAGCCACCAAATGTGCTAGCCAACTAGAACCTGGAAGGGCGCAAAACAAAAGCGTGAGTGGGCAAAAACAAAGCTTGTCGAAAACCAATTTAATAAATAAGTTCTAACCCCTCACCGTAAAACCTGTATACTTCCCAGAAAATAGAATATATATATATATATATATATATATAAGTCATGCTCAGGAATATGCTATGCCAAAACCTCAAAGCAAAATGCAAATGCTCAGGTGATGTCATATCAATGTCATATAATTTGTCAGCCAGAGTCACCTAACGTAACCTGTACGACTGAATATAGAGCTCAAATCTCCATCTCACTAGCTAGACCTGCACACGACTCGGAACCACCTAAAGTGGTCTGTACGACAGGCCTGGGTGTAATATATAAATACGCTCAAGTGCTACGATCACATGAAGGCTGGGCGAGTAATCGCGGGTCACCTACGAGTCGGAACCACCTAAAGTGGTCTGTACGACAGGACTGTGCACCTAACTTGGATCCAAGATGAGCGTGTGGTGCGGGGGGTGAACATCACGTGAAGGACTGTGCCCTACTCTGGGCGGGAGCACTAACACCGGGGGTGCAGGTTATGAGCTCTCTATGTATCTAGAATCACTACTGAACATAAATGTAAATCATACTCACCTGGCACTTACCTACGCGTCTACAGCACCAACATACATATGTATATATATATATATATATATATATATATATATATGCAACTAGCAATGTATAACAAACAGCAATGTAATGCATGGCATATAACGAATAAACGTTTCAAAATCAATTTCTGGGAAAAGTATAAGTATATAGGTATATACGGAAAACCAAAAGCCCACTCACTGGTAAGTAGAAGGGTCGTAACCCCCTTGCCTCGAGTGACCACGCTCGTCCTCGGGATAGGTCTCACCTATATGCGAAACAACTACAAAAACGTTAATTTTTAAAGCACATAACAAACCTTATGAAATAACTTCTCATACATTACTCAAATGGGGTGTATGAATACACCAACGTGATCTATTCAACCTTAGGAACATCCCCATATTTTTAGAAAAAAATTTCACCGCCGCACGCGCCCCCACGCGCCGGCCAAGGCACGGCCACACATGCCGGCCACGCGCAGGCACGTGCTTGGCACGCTGACGGCGTTAGGAATATTCCGTCCAAACTGACAGAATATTCCGTCGTCTTCTCCGGCGCCGCGAAATCTTTAAATCGTTCTATCTTCTTCGTTTTTCAACCAAATTTCACAAAATTGGTACCAAAATGAAGCTTACAACGAGAGGAACAAGTTCATACCACTTTCAAGTACTAAAATCCACAAAATCTCACCTGGAAAACTCCACCATTTCCAGCCAATTTTGAAACTCACAATCCCGACATCCAAAACCTTCAAACGAACCACCCCGAGCCTCCTAGGGACCTCACCAAGCTTCCTACAAGCTTGAAATTCCCAAAAACATGAGAATTTACGTGTGCATGAACAGTGCCAAAAATCGGGTATCTCGAGTTCGACGTGAAAACGAAGGTAACCTTACCTGAAATGGGTATGGTTGGACTCCTACGAACCTCACAAGCATGGATATGTACTTTGTTTCTTCGATCCGTGATGATTTGGTGTGTTTGTGTGTGTGTCCGTACAAAAATGGATGGAAATGATAGGGAAAGGGAGCTCGGGACAGGGTGCAGAGATAGGGGAAAGGGTGTGGGAGAGTATGTGTGTGGCCCAAAGCGTGCCAACAAAAACCCAAAAACAACCACACAACGAAAAATCACACTAGGGGCAAAATCGTCTTTTCACACGTACGTTTTAAAATTTCCAGAACGGGCTGTCACATTTTTCATTTATAGCCGTCAAAAAGTTTTGTCCCATTACTTGATCTCTGAATGTTTGTTTTTTGCGATTTTTGGCGTATGCAATCTCGAAGCATATACAAATAAGTTTAACGGTTTGGATCGTTGAAATTAGTTTCGTAGGATGCGTATCTCATGAAAATGATAGATTCACTAACACTTGTAATTTATTTATACTTTCATTAAGTATAACATAAGATTTTGTGGTATCCACTAGTGTAAATATTTTAAATTGAAGATCGAGTTCATTCATTGTTTTCATATAGGGTCAAGGAGTGTAGCGGTAAAAAATCATCAAAATCGGAGTTAAAATAACTGTTAAATCGTGATTTTTCGTTTATAACTGTAAAAAAGTTTTGTCACGTTACTTGATCTCTGAATGTTTGTTTTTTGCGATTTTTAGCATCTGCGATCTCGAAGCATGTACAAACAAGTTTGACGTTTGGATCGTTGAAATTAGTTTCGTAGGATGCGTATCCCATCAAAACAATAGATTCACTAACACTTAGAGTTTATTTATACTTTCATTAAGTATAACATAAGATTTTGTGGTATCCATTAATGTAAATATTTCAAATTGAATATCGAATTCATTCATTGTTTTCATATAGGGTCAAGGAATGTAACTGTAAAAAAAATCATCAAAATCAAAGTTAAAATAACCGTTAAATCGTGATTTTCATTTATAACCATCAAAAAGTTTTGTCCCGTTACTTGATCTCTGAATGTTTGTTTCTTGCAATATTTTGCTGATGCGATCTCGAAGCATATACAAATAAGTTTGACGGTTGGATTGTTGAAATTAGTTTCGTATAATTCGTATCTCATCTAGTTCAATGGTATATAACTATTTATATATATATATATATTTATTAAGTAGAATTAAATCTATTTATTTTGTACGTATAATTGACCGGTACATGGAGTAGTACATCACGTGTCATTATAAAAATAGTGGGATATGTGTGATAAAAAGTTAATAACTTAAAAAATAAAATTTCTCACCATTTCTATTAAAACACATGGTGTACTATTTGTGTTCCCGTTACAATGAAAAATTTCTCAAGAAAAAAATGGAGAGAGAGAGGTAAATGACGTACAAGTGTTAGGAACACAGCTATAGGATCTTATCCTAACAAGTGCACACTTGAGAGACCACAGTGGAAAAACCCGCCCTACTAGTAGCAAGAGAGAGGTAAATGACGTACAAGTGTTAGGAACATAGCTGTCGGATCTTATCCTAACAAGTGCACACTTGAGAGACCATGGTGGAAAAACCCGCCCTACTAGTAGCGAGCAAAATACCACTACACCCATCTTTCCCTCTCTTTTTTGTTTCCTTTTCTTATAATTTTCTTTTTTCCCTCGCTTTAAAAAAAAAAAAAAAACACTTTTTCCTGCCCTTTTTCTTCAAAGGGCGGATGCATATTAATTATTATAGTTTTTAGGGGTATAAAATTTAATATATATATATATATATATATAATTATAGTTAATATTTTGAGGTATAATTATTATAGTTTTTAGGGGTATAAATGACACACCCCGACCAAAATCAAGGTGTGATGGCCGTCACGTGAGGGTGACGTAGCCATGTGCACAGTGCGGAAGCATAAATAATAATAAAAATGCGAATAAATAAAAACCAAACTACTAGCAGTACTAGCTAAGATAACATGCTAATGCGAGATTAAGTGTGATAAACACAATCAGAGCATAAGTAGCCTAAGTGCAATCTAGCAGGACGAATACTAATTATACAACACCCAAAGGTGATCCTACATTTGTGTTATTCTGTCAGAACCACCGTCAAGATCCTCGTGAGCCACCAAAGCACTTCTACCTAAAACCTGGATGGGCGCAAAACAAAAAGTGTGAATAGGCAAAAACAAAGGTTTTCAAAATCATTTAATTTCTCAAAAGTTCTAACCCCTCGCCGTAAAACCTGTATAATTTCCCAAAAAATAAAGTATAAATATATATATATATATATATATATATATATATATATACCACAACCATGCTCAGAATAGCAACATTCACAAATATGCCATATTGAATATCTAAGCATAAAATATAAGTAAGCCGGGTGATATAAGTCAATGCAAATGGTATGTCAGCCGAAGTCACCTAATGTGACCTATACGGCTGAATCTAGAGCTCAAATCCACATCTTAACAACTATACCTGCACACGAGTCAGAACCACCTAAAGTGGTCTGTACGTCAGGACTGTGTGTAAATAAATACGCTTAAGTGCTACGATCACGTGAAGACTGCGCGAATAATCGCGGGTCACTTACGAGTCGGAACCACTTATAGTGGTCTGTAAAACAGGAATGTGCACCTAACTTGGATCCAAGGTAAGTGTATGGTACGGGAGGTGATCATCATGTGAAGGACTGTGCCCTAACTCTAGGCGAGAACACTAACACTGGGGTGCAGGTTTATGAGCTCTCAATACATCTCACATAATCAACAATTCACATAAACAATCTACAACTCACCTGATACTTACCTGAGCGTCCACATCGTCAAATCACAATATACACATATCATACCAATTCATAGTCTAAATCACTAGGCATGGCATTTCAAACATAAATTCATTTAAATCGATTTTTTGGGAAAAATCACAAGTATATACGAAAAACCAAAAGCCCATTCACTGATATGTGGAAATGTCGTAGCCCCCAAGCCTCGATTGGCTGCACTCGTCCTGAGGATAGGTCTTACCTATATGCGAAACAACTATAAAAACGTTAATTTAAAGCACATAACCAAAACTAGGTAATAACTTCTCATACAATGCTCAAATGGGGTATTTGAATATACCACCATGACTTACTCAACACCACGAACATCCTCATATTTTTAGAAAAATTTTCCAACCACGCACAGGCACGTGCCTGGCACATGGACTAAAGCCCTAACGGCGTTAGGGAATATTCCGTCCAAAATGGAATATAATGTTATATATACCTGACGCCGTTAGTATATTCCATCAAAGTTGACGGAATATTCTTCGTCTTCTCCAGTAATCCTTACGGAGCCGTCGTCCGCCGCTGTCAACGCCGCCGTCTACAACTTGAATTTTCATCGGTTTCTGGAAAAATTTTAAAACTTCCTATCTTTTCCATTTCTAAACCAAATTCCATGACATTTGTACCAAAATGAAGCTTCCAATGAGTAGAACAAAATGTTACCACTTTTACAACCTAAAACCCATGGAAACTTACCGGAAAATCCTTCGATATTTTGGCCAAACCTGCAACTCGCTGAACTTGAACTTCCCAATGTCCAAAACAATTTAAAATTCTTCTTCGAGCTTCATGAAGATGTTATAAAGCTCCCTAGAAGCTTAAAAACTTCTAGAAACTTCACGATCACGAGTGCATGAACAGTGCTCAAAATCGAGGTTCTTGGTTCTCGGGTTTCCAAAGGTTTCATGTCCAACCAAAGGCATGGATCAACTCCTGAGCTTGCAAAGAGTCCAAAAATACCATTCACGTCCTTGATCTGTGATGTTTGAAAGGGTTTTGAGGGATGCCCGTACATGTTGTACAGAAATAGAAGAAAAATCCGAGAGGGATGAGAGAAAGGGTCAACAGGGAAAGGGATTGGTGTGTGTGAGTGTGTGTGTGGTCCAGCTGAGTCACCAAGCAAAAACAAATCACCCACAACACCAACAAACGTCCAAGGGCAAAATCGTCATTCCACGTTATCGAGGATAAATTTCAGGACGGGCTGTCACAATAAAATTGTTAAATTAATATATATATATATAATTATTATAGTAATTTTTTAGGGTTATAAAATTATTAAATTAATATTCTGCTTATCGTGTATCGTGCTACCCGTGTATACTCGAACCAACCCGTTATCTTAACATGTGCTCATCGGGTTACCCGATAATGACCCGATTCGTTATCATGTCAACCCGAACACTTGTTAATTTCATGTCGTGTCGTGTTGGGTTATCGAGTCGTGTCAGGAATTGCTAGGCCTTAAAACCTATGGACCACAAATTAATATGGCATCATGAACTAAATGATATCTTTACCATTAAGAGTGCCAATCACTTGGCAAGAAGAGAGGTGGAGATGCACAGGGCAGTAGCAGACTGTTCTGGCATGCAAAATCCCAAAACGATGTTATGGAAAGAAGTTATGGAATGTTTGCGTCCCTGGGAAGGTGAAAATTACTGCTTGGCAAGGACGTTTAACTAACAAGGCGAGAATTAACTTGAGATAAGGGGGTGAGGCATCTTTCAAGGATTCGTAGAAATTGAACAAGCCCAGATCCGTGGTACCCTTAAGGTAGAATTAACTCGAGATAAGGGGGTGCGGCATCTCTCGAGGATTTGTAGGAATAGAACAAGCCCAGATCTATGGTACCCTTAAGGTAGCGAAAAATGTCTTCAACAACAGTCCAGTGTCTGCATGTTGGTGCATTACTATTTCTTGCGTGTTGGTGCATTACTATTTCTAGCCAAAAGATTAACAACAGAGGAGATGTCGGGTCTAGTGCATTCAGCTAAGTACAATAAAGCACCTATCGCACTTAGATAAGGAACTTCAGGCTCCAAAATCTCTTCATCATCCTCCTTCGCACAGAAGGGATCTCGTTTTGCATCTAGCGATCGAATGACCATATGATAGTCGAAAGCTTTGCCTTATCTTCGTTAAAGCGGCGCAACACCTTTTGTGTATAATTCGATTGATGTACTAAGATTCCATCCTAACGACGCTCTATCTTGAGACTGAGACAGTATCTAGTCTTTCCTAGATCTTTCATCTCAAATTCTAACTTCAGGTACGCGTCAGTTCTTTAGAGCTCTTTAGGAGTTCCGATAAGATTTATGTCATCGACATATACTGCAACAATCAGTTATACGTCGACATTCATCAACGGAACAAGGTTCAATGTCATCGCTCAACATGATCTCAATAACTACTGCATATGCTAATGCATTGTTGATGATCATCTCACTTCTACACCAAACATCATCTAAGCTAGCATAAGGGATCGAAATCTCATGATTCTCGGGAGGTGGATTCATCTCTTCAAGGGCGCTTCAGTAATCTCGAATTTCCTCATGAGTTGGATAGAATAAGTAGGCGATAGTTCGATTCACGATCGGCTCTTCAGGGGTCTGTGCCGTGATCCACTTCTAGGGGTATGAATCCTTTGAGCCAAATTGTCCACCATGCTTGTGTGTTGGGGCAGATGATTGACTAGCCGCTAATGTACATGGATTGGCCAAAGTGGTGTCTCGATCCTCCAAGAAGGAAGTTTGTCGTACATTTGGTACATCCATCTTTACAGGCACATTCCCAGCTGGATTATGTGATCTTGTCACTCGCGCTAAATCGGTGCAAGCATCTAACATGCTCTAAACTACACTATGAAGATCTAATATGTGCTGCACTTCAGTTTTAAACTGAACAGTGCAGATATCTAAATGAGACAAAGTAGGAGTCGTCCACGATAATTCGTGTCGTTCTTCAGGAATGTTAATGTTCATATCTCCCCTTAAAGACTGGAAGACTGTCTCATAGAAGTGACAATCTATGAAACAAGCGGTATACAAATCGCTTGACAAAGGTTCTAAGTAACAAATGCTTAAAAGAGAATCATGTTAGATATAGATTCCCATCATTCGCTAAGGCCCCATTTTTGTATGTAAGGGCAGCGAAATCGACACATAGACCACACAACCAAAAATGCGTAGATGTGATATGTTGGGTTCATATACGGTAACCATCTGAATAATGCTATATGGTTGGCTCGCAATAGGGCTCAAGCGGACCAACATGGCTGCATGCAATATTGCATAGCCCCAACCAGTGATCGAGAGCTTGCTACGTATGACCAATAATCGAGCAATCATTTGTAAGTGCTTAATGAATGCCTTTGCCAGGCCGTTGTGGTGTGAACATGGGGTACTGGATGTTTAACTTTAACCCCAATTAACATGCAATAGTAATCAAAAGTTTTAGATGTGAATTCTCCAGCATTATCCAATCAAATAGATTTGATTGGATAATTAGGGTGGTAAGCCGAAACCATAAAAAATCTAAATGATCTGTAGGAAGGGTGAATTGGTCCACAAATGCCCCCCTGAATCCTTTATGGAAAGCTTAATAATAAGCTTTCCCATTGAGCGAATCTTGTCATAAGAAGGCTTAATAATAAGCTTTTCAATGAAGCAAGTTTGACATGCGATTCATTGAATCGAACCTAAACTTTGGGTCAATGGATGCCCGTGTGATGATTTGAGAATACGGCACATTGATGTTCGTCCATAGTGTCCTAAACAATCATGCCAAAGGTAATTTTGTGCGTGGTCCCAGATGTAGGGCCAACTACATAGTGGCTTTCTATAGGGTGTATGGTCATAATATATAGACCAATCGGGATACGCTCCATCTTCTCTAGAATACGCTTCTGACTATATTCGTAGGAAGTTATGCATAGAAATAGGTACAATTCTGAAGTTTATATTCGATTGAATTTTGACTAGAAGAAAATATTTCTTGTTCTTCTATATCTAAATTGCTTTTGAAGTAGCAGTATAGAATGCAGAAGTTTACCGAATTCTTAGATCTAATTACTACCACATTTGTGAGAGAAAGGTACCTCAGCAATTCGGCTGGGAGGTACCGACCAATATAGACTAAGTTTTAGCTAAAGTCTACTAAGTAGTGGTACCCTGCTTCGACAAGGATGCACCGACATGCATGTTTTACTTCGACAGAGGTGCACCGAAGGGCATGCTATACTTCAACAAAGGTACACCAAACAGTATTACTCTGCTTCATCAGAGTCCTACAGAACACACATCTCCAGCTTCAGTTAGAGCCTATCGAACCCAAGTCTGGGTCTGTCTCGCTTTCATAATCTAATTTCAAGTTTGCTTTACAACATATGATAGGTCAGGTTTTGCCAAGAGGTGGTATCACGTCCAAAACATGATCTTTGGAACCTAAGACCTAAAACTTCAAGAGTAAGGAATAGTATTCGCAAGCCTCAACCTTGCAGAATCTAATTCCGTTTTGATGGAATCAATCATTGGTCATGCACTTTTCAGTACCTCTACCAATGTTATTAAGGAGAACCATTCCCGCAATCAATCCGTGAGACTAATTTTGCTTCACCTAGCACATTTGGAAAAGCAAAATTTGACATAGAAGGCTTATTGGCCGAACCCCTTTGTATATTTGGTTTACTTTGTGAACAATTTATTTTGTTCTCAGATTTAAGATTGGTGTTTGGATGTCACTATTACTCTCAAATAAGAGTTAATTAATGAAAATTACCACATGTGACTAATACAATTAACTCATGCTTAGGTATGTTTTGTGGATAAGTTAGATGTCTCGTTTTATACTAACTTCATATCTAATCATCCCTTGACAACCCTTTCAGGCTTATCCAACCTGAGTATGGGGCATGGCATTGCCCTATGTTGTCCAATGGTAATAATTTTACCATAGTGGGAAACCTTATACTCACTTCACTCCTGAAGAACACTCTTTTGAGCTTTAAGGATATTCTAGAGAACTATTACCATATTGAAACAAATGTAGAAAATGGAGTAAAATTCCTTTGCACTTCCAACGAATACACCCAAATGTGTAATCTAGAGAAGATGAAATGCTTAACGAGTGGATTACACCCATTCAGGCTCATTATGTGGCTGACCAGAAACTTGAGATTCCCAAAGAATTTTCGCTATGGATGTACGATTGGGATATCTAGGATGATTTGTGATTTGGGTATCATCTTATCAGAAGTAAAGACATCATACCTAGAAGCGTACCATGCTTTAGCACCCTCTATCGTTTCTACAAAGGATTCAAGGGGACAATATTGGTAGATTGATTCAACCACCCTGCAGACCATTTAGACACTTCATAGCATTGGTTAATGCTTCTACACATTTGTCACACAGTGTTGTCCACAAGTTGCCTCTCCATACTGGTGGCTCATATTAACAAGCTCAGGGATCACCACCTTGATTATTTAATCAAATTTATTCGATTAGATAAGTTAGAGAATTTACATCGAAAACTTTCGATGGATATTGCATGTCGGTTGGGTTTTGAAATTGAATATCCTATACCCCATGTTCATACCCAGAACGGCCTAGCAGAAGCATTCATTAAACGCCTTCAAATGATTGCACAATTGTTGGTCATATGTACGAAGTTTGCAATCTCTGCTTGGGACCACGGAATATTGCAAGCAATCATGTTGGTTTACTTGAGACCCGTCTTAACCCAACCTTATAAATAGCGCGTTAGTTGGTTACTAGATACGAACCCAACATATCGCATATGCGTATCTTTGGTTGTACGGTCTATGTGCCATGTACGCCGCCCTTACGTACAAAAATGGGTCCTTAAAGAAAGATGAAAATCTATGTCGTTTATGATTCTCCTTCTAATATTTGTTACTTAGAACCCTTGACATGCAATCTCTTTACCGTTCATTTTGCGAACGTCCTCATTATGTCCCATCTCGATCCCAATCTAGATCGTTATAATATAACCAGACACTTCCTCTGATCTAACAAAAGTGACGAGATCACATATACCAACTGCAAATGTGCCTGCAAAGATGAATGTACCAAATGTACGATGGACCTTCGTCTCCAAAAGTAAGAACGCCACTAATGTGGTCGACCCTCGTACATTAGCGGCTAACCAATCAATCTGTCATGCGCCAAAATCATGGCAAATCACTCGGTTTGAATTATTCACCTCCCCAAAAGCAGAGGAACATGGCACAGATGAATCCACCCCTCAATCATTGTCTCAATCCTTTCCAGCTCATGAGATTAAATCCGGATTAGTATTGAGACCTGAAGTTCTTGGTCCAATGTATTAGTTTGGATGAGATATGGAATTAGAATGAGATTATCACAGATGATGTTTTATTTATATGGTTATTACCAACATAAATGAAAAGCAAATGTAACGAACTGTGTTCCATTAATTAGTGTCAACGTAGAACTGATTGGTCAACTAGAAGAATCAATCCATGACAAATGATATGAATGAAATAGTGCGATATGATGACTTTAGGGATCTTAAAACGATAGTTATATGGAGTTTCTGAGGGACTTACATGTACTGATCAAATAGTTCTAGACCATAAGAACACCCTCTCGATTCTGATGAGGTCTTCACTTTGAGGAAGCAGAATTATCCAGGCATATCTGGTATACCCGTCTAAGTGAATATCTGATCAGTTAAGGATATATGCCCTTGCGTGTACAAAATCTGAAATTGCTAGAGTCAAGAAAACTGACTCGAACCTGATATCGGACTTTAAGATGAATGATCACGGGAAAACTCAACTTTACCTAGACCTGAAGTTTCGAGCTAGTTCTAATGGTATTCTGGTCTACCAGTCAAACTAGACCCAAAAGGTGTTATGTCCGAGTATAGCTTGATCGTTTGTATGCTAAATGCAAATGAGACCTTTACGGAGGATATGGAGTTTAAGGTTCCATATTGGAATGTGAGGCAACCATATCTAAGTATAATTGGTGTTTGTTGTACTTAGCTTAATGCACTAGATCGGACATCTTATATGCTGATAATCTTTTGGCATAAAACAGCACTACGCCTACATGCCATCACCAAATTGGTGTTAAAGACGTTCTTCTGTTACTACAGATGTGGGCTTATCTATCCATATACATCTTAGAATAGATCACACCGCAATATCTTAGAGGTCAACCAGATAAACTTTTTGTTGCGAAACCTTTTAATCATTCCAAGACTCACTATATCTCATAACATGTGAGACATGGTCGAGAATTCTTGTTGAGCATATTCAAACTCCTTGCGATTTTCATCTATCGTTAAGTCCTAATAACAATCAATGGAGACAATGCTGTATGTATCGACCAGATCATGGTACATCCAACAAGTCAATGCCAAGCATATTATCTCTACATCAGCATGAGCATCAAAAGATTAAAGTCAACCGGTCTGATCCTAGACAACCTCACCACCCTCTACATGACGTCACTGCCAAAGTCTATCTTCCATAAGCTTGTTCGAGGAATTGGTATGCATAACTTTCTCATTTGCGATTCTTGTAGTTTCATTTGGAAGTTCTGTCAAACTCAAGGGGAGTATCCAGAAGTATACTTACTTAACCATAATGTACTTTTTTCCCCTACGCTTAGGTGCATTTTTCCCATTGGGTTTTTGCTACCTAACTAAATTTTGACGAGGCACCCATCATGGATTGGTTATACCCTTGTGTACATTCTATTTGTGTCCCAAAGACGTATAGTTTTGACTTAATGCAACTACCCACTTTTCTCCTTTGACTATGGGCTTTTGTCCCACCTTGGGTTTTGCCATAGCAAGATTTTGTGAGTTTTACCACCCATGCATTCTTCCGTTTGTTTTGAGACTCACATTCGCTACTTATGCCAACTAGACGAGACGACTTCATCAACTGCTTCTACATTTGCCTAAAGATCCGATGCGTCATCTACTTTAATATTTGCACACTCAAGGGGGAATGTTGGGACATATGTTCTAATACATATTGTGATTGTGTAAATCCTAAGTAGAGATAGATTAGGAATCCTTTGGGATCTAGACGATCTTTCTTAATTGACTTTGTATTACTTGGAGAGCAAGTTTCTCTACTTCTTATTACTATAAATAAAGGCACAAGGATTGGGGAGTTAACACACAATTCCTCAAGTCTATTCTCTACTCTCTTTCTCTCCATGTCGCACCTCTTAGTTAAATATAGGCCACAACAAGAAATGATTTCCGATTAATCTATTTCTTCACTAAGTCAAGTTCTTGTAATCAAATCAGAATTTGAAGCTTGAGATTACAATACAAGAAGATACAAAAGAAAAAACAAAGAAAAAAGAAAAGAAAAACAAAGTAGGTGTTTGAGTTGGATATAAACTCCACCATATTCATGTTCTTAAAAGAATATTTGTAGTTGGATTAAGTTGGGTCGTTACTTATAAGGAGTCAATTTGTTTATAAACAAATCATAATTTGACATGTACGGAAAAAAAATCTATTCTAAATGAATGTTAACTTTTATTTTCCTTACATTATATATAAGAAGCAAATGATTCTTCGCCTCAATGCCGTAAAAGCATAGAATATGAAATAGACACTGCAGTGAAGTGTCTGAATTCATAGAACAAGAAACAAACACTGCGTTACAGTGTCTAAATCCACAAACATATTTGAATCTCAATGCACAATCACAGAACAGGAAACAGACACTGCAACGAACTGCCTGAATCCACAGAACCAAAAATAGACATTGAGTTGCAGTTTCTGAATCCACAAACCTATTTGAATCCGAATGCACAATCACAAAACAAGAAACAGACATGCAACGAAGTGTCTGAATGCACAAACCTATTTGAAATGCATAATCACAGAACAGGAAATAGACACTACGTTGGAGTGTCTGAAAAATGGAGGTTGGAGGTGGTGGGAGGCACAATTTACAATGGAGGAGATGGAAAAGGTTTGGCGTTTTAAATGGTAATGGCATCATTTGTAATTTTAATTTGATTAAGATGTTTTAATGTATCTTAAAGTCTCATTGACCTATTTATAATTCCAATAAATTTGATTGACCTATTCTTAATATCATAACTTTTAATTGATTTATACAAAATCACCCTTTTTTTAATTCTTAAGGGGCAATTTATTGGTATTTTGAATTTTCACCATTTTGGATACTCCCTTTGTATATAGATAGAAGATAGAAGATAATGTTGATGATCGTACAATCAAATGTGGTAAATAGGCTTTTGATTCTACTGTTGGATTTTTGAATCAAATAGATTGTGAAAAATTGATAAAGCAAACAAAGAAAATTTTAGAAGCTCTTAAAAAAATAATTGTTGGGCCAATTGAAGAAAAAATAAGTTATTGAACCTATTGGCAACCCTATCAAAGTTGAAAAAGATATTCACAAAGAAAAAATTCCACAAAAGATCGCAAATAAGAACAAAAAAGAAGATGAACCTCAAAAGACCAACGTAGAAGACGAGAATATGAGAAAGGAGAATAAGATTGAGGAAGACGAGATCTTGCGAGTTAAAATTCCGCAAGAATACATCCATGAAAATCAACGTATTGTTCAATCTGAAAGTATTATTAATGACATGTTTGTAGGTGATAAAGTTCATGCGGAGTGCAAGAAGATTCAACCAAGAAGAGATTAGATTATCAAGTTGCATGTTCTAATGTTTTGTATGGTTTAGTTCCTTTGTGATTCCAACTAAACACCAAGAATATTGTGTTCTTCAGGTTGAATCCTATGTCTAGCTACTTATCAAGATTCATGTGAACCCTAGTTCTTTTTAAGATAAACTCGACGACAAGTTCTTTACAAGTGAAGGTGACTAATGTAGGACAAGATTTGGGTGAATTTCTATGAAGAAAAGTAAATAAAATGAAGCGCTTTAAAATTGACAAAACAACAGGTCCCAATGAGAATTTACAGATTTGGCATCCATGCTCTGCTTTGGATGCATAATACCTTCTAGAAAAGAGCACAACGTCTTTGTTCAAACTTACTGCTTTGTTGTGAACTATGACAGATTTTAGCCATCTGAGGCCGTTTAAACTTCCAAAAATGCATTTTAAATTATATAATAAAAATTGGACTTCGTTTGCCATCCGATTAATGTCGTTTTTCTTTCATTTAATTTCCTAAGGCCTTCGAGTTGCCCACAATGTGTTGTGATGAGGTTATTTAAGCCATTGACTGACTCCTATTGTGGTGATCTTTCAATCTTAATCAAGCAAACCCTTTATTCTCAAAATTGGTGGATTCAAAAAATTTTCCCATCAAAGAATTACGCTTGTAATCCTTTAAACTTAGTGTTGCGGCAGTCGTGATATGTATATTCAGAATATAATAAGGTTCCATTCAAGCATATTCGTATGGTAATGTATGCAAAGGATAAAATTCAAAAGCAACGTACTTTCCAGTATAGGTCAAACGACCCGATTTGATTCTGAAAATATACGACTCTTGTGCTTGATTAGGGTTTTGGTAATTGAACAACTGTAACCCTTCTCTTATTTTATGGGGCAACTACAAGTATAGCCCGCTTCCTTCTGCTCAGAGAGATTAGAAACAACTAACTCCCAATAATCCCCTCAAGCCCTTTCCAAATTAATAAAAATAAAATTACATGAACTGTGTAGCCCGTTGTCTCTGTAAGAATAGCACGGTTGAGCCCTGCCAATTAAATACAACCACATCTACAGACTGAAACACGATAAACCTAAAGAATTGACAATTGAGCTTAACTCGACCACATACGGGGACAAGATAAACCTGCAGGCTTCTTACTACTCACTGTCAAACGGTGTTAAGTTCAACAATCCACCGTATTCGATAAAAGGGTTAGAATAGACGAACCACACAACCCAAGATGAATTCCATGGCAGAAGGCAAGAAGCCTCATGCTGTATGTGTTCCGCTTCCATTTCAACGTCATACAAGGGCAATGCTTAAATTAGCAAAGCTCCTCCACCATAGAGGTTTTCATATAACCTTTGTCAACACGGAGTGCATCCACAAGCAATTTCTTAAATCCCTTGGACCCAACTCGCTTGATGGCTTCCAGAAGAAGCCACCAGTCCACACGGTTCTTCATCTGTAAACTTTAACCATTTGGTGAATCAAATACGGCAAACAGAAAAGTTCGATGTTATCCATAAGAATGCGATTAATTAAGCCTGTTTTCATCAAAGTTAGTAAAGATGATATGCCGTGATACCAAATGATAGAAACAGTCATCCACTAGTTCAGTTCATTCATTATCAGCCTTGAATGATACAGAGATTCCTTCAAGTTATAATAACCTTAGCCGTTGATCAAATTTTAAAAGTTCGGATCATTTAGTTTGATGAGCTCAGTGGAAGAGATCTGAAAAGAATCTCTTTCTGTCTTCAAGCTCAAAATTAAGGACCTAGCTTCTCTGCCCTTCCAGTTTTCATACATTCACATCCCCTTCTATTTGTGCAGCTATGGTTAAACCACGTCAACATTTTATATCACTATTGTTTTTTGTCTTATTATCTCTATAAAAAAATCAATATAAAATGTTAACATGACTTAATAATGACCGCACAAAATATAAAGAGATGAAAGTGTATGAGAACTGCTAGGATAGAAAAGTCGGGTCCAAAATTAAAACGCAATCATCCTCAACAATAAACACGCATACATATAAAACTAAAAAATACTATATGTTGTTAAAGTTAATAACCAAATAGAACCGAAGAAGACAATCGACCTTGGAACAATGCCAGAACTGAACTCAGAATAAGAGAAAATGACACAGAAATAAAATAAATACACATTCTGAATTCCCTAACTCATTCAGAACAAAAAACCATGATGCCCAACCTAACCGAACATTACACAGAAGATTTGGAAAGTATTCTCATATTTTCAATCAGGACATGTAAGCATAGGGTGGATAAAGCATGATGAAATTTTGTAGGAATGGGCCTTACTTGCCCCCGTTCAATTTCTCTCTGTAACCCTTCCCCTCACCGAATTCCCACAACACCTTGATTTCCATCGACAGCAACCCTAATTCAGCGCCCCACCCCTCTTTTTCTCTTTATGTGATCCGTCCGTCCCTCTTTCTCTCCCTCTCTCTTTGCAATCTAGCCCCCTCTTTCTCTCCTTGCAATCCGTCCGTCTCTCTCTCTCTCTTTGCAATCCGTCCATCTCTCTCTCTCCTTGCAATCCGTCCATCTCTCTCTCTCTCTCTCTCTCTGCAACCCGTCCCTCCTTTCTCATTCTCTCTGTGCAATCCATCCCTCCCTCTTTCTTTTCTCTCTCTGCATCCCTCCCTCTTTCTTTTCCCTCACTGAATCCATCAACATCCCTGAATTCCATCGACAACAACCCTACCCTTTCCAAAACAAAAATGACAATATGCCCACACACTTTTTATTCATGGCCTTTGGATCTCAAAATAAAATGGACATTACAATCATTTTCACACCAAGACTTACTCTTTAACAACTCAAATAAACCACTATGCAAACAAACTCATAGCCCAAATGGAAGGGGACGAGAGTGTATGAGAACTGGAAGGGCAGAGAAGTCGGGTCCCTTATTAAATGGGTGAGGCATTTGGATTCTGGAAGAGTGACAGAACCAGAAATGAAATTTTTTTCTACCTATTATGACCCTACAATTATTTTCAAAAATTCTAGTCTGCCACTCAACCCAGCAAGCCCACCGCTCCCTACGCACCCTGCCTTGATGCGTCTACACGTCACTTTCCAGTTTCCACTTCCCTATGCGACCGTGTTTCACTTCCCAACCCAACTCAAGAACCCCAACCACGTCTACGCCAAATCGGATTCAAGAATCAACCACCCAAACCCATAAAATAAACAATTCAAATGCAAATCCAAACCCACAAATCCGTGGAAGCAATCACTCAAAAAACCCAGAAATCATGAAATACTTCGCAAGTAGAAGAGGTGGTGGCTATGGGGTAGGGTGCGTGGGGAAGATGGAGGTGATGGCCAGGAGAGAAGGCATGCAGACTTAAGGCTGGTTTGGTATTGATGTACTTTGAAAAAAAGCTGCTTCGGCTGTGCTGTGGGAATAAACAACTGTGAAATAAAGCAGTAGAGTGTTTGATAAACTTTTTTGTAAAAGTGTTTTTGAAAAAGAAAAAAACAGTATTATAGTGTTTGATAAACTTTTATGTAAAACAGATGTGAAAAAAGCCGGTTTTTCAAAGCTGGGTTTTGCAGGCTTTTTTTCACCCAAAACTGTGAAAAAAAGCTGAAGCTGAATGTTTACCAAACACAAAAACAGCTCCCAGCTTTTTTTTATGCCAGTTTTTTTCAGAATCACCTCAATACCAAACCAGGCCTTACAGAGAAAAGAGTGTTCTATTTCAAAAAGCAAATATTTAATATTGGTAATACAATAAATTTGTATACAAATTTAATTGTAATAAGGGCATGAAATAAAACAAATTAAAATATTATTAAAAATTAAATATATTGAAGAAATAAAACAAAAAAGAATAAGAGTATTTTAATAATCATATTGATTTTTATTCCAATTCATATGAATTAGTAAATAATTTTTATGAATTCAGTTTCATTCTTACTCATTTCAGAACATTTAAGTAAACAATTTTAATAGGAATTCAATTTTGATTTCCCCTCATTCTAGCTCATCTCAATTCAATTCTTCATCAATTTAATTTTTTTTCTATTTTGATTATAATTACTGAAATATACCATTAAAATAAGGTAATTGGCCGAGTGCATACAAAATTGGTCCAACAGATTGAACTGAAAAGAGTGGTGGTCCTCCTACTCACCAAAAAGAGGCGGTGTGGTCCTCATTTTCACCAGAAAATAAAAGGTACGGGCGGTCTGTCTGATCACCCTTATTTTGCGTGGCAGCTGGCTAAGGGAATAAGACCAAGTAGTGTACGTGTTGAGTTGTAAATTGCGAGACTAATTGTTTATATAAATATATTTTATATTCTAATATATTCTAAATTCTAATATATTCTAAAGATTTTAGTTTATATAAAGATATTATAAATTAATAAGTTATTTAATAAATTCAAAATTTTAATTTTAATTTTTAAAAATGGAATTCTTTATAATAAAAATTTTTGAATTCCATTAAATTTCTGACATGTACAAAATGAAAACTTCATTCTTGATTCCACGAGAATTTTTATGAAAGCCTTTCATTTGCTTCTCTTCGATGAAAGTTTTATTTTCCCAGAATGTATCCTAATTTTTGGCCTAATTCTTCTTCTAATGATCGATTCAACCTCTGATCAAAAAGATATACCTTGGTTATATTTCATCTCATATGATGGGAGTTGCTAGGGTGTTGGGCGCTGCTCTGTTATGCGCTATTCATGATGCTACCGCAGAAAATACTTTATTTGAAGATGGTGATGGTGCAAATACGTTCCGTGCAATCACTAGGGTTAGTAACTAATAACGAGGGGATATTGAAAAAAAAAATAGTAATTTCTCTTATGCTATGAATATAAAGGAATATAAAGAACGTTTTTCGTAAAATCTCGCCTACTAATATAATAGATGTGATGAGATGGTGAACCACGCATCAAGGTGGCTGTGTTTCGTATGCAACTAAACTTGTGACGTGTACCTTACTCATGCACTTCGGTTTCTTGGTTTATTAATTTGGAATGAAAATCTTCTCCGGTTTCTTTTTGTGAGTACCAGGAAATTTTTAAATTATGTTCGTTTATCATAAATTATACGGTTAGAAATTATTTTAAATATATATTATTTTAAATTAAATATAAATATTATCTGATGAAAAATTGACCACACGATATACGATTAATGGTCACGATTTGAGGATCCCTAAAATCCTCACAAAGATGATTCTTATAATCAGAACGATGATCTGCTGCCTAGCACTAGATGGAGATTTTTGAAACAGTGATTGAAATTGAAAAGAGTGGTGGTCCTCCTCTTCACCAAAAAGAGGTGGTATAGTCCTCCTGTTCACCAGAAAATAAAAAGGTGCAGGTGGTCTGTCTGACCTCCCTCATCTTTGCGTGGCAGCTGGATAAGGGACTAGGATCAAGTAGAATATGTGTTGAGTTGCAAATTGCGAGACTAATTGTTTACTTCATGAATTAATATGATATGGTATCATGAATTTTGAATACTGAGTTGGGGATCGTTGTTTCTCTTTTATCTACAAAAAAAAATTCCATTCCAATTTTACCTACGCAGTGTAGTTCATACAACTTCATTTACAAATTTATAATGTTGCTTTAGTGCTAAGTGATAAAACTACTAATGAAGTTTTCGATTTATATCATCTCTGTTTTCTCATGCATTCTTCCCAGCTACTGAAGGCAGCAATGTGTCGAAACAAGGCTGACTAATTTGTTCGTTGCGTCTCTCCCAGGCAATTCCTGACTTTGCCACCGTAAATAACCTTGTCTCTTTCTACAACTCATTGTCAGATGGCGACCGGACTTGCACAAAAATGTTGGTAGACCTATAAACTTGTGCTACATTAGTGTGACTGTGAGATCAAACCACACAATCTAAGATATGAGCTCCAATATTGTAGTCTGTAATAAGCCTCATGCTGTATGCATTCCCCTTCCATTTCAAAGCCATATAAAGGCTATGCTCAAGTTAGCAAAGCTCCTACACTACAGAGGTTTCCATGTAACTTTTGTCAATACGGAGTTCAATCACAGGCGCTTTCTTAAATCTTTAGGACAAAATTCCCTTGATCGCTTCCCCAATTTTCAGTTTGAAACAATTCCGGATGGCCTTCCAGATTCAGAGACTGATGCAACAACCCAAAACCTCCCTTTGCTATGTGATTCCATTAGAAAAAAATTCTTGTCTCCATTTCGTAACCTCCTCTTAAAACTCAATGACACGGAGAGTTCCAATAACAGTATTGTTATTCCTCCAGTAACTTCCATTGTTTCAGATGGTTTCATGCCTTTTGCCATCACAGCTGCTGAAGAACTTGGACTCCCTATCGCAGTGTTCTTCACTGTGGCTGCGGTCGGATTCATGGGCTATAAGCAATACCCCACTTTGGTGGAAAAGGGACTTGCACCACTCAAAGGTCACATACATAAATGCTAATGAAGCAACTGTTTGATTTTATGATGAATTGGTTGTGCCTAAACAAATTATGAAATTTTTGTTGACTTATTAAGTGTTGCATTGCAGATGGGAGTTATTTCACAAATGGTTTTCTGGATAAGGTCTTAGATTGGATTCCAGGAGTAAAAGCTATCCGTTTAAGGGATCTTCCAACCTCCTTTCAAACTACTAATCCCGATGACATCAGGTTTAACTTCATCTTGGAAGCAGCTGTTGAAGTTCATAAAGCTTCAGCAGTTGTTGTTCATACTTTTGATGCATTGGAGCCAGATGTTTTGGATGCTTTGTCATCTATGCTTCCACATGTTTATGCCGTTGGCCCTCTCCAGTTGCTTCTCAATCAGGTACCAGAAGACCCTTTGGATTCTATGGGTTACAGTCTGTGGAAAGAAGAGACGGAGTGCCTCGAGTGGTTAAACGGCAAGGCGACAAATTCTGTTGTTTATGTGAATTTTGGCAGTTTAGCGGTTGTCACGCCTCAACAACTTATTGAGTTTGGATGGGGACTTGCAAATAGCAAGCTTCCATTCTTTTGGGTAATTAGACCCAATCTGGTAGTTGGTGAATCTGCGATTTTTCCACCCGAGTTTGTGGCTGAAACTACGGAAAGAGGTCTAATAACAGGTTGGTGCCCACAAGAGCAAGTCCTTAACCATCCATCAGTTGGAGGGTTTTTAACACACAGTGGTTGGAATTCAACCATTGAGAGTCTGTCTGCTGGAGTGCCTATGCTCTGTTGTCCCTTCTTTGCCGACCAACCAACAAATTGTCTCTATACTTGTAATGAATGGGGTATTGGCATGGAAATCAGTAAGGATGCCAAGAGAGACGATGTCGAGAAGATTGTCAAAGAGATGATTGTGGGAGAGAAGGGTAAGAAAATGAAAAATAAGGCCATGGAGTGGAAGAAACTAGCAGAAAAGGCAACTGATCCACATGGTTCTTCATGGACCAACTTAGACAATTTAGTGAATCGAGTGCTATTAAGGAAAGGCTAGGTGTTGTCCCTTGCAACCTTTATTAGCCTTTAAATTTGTTGTTGTCGATGTTTCTGTTTGGTTTGCTGGATATTTTAGATTGACTTCTTTTAGAGTGTGGGTGAAGTTACGGACCCGAGGAGGTTTATAGCCGTGTTAATGTAGGAGGAGAAGCCTGAGAGGAAATCGGAGAGGAGCAGGGGCAAGATGAATCGACTGGAAAATAAAGCAATGGCAAACAAAGACTTCAGAAACCCCCATCTGATATAACCATCTTCAAGCATGATATATAATCATCTTCAAGCATTTCTTTAGTTATTTTGTTTAATTTTGTGTTTAATTTATTATATTGCCCATAACTTTTATTTTGGTTATTTTTTTAGTTTTGTTGATAAGGTTAATTTGGTCTTTTCACCAATTTTTAGTTGACAAAGAAAAAGTGTTTTGCTAATAAGTAGGAAACGGACTGTAGTTTAATATACATTATCCAACTGTTTGTCAAAACAAATATTGGGGAAAATGAAAATGGTGAATAATGGTTAATTTGATATTTAGACATACATAGAGACCAAGAGAGAAATAAATTGGTATCGAATTCACTATTCACAAAATTGAACATAAGACCTCTCATTTAAGAGTTGGGTTTCCACTATGTTTGGTGTCCTTTCATTCCATCTCACTACAACAAATTGGTCCTTTAGCGAGAAATGTTTCAGCAAGAAAATTATCTTTTACGCTGTAGAGTTGCTTTCAACGAGGAAAATTTTGAGTTCTTGCAAAAAGTCATTTAGTCTCCATACATTTCTTAAAAACGAGAAAAAAAAAATCGGCGAGAAAATTGTTTTGTTGATGTACATAATGCCAGTGAGGAAAAATTGTTCTTCTCACCCTAGGTTTAGCGGGAATTATATTCCTTCCCCTCAAAATATTAATGAGGAAATTATTGTTTTCTCGTTGAATAAAATTTTTAGCAAGGAAAATGGGTTCTCGCTGTAGCACTCCCACTATAATTTTCAAAAAAGTTTTAAATAGGGTGCCTTTATTTACACCTACACCGAGAAATTTTTTTATTTGGGTTGCATAAGTGTTTAGCGAGAAAACTCTTTCTAGCAGACAGCCCAAGTTTTTGAAACGCAAAATTTTTCCAAGTGTTATAAGGGCAATACGATGTCGTTTGGCGTGGAAATATAGGAGAAAAACACAAAGCAATCTCAGGCTCCCAGCTAACTCAGAGCAACTCCAGCGTGAGAGCCTTTCCCCCAGGCAATTCACTATTCAATCCACCTGATGAACAGTAATTGCCCTTAATGAACAGTAATCGCCCTTTGCATCTCCACCCCTACATTAAATAGCCTTGGCAATTGATAATAAAATATTAGTATTTTTTTTATTTATAAAATAATACAAAATAATTTTTAATTTTTTTTCCTTTTGCCTTTTTCCTACTCCTCTTCCGTTTCAACTTTTTTCCACAACACTCTTCCTTTTCATTTTTTTTCTAGAAACTCTTCCTTTTCCTATTCCTTCTCTCTCTCTCTCTCTCTCTCTCTCTCTCTCTCTCTCTCTCTCTCGTATGAATCACAAAATGGACCGACTCTTCCTTTTCCTATGCCCTCTCTCTCTCTCACACACACACACACACACACGAATCACAAAATGGACCGACGCCAAGGCATAAGCTCAGATTCCGATCCATATATCCTTCATTTTCCTTTTCATCCTTCTTCTTCTTCGAAACTGAAGCAAATCAAACAAACAAACTTTGAAATCTCAATCCCCTGGTTGAGAGGAACTCGAATATATCCTTGCATGCATCATTAGAGCACCATTTGGGTGATCCACCATTGAAGCCGAGAGCTTCAAGCTTCCATTGCTCAAACCCAGATGAGGTTATTGCACTACTTCAATTGCTTGAGTTATTATCTGGTTTTTTATGTGTTTCGAGTTGAAATCCTTGGGTTTAGTCTTTGCCATTTTTCTGTGGGTGTATCGGCGACGAACTCTGGCGAGCCGGAGTTCTGGGTTTTCATTTTTTAAATTTTATATTATTAATTTATATTAATATTTATATTAATTTTATATTATGGCTGACGTCGTCCTGACGTCAGCCCACATCACATTCCCTTCGGGCTCTCGGGCTGGCAATCCCTGCCGGGCCTGTCGCTCGGGCCTGGCCTGTCACTTGGGCTGGCATACGTTGGACCTTATCCCCCGGCCTATTTGGCCCTGTTCCATCGCCAGTCCACTGGGTAATACACCACGGTGGAACTGCTCTCATTTAGTCACTCTATCTTTCTCGTTCAAACACGTTCTCTCTGCACTCTTGAGTGTTTTGAAACAATCTCCAAACCCAATCTTGCTGGTCGACGCGGTAATGGTAAGCTTTGCACTCCAATTCATATTTCCTTCATTCTCCAAACCCAAAAGCTAATTTCCCCTTTTCTCTTTGATCTCTTTTTCAGCTTTGCACTCCAGTTCATACTTTTCATACTTGGTTCACCCTGTTTTGCTCATTATATTTCCCTTTATGCGGTAATTTTATTCATAAACATAGACCCAATTAGATTTGAAAATTAATTAATTTATGGAACTTTTAGACCATCTTCAACCCTAGGCCTAAAACCAAAAAGTTTTAGCCCAAAAAATTTAGGTTTTAACCGAGAAATAGCTTTTCTGCTCCAACTTTTTTGGTCTAAAATTCTAGCCCCAAATTATTAAAGATGAATTTAGGCTAATTTTTTTTCAATTAACTTTAAAAAAAAATTATGTAGACTATTCTAAATTAATTTTATGAACATTTTAACCTAAAAATATTTAAATTCCGATAAACATTAAAAAAATCACTAAACCGACACATGAAACTCATGAAACATTACAGAAGAATATGAAACACATGATAGAGATGTACAAACACAAGACACATGGTTTTGGAAGATGGTAGAAAGAAAAATTGGAAGAATTGTAGGAGAAAAGTGAGTTTTGTGTGGATGTTTCAACAATTATATAGGTAAATATAGAGTTTTTGGGTGAATTTTGAGTTAAATAATTTTTTATAATTATTTTAACCATTGAATTTAAATTTGGGCCGTTGGATCTTTTTTTTTTTACCGTTAGATTTGATTATATTCGATCTCAGTCGTTGGATTCAATAAATTTATAAATATAAAACAAAAATATTAACTAAATTAAATGTGGACCAGTGGATAACCAACAACCCATGTTAATGTGAGCCGTTGATCAACCAAAAGAGTTGTTAGGCTCAATTTTATTGGCATATAAGTGGGAGACACATCCATTTGGGTGGGGGCTCCACCACTAATCTTGGCCTAAATCCTGACCTAAATCTAGCTTTTTTTTAGGTTTTAAGTTTTAGGTCCAAATTAGAATTTGGGTTTGAATGGATTTAAGAGAGGGGGGGGGGGTGGTGGGGTGGAATAGAAGGGAAATTATAGGTTTTAGGCCATGGGTTGGAGTTGGCCTTAGCACGAATTGCTATACGTTATATCTTAATTGGAATTTTAACCTACACAAGAATTGCCCTTTTGTTTAAAGTCATGAATTGATGTCTCTTTCCATTCCACCAACATCACGAATTGATGTATCTTTCTCTCTATCTCCCAACTATTTCAACCATGAAATCTTGCAAGTTTCGATTCTATTTGTGTTATTAACTTATATTTTTTTCAGTTGGCAATAGAGAGAACTATAATTTCTAGTTGGAAAGCATTGAGAAACTATATACCATATGCTTAATTTGGAGGATTCTTTTCAAAAAGCTCCCAATTGAGGATCAACTTTAGCGACAAGGTATTCCTCCAGTTCCAATATGCCAACTATGTTACAAGAATTTTGAATCTATTGAGCACTTATTTTTTCAGTTGTGAATTTGCATAACGTTCTTGGTGTTGTCTTGCGACTCAATTTGGTACTATTCTTCCGCTTACTCGTCGCTTCCCGAATTTATAGCCTCCTTTTGTGTTAAAAAACGTTTTTCTACACATCTGCGCAATGTTTGGCTAACATCAGGAGTTTTCTTACTAATGGCTATTTTAAAGATGCGTAATAAAGTGAAATTTGAAAGTATGCCTCCTTCATTTTCACGCCTTTGTCGTTCCATTTTAGCCTCTCTTGGAATCTCAGCTAATTCTTGTAAAACTCTTTTTATAGTCAATGTTCTTTGGCATCCCCCTCCATTTTCTTGGGTCAAGGTAAATGCTAATTGCGTTGCTAAAGGTAACCTGGGTCTTGGGGGCTTGTGATGGGGTTTTCTGAGATTTTGTGGGTTATTTTCTTGGTGGTTTTTGATTGAGCTTGGGGCATCGTACTTCTTTCTATGTAAAGCTTCATGTTGTCATCCTTGCTGTAAAGTTGGCTCATGTGCAGGGTTGGCAAAATTTATGGCTTGAAAGTTGAAAGTGACTCTTCTAGTGTGATGTCTTGTTTTGCTTCTGGTTCTTTTTTTCCTGCTTGGTCGCTCTAGGGACGTTGGAAAATTTGTATTCCAGATTACATGTCATGGTATTCCGTCGCCCTCATATATTTTGAGAAGGAATGCAGTGGCTGACAAATTAGCCAATTTAGGGCTTCTCTCGTCTTCACTTGTTTGGCATGCCGCTCCTCCTATACACATTCATCCTTGTCTGTATTCAATTTTTTTGGGCATGCCAGCCTACAGGTTTGTCTCCCCTTCTTGATATGTGATTTTCTTTTTTACCTAATCTTTTTGGATTCCCTTTTTTGTTTTGCAGCTTGTCTTGCAGGTTCTTACCTTTCAGGTTTTATTTTAGAGAGGTTTGGTCTTATGTCCAACCCTTCTTTTTCTTGTATATTCTTTTTCAAAAGAGGTAATGTCCATGTTCCCCTTCTTTTCTTGTATTTTATTTTCTTGCTCTATGATGGGTAAGGTTTATGTCCTCCCTAACTAGGTGTAACCTCTCTTTTTTCATATCAATAAGTTTCCCTCACACCGCCAAGGTTTAAAAAGCAAAACAAAACAAAAAAAGAAAAAGAAATATTGTAATACTAAGTTTTTATTCATATTCATGGTACAAATACAATTACAACGACAAAGACTAAATTTGTCCACGATGAGGTTTTATATTCCAAAAAAAAAAAGTATGATTTGTAGGTCTAGAGGTTTCACCAATATACATCTCATCTCAACTATTAGGAGGATAATCTGTCATCAGATTGGAAAAATCCAAGATTGGAGTGGAACTATCCGAAATAGAATTGTCTAAATTAAGATGATGATATTTGTTTTTAATATCATTCCATAGTTTTAATTTCTGCACATATCAGTTGATAAAAACAAAATTTTATGTCAATTAATTAAGCTAAAAAAATTATATATGAATTATGAACACATGATCAAATTAATATAAAAAAATCAGAAATTGCATCCCAATTATCATAGCATTGACTATAATCTGTTTTAAAATTCAAAATTTTCATCAAATGCACAAAAAATTTAATTTGGAAATTAGAGATTAGGTAGTGGTGGATAGAGATGTACCAGATGGCGGTGAAGAGGAGATAGGTGGACCAAGAGGTGGTGGTTTGATGGGCGTCCGTTTGGGTTAGGTGGACCAAGAGAAATGAAAGTATCACGTGTACAGCGAACAAAAAGATGCTACACTAAGAAAGCAATCCAATTGGGAACAAGATAAGTGTCCAAGAATTAGACGGTGGAATTTAAAATGAGAAAAATAAGAGCTCGTTTAGATGTGCTTTTAAAATGACCGAAAGCGTATTTAGAGAAAATATTTTTGAATTCCAAAAACATTTAAAGTGCTTTCTGCAAGAAGCACTAATTATGTGCTTCTTCTAGGAAACAATTTAAGCGTTTTTCCAGAATTTACTTGCATTTTTTTCCAAATATTAGTTCTAAAAACATTTTCACCAAAAACGTTTTTGATCATTTTAAAAGCACATCCAAACGAGCTCTAAGTCATTTTTAAAGAGAAAAGAAAATTAACACTCAGTGCTACAGTTTGATGATATTCTTCTTCACTTGTAAGTGAGAGGCCTTAGGTTCAAATCTTGTAGATGACGAATTTGATATCAAATTAGATTGCCCATTGTGTGGCTTAGCTGAACTTCCTCTCCCCTTAGTGTAAAATATATTGTTGTACTAAAAAAAAGATTAAATAAAGAAATAAGACATAATAATGCTCATCAGGTCTTTCATATTTTGCTAGTTTTAAAATTAGGATGAATATATCACTTAGTACTATAGTCTAGTGGTATTACTCTTCACTTGTAAGCGAGAGGTCTTAAGTTTGATTATCACCAAAGACGAATTTGAACTGCATTATTATATCTAGTCCAGTATGAGACTTAATTAGTTCCCTCCCCCACATTTTAGTATAGAGAATACCGTTTGTTAAAAAAAAATTAAGATGAATACAAGCTACAACAATGAGCATCGACGACAAAGCGAAAGTGTCACCACATGTGTCACAAGTTGAAAATTATATATTATAATGTGAGATATTGTAACATATAATTTTAACAATTGAATGAAAATTAGTGTTAACATTATCTCTTAGAAAGGTTATATTGTTTAGGTGCATTCCCTTGATAGATAATATATACTTATAAATGAAATGTTACATCTTTTTAATAAGTAGTAGTTGGGTTCTATATAAACCCATGAAACCAATGGTATTAAATGATAGAAATTTAAAGTTAATTTTTACTCTTGAGAAATAGGGTTTCCCCACTTTGTTTCTCTTATTCTTTGTTTGTCAAATTTCGAGTTGTGTCTTGAGAGTACGAAATATATAAAGTTCGCCAGAGTCCGAAGATTGAAGTGTCTTGACTTCGGATTATAAATTGTTGAATCCTGAGAGATGGATGCCTAACAAGCTACAAGAACAAGAGTAGGGACGAAATTCTGTCTTTAGGATACTGCATTTATACAAGCCTCAATCTCCAAATTTGTTAGTTTTTCTAACTCTCTCTCTCTCTCTCTCTCTAGTTGTTTATATTAATCTCATATATAATTATTGTTAATTTCTTTATGATTATTATCATTGAAATTATATTGTTATTTCTCATATTTTCTAATATTACTCCAACAATCTAAAGACCGAAATTTTTTTATGCAATGTTGAATAGTAAATATGAATGTAAAAAAGAGATGTTAAGAACATTAAACGTTATCCCAAACCCTAATTTGAAGAAACTATGGTTTTCTATGGATTGTCTTCGTGGGACAGAATTTTATTTGCTTATTGATGAATAACATACTAGTATAATTGATGTTGTCATTCAAATTGTATTGCTAAATGCATGATACAACTCAAATATATTCATCTATATACGTATGAGCAGTGTTTGCATGTTGATTCAATCTGCGACTTTAAACAAGTTGGGCAACATATAGTGTTGTATTTAATATGTAGCCTAGCCCATTTATGTTAAGATGATTTGCCTAAAATTCATGCCATTAGGACTTCAATCTCTGTGATTTTAGTCTTGGGGTTAGATGATGTTTTGGCATTATCAATGGAAAGCGGTGTCCATGCAACCACTTGTTTCTCTTGAAAAGATAAAAAAAAATTAAATTAAAACTTTTTGGGCAAATGCATCACATTGTAGACATGTAAATTTCGTTGCATACAAATGATGCCTCACAAAGTTCCACGTGGCATATGACTCATTACAAATGGACAAGTCATCAATGACATGTGGCACAAATCAAGCAAGGGAAGTATAAAACATTCCCAAAATTTGGCCAAAGGGAGAAAACTCCCTTAAATTCGGCAAAAGGATCCATATTGATCCTAAAATCGAAAAGAAAGTTAAGGCATCTTCATAAAACAAGCAAGAACTGAAGATTACTTACAAAATAGGCAACAAAGCCTATAAATTTCAGCCAAGGGAGTAAAGGTGGCTGAAATTAAGACACAAAACATGCCTAAATTCTTTCATGGACAAATTAGGACACAAATCAAAGCTAAATCCACCCAAAGGCAAGCCTTGAGAAGCCTATAAAGACAAGGTCCTCCCACAAGCATAAGGGTCGAAAATTTTGGCATTTAGAAGAACTTCTACCAAACCTTTGAAGACTAATACGTTGCCAAAGCTCTCTTCGAAGTTTATGCATGAGTACGTCCAGTTTGTATGGGTGATTTGAGTTACCGGTATGTTTATGCATGAGTACGTCCACGTGTGTTGGCAAGTTACCTTGAAAGCATGAATTGCATGACTTGTGACATATGCTTTATGGTTAAATTTCTTAATTTCAAATAATGACCGAGTGTTTGACAAATTTCCAAGTGTTTGACATGCCAGTTGGGAAACCTGCACGATTTCTGGAAAATTTTTCCGGAAAAGTTTGTTCACCACAATTGCATAACAAAGATATTTCTAAGGAAAAGGAAGGACATATATGCAGACGTGAAAGTCTAAGTAACTCTTTTACTAAGGGTTGTGGCCTACAGTAAGGGGAGTTGTGAAAATTTTCATGATGCGTGCCTGGGAACGATCTGTAAATTTCAGAATGGAATGTGGCAATAGTAGCATGTATCAAATCCAAATACATGTGAAATGAAATGAGTATGACGATATCCATAGGTAAGTTCAAAGGTCAAAGATATAATTGAGGGGCCTAACTATGTTTGTAAAGCAGATTGACCCATGCCTTTTCTAAGAACCACATGTACATGGTTTTTATTACATTGGGGTAAAAGACAATGAAAAAGAGTTTTGCCATGGCTCATTATTTAGTCATGTTTGGCAATGAATTTTACACTGTTTGTCCATCGGCCAATCTTAGCGTGTAAACTCATTTAGGATGAATTATCTTTGTCTTAAAAAGAAAATAGCAATTGAATTATGGGGGTTTTGCCCAAGGATGCAAGCCAAGAAGAGGTTTTCTTATAATGGCTAGTGAGGCACCAAGGCCCTATAATGTGGTGCCATAAGTTACAGAGATGCATGGAACATTGGTAGAGCCTAGAATGATTGGCAATTACTCCTTAAATAAGACTTTGAAGTATGGGGGTTTCTTACAGAAGAGCACTAGATCAGATATGGCTTATTTAGTAGGCAAAATCAAGGTTGGCTATTTTGATGTGTTAGTCATGGTTTTAAGGTACTTAAAGTACATTATCATGTACTATAATTTACAATAAGTATATCCACTGAACTAAATGCTTTGATGATGTTTGATATTGATTTTGATAATGTGAAATCAAAATACTTAGGTGGATATACATGCAATGACATAAGCCAAACCTCAAATAAAAGTGCATTGCACAATTTGGAGAGGAAGCATATTGGCTTCAAAAGATTTTAGAGGATAATTCTATGTAAATATTGTGATGGTTTGTCGAATTGAGCAAAGCACAATGTCTAAGTGTGAAGAGTAATTTGCACAATAAAAGAGAGAATAAACCATATATCTTATTATAAATGATTTTTAAGGTATGAAGAGGTTAGAGACCTTCCTTAATACCTTAAGTGTGGGGAAGTATGCCTAAGTGTCAGCAAATTACTTACTAAAGTCCCAACATATACGGTTGAGGACTTGATATTGTAAATCAACTACTCTATATATGAAATATTTTCATAAGATGGATTGTGTAGACCATTAAAGATAGTCAACCTAAGTGGTACCAATTATTAAAGGTTTGATTAGAGAGTAAGTTGATCATCAAGGGGAATGAAGCTAAAGCCAACATAACTAATGAATCGGCCATGCGGAAACATAACTTAGTTGATTCGAGAACTGGTTGGGCATGATACAAAGAAGTTAACACACTTATATACCTTATACCTATGATGGAAGAAGTGTGTTGTCTGCAGAAGTCTTAGGTTGTATATTTATACTTAATGACAATGATATCTTATAAATTAATAAGAGGAATATTGCACAGTATTCTTAATCAGCGGCCACCTATGTGAGAGTAGAAATGGGTCGCTTCTATGAGTGTGAGATGGCTAAATTCTCTAAAGCTCTCATGAATCTAGGATTTGTTCAGGAACAAAATAAACATAACCGTATGAACCGTAATATATTAGGATTAGTTATGTGTGTTGCTTATTGTCTCGGTTTACTGTTGCAATGAACAATTCAATATTCCATATCCACTGCGTCACCAAGTAAATCTGATAAGTATTCTCTAGGGTAGGTTCAAGTCCAAAAGACACCTATCTCGATGCATCTTTTGTTTGCTTGTACTCTCAAATTCTTCTAATTTTTCATTCATGTGGGGGATTGTTGGATATCATATATTATAATGTGAAATATTGTAATATATAATTTTAATAATTGAATGAAAAATAGTGTTAACCGTATTTCTTAGAAAGGTTATGTTGTTTAGGTGCATTCCCTTGAGAGATAATGTATACTTATGTATGAAAAGTTAAATCTCTTTAATAATAAGTAGTGATTGGGTTCTATATTAACCCATTGGTATTAAATAATAGAAAATTAAAGTTAATTTTTACTCTTGAGAAATAGGGTTTTCCCACTTTGTTTCTCTCATTCTTTGTTTGTCAAATTTCGAGTCGAGTTTTGAGAGTACAGAATATATAAAGTTTGCCAGAGTTCGAAGATTGAAGTGTTTTGACTTCGGATTATAGATTGTTGAATCTTGGGAAACAGATGCCTACCAAACTACAAGCATAAAAGTAGGGACGAAAACATGTCTTTAGGATATTGCATTTATGCATAACTCAATCTTCAAATTTGTCAGTTTTTCTAAATTTCTCTTTAATTGTTTATATTAATCTCATAATATAATTGATGTTGTTAATTTCTTTATAATTATTATCTATGGAATTATATTGTTATTTCTAATATTTTCTAACATTGATCCATCACCATCAAAAATACAAAGAGCAAACTCGACGGTCCATTGTTTATCTGAATCATCATCCTACAAAGTTGAAGTATATACCAAACATATGTGTACAAACAATACACACATAATATATATATACACATATACACACACGCATGCATACATACATACATACATATATATATATATATATATACATACGTATATATATATATATATATATAATACACACACACGCATATACATATACATATAATATGAGATGGAGGGTCAGCATTGGCTCAGTGCTAACATGACCTCTGCCAAGACGGCTAGACCCAGACTCAACGGGCTGCACCGTCCACCCAGTGGCTGTGCACCCACACCCTGACCCAACGGTCCCGTCGGTCCTGGAACTATTACTTTTGGGTATGTAATCAAACTCGCATTTAACTGCCAGTTAATCTTAAAATTTGTATTGATTCTGGCTAATACTGAAATAAATTAAGATTGGGTAATTGATTATTCTTGTTTTGTAATTTGAATTGTGGGTGTTTTAAGCTACATGGTTTTATGTTGCTGGATTGTGATTGTAAGGTGTTTGTGAATACGCCGCAGTGAAATCCGCAAGTACGAGAAGAGCACAGAGCTGCTGCAAAACCCCTCAGGTAACTTGTGCTTTGATTGTGAATCTGTGCTTTAAATTTGTGCTTTGGTTGTGAATATGTGCTTTGAATATTTCTTTTTATTATATTGTTCTTGTATTGAGAACAGCACAGTTTGACCGTTCGCCTCAGGCACCAAAAAACTCAAGACCGGCCGTGACGTGATGACTAGTTCCAAAGAAGTAGTAGGCAATAAGCCTCATGCTGTATGTACTCCGCTTCCACTTCCAAGCCATGTAACGGCAATGCTAAAACTTGCAAAGCTCCTCCACCACAAAGGCTTTCACATTACTTTTGTTAACACAGAGTACAACCACAAGCGCTTTCTTAACTCTCTTGGCCCCAGCTCCCTCGATGGCTTGCCTGACTTTCGGTATGAAACAATCCCAGATGGCCTTTCAGATAACGATACCCGCCAAGAGTTCCCTTTGCTTCAGGAGTCCATCAGAAAGAATTTCTTGGCTCCGTTGCTTAACCTCCTCAAGAAACTGAATGACAGGAATCCCCCAGTGACTTGTATGGTTTCAGATGGTTTTATGACATCGACCATCACAGCTGCTAAACAGCTTGGAATTCCTATTGCCGTCTTCTTTCCTTTTGCTGCAGCCGGCTTCATGGGCTCTAAACAATATCCTATTTTGGTGGAAAAAGGACTTGCACCTTTGAAAGGTGAGAAGCTGAAGCACTTCTCCTTGTAAGATTTTTTGCCTAAGTGCTTCTATTATAAATTTGTACGAAATTTATTAAAAATCCAAGTGGTTTTATTCATGAGTCCAGAACACCCTTCTACATAATCATAAGCACTTTTAAGTTTTTCTTCGAAATATAGTTGGAAGTGCTTTTGGTTGTTAGAAAGTGCATTTAGCTTTGTCAAGCAGTGCCATAGAGGCCCTAAATAGTCCTTTTGCCAATTTATCATTAAAGAAACTTTTGATGAGATTAATTTGCCTTTACTTGGATGTTGTGTTGTAGACAAGAGCTGCTTGACAAATGGATTTTTGGAGATGGTAATTGATTGGGTTCCAGGAATGAAGGGTATCCGTTTGAGGGATCTCCCGACTTGCTTTCGAGTTACAGATCCGAATGACCTTGTGTTTAAATTCTCCTTGGAAGCAGTTGAAAGAGTTCATGAAGCTTCAGCAGTTGTTGTTCATACTTTTGATGCATTGGAGCCAGATGTTTTGAGTGCTCTGTCATCTATACCTCCACCTGTTTATTCCATTGGCCCTCTCCAATTGCTTCTCAATCAATTTCCACAAGACCATTTGAAGCCTATGGGATATAGTATGTGGAAAGAAGAAACCGAGTGCCTTGAATGGTTAAACACCAAGGCACGAAATTCAGTTGTTTATGTGAATTTTGGCAGCTTAATATCCCTGACACCACAACAGCTTTTGGAGTTTGGTTGGGGACTTGCAAATAGTAAGCTTCCCTTCTTGTGGGCAATTAGGCCTGATTTGGTTATTGGTGAATCAGCGATTTTTCCACCAGAGTTTGAGTTTGAAACCAAAGAAAGAGGTTTACTAGTGAGTTGGTGCCCCCAAGAGCAAGTCCTGAACCATCCGTCAGTTGGCGGGTTTTTGACGCACAGCGGTTGGAATTCAACCATTGAGAGCTTGTCTGCAGGAGTGCCTATGCTCTGTTGGCCCTTCTTTGCCGACCAGACAACCAACTGTTACTATACTTACAATGAATGGGGGATCGGCATGGAGATTGATAATGATGTGAAGAGAGATGAAGTGGAGAAGCTTGTTAGAGAGTTAATGGAAGGGGAGAAGGGCAAGAAAATGAAAAACAAGGTAATGGAGTGGAAGAAACTTGCTGAAGAAGCTACGGGTCCACAGGGTTCTTCGACTAGAAATTTGGACAATTTGGTGAATCAAGTGCTATTAAGAAAAGGATAGATCCTGTATCCGTAAAAATCTCTACTGTTACAACGGGAAGAACAATGCTTTGAAATTGCATAGCGTGCGTGATTAAAATACAACGGGAAGAACAATGCTTTGAAGAACAATGCTTTGAAATTGCATAGCGTGCGTGATTAAAATACAATGGGAAGAACAATGCTTTGAAATTATTGTAACCATTGTAAAGCCCAAATTTTATAGAAGAGCGGAATCTGATGATTATATTTATAATGGATGGATTCGTCGCACTACATTTTTTGCATGACTTTTGACACAGTTTTTGTGAGGGCCACTCTATGATGCATTTTAACGATCTAAACCCCTTCTAAAACATAATTCATATATCATTCTTGCAAAAAAATAGATAAATTCAAAATCATTAAGACATTCATTTGTAGTGAAGAAAATAGACAAATACGGTTCTACAAAGAAACTTTAAATCCTTATTCCAACGGTCATATGAGTTCAGATTTAGGTGTTTTTTGGTAAACATGATTTTTGACGGAATATATAAAATATTGATATTTCGGATAGTTGAAATACATTAGCAAGTGGGTCTTAAAAAAGCGTTTTAAATTTGACAACATAAAAGGACGCAGTGGGAATTTACAAATTTGGCATCCGATCTCCGTTTTAGACACATGATACCTTCTAAAAAAAATGCACGATGTCTTGGTTCTAACTCACTACTTTCCAGTGATCTATGATTAATTTTAGATTTCCAAAATTGCATTTTAAATTTTGTAATAAAAATCAGACTTTTCGTTTGTTGTCCGATTAATGTCTTTTTTCCTTCATTTAATATCGTAAGGCCTTTGAGTTACCCACAAAGTGTTGTAATCAGGTTATGCAAGTCAGTGGATGGCTCCTATTGTAATGATTTTTCAATCATTAGTCGAACAAACTCTTTGGGATTACGATAGCAAAATTTTTCCTTCAAGTAACTATGCATGTAATCCTTTTGTATGGTATTAGTTCCCTTGTGATTCCAACTAAAGGCCAAGAATATTGGGTTCTTCGGATTGAATCCTATGTCTAACAACTTGTCAAGATTCCTGTCAACCGTAGTGCTTTTTAAGATGAACATGAGGGCGAGTTCTTTACAAGTGAAGGTGACTCATAATCAAATCGAGTGGTTTGACCTATACTGGAAAGTACGTAGCTTTGAATTTTATCCTTTGCATATATACCATATGAATATGCTTGAATGGAACCTTATTATACTCTGATATATAAATCTGACGCAGTACTAAGTTTAAAGGATACCAAGCGTAATTTAAAGGCAAAATTTTGGAATCCACCAATTTTTGAGAATAGTCCCAAAGGATTTGTTTAAGTAAGATTGAAATAACACCATAATAGGAGTCAATGAATGGCTTAAATAACCTGATTACAACACCCTGTGGGTAACTCAAAGCCTTAAAAAATTAAATGAAAGCAAAACAACATTAATCGGACAACAAACGAGAAGTTTGATTTTTATTATAGAATTTAAAATGCAGTTTTGGAAGTCTAAAAGACATCTCGTACAACTGTAACCTCCTTTTTTTTTTGTTTTTTTTTTTTTGCGAAACTACGAGTATAGGCCACTCCCTTTTGCTAAGAGAAATTAGAAATAACTGACTCCACAAGAACGAACCCCTTCCCCTCAAGGCCCTTTCCAAACTAATAAAAAAAATTGAGAATTTTAACGAAAAGCTTCCGATACTATTTATTTTAACGAAAAATCACATTTTAACACTAAGAAGTCAATCTTGGTACTATTCACTTTACCCTTTATTTTGTCATTATCATTAAAACTCCAAGTTTTCAAGCCATTTTCATTAGTTTTTCTTTTGAAAAAAAAAAAAAAGAGAGAAACTTGATATCTTTTGAGAATAGTCCAATTTATTAAAATAAGTCCAATTCCTTAAATTTAATTATCTTATTATCAATAATTCTCTCTTCAATGACCACTTAATATTACGGTCTGGTGGTATTCCTCTTCATTTGGAAGTGAGAGGTCTTAAATTCGAATCTAGTGAATGGCGAATTTGATACCAAATTAGATTACTCATTGTGTGGTTTAGCCAAAGATTTTAATTGATTTTTAATATATTTAGAAAATATAAAAAGAGTATAAAAAATAAAAAATTACAATTAGATAATTAAACTCACTTCTAAAAACCATTTACGATTTTGGAAATGGATCAAAAAGCCCCAAAAATAAATCACATGAACTGTGTAGCCCGTTGTTTCTGTAAGAATAGGACGATCGAGCCTTGTCGGTTAAATACAACCACATGTACAGACTAAAACACGAGAAACCTAAAGAATTGACAATTAAGTTTAACTCGACCATGCACATACGTACGGGGACAAGATAAACCTACAGGCTTCTCACTACTCACTGTCAAACGGCCGGTGTTATGTACAACAATCTACCGTATTCGATAAAAGGGTCAGACTAGACGAACCACGCAACCCAAGATGAACTCCATGGCAGAAGGCAAGAAGCCTCATGCTGTATGTGTTCCACTTCCATTTCAAAGTCATATAAAGGCAATGCTCAAATTAGCAAAGCTCCTCCACCATAGAGGTTTTCATATAACCTTTGTCAACACGGAGTACATCCACAAGCAATTTCTTAAATCCCTTGGACCCAATTCTCTTGATGGCTTGCCTGATTTTCGATACGAAACAATCCCAGATGGTCATACAATTAGTTCGGATAAACGTACCCCAGAAGACATCATATTGCTTTTTCATTTCATCAGCCAAAGTATCGATGGTCATACAATTAGTTCGGATAAACGTACCCCAGAAGACATCATTTTGCTTTTTCATTTCATCAGCCAAAGTATCTTACCTCCGTTTCTTAGCCTCATCGAAAAACTCAACACTGCATTAACGTCCAATGATGTTAATCCTCCAGTGACTTGCCTTGTTTAAGATGGTTTCATGTCATTCACGACCCTTGCAGCTGAGAAACTTGGCATTCGTATAGCACTGTTCTTTACTTTTGCAGCAAGCAGCTTTATGGGGTTTATGCAGTACCCCGCTTTGGTGAAAAAGGGACTTGCGCCACTCAAAGGTGAAGAAATAATGGAAGCAATTGTTTAAAGTAGATTTATTAATTTTTTGTCCTAATCAAATGATCATTTTTCTTTACTTGAATATTTTAGATGAGAGTTATTTCACAAATGGATTTCTGGACAAGGTAATAGATTGGATTCCAGGAATGAAAACTATCCGTCTAAAGGACCTACCAACCGTCTTTCAAACTACAAATCCCGACGATGTCTACTCTAGACACATCTTAGAAGCACTGGACAGAGCTCGTAAAGCTTCAGCAGTTGTTGTTCATACTTTTGATGCACTGGAACAAAGATGTTTTGGCGGCTCTCTCATCTATACTTCCACATGTTTACGCGGTTGGCCCTCTGCAATTGCTTCTCGATCAGATACTAGAAGACCCTTTGAAGCCTATGGGATACAGCTTATGGAAAGAAGAAACAGAGTGCCTTAAATGACTAAACGCCAAGGCGTCAAATTCTGTTGTTTACATGAATTTTGGCAGCGCATCGTTCGTTACACCAGAACAGTTTCTGGAGATTGGTTGGGGACTTGCAAATAGCAAGCTTACTTTCTTTTGGGTAATTAGGCCTGACTTGGTCATCGGTGAATCCGCAATTTTACCACCTGAGTTTGTGGATGAAACTAAGGGAAGAAGTCTAATAGCGAGTTGGTGCCCACAAGAGCAAGTACTTAACCACCCATCGATTGGAGGGTTTTTAACACACAGCGGTTGGAATTCAACAATTGAGAGTGTGTCTGCAGGAGTGCCTCTGTTATGCTGCCCATTCCATTCTGATCAGCAAACAAACTGTCATTATACTTGCAAAGAATGGGGCATTGGTATGGAGATGGATAAGAATGTGAAGAGAGAGGAAGTGGAGAAGCTTGTTAGAGAGTTAATGGAGGGAGAGAAAGCTACGGAAATGAGAAATAAGGCCATGGAGTGGAAGAAACTTGCAGAAGAAGCCACCAGTCCACACGGTTCTTCATCCGTAAACTTAAACAATTTGGTGAATCGAATACAGCAAAGAGAAAAGTTCGATGTTATCCATAAGAATGCGATTAATTAACCTGTTTTCATCAAATTTTAAAAAGAGAACAGCTGGTGGTTTCATTATGACAATTCACTTTTTCTGAAGCCGGGAAGACTCATAGAAGCATTTTAGTTTCTTCATAACCACTATCATGTGATTCACTAGGGGGAGGCTGAAATGCTTGGTATATATAGAGAGATGAGGTTTAGCCAGTATCTAGAGTTGAGAGCATGAATTTCACCTTGAGGAAAGAAGGGACTTTTCATGTGCATATAAATAGTTGAGCTACTCCATATATTGTCAATTTGTTTATGAAAACCAATTAACAAGGTTTTATCATAAAACCAATTAACAATACAAAGATTAGCCTAATTACTTATAAGCACATATAAGGTCATTTTCCGATGTGAGATGTATACTCTGAACACGCCCCTTGCATTTTGCACATTTTCAAGCCTAACACGTAGATAACACAAATAGGTCAACGAGGAGTGCGTATGGCCTTGGGCTTCACACATGGGACAATTTGCTCTCTTACCATGAAGAAAGTTGATGTTCCACCGTAAAACCAAATGGGTAATATATGGAGTAGCCCTATTACTTATAATCACATGCAAAGTCTCTCATTTCCCCGATGTGGATTTATACTCCCAACACCCAGTGTTGGGTGTCTTTACCATTAGATCTTGATTTTTATAATTTTAAACAAGGATCTAAATGTTAAAACATCCAGAGTTTCTTAGAGCTTCGGTTTGCATGTTGAATGGTTAAGGAAATTAATCCTTTCTCTAGCTGATCACCAAACACATCACCTTTATTTTCTGGAGGATAAACTTGTGCAGCCGAATGTAATTTATTGATACTCGGCGAAACAATAACATGAGCCTATTGGCTGAATTAACCAACTAGTCCTACCAACTAAAGTGGTTGGCCATTAAAATTGCATTTTTTTTTTCTTTAGATAACCGCTTGTTGCTCCCTTATTTCTTAAGTGTAGGCCAATACAGACGAATGGTTAAGAAAATAAAAATTATTTTCCTGGCATAGGAAAACAGAAGTGACTTAACTATGATGAGGGGGAGGCCAACAATGTTTTATGTCGAATCGAGATGTTTTGTATCACAGTTGTTTCATGCCTTGATATGAAACATCAACGACATTATGCAAATTTTCTTTTGCTTTGGATACAAAGTAATTTGAAGTATTATTATGACCCCCGAGCATAATCACTTCACCAATTTTAGTTTTAGGATTCTTCCGTCTTAGAATGAGGATTCTATCGTTAAAAGGTCTCTATTCCACGATATAAATACACCCATTTAGGGTCCATCAAGGGTAACGCAATCTAAACACTAGAATTATCTTGCCCACTGCTTGAGTCTAAAATCATTCACTAACTTGACAATCGGAAAGCCTTTGGCCGGCACACCCCCTCCCAGCCATTGGCTTACTCACTGTTGTTTTCTATTTTGCAGGTTACTTGAGTTTGTGCACAACCACCATTCATGGTGGTGCGCGAATTTGGTTCCAACAATTTTCATTAAAATTCATTTTTATTATTTTAAATTCCAAAATCAATCTTTTTCAAACTTTGTTTCAAATAATTAATTAATTTGTTGTTACATAAATTGTTTTAAATAATTCATGTGAGAACCACCTTGCATGAGCATTCTTACTAGAGCTACCATGTAATCTTACAAGAATTATAAGTATTTTTATTCCTACTTTTGCAGGTAGGAAAAATCGTATCAACCAGCCTGCACGTCGCCACTCCCCTCCATCACCTAACCTGCTGCCCAAACTGTCAGGTGGTCCTTCAGGGTCCTTGTAGGCACTTCTTCAGGCTTTTGGAGGGTTCCGGGACAACCTGTGTCCGTGATTAGATCCGTCTATGCTCTCATCACCTGGTTGGATGTTTTTATCATTAAATTCTGATTTTTACATTTTTAATTAAAAATTTAACGATTAAAACATCTGTAGTACCAGAATACCTTTAATCTGAATGCCACAAACAGATTGCATGTTTGATATACGTTCTAGCTTGAAGGCTACAAGTAGAACATGCATAAGGAAAACCTAACCTTCAGCTTGAATGCTACAAGTAGCATGTGCATAAAGAAAACCTAACTTTCAAAGTTGCATGTGTAATTCATAAGTAATTGATAAAATTACATAGGATTGTTAAGATGATGACAAAATATAATTTTACATTTTATCTTTATAAACTGTTTCCATTTGAATTGATTTACTTTAAATTGTTTTCTTGTTGATTTTGCTAATTGTTTTCATAAAATTCGTTTTTCATTATTTTAAATTCCAAAATCAATCTTTTTTCAAATTTTGTTTCAAATAATTAATTAAGATTTGGACAACTACCTTTTAATCTTGTAAGAATATTAAGTGTTTTTATCCCTACTTTTGCAAGTGGTAAAACTCCTATCAACCAGCCTACACATCGCTGCTCGCCTCCATCACCTCCCCAGACCGTTGATCCCTTTCATTTGTGCCTACTGACCACATAATACGGGCCCTTAAAATTTAATTCAACGACTAAAGTTATTATAACTTTTAATGGCGCCCCTGTTTTTAACCGTTGGTTCAAATTTCAAGGGCTCACATTGTGTGGTCAGTAGGCTCAGATGGAAAGGGAGCCGGAGAAGATCCCTTTCCCTTGAATAGATCCCCCCTGCTCTCATCACCTGGTTGAGTGTCTTTACCATTAAATCCTGATTTTTATATTTAAAAATAAGATTTAACGATTAAACATCCAGAGCACTAGAATATATGAAGCAGCAAACAAAGTTCCTTTATGATTGAAACTGAAAAGAATGGTAGTCATCTTCACCGAAAAGAGGTGGTGTGCTCCTCCTCTTCACCAAAAAATAAAAGGTGTAGGTGGTTTGTCTAATCTCCCTTACCTTTGCGTGGCAGCTAGATAAGGGAATAGGATCAAGTATTATATGTGCTGAGTTGCAAATTGCGAGACTAATTGTTTATGTCATGAATTAATACAATATGATGAGATGGTTAATAGCTATAGTTATCAAGAATGCCAGGTGGCAATTGTATGTGGTGACAGATGTTATTAGTACAAGAGGTAGCTTACAGAGTAAGCTTAGCGGTTATTAGTCGTAGTTACTATAAATAACTAATTGTATGGTTCACAGAGGGGTTAATGAGAATTAGCAATTCTTTACATAAATCTCTCTCTCTCTCTCTCTCTCTCTCTCTCTCTCTCTCTCTCCGTACTGAATTGTTCTTGATCTTTCTGTAAGCTTCTAAGTTGATTATGATGGTATCTAGAGCTTGCGATTCACCTGTGGATTGTAGAGTTCTTGATTGACTGGCGCTTGATTTCATTGCGGGTTGTAAGGTTTCTTGGATCTTGATCTTTGTTCTTGAGCTGTTAATTTCTTGTGAATCTTTTTTTTTTTTTTTATTTTTTTTACTTTTGTGGAAATTTGGCATATGTTCTGTTTCTATTGATGTTTAGGGTAGTTCTTGCATTTTTTTTTTTCGACAGTCGGTGATTTCGGATCTGCAATTTTTAGTTCTTTAGGGTTTCTTTGTACTTGTTGTTGCTAAGGCCGATGCCATAGTAGTGATTGATTGTTAAGAATATAAGTAAAGGCCGATGTCATATAAGTGAAAGTCGATACCATATTAGTGAAGGCTGATGCCAAGATTTGTGGTGAAATTTGTTTAGTGTTCTTGATATATTTGTGAAGGCCAATTGCCCAAATATATTGTTTCTGTGTTGATTGCTAAAGATATGTGCTTGTTCTTGATAATTCAGTATGACTAATTCTCAAATCAAGATTGAAGGAATTTTAGGGATGTTAACAATTAGGCTAGGAGATACAAATTACTCCAAATAGGCATATCAGTTCAGGTTAGTACTTAGGGGTTATATGTTGTTTGACCATTTTGATGGAACTTCAGTTTGTCCTCCCAAATTTGTTATCAATACTGATAATAGTGGCTTTTCAGGAATGGGAACAAACTGATTTGGCACTACTTAGTCTTTTGATTGCTACTTTGATAGATGATGTTATTGATCATGTACTTGGTTGTACAACTGCTCATGCTGCTTGGTCATTTCTTGATGATCGATATGCTACTGTGTCTAAATCGAGGATTAATATGTTGAAAACTGAGTTTCAGACTTTACAAAAAGGAACCGATTATATTGACAAGTTTCTTTCTCGGCTTAAATCTATCAAAGATCAACTCATTGCTGCTAGAGAGGCAATATCTGATAATGATTTGATCATTGCAGCGTTGGCTAGTTTACCAAGAGAGTATGCAATAATTAGAACAGTTATTCTTGCTAGGGAGACATCTATTTCTCTAAAAGAATTTCGTGTTCAGCTTCTTAACACCGAAAGGCATATTGACAGTATGGAACACTCTTTCTCACTCTATAGCACTCTTTACATGCAAGGTTCTTCTTCTACATTTGGAGGGAGTTCAGGTTCTTCATCCCAATCTCATTCTAATGATGGGTTGTCTTCAGCTACTGTTGGCACAATTTCTGCTGGTTCTTTTCTTCTAATTCCATGCCTCTTCAGTTTTCATTTCAGTTTCCATTACCTCCATCAGATCCATATCAGCAATCATCTTCTTATGGATATGGTTTTGGTTACACTGGTAATGCCTCTTCTACTTATAATTTTGGTCCTAGGCCTTCCAATACTCAGAGAAATAACTTTGGAGGACAGCAAAGAGGTGGTTATAGGTATTACAACAAATGCAGAAATTCGAATTCTAATAACCGACAAGGAGGATGACAGTCTTGGCCTGGTAACACAGACACTAGATTCAATATGCAACCTGAATGTCAGATATGTCAGAGAAGAGGTCATATAGCTCCCAACTATTATCACGAAATCCAAGTTCAAATCAGGTTCATTTGCAGGAATGTCAAATATGTGGAAAACATGGACACATTGCATTGGATTGTTATAATCGGGGGAATTTTGCTTATCAGGGAACACCTCTTCTCCTTCACTACAAGTTCATCAAGAGTTTCCTTATTCATCATCTTCTACTTCATTTCCTGGTTCTTCTTAGCCTAGTGCATCTCTTCATGCTATGTAAGCTCAGCATGTGAATTCTTCTTCTCCTAATGATGTTTAGGTGGTTGACACCGGGGCTTAGCATCACTTGACCTCTGATGTTCTTAATCTTGCACAAGCTACTCCTTTTGAAGGTTCTGACATGATTAAAATAGGCAATGGTCAAGGTTTGCCTATAAAGCACATTGGTTCTACTTTACTACACACTTCTTCACATACATTGAAATTGACTAATGTTTTACATGTTCCTCAAATTACTAAGGATTTGTTGTCTGTCAAACAATTATGTAAGGATAATAAGTGCTAGTTTATATGTGATGATGTGTGGCTTTATGTGCATGACAAGGTAACAAATTAGATCATTTACAGAGGCAAGAGTAAGCCACATGAGTTGTTTCAGATTCTAGTTGCAAGACCTATGAATTCTTTAGTGCAGATCAGTATAGTTTTAGCATATCTTGGACAATATATCAAGTCTTCACTGTGGCATTAGAGGTTGGGCCATCGTACCAATGAAGTCTTGTCTTTTATTTTGAATAAGTCTCAGATTTCTCATGTAATTGATGACGTACATAAAATGTGTTCTCATTGTATTCAAGGAAAAATGTCTAGGCTTTCATTTCCTATTGAATCTAATAGGTGTTTGTTACCTTTTGAGAAAATACATTCTGACATATGGGCGCCTTCTCCAATCAAATCCATTGAAGGGTATAAATACTATGTAACCTTTGTGGATGATTGTACCAGATTTATCTGGATTTTTCCTCTATGCAATAAATTAGATATTTTTCAAGTATTTGTGTAGTTTTATAATTTTGTAACTGTTCAGTTTGGTTTTGTTATTAAATGTATTCAATCCGATGGAGGTGGTGAATATCTTAGTCGACAGTTTAAGAATTTTTTGGTTTCCAAAGGCATGGTACATCAAATTTCTTGTCCTTATACCCCACAATATAATGGGTTTTTTGAACGAAGGCATAGGCATATTGTGGAAACAACAATTACTTTGCTTACTACAACAGGGTTGTCTCAATCCTTTTGGTTTATGCTTGTGCTCATGTTGTGTATTTGATTAATCGGTTACCTACTAAGTCTTTACATATGGATTCTCCTTTTTTCTGCTTTGTATCACAAGCCACCTTAGCTGCAATATTTAAGAGTTTTTGGGACTGCTATTTTTCCTTATCTCAGACCTTATAACACTAATAAGTTTCAACCAAGGTCCAATTTATGCATTTTTCTTGGATATTTAGTTGGATATAAGGGTTGTATTTGCTATAATATTTAGACTCACAAATTATTGATTTCTAGACATATTGTGCATGATGAGACCATTTTTCCAGCCACAAGGATGCAGTGTACTCCATCTCAGTTATCTTCAGGGGTTTCTAACTCTCCAGTGTCTTCCCCTATAGTGGTTACTCTTCCAATTTCTGTTCCTCAAGTACATCAGACAAATATAGTACTGGTATCACACAGTGACACAAGAATGCCAAGTGGTTCATTATAGTCAGTTTATAATTCTTCAACTCCAACTGTTAGTACTGCTCTTTCAGAATCTGAAACATCTTCTTCAACAACTCATGGTAGTGCTACTCTTCCTACTCTGGATCAATCATCTTTGTTACCTGTCCATCATCCTGCACAACTTCAGGTATTACTTCCTATTTCTTCATCACATATTCTTCCCACCAATGTGGCTTCTGATACCTCTCTGATTCAAACAAGATTGAAAACTGGTGCCATATCTAGGCAGGATTATTCTGCATATTTATCTTATTTTCCAGAATTAAAGTCATTGCAGCTGGACTCAGAATCTTGTTCTTTTGCTAGTTATTCATTTCTTGCCCAAGTCACTAATATTGATGAACCTAAGAACTTCAAGACTGCCTCTCCTGATAGTCATTGGCAGCAGGCCATGCAGGAAGAGTATGATGCTTTACAATCTCAAGGGACTTGGATTTTGGTTCCACATCCTGTTAATCGATCTGTTGTCGGATGTAAATGGGTTTACAAACTCAAGAAGAATTCTAATGGTAGTATTGCTCGCTATAAAGCAAGATTGGTGGCTCAAGGTTTTACATAGGAACATGGCATAGACTATTCTGAGACGTTCAGTCCGGTTGTACGACATTCCACAATTAAGCTTATTCTAGCCTTAGCTACAAGACATAAATGGAAACTTAGGCAACTAGACATTAATGCCTTTCTTCATGGTGATTTACAAAAGGAGGTCTATATGTAGCAGCCTATGGGGTTTGTTAGCTCTGAGAATCCTTCTTATGTTTGCAGACTTGTTAAGTCTTTGTATGGGCTCAAGCAAGCTCCTCAAGCTTGGCATTCCAAATTCACAATCTGATACTAGCTTGTTTATCAAGCATGATGTTATGCATGTGGTCATTCTATTGTTATACGTAGATGACATTATAATGACTGGTTTTGATGATACTTAAGTTCAAGAAGTCATTAACAGTCTCGCAAAAATTTTTGAATTGAAAGATATGGGTCCTTTGACTTATTTCTTAGGGCTGCAAATTCAATACAAACAAAATGGTGATTTGTTTGTTCATCAATCAAAGTACATTAAAGAGCTTCTTCTGAAGGCTGGGATGAAATCTTGTAAACCTTGTATGTTAACTCAATTGCTTGCTTCTAAGGGCATTTCTCTCTCAGACTCAACTTTTTATCGTAGTATAATGGGTGCTTTGCAGTACCTCACTTTTACACGACCTGATATAGCACATTCGGTGAGCATTGTTTGTCAATATGTGCAAAATCCAACTGATCTTTATATGCACTTGGTCAAGAGAATTCTATGATATCTTCAAGGGACTCTGCACTGTGGGTTAACATACAAAGCTACTTCTGATGTTAGCTTATCTGCTTATTCTGATTCAGATTGGGCTGCCGACATCAACACCTGCAAGTCCATTACATGTTATCTAGTTTATTTGGGTTCCAATCCAATTTCTTGGCAATCCAAGAAACAATCCTCTGTTTCTCAGAGTTCCACTGAGGCTGAATATAAGGCCCTTGCTCACTGTGCTGTTGATGTTTGGTGGATTCGAAATATGCTATGAGATCTTCATGTTTATCTTCCATCTGCTCCTGTTCTTAATTGTGATAACATTTCAGCCTTGGCATTCAGTACTAATCCGGTTTTCCACTCTCGTATCAAACATCTTGATACTGACTTTCATTTCGTTCGGGAAAAAGTATAAAAGGGTGATTTGCTAGTTCAATATGTCTCTACCACAAACCAAATAGCTAATATTCTTACCAAGGGACTTCATAGTCCTGTTTTTGTTCGGCATTGTATCAATCTTAACCTTGGAACCCCAGGTTAAGCTTGAAGGGGGGGGGGGGGTAATAGCTATAGTTATCAAGAATGCCAGGTGGCAATTGTATCTGGTGATAGATGTTATTAGTACAAGAGGTAGCTTACATAGTAAGCTTAGTGGTTATTAGTTGTAGTTACTATAAATAGCTAATTCTACGGTTCGAAGAGGGGTTAATGAGAATTAGCAATTCTTTACAGAAATCTCTCTCTCTCTCTCGCATTGAATTGTTCTTAATCTTTCTGTAAGCTTCTAAGTTGATTATGAATGGTGAACCATGCATCACCGTGGCTGTGTTTCGTAATAGAGTAACGCTACACTTATCATTTATTTGTATCATCGTTTGTACTATTACTGATAGAGATAGGCCTGGCAATGCATATGGGTCCCATCTCTATTAGAGAAATGGTACAAATTGGTGGTAAGAGTAGGATTTTTGTTCGTAATACCATGCATACAATAAGTTTCCCGATTTTCAATGAAAACTACTCACTTACACGTTGGTTTCTTTGTTTATTACTTTGTAGTGATCTGTAACTTGAATAGATTACGCAACTAAGTTAGTTAATTTGTATAGATTATGCATTAAGTCATGTTAATCTGTATAGATTATACAATTAAGTAACAAATACATGTTTAAACAATGCTAACAAGGGGTGCGTGGCGATATTCAATGATCTCATCATCGTGCTTTAGCTTTTGTCTGTTCTTTAAAATTGTCTTATGAGCTCTGTCAGCTGTATGGTACGTGGTTCTTGAATTATTTTAGGCTCATCAAAATTATTTTGCTCCAATGAAGCTGAAGAATTATGTTATGATATTTTTCTGGAGAAGGGGATTTGAACTTGGTTACAAACGTGTTAGCAAAATCATCAAAATTAAAGTAGGGACTAGTCGACACCAATACATAGGCTGGTAGTCTAACAAAGAATAGCAAACCTGTCGGAATATGGTAAAATCCTTCAAGATTCTAGTTTTTAGGGTTTAGACCTGCTGAACCAATTTTAAACTGGCGGCCATGCCAGAAACCACGAATTGTGGTGCTCTCTGAAACTTTTAGAATGGCCGGCCTGCAATTTAATTTCAATATTTTCCTATCTTTTCGGTTTTATGGTCATATCATTTTGATTCCAAGCTTTGGTACTTCATGTATCAGACTGAAATTACTTCATCGAGTTCTAGCGTTGAAGAATGCAATTATGCATAAAAAATTTGACGTAATATATGACTACTTATAAATAAATGGATTCACTACTAATAACACCGAGACTTTTGTGATAAGACCTAACACATGTCGCGTTGTGTAAGTGGTTAAGTGGTGCAAATGGTTAAGTGGGGACAATATCAGTGTAATTAGTAGTGAGCAACTAATGTGACTCTAAAATCTTGACATTTAGGACAATTAAGAGACATGCTCAAGTATTGAGGACAACATAATTTTGTTGTTGATGTGTTGGTCTTTGAGAGCAAATAAAATTGAGTTATTCAAGGCTATTGTGCAAAGGTTCCATTTCAACCTATACGAAAGTAGAAAAAGGAACAAAACCCTGCCGAAGCTGTCCCATTACTTATTTCTATACCCTTGTCTCTTTCTACAACTCAATGTCAGATGGCAGCCGGATCTTGCACAGAAATGTTGTTAGACCTATAAACTTGTGCTACATTAGTGTAAGTTCAAACCACAGAATCTAAGATATGAATTCCAATATTATAGTCTGTAATAAGCCTCATGCTGTATGCATTCCCCTTCCATTTCAAAGCCATATAAAGGCTATGCTCAAGTTAGCAAAGCTCCTACACTAAAGAGGTTTTCATGTAACTTTTGTCAATACGGAGTTCAACCACAGGCACTTTCTTAAATCTTTAGGACCAAACTCCCTTGATGGCTTCCCCGATTGTCAGTTTGAAACAATTCCAGATGGCCTTCCAGATTCAGAGACTGATGCAACATCCCTAAACCTCTCTTTGCTATGTGATTCCATGAGAAAAAACTTCTTGGCTCCATTTCGCAACCTCCTCTTAAAACTCAATGACACGGCGATTTCCTACAGTAGTGTTAGTCCTCCAATGACTTCCATTGTTTCAGATGGTTTCATGCCTTTTGCTATCACAGCTGCTAAAGAACTTGGACTCCCTATCGCAGTGTTCTTTACTTTGGCTGCAGTCGGATTCTTGGGCTGTAAGCAATACCCCACTTTGGTGGGAAAAGGACTTGCACCTCCCAAAGGTCAATACATAAATGCTAATGAAGCAACTGTTTGATTTTTATGATGAATTGGTTGTGCCTAAACAAATAATGATTTTTTTGTTGACATATTTATGCGTTGCAGATGAGAGTTACTTCACAAATGGTTTTCTGGGTAAGGTCTTAGATTGGAATCCAGGAGTAAAAGCTATCCGTTTAGGGGATCTTCCCATCACCTTTCAAACTACTAATCCCAATTACATCAAGTGTAACTTCATGTTGGAAGCAGCTGTTGCAGTTCATAGAGCTTCAGCAGTTGTTGTTCATACTTTTGATGCATTGGAGCCAGATGTTTTGGATGCTTTGTCATCTATGCTTCCACATGTTTACACTGTTGGTCCTCTCCAGTTTCTTCTCAATCAGATACCAGAAGACCCTTTGGAGGCTATGGGTAATCCGTGGAAAGAAGAAATGGAGTGCTTCAAATGGTTAAACGCCAAGGCACCAAATATGTTGTTTATGTGAATTTTGGCAGTTTAGCGGTTGTCACACCGCAACTTCTTATTGAGTTTGGTTGGGGACTTGCAAATAGCAAGCTGCCATTCTTTTGGGTAATTGGATCCAATTTGGTAGTTGGTGAATCGGCAATTTTTCCACCCGAGTTTGGCTGGAACTAAGGAAAGAAGTCTAATAACAAGTTGGTGCCCACAAGAGCAAGTCCTCAACCATCCATCAGTTGGACTGTTTTTAACACACAGTGGTTTGAATTCAACCATTGAGAGTCTGTCTGCTGGAGTGCCTATGCTCTGTTGTCCCTTATTTGGCAAGCAACGACCAAATTGGCTCTATACTTGTAATGAATGGGGTATTGGCATGGAGATCAGTAAGGATGCCAATAGAGACAATGTCGCGAAGATTGTCAAAAAGATAATTGTGGGAGAGAAGGGTAAGAAAATGAAAAATAAGGCCATGCAGTGGAAGAAACTGGCAGAAAAGGCCACTGAACCAATTGGTTCTTCATGGACCAACTTAGACAATTTAGTGAATCAAGTGCTATTAAGGAAAGGCTAGGTGTTGTCCCTGGCAACCTTTATTGGCCTTAACTTTGGTGTTGTCGATGTTATTGTTGGTCTTAATTAACTTTAAAAAATGTAGTGCTTAGAGGCTATTGTGTATTGTCTAAAACAGACCATACAGACCCTTGCCTCATAGGCAATACCACCTTTTAGTTTTTTGTTTGGTTTGCTGGAAATTATAGATTGACTTAGGGAGGTTTTTAGGGGACTTCAGTTTAATTTATAGGTGATGTTGTGGAGACTAAATTAGTAGACCAAATTGCGAATTAAATGATGTGTCACTAATAAGAATGAGCATGTTAATCAACGCTTAAATTATAATCCAATCAATTTCCATGTCATTTAGTTTTCAAAATTTTGTCTACAATTTTAGTCTCCCTTGCATTACTCTTTATTTATTATATTGCACACAACTTTTATTTTGGTTATTTTTTTAGTTTTGTTGGTAGTGTTAGTTGGTCTTTTCACTTCTTTTTGGTTGACAAAGGGTATTTTTAATAGGTAGGAGCCGGACCCTATCCAACAATCCAAATGAGCTAATTCCACTAATAAAAATATATAAACCCAGATTGGCTCGGACTCATTTAGTAAAAAAATTTGAGTTCGGATACACCAAAAATAAACCTGGCCCGTGGCCAACCCTACTTGTAAGTGGTTTGTAGCTTAGCTGGTTAGAGCATTTGTCATTGCACCTGTGGTTCCGTGTTTGAATCTCTCTTTTTGTAGTTTAATGTACATTATATATTGTTTGTCAAAAAATAATTTGGGGAAAATGAAAATGGTAAATAATGGTTAAACTGATAGTTAGACATATGTAGAGACCACTAATGATATAACGATAGATTTACGATAAGGGGTAAAGAAATAAATTGGTATCGGATTTAACATTCACAAAATTTGAACCTAAACCTCTTAATTATAAATGAATGAAAATAACACTTACCGTAATACTAAGTGTTGTACACATGCATTGTTCCGAAAGCTTCATTTTATATCTAGAAATACACAATTGTTTGCATCAAACATATGATTATTAATCAACTATCTAGTGCAAAGGAATATATTTGGCAATCATGCAAGGGAAGAAAAATTTGACAAAATACACATGTCGAAAACACTTAATATTACAAAATCCATCAACAGTATGGAAGTAGAAGATTAAACCAAACATATATTACATTACAATGCTTAAAATGTGAAGGAAACAATTGCGAGGGGATCTGATTCAGATGACCGTTCCCCTGCCGGTAACTGGCGAGACTAACGTTTCCATGTAAACGGTGACTTCCGACTGAGTCCCGATAACAATGTTTCTAAACGTCTTTCCCTCCGGATTATACATACAACGCCAATACGTTTCGCTTGTAGTCCAACAAAACTTCACCATTCTCTAAAATGCATAGAGGCTTGAAAGATTCCTTGCACTCTTCAGGTAGGATCTGATCCGAAGGAATTTTTACCACTTTAGTCCAAGATTTTGCGACTCCGTACTCCTTCATCACCCATATCCGACGATCCGTCTCCATTGGGTAAGAATACACAAATAGACAATTTTTACTAACACCAACTCCCGCAAAGACATAGTTTTTGTTGCCGAGGTAGGGCAATGGCAACATATGCTTAAATTTCTCATCTGCTAAATCGAAAGACAGAATTTGCGAAGCAAACATATTAACTTCTACCCAATGTAGAGCTCCGTTTAAAAAGCAACCCTGCCTGTTCAACTGAAAGTAATTGATGTGATCATCGTCAGCACTCTTCCTCCATGAATCAGATTTGAGTGAGAAAACTTGAATCACGACTTCTTTAGAACCACATGTAGTTTTAGACGATCCTTGGACTACCTTGTAATCATCCGCGGTGGGATCATAACCAAATCCATAAAACAGCGAACCGAAACCTGAATAAAGAGGTTTTGGTATACCTTGGATTGCCTAGTACAAGGGTTCCATATGATAATTATGTTGCAGTTTACATTTAGGCATATCAAGCCGTTGCAGGAACCCACAATTCGTGTAAGAACAATATCCGGGATCCTCACTGGAAAATCAGGCTCTTTACCTGTGACATGAACATGAGCATCACTCTCTTGATCCGCCAATGCGACGTGGACAATGGAGTGGATACACGTGGACCAGATAAGGAGGGTGAAGTTTCTGGTGTTGTTGATGCATGTGAGTACAGCGTGGCTGACGTGCTTCGTATCAAATGAGAATCGGAGATTAAAGCGCACCATGACTTGCATACACACCGAAATTGGAGTAAAGATTTGACTGGGAGCCTTGAGAGGATCTCGATAATAATGTCGTTGTAGTCAGTGAGAGGTACTCGTTGATGGAGTTCACTATCAGAGGGGACTTGTGGTTGCTTCAGCTGCCGGGGGCTATTGAGGCCGTCCGCCGTGGTAGTGTTGCTTCCAGGTGCTGGCGGGAGTTTCGAAGTGGAGATTCTTGGAAAAAGGAGGTAAATACAAGAACAACCCCTTGAGTTTGTCTTTGCAGAAAGCATTGTGCCGACAAGGTACTTCTCGAACTATATATAAAAATTGGGAATGTCTGAATGAACACACATACGTCCTTACTAAAAAATTATTAAAAATTAAAAATTAAACTAAAAAATATATGTTATAGACAAATCAAATTTCGTGAGATTGCTTAGCTTTCTTCATTCTTTTGTTTCTCCGAAAGCTATGCACTTCCACCAGCCTTTCATTCAACTACCTTCAAATTTTGGTCAAAGTTCCTTGAAGATCGTAGCAACGATTTACTAGCTCTCACCAACAAATCTGACAGTTAATAGTCGTGAATCGTAAATAGCATTTCACTCATTCAAAAAGAAAAGTGTTGTATGTTTCTCCTTTCAAGTCATAATACCACTCAAATTATCTATTAAAAAAAAAAAAAAAACACACATCAAGCTCGAATAGATATGAGTAGTCAACTACATTCAAACAAGGAGTTAAGTACAAGTTTTTTTTCATTCCAGTTTGGTACCTAAAGTCATAATTCTGGAATACTTTCATACATCCGTTAAGTTTTTCGTCATAACCTCCGTTAACTAATGACGTGGCACCCACGTGGACAATAATTGGGTGCCACGTGGACATTAAAAATAAAAATTAAAAACTAGGGTAAATCTTAGTTAATACTACCCTAAAATTTCTAGGTTTTCAACATTTCATACATCAAGCTTTTTTCATCCTAGTCTAGTACCCAAAATGATAATTCTTAGATAGTTTCATGCATTTGTTAAGTTTTCTATTAAAACAGCAGTTAACTTGTAACGTGCCTTCCATGTGGACAATGACTAGGCGTCATGTATCAACCTAGGGCCCACGTTGACACACCCGACCCTGATATTCCCCGAACATCAGGGTAGGTACGTGCTGGCCGACACTCAAAGGTGACGAAGCCATATTAGGATGCATGAGAAATAATAATTATAAACAATACTTATAAATTTAAATACAATGATTATGCAAATGAGGAATGTGTTCAGAGCATACAATCTAACTAGAACACTAAAGGGAAGAATATAAAATTGAATGAATAGAAGAATGGGTCCTACACCAAGAGGACTCAAAGATGCCGATGTGGAAGTGCCTTGACGCGAGGATTGTACGCCTCGATTTTAAATCCTGAAACAAACATACGTGAACCAAATTGATATATATATATATATATATATATATATATATAACTAAAACAGTTATCAACATACTAACCCCCAAAGTTTTATGAAAACTCAGTAGCATAATATGTAATAGGTTTTTCTAAAAACCCTAGCATGCCATAAAACCTTTCACGAAACATATATCGTATAGTGTGCTAACTAGTGGTATCATATATAAGTATCTTCCGGCTAAAGCCATCTACCAATGCCCGGACGAAGCCAATATAAGTGCCTTCTTCCGTAAGCACAAAATAGTGCCCTACACATGCCCGCCCGAAGGCAATATAAGTATCATCTCCTATACACACAGAACAATGCCCTACACATGCCCGCCCAAAGGCAATATAAGTATCATCGCCCGTAGGTAGAACAGTGACCACTAGATATGCACAAAACCATTGAATATAATCTTTCCATAAAACATATATCATATACCTCAAAACCTCTATATAGTATATAGTCATCCATCATGTATACTACAAAGAGTGTAAGTTCAATAAAATATGGTATTCCAAAATATTCTCAGTAAAGTATGATAATCATAAAATGTAAATTTAATTTACTCATAAAACATAACCATTAAATCATGCTTTTCATGTATGCATTTCTACTATTAAAACATGCATTTTAGAAGGGGTCCACTCACAGATACTTCGCCACTGAAGAGCCACGCAAACTAGCGAAGACGGAAATGCCACAATAAATACACCTAAGCACATAAAGGGTCCAATTAACAAAACTCCATTCAAACGATTGAATTTGGGAAAACGGACATAAAAAACAGATTCAAGACGTCGAATTACCCTTAAAAGGGTCCCGGGTAAATTTCGAAAAAGTCAACAAAAAGTCAGCACGAGAATATTTCATTTGGTCTGAAATGGGTTGGGCTAAAGGCCCGTGGTTTGGGCTTGAGTTCAATGGCCCAAAGGCCTAGGTTTTGGGTTGCTTACTTTAGTTTTGGGCTGGGTTCCACAAAGGTTTTGGACTTGGCTTTAAAGGCTGGACTCAAGATTGGGCCAGGTAGCTTGGCCCAAGGATTAGGTCGGGTTAATGTCTCTAGGTTAAGCCTGGCCCGTTTCCAGGCCGATTTCAAGGACGAGGAAAGCCGGAGCTTTCTAAGCTCAATTCAACCCCAAAACGTAACCAAAACAGGTCATGCAATATACCAAAATGAAGCCCAAGGAACAAGGAAGAGATTCGTACCAATTTCAAGGTGTATGGTGGCCGAAGTTGACCGGAAAATTGCCTACAACTTATGGGGTTCGTCGGAAAATATAGAGAATGCTTCCTCGAGTTGTTCCTACGTTCAAATGTTACCAAGGTTCTCAAAACCACCCTAAACTAACCTAAAACATGATCTAAAGGGATCTTAGGAGGCTTACCTTAGTTGCACTGTTGAAAACTTTCCGATGAGGTGCAAGCATACTGATTGTGCTCTGGTGCAGGCCAAGAAGAGAGGGAGAGTGATCGGGAGAGGGGTGAGGGAGAAAAGGATGGTCTAGGGGGTGGTGGTTGTGTATGAGTATGTAAGTGTGGGTGTGTGTGTGGGAATGCGTCGGAGAGGAACGGAGAGAGTCGACAAAGGTGAAGGGTGTGAGAGAGAGAGAGAGAAAAGATACAGTGCATGGGAAAATGAGGAGGGAAAGAAAGAAAAAAAGGGGCCGGGGGACCAAAATCAGGGGTGGGCCCCTTGGGCACACCATTTAACATCAAAAAGCAATATTTTAAACAAATAAAACCCAACCAAAGTAAAAATACAGAAATACCCCTTCATTCCATAAAATACGGGATGGACAACACACGTGGATATTAAAAAATAAAAATAAAAATGAAGGGATTCAAAACATTGAGTTCCCAACGAGTTTAAAACTCAACCTGGGCAGACCTGGCCTCGCACACCCCCAACACGTTGCCACAAAGATTGAAGTTTGGTGTCGAATTCGAAACAACGGTGTCCGGAGAGCTGCCTCTGATTCGAAGATAACTTTTCGACGACGGGGACAGGGTGTATTCCATGAGGCATTACGAGAATTTGTTCCTGAACAAGCGACTCAGTTGCTAGGAAAACAAGAGGGGTCCTTTTCCTAGGTTCGCGGTTGGAGCAATCGATGCAAGCGGAGCAGGTGAGCCAAACGAGATCGCTGTCGGTATCGAAAACGAGAAAGAGGCGATGTGGAGGAGTGCCGATGCAGAGATCGACGAAGTACTGTCCGAAATTTCCTGTCATCTTAGTTTAAAGTAAAATATCGCTTGTAGAGAAATTCACCTGTCATCTTCTTCAAGGGCTTCTAGAGATGGTGGTGGTCTGGCATCTTCAAGAATTCCCAAGGGAATCAGACCTTGGAACTTATTAAACTTGGCAAGAATTCTTGAAGAAGACTTGGTGAGTGAAATTGCAGTGTAGCCATTGAACATAGAGTGAGAACAAGATAAGGGCAAATGTGTGAAGAATGAGGAGTTGGATACTGAAGAAGAAGAAAGGGAGTAGAAGTGAAACAGAAGAAATGGAGCATAAGTGAAACAGAAGAAAGGGAGTAGAAGTGAAACAAGCAATATGGGGATGTGGAGGAAGCCATCAATGAACTCACTGACACCATCATTACTTGTACAAAAGTTGGAGAGATTTTATTTTATATTAGATAAATATTATTTTTATTGCTTTTGTGATTGACTTGAGTATTGAGTGAAGATCTTTATAGAAATTAAGAAGAAAATCAATCAAAGCGATTTTATACATTTTATACATTTTAGAAATAATTATAAAATGCACTACTAAAGTTTAGAAATGCTAATAATCTTCTCACTTATTTTTTCAGTTCAACTCTCTCATTTCTTTTAATGTCAAGTGTGCTCTAGTGGCATTCAAAGCTCTATTTTAATTATGTTAAAATATTTGTCAATAAGAAAATAATTAACCCCTTAACTTGCGTGCTAGTAGAATAAACTTGACATAAGTAAAAGTGAAAATGTTGAATACGAAAGTAAGTAAGAAGGTTATTAACATTCTCTTGAAGTTCTGGAAATAATTTCCCTAAATGGATATGACCTTTCAATCTTTATGTATTAATCAAAAAGTGTTAAAAATATTGACCATTCAAACTACTAATGTGTATAATTTCGTAGGCTTTCGTGAATCGTTTATGTAGCATGTGTGGAGCTTACGTTTTTTATTTGAGGATAATAATATTGTGAGAAAATTAGAACGTTTTATCGCCTTATTGGAAAGTAAAACAACACTACAAATTGTATATGCAATTGAATAATACCAATTTTTTAGCCTAAATTTACAAATTATATAATGTGTGACCATTAAAAAATAAACACGTTAATCAATAAATAAGTAATAACTTAATTATCAATAATCACGTCCTATGATTACAAAAATTTAGTTTAAAAGCTGATCTTCCTAAATTACCCTTTGCAATTAGTTCTAGGGGTGTGAGATCCACACACCCATTTTACTTCTCACACACCTTTTGAATTTTCGAACGTCGGATCGGATGAATTGAAGAAGATCAACGGACAGAAATTATCAAAACGTGTGTGAGAAATAAAATAAAATGTGTGGATAGCACATCCCTAGTTCTATTGGTCAACGATGTAAATGTTGCATCCTATTAAACGAACGACGTGAAATTAAGCGTCGCTTTGCGTTCTCACCGACTGGGCCTATTGGGCAATTTCGAAGCGGTCCACCGAGAAATTTTTTTATAGCCGTTAGAAAGAAGGAGCTCCCTTACATTTAGACCGACGGCTCAGATTCACTCAATTCAAACTTCAATGCAATCAAAACACTATCCTCACAAATCCCTCCGGTCCTATAAACAAACGGTCTCCTCTCTCTCTAGCTCTCAGAGATCTTCGCCTAAAACTCACAACCCTCTCTCTCTCTAGAACTCGCATTCTTGCAGTGACTCGATTCCATGGAAGGTACTCTCCTGACTGTCCTCTCTCTCTCTCTCCCCAATTATTTCTTGTTTTTGATTTAATTTCTTGTTAAATCGTTGAGCGAGCGGCGTAATAATAGCGAATTTTTCCGCTTTAATTCAGATCAAGCGGTGGAAATGTTCCCCAAAAACTGGAAAGACTTCGTTGCGAGTCAGGACTCCAAGCCCTCTTCGACCTCTGAAGCAGGTTCTTTTTGTTTTATTTTATTCAATTTCCCCACTTTTTAATTTTTTGAATTACAAGAAAGTGTTGAATTTGAGGTTCGGATTCGATTATTACTGCTTCTTCTAGTTTTAATTTTGTTTTCCCGTCCAAGAAAATGTAGAATCGGGAAATTTTCTGATTCAATTTCAACCCTCTTTTTCTTGAGTTAAAACTTAAAACCCGATTACAATACAGTTGGACGGTGACGTGAGCAAAGGTGGGTAATTTCAGAAATTCTTAGTTTTTTAATCTTTAATTTTCTGAAAGAAACTGGGAAACTTTTCAACTAAACTGTTACATTGTGAATTTCAAGTGAGTAGTTGAAGTCAGGCTCTGATTATGTTATTATTTTCAGAATGTACTCCAGATATTGCTACCAAACCCGTCGAGTGAGATTCTGATTATATTATTGGTGAGAGTAGCACGCCGAACGGAACTCAACAAGGTTCTCCATGTCAGACGGTCCTTCCAGTTTTCCAGATGATCTCAACTGGCGTATCAGGTATGTATAAACCACGAATTTCTGTTTGTTTATTTTGTTTTCATTTCCCCAATTCAATTTATGACTTTGATTACTTCGCCTTCGTGTTCCTGTAATGTCTTACAGGATAGATTTAAGGACTGGGAGTCTTCAGGTGTTGAGATTGTGCCGGTATTATCACAACCCCATGGCGGTTGGACAGGACAAAGTGGTTATATGTGCAGGTAGACCTTCACCCCATCCGCTCTAAGTTTCATTCAAAGTGGTTCCGCTTCTGAAGTACAGAATTAATGCTTTCTGTGGTTATACATTTTCAGGCTGCTTTTTCCAGAGCCAAGCAAATTTATAATCCTCTCTCCACACTCCACAGCTGCTGTGTTATGCGGGCAGAAGCAGATGACTGAGGTATCCTTACTGTTCTCGTTCACATTTCTCAGTTTGCTTTTGTTACATTTGTCGTTATATTTCAAGTATGCGTGTACTTGTTTATTTGACTATCCGGTTCGTATGAGATCATGTGGCGACTGGTAATGAAAACTTATATTCAGCTGAATGTCGATGTACAAGTTTGGTTATGGCCGAATCCCTTTTGTAATTTTGCATGTTCAAAGTCGAACATGGGATTGAAGATGGATATTATTCTTTGAATATATAACTTTGAAATTGGACAAATACCTTTTCTTGAGTCTTGATCTGCGCCATACCACTGCCTTGTTTACTAGTTTAACTCACAGTTTAGGTGTAAATAATTTGTTGCAACATCACCTAATATCGTCTTCACCCCGGGCCCATTTTTTTGGCCTCTAGGGTTCCTCATCAATAAGAATTTTGCTCTACGGTTATTCTAAGTGTAAGTAGTTGTAGACATCAAAATTTCGGTGAAATGAATGTTGAGAATTTTTCATGTTTACAGTAGTAAATATATCCGAAAATGCCGCACGCTTTAATGGTCTTGGACCAAGCCATTTTTCTTAAGGAAGCAAAGCTGCAAGGCGCATGTTGGAGGGAATGTTTCTTCATTAGATGATGTTGAGGTCATTGTCTATTTATGGACGTACATGACACCCTGTTTTTGTGTGAAAAAAGTGACATATTCATATACTTGCATGATACGTGTAAACAAAGAAAAAGAAATATGAGCGTCGTGCTTGTCCACAATCTAACTTTATATCATCTGATTTGACTATCAAAATTCAGGTAATTCTTTAATCCAGCATTGTGTTTTGTTAACGTCGCTTTGAGGAAAAGCTCAGAATGGTGATTGGAAGCATTTGTATTTTCTTTCTGTTTTGAATATTTCGACAAATTCACTAAACGTTTTTGGTTTTGTTCTCATGCTTTAGGATTTGAAGAGAAGTCAAGCTCATTACAAATTCCTTTCCGGACCCTGCAGTTCTAAACACCATTCAGCTGCTAAGTGAGCCTTTTGTTTTAATTACTCACAATTATTTTCTAACTTTCCTTCTCTTTTTAATTGTAATTTGTTGTTTCTGGATATACAAATGCAGAAGCTTCATCGGAATTGCCCTGGTATGCCTTCTGAAGACTCACTTTATAACTGCTGCTTGTTGTGACTATGCTTAGAAACATGCATAAGAGTTAAGTGCTAGATAAACATGATTATGAATGATCTTAGAGACTTAGCAATTCAATGATAGGCTAGGAACCCATAGCTGCTTGTCTGCTTTGACTGTCCTCTGCGTGGAATTTGATTGCATTGAATTGCTTAAATTTTTTGCAATATGATAGTCTTAGAACTCCTGTGGTTGATGTGAATGAATGAATTGTTGCTGGATGCAGGATCCAGTTTTTCTTTATTTGCCTTGCACATCTTAGATGAAATAGGGCCGCAGTTTTTCTTTATTTGCCTTGCACGTCTTGGATGAAAGAGGGCCGCCTTGTATGACCTGATTGCAACCTGCAAAAGGCCAAAGTTTTCCAATCAATAACCTGTTAACCTGTTTTTATCAACACAGTTTTTCACAATAGAAGTTTCTCCAAGCAAAAATTTGCTTTGAAAAGATAAGAATTTTATCCAACAAAACAAATGCTTTTTCGAATTAAAAACACGCTTAGGCAAACAAGAATTTTATTGCAAGCAAGGATTTTAACTAGTATTATTGAAAGAAAGCAACAAAATGTATTTTTGTTGGATTTTTTCAAGTTAATGTCTATAGTTAGACGTAGTAGAAGTCTGATGGTCAACTCACTAGTTTCTTCAGAGTCATTGACTCGTGTGCAACATCGTATGATGACTCCCAAGTATGGTTTCAGCTTGTGATCATTCACTTTGAATGTGTTGCCACTTTACTCATTAATAATGTCAATAATCCCATGAGGATAAGCCTCTTAGTAACCCAATGTTGCTCGTTCCAGCCGGATTTCAACTTCTCTGGAAACAACTTAAACCTTGAATTAAACAACAACACTTTTTGCCCTGGTTGAAACTCTTTTATAAATTTGATTGTCATGAAACCCCTTAGTTTTCTCCTTGTAGATCGGAGCATTTTCAATATGCCTCATTACGAATTTTGTCTAGCTTGTTAAATTGCAATTTACGCTTATCACTAGCAGAATTTGTTTGGGCCCAAAATAATATTGGTGGCCCAAAGCTGTTTCAAATATACTATAGGCTGCTTGGTGACCCTCGGTCATTCAGCAAGGATGGTTGAGTCGTATCACAAGAAGGAATAGTTCGGATAAGCGAAGGGGATGTGGAAGTCTTAGGGCAATTAGGACTCTCGACCAACAATGAATAAGGCCTCACAAAGTCCTAATGGGGGTAGGATTTGTCGAAGCAGAGTTGGAACGGAATAAGAAGTCCCAATCCAAATATGATTTTGACTCGATCTCAAGAAAGATTCGGTATTATAAATACAAGACATTATGCAACAATTGAATGACCTCCAATTCAACACACAACTGCCCAGTGCAAAACCTCTCAAAACATCTTGAGATTTTTTATTTTCTTTTTCCCGCCGACACATCTTCAGTTTGGATAAACAGCACTGTGAAGGTAACTGGTGAACACCTTCAGTTTGGATAAACAGCATTGTTGCCGTAGAATCAGCCGACCGAGGAGCACCTTCAATTTGGATAAACAACACTGCGTCGAGGCCGACTGGTTACCTATCCAAGTCTCGGTCAAGAAGGGTTTTCGAATCCTTATTGGCAGAGGTCATCTTATTAGCCTTCTCGGCGAAGTAAGGTGTTACGAGTTACGACATTCGACCTACTGGACGCCGAGTGATTTTATGACTGGATACTCACAAGTGAGTTTCAGAGTTCAGCATTCTGACGGCCGAACCACATTCACCATCAAGACATACATCACCTTTGAATACTTGTGTTCGTACAGTCTGGTGTCGATTCGACGTTCTTATGCTCTTACGAATATAATCACTATGATCGAATCCGACATCGACGATTTATGAACTTAGCAGAACTAGCAGCCTTGTCTTTAGGCTTGAGAATCCAAAGGTCGAGATTTGTTCCTTCCTCGGTCGTAGTCGCAAGATAAAGAAGTCAGCAACGCGCTTAACGCAACATCAACAAATTTTACTCCTCGACCAAGCTCGGCCGTCGAGTTGGCACGCCCCGCATTCAACCGAATGACGTAGTTAGCTTATTAGTTACTTGGCCTATGCGCTACGTAGGCTTTGTAATTTTTAGGGTCAACATTTTGGCACGCCCAGTGGGACATTGTGCTAGACCTTCGGAGTTCATGACTATTGAGACATGGTCCGTAAAGAAGAAAACAATCATGGGATAGTCAACAACTGACTTACTAATGCAAGGCCCTGGGCAAGATTTGTCTCAGGTACAAAATTCGATCATTGTTGCGCCACCCGAGGATACAAGTGCGGCACGCCAAGAGAAGGAAATTTGTCTCGGCAGACAGCCTCGCAACCCAGAAATTCCCAACCAAACGGCAGGCATTTTCGTTGAAGGAATAGTGGAAGATTGTGACGAGTCCCAATCCATATATGATTTTGACTTGATCTCAAGAAGGATTCGGTAATATAAATACAAGACATTATGCAACAATTGAATGACCTCCAATTCAACACACAACTGCCCTGCGCAAAATCTCTCAAACATCTTAAGATTTTTTATTTTCTTTTTCCCGCCGACACATCTTCCGTTTGGATAAACAGCACTGTTGCCATAGAATCAGCCGACCGAGGAGCACCTTCAATTTGGATAAACAGCACTGTGTCGAGGCCGACTAGTGACCTATCCAAGTCTCGGTCGAGAAAGGTTTTCGAATCCTTATTGGCAGAGGTCATCTTGTTAGCCTTTTCGGCGAAGTAAAGGGTTACGAGTTACGACATTCGGCGTACTGGACGCCGAGTGATTTTATGATAGGTAATCCATTCACCATTCACCATATAAGTGAGTTTCAGAATTCAGCATTCTGACGGCCGAACCACATTCACCATCAAGACATACATCATCTTTGAATACTTGTGTCCGCACAGTCTAGTGTCGATTCGACGTGCTTATACTCTTACGAATATAATCACTGTGACCGAATCTGGCATCGACGATTTGTGAACTTAGCAGAACTAGCAACCTTGTCTTTAGGCTCGAGAATCCAAAGACCAAGATTTGTTCCTTCCTCGGCCGCAGTAGCAAGATAAAGAAGTCAGCAACGTGCTTAACACAACATTAACAAATTTTACTCATCGGCTAAGCTCGACCATCGAGTTGGCACGCCCCGCATTCAACCGAATGACGTAGTTAGCTTATTAGTTACTTGGCCTGTGCGCCACGTAGGCTTTGTAATTTTTAGGGTCAACATAAGCACGCCCAGTGGGACATTGTGCTAGACCTTCAAAGTTCATGACTATTTCGACACGGTCCGTAAAGAAGAAAACAATCATGGGAAAGTCAACAACTGACTTACCAGTGCAAGGCCCTGGGCAAGATTTGTCTCAGGTACAAAATCCGATCATTGTTGCGCCACCTGAGGATACAAGTGCGACATGCCGAGAGAAGGAAATTTGTCTCGGCGGAAATTTGTCTCGACAGGCATTTTCGTTGAAGGAATAGTGGAAGATTGCGACGAAGATGGTGGGGAGGGTTCTGATCCGCCAACTAGGTTGTTTCTTCGAAGACGACTTGATGAACAATATCGACAGGTCGAGCAGTCGATTGGCCAGAAAATGAATGATTTACTAGACGCAATACACAAACCAGAATGCTTGAACTATTGGTCAGTAAAGCCTTCAAAGATGGCCACGTCGGCTAACCTCGGCAGCCTTCTTTTACGAATGTTCCATTATAAGCCGAGAAAGGATCCACTCGGCTACAACCAATTGACTTAGAGAAAAGACGCAGATCAAGCAGTAGATCTAACGGAGCTGACCAAGGAGTAGAAGCAGCATCCGTCAATATGACCGAGGTCCAAAGAATGATCGATCCAGCCTTAAAAAAAGGGCCGAAGTTCTCAAAATTCATCCACCCGTACCCGGCTTATGTGGAAAAGTTCGAATACCCTAAAAGCTTCAAGATCCCCGACTTCAATCTGTTTGCCGGAGAATCGCCCTTATCCTCTTTAGAACATGTGGCTCGGTTCACGGTGCAATGTGGGGACATCAATAGTGACTTCCATAAATTACATCTATTCAACTTTTCACTGACAGGGTCAACTTTTTGCTTGGTACATTAATCTCCCACCAAACTCTGTCTAGAGTTGGGAAAAATTGGTCCAGAAATTCCATGAACAATTCTATCACCCAGGGATGGAAAAGTCTATTTCATCGCTGGTTAGGATGGCTCAAGCTTCAGACGAATCATCGATGGAATACTTAACAAGGTACGTGGAATACAAAAAGAAATTTCTGGGGGAACATATTCGAGATATGTACGAACTTGCTCAACACGTTGAGCAGTATGATTATTTGCTCCGAGAGGAAAAAGTATCAAAGTCCCCATCCTGGGGAACACTATACAAGAATCCCACAGTCAGCTACGCATTGGCCGAAAGCGAGGACCCCCAGTATGCCAGTGTGGATGCGGTTGAAATAGTGATAAATAAACCATACGTTTGCAAGTTATTAGCTCAAGTAAGTCCCAAAGATGCCAAGACCTGCTTGGTCGCCGAGGAGATGAGTAAAGCATCGAAAGTTTACACTTTCGATATCACCAAAGCCGATGCAATTTTTGACCAGTTGTTGGTAGCAAAGATCATCAAACTTCGACCTCCAACATCTCTAAGGCCGAAGAATTGAAGGGCAAATATATTGCAAGTACCATAATTCAAACAAGCATGCTACCAATAATTGCGTTGTGTTCTGGGACACGATTCAAAATTGGATCGAGAAGGGTAAGTTAAAATTCCTGGGGAAACATATGGCGGTCGATGTCAATAAATTACCCTCAACGACAATTGGTATGGTGGATGCTCATCTCCCTAAAACCAAAGGAAAAAGAAAGGCCGAATTCGTCCTAGTGCAGCATGTCCATAAGCAAAATAGTCAACCAAGATTAAAGAATTTCTTAGAGATCCTACAAGATCCATTCTTTCTTTTTTCTTTGACAGATGGTTAGAACTTCTTCAAGGTCCGAAAGTTCGCTTATGGAGACTAGCTTCTACAGCTAGCCCTTGGACTTGATAACTTGGAGGACCATCAAAACAGTAAAAAAATAGTTCTTGGCTAGAGTAAAGGAAAGAGCACCTGGGGAAGCAGGTGATCGAAGCTGCCACAAAGAAACTTCAGGCAATCGAGATACAGAAAGTTATCTTCAATCGTCGCCTGGCAAATAGCGTAAATCAAACTTCACTTCTAAGGCTATGTGGAGTTTTACAATAAGGTGGAGAAACCATCATTATGACTATGATTTGGATGTCGAGGATGAAGATGATAACTCTGAGCAAGACGAGGAGGAAAAAAGATAAGAGTTAAAGAAACCATCATCGAGTTTGCCACTCCCAAAGCCTCGGAGCGTGTCACCAAGTGAGTAGTTGAGCCCTCTAGTGACCCTCCTACCGAGCGAAGTCTTATTCTTCGGTCTCACCAGTTGGGTGTTGTTGCCAATCAAGTGGCCTAATAACTCCATACTTAGCAGTCACAGTTTCTTTGGCCGTTGACTCTGTAGCAGCAGTCAATCAGTCCAGACCAGCCGTAGACTCTTTGGTTGTTTGCCTAACAATCACAACTGCAGTCGACTTAAGCAGACTAATCCCCTCAACATAATTTTTGTGCTTTTAATTTTTAAGAGTTTTGTGGCAAAACGAAAAACTTTAAGTTTGTAATAAATTTTTCTTTTTGTTGAACAAGGCCTTTTAGGGGTCATTTTAAATATTTTTATGAAGTGTGTTTTCCTTTATCCTTTAAGTGGTTTGGGTGTTTTATAGGACGTGGATTATTCTTAGTCATGACAATGATGATTGGTTTAAATTTCTAAGAAATTAGTGGTCAGGCAGATGTGTGTGTGCAAGCTTTTTAGTGTAAGGGGGAGCAATATGGAAAGTTTGTTTTTTCAACAAACTTCTTTCTCTTTTTATACTAAGTAGAAACAAACTCTCCATGTCGAACCATTTACACCCATAGAGAGTTCAGGTAAGGACTCTATTTACAATCAGTAGTTTTGATGTTCCTACCGCTTTGATACGGCTCGACCAACGTGATGCCTCTACACCATTTAACTAGTATATGATAAAAATGCAACTTCTTTCAAGGCAATCGTTCTTCCAAAAAAACTCACTCATTTTCCTTTGAGTAGCCTTAACGACTGGTTGTGGGTCTCTATACCATTTTTCGTTATGATATTCTACCATCTTTTCTCTGTTTTCTCAACCTGCTTACCTCTAGGTTCGAGTGCTTGCTGCCTCTGGATCCTCATCTTGTTTAGTTGTTCGGCTCGGGAATAACTAGTTGTCTTATGGAGCAAATCCTTAAAGGTCTGGGGAGGGAGGAATTCCGAGTCAAATAAACGTAAAAATTACCTTTATCACATGTTATGCATCTGGTATACTTTTTGTTGAATTTGGATATATAATTGCTCAGGAATTCATCCAGACCCTGTTTCACGAAGGCAAGGTCAGTCCGTGTGTACTGCCTCTTAAGATGATCATATAGGTGTCTAGGAAAACTTATCTCAATCTCGAGAAATTTGTATGGACTATAGGGCTATTTGCTTAACCCAACCCTAGCAGCATCTCCCTGATGATAGTAAAAAATAGCCAGCATTTGGTAGTGTTGTTTTCTCAACCCTTGGTAGCATATATGAACCCATTGAGATGGTCATACACATCAGTAAGCCCTTCGTAGCTTCGCATCTTAAGCACTCAAGTGTTCTTGCTCGTCGGCTTGTCGATAGGTCATTGGAGAATGGAAGTGACTCTTTATCTTTAGAATAATCAAGGTTCTTTGGTTTGAACGATTGTTTAATATCTCCAAGCATCCCACACGCTTTTAATTCTTTACCCATAACTTCTCTTAGGATGTTTCTTAGATCGAGGGGGCCAATCGAAGTTCCCGTCGAGCCTCCCAGCTCTTGCTCGACGACTTTCGCCCCTTTGTCCCAAGCGTCCTCCTCTTCTCTGAGCTTCTTGTTGACATCCTAGGGAAAGGACGAGCTTTTCCCTTAAATGTGCTGTCGATTTTCTTGTTAGTTTTGTTGATTTGTTCTATGAGGTCGTCATGCTTTTTCTGAAGTAAGGTGTTTTGCGTGTGGAGAAGGTTCCCCACCTCATTTATCTCTCCGACACCAGCAAGTATGTCATTCATCTTTTCCTCACAGGTGGCAAGCCTGGTCATCTCTTCTCGTCTTCTTCTTCGACGTGTTGGCTCTAGACTGCTGGTCATCTTGCTTGGTGGTATACAAACTATGGAGCAAATATAGATAGGTAGAAAACACAACCAAATCGTATGTGTTTCCCAAAGACAATGACAAAGCTTCAACTTGCTCGTTGCCTTGCGTGTATTGCAAAGTAAAAGTGAGGTGGCAAAGTCCGTAACTTTAGAGCTGGTGAACTGCAATCCATTATCTGTAAGTATTGAAATTTTGGATTGACAATTGTTCTTTTAAAGAAAGGATTGAACACTCAAAATTGTAAGGTTAATAAACTTAATTAAATCTCTGGTGGTGGGCTTAAGATATGGAATGAAACGAAATAGACTCGAAGATATAAGCGATTCGCTCCTCCAATTACATCCATTGTATTGCACATAATGTCACTTTAAGACTAAATAGCGCTTGACTCCTACTCGTCTAACCCCGATATTGGATGAGGTCGTAATATCTTTATATAGGCTTCTTAATCTTGGAGCTTCTCAAATTGACATTTAATGCGCCAACAAGTTGTACGAACTCACTAACGTCTTTCCACGGCTAAGCTATCGTCAATGAAATGACGTTTTTGTAACCAGGGTAGGTGAGCCGAGCTTTTTAGGTCTAGGTGAGCCGAGCTTCCCACTTGGACCTTGGTTACACTGCCCCTGCATAGTCCAAATGGCACTTAAGTAGTTCTGCCCTTAGAGACTTTTGCCATAAAGCTGTTAGTTTTCTCACGTGTTCCGTGCAATTGATGGCAACTTTTTTTTTTTTTTTTTGTATCAGGCGGCTCGAGTGTTCAAGGTGGCCTTCTATGAACCCTTTAAGCCTTGGGCTCTTAGGTCTTTCCAAGCCTAGGCCATTGGCCTAAACACGCCCAACGTTAATGCAATAATTATATCAGACCATTCGACGGTGTGTTCCAAAAGAGGAGCTGGAAAATGTTTTTAAGTTTGCCCATCAATATGCATGTGGAGTACACTTTGGGCCAAAGTGTCACATCCCGGCCCGGGCGGGACCAATTCCCAAGCCAGCTCCACCAGCGTAACACGATATTGTCCGCTTTGGGCTTACCATTCCCTCACGATTTTGTTTTTGGGAACTCACGTGCAACTTCCCAGTGGGTCACCCATCATAGGATTGCTCTAGCCCCCTTCTTGCTTAACTTTGGAGTTCATACGGAACACTGTGCTAGGTAGGGATGGGAATATACATATAAGGATCACTCCCTTGGGCGATGTGGGATGTCACAATCCACCCCCCTTAGGGGCCCGACGTCCTCATAGGCACACCACGGCCAGGGTTAAGCTCTGATACCAAATGTCACATCCCGGCCCAGAAGGGACCACTTCTCGAGCCCGCCCCACCACCGTAGCACGATATTGTCCGCTTTGGGCCCCGACCACGCCCTCACGGTTTTGTTTTTGGGAACTCACACGAGAACTTCCAAATGGGTCACCCATCCTGAGAATGCTCTCGCGCACTACTCGCTTAACTTCGGAGTTCTCATGGAACCCAAAGCCAATGAGCTCCCAAAAGGCCTCGTACTAGGTAGGGATGAGAATATACATATAAGGATCACTCCCCTGGGCGATGTGGGATGTCACACGAAGAGGACAAGAACTAAGATTTTGCAAATTGAGTTGTTTTGGTCTTCACTTTTCAAGAATGCAAATAATTGGTGTCAAGTTTGTGATTCCTGTCCACGAGTGTGCGTCTAAGCAGAATAAGATGTCGAAACAAAGTATTCTGGTTGTTGAATTATTTGATGTTTGGGGCAGTCATTGTCCCATAAGAACCAATACATTCTTGTGGCTGTGGAATACATTTCTAAGTGAGTCGAGGCAATTACAACACCTATAGCAAGGGTTAGTGGTCTTGAATTTCCTCCAAGGTATGATTTTTTTGTGTTTTCCAAGTGCTATAATCAACGGTGAATGTAAGCATTTCTTAAATAAGCCTTTTGCTGCACTCCTTGCAAAATATGGGATCACCCATTGTGTAGCCACTGCATATCATCCTTAGACATCTAGGCAGGTTGAAGACTCCAACAGAGAGATAAGGCGGATCCTAGAGAAAACAGTCAACACCACTTGCAAGGACTGGAGTCTAAAATTAAAAGATGCTCTCTAGGCATACAGAACAACGTATAAAACTCTGATTGGGATGTCTCCCTTTCAGCTCATATATGGGTAAACATGATCTACCTATGGAGCTAGAGCATAAGGCGTATTGGGCTATCAAATAGCTAAATTTTGCCTATGATTCTGTTGGTGATAGGTGTAAATTGCAACTCAACAAGTTAGACAAAATTCATAATGAAGAATATAAAAGTGCAAATATCTACAAGGAGAAAACTAAGGGGTTTCATGACAATCAAATTTAGAAAAGAGTTTCAACCAAGTTAAAAAAATGTTATTGTTTAATTCAAGGTTGAAGTTGTTTCCAGAGAAGTTGAAGTCCGACAGGAACGGCCAACACTGGGTTACTAAGGTTTATCCTTATAGGGTTGTTGACATTATTAATGAGTAAAGTGGTACCACATTCAAGGTGAATGATCACAAGTTGAAACCATATTTGGAGTCACCCTACGTACGATGTCACACACAAGTCAATGATTCTGAAGAAACAAGTGAGTTGACCATTAGACTTCTAGTTATAGAAATTAACTAAAGCATTTATTGGGAGGTAGCCGAATTTTCTAACACTAATGAAAAAAAAATCTTGTTTGCAATAAAATTCTTGTTTGCCTAAGTCTATTTTTAATTCAAAAAAGCATTTGTTTTGTTGGATAAAAGTCCTATCTTTTCAAATCAAATTTTTTGCTTGGAGAAACTTCTATTGTGAAAAACTGAGTTGATAAAAACAGGTTATTGATTGAAAAACTTTGGGCTTTTGCAGGTTGCAATCAGGACATACAAGGCGGCCCTATTTCATCTAAGACGTGCAAGGCAAATAAATAAAAACTGGATCCTGCATCCAGCAGCAATTCATTCATTCACATCAACCACAGCAGTTCTAAGACTATCATATTGCAGATAATTTAAGTAGTTCAACGTTATCGAGTTTCCCATAGAGGACAGTCGAAGTAGACACTTATGGGGTTCCTAGCCTATCATTGAATTGCTAAGTCTCTAAATCATTCCTACTCTTGTTTATCTAGTAGTTAACTCTTATGCATGTTTCTAAGCACAGTCACAGCAAGCAGTAGTTATAAAATGAGTTTTCAGAAGGCATACCAGGGCAATTTCAGGGTCCGGAAAGAAATTCGTAGTGAGCTTGACTTCATTAGACATGGCAGTATATGCTCTCTCTTCAAATCCTAAAGCATGAGAACAAAACCAAAAACGTTTAGTGAATTTTTCAAAAGATTCAAAACAGAACGAATATACAATGCTTCCAATCACTTTCTTCCTCAAAGTGATTGTAACAAAACATAATGCTGGATTAAAGAATTACCCGAATTTTGGTAGTCAAATAAGATGATATAAATTTAGATTGAGAGCAAACTCATATTTCGTTTTCTTTGTTTACACTTATCATGCATTTATGAATATGTCACCATTTTCACACAAAAATAGATATGTACGTCCATAGATAGAAAGTGACCTCAACATCATCTACTACAGAAACCTTCCCTCCTACATGCGCCTTACAACTTTACTTCCTCAAGTAAAATGGCTTGGCCCAAGATCATTAAAGCGTGCAGCATTTTCAGATATATTTACTACCTACACTTAGAAGTTTGAACTCTAGAGCAAAATTCTTATTGGTGAGGAACCCTAGAGGCTAAATAAAATCGGCCCTGGGGTGAAGACTACATTAGGTGATGTTGCAACAAATTATTTACACCTAAACTGTGAGTTAAACTAGTAAACAAGGCAGTGATAGCACCTTGTCTGGCGCAGATCAAGACTCAAGAATAGGTTCTTGTTCGATTTCAAAGTTATATGTTCACAGAACAATATCTATCTTCAATCCCATGTTTGACTTTGAACATGCAAAATGACAAAAGCAATTCAGCCGGTCCGGCCATAACCAAACTTGTACATCGACATTCAGCTGAATATAAGTTTTCATTACCAGTAGCCACATGATCTCATATGAACAGTCAAATAAACAAGCACACGCATACTTGAAATATAACGATAACAAATGTAACAAAAGCAAACAGAGAAATGTGAACGAGAACAGTAAGGATACCTCAGTCATCTGCTTCTGCCCGCATAACACAGCAGCTGTGGAGAGAGGATTATAAATTTGCTTGGCTCTAGAAAAGCAGCCTGAAAATGTATAACCACAGAAAGCATTAATTCTGTACTTCAGAAGCGGAACCACTTTGAATGAAACTTAGAGCGGATGGGGTGAAGGCCTACCTACACATATAACCACTTTGTCCCATCCAACCGCGATGGGGTTGTGATAATACCGGCACAATCTCAACACCTGAAGATTCCCAGTCCTTAAATCTATCCTGTAAGACATTACAGGAACACGAAGGCGAAGTAATCAAAGTCATAAATTGAATTGGGGAAATGAAACAAAATAAACAAACAGAAATTTGTGGTTTATATATACCTGATACGCCAGTTGAGATCATCTGGAAAACTGGAAGGACCATCTGACATGGAGAACCTTGTTGAGTTCCGTTCGACGTGATACTCTCACCAATAATACAATCAGAATCTCACTCGACGGGTTTGGTAGCAATATCTGGAGTACATTCTGAAAATAATGATATAATCAGAGCCTGACTTCAACTACTCAATTGAAATTCACAATGTAACAGTTTAGTTGAAAAGTTTCCCAATTTCCTTCGAGAAAATTAAAGATTAAAAAACCAAGAATTTCAGAAATTACCCACCTTTGTCGCTTACGTCACTGTCCAACCGTGTTGTAATCGGGTTTTAAGTTTTATCTCAAGAAAAAGAGGGATGAAATTGAGTCAGAAAATTTCCCGATTCTACATTTCCTTGGACCGGAAACAAAATTAAAACTGTAAGAAGCAGTAATAATCGAATCCGAACCTCAAATTCAACACATTCTTGTAATTCAAAAAATTAAAAAGTGGGCAAATTGAATAAAATAAAACAAAAAGAACCTGCTTCAGAGGTCGAAGAGGGCTTGGAGTCATGATTTGGAACGAAGTCTTTGCAGTTTTGGGGAACATTTCCACCGCTTGATCTGAATTAAAGAGGAAAATTCGCGATTATTACACCACTCGCTCGACGGTTTAACAAGAAATTAAATAAAAAACAAGAAATAATTGGGGAGAGAGGACACTCAGGAGAGTACCTTCCATGGAATCGAATCACAGCAAGAATGCGAGTTCTAGAGACAGAGGGTTGTGAATTTTAGACGAAGATCTCAGAGAGCTGGAGAGAGAGAAAGAGACCGTTTGTTTATTGGATCGGAGGGATTTGTGAGGGTAGTGTTTTGATTGCATCGAGGTTTGAATTGAGTGAATCTGAGCCGTCAGTTTAAATGGAAGGCAGTTCTTTCTTTCTAACGGCTATAAAAAAAAAAAAAAAATTCTCGGTGGACCGCGGCCCAATGGACCCAGTCGGTGAGAAGAACAACTCTTAGTTTCACGTCGTCCGTTTAATAGGATGCAACTTTCATGTTTTTTTACTAGTAGAACTAATTGCAAAGGTTATTATATGACGTGATTATCGATAATTAAATTATTATTTTAAGTATTAATTAACGTGTTTATTTTTTAATTGTGACACATTATAATATTTATAAATTTAGTCTAAAAAATTAATTTACGTAGTATTACTAAATTGCATATGCACTTTGAAGTGTGGTTCTAATTTCCAACAAGGTGATAAAACGTTCTAATTTTCACACATTAGTATCCTCAAATACTAAACGTAAGCTCTACCCATGCTACATAAACGATTAACAAAAGCCTATGAAATTATACACATTAGTAGTTTGAATGGTTGATATTTTTAACATTTATTCGGTTAATACATAAAGATTGAAAGACCATATCCCTTTACAGAAATTATTTCTAGAACTCCAGAATAATGTTAACAATCTTCTCACTTACTTTCTTATTCAACATTTTCACTTCTACATACGTCAAGTACATTCTACTAGCACGCAAGCTGTTTTAATTATATTAACATTTTTGGGAATATTTTACCTGTAAATAAGGACAAAGAAATAGTAATATGCATGTTTTAATAACATATTGATTAATTATCGTTTCCCATTAATGACTAATCTATACTACATATTAATGAAACTCTTTTTATTAATCAAAAGAGGGTAAAAAAACATTTTTATCTTTTATTAGAACAAAAAAGTTAAGGACAGTAACATAATTTTACAAAACAAATTTTATTATTTTTTGCTTAAACCTCACCTACACACACATGTGCTTTTATCATTTCTAATTTTTTTTTTTTTAACTTCTCTCTCTCCACTCTCACGTTCTCTCTCATTCTCTTCATCTTTTCTTCAATTTTAACAATAAAAGTAAAAAGTTTCACAAACACTTTGTGTGTAGGAATATACTAGTATAAATTAAATTCAGGGAACTTTAACGAAAAGCTTTCGGTACTGTTCACTTTAAAAAAAAACCACATTTTTATACTAAAAAGTCAATCCTGGTACTATTCACTTTACCCTTTATTTTGTCTTTATGGTTAAAACTCAAAGTTTTCAAACCATTTTCATTAATTTTTCTTTAAATTTATGGGTAGGAATAGAAGAGATAAAGTCAAGTTTTGTAGACAAGTGTGGGGGAATCATTTAGGTGGAGATGTGCAAATGGTTTGCATGTTCTTAACATGAAACCAACTATTATAAATTACATATTAATGAAACTCTCTTTATCAACCAAAAAAAGGTAAAAAGACTTTTCGTCTTTTATCACAACAAAAAAGTTAAGAAAAATAACATAATTTCATAAAACTAATAAATTTGTTGTTTTTGTTTAAACCTCACCTAGAGGTGATTTTATCATTTCTAATTTACAAAATAAAAAAATAAAAAAATAAATCTCTCTCTCTCTCTCCCCAGTTCTCTCTCACTCTCTTCCTCTTTCCTTCAATTAAAAAATAAAAAATAAAACAAACAAACAAACATACAAATGTGGGCATATACTAGTTATAATACAAAAAAAATTGGTGAGAGAGTTGACAAAGTGGACCTACTTATTACTTGAATAACATGGTAAAGCAATCATATCCACGAGAAATTGCAGTAGGTCCAGTAATTGAGAAAATGTCCCTTATATTAACCACAGAGTTATGGTTGGCACCTGGCATTCGTGTCATGTTTTTTGTGTTAGTGTTGTTTTCATGTCATACCCAATAACTTAACAGGTCATGTCATGTAATACCCGTTAAAGTAAACGGGTAATATGACCTGACCCGAAATCAACCCGTTAATATTATCAGATAATATGTTCGGACTCGTTACCCGTTAAGAAAAATATATTTTAAATCAATAAAAATGAAAATGAAAAACATAATTTGACCCAAAAAAAATGTAAAACATAATACTAAATTAGTATATACATACTAAATTTCGGAGTTGACCCCTTCATAAAAGTTGTAAAGCTTTTCATTACGAGTGGTTATATTTTTCACACTTCTACAATAATTATTATTAATTTTGCACTCAAATAAAAAACATTGTTCATGAGATTCAGAGGGTTTTAAAAATCTAAACGACCATGTAATCATCGTCTAAGCATTGATGATGCAATTATGAACGTTTATTATGCTTTCACATCTTTTAGACTTATACATTAATGATTATGAATTTTGTTTATTTTGAACTCCCTTAAAAATACTATTCATGAGAGTTTGTATGGTTTTAAAAATTGAAACGATCGTATACCCATCTCAAAGCGTAGATGATTTACATATTTTTTTCATATTTTTTGCACATGTAAATTAATTATTATAATTTTTTTTAATGTGTTTGGTATTTTTCAATTACTTGATATTTTTATTTTTAATGTGTTTATGATTTTTTTGACACACCCTGATCGAAATCAAGGCGTGCTGGCTGTCATGTGAGGGTGACATAACCATGTGCACAGTGCGGAAGCAAAAATATGATAATAAAAGTATGAATAAATAAAAACCAAACTACTAAACAATGTAGTAAACTTACAAGTGCAAGTGTAAGTGTGACAAACAATATTCAGAGCACAGAAAGCCTATTGCAGTCCAGAGGAACAAACACTAGCTAAACACACCCAGAGGTGGTCCTACACTGATGATAATCTGTCAAATATGCCGTGGATTCCTCGTAAGCCACCAAAAGAGCAAACCAACTAGAACCTAGAGGGGCGCAAAACAGAAAGTGTGAGTGGGCAAAAACAAAGCTTTTCAAAATCATTTCATTATCAAAAGTTATAACCCCTCGCCATAAAACCTGTATAGTTTCCTAGAAAATAGAATATACACATATATCGAAAACATGCTCATAAATATGCCATGTCGAATGCCTCCAAATAAAATGTAAGTAACCCAAGTAATGTCAATCAATGCAAATAACATGTCAGCCGAAGTCACCTAACGTGACCTGTACGGCTGAATCTAGAGCTCAAATCCCTAACTCACTAACTATACCTTCAAACAAGTCGGAACCACCTAAAGTGGTCTGTACGACAGGACTAGGTGTAAATAAATATACTCAAGTGCTACGATCACGTGAAGACTGGACGAATTATCGCAGGTCACCTACGAGTCGAAACCACCTAAAGTGGTATGTACGACAGGACTGTGCACCTAACTTGGATCCAAGATGAGCATGTAGTGCGGGAAGTGAACATCACGTGAAGGATTGTGCCCTACTCTGGGTGGGAGCACTAACACTGGGGTTGCAAGTTATGAGCTCTCTATATATCTCATATAACTACGTTACAACTATAACTTACCTAGCACTTACCTGTGCGTCCGTAGTACCAAACATACATATATGCAACTACTAATACATAAATAAATAGGCAAATGCTATGCATGACATTTAAAACATATAAACATTCCATATCACTTTCTGGGAAAAACCACAGTATATAGGTATATACGGAAAACCAACTCTGATATATATATATATATATATATATATATATATATATATATATATATATATATATATATATATATATATATCTGACGCAGTACTAAGTTTAAAGGATTCCAAGCGTAATTTAAAGGCAAAATTTTGGAATCCACCAATTTTTGAGAATAGTCCCAAAGGATTTGTTTGAGTAAGATTGAAATATCACCACAATAGGAGTCAATGAATGGCTTAAATAACCTGATTACAACACCCTGTGGGTAACTCAAAGCCTTAAAAAATTCAATGAAAGCAAAACGACATTAATCGGACAACAAACGAGAAATTTGATTTTTATTACAAAATTTAAAATACAGTTTTAGAAGTCTAAAAGACATCTCGGACAACTGTAACCTCCTTTTTTTTTTGGGAAACTACGAGTATAGGCCACTCCCTTTTGCTAAGAGAAATTAGAAATAACTGACTCCACTAGAACGAACCCCTTCCCCTCAAGGCCCTTTCCAAACTAATAAAAAAAATTGGGAATTTTAACGAAAAACTCTCGATACTATTCAGTTTAACAAAAAATCACATTTTAACACTAAAAAGTCAATCCTGGTATTATTCACCTTATCTTTTATTTTGTCCTTATCATTAAAACTCAAAGTTTTCAAGCCATTTTCATTAGTTTTCCTTAAAAAAAAAAAAAAAAAAAAAAAAAAAAAGAGAGAAACTTGATATCTTTTGAGAATAGTCCAATTTATTAAAATAAGTCCAATTTCTTAAATTTAATTATCTTATTATCAATAATTCTCTCTTCAATGGCCACTCAATAGTATAGTCTAGTGGTATTCCTCTTCGCTTGGAAGTGAGAGGTCTTAGATTCGAATCTAGTAAATGACGAATTCGATACCAAATTAGATTACTCATTGTGTGGTTTAGCCGAAGATTTTAATTGATTTTTAATATATTTAGAAAATATAAAAAGAGTATAAAAAATAAAAAATTATAATTAGATAATTAGACTCACTTCTAAAAACCATTTATATTTTTGGAAATGGATCAAAAAGCCCCAAAAATAAATCACATGAACTGTGTAGCCCGTTGTCCCTGTAAGAATAGGACGATCGAGCCTTGTCGGTTAAATACAACCACATTTACAGACTGAAACACGATAAACCTAAAGAATTGACAATTGAGTTTAACTCGACCACATACGTACGGGGACAAGATAAACCTACAGGCGTCTCACTACTCACTGTCAAACGGCCGGTGTTATGTACAACAATCTACCGTATTCCATAAAAGGGACTAGACGAACCACACAACCCAAGATGAACTCCATGGCAGAAGGCAAGAAGCCTCATGCCGTACGTGTTCCACTTCCATTTCAAAGTCATATAAAGCCAATGATTAAATTAGAAAAGCTCCTCCACCATAGAGGTTTTCATATAACCTTTGTCAACACGGAGTACATACACAAGCAATTTCTTAAATCCCTTGGACCCAACTCTCTTGATGGCTTGCCTGATTTTCGATACGAAACAATCCCAGATGGTCATACAATTAGTTCGGATAAACGTACCCCAGAAGACATCATTTTGCTCTTTCATTTCATCAGCCAAAGTATCTTACCTCCGTTTCTTAGCCTCATCGAAAAACTCAACACTGCATTAACGTCCAATGATGTTAATCCTCCAGTGACTTGCCTTGTTTCAGATGGTTTCATGTCATTCACAACCCTTGCAGCTGAGAAACTTGGCATTCCTATAGCACTGTTCTTTACTTTTGCAGCAAGCAGCTTTATGGGGTTTATGCAGTACCCGCTTTGGTGAAAAAGGGACTTGCACCACTCAAAGGTGAAGAAATAATGGAAGCAATTGTTTAAACTAGATTTATTAATTTTTTGTCCTAATCAAATGATCATTTTTCTTTACTTGAATATTTTAGATGAGAGTTATTTCACAAATGGATTTCTGGACAAGGTAATAGATTGGATTCCAGGAATGAAAACTATCCGTCTAAAGGACCTACCAACCGTCTTTCAAACTACAAATCCCGACGATGTCTACTTTAGACACATCTTAGAAGCAGTGGACAGAGCTCGTAAAGCTTCAGCAGTTGTTGTTCATACTTTTGATGCACTGGAACAAGATGTTTTGGCGGCTCTCTCATCCATACTTCCACATGTTCACGGGGTTGGCCCTCTGCAATTGCTTCTCGATCAGATACTAGAAGACCCTTTGAAGCCTATGGGATACAGCTTATGGAAAGAAGAAACGGAGTGCCTTAAATGGCTAAACGCCAAGGCGTCAAATTCTGTTGTTTACGTGAATTTTGGCAGCGCATCGTTCGTTAAACCAGAGCAGTTTCTGGAGATGGGTTGGGGACTTGCAAATAGCAAGCTTACTTTCTTTTGGGTAATTAGGCCTGACTTGGTCATCGGTGAATCCGCAATTTTACCACCTGAGTTTGTGGATGAAACTAAGGGAAGAAGTCTAATAGCGAGTTGGTGCCCACAAGAGCAAGTACTTAACCACCCATAGATTGGAGGGTTTTTAACACACAGCGGTTGGAATTCAACAATTGAGAGTGTATCTGCAGGAGTGCCTCTGTTATGCTGCCCATTCCATTCTGATCAGCAAACAAACTGTCATTATACTTGCAAAGAATGGGGCATTGGTATGGAGATGGATAAGAATGTGAAGAGAGAGGAAGTGGAGAAGCTTGTTAGAGAGTTAATGGAGGGAGAGAAAGCTACGGAAATGAGAAATAAGGCCATGGAGTGGAAGAAACTTGCAGAAGAAGCCACTAGTCCACACGGTTCTTCATCCGTAAACTTAAACAATTTGGTGAATCGAATACAGCAAAGAGAAAAATTCGATGTTATCTATAAGAATGCGATTAACCTGTTTTCATCAAATTTAGTAAAGATGATATTGTTAGTGAGTAAATTGTGATCTGATGTGGCAGTTATATTTCTAGCTTATATTGCTAGGATGATTTGCTAAATTGGTTGTATGTTTTCTTATCTAAGTCTCATAGGCCTTTAAGTAAGTAAATGTACAAGTGTCTTCATCTCATCTGGTGTAAGATGGATGGTTAGGATTGCTTGAATGTAATTTTGAATACTGCCAAATATCATAAATGTAAACGGTTAAGAGGAGTGTGATATTCCTCACTACCTCGGTGTGATGAATGAAGAACGTGTGAAGAACATTTGCAGTCATATTCTCTTCTACATTCTCTCTCTCTCTCTCTCTCTATTGCATCATCTTCGTCATTTTTTGTACTGCCAATTCTTCTATTCGTTGTTAGAATCTGTGAGTCACATCTCACAAAGCTCAATTTCTTCTTGCACTAACAGATATGACGTGATACCAAATGATAGATGATAGAGATTTTACCAAACACGCAAACGGGTTTAAAACTCCTATATTACTTGCAAGAATGACAAGGTTGTTGTAGTATAAACGGTTCTCGCAACGTCATTCTCTACAGGGATTATTAAGTAATTCAAAACAAACCAAATTCCAATTAATTATTGTAAAGCAAAAAGTTGAGATGATTGGTTTTATAAACTACTTAAATTAAAACGAATTTAATTAATAAAAATAAACTTGTTGATGCACAAAATCGGCGAGGACTTTGGTACAACAGAAAGTGTCAAGTTTGTGACCTTCACTAAATTGCTTTGGTCATTAGTGTGGATAAGTATGTAAATGAATAGAGATAGGGAAGCAAACAACACAAGATGTACGTGGTTCACCCAGATTGGCTACGTCCACGGAATAGAGGAGTTCTCATTAGTTGTGAAGGGTTTACACAAATACATAGGTTCAAGCTCTCTTTTAGTGAGTTCTAGTGAATAGTTTAGTACAAATGACATTAGGGATTATTGTGGGAGAATGATCCCCTTTTATAGAAGAGAGTTTCTAGCTTTGTTCTGACATTGATACGTGTCGTGTTGTGATTGGCCTCTGATATCGACACGTGTTGCGCTGTGATTGGCCTCTGATACCGACATGTGTCGTGTTGTGATTGGCCTCCTGGTTGGAGGAAAAGTCTTGTGGGTCCTTGACGGTATGTTGTTGACCAGTGCTTAGTAGTTTTAGGATTGGTCAAGTATGGTACAAACAAAGCTAATCTGTAATATTAAAGATGAAAGGGAAAGAAAACTGTTTTGGAAAAAATCAAATTAAGAAAGCAACTAGGGTTCCACCATCACCTAGCAATCCTATGTATTTTTACCAATTACTTATGATCTACACATGCCACTTTGAAGGTTAGGTTTTCCTAATTTATATTCTACTTGGAACTTCCAACATAGAACGTATATCTAACATGCAACCCGTCCGGACGTTCGGATTAAATCTGAACATGAGAGACTCATTATGCTTTATGAAAACCCTTTGAAAAACCATGCAACCCTTAAGACGTGGTGTTCATCTTAAGTGAAATTACAATTATTAATCACAAGAAGTCATAATCAATTTCAGGGAACCTTCCGATCAAAATTGCATCAAATTACTTTTCTAAAGATCCTAATGGTGATCAGGCATTAAGACAATTAGATTGTTTTAATCACGGTAATCAATAATTCAAAGTATGCATGCAATCAATCATAAGCAATTAAATAAAAATCACATATTTATGCTAAGGCTTACGGCTTCACCCTAGCAAAAGGAATTAATTACGCATATTCATAATTGAAATCATAGAAAATATTATTAAGAATAAAAGGAATGAAAACACCTTAAAGTAGAAAATCTCCAAGAACCTTAGCAATTACTCTCTGTCTCCAAAGTTGCATAAAAGTAAGCCTTCCCCCAAACCTAGAACCGGCCAAAGCCTTTTAATATCTCTCTAAAACTAGCGCACAAACCCTAACACTCAAGTATTTTATTCCCACTAAGAAACTAAATAATAATAAAATAAAATAGAAAATAAAGTTCTAATTAAACTAGGAAAAGCTGCACAAAAACTGTTCAGCCACGTTTTAGCCTCAAATCTCCTCCAAATCCGGCCCAAGATAGCTTGTTTTAAGGATCAGGACGTTCTGAACACATCTCCAGAAGGCCATGAACCCATCTGAGGTCATCTTGGGCTCCAAAAATGTAATTCAAGCCCCGGAACGTCACTATTCCAGCACTGCGCATTGCTCCTTTATTTTGACACAACCAAGCTATGTGACTTAAGAATGTCCTCCAATTGGAATTACTCCAGAATTCATCCATTTGACCATGTTTTGCTCCAGAGGAAGTCAAAAGTCCTATATTGGAAATATAATTCAAAGTATCAAAATTCTTCTAAATTATTAACCAAAATATACTAAGAATAGGGTTAAATATATTGATGTTTGGCATATGTTCTGTTTCTATTGATGTTTGGGTACTTCTTGCATTTATTTTTTTTTTTTGGCCACAGTCGGTGATTTCAGATTTGCAATTTTCAGTTCTTTAGGGTTTCTTTGTACTTGTTGTTGCTAAGGCCGATGCCATAGTAGTGATTGATTGTTGAGAATATAAGTAAAGGCTGATGCCATATAAGTGAAAGTTGATACCATATTAGTGAAGGCCGATGCCAAGATTTGTGGTGAAATTTGTTTAGTGTTCTTGATATATTTGTGAAGGCCAATTGCCCAAATATATTGTTTCTATGTTGATTGCTAAAGATCTGTGCTTGTTCTTGATAATTCAATATGACTAATTCTCAAATCAAGATTGAAGGAATTTTGGGGATGTTAACAATTAGGCTAGGAGATACAAATTACTCCAAATAGGCATATCAGTTCAGGTTAGTACTCAGGGGTTATAAGTTGTTTGACCATTTTGATGGAACTTCAGTTTGTCCTCCCAAATTTGTTATCAATAAGGTGTTACAAAAGAAATTATAGTGGCTTTTCAGGAATAGGAACAAACTGATTTGGCACTACTTAGTCTTTTGATTTCTACTTTGACAGATAATGTTATTGATCATGTACTTGGTTGTACAACTGCTCATGCTGCTTCGTCAGTTCTTGACGATCGATATGCTACTATGTCTAAATCGAGGATTAATATGTTGAAAACTGAGTTTCAGACTTTACAAAAAGGAACCGATTCTATTGACAAGTTTCTTTCTTGGCTTAAATCTATCAAAGATCAACTCATTGCTGCTAGAGAGGCAATATCTGATAATGATTTGATCATTGCAGCCTTGGCTGGTTTACTAAGAGAGTACGCAATAATTAGAACAGTTATTCTTGCTAGGGAGACATCTATTTCTCTAAAAGAATTTCGTGTTCAGCTTCTTAACACCGAAAAGGATATTGACAGTATGGAACACTCTTTCTCACTCTATGGCACTCTTTACATGCAAGGTTCTTCTTGTACATTTGGAAGGAGTTCAGGTTCTTCATCCCAATCTCATTCTAATGATGGGTTGTCTTCAGCTACTGTTGGCACAATTTCTGCTAGTTCTTTTCTTCCTAATTCCATGGCTCTTTAGTTTTCATCTCAGTTTCCATTACCTCCACCATATCCATCTCAGCAATCATCTTCTTATGGATATGGTTTTGGTTACATTGGTAATGCCTTTTCTACTTATAATTCTGGTCCTAGGCCTTTCAATACTCAGAGAAATAACTTTGGAGGACAGCATAGAGGTGGTTATATGTATTACAACAAAGGCAGAAATTCAAATTCTAATAACCGACAAGGAGGACGGTAGTCTTGGTCTGGTAACACATACACTAGATTCAATATGCAACCTAAATGTCAGATATGTCAGAGAAGAGGTCATACAGCTCCCAACTATTATCACAAAAATCTAAGTTCAAATCAGGATCATTTGCAGGAATGTCAAGTCTATGGAAAATGTGGACACATTGCATTGGATTGTTATAATCGAGGGAATTTTGCTTATTAGGGAGCACCTCCTCCTCCTTCACTACAAGTTCATCAAGAGTTTCCTTATTCATCATCTTTTATTTCATTTCCTGGTTCTTCTTAGCCTAGTGCATCTCTTCATGCTATGCAAGGTCATCATGTGAATTCTTCTTCTCCTAATGATGTTTGGGTGGTTGACATCGAGGCTTCGCATCACATGACCTCTGATATTCATAATCTTGCACAAGCTACTCCTTTTGAAGGTTCTGACATGATTAAAATAGGCAATGGTCAAGGTTTGCCTATAAAGCACATTGGTTCTACTTTACTACACATTTCTTCACATACATTGAAATTGACTAATGTTTTACATGTTCCTCAAATTACTAAGGATTTGTTGTCTGTCAAACAATTATGTAAGGATAATAAGTGTTGGTTTATATGTGATGATGTGTGGTTTTATGTGCATGACAAGGTAACAAATGAGATCATTTATAGAGGCAAGAGTAAGCCGCATGAGTTGTTTCAGATTCTAGTTGCAAGACCTATGAATTCTTTAGTGCAAATCAATACAGTTTCAGCATATCTTGGGCAATATATCAAGTCCTCACTGTGGCATTAGAGTTTGGGCCATCATACCAATGAAGTCTTGTCTTCTGTTTTGAATAAGTCTCAGATTTCTCATGTAATTGATGACGTACATAAAATGTGTTCTCATTGTATTCAAGGAAAAATGTCTAGGCTTTCATTTCCTACTGAATCTGATAGGTGTTTGTTACCTTTTGAGAAAATACATTCTGACATATGGGGGCCTTCTCCAATCAAATCCATTGAAGGGCATAAATCCTATATAACCTTTGTGGATGATTGTACCAGATTCATCTGGATTTTTTCTCTATGCAATAAATTAGATGTTTTTCAAGTATTTGTGTAGTTTTATAATTTTGTAATTGTTCAGTTTGGTTTTGTTATTAAATGTATTCAATCCGATGGAGGTGGTGAATATCTTAGTCGACAGTTTAAGAATTTTTTGGTTTCCAAAGGCATGGTACATCAAATTTCTTGTCCTTATACCCCACAATATAATGGGTCTGTTGAACGAAGGCATAAGCATATTGTGGAAACAACAATTACTTTGCTTACTACAGCAGGGTTGTCTTAGTCCTTTTGGTTTCATGCTTGTGCTCATGCTGTGTATTTGATTAATCAGTTACCTACTAAGTCTTTACATATGGATTCTCTTTTTTTTGCTTTGTATCACAAGCCACCTTAGCTGCAACATTTAAGAGCTTTTAGGAGTGCTACTTTTCCTTATCTCAGACCTTATAACACTAATAAGCTTCAACCAAGGTCCAGTTTATGCATTTTTCTTGGCTATTCAGTTGGATATAAGGGTTGTATTTGCTATAATATTTAGACTCAGAAATTACTGATTTCTAGACATGTTGTGCATGATGAGACCATTTTTCCAGCCACAATGATGCAGTGTACTCCATCTCAATTATCTTCAGGGGTTTCTAACTCTCCAGTGTCTTCCCCTATAGGCTATAGTGGTTACTCTTCCAGTTTCTGTTCCTCAAGTACATCAGACAAATACAGTACTAGTATCACATAGTGACACAAGAATGCCAGGTGGTTCATTATAGTCAGTTTATAATTCTTCAACTCCGACTGTTAGTATTGCTCTTTCGGAATCTGAAACATCTTCTTCAACAACTCATGGTAGTGCTACTCTTCCTACTCTGGATCAATCATCTTTGTTACCTGTCCATCATCCTGCACAACTTTAGGTATTACTTCCTATTTCTTCATCACATATTCTTCCCACCAATGTGTTTTCTGATACCTCTCTGATTCAAACAAGATTAAAAAATGGTGCCATATCTAGGCAGGATTATTCTACATATTTGGCTTCTTTTCCAGAATTAAAGTCATTGCAGCTGGACTCAGAATCTTGTTCTTTTGCTGGTTATTCATTTCTAGCCCAAGTCACTGATATTAATGAACCTAAGAACTTCAAGACTGCCTTTTCTGATAATCATTGGCAGTAGGCCATGCAAGAAGAGTATAATGCTTTACAATCTCAAGAGACTTGGATTTTGGTTCCACCTCCTGTTAATCCATTTGTTGTCGGATGTAAATGGGTTTACAAACTCAAGAAGAATTCTAATGGTAGTATTGCTCGCTATAAAGCAAGATTGGTGGCTCAAGGTTTTACACAGGAACATGGCATTGACTATTCTGAGACGTTCAGTCCGGTTGTACGACATTCCACAGTAAGACTTATTCTAGCCTTAGCTACAAGACATAAATGGAAACTTAGGCAACTAGACATTAATGTCTTTCTTCATGGTGATTTACAAGAGAAGCTCTATATGCAGCAGCCTAAGGGGTTTGTTAGCTCTGAGAATCCTTCTTATGTTTGTAGACTTGTTAAGTCTTTGTATCGGCTCAAGCAAGCTCCTCAAGCTTGGCATTCCAAATTCATAATCTAATACCATCTTGTTTATCAAGCATGATGGTATGCATGTGGTCATTCTATTGTTATACGTAGATGACATTATAATGACTGGTTTTGATAGTTCAACAAGTCATTAACAGTTTCACAAAAATTTTTGAATTGAAACATATGGGTCATTTGATTTATTTCTTAGGGCTGCAAATTCAATACAAACAAAATGGTGATTTGTTTGTTCATCAATCAAAGTACACTAAGGAGCTTCTTCTGAAGGCTGGGATGGAATCTTGTAAACTTTGTATGTTAACTCAATTGCTTGCTTCTAAAGGCATTTCTCTCTCAGACTCAACTTTTTATCGTAGTATAATGGGTGCTTTGCAGTACCTCACTTTTACGCGACCTGATGTAGCACATTCAGTGAGCATTGTTTGTCAATATATACAGAATCCAACTGATCTTTATATGCACTTGGTCAAGAGAATTCTACGATATCTTCAAGGGACTCTGCACTGTGGGTTAACATACAAAGCTACTTCTGATGTTAGCTTATCTGCTTATTCCGATTCAGATTGGGCTGCCGACATCAACACCCGCAACTCCATTATAGGTTATGTAGTTTATTTGGGTTCCAACCCTATTTCTTGGCAATCCAAGAAACAATCCTCTGTTTCTCGGAGTTCCACTAAGGTTGAATATAAGGCCCTTGCTCACTGTGTTGTTGATGTTTGGTGGATTCGAAATATGCTACGAGATCTTCATGTTTATCTTCCCTCTGCTCCTATTCTTAATTGTGATAACATTTTAGCCTTGGTATTCAGTACTAATCTGGTTTTCCACTCTCGTATCAAACATCTTGATACTGACTTTCATTTCGTTCGGGAAAAAGTATAAAAAGGTGATTTGCTGGTTCAATGTGTCTCTACCACAAACCAAATAGTTGATATACCAAGGGACTTCATAGTCCTGTTTTTGTTCGGCATTGTATCAATCTTAGACTTGGAACCCCAGGTTAAGCTTGAGGGGGGGGGGGTGTAATAGCTATAGTTATCAAGAATGCCAAGTGGCAATTGTATATGGTGATAGATGTTATTAGTACAAGAGGTAGCTTACATAGTAAGCTTAGTGGTTATTAGTCGTATTTACTATAAATAGCTAATTGTACGGTTTGAAGAAGGGTTAATGAGAATTAGCAATTCTTTACAGAAATCCCTCTCTCTCTCTCTCTCTCTCTCTCTTCTCTCTCTCTCTCTCTCTCTCTCTCTCTCTCTCTCTCTCTCTCTCTCTCTCTCTCGCGTATTGAATTGTTCTTAAGCTTTTTGTAAGCTTCTAAGTTGATTATGAATGGTGAACCATGCATCACCGTGGCTGTGTTTCGTAATAGAGTAACGTTACACTTATCATTTATTTGTATCATCATTTGTACTATTTCATTGATAGAGATAGGCCCGGCAATGCATGTGGGTCCCATCTCTATTAGAGAAATGGTACAAATTGTTGGTAAGAGTAGGATTTTTGTTCGTAATACCATGCATACAATAAGTTTCCCAATTTTCAATGAAAACTACTCACGTACACGTCGGTTTCTTTGTTTATTACTTTGTAGTGATCTGTAACTTGAATAGATTACGCAACTAAGTTGGTTAATTTGTATAGATTATGCATTAAGTCATGTTAATCTGTATAGATTATACAATTAAGTAACAAATACATGTTTAAACAATGCTAACAGGGGGTGCGTGGCGATATTCAATGATCTCGTCATCGTGCTTTAGCTTTTGTCTGTTCTTTAAAATTGTCTTATGAGCTCTGCCAGCTGTATGGTACGTGGTTCTTGAATTATTTTAGGCTTATCAAAATTATTTTGTTCCAATGAAGTTGAAGAATTATGTTATGATATTTTTCTGGAGAAGGGGATTTGAACTTGGTTACAAACGTGTTAGCAAAATAATCAAAATTAAAGTAGGGACTAGTCGACACCAATACATAGGCTGGCAGTCTAACAAAGAATAGCTAAACCTGTTGGAATATGGTAAAATCCTTCAAGATTCTAGTTTTTAGGGTTTAGACCTGCTGAACCAATTTTAAACTGGCGGCCATGCCAGAAACCACGAATTGTGGTGCTCTCTGAAACTTTTAGAATGGCCGGCCTGCAATTTAATTTCAATATTTTCCTATCTTTTCGGTTTTATGGTCATATCATTTTGATTCCAAGCTTTGGTACTTCATGTATCAGACTGAAATTACTTCATCGAGTTCTAGCGTTGAAGAATGCAATTATGCATAAAAAATTTGACGTAATATATGACTACTTATAAATAAATGGATTCACTACTAATAGCACCGAGACTTTTGTGATAAGACCTAACACATGTCGCGTTGTGCAGGTGGTTAAGTGGGGACAATATCAGTGTAATTAGTAGTGAGCAGCTAACGTGACTCTAAAATCTTGACATTTAGGACAATTAAGAGACATGGTCAAGTATTGAGGACAACATAATTTTGTTGTTGATGTGTTGGTCTTTGAGAGCAAATAAAATTGAGTTATTCAAGGCTATTGTGCAAAGGTTCCATTTCAACCTATACGAAAGTAGAAAAAGGAACAAAACCCTGCCGAAGCCGTCCCATTACTTATTTCTATACCCTTGTCTCTTTCTACAACTCATTGTCAGATGGCAGCCGGATCTTGCACAGAAATGTTGTTAGACCTATAAACTTGTGCTGCATTAGTGTGAGTTCAAACCACAGAATCTAAGATATGAATTCCAATATTATAGTCTGTAATAAGCCTCATGCTGTATGCATTTCCCTTCCATTTCAAAGCCATATAAAGGCTATGCTCAAGTTAGCAAAGCTCCTACACTAAAGAGGTTTTCATGTAACTTTTGTCAATACGGAGTTCAACCACAGGTGCTTTCTTAAATCTTTAGGACCAAACTCCCTTGATGGCTTCCCCGATTGTCAGTTTGAAACAATTCCAGATGGCCTTCCAGATTCAGAGACTGATGCAACATCCCTAAACCTCTCTTTGCTATGTGATTCCATGAGAAAAAACTTCTTGGCTCCATTTCGCAACCTCCTCTTAAAACTCAATGACGCGGTGATTTCCTACAGTAGTGTTAGTCCTCCAGTGACTTCCATTGTTTCAGATGGTTTCATGCCTTTTGCTATCACAGCTGCTGAAGAACTTGGACTCCCTATCGCAGTGTTCTTTACTTTGTCTGCAGTCGGATTCTTGGGCTGTAAGCAATACCCCACTTTGGTGGGAAAAGGACTTGCACCTCTCAAAGGTCAAATACATAAATGCTAATGAAGCAACTGTTTGATTTTTATGATGAATTGGTTGTGCCTAAACAAATAATGAATTTTTTGTTGACATATTTATGTGTTGCATTGCAGATGAGAGTTACTTCACAAATAGTTTTCTGGGTAAGGTCTTAGATTGGATTCCAGGAGTAAAAGCTATCCATTTAGGGGATCTTCCCATCGCCTTTCAAACTACTAATCCCAATGACATCAAGTTTAACTTCATGTTGGAAGCAGCTGTTGCAGTTCATAGAGCTTCAGCAGTTGTTGTTCATACTTTTGATGCATTGGAGCCAGATGTTTTGGATGCTTTGTCATCTATACTTCCACATTTTTACGCTGTTGTTCATCTCCAGTTGCTTCTCAATCAGGTACCAGAAGACCCTTTGGAGGCTATGGGTAATCCGTGGAAAGAAGAAACGGAGTGCTTCAAATGGTTAAACGCCAAGGCACCAAATATGTTGTTTATGTGAATTTTGGCAGTTTAGCGGTTGTCACACCGCAACATCTTATTGAGTTTGGTTGGGGACTTGCAAATAGCAAGCTTCCATTCTTTTGGGTAATAAGACCTGATTTGGTAGCTGGTGAATCGGCGATTTTTCCACACGAGTTTGTGGCTGAAACTATGGAAAGAGGTCTAATAACAAGTTGGTGCCCACAGGAGCAAGTCCTTAACCATCCATCAGTTGGAGGGTTTTTAACACACAGTGGGTGGAATTCAACCATTGAGAGTCTGTCTGCTGGAGTGCCTATGCTCTGTTGTCCCTTATTCGGCGAACAACGAACAAATTGTTTCTATACTTGTAGTGAATGGGGCATTGGCATGGAGATCAGTAAGGATGCCAAGAGAGACGATGTCGAGAAGATTGTCAAAGAGATGCTTGTGGGAGAGAAGGGTAAGAAAATGAAAAACAAGGCCATGGAGTTGAAGAAACTAGCAGAAAAGGCAACTGATCCACATGGCTCTTCATGGACCAACTTAGACAATTTAGTGAATCAAGTGCTATTAAGGAAAGGCTAGGTGTTGTCCGTGAATCAAGTGCTATTAAGGAAAGGCTAGGTGTTGTCCCTGGCAACCTTTATTGGCCTTAACTTTGTTGTTGTCGATGTTATTGTTGGTCTTAATTAACTTACAAAAATGTAGTGCTTAGAGGCTATTGTGTATTGTCTTAAACAGACCATACAGACCCTTGCCTCATAGGCAATACCACCTTTTAGTTTTTTGTTTGGTTTCCTGGAAATTTTAGATCGACTTAGGGAGGTTTTTAGGGGACTTCAGTTTAATTTATGGGTGATGTTGTGAAGACTAAATTTGTAGACAAAATTGCGAACTAAATGATGCGTCATCAATAAGAATGAGAATGTTAATCAATTCTTAAGTCATAATCCAATCAACTTCCATGTCATTTAGTTTTCAAAATTTTGTCTATAATTTTAGTCTCCCTTGCATTACTCTTTATTTATATTGCACACAACTTTTATTTTGGTTATTTTTTTAGTTTTGTTGGTAGTGTTAATTTGGTCTTTTCACTTCTTTTTGGTTGATAAAGGGTATTTTTAATAGGTAAGAGCCGGACCCTATCCAACAATCCAAATGAGCCAATTCCACTAATAAAAATATATAAAACCAGATTAGCTCGGACTCATTTAATAAAAAAATTTGAGTTCGGATCCACCAAAAATAAACGTGGCCCATGGCCAATCCTACTTGTAAGTGGTTTGTAGCTTAGCTGGTTAAAGCATTTGTCATTGCACCTGAGGTTCCGTGTTTAAATCTCTCTCTTTGTAGTTTAATGTACATTATATATTGTTTGTCAAAAAATAATTTGGGGAAAATGAAAATGGTAAATAATGGTTAAACTCATATTTAGACATATGTAGAGACCACTAATGATATAACGATAGATTTATGATAAGGGGTAAAGAAATAAATTGGTATCAGATTCAACATTCACAAAATTTGAACCTAAACCTCTTAATTATAAATGAATGAAAATAACACTTACCCGTAATACTAAGTGTTGTACACATGCATTGTTCCGAAAGCTTCATTTTATATCTAGAAATAAACAATTGTTTGCAATCAAACATATGATTATTAATCAACTAATAGTGCAAAGGAATATATTTGGCAATCATGCAAGGGAAGAAAAATTTGACAAAATACACATGTCGAAAACACTTAATATTACAAAATCCATCAACAGTATGGAAGTAGAAGATTAAACCAAACATATATTACATTACAATGCTTAAAATGTGAAGGAAACAATTGCGAGGGGATCTGATTCAGATGACCGTTCCCCTGCCGGTAACTGGCGAGACTAACGTTTCCATGTAAACGGTGACTTCTGACTGAATCCCGATAACAATGTTTCTAAACGTTTCGCTTGTAGTCCAACAAAACTTCACCATTCTCTAAAATGCATAGAGGCTTGAAAGATTCCTTGCACTCTTCAGGTAGGATCTGATCCGAAGGAATTTTTACCACTTTAGTCCAAGATTTTGCGACTCCGTACTCCTTCATCACCCATATCCGAAGATCCGTCTCCATTGGGTAAGAATACACAAATAGACAATTTTTACTAACACCAACTCCCACAAAGACATAGTTTTTGTTGCCGAGGTAGGGCAATGGCATCATATGCTTAAATTTCTCATCTGCTAAATCGAAAGACAGAATTTGCGAAGCAAACATATTAACTTCTACCCAATGTAGAGCTCCGTTTAAAAAGCAACCCTGCCTGTTCAACTGAAAGTAATTGATGTGATCATCGTCAGCACTCTTCCTCCATGAATCAGATTTGAGTGAGAAAACTTGAATCACGACTTCTTTAGAACCACATGTAGTTTTAGACGATCCTTGGACTACCTTGTAATCATCCGCGGTGGGATCATAACCAAATCCATAAAACAGCGAACCGAAACCTGAATAAAGAGGTTTTGGTATACCTTGGATTGCCTAGTACAAGGGTTCCATATGATAATTATGTTGCAGTTTACATTTAGGCATATCAAGCCGTTGCAGGAACCCACAATTCGTGTAAGAACAATATCCGGGATCCTCACTGGAAAATCAGGCTCTTTACCTGTGACATGAACATGAGCATCACTCTCTTGATCCGCCAATGCGACGTGGACAATGGAGTGGATACACGTGGACCAGATAAGGAGGGTGAAGTTTCTGGTGTTGTTGATGCATGTGAGTACAGCGTGGCTGACGTGCTTCGTATCAAATGAGAATCGGAGATTAAAGCGCACCATGACTTGCATACACACCGAAATTGGAGTAAAGATTTGACTGGGAGCCTTGAGAGGATCTCGATAATAATGTCGTTGTAGTCAGTGAGAGGTACTCGTTGATGGAGTTCACTATCAGAGGGGACTTGTGGTTGCTTCAGCTGCCGGGGGCTATTGAGGCCGTCCGCCGTGGTAGTGTTGCTTCCAGGTGCTGGCGGGAGTTTCGAAGTGGAGATTCTTGGAAAAAGGAGGTAAATACAAGAACAACCCCTTGAGTTTGTCTTTGCAGAAAGCATTGTGCCGACAAGGTACTTCTCGAACTATATATAAAAATTGGGAATGTCTGAATGAACACACATACGTCCTTACTAAAAAATTATTAAAAATTAAAAATTAAACTAAAAAATATATGTTATAGACAAATCAAATTTCGTGAGATTGCTTAGCTTTCTTCATTCTTTTGTTTCTCCCAAAGCTATGCACTTCCACCAGCCTTTCATTCAACTACCTTCAAATTTTGGTCAAAGTTCCTTGAAGATCGTAGCAACGATTTACTAGCTCTCACCAACAAATCTGACAGTTAATAGTCGTGAATCGTAAATAGCATTTCACTCATTCAAAAAGAAAAGTGTTGTATGTTTCTCATTTCAAGTCATAATACCACTCAAATTATCAATTAAAAAAAAAAAAAAAACACATCAAGCTCGAATAGATATGAGTAGTCAACTACATTCAAACAAGGAGTTAAGTACAAGTTTTTTTTCATTCCAGTTTGGTACCTAAAGTCATAATTCTGGAATACTTTCATACATCCGTTAAGTTTTTCGTCATAACCTCTATTAACTAATGACGTGGCACCCACGTGGACAATAATTGGGTGCCACGTGGACATTAAAAATAAAAATTAAAAACTAGGGTAAATCTTAGTTAATACTACCCTAAAATTTCTAGGTTTTCAACATTTCATACATCAAGCTTTTTTCATCCTAGTCTAGTACCCAAAATGATAATTCTTAGACAGTTTCATGCATTTGTTAAGTTTTCTATTAAAACAGCAGTTAACTTGTAACGTGCCTTCCATGTGGACAATGACTAGGCATCATGTGTCAACCTAGGGCCCACGTTGACACACCCGACCCTGATATTCCCCGAACATCAGGGTAGGTACGTGCTGGCCGACACTCAAAGGTGACGAAGCCATATTAGGATGCATGAGAAATAATAATTATAAACAATACTTATAAATTTAAATACAATGATTATGCAAATGAGGAATGTGTTCAGAGCATACAATCTAACTAGAACACTAAAGGGAAGAATATAAAATTGAATGAATAGAAGAATGGGTCCTACACCAAGAGGACTCAAAGATGCCGATGTGGAAGTGCCTTGACGCTCGGATTGTACGCCTCGATTTTAAATCCTGAAACAAACATACGTGAACCAAATTGATATATATATATATATAATACTAAAACAGTTATCAACATACTAACCCCCAAAGTTTTATGAAAACTCAGTAGCATAATATGTAATAGGTTTTTCTAAAAACCCTAGCATGCCATAAAACCTTTCACGAAACATATATTGTATAGTGTGCTAACTAGTGGTATCATATATAAGTATCTTCCGGCTAAAGAGATCTACCAATGCCTGGACGAAGCCAATATAAGTGCCTTCTTCCGTAAGCACAAAATAGTGCCCTACACATGCCCGCCCGAAGGCAATATAAGTATCATCTCCTATACACACAGAACAATGCCCTACACATGCCCGCCCAAAGGCAATATAAGTATCATCGCCCGTAGGTAGAACAGTGACCACTAGATATGCACAAAACCATTGAATATAATCTTTCCATAAAACATATATCATATACCTCAAAACCTCTATATAGTATATAGTCATCCATCATGTATACTACAAAGAGTGTAAGTTCGATAAAATATGGTATTCCAAAATATTCTCAGTAAAGTATGATAATCATAAAATGTAAATTTAATTTACTCATAAAACATAACCATTAAATCATGCTTTTCATGTATGCATTTCTACTATTAAAACATGCATTTTAGAAGGGGTCCACTCACAGATACTTCGCCACCGAAGAGCCACGCAAACTAGCGAAGACGGAAATGCCACAATAAATACACCTAAGCACATAAAGGGTCCAATTAACAAAACTCTATTCAAACGATTGAATTTGGGAAAACGGACATAAAAAACAGATTCAAGACGTCGAATTACTCTTAAAAGGGTCCCGGGTAAATTTCGAAAAAGTTAACAAAAAGTCAGCACGAGAATATTTCATTTGGTCTGAAATGGGTTGGGCTAAAGGCCCGTGGTTTGGGCCTGAGTTCAATGGCCCAAAGGCCTAGGTTTTGGGTTGCTTACTTTAGTTTTGGGTTGGGTTCCACAAAGGTTTTGGACTTGGCTTTAAGGGCTGGACTCAAGATTGGGCCAGGTAGCTTGGCCCAAGGATTAGGTCGGGTTAATGTCTCTAGGTTAAGCCTGGCCCGTTTCCAGGCCGATTTCAAGGACGAGGAAAGCCGGAGCTTTCCAAGCTCAATTCAACCCCAAAACGTAACCAAAATAGGTCATGCAATATACCAAAATGAAGCCCAAGGAACAAGGAAGAGATTCGTACCAATTTCAAGGTGTATGGTGGCCGAAGTTGACCGGAAAATGGCCTACAACTTACGGGGTTCGCCGGAAAATATAAGAATGCTTCCTCGAGTTGTTCCTACGTTCAAATGTTACCAAGGTTCTCAAAACCACCCTAAACTAACCTAAAACATGATCTAAAGGGATCTTAGGAGGCTTACCTTAGTTGCACTGTTGAAAACTTTCCGATGAGGTGCAAGCATACTGATTGTGCTCCAATGCAGGCCAAGAAGAGAGGGAGAGTGATCGGGAGAGGGGTGAGGGAGAAAAGGATGGTCTAGGGGGTGGTGGTTGTGTATGAGTATGTAAGTGTGGGTGTGTGTGTGGGAATGCGTCGGAGAGGAACGGAGAGAGTCGACAAAGGTGAAGGGTGTGAGAGAGAGAGAGAAAAGATACAGTGCACGGGAAAATGAGGAGGGAAAGAAAGAAAAAAAGGGGCCGGGGGACCAAAATCAGGGGTTGGGCCCCTTGGGAACACCATTTAACATCACAAAGCAATATTTTAAACAAATAAAACCCAAACAAAGTAAAAATACAGAAATACCCCTTCATTCCATAAAATACGGGATGGACAACACACGTGGATATTAAAAAATAAAAATAAAAACGAAGGGATTCAAAACATTGAGTTCCCAACGAGTTTAAAACTCAACCTGGGCAGACCTGGCCTCGCACACCCCCAACACGTTGACACAAAGATCGAAGTTTGGTGTCGAATTCGAAACAACGGCGTCCGAAGAGCTGCCTCTGATTCGAAGATAACTTTTCGATGACGGGGACAGGGTGTATTCCATGAGGCATTACGAGAATTTGTTCCTGAACAAGCGACTCAGTTGCTAGGAAAACAAGAGGGGTCCTTTTCCTAGGTTCACGGTTGGAGCAATCGATGCAAGCGGAGCAGGTGAGCCAAACGAGATCGCTGTCGGTATCGAAAACGAGAAAGAGGCGATGTGGAGGAGTGCCGATGCAGAGATCGACGAAGTACTGTCCGGAATTTCCTGTCATCTTAGTTTAAAGTAAAATATCGCTTGTAGAGAAATTCACCTGTCATCTTCTTCAAGGGCTTCTAGAGATGGTGGTGGTCTGGCATCTTCAAGAATTCCCAAGGGAATCAGACCTTGGAACTTATTAAACTTGGCAGGAATTCTTGAAGAAGACTTGGTGAGTGAAATTGCAGTGTAGCCATTGAACATAGAGTGAGAACAAGATAAGGGCAAATGTGTGAAGAATGAGGAGTTGGATACTGAAGAAGAAGAAAGGGAGTAGAAGTGAAACAGAAGAAATGGAGCATAAGTGAAACAGAAGAAAGGGAGCAGAAGTGAAACAAGCAATATGGGGATGTGGAGGAAGCCATCAATGAACTCGCCACTGACACCATCATTACTTGTACAAAAGTTGGAGAGATTTTATTTTATATTAGATAAATATTATTTTTATTGCTTTTGTGATTGACTTGAGTATTGAGTGAAGATCTTTATAGAAATTAAGAAGAAAATCAATCAAAGCGAATTTATACATTTTATACATTTTAGAAATAATTATAAAATGCACTACTAAAGTTTAGAAATGCTAATAATCTTCTCACTTATTTTTTCAGTTCAACTCTCTCATTTCTTTTAATGTCAAGTGTGCTCTAGTGGCATTCAAAGCTCTATTTTAATTATGTTAAAATATTTGTCAATAAGAAAATAATTAACCCCTTATTGCGTGCTAGTAGAATAAACTTGACATAAGTAAAAGTGAAAATGTTGAATATGAAAGTAAGTAAGAAGGTTATTAACATTCTCTTGAAGTTCTGGAAATAATTTCCCTAAATGGATATGACCTTTCAATCTTTATGTATTAATCAAAAAAGTGTTAAAAATATTGACCATTCAAACTACTAATGTGTATAATTTCGTAGGCTTTCGTGAATCGTTTATGTAGCATGTGTGGAGCTTACGTTTTTTATTTGAGGATACTAATATTGTGAGAAAATTAGAACGTTTTATCGCCTTATTGGAAAGTAAAACAACACTACAAATTGTATATGCAATTGAATAATACCAATTTTTTAGCCTAAATTTACAAATTATATAATGTGTGACCATTAAAAAATAAACACGTTAATCAATACATAAGTAATAACTTAATTATCAATAATCACGTCCTATGATTACAAAAATTTAGTTTAAAAGCTGATCTTCCTAAATTACCCTTTGCAATTAGTTCTAGGGGTGTGAGATCCACACACCCATTTTACTTCTCACACACCTTTTGAATTTTCGAACGTCGGATTGGATTAATTGAAGAAGATCAACGGACAGAAATTATCAAAACGTGTGTGAGAAATAAAATAAAATGTGTGGATAGAAATTATCAAAACGAACGACGTGAAATTAAGCGTCGCTTTGCGTTCCCACCGACTGGGCCTATTGGGCAATTTTCGAAGCGGTCCACCGAGAAATTTTTTTATAGCCGTTAGAAAGAAAGAGCTCCCTTACATTTAGACCGACGGCTCAGATTCACTCAATTCAAACTTCAATGCAATCAAAACACTATCCTCACAAATCCCTCCGGTCCTATAAACAAACGGTCTCCTCTCTCTCTAGCTCTCAGAGATCTTCGCCTAAAACTCACAACCCTCTCTCTCTCTAGAACTCGCATTCTTGCAGTGACTCGATTCCATGGAAGGTACTCTCCTGACTGTCCTCTCTCTCTCTCTCTCCCCAATTATTTCTTGTTTTTGATTTAATTTCTTGTTAAATCGTTGAGCGAGCGGCGTAATAATAGCGAATTTTTCCGCTTTAATTCAGATCAAGCGGTGGAAATGTTCCCCAAAAACTGGAAAGACTTCGTTGCGAGTCAGGACTCCAAGCCCTCTTCGACCTCTGAAGCAGGTTCTTTTTGTTTTATTTTATTCAATTTCCCCACTTTTTAATTTTTTGAATTACAAGAAAGTGTTGAATTTGAGGTTCGGATTCGATTATTACTGCTTCTTCTAGTTTTAATTTTGTTTTCCCGTCCAAGAAAATGTAGAATCGGGAAATTTTCTGATTCAATTTCAACCCTCTTTTTCTTGAGTTAAAACTTAAAACCCGATTACAATACAGTTGGACGGTGACGTGAGCAAAGGTGGGTAATTTCAGAAATTCTTAGTTTTTTAATCTTTAATTTTCTGAAAGAAACTGGGAAACTTTTCAACTAAACTGTTACATTGTGAATTTCAAGTGAGTAGTTGAAGTCAGGCTCTGATTATGTTATTATTTTCAGAATGTACTCCAGATATTGCTACCAAACCCGTCGAGTGAGATTCTGATTATATTATTGGTGAGAGTAGCACGCCGAACGGAACTCAACAAGGTTCTCCATGTCAGACGGTCCTTCCAGTTTTCCAGATGATCTCAACTGGCGTATCAGGTATGTATAAACCACGAATTTCTGTTTGTTTATTTTGTTTTCATTTCCCCAATTCAATTTATGACTTTGATTACTTCGCCTTCGTGTTCCTGTAATGTCTTACAGGATAGATTTAAGGACTGGGAGTCTTCAGGTGTTGAGATTGTGCCGGTATTATCACAACCCCATGGCGGTTGGACAGGACAAAGTGGTTATATGTGCAGGTAGACCTTCACCCCATCCGCTCTAAGTTTCATTCAAAGTGGTTCCGCTTCTGAAGTACAGAATTAATGCTTTCTGTGGTTATACATTTTCAGGCTGCTTTTTCCAGAGCCAAGCAAATTTATAATCCTCTCTCCACACTCCACAGCTGCTGTGTTATGCGGGCAGAAGCAGATGACTGAGGTATCCTTACTGTTCTCGTTCACATTTCTCAGTTTGCTTTTGTTACATTTGTCGTTATATTTCAAGTATGCGTGTACTTGTTTATTTGACTATCCGGTTCGTATGAGATCATGTGGCGACTGGTAATGAAAACTTATATTCAGCTGAATGTCGATGTACAAGTTTGGTTATGGCCGAATCCCTTTTGTAATTTTGCATGTTCAAAGTCGAACATGGGATTGAAGATGGATATTATTCTTTGAATATATAACTTTGAAATTGGACAAATACCTTTTCTTGAGTCTTGATCTGCGCCATACCACTGCCTTGTTTACTAGTTTAACTCACAGTTTAGGTGTAAATAATTTGTTGCAACATCACCTAATATCGTCTTCACCCCGGGCCCATTTTTTTGGCCTCTAGGGTTCCTCATCAATAAGAATTTTGCTCTACGGTTATTCTAAGTGTAAGTAGTTGTAGACATCAAAATTTCGGTGAAATGAATGTTGAGAATTTTTCATGTTTACAGTAGTAAATATATCCGAAAATGCCGCACGCTTTAATGGTCTTGGACCAAGCCATTTTTCTTAAGGAAGCAAAGCTGCAAGGCGCATGTTGGAGGGAATGTTTCTTCATTAGATGATGTTGAGGTCATTGTCTATTTATGGACGTACATGACACCCTGTTTTTGTGTGAAAAAAGTGACATATTCATATACTTGCATGATACGTGTAAACAAAGAAAAAGAAATATGAGCGTCGTGCTTGTCCACAATCTAACTTTATATCATCTGATTTGACTATCAAAATTCAGGTAATTCTTTAATCCAGCATTGTGTTTTGTTAACGTCGCTTTGAGGAAAAGCTCAGAATGGTGATTGGAAGCATTTGTATTTTCTTTCTGTTTTGAATATTTCGACAAATTCACTAAACGTTTTTGGTTTTGTTCTCATGCTTTAGGATTTGAAGAGAAGTCAAGCTCATTACAAATTCCTTTCCGGACCCTGCAGTTCTAAACACCATTCAGCTGCTAAGTGAGCCTTTTGTTTTAATTACTCACAATTATTTTCTAACTTTCCTTCTCTTTTTAATTGTAATTTGTTGTTTCTGGATATACAAATGCAGAAGCTTCATCGGAATTGCCCTGGTATGCCTTCTGAATACTCACTTTATAACTGCTGCTTGTTGTGACTATGCTTAGAAACATGCATAGGAGTTAACTGCTAGATAAACATGATTATGAATGATCTTAGAGACTTAGCAATTCAATGATAGGCTAGGAACCCATAGCTGCTTGTCTGCTTTGACTATCCTCTGCGTGAAATTTGATTGCATTGAACTGCTTAAATTTTTTGCAATATGATAGTCTTAGAACTCCTGTGGTTGATGTGAATGAATGAATTGTTGCTGGATGCAGGATCCAGTTTTTCTTTATTTGCCTTGCACATCTTAGATGAAATAGGGCCGCATTTTTTCTTTATTTGCCTTGCACGTCTTGGATGAAAGAGGGCCGCCTTGTATGACCTGATTGCAACCTGCAAAAGGCCGAAGTTTTCCAATCAATAACCTGTTAACCTGTTTTTATCAACACAGTTTTTCACAATAGAAGTTTCTCCAAGCAAAAATTTGCTTTGAAAAGATAAGAATTTTATCCAACAAAACAAATGCTTTTTCGAATTAAAAACACACTTAGGCAAACAAGAATTTTATTGCAAGCAAGGATTTTAACTAGAATTATTGAAAGAAAGCAACAAAATGTATTTTTGTTGGATTTTTTCAAGTTAATGTCTATAGTTGATGTGAGAATTATACGCACACAAATTAAACCCTCTTTTTATCAATTGTAGTGAAGAATGTAAGTAGGGATCGTTCTGGACCGGGGATTAGGAGGGATTGTTAATCACTTGGAATTGACTCAAAAACGTAGAAACACAATATAAAACACTTTACTAGACTCAAAGAATGCAAAACTAAACTTTAAAACACCAAAACAACCCAAAAGACTCAAAACAGCACCAAAACACTCAAAACTGCCTTAAAAACACAATCTGGGCAGTTTTGAACACTAGACACAACTTTAAACGAAAATTGGTTTTAACTTGACCTAAGACACTTAAAAACACAAACTAACTTGATTTCTAACTAATTTGACACTCTAAGTAAAGGGGGATTTTGATTTTGACGAATTTGAAAACAAAACTTAAAACTTTGTAAAACGAACAGATTTTAAACGAATTTGGATTTAATGAATGGATGGGAAGCTAGCTAAGGGGTTCATCTCCACACATGTTATACTTGCACACAAAACGATTTCTAATTGCTTTTCAATAAACCATGAATTCTCAACGCCCCAGATTAACCGTGAATTGCACTAATTAACCCTCAGATTTTCCTAACGTTATTGAATTGGATGATTGCATACGACAAACGAAGCACTTGTTACTATGATTGCATGAAACTTATGCCAAGAATTTACTTAACGCGATTGAGATCATCAACCTTTACTACTTGTGAATATAATTCCATAACGATTAGGTGAAATTTCCTTATATCCTAGCATCCAATTTATGCATGATAATTAAGCGTGCACTCTCAACCAACACACACAAATCAATGTAATTCACATAGATAAGTAAATTGAATTCACAACTTATGAAACGCAATTAGAAGTAATCAAGTCATATTGCAAGCATAAACATGTGTTTCAAATCCCCCCTAGCCAAGAGGGGTTTAGTTCCTCATACGCACAAAACAAAGAGAATTGAAATTAAACATTGAATTCAAAGGAAAAGAAACACCTAGAAATTCCAGCGACGTGAACTTGAATTGCAGGAACTTCCGAGCTTCCTTCTCCTCCTCCTTGGTGTGGCAAGGGTCTAGGGACAGGTTTTAGGGCCTTAGGTGTATGGATGTATGGTTATGGAGGGATGTAGTAGTGTTTAGGGGAAGGGGATGGTGCGGCAAAGGTCTAAAACTAGGGAGAAAGCTGTTTGGTGGCTGCGGCAAGGGTGTGGAGAGGTTTGGACGAATTTATGGAGTGAATGAAGGTGTATGAGAGGTGGTGATCTGATCTAGGGGTTAACATGAGTATATATAGGCACTAAAAACCCTAGGGTAATCAGATATGGACTTGAATAACCCAAATCAACTAGGAAATAGGCTTAGAAATCAGAAATAGAGAGGGATAATGCTTCCTAGGTGCGGCAGGTATGGGATAAGGTGATAAGGTTTCTAGAATGCCTTGCAAGGCAAGGGAAATCAGATTTCTAGAAGGGTTTGGGCGCCACCTTTGTAGGAGATAAGATAAGGTTCCTAAAATCATGCTTTAAGTGCCAAATTTGTAGGGAAAAAGGGATAAGGGTGCGGCAAAGCTTAGGGATAATGTTTAGGGCTTCTAGAAAGCCCTAAAACTAAGGGGAATTAGATAAAACCCACGGCAAGGATAGGATATGGTGTCCTAAATGGATAAGGTGCCCTAAATGGATAAGGACTCCTCATTGTACTTGGAAACTTTGCCTATTAGGATTAGGAAACCTTGTCTTCATCATTCCTTCTTCATCTTGGACTCCTTTTCCTTCTTGGACTTGGAAAACTTCTTTGTTGCTTCTCTTGAAACCATTTGGATTTTGACTTTCCTACTTCAAGTAGGAAACCTTGTTTGAGTAGGAATCTTCATTCTTCAAATCTTCATTTTTGTCCATCCTCTTGGCTCCAAGCATATGATGTCCATTCCAAGCTCTAATTTGCTCCAAGCATATGATGTCCATTACTAGCTTAAAAGACTATTACTAAGGAAAAACACTATAAATGCACAAGAACAAGCTAAACTAAGGTGCATAAATATGCTCCTATCAATAGTTAGACGTAGTAGAAGTCTGATGGTCAACTCACTAGTTTATTCAGAGTCATTGACTCGTGTGCAACATCGTATGATGACTCCCAAGTATGGTTTCAGCTTGTGATCATTCACTTTGAATGTGTTGCCACTTTACTCATTAATAATGTCAATAACCCCATGAGGATAAGCCTCTTAGTAACCCAACGTTGCTCGTTCCAGCCGGATTTCAACTTCTCTGGAAACAACTTAAACCTTGAATTAAACAACAACACTTTTTGCCCTGGTTGAAACTCTTTTATAAATTTGATTGTCATGAAACCCCTCAGTTTTCTCCTTGTAGATCGGAGCACTTTCAATATGCCTCATTACGAATTTTGTCTAGCTTGTTGAATTGCAATTTACGCTTATCACTAGCAGAATTTGTTTTGGCCCAAAGCTGTTTCAAATATACTATGGGCTGCTTGGTGACCCTGGGTCATTCAGCAAGGATGGTTGAGTCGTATCACAAGAAGGAATAGTTTGGATAAGCGAAGGGGATGTGGAAGTCTTAGGGCAATTACGACTCTCGACCAACAATGAATAAGCCCTCACAAAGTCCTAATGGGGGTAGGATTTGTCGAAGCAGAGTTGGAACGGAATAAGAAGTCCCAATCCAAATATGATTTTGACTCGATCTCAAGAAAGATTCGGTATTATAAATACAAGACATTATGCAACAATTGAATGACCTCCAATTCAACACACAACTGCCCAGTGCAAAACCTCTCAAACATCTTGAGATTTTTTATTTTCTTTTTCCCGCCGAAACATCTTCAATTTGGATAAACAGCACTGTGAAGGTAACCGATGAACACCTTCAATTTGGATAAACAGCATTGTTGCCATAGAATCAGCCGACCGAGGAGCACCTTCAATTTGGATAAACAACACTGCGTCGAGGCCGACTGGTTACCTATCCAAGTCTCGGTCAAGAAGGGTTTTCGAATCCTTATTGGCAGAGGTCATCTTATTAGCCTTCTCGGCGAAGTAAGGTGTTACGAGTTACGACATTCGGCCTACTGGACGCCGAGTGATTTTATGACTGGATACTCACCAATGAGTTTCAGAGTTCAACATTCTGACGGCCGAACCACATTCACCATCAAGACATACATCACCTTTGAATACTTGTGTCCGTACAGTCTGGTGTCGATTCGACGTTTTTATGCTCTTACCAATATAATCACTATGATCGAATCCGACATCGACGATTTATGAACTTAGCAGAACTAGCAGCCTTGTCTTTAGGCTCGAGAATCCAAAGGTCGAGATTTGTTCCTTCCTCGGCCGTAGTCGTAAGATAAAGAAGTCAGCAACGCGCTTAACGCAACATCAACAAATTTTACTTCTCGACCAAGCTCGGCCGTCAAGTTGGCACGCCCCGCATTCAACCGAATGACGTAGTTAGCTTATTAGTTACTTGATCTATGCGCTACGTAGGCTTTGTAATTTTTAGGGTCAAATTTTGGCACACCCAGTGGGACATTGTGCTAGACCTTCGGAGTTCATGACTATTGAGACATGGTCCGTAAAGAAGAAAACAATCATGGGATAGTCAACAACTGACTTACTAATGCAAGGCCCTGGGCAAGATTTGTCTCAGGTACAAAATCCGATCATTGTTGCGCCACCCGAGGATACAAGTGCAACACGCCAAGAGAAGGAAATTTGTCTCGGCAGACAGCCTCGCAACCCAGAAATTCCCAACCAAACGGTAGGCATTTTCATTGAAGGAATAGTGGAAGATTGTGACGAAGATGGTGGGAAGGGTTCTGATCCGCCAACTAGGTCATTTCTTCGAAGACGACTTGATGAACAATATCGACAGGTCGAGCAGTCGATTGGCCAGAAAATGAATGATTTACTAGACGCAATACACAGACCAGCTTCGAAGATGGCCACGTCGACCAACCTCGGCAGCCTTCTTTTACGAATGTTCCATTATAAGTCGAGAAAGGATCCGCTCGGCTACAACCAATTGACTTAGAGAAAAGAGGTGGATCAAGCAGTAGATCTAACGGACCTAACCAGGGAGTAGAAGCAGTATCCGTCAATATGACCAAGGTCCAAAGAATGATCGACTCGGCCTTAAAAAAAGGGCCGAAGTTCTCAAAATTCATCCACCCGTACCTGGCTTATATGGAAAAGTTTGAATACCTTAAGGCCAAAAAATTGAAGGGCAAAACATATTGCAAGTACCATAATTCAAACAAGCACGCTACCAATAATTGCATTGTGTTCTGGGACGCGATTCAAATTGGATCGAGAAGGGTAAGTTAAAATTCCCGGAGAAACATATGGCAGTCGACGTCAATCCATTCCCCTCACAACAATTGGTATGGTGGATGATCATCTCCCTAAAAACAAAGGACGTCAATCCATTCTGCCTTGTATGACCTGATTGCAACCTGCAAAAGGCCGAAGTTTTCCAATCAATAACTTGTTAACCTGTTTTTATCACCATAGTTTTTCACAATAGAAGTTTCTCCAAGCAAAAATTTGCTTTGAAAAGATAAGAATTTTATCCAACAAAACAAATGCTTTTTCGAATTAAAAACACACTTAGGCAAACAAGAATTTTATTGCAAGCAAGGATTTTCAACTAGTATTATTGAAAGAAAGCAAAACTGAAAGCAAAATGTATTTTTGTTGGATTTTTTCAAGTTAATGTCTATAGTTAGACGTAGTAGAAGTCCGATGGTCAACTTACTCTGGAAACAACTTAAACCTTGAATTAAACAACACCACTTTTTGCCATGGTTGAAACTCTTATAAATTTGATTGTCATGAAACCCCTTAGTTTTCTCCTTGTAGATCGGAGCACTTTCAACATGCCTCATTACGAATTTTGTCTAGCTTGTTGAATTGCAATTTACGTTTATCACTAACAGAATCTGTTTAGGCCCAAAATAATATTGGTGGGCCGAGTTTAGGTTCATGCTCGGCCCAAAGCTGTTTCAAATATACTATGGGCTGCTTGGTGACCCCGGGTCATTCAGTAAGGATGGTCGAGTCTTATCACAAGAAGGAATAGTTCGGATAAGTGAAGGGGTTGTGGAAGTCCTAGGGCAATTAGAATTCTCGACTAACAATGAATAAAGCCTCAAAAAAGGGTGAGTACAAAGTCCTAATGAGGGTAGGATTTGTCGAAGCAGAGTTGGAACAGAATAAGAAGTCCCAATCCAGATATGATTTTGACTTGATCTTAAGAAGGATTCAGTAATATAAATACAAGACATTATGCAACAATTCAATGACCTCCAATTCAACACACAACTGCCCTGCGCAAAATCTCTCAAACATCTTGAGATTTTTTATTTTCTTTTTCCCGCCGACACATCTTCCGTTTGGATAAACAGCACTGTTGCCATAGAATCAGCCGACCGAGGAGCACCTTCAATTTGGATAAACAGCACTGCGTTGAGGCCGACTAGTGACCTATCCAAGTCTCGATCGAGAAAAGTTTTCGAATCCTTATTGGCAAAGGTCATCTTGTTAGCCTTTTCGGCGAAGTAAGATGTTACGAGTTACGACATTCGGCGTACTGGACGCCGAGTGATTTTATGATAGGTAATACATTCACCATTCACCATACAAGTGAGTTTCAGAATTCAGCATTCTGACGGCCGAACCACATTCACCATCAAGACATACATCATCTTTGAATACTTGTGTCCGCACAGTCTAGTGTCGATTTGACGTGCTTATACTCTTACGAATATAATCACTGTGACCGAATCTGGCATCGACGATTTGTGAACTTAGCAGAACTAGCAACCTTGTCTTTAGGCTCGAGAATCCAAAGACCAAGATTTGTTCCTTCCTCAGCCGCAGTAGCAAGATAAAGAAGTCAGCAACGTGCTTAACGCAACATTAACAAATTTTACTCATCGGCCAAGCTCGACCATCGAGTTGGCACGCCCCGCATTCAACCGAATGACGTAGTTAGCTTATTAGTTACTTGGCTTGTGCGCCACGTAGGCTTTGTAATTTTTGTGGGACATTGTGCTAGACCTTCAAAGTTCATGACTATTTCGACACGGTCCGTAAAGAAGAAAACAATCATGGGAAAGTCAACAACTGACTTACCAGTGCAAGGCCCTGGGCAAGATTTGTCTCAGGTACAAAATCCGATCATTGTTGCACCACCTGAGGATACAAGTGCGACACGCCGAGAGAAGGAAATTTGTCTCGGCGGAAAACCTCGCAACCTAGAAATTCCCAACCAAACGGCAGGCATTTTTGTTGAAGGAATAGTGGAAGATTGCGACGAAGATGGTGGGGAGGGTTCTGATCCGCCAACTAGGTTGTTTCTTCGAAGACGACTTGATGAACAATATCGATAGGTCAAGCACTCGATTGGCCAGAAAATGAATGATTTACTAGACGCAATACACAGACCAGACTCGGCAGCCTTCTTTTACGAATGTTCCCTTATAAGCCGAGAAAGGATCCACTCGGCTACAACCAATTGACTTAGAGAAAAGACGCAGATCAAGCAGTAGATCTAACGGAGCTGACCAAGGAGTAGAAGCAGCATCCGTCAATATGACCGAGGTCCAAAGAATGATCGACCCGGCCTTAAAAAAAAGGGCCGAAGTTCTCAAAATTCATCCACCCGTACCCGGCTTATGTGGAAAAGTTCGAATACCCTAAAAGCTTCAAGATCCCCGACTTCAGTCTGTTTGCCGGAGAATCGCCCTTATCCTCTTTAGAACATGTGGCTCGGTTCATGGTGCAATGTGGGGACATCAATAATGACTTCCATAAACTACATCTATTCAACTTTTCACTGACAGGGTCAACTTTTTGCTTCGTACATTAATCTCCCACCAAACTCTGTCTAGAGTTGGGAAAAATTGGTCCAGAAATTCCATGAACAATTCTATCACCCAGGGATGGAAAAGTCTATTTCATCGCTGGTTAGGACGGCTCAAGCTTCAGACGAATCATCGATGGAATACTTAACAAGGTACGTGGAATACAAAAAGAAATTTTTGGGGGAACATATTCGAGATATGTACGAACTTGCTCAACACGTTGAGCAGTATGATTATTTGCTCCGAGAGGAAAAAATATCAAAGCCCCCATCCCGGGGAACACTATACAAGAATCCCACAGTCAGCTACGCATTGGCCGAAAGCGAGGACCCCCAGTATGCCAGTGTGGATGTTGTTGAAATAGTGATAAATAAACCATACGTTTGCAAGTTATTAGCTCAAGTAAGTCCCAAAGATGCCAAGACCTGCTTGGTCGCCGAGGAGATGAGTAAAGCATCGAAAGTTTACACTTTCGATATCACCAAAGCCGATGCAATTTTTGACCAGTTGTTGGTAGCAAAGATCATCAAACTTCGACCTCCAACATCTCTAAGGCCGAAGAATTGAAGGGCAAAATATATTGCAAGTACCATAATTCAAACAAGCATGCTACCAATAATTGCGTTGTGTTCTGGGACACGATTCAAAATTGGATCGAGAAGGGTAAGTTAAAATTCCCGGAGAAACATATGGCGGTCGACGTCAATCCATTACCCTCAACGACAATTGGTATGGTGGATGCTCATGTCCCTAAAACCAAAGGAAAAAGAAAGGTCGAATTCGTCCTAGTGCAGCATGTCCGTAAGCAAAATAGTCAACCAAAATTAAAGAATTTCTTAGAGATCCTACAAGATCCATTCTTTCTTTTTTCTTTGACAGATGGTTAGAACTTCTTCAAGGTCCGAAAGTTCGCTTATGGAGACTAGCTTCTACAGCTAGCCCTTGGACTTGATAACTTGGAGGACCATCAAAACAGTAAAAAAAGAGTTCTTGGCTAGAGTAAAGGAATGAGCACCTGGGGAAGCAGGTGATCGAAGTTGCCACAAAGACACTTCAGGCAATCGAGATACAGAAAGTTATCTTCAATCGTCGCCTGGCAAATAGCGTAAATCAAACTTCACTTCTAAGGCTATGTGGAGTTTTACAATAAGGTGGAGAAACCATCATTATGACTATGATTTGGATGTCGAGGATGAAGATGATAACTCTGAGCAAGACGAGGAGGAAAAAAGATAAGAGTTAAAGAAACCATCATCGAGTTTGCCACTCCCAAAGTCTCGGAGCGTGTCACCAAGTGAGTAGTTGAGCCCTCTAGTGACCCTCCTACCGAGCGAAGTCTTATTCTTCGGTCTCACCAGTTGGGTGTTGTTGCCAATCAAGTGGCCTAATAACTCCATACTTAGCAGTCACAGTTTCTTTGGCCGTTGACTCTGTAGCAGCAGTCAATCAGTCCAGACCAGCCGTAGACTCTTTGGTTGTTGGCCTAACAATCACAACTGCAGTCGACTTAAGCAGACTAATCCCCTCAACATAATTTTTGTGCTTTTAATTTTTAAGAGTTTTGTGGCAAAACGAAAAACTTTAAGTTTGTAATAAATTTTTCTTTTTGTTGAACAAGGCCTTTTAGGGGTCATTTTAAATATTTTTATGAAGTGTGTTTTCCTTTATCCTTTAAGTGGTTTGGGTGTTTTATAGGACGTGGATTATTCTTAGTCATGACAATGATGATTGGTTTAAATTTCTAAGAAATTAGTGGTCAGGCAGATGTGTGTGTGCAAGCTTTTTAGTGTAAGGGGGAGCAATATGGAACGTTTGTTTTTTCAACAAACTTCTTTCTCTTTTTATACTAAGTAGAAACAAACTCTCCATGTCGAACCATTTACACCCATAGAGAGTTCAGGTAAGGACTCTATTTACAATCAGTAGTTTTGATGTTCCTACCGCTTTGATACGGCTCGACCAACGTGATGCCTCTACACCATTTAACTAGTATATGATAAAAATGCAACTTCTTTCAAGGCAATCGTTCTTCCAAAAAAACTCACTCATTTTCCTTTGAGTAGCCTTAACGACTGGTTGTGGGTCTCTATACCATTTTTCGTTATGATATTCTACCATCTTTTCTCTGTTTTCTCAACCTGCTTACCTCTAGGTTCTAGTGCTTGCTGCCTCTAGATCCTCATCTTGTTTAGTTGTTTGGCTCGGGAATAACTAGTTGGCTTATGGAGCAAATCCTTAAAGGTCTGGGGAGGGAGGAATTCCGAGTCAAATAAACGTAAAAATTACCTTTATCACATGTTATGCATCTGGTATACTTTTTGTTGAATTTGGATATATAATTGCTCAGGAATTCATCCAGACCCTGTTTCACGAAGGCAAGGTCAGTCCGTGTGTACTGCCTCTTAAGATGATCATATAGGTGTCTAGGAAAACTTATCTCAATCTCGAGAAATTTGTATGGACTATAGGGCTATTTGCTTAACCCAAGCCTAGCAGCATCTCCCCTGATGATAGTAAAAAATAGCCTGCATTTGGTAGTGTTGTTTTCTCAACCCTTGGTAGCATATATGAACCCATTGAGATGGTCATACACATCAGTAAGCCCTTCGTAGCTTCGCATCTTAAGCACTCAAGTGTTCTTGCTCGTCGGCTTGTCGATAGGTCATTGGAGAATGGAAGTGACTCTTTATCTTTAGAATAATCAAGGCTCTTTGGTTTGAGCGATTGTTTAATATCTCCAAGCATCCCACACGCTTTTAATTCTTTACCCATAACTTCTCTTAGGATGTTTCTTAGATCGAGGGGGCCAATCGAAGTTCCCGTCGAGCCTCCCAGCTCTTGCTCGACGACTTACGCCCCTTTGTCCCAAGCGTCCTCCTATTCTCTGAGCTTCTTGTTGACATCCTAGGGAAAGGATGAGCTTTTCCCTTAAATGTGTTGTCGATTTTCTTGTTAGTTTTGTTGATTTGTTCTATGAGGTCGTCATGCTTTTTCTGAAGTAAGGTGTTTTGCGTGTGGAGAAGGTTCCCCACCCCATTTATCTCTCCGACACCAGCAAGTATGTCATTCATCTTTTCCTCATAGGAGGCAAGCCTGGTCATCTCTTCTCGTCTTCTTCTTCGACGTGTTGGCTCTAGACTGCTGGTCATCTTGCTTGGTGGTATACAAACTATGGAGCAAATATAGATAGGTAGAAAACACAACCAAATCGTATGTGTTTCCCAAAGACAGTGACAAAGCTTCAACTTGCTCGTTGCCTTGTGTGTATTGCAAAGTAAAAGTGAGGTGGCAAATGCCGAATTCCTTGTACCAGTCCGTAACTTTAGAGCTGGTGAACTGCAGTCCATTATCTATAAGTATTGAAATTTTGGATTGACAATTGTTCTTCTAAAGAAAGGATTGAACACTCAAAATTGTAAGGTTAATAAACTTAATTAAATCTCTCGTGGTGGGCTTAAGATATGGAATGAAACGAAATAGACTTGAAGATATAAGCGATTCGCTCCTCAAAATTTGGTTACATCCATTGTATTGCACATAATGTCACTTTAAGACTAAATAACGCTCGACTCCTACTCGTCTAACCCCGATATTGGATGAGGTCATAATATCTTTATATAGGCTTCTTAATCTTGGAGCTTCTCAAATTGACATTTAATGCGCCAACAAGTTGTACGAACTCACTAACGTCTTTCCACGGCTAAGCTATCGTCAATGAAATGACGTTTTTGTAACCAGGGTAGGTGAGCCGAGCTTCCCACTTGGACCTTGGTTACACTGCCCCTGCATAGTCCAAATGGCATGATGCGAGATTTATACGCACACAAATTAAACCCTCTTTTTATCAATTGTAGTGAAGAATGTAAGTAGGGATCGTTCTGGACCGGGGATTAGGAGGGATTGTTAATCACTTGGATTTGACTCAAAAACGTAGAAACACAATATAAAACACTATACTAGACTCAAAGAATGCAAAACTAAACTTTAAAACACAAAAACAAACCAAAAGACTCAAAACAGCCCCAAAACACTCAAAACTGCCTTAAAACACACAATCTGGGCAGTTTTGAACACTAGACACAACTTTGGACGAAAATTGGTTTTAACTTGACCTAAGACACTTAAAAACACAAACTAAATTGATTTCTAACTAATTTGACACTCTAAGTAAAGGGGGATTTGATTTGGACGAATTTGAAAACAAAACTTAAAACTTTGTAAAACGAACAGATTTTAAAACGAATTTGGATTTAATGAATGAGATGGAGGCTAGCTAAGGGGTTCATCTCCACACATGTTATACTTGCACACAAAACGATTTCTAATTGCTTTTCAATAAACCATGAATTCTCAACGCCCCAGATTAACCGTGAATTGCACTAATTAACCCTCAGATTTTCCTAACGTTATTGAATTGGATGATTGCATACGACAACCCAAAACATTCCCCACAAGTCCCCTACATGATTGCATAATAGAGATACAAGCAAGAATCATTAAGTTCTATGAAAACCATAAGCATTGACGAAGCACTTGTTACTATGATTGCATGAAACTTATGCCAAGAATTTACTTAACGCGATTGAGATCATCAACCTTTACTACTTGTGAATATAATTCCATAACGATTAGGTGAAATTTCCTTATATCCTAGCATCCAATTTATGCATGAAAATTAAGCGTGCACTCTCAACCAACACACACAAATCAATGTAATTCACATAGATAAGTAAATTGAATTCACAACTTATGAAACGCAATTAGAAGTAATCAAATCATATTGCAAGCATAAACATGTGTTTCGAATCCCCCCCTAGCCAAGGGGGGGTTTAGTTCCTCATACGCACAAAACAAAGAGAATTGAATTTAAACATTGAAATCAAAGGAAAAGAAACACCTAGAAATTCCAGCGACGCGAACTTGAATTGCATGAACTTCCGAGCTTCCTTCTCCTCCTCCTTGGTGCGGCAAGGGTCTAGGGACAGGTTTTAGGGCCTTAGGTGTATGGATGGATGGTTATGGAGGGATGTAGTAGTGTTTAGGGGAAGGGGATGGTGCGGCTAAGGCCTAAAACTAAGGAAAGGGGTGTTTGGTGGCTGCGGCAAGTGTGTGGAGATGTTTTGACGAATTTATGGAATGAATGAATGTGTATGAGAGGTCGTCCTCTGATCTAGGGGTTAATATGAATATATATAGGCACTTAAAACCCTAGGGTAATCAGATATGGACTTGAATAACCCAAATCAACTAGGAAATAGGCTTAGAAATCAGAAATAGAGAGGGATAATGCTTCCTAGGTGCGGCAGGTATGGGATAAGGTGATAAGGTTTCTAGAATGCCTTGCAAGGCAAGGGAAATCAGATTTCTAGAAGGGTTTGGGCGCCACCTTTGTAGGAGATAAGATAAGGTTCCTAAAATCATGCTTTAAGTGCCAAATTTGTAGGGAAAAAGAGATAAGGGTGCAGCACCTTCTTAGGGATAATGTTTAGGGCTTCTAGAAAGCCTAAAACTAAGGGGAATTGGATAAAACGTGGCAAGGATAGGATAGGGTGTCCTAAATGGATAAGGTGCCCTAAATGGATAAGGACTCCTCATTGTACTTGGAAACTTTGCCTATTAGGATTAGGAAACCTTGTCTTCATCATTCCTTCTTCATCTTGGACTCCTTTTCCTTCTTGGACTTGGAAAACTTCTTTGTTGCTTCTCTTGAAACCATTTGGATTTTGACTTTCCTACTTCAAGTAGGAAACCTTGTTTGAGTAGGAATCTTCATTCTTCTAGGAATCCTAATTCAACTAGGGAACCCATTTCCATTAGGGGCTTTCCTCCTTCAACTAGGAAACCTTGCTCAAGTAGGAAACATCATCTTCAAGTCTTCAATTTCGTCCATCCTCTTGGCTCCAAGCATATGATGTCCATTCCAAGCTCTAATTTGCTCCAAAAGGCTCCAAAATGCATCCTTTTGCATACTTTGCCCTTAAAACCTGAAAATACATAAAACTAGCTTAAAATACTACTTTACTAAGGAAAAACACTTTAAATGCACAAGAACAAGCTAAACTAAGGTGCATAAATATGCTCCTATCAAATTCCCCCACACTTAGCTTTTGCTAGTCCTCGAGCAAAACAAAATGAAACAAAGTAAGTAAACGAAGTAAAACGAGTAAAACACAACCTACACCTTCCAACAATCGCCTCAGGGATTTCCAATGCACATGACATGTTAAAAATCATTATTCCCACAGATTTTAGCCATCTTTACGCTTAAGCATTTACTTAATCATAGTCACTACTCATTAGTTCACAAATAACCAATTAAAACATGATTTTGAATGTAGTAACATGCCTTAGAGAATTTCCTCAATTCCTTACTAGATATGCACTCAATTTTCACACTCAATATTTTCACACAGATTTTCTGACTACACACCCTATACTAGTTATATGTGAGAAGATAGATGTAAATATGAAAACGAATGCTCACATATATGTATGACAAAGAAAGCACTTTTCGGAGTTAAATAGCATGTTTATCAATATGATCTCATGAATGGAATGCTACTACTTAGATGCGAGAACCAGTGACACCATATGCTCGTACCAATTTTAAACTCCACAAATTGAAACACATAACACTCAAGATTAAAGTCAAGGGTTGTAACGGGGCTTGGGGTATTGGCTAACAAAGAAGGGTAAAGGATAAACAAAAGTTCTTTAAAGCAATAGTAAGCAAAGTAATGAATTTGACACTTAAACTCTCTTCAAATGGCCGAAATCAATTAGTACACACAAGGGAAGATTCATGCAACATTTAGGGTCAAATTCACTCTTTTGGACCCTTCCTTCAACAACCAACACTTGTGAGTTCATTCTCACTTATTTTTCAACTCTTTTTCTTTCTTTTCAACACTTTTCTATTTTCTTTTGATTTTTCTACGAATTTCTCTTCTTTTCTTCTTTTTTTTCTTTTCTTTTCTTTCTTTTTCCGTGCCCTATCATCTTCCCCCACACTCGTTTCCTGCCATATATTGACCAAAGGAGTTCACCCTACGTCGTGCTTTACTATCCTTTAAGAACAAAGGTATGGAAAGTCCTAATCTAAGCTAGGTGAGGATAATGTGGCTAACAATGAAAATAGGCTAAATAAGGCTCAAAGGGGTTTAAACCTACAAAAACACATGCATGGACTGATGGCTTTTTGGCTATGGTGGTAACTACTAACTTCATCTTGAATATGTGTTATGCAATTCAATAACATGTTTTGAATGAAATTGGCATGAGTTCTAGTATTTGGAACTAAATGATGAAACGCCTTCTAAGTAGTAACCAAGCAAAGAATAATGAGATCATGCAACGACTTTAGAAAACAAGAATGCACAGATTTGAACTCTCCAAATAAACGTTTAGGCTCAAGTCTCACAAGGTTGTAGCATTTGTTTGAGTTCCTTCCTTCAAGCATGTTACAAAAACTATTTTTTTCTTTTTGATTACATGTGAAGCCATAAGTTATAACCACAACTAAGCATAAACAAAGAGTAAATCAAACTTCCATCCATGTTAATCATTCTCTTTAACAGTCATGCAATTACAAACCGAATCCTCATCATTGTGTTGGAAGGTACCCTAAGACACACAAAAACAACTCTTTTTGGGTTTTCAAAACAATTTTTTCAATTTTTATGGGTTTTTCGGATTTTTAAGTCAACACACTCTAAAACACTCTAAAACAGCCTAAAAACACCTAAAAACAGCAAGAAACAACATTTGAAATTATGGGTGACAAAACCCTACGAATTTGCATCAAAACACTTTGGTTACCCCCCCACACTTAAATCAAACATTGTCCTCAATGTTTCAAGCATAGACTCACACAAATAACAAACAAACAAACAAAACAACATCTAACAACCTAACATGGCAGAAACAAAATCAACAACAAAGAGAAGAGTTTAGGAACGCAAATCTGGAATTGGAGTGCTTTCTCGGTCTTCCTTTGTTGAATGCATGGGTTGCCTCCCAAGTAGCGCTTGCTTTAACGTCGTACAGCCGGACGAAGATCTCCTTCACTCCTTGCTAGGGCCCACGGCATGCAAGGGAAGCTCTTCCACGGCATGCTCCACAAAGGTGTCATAATAGGGCTTCAAACGATGCCCGTTCACCTTGAATTCGTGTCCTGTTTTCAAGCTTTGGATTTGGACTGCACCATGAACAAAAACATTAGTAATAACAAATGGTCCAATCCACTTAGAACGTAACTTACCGGGAAACAAACGTAAACGGGAATTGAACAATAGCACTTTCTGCCCAATTGAGAATGATTTCCCACGGATCATGTTGTCATGGAAAGCTTTGGTCTTTTGCTTGTAAATGCTTGCATTATCGTACGCCTCGTGCCTTATCTCATCAAGCTCATTTAATTGCAATCTCCTTTGACTTCCCGCTTCGTCGAGGTTCATGTTAAACTTCTTGACGGCCCAAAGTGCTTTGTGCTCCAATTCAACGGGAAGATGGCACGCCTTGCCATAGACAAGTCGAAAGGGGGACATCCCAATGGGGGTTTTGTACGCCGTACGATACGCCCAAAGTGCATCATCTAACCGTAAGCTCCAATCCTTCCTTGTTGGCCCAACGGTCTTCTCAAGTATTTGCTTGATCTCTCGGTTGGAAACCTCAGCTTGGCCATTTGTTTGAGGATGGTAAGGTGTAGAAACCTTATGGGTGACATGGTATTTCCTCAATAACGCTTCAATGGTCCGATTGCAAAAGTGTGACCCTCCATCACTAATGATCACTCGTGGCATGCCAAACCTTGCAAAAATGTTAGTTCTAATAAAATCTGCAACCACTTTAGAATCATTAGTCCGGGTGGCTTTTGCTTCCACCCACTTCGACACATAATCAACCGCAAGCAAAATATACGTAAAACCATATGATGATGGAAAGGGACCCATAAAGTCAATACCCCAAACATCAAAAATTTCAACATTTAGGATAGAAACCTGCGGCATTTGGTCCCTTGCACTAATACCACCTATTCTTTGACATTTATCACATGTTAAGCAAAATGTTCTAGCATCCTTAAAAACACTAGGCCAATAAAATCCACATTGTAACACTTTGAGGGCCGTGCGTTGTGTGCCAAAGTGCCCTCCACATGCATATGTATGACAAAAACTCAAAATTGAATGACATTCAGAATCATGCACACAACGACGTATAATCTGATCAGGACAAAATTTCCATAAGTATGGATCATCCCACACATAAAACCGTGCATCATGCCTAAGTTTATCACGTTGGTGTCTAGTGAACTCACTTGGAATTCGTTTTGACACCAAAAAATTAACAATATCGGCATACCAAGGTGCACTAACCTTAATGGACAGCAATTGTTCATCGGGGAATGTCTCGGCAATGGGTAGGGCCTCTTCATTGTGCACCATTCGGCTTAGGTGATCAGCCACCACGTTTTCACTTCCCTTCTTGTCCCGAATCTCTATGTCGAACTCTTGAAGTAGCAACATCCACCGAATTAGTCGTGGCTTGGCCTCCTTTTTAGTGAACAAGTACTTCAGAGCTGCATGATCAGTGAAAACAATTACTTTAGTACCAATTAGATATGATCGAAATTTATCTAAAGCAAAGACAACGGCAAGAAGTTCTTTTTCCGTAGTGGAGTAGTTCAACTGGGCATCGTTCAACGTCCGTGAGGCATAATAGATGACATGCGGCCTCTTGTCCTTTCTTTGTCCCAAAACAGCCCCTAAAGCATAATCGGACGCATCACACATAAGCTCGAACGGGAGGCTCCAATCCGGGGGAACAATAATGGGTGCCGTGGTCAACAACTCCTTGAGTTGGTTGAATGATGCCGTGCATTCCTTGGTGAATTCAAACGTCACGTCTTTTTGTAGGAGACGGCAAAGAGGTTGTGCAACCTTCGAGAAATCCTTGATAAACCTACGATAGAAACCTGCATGGCCAAGAAAAGAACGAACCTCTCTAACCGAAGTTGGAGAGGGTAAGTGACGTACAAGATCTATTTTCGACTTATCAACCTCAATACCGTTTTCAGAGACTATATGACCTAAAACTATGCCTTGTTTAACCATGAAATGACATTTTTCCCAATTAAGAACAAGGTTAGTTTCAACGCAACGTTTTAAGATTAAACTAAGATTATGCAAACAACCATCAAAAGAATCACCAAACACGCTAAAATCATCCATAAACACTTCAATGATTTTCTCAACATAATCAGAAAATATGCTCATCATGCATCGTTGAAATGTAGCAGGTGCATTACATAAACCAAAAGGCATGCGACGATATGCAAAAGTACCGAAGGGGCATGTAAAAGTAGTTTTTTCTTGATCTTCGGGTGTTATGACAATTTGATTATAACCAGAATAACCATCGAGAAAACAATAGAAAGCATAACCGGCTAACCTCTCAAGCATTTGGTCGATGAATGGCAATGGGAAGTGATCCTTCCTTGTTGCGGCGTTTAGCTTTCTATAATCGATGCACACCCTCCAACCGGTTTGAATGCGTTGAGGAACAAGTTCATTTTCGGCATTTGCAACCACAGTCACCCCAGATTTCTTCGGAACGCATTGAACAGGTGAGACCCACTTACTATCCGAGATTGGATAGATTACTCCACAATCCAAGAGCTTGATTACCTCCTTCTTCACAACTTCCATCATCGGAGGGTTGAGACGGCGTTGAGCCTCTCGGGACGTTTTAGACCCCTCCTCTAGAAGTATGCGATGCATGCATGTAGTGGGGCTAATTCCCTTGATGTCGGCCAAGGTCCATCCAATTGCCGTTTTGTACTCCTTAAGCACTCGCACCAATTTGCTCTCTTCTTGTGCCGTGAGTGAGGATGAAATAATGACGGGCAACGTGTCATCCTCGCCCAAGAAAACGTACTTCAAATGACTAGGCAATGGCTTAAGTTCAAGTGTAGGTGGCTGCACAACTGAGGGAAGCATTTTATTAGCCGAAACTGAACTTAAAATAGGGTCCGAATACTTACCCGATTGTGTTGGCAATGACTCGAGGGCAGCCACCATCTCAATGACCTCATCATTAGGGGGCACGGCAAAAGAATGATCATGCATGCCGTGGGTTCCCATGGTTGTGGCTTCCATGTTTTGCTTGTCCATGCCTTGTGCAATGACCAATTCAAGTGCATCGTTGTTCAATTTGTCAAAATAGTCCTGCGACAAAGAGTCAATTACATCAATAGCAAAACATGAATGATTCTCACTAGGGTACTTCATAGAATCAGAAAGATTAAAATTAATAACTTCCCCATCAAATTCCATCGTCAACGTGCCATTATAGACGTCAATCTTTGTCCGAGCAGTTTTCATGAATGGCCTTCCGAGGAGGATGGGCAATGAAGGGGCATGGTCTGATTCATCCATCTCAAGTATGTAGAAGTCCGCCGGGAAGATCAAATGATTAACCTGCACTAACACATCTTCCAAAACTCCCTTTGGATAGGCATTAGATCTATCGGCTAATTGTATAATCACACCATCGTTTTTCAACGCTCCTAGGTTCATAGATGCATAAATTGAATATGGCATGACATTTATAGATGCACCTAGGTCTAACATGGCAGATTCAAACCTAGAATTACCAATAACACACGGAATTGTAAAACTACCCGGATCTTTGCATTTTGGGGGCAGCTTGCGTTGTAAGATGGCTGAGACGTTTTCACCTACTTTGACCACCTCCTTGGTCGAAATCCTCCTCCTATTGGTGCAAAGTTCCTTCAAGAATTTGGCGTACCTCGGGACTTGCTTGATTGCATCCAAAAGGGGGATATTGACTTGAACTTTCCGAAACGTCTCCAAAATGTCCTTTTCCGCTTCTTCTTTCTTTGTTTGCTTAAACCTACTAGGAAAAGGAACATTCGCAGGAAAATCATTAGTATGAACCGAATTTGACACGTTTTTACCTTTATTGGATGAATTGGACAACTTGGGGTCACTTGGAACATGCGGCCCATTTGGTTCCACCTTGGCCGTGAGTGGCCTTTGCTCCTCCTCTTCAATTCTCAACTCGTCCTCCTCATTGGAACGTGATTTGGATGGGTTGAGGTCAGATCCGACTTGCTTTCCACTTCGCAAATGCATCGCTTTTGCAGATTCGAATCCGCCTTTCGGATTGACCACCGTTGAACTTGGCAACTTTCCTTGCTCACGAAATTGCCCCATAAACTCGGCAATTTGTCCCACTTGTTTCTCTAAGTTGTCCACCCTCTTCTCTTGCATTTGCCTCTCTTTGTTTTGATTTTGGACTTCCTGCGTCAAAGTAGTAAGTAATTGAAAAATCTTATCATTATCACTTGAATTACCTACATTGCTTTGGGCAGGTTGTGCTTGGGCTTGTGGTGGTGCCAACGGCTTTTGATAGAAACCCGGGGGTTGTTGCCTAAATCCGCTTTGTTGTTGACCTTGTTGGGGGTCTCGCCATTTGAAATTCGGATGATCACGCCAACCGGGATTGTAAGTATTAGAAAACGGATCACCACGTGATTGGTATTGGTTGCCATATCCCACGGCATTGAGTGTCTCCCACCCTCCATTCTCGATCAATTGTGGGCACGTGTCCGTAGGGTGTCCTTGCATGGAGCATACGCCACAAGAAGCTACGGTTTTGACTTTTGGACCTTCCACCACCTGAGAAAGCAACGTAGTAAGGTTAGCCATTTGATTTTGAAGTTCGGTTATGGCACTTACCTCATTAACTTGGTGTTGCCGTGGGGTACTCCTCTGTCCAACGCCTTCGTATTGTTGAGCGTTCAATGCTCGATTAGCAATCAAAGTCTTTGCAGCAGTGGGGGTCTTGTCCACCAAGGCTCCTCCCGCTGAGGCATCTAGCATTTGACGTTCAATAGGTAGAAGTCCCTCGTAGAAGTATTGTAGAAGTAGTTCCTCCTTCATTTGATGCTGTGGACATGAAGCAACAAGAGATTTAAAACGTTCATAATAAGTAGGAAAGGATTCACCTTCATCTTGTTGGATTCCACTTATCCTTTTTCGTAGGAGGATGACTCGAGAAGTTGGGAAAAACTTCTCCAAGAAAGCCCGTTTCATGCTCTCCCATGATGTGACCGTTCCGGGTGCCAATTCGTACAACCAATCTTTCGCTTTCTCTTGGAGAGAAAAGGGAAAGGCCTTCATCTTCAAGATGCTCTCATCCACGTTCACCGGAGTCATGCTTGAGCAAACGACTTCAAACTCCTTCAAGTGCTTGTTCGGATCTTCCATGGATAGCCCATGGTACTTTGGAATGTGATGTAACAGGCTTGACTTCAATTCGAACTCGGCAGTCTTGTCTTGAGCCGCCCTTGGGTATTGAATGCACAAGGGTGCGGCATTGGCCAATCCCGAAGCGGAAAGCTCCTTGATTGTTCGGTTGTCCGCTGCCATGTCTTCCACTTCTTCTTCAAATTCAGAAACGGACTCGGAACTTGCACTTGATTCACTAGGTTCCGGGTTCTTCCTCTTACGTCTCAACTCACGCTCAAAATCGTCGTCAAAGTCTAAAATATGTTCGTGAACCGGATTAGAACTCCGAGTCATAAACAAGTACCTAAAACAAGAAACAAAATAACATAAGAATCTGATCTAAAATAAAACAAACGAAAATAAACAATCCAAGGGATTAGCAAAGTTGCTAATCCCCGGCAACGGCGCCAAAATTTGATGCGAGATTTATACGCACACAAATTAAACCCTCTTTTTATCAATTGTAGTGAAGAATGTAAGTAGGGATCGTTCTGGACCGGGGATTAGGAGGGATTGTTAATCACTTGGATTTGACTCAAAAACGTAGAAACACAATATAAAACACTATACTAGACTCAAAGAATGCAAAACTAAACTTTAAAACACAAAAACAAACCAAAAGACTCAAAACAGCCCCAAAACACTCAAAACTGCCTTAAAAACACAATCTGGGCAGTTTTGAACACTAGACACAACTTTGGACGAAAATTGGTTTTAACTTGACCTAAGACACTTAAAAACACAAACTAAATTGATTTCTAACTAATTTGACACTCTAAGTAAAGGGGGATTTTGATTTTGACGAATTTGAAAACAAAACTTAAAACTTTGTAAAACGAACAGATTTTAAAACGAATTTGGATTTAATGAATGAGATGGAGGCTAGCTAAGGGGTTCATCTCCACACATGTTATACTTGCACACAAAACGATTTCTAATTGCTTTTCAATAAACCATGAATTCTCAACGCCCCAGATTAACCGTGAATTGCACTAATTAACCCTCAGATTTTCCTAACGTTATTGAATTGGATGATTGCATACGACAACCCAAAACATTCCCCACAAGTCCCCTACATGATTGCATAATAGAGATACAAGCAAGAATCATTAAGTTCTATGAAAACCATAAGCATTGACGAAGCACTTGTTACTATGATTGCATGAAACTTATGCCAAGAATTTACTTAACGCGATTGAGATCATCAACCTTTACTACTTGTGAATATAATTCCATAACGATTAGGTGAAATTTCCTTATATCCTAGCATCCAATTTATGCATGAAAATTAAGCGTGCACTCTCAACCAACACACACAAATCAATGTAATTCACATAGATAAGTAAATTGAATTCACAACTTATGAAACGCAATTAGAAGTAATCAAATCATATTGCAAGCATAAACATGTGTTTCGAATCCCCCCCTAGCCAAGGGGGGGTTTAGTTCCTCATACGCACAAAACAAAGAGAATTGAATTTAAACATTGAAATCAAAGGAAAAGAAACACCTAGAAATTCCAGCGACGCGAACTTGAATTGCATGAACTTCCGAGCTTCCTTCTCCTCCTCCTTGGTGCGGCAAGGGTCTAGGGACAGGTTTTAGGGCCTTAGGTGTATGGATGGATGGTTATGGAGGGATGTAGTAGTGTTTAGGGGAAGGGGATGGTGCGGCTAAGGCCTAAAACTAAGGAAAGGGGTGTTTGGTGGCTGCGGCAAGTGTGTGGAGATGTTTTGACGAATTTATGGAATGAATGAATGTGTATGAGAGGTCGTCCTCTGATCTAGGGGTTAATATGAATATATATAGGCACTTAAAACCCTAGGGTAATCAGATATGGACTTGAATAACCCAAATCAACTAGGAAATAGGCTTAGAAATCAGAAATAGAGAGGGATAATGCTTCCTAGGTGCGGCAGGTATGGGATAAGGTGATAAGGTTTCTAGAATGCCTTGCAAGGCAAGGGAAATCAGATTTCTAGAAGGGTTTGGGCGCCACCTTTGTAGGAGATAAGATAAGGTTCCTAAAATCATGCTTTAAGTGCCAAATTTGTAGGGAAAAAGAGATAAGGGTGCAGCACCTTCTTAGGGATAATGTTTAGGGCTTCTAGAAAGCCTAAAACTAAGGGGAATTGGATAAAACGTGGCAAGGATAGGATAGGGTGTCCTAAATGGATAAGGTGCCCTAAATGGATAAGGACTCCTCATTGTACTTGGAAACTTTGCCTATTAGGATTAGGAAACCTTGTCTTCATCATTCCTTCTTCATCTTGGACTCCTTTTCCTTCTTGGACTTGGAAAACTTCTTTGTTGCTTCTCTTGAAACCATTTGGATTTTGACTTTCCTACTTCAAGTAGGAAACCTTGTTTGAGTAGGAATCTTCATTCTTCTAGGAATCCTAATTCAACTAGGGAACCCATTTCCATTAGGGGCTTTCCTCCTTCAACTAGGAAACCTTGCTCAAGTAGGAAACATCATCTTCAAGTCTTCAATTTCGTCCATCCTCTTGGCTCCAAGCATATGATGTCCATTCCAAGCTCTAATTTGCTCCAAAAGGCTCCAAAATGCATCCTTTTGCATACTTTGCCCTTAAAACCTGAAAATACATAAAACTAGCTTAAAATACTACTTTACTAAGGAAAAACACTTTAAATGCACAAGAACAAGCTAAACTAAGGTGCATAAATATGCTCCTATCATGGCACTTAAGTAGTTCTGCCCTTAGAGACTTTTGCCATAAAGCTGTTAGTTTTCTCACGTGTTCCATGCAATTGATGGCAACTTTTTTTTTTTTTGTATCAGGCGGCTCGAGTGTTCAAGGTGGCCTTCTATGAACCCTTTAAGCCTTGGGCTCTTAGGTCTTTCCAAGCCTAGGCCATTGGCCTAAATGCGCCCAACGTTAATGCAATAATTATATCAGACCATTCGACGGTGTGTTCCAAAAGAGGAGCTGGAAAATGTTTTTAAGTTTGCCCATCAATATGCATGTGGAGTACACTTTGGGCCAAAGTGTCACATCCCGGCCCGGGCGGGACCAATTCCCAAGCCAGCTCCACCAGCGTAGCACGATATTGTCCGCTTTGGGCTTACCATTCCCTCACGGCTTTGTTTTTGGGAACTCACGTGCAACTTCCCAGTGGGTCACCCATAATAGGATTGCTCTAGCCCCCTTCTCGCTTAACTTTGGAGTTCATACGGAACTCGAAGCTAGTGAGCTCCTAAAAGGCCTTGTGCTAGGTAGGGATGGGAATATACATATAATGATCACTCCCTTGGGCAATACGGGATGTCACAATCCACCCCCCTTAGGGGCCCGACGTCCTCATAGGCACACCACGGCCAGGGTTAAGCTCTGATACCAAATGTCACATCCCCGCCCAGAAGGGACCACTTCTCGAGCCCGCCCCACCACCGTAGCACGATATTGTCCGCTTTGGGCCCCGACCATGCCCTCACGGTTTTGCTTTTGGGAACTCACACGAGAACTTCCAAATGGGTCACCCATTCTGGGAATGCTCTCGCGCACTACTCGCTTAACTTCGGAGTTCTCATGGAACCCGAAGCCAATGAGCTCCCAAAAGGCCTAGTACTAGGTAGGGATGAGAATATACATATAAGGATCACTCCCCTGGGCGATGTGGGATGTCACACGAAGAGGACAAGAACTAAGATTTTGCAAATTGGGTTGTTTTGGTCTTCACTTTTCAAGTTTGTGATTCCTGTCCACGAGTGTGCGTCTAAGCAGAATAAGATGTCGAAATAAAGTATTCTGGTTGTTGAATTATTTGATGTTTGGGGCAGTGATTGTCCCATAAGAACCAATACATTCTTGTGGCTGTGGAATACATTTCTAAGTGAGTCGAGGCAATTACAACACCTATAGCAAGGGTTAGTGGTCTTGAATTTCCTCCAAGGTATGATTTTTTTGTGTTTTCCAAGTGCTATAATCAACGGTGAATGTAAGCATTTCTTAAATAAGCCTTTTGCTGCACTCCTTGCAAAACATGGGATCACCCATTGTGTAGCCACTGCATATCATCCTTAGACATCTAGGCAGGTTGAAGACTCCAACAGAGAGATAAGGCGGATCCTAGAGAAAACAATCAACACCACTTGCAAGGATTGGAATCTAAAATTAAAAGATGCTCTCTAGGCATACAGAACAACGTATAAAACTCTGATTGGGATGTCTCCCTTTCAGCTCATATATGGGTAAACATGATCTACCTACGGAGCTAGAGCATAAGGCGTATTGGGCTATCAAATAGCTAAATTTTGCCTATGATTCTGTTGGTGATAGGTGTAAATTGCAACTCAACAAGTTAGACAAAATTCATAATGAAGAATATAAAAGTGCAAATATCTACAAGGAGAAAACTAAGGGGTTTCATGACAATCAAATTTAGAAAAGAGTTTCAACCAAGTTAAAAAAATGTTATTGTTTAATTCAAGGTTGAAGTTGTTTCCAGAGAAGTTGAAGTCCGACAGGAACGGCCAACACTAGGTTACTAAGGTTTATCCTTATAGGGTTGTTGACATTATTAATGAGTAAAGTGGTACCACATTCAAGGTGAATGATCACAAGTTGAAACCATATTTGGAGTCACCCTACGTACGATGTCACACACAAGTCAATGATTCTGAAGAAACAAGCGAGTTGACCATTAGACTTCTAGTTATAGAAATTAACTAAAGCTTTATTGGGAGGTAGCCGAATTTTCTAACACTAATGAAAAAAAATCTTGTTTGCAATAAAATTCTTGTTTGCCTAAGTCTATTTTTAATTCAAAAAAGCATTTGTTTTGTTGGATAAAAGTCCTATCTTTTCAAATCAAATTTTTTGCTTGGAGAAACTTCTATTGTGAAAAACTGAGTTGATAAAAACAGGTTATTGATTGAAAAACTTTGGGCTTTTGTAGGTTGCAATCAGGACATACAAGGCGGCCCTATTTCATCTAAGACATGCAAGGCAAATAAATAAAAACTGGATCCTGCATCCAGCAGCAATTCATTCATTCACATCAACCACAGCAGTTCTAAGACTATCATATTGCAGATAATTTAAGTAGTTCAATGCTATCGAGTTTCCCATAGAGGACAGTCGAAGTAGACACTTATGGGGTTCCTAGCCTATCATTGAATTGCTAAGTCTCTAAATCATTCCTACTCTTGTTTATCTAGCAGTTAACTCTTATGCACGTTTCTAAGCACAGTCACAGCAAGCAGTAGTTATAAAATGAGTTTTCAGAAGGCATACCAAGGCAATTCCAATGAAGCTTCTGCATTTGGATATCCAGAAACAACAAATTACAATCAAATAGAGAAGGAAAGTTAGGAAATAATTGTGAGTGATTAAAACAAAAGGCTCACTTAGCAGCTGAATGGTGTTTAGAATTGCAGGGTCCGGAAAGAAATTCGTAGTGAGCTTGACTTCATTAGACATGGCAGTATATGCTCTCTCTTCAAATCCTAAAGCATGAGAACAAAACCAAAAACGTTTAGTGAATTTTTCAAAAGATTCAAAACAGAACGAATATACAATGCTTCCAATCACTTTCTTCCTCAAAGTGATTGTAACAAAACACAATGCTGGATTAAAGAATTACCCGAATTTTGGTAGTCAAATAAGATGATATAAATTTAGATTGAGAGCAAACTCATATTTCGTTTTCTTTGTTTACACTTATCATGCATTTATGAATATGTCACCATTTTCACACAAAAATAGATATGTACGTCCATAGATAGAAAGTGACCTCAACATCATCTACTACAGAAACCTTCCCACCTACATGCGCCTTACAACTTTACTTCCTCAAGTAAAATGGCTTGGCCCAAGATCATTAAAGCGTGCAGCATTTTCAGATATATTTGCTACCTACACTTAGAAGTTTGAACTCTAGAGCAAAATTCTTATTGGTGAGGAACCCTAGAGGCTAAATAAAATCGGCCCTGGGGTGACGACTACATTAGGTGATGTTGCAACAAATTATTTACACCTAAACTGTGAGTTAAACTAGTAAACAAGGCAGTGATAGCACCTTATCTGGCGCAGATCAAGACTCAAGAATAGGTTCTTGTCCGATTTCAAAGTTATATGTTCACAGAACAATATCCATCTTCAATCCCATGTTTGACTTTGAACATGCAAAATGACAAAAGCGATTCAGCTGGTCCAGCCATAACCAAACTTGTACATCGATATTCAGCTGAATATAAGTTTTCATTACCAGTAGCCACATGATCTCATATGAACAGTCAAATAAACAAGCACACGCATACTTGAAATATAACGATAACAAATGTAACAAAAGCAAACAGAGAAATGTGAACGAGAACAGTAAGGATACCTCAGTCATCTGCTTCTGCCCGCATAACACAGCAGCTGTGGAGTGTGGAGAGAGGATTATAAATTTGCTTGGCTCTAGAAAAGCAGCCTGAAAATGTATAACCACAGAAAGCATTAATTCTGTACTTCAGAAGCGGAACCACTTTGAATGAAACTTAGAGCGGATGGGGTGAAGGTCTACCTGCACATATAACCACTTTGTCCCGTCCAACCGCCATGGGGTTGTGATAATACCAGCACAATCTCAACACCTGAAGATTCCCGGTCCTTAAATCTATCCTGTAAGACATTACAGGAACACGAAGGCGAAGTAATCAAAGTCATAAATTGAATTGGGGAAATGAAACAAAATAAACGAACAGAAATTCGTGGTTTATATACCTGATACGCCAGTTGAGATCATCTGGAAAACTGGAAGGACCATCTGACATGGAGAACCTTGTTGAGTTCCGTTCGACGTGATACTCTCACCAATAATACAATCAGAATCTCACTCGACGGGTTTGGTAGCAATATCTGGAGTACATTCTGAAAATAATGATATAATCAGAGCCTGACTTCAACTACTCAATTGAAATTCACAATGTAACAGTTTAGTTGAAAAGTTTCCCAATTTCCTTTAAGAAAATAAAAGATTAAAAAACCAAGAATTTCAGAAATTACCCACCTTGTCGCTTACGTCACTGTCCAACCGTGTTGTAATCGGGTTTTAAGTTTTAACTCAAGGAAAAGAGGGATGAAATTGAGTCAGAAAATTTCCCGATTCTACATTTTCTTGGACCGGAAACAAAATTAAAACTATAAGAAGCAGTAATAATCGAATCCGAACCTCAAATTCAACACTTTCTTGTAATTCAAAAAATTAAAAAGTGGGCAAATTGAATAAAATAAAACAAAAAGAACCTGCTTCAGAGGTCGAAGAGGGCTTGGAGTCATGATTTGGAACGAAGTTTTTGCAGTTTTGGGGAACATTTCCACCTCTTGATCTGAATTACCACTCGCTCGACGATTTAACAAGAAATTAAATCAAAAACAAGAAATAATTGGGGAGAGAGGACACTCAGGAGAGTACCTTCCATGGAATCGAATCACAGCAAGAATGCGAGTTCTAGAGAGAGAGGGTTGTGAATTTTAGACGAAGATCTCAGAGAGTTAGAGAGAGAGAAAGGGACCGTTTGTTTATAGGATCGGAGGGATTTGTGAGGGTAGTGTTTTGATTGCATCGAAGTTTGAATTGAGTGAATCTGAGCCGTCGGTTTAAATGTAAGGTAGCTCTTTCGTACTAACGGCTATAAAAGAATTTCTCGGTGGACCGCGGCCCAATGGACCCAGTCGGCGAGAAGGGAAAACAACGCCTAGTTTCACGTCATCCGTTTAATAGGATGCAATCTTCACGTTTTTTTTAAGAAAAGCTAATGAAAAGAGCTTAAAAACTTTGAATTTTAATGATAAGGACAAAATAAAGAGTAAAGTAAATAGTATCATGATTGACTTTTTGGTGTAAAAATGTGATTTTTCGTTAAAGTGAACATCACTGTAGGTTTTTCGTTAAAACTCCATTTTTTTTAGCAGTAGAACTAATTGCAAAGGCTACTATATGACATGATTATTAATAATTAAATTATTACTTAAGTATTGATTAACATGTTTCTTTTCTAATTGTGACACATTATAATATTCATAAATTTAGTCTAAAAAATTAATTTACGTAGTATTACTAAATTGTCTATGCACTTTGAAGTGTGGTTCTAATTTCCAATAAGGCGATAAAACATTCTAATTTTCACACATTAGTATCCTCAAATACAAAATGTAAGCTCTACCCATGCTACATAAACGATTAACAAAAGCCTATGAAATTATACACATTAGTAGTTTGAATGGTTGATATTTTTAACATTTATTCCGTTAATATATAAAGATTGAAAGACAATATCCCTTTATAGAAATTATTTCTAGAACTCCAGAATAATGTTAACAACCTTCTCACTTACTTTCTTATTCAACAGTTTCACTTCCACATACTACTAGCACGCAAGCTATTTTAATTATATTAACATTTTTGGGAATATTTTACCCTCCAAATAAGGACAAAGAAATAGTAATATGCATGTTTTAATAACATATTTATTAATTATCGTTTCCAATTAGTGACTAATCTATACTACATATTAATGAAACTCTTTTTGTCAATCAAAAGAAGGTAAAAAGACATTTTTATCTTCTATTACAACAAAAAAGCTAAGGACAGGTTCGTAATTTTAACAAAACAAATTTTATTATTTTTTGGTTAAACCTCACCTACACCCACAGGTGATTTTATCATTTCTAATTTTTTTTTTTTTAACTTCTCTCTCCACTCTCACGTTCTCTCTCACTCTCTTCATCTCTTCTTCAATTTTAAAAATAAAAGTAAAAAGTTTCACACACACACTTCGTGTGCAGGTATATACTAGTATAAATTAAATTTAGGGAACTTTAACGAAAAGCTTTTGATATTGTTATTTTAAAGAAAAATCACATTTTTACACTAAAAGTCAATCCTGGTACTATTCACTTTACCCTTTATTTTGTCCTTATGGTTAAAACTCAAAGTTTTCAAGCCATTTTCATTAATTTTTCTTTAAATTTATGGGTAGGAATAGAAGATGTAGAATGATGTGTTTAGGGTAGGGATGGATGTAGGGGAAGGCAAGGAGTGTTTTTGGGCAGAAAATATGAAGAATGGTGAAGTATGGCTGTGTTAGAGAGAGGGAATGAATTTCTGGCGTGAATGAATGTGTATGAGAGGTGGTGCTCTGATCTAGGGGTTAATATGAGTATATATAGGCACTTAGAACCCTAGGGAAATCAGATATGGACTTGAAATAATTAATGGGAGAGCATGGGAGTGCATGTGGCTGATTTGTGGTGCAATGATGAAAGGCAAAGTGCATGTGGCTGATTTGTGGTGCAATGATTAATCAGTGGTGCAATGATGAAAAGGCAAAGTGCATGTGGCTGATTTGTGGTGCAATGATGAAAGGATGGAAGTGCATGTGGCTGCAATGGATTAAAGGATAGGAGTGCATGTGGCTGCAATGGATTAAAGGATGGGAGTGCATGTGGCTGAAATGTAGCCTTCTAGAAATCAGGTTTTTAGGCCCCCTTGCAACTCCCTAACTGAATTCAAGCCTTTCAAATTCGTCCATCCTCATGCCACCATGCTTGCACTATCCAATCTTGGCCCAAAAATGCTCTAGAATGCTCCAAATTGCTTCTTTTTGCATACTTTGACACTAAAACCTGAAATTGCACGAAAATAACTTTAAACACTATAATTAACATAGTTTAGCTAATTAAATGCAAGAAAACAAGCTAACTAAGTCGTATAAATATGCTCCTATCAATGTGCAAATGGCTTGCATGTTCTTAACATGAAACCAGCTATTATAAACTACATATTAATGAAACTTTCTTTATCAACAAAGACATTTCGTCTTTTATCACAACAATAAAGTTAAGAAGAATAACATAATTTCATAAAACTAAAAAATTTGTTGTTTTTGTTTAAACCTCACATAGAGGTGATTTTATCATCTCTAATTTACAAAATAAAAAAAATAAAAAAATAAATCTCTCTCCCTCTCTCCCCGGTTCTCTCTCACTCTCTTCCTCTTTCCTTCAATTAAAAAAACAAAATAAAACAAACAAACAAACACATGTGGGCATATACTAGTTATAGTACATAAAAATTTGGTGAGAGAGTTGACAAAGTGGACCTACTTATTACTTGAATAACATGGTAAAGAAATCGTAGTCCAGTAATTGGGAAAATGTCCTTTGTATTAAGAAAATTGTTGTGGTTGGCATGGTTGATATTCAACTTAAATTTAATTATTTTAACTCAAAAATAATTTTTGAGTCTCAACCTTAAAATTTTTGTTTAGTTGAATTATTTTTTTAAGATTATAATTCTGAACGAAAATATATTTAACTCATTTAGTCAAAGATGACTTAACATATTTGACAAAACTCCGTTGACGCCACCCATTATTTATTTCCATACCCTTGGCTCTTTCTACAACTCTGTCAGAAGGCGGCCGGACTTGCACAACAATGTTGTTAGACATATAAACTTGTGCTACTTCAGTGTGAGTTAAAACCACACAATCTAAGAAATGAGTTCCAATATTGTAGTCTGTAATAAGCCTCATGCTGTATGCATTCCCCTTCCATTACAAAGCCATATAAAGGCTATGCTCAAGTTAGCAAAGCTCCTACACTACAGAGGTTTTCATGTAACTTTTGTCAATACGGAGTTCAACCACAGGCGCTTTCTTAAATCTTTAGGACCAAATTCTGTTGATGACTTCCCCGATTTTCGGTTTCAAACAATTCCAGATGGCCTTCCAGATTCAGAGGCTGATGCAACAACCCAAAACATCCCTTCGCTATGTGATTCCATGAGAAAAAATTTCTTGGCTCCATTTCGTAACCTCCTCTTGAAACTCAATGAAGCGGCGAGTTCCAACAACAGTGTTGGTCCTCCAGTGACTTCCATTGTTTCAGATGGTTTCATGCCTTTTGCCATCACAGCTGCTGAGGAACTTGGACTCCCTATCGCAGTGTTCTTCACTTCGGCTGCGGTCGGATTCATGGGCTGTAAGCAATACCCTACTTTGGTGGAAAAAGGACTTGCACCACTCAAAGGTCAGATATATAAATGCTAATGAAGCAACTGTTTGATTTTATGGTGAACTGGTTGTTCCTAAACAAATAATGAAATTTCGTAGACTTATTTAAGTGTTGCGTTGCAGATGAGAGTTATTTCACAAATGGTTTTCTGGATAAGGTCATAGATTGGATTCCAGGAGTAAAAGCTATACGTTTAAGGGATCTTCCGGCTTCCTTTCAAACTACTAATCCCAATGACATCAAGTTTAACTTCACCTTGGAAGCAGCTGTTGGAGTTCATAAAGCTTCAGCAGTTGTTGTTCATACTTTTGATGCGTTGGAGCCAGATGTTTTGGATGCTTTGTCATCTATGCTTCCACATGTTTACGCTGTTGGCCCTCTCCAGTTGCTTCTCAATCAGATACCAGAAGACCCTTTGGAGCCTATGGGTTATAGTCTGCGGAAAGAAGAAACAGAGTGCCTCGAATGGTTAAACGCCAAGGCGCCAAACTCTGTTGTTTATGTGAATTTTGGCAGTTTAGCGGTTGTCACGGCACAACATCTTATTGAGTTTGGTTGGGGACTTGCAAATAGCAAGCTTCCATTCTTTTGGGTAATAAGACCTGATTTGGTAGCTGGTGAATCGGCGATTTTTCCACACGAGTTTGTGGCTGAAACTATGGAAAGAGGTCTAATAACAAGTTGGTGCCCACAGGAGCAAGTCCTTAACCATCCATCAGTTGGAGGGTTTTTAACACACAGTGGGTGGAATTCAACCATTGAGAGTCTGTCTGCTGGAGTGCCTATGCTCTGTTGTCCCTTATTCGGCGAACAACGAACAAATTGTTTCTATACTTGTAGTGAATGGGGCATTGGCATGGAGATCAGTAAGGATGCCAAGAGAGACGATGTCGAGAAGATTGTCAAAGAGATGCTTGTGGGAGAGAAGGGTAAGAAAATGAAAAACAAGGCCATGGAGTTGAAGAAACTAGCAGAAAAGGCAACTGATCCACATGGCTCTTCATGGACCAACTTAGACAATTTAGTGAATCAAGTGCTATTAAGGAAAGGCTAGGTGTTGTCCCTGGCAACCTTTATTGGGCTTAACTTTGTTGTTATCGATGTTATTGTTGGTCTTAATTAACTTACAAAAATGTAGTGCTTAGAGGCTATTGTGTGTTGTCTAAAACAAACTATTCCTATAGGTAATACCACCTGTTAGATTGACTTCTTTTAGAGTGTATATGAAGTTACTGACCTGCGGTGGTTTTTATGGGATTTATGTTTAATTTATTATTGCCCACAACTATATTTTGGTTCATTCTTTATCTTTTTTGACAGAGTTGGTATAGTCTTTTCACCTCTTTTTAGTTGAGAGCTTCGTTAATAGGTGGAAGCCGGACTGTTCCAAACAATCCAAATGAATTGTTCCACTAATGAAAATACATAAACCCGGACCGGCTCGGGCTCATTACAGAAAAACAAGTCGAGTCCTAATCCACCAAAAATGAACCTGGCTCAACTTGCACCTTGTCACCCCCCCCCCCCTAATCCCAACATATGTCCAAGATCAACACATGATGTCACCAAGTATCCATATATCTAACATACCCCACCTCCGGGATATGTGTAAAGCACAGCTAACAATCCAAATTGCGTAGTAATTTTCGTATACTTTATGGCTGAATCTAACCTCCTCGTTAGACTGCCTACGTACCCTAAACAGGGATCAAGCCATTCGTAGTTTGTTCTTCACTATACTCGAACAATCATCACATAATTCACTATGTCTCAACATAAAACAACACTACAGGCATGTAACATCACTAGGAACATTCAACAAAGCGCAACATAATCTTTAGCCACATTGGTCAACGAGTCTAATCATAATCATAACAACTATATCCAACAGCATTCAATAATCACACCAAACAATAACATGTACAAAACATTGAAATGCGGGGCTAGAGCAACACAGTTCGGCCGAAGTCTACGTCTCTAAAGAATGGGATTAAAACCAAGGAACCAACAACTCAAATGATGCGATTTTGGTCCACTCAACGAAACCAAGAAACCAAAAGGGATTCTGGACCACTCAACAGAATCCAAACCAGGATACGATTTCGAACCACTCAGCGGAATCCAACTAAAATATGTCACCTACTGAAATGTCCCTAGTACCATTAATCCTCATCACCCCTGGTATGCGTATGGCGCCCCATCGCAGATTTACAAAGAAGAACCGTAAGCATAATCTCATCGTACATGCAGTGATCATCCATCGCGGATATAACAAGCATGACCACCCCTGAATACGTATGGTCCCTTATCGCGGATATACCAAGCAGAACCACATCCTAACTCTAGGTAGTAATCACTCATCACGGATATACCAAGCATGATCACTCCTAGAATACATATGGTCCCCGATCGCGGATAAACCAAGCACAACCATAAGCATAGTCTAATAACGTAGGCAATGATCACCCATCGCGAATATACCAAGTATGATCACCCTTATCAGTCCCCCATAGAGGATATACCAAGCACGATTGTATCATATAGCTCTAGGTAATGATCACCTATCGCAGATATACCAAGTATGATCACTCCTAGGATGTGGTCCCCCATCGTGGATATACTAAGCATAATCACCCCTGAAATACGTATGGTCCCCCTTGACGAATATACCAAGCAGGATGACATTCCAACTCTAGGTAGTGATCACCCATCGCGAATATACCAAGCATGATCACTCCTAGAATGCATCTGGTCCCTCATCGCGGATAAGCAAAACAGAACCATAGGCATAGTCTAATAACGTAGGTAGTGATCACCCATCGCGGATATACCGAGGATGATCACCCCTAACAATCCCCCTATCATGGATATACCAAGCATAACTGTCTAAGCATCACTGCTACCTGGTATAATCAGTTCAACACACAATCTACCCTTACCTCAATCCCTCTGATTTCCAAAGTAGGCACATGCACTATCAACTTCTCATGACCACTAACTATCTTGTCATACAAGCATAAAAGTTCTACATAAGACTTCTAATACGATTCTAGGTTCACATCATCATAAAAATAATCATACACATCATTCATATTATCAAGAATTTAAATATACAAATGCATGTCACAATAAGGCATTCCAATCACGTAAACCGAGGTAAGCATTAACTGGAATAGCTTACTAACCAAGATTGGTCTGCTAGGCTCTATTAGGTTTCTAGTCATACTAAACTCATCATTTACAAACGATTCGGAACATTTTATCCGAAAGTCAACCCTCGGTCGACATTGTCACTCGTAGGATCAACAATCCTACCTAACTCAGTTTGAAAGATCCGCCCACGAATCTCCAATCCACAACTTCCCAATAGTTTCATTAAGCATCTAGAACAAAATCCTAAAGTTTTGGAACGATTCAACGGTCAGATCTCCGTCAATCGATAAAATTACGTGGCGGCCGACATTTAATTTTACAAACTTAGGAAACCAATCTGGAAAGATCCATACATCAAATTCCTGATCCGTCAGCTCCTAATATCCTCAAATATTATGTACTATTACGTATTTATATTTAGTGCTGATCTAACGGTCAGATCGTTAATTCATATAATGTCCAAGTGGTGATCTCTATCAAAACTATAATCATACGATGAGATTTCATCAATCAAACATCACATATGGAATCAGGGTATCCAAATTAGTCTAGGAAGGGCAGGTGGGGTCTCGGCCCACACACCGCCGCACATGGCAATCGGCCGCCCCGTTTTGCCGGAAAATTTAACTATTTCCGAAAATTTCCAAATTTTATAGGCATGTAGATCTCAGTGAGAGGAGAAATTTTCATACCTGGGTCGAAATCCAATTCGGTTAGGAAACACCTGAAATTGCCCATGAACCGCCGGAACCCTAGAATTGGGTGTGCTTCAATTCGACCTCCATACTCGCTCGGACACCTCCACCATTGCTTGGGCTTAGTTTCTAAGGTTGAGGGGAGCCTATTGGTTGTGGTGCTCGGTCTGGTCGTGCGGGTCAAGGGGAACCCGGTTTTCCCCCTCACTTTCTCCTTCCCTCCTTTCCTTCCTTTCCCTTGTCTCTCATTCATCCATATCTCCCTCTTCTCTCCTAATCGGTTCATCCTTTTTTCTCTAATTGGGCAGCCAATGCCCTCCTCCCTCACTCTCCCACACCTCTCCTTTTTTTCCCCTCTTCTTCACTGCCATTAGGCAGCTTCTTTTTCTTTTCTTTTTTTTTCTTTTTTTTTTCTTCCCAGCCACTCATTGGCTTCCCTGCATTGAGTTTGATTGGTCAGCCCTCCCATAAGGTGGGAATTCACTACAAAAACATGAATCTGAATGCCCCGTAACTTTTCCATTATAATCTGGATTCAAAATCGGCTTTCACTTTTGCGCTCGTGGTTTCGAAATCTATTCGAAAACACTAATTGTGACCTCGAAAGGTCAACAAATTTTTAAGATTAATTACAAAAATTCAAACCCGATAACTATTCGATTTAATTCTCAAAATTTACGGAATTAAAATTAACTAATAAAGATAACGTAAACGTAAATTACAAATTTAAATTACGAGATACATAACGGATAGTGAAATTCCAGAGACGGGATTTCACACACCCACTTCTACTTGCAAGTGGTTTGTAGCTCAGTTAGTTAAGAGCATCTGTCCTTGCACCTGAGATTCTGGATTCGAATTTCCCTTCCCTGTAGTTTAATGTACATTATCCTATCATTTGTCAGAAAAAAAAATGAGAAAAAATGATAATGGTAAATAACAGTTAATTTGATAGTTAGATCGTATGTAGAGACGAGTAATGATATAACAATATTTTACAATAAGGGGTGAGAGAAATAAATTGATATCGAACTCAACATTCACAATATTTGAAACTAAAACCTTTTACTTATAAATGAATAAAAATAACATTATACTGTAATACAAAGTGCTATATGCATGCATTGTTTTCAGTACATCCTTCTATCGAAGCCAAATTGACTAAGCTGAAAACTACTGCTCATTTTATATCTAAAAACACAACTGTATGCAATCAAACATGATTAATCAAATCTCTAGCGCGAAGGAACATATTAGGCAATCATATATAATGGAAGAAAAAAAATTGGCAAAATACACATGTCGAATACACTAATTAATACAATGCTTAATGTGCCAAGGAAATGAAGCAAAAAGTGTGAAGGAAACAATTGCAAGGGCTCACATTTGGTCTGATTCAGATGTCCGTTCCCCTGCCGGTTACCGGCGAGACTAACGTTTCCATGTAAACCGCGACTTCCGACTGAGTCCCGACAGCAATGTTTCTAAACGTCTTTCCCTTCGGATTATACAACGCCAATATGTTTCGCTTGTAGTCCAACAAAACTTCATCATTCTCTAAAATGCACAGAGGCTTGAAAGATTCGTTGCGCTCGTCAGGTAGGATCCGATCCAAAGAAATTTTCAGGACTTTAGTCCAAGATTTTGCGACTCCGTACTCCTTCATCACCCATATCCGAAGATCCGTCTCCATCGAGTATGAATACACAAATAGACAATTTTTACCAACACCAACTCCCACAAAGACATAGTTATTGTTGCCAAGGTAGGGCAACGGCAACATCTCCTTAAATTTCTCCTCTGCTAAATCGAAAGACAAAATTCGCGAAGCAACCATACTAACTTCTACCCAATGTAGAGCTCCGTTTAAGAAGCAACCCTTCCCTTTCAAGTGAATATAATTGCCGTGATCATCATCAGCACTCCTCCTCCATGAATCGGATTTGAGTGAGAAAACTTGAATCGTGACTTCTTTAGAACCAAGTGTTGTTTTAGACGATCCTCGGATTACCTTGTAATCATCCGTGGTGGAATCATACCCGAATCCATAAATCAGCGAACCGGAATAAAGAGGTTTTGGTAATACCTTGGACTGCCCAGTACAAGGATTCCATATGATAATTTTGTTGCAGTTTACTTGTAGACATATCAAGCCGTTGCAGGAACCCACAATTCGTGTAAGAACAATATCCGGGATCCTCACTGGAAAATCAAGCTCTTTACCTGTAACACGAACATGAGAATCACTCTGCTGATCAGTCAATGCGACGTGGACAATGGAGTGGATACGCGTGGATGAGAAAAAGAGGGTGAAGGTTCTGTTGTTCATGCATGTGAGTACAGCGTGGCTGAGGTGCTTCGTAACGAAATGAGGATTGGAGATTAAAGCGCACCATGACTTGCATACACACCGAAATTGGAGTAAAGATCTGACTGGGAGCCTTGAGAGGATCTCGATAATAATGTCTTTGTAGTCAATGAGAGGTACTCGTTGACGGAGTTTACCATCAGAGGGGGGAGGTTGCTTCAGCTGCCGGGGGCTATTGGGGCCGTCCGCCGTGGTAGTGTTGCTTCCAGCTGCTGGCGGGAGTTTCGAAGTGGAGATTCTTGGAAAAAGGCGGTAAATACAAGAACAACACTCTGATTTTGTCATTGCAGAAAGCATTGTGTCGACAAGGTACTTCATGAACTATATATAAAAAATGGGAATGTCCGAATGAACCCACATATTTCATTACTACACCCAAGCTTTAAAAATAATTTTAATAAAAATTTTACTCTCTAAACTGTACAATTATAAAAAATTAAAACTAAAAAAAAAAAAGTTATAGACAAATCAAATTTCGTGAGATCGCTTAGGGTCTGTTTGGTATCCTATTAAAAAAATTCATTATTTCTCAAAACATTTCTTAAGAATATCTTTTGAAAACAATTTTCTTTAAAACTCAAAAACTTGTTTTGTATGAGATTTTAAAAATTTTAAATCTTAAAACTTAAACTAAACAAATAGATCCAAAGAGAGGGAGTCGAAGGGAGAAAGAAGAGAGAGGAGGAGAGAAAGTAAGAAAGGATCGGAAGAGAGAGAAAGAATAGAGAGGATTAGAGGAGATAGAGAGGAGTTGGAGGAGGAGAGAGAACGAAGAGAGGGGATTTGAGGAGAGGGAAAGAAGAGAGAGAAAAAAAAAGAGAAGGATAGAAGAAAAGAGAGAGAGAGAGAGAGAGAGAGAGAGATTCGCAGTGAGAGGGGAAGAGAGCGGGAAAAGAAAGGAGTGAGATTTAAATTTAAGTACTGTAAAAACTCACTTTTGGTGTTTTTAGAGAGTAGACTATTTTTAAGTTAGCTAGTCTTAAGTTCAGTTTTTTAAAATATTCTTGCCAAACAACTGTTTAATGACTAAAACTTGAAAAGTGTTTCTGAGTTGAAAAGTTTGATTCAAATAAAGTATTAAACAGGGCCCTAGCTTGTTTCTTCTTCGAAAGCTATGCACTTCTACCAGCTTTTCATTCAATTGCCTTCAAATTTTATTGGAAGTTCCTGTTGTAAACTAGACCAAACAATCAAGTAATAAATAAAACATACAACACGATTTAGAGTTCCTCCAATATAGGAGTACCTAACGGAAGCTTTATTGATTATTAACAAATACAAGAGAACTCATAAACAGAAAGCACTCTCACGTATACAAACTTATGCCACTCAAACTCACATACAAAATCTCTCCCAAAGCCATCTATTTATACAATAGATGTCGTGGGTTTTATAGAAATCCTATAGAATATAGGAAACCAAATCATAGACTAAAACCAAATCCAAAACAAACTAGAAAGTTGTACTCAATGATAACATGTGTCCAAGTTATCCCAGCCCTACACCTTTCCTAATTCTTGTTTTGGTTTAGGCACATGTTGATTTAATGCCAAATCCAACAATTTCCACCTTGGCATGAAATCCATACTGAGGCATCCAACATAACAGCTTCCGTTGCTCCACCATAATTGCAAGATCAAACTTGCTTCATCTGCACCAAATATAAACAGTGCTTGAACTTGGCTGCATTAACCACCTTTGTTAACATGTCAGCTGGGTTATCTTCTGTAGCAACCTTCTGGAGACGTATCTCATCTTCAGCTATCACTTCTCTCTAAGATGGTATCGTTTATCAATGTACTTAGTCCTTGGATGATGTACTTGGTACCTAGCCAAATAAATTGCACTTTGACTATCACAATATACCACCAACTTGTGTGGTTCCACACCTAAGTCTCCTAACAACCCAGAGTCCAGATTGCTTATTTGATGGCTTCAGAGATTGCCATGTATTCTGCTTCTGTGGTTGATATTTTGCCATTGTTCGTTGTAGTCTTGATACCTTAGTATCCATTTAGCAGCATTCCAATGCTCTCTTCCAGGATTAAACATGAACCTACTGACAATTGTAGCTACGTGTGTAATATCAGGACAAATGCATATCATACCGTACATTAATCCTCCAACCAAATTAACATATGGAACACCTTCCATCTTCATCTTTTCTTCATCTGTTTTGAAACATTTTTGCTGCTCAACTTAAAGTGAGAGGCTAATGGAGTTCTCACAAGCTTAGTGTCTTCTGTTACTCCAAACTTTTGTTCTCAAGATATTGCTTCTGAGAGAAGCACTCTAAACCTTTCTGTCAATCCCTTGTGATCTTCACTCCCAATATTTTATTGGCTTCACCGGGATCCTTCATTTCAAATTCCCTTTTCATTTGTCCTTTCAACTAGTCTATCTTTGTCGCCTACATAAATGAACCATCTTCAACCTTATGTGATAAACACAGCGATCATAGTGACTTTTTGTATAGTCTTGACCCTTCAAAAACTTGTCAAATCTTAAACACCACTGCCTGGACGACTGCTTCAAACTATAGAGAGATTTCTTAAGCTTTCAAACCAATCTTTATTTTTCTTTCTCTTGGTGCCCCTCTGTTGTCTCATATAAATCTCTTCGACCAAATTCATATGAAGGAATGTAGTTTTTACGTCTGGTTGTACTAACTCAAGGTTGAATTGTGCAACTAGGACAAGCAATATTTGAATGGAGGAGTGCTTAACCACAGGAGAAAATATCTCATTGTAATTATCCATTTCCTACTTCTGAGCATATCCTTTAGCCACTAACCTAGCTTTTGAATCTTACCAAGCTCTTGTCATCCATTCCATCCTTCTTTGCATAAACACACTTGCAACCTAGTGCTTTCTTTCCTTTAGACAGCTCCACCAATTCTCAAGTTTTGTTCTTGTGAAGAGGGAACATCTCATCATCTATTGCCTCACGACATAGACTCTCTTTTTCACTGTTTGATGCTTCTTCAAAGTTTGTGGGAATTTTAGCCTCAATTATAGCAGTGCATATACCATGCTCGCCATGCAATCCTTGTATTTGTAGGTAGGGATGTTTCCCTTTTTCCCTTCCTTTTGGCTATGCAATTATCTTGTGTCTTCAGTTCTTTTGGTGTTGTCTCTTCTTCATGAACACTCTCTTCAAATTCATGTTGATCTCCTGTCTTTCTTCTTCCACAACTTCTTCCCTTGGCTTTGAGTTCATGATGACTTGTTCCTCAAGCTCTAACATTTGAACATCTTCTTTTAACTTCATGTAACTTTCATTAAACATCACGTCTTTGCTAACTATAATCTTATTCAACTCAGGACACCAAAGTCTAAAACCTTTCACATTACTATTAAATCCCATAAATACAACTTTCTTTGCTCGTGGATCCAATTTATTTTCCTTCACATGAATGTGAGCACTGCATCCAAAAAAATCAAAGTTTATCGTAATCCTGAGCTGGTTCTCCAAACCACAATTCAATTGGTATTTTTGGCTTTAATGTAGCAGATGGCAATCAGTTCAAAATACGACATGCATAGGTTAGAGCTTCTACCCAAAATCTCTTCGGCAACTTAACTTGAGACACCAAATAACGAACCTTCTCGAGCAAAGTTCTATTTAGTCTCTTAGCAATCCCATTATGTTGTGGAGTATGTCTGACGTTGAAATGGCAAGTGATTCCTTACTTCCTTCTTTCTTATATAGAACACTCACAATGATTTTTACACAAACATGCTTGTAGTTCTGCTAAAATTTTTGTATTCTTACAACTTAATTTCCTTTTGAGAGATGGAAGATCTAACCATTCTATGGGGTTCTTCTTCCTAAGAGCCATTTTGAGAGATGAAAAACCAGTGACACCATTGTATGGGGTTCTTCCTAAGAGTCATTTTGAGAGATGAAAGACCAGTGACACCGTTATAAACAAAAAAGACTTGTTTTCATTATTAATTGAACTTAGACATGGCTACTTAGTCAAAGGGCTTGGATTTCATCTCTCTACCATTGAAGAAGGCAAGAACAATCTCAACTCTTCAGTTTTCATAAGCACTTAGACTCCCAAAGATTGCATTAGGAACTGCGGCAATGACCACACACACAACCATAACTAAATTTAATCTTAAGCCTAAAATGAATTTAGTTTAAAAGCAGAAGATGCAATTCAAAGGAACATACGAATAGAAACAGACACAAACTATAAGTGATGCAACCTTTGAATGTAGACATCTCTGCACGAATAAAACTTACAGCCTTCAAGTTCGTTAAGGTCTTGTGAACTAAAAACATTTTAATCAAACATCAAGCAGAAAGAAGGCACATAAATATAAGAAACTCTACAATCACCAAATTCTTGTTCATAAACCCTAAAAAAAATTTAAATCAAATGGAAAAAACTTGCATAAACCAATTCATGCATTAGTTGGAAGATTCAAAACTTCAATATGCATTGGTAGAAAAAGTTTGTTTTTCTCTTAGAAAGCGTTTTAAGGTTTTAACATAAGATAAAGATTGTGTGGGTTTATTGATAAATTTTAGTTTTATTAAATTTTGGGAGCTGACGGGGTTTAAACCCATGTCGTGGTGCAAGGGTAACACTTCTCTCCATTACTGTGGTAAATGGCCACTTGCTAGAGTGAGATTATATGAATTCATAAAATTTTCCAACATCACTTTGTACTCCGATTCAGAGGTATTCTTCATCACTTGTAAATGAAAGGTCTTAGAATTGATTCTCGCCAAAAACGAATTTGTGCCACATTATTGCTATCCTCATTGTGAGGTTTAGCACACTCATCCACCCTCTAGTGTACATAATATTGTTTGTTTTAAAAAAAAAAAAAATTCCCAACAAAAAGTTGACTACCCTCAAGTTTGTTTTTTTTTTTTATCAACTATGTAAAAGAAAACAGTAAATTTTAGCAATAGTTCCTTAACTTTAATCAAATTGGATCAATGATCTCTCAACTAAAAATCTATTACCATTCGTTCTTTAACTCATCAAAGTGTATAGTTATGGTCATTTTCAGTCAACTTCGTCAGAATTTTGTCAAAATAAGTTATGTTAGAAAGAACATTACTACAATTGGGTTAAACTTGAGAGACTATTTCTCAAATTAGGTTAATGTGGAAAGACAATTTCTCCATTTGAATTCAAGTTGATGGACCATTAGTAATGAATTTTTAGTTAAGAGACTATAGTTGCATGTTTTGATGAGTTGATGAACCAATGATAATGAATTTTTTATTAAAAGATCATTACTTCAATTGAATTAAAGTTAATGGACCATTACTACAATTTATTCTAAAAGAAAATGACCCTAGAAATCTTGAAGAAATTAAAATAGTTAAGGAAGGCGCGAGCTCAGGAGAAGACTAAGTTAGACGCGCGCGCACCATAACCCAACTCAGAACTATAAAAGCAGCGGAGTCCAACAGCTACGATTCTCCAGACTTTGGTCTTCGGTCTTCCGGAGCGCAAAATTTGGGCGACTCATTAAAAAAAAATCTACTGGTACGCCTCCCTCCATCCTTCAATTCCAATTAAATCCGATCCTCTCTCCTCTCCCTCTCTAAAAAAGCACCTTGATTTTGATTTGATTGGAATCATTGAATCCAAGTAAGTTTTTGATGCTTCAAAAGTTGAAATTTTTGAAAATGATGCAGGATTTGTGTAACTTTATCGGTTGTTGTTGGTGAAAATCGCGGTAAAAAATGGGGGTTAAACAAGCGTTAAAGAGCCTGGATGCGTTTCCTCGGGCGGAGGAGCACTTGCTGCAGAAAACACAATCGGGGGCACTCGGTAATTCTTCAGATTTTCGTCTTGGTTTTGTATTTGGGTTTTTTGTGAGTTGTGTTTTGGATTGGAAATTTATTGGCGTTTTTATTTTATTTTTTTATTTTGTAGTTTCTGTTGTTGGGCTGCTTATAATGGCGACATTGTTTGTGCACGAGCTTAGATATTATCTCACTACATATACCGTCCATCAGGTTCGAATTTCGAATGCATTGCTTTTGTTTTTGGGGGATTTTGTAAGGTAAATAAGTGGGTAATGAATTGAAAGAAATGTCATTGCCAAGAGATTGTAAGTTGTCTAATTGAAAAAGTTGTGTTTTTGGCAGATGTCTGTAGACTTGAAGCGCGGAGAGACTCTTCCGATTCACATAAATATGACATTTCCAGCTTTACCTTGTGATGGTTAGCATGTTTTTTTTTTTTTTTTTTTTTTTTTTTTTTTTTCTCTTGCTATTTAAGTGAATGTCGATTTCTTTGTAGGCTAATATGTTCATCATTTGGTAGCTTTGTGTGATGATAATCTTCGGTTTTCAACGTTTGATTGCAGTCTTGAGTGTTGATGCAGTCGATATGTCAGGCAAGCATGAAGTAGATCTTGATACAAACATATGGAAAGTAAGAGACTTTATTGATTCTTATGTATTTTCCTTTTCTTGATATTGGGGTGCAATGTGATATGGTGTTTCATGTCAAAAAGTAAAGAACTGCATTTGTACAATGATAGAAAAAGTGTTATATCTGTTTAAACTTTTATGAATGTATTACAAAGGTTTTGGCTTCTAAGTCTTATCTTCACGTTTGTCATACACATGCTGCACATTGTTTGTTAGGTACCAATTTAACTGTTCAAGTATGAGACTTTGATTCAAGCGAACATAATTCGTTTAACCTGCACCACTTCATATGGGATTCTTTGGATCTTCCTTTACTTAGTGCTTTCTCAAGCCTTTTTTCTGGTGATTCTTTGCTGGGCCATCATCGGTTGGTAGTGATGACTATTTTTGTTCTTTCCTTTGATCCACTGTCTTAAATTTCATTTAGCTATTAGACTACCTTTACCCATGCATTTATATAGTAAAATTTAGTTTTCAAAATTGGCAACTTGTGATCTGTCTCTGTCCTTCCCTTCTCTCATAGTTATTCTCCTAACCAGTTTAGAGTGGCTGCAGCTTCGCCTGAACAGTCATGGACACATCATCGGCACTGAATATGTGTCTGACCTTGTTGAAAAGGAGCATTCTCACAAGCACGGTAACATCTGTGTTGCATTGCATATCACATTTTGTTATGATTGTATGTCTTGCTTTTTAGATTTTCGTTTTCTGATAAAGAACCTTGGCCAGATGACGGCAAAGATCATCATGACGATAAGGACAAGGAAGTTTATCCACAAGGAGCTTTTGATCAAGCTGCAGAAGATCTTATCAAGAGGGTAAAGCATGCAATAGCAAATGGAGAAGGATGCCGGGTATATTCATAACACAGATCTCCATTTTTTGTACTAATGAACTGCACTTGCTCCTTCTGATATTGCATATATCTGATATAAAATTTTGCTGCAGGTTTTTGGTGTTTTAGATGTCCAAAGGGTTGCTGGAAACTTTCATATATCAGTTCATGGGTTAAACATTTTTGCTGCGCAAATGGTTAGTTTGCCTTAATATCTTGTTTTCTTCTCCCTACAATTTCTTTCCATTTTGTGGTGAAAGAATTCCATGTGTTCTAGAACATGCAGAGTGATGTGCCTGGTCTGAAGTACTTATGGTTGATCCAAATTATCGTCCCCTGAATGAAAATTTTGATAAAATTTGGTTTTTGGCATTTTGAACTGCCAAACCATAGGATCGGTTCATTTTGACTTGATAAACTCTTGTTTAAGTCCTATTAGATATCTTTAATTTTTTTCAACTTTTTGGGTTTCGAAATGATATGGGGATTGAAGGTGCTTGAGTAAACTTATCCGTCTCAATTTTGTATCATGGGGGTGCTTTGTGGATCAGTATTGTGCCAACTAGCTTTTTTTCCTATAGCATATCTTTAAAGCTTGCTACTCTAGTTTATTACAGCTTCCAACTAACTGTTTCTGTGCAGATTTTTGAAGGATCTAGAAATGTAAATGTAAGCCACATCATACATGACTTGTCGTTTGGCCCAAAATATCCAGGAATTCACAACCCACTTGATGGGACAGACCGAATTTTGCATGACACAAGTGGCACATTCAAATATTATATAAAGGTTTCAAACTTGAACTTCATCTGGGTTAATATAAAGCTATTTGGTAGATCTAAATATCTGGTATCTGCAATATACACTGGCCTATTTCATGCACGTCTGTGCAAGAATGCTTGCTTGAGTCTAAGCCTTAAAATGAACGCTATTTTTTCTTTCCCTTCTGTTACTTCTGGAAGATAAAGTAGTTGTCCCATATTTTAACTCAGATAGGTGAGATTCAAAGCAAGAAAGTTTCCCGGCTAGGAAGAGACTTGCATCCAAAAAGGCATACTAGCCAAGAACTTGTCTTTCCCATCAAGAATTTGTACTGTTTCTTTCATTAAGTGGTTTGCAATACTTTACTAATGCCGAAATACATTGAGTAATGGTATTCGTTACCTTTTTCTCGAATTAATAATTATGTCTCTGTTCAGAAATGGATACCTGAATTGATTTTATCACAATAATTATACCTAACGTCTATAAGAAAGTTCTACACTTCCCCGGGGCTGTATCCTGTCAGTTCTTCTGCCTCAACAGTGAGGCATGACATGCGTACTCCTTACCTTTAGAATAAAAAAGTCAATCAAACATGTGTGGCAATGTCATTACCAACCAAATATTAGTTATTTGATCTGATTTTTGTATTGTTAATTGGTTAGTTCCTTATCAAAGTGTAATGGGAGTTTTGCTTCATTTGTCAGTTGGCGTTTTGATATAGTTCAGCACCATAAGTCGTGAACGTGAAGAGGATTCAGAGGATTCGTTTTTAGAAATATTAAGCATCTGTCTTCAAACTAATGTTTTCAAACGATCCAATTGCTAGGAAAAGAAAACCAGAAGGATTTGTTTCATGTTCTGATATATTCTTTATAGACGGTTTTCGTGAATAAATTAGCAAGCTTGATGATCTATGCTGAAAATGTTTGCTTTCGTTGCCGTGCAGATTGTTCCAACTGAATATAGGTATATCTCAAAAGAAGTTTTGCCAACCAACCAATTCTCTGTCACAGAATATTTCTCTCCTATGAAGCAGTTTGATAGGACATGGCCAGGTTGGTTATAGGAAGTTTATTTGTCTGTCCCTTTTATTGAGTTCATGGTGTTAATTATCGACCCTGTTTGTTTGTGTCCAGCTGTATACTTCCTGTATGATCTCTCACCAATTACTGTAACTATCAAAGAAGAACGCCGCAGTTTTCTCCATTTCATCACTCGGCTTTGTGCTGTATTGGGCGGTACCTTTGCTTTGACAGGTTTGTGTTTTTTGCTCATTCTGTATCATTTTATTCAAGTCAACATTATCAAAATATACCGTGGATTTGGAACTTCCGTTTCTGCTTATTGAAGTTCCAACTAATCGATCTGCTCTACGTCAGAGTCTAGGCCATCAAAGTTGAAGCTTCCATTTGTACCATATTTTGTTGCAGATGGGAGGGTCTTTTTTCATTAATTACCCATTCCATTTAACTCTGTTATTCCTTCTCTTGCATCAGGACTGCTAGACCGATGGATGTACAGGTTTGTTGAAGCATTGATGGCCAAACCACATGCTAGAAGTGTACTGCGATAAACTCTGGGAGTCTGCTAATACAATTTACTCAAGCGCATCTCCAGATGGACACTAACGTTTCCCGGTTAGCAAGTGACATTGGATGTAAAACGGAGGTGAGAGCTGAAATGTGCATTACTGCTCATGTAACTCACTTTTTTGCTCCCCCTCTTAGTGGTGATGACCAATATGTGAATACATTGGCATCTCTTTATACATGTTATTATTATTATAGTTTTTGATCTGCCGGAGGGGAACTCATGGTTGTTGTAGCTAGATTGATACACGCAGGATTCTTTACAGATTCCTTCAATTTATGTAGTTTCGATTTAGGCACTGTTCAAATTTTGCTGAGATGTTATGAGCAGTTCTAAGCTCGTGCTATTAACTTTTTGTAGAAAAAATATCTCGTTCCATTTATCAAAATCTTGCACTCTATGGGAATTATCTTCAATTGAATTCTGCTAACAATCGAGGGCGGTGATGTGTGTGATGAGTTACCGTCGTTACCAAAGACGGTATCGGCGGTTACTCGTTTTTAAGAATGTTCAAACTTATAAGTTAATGTGATGGGCAAACCTGGGCCGACCTGCTTCGCGCCAAGGCCTATTTACTTATGTCAACTTCTGTAACAAGCGTCATTTTTGTCCTAATTACACTTCTGAAAACCTCTACCTAGCTCTCCTAAAGTTTTGCATAGACGTTACATGGTTGACCACCGACGTGATTAGGTTCTAGGCATTTGAAAATAAAAGGCATTTGAAAATAAAAGAGCGCTTATATTGCTTAGACGTCTTGCCTAGTAAGCCTAGGAGCCCGCCTAGCACACCTAGACCTTCCTAGGTTGACACTACTCGAGTCAACACTCATTATATGATTGTTCCTTATATTTTCAATATATTTTAATACTTTATAATATATATGTTATTTTTATTTTGCAATTTATATATCCCAATACAATTATGTATTTTTTTTAAATATAAATAGGCATTTAATTATACAATATAAAATAACTTGCTTACATCTCCCTAGCCTGCCTACGTCCCAACCCACCACCCAAGTAGCGTCTAGTGTCTTTTAAAACCTTATTCCTCATTCGTACACACTAAAAATTTAAAGACCAACTTGTCAGGAAAAATAATTTGGACGACTAAAGTGAAACAACCCCAAAAGCGTAAACCCTGCTTGCGCAAGGGGCACAGACTTTGCAAAACCCTTACAAGAAAGCTTCGTTCCTTAAAAGGACAGAGACAAGATGAGAAGATAAACTTTGTAAATTTCTCGTCGCTACCGTCAAGATTTGATGGTCCATCAAGACAGGGCATTTCACTTTCTCTTTGGCAGGGAGTACCTCGTTGTGCCCGAGATGTTTCCGCTTACAATAATGTTCGTAAAGGAGTCGAGCACAAAGGCAGGTGAATACAACATACCATCAGGTCTGCCTTTCCTAAGAATCTGAGTATTTCTACAACATTCCTCTTGTTAGGTTACTTGCCATTTGAGTCTCTGATTCCCGATCGTATAACCTTTAAAATCTGCAAAAAGTTCAAATAAAACAAGCAATCATATTAAAAGTAAATACAGATTTTACATGGCTGGCAAGGAAAAGAGAAGGCCTTATTAAATGTTAATGTGCATGGGAAAAAAGGAATGATCTTCAGTATACAGAGCTCAAATTTACCTATCAAAGAAGCCAAAATTGCTCAATCTTTATGAACTATGCGCCCTGTCTAACTTCTAGCTGCCTGGAACCATCAGTATTTAGATCTCCGTCTAACTGTTGCAGCTGTTGCTCCTGTTGGTGTTGACGATGCTCTTCTTCTTGCTGCTGCAGCTGTCGTTGTAGTTGCTGGTACTGATTATGTGAATCTTCCATCAATTGTTGCCGTCGTTGTTGCTGGTATTGGCGTTGATATTGCTCTTCTTGCTGCTGCCACTGCTGGTGCTGTTGCCGGTGCTGCTGCAGTTGTAGTTCATGCCGATGCAATGCATTGCTAGTGTGTTGATGGGAAGATTGCAGTTGTCTGCTGGTTTTCCATCTAAGATACTCCACCAGAAGGGAATTTGTGCTGATTGCAATCCCAAACCCAGTGAATGAGGAAAGTAGAACCGAGAGAACTGGATTTACATTAAGCTGCCGGTGAGTGAACATGAGAAGCTGCATCAGAGACCAATAGAATACGAAGAACAAGGAAAAGAAAGGAACACGTGGGGTCTATAAATTCTTGAAAGAAATCGGTTCTGCTTACAACAGTATAAAATATGTGAGCAAACAGGATCACAATGGCAAACTGGAAGGAGGCATAAGCCCATATGTAGCTCCTGCTCACTGCCACCATCATGTATAATCAGGTAGCGTATTTCAACTATAATTCATGAAAAAATAGAATGCTCCACCTATTTGAAGCAAAAATAGAGCTTGAAAGGGGGCGGAATGAGAGAGTAGGAAACATCATGACTCATGAGTTGCTTAGTAAAGGACCACTCTGGTCGTTTCATTGAAAGAAAAAAAAGCCGTTATAGAAAATAGTTCCTTAGGATAATATTTTTCTCACGTCTCAAAATTCCTGATTTTCCTCCTTTATTCTTTCAATTGTCCAAAATGAACTCCTAGGGTACTTTTTATCCAGTGTACTTTTATGTTTTTTAAGATTTGATGTTCCTTTTTGTCCCCTCTTAACTTTCGAGGCCATATCGGATTGACAATATAAAATTCAAGTTGGCAATAGATGCCACAACTTTATTCTTAAAAGGGTGCAGATAAATATTACCTAATTAAAGCTTGATATGACAAAGCTTCCATTTCTTACTAAAGAGAACGGATTTAAATTAGTAACTTCACAGATGGGTTGGGGAAAATAATTGAGCTGTATGGCAGTATCTTTTATGAAATGAACGGACAGAAAACTAAAAACATACTGATAGTAAAAGGAAGAAAAAACTTACCCATTGTGGAAGCAATCATGGATGAAAGGAGACCTAAAACACAAGAGAAGGGTAAAGAAATGGCAAGAGCACGAGGGCCCAAGTCAGATACCTGTTCAGAATGAAAAAAGAAAATGTCACAAGTAAAATGTTCATACAAATGTTTAAACAACCACCATAGATGTAGAAACCGCAACTGGTAAGTTGTTGAGGTTAAGAAAATTTCTAAAATGCACTGCCATGTTGCCTCCCGTAAGTTATGTTTGTTAAATTATTAAATCTTGACAAAATCAGGCTCTGATAAGGACAATATGAAGTATGATTGAAACTGAGGTGACTTTCAGAATCTAGTCGAATTTTCTCTTTGCCAGCAAGAGTGAGCGTACAACCCTAATTATGATTCTATTAATGAAGAGCTTGAGTTTATAGTAAAAAAGCATAAAACATACCAGAAGTTGCTCCAGAAAGCAGAAATACGCGAGCATGCTGATCAGGACAAGAATTGGTATATCCTGCCAGACCCTGTCATGCATGGAACAAGGAAAAATCCAAAATCAAACTCAGAATGGTAATAGCTCAAGTGTCAACAAAGAGCATGATACCAAAAGTTCCTAGAAAATGTGCCAAGTGATATGTTTGACTCATTTTTTTTTTTTTCTATGCGCTTAACAGGAGTTGTAGAAGACGTGTGAAAATCCATTTGATCAGAAGAGTAACTCATATTAAAAGTGAAAATGAAGAACATAACAAAAAGAAACAAAACATGGTGAATTAACGGAGCATAGTTTAGTCAGCCATCAAGTAACCAGAATTACTAACATATCAATGTGATGATATCTATGAACATTTCATAGATACAACAGCATAACAGCTGTCTTCTCTCTTCGTTTTTACTTGGGAGGGAGGTGGTTGTGTGGTAGTTTCTCTTTTAGCAGAGACATTTTATGCGGTGAACAGACCACATGCATTTCTTTTAAATTTGGAAACATGGAGCCTTAGGACTCTTTTACAATGAGTCATAACTATGATGCCATGCTGGGAATGTGGGATCATTATGAACGTCAGAAAAGTTGGGACTTGCCTGTAACGAGGAACTTCCCTCTGCTCCATTATTGTTGGTGGTCGTCTAGTAACAGTTTGAGGATTGTGTATTTTGAGTAGTGTTACAGGTAAGTTTCGGACATCCTGCTTGCAGACATCACAGGTCTTGTTTCCTTTAATACTAAACCACTTTACTGCACAGTCTTTGTGAGCAAGCGCCAGCTCTCCTTTGCAGCTGCATTCCATTTTAAGAGAATCACCACCTTCTGCGAGCTCAACCAAACAAATCCTGCAAACTGCTTCTTCTTCGGGAATATCCTCACCAGAATCTTCAGTAGCTGAAGGCCAGTTATCATTCATAAATTACAGTTGTTTATATGTCTTAGATAATACACAAATTTAAGAAGCACTCAAAGTGGGCTTAGTAATGCATGTGGATATCGTAGTGGATAGGGTGTTGAGTTTCCACCCATGCGTCTCGGGTTCAAAACTTTCTCCTCCCCTAAATTTTGTAATAGTTTCGAATCCTCCCCTTCCCTTAATAATAATAAATTAAAAAAAAAAGTGGGAAAAGTAAATAATAAATCTGTAAGAATTTGATAAAAGTTAATGGTTCAAACTTCAACCGAGCAAATTTGAAAACCTTGGCTCTGAATTTTTCTTATTTGAAAACTACGAATGGCATTCCCAGTTGCAAGTGAAGGAACATAAACCAATAGAAAGTCTATTGGAGTATAATATGTACTTCCGGAGTTTTAACACCCGTAGCAGAGGTTTGTGAATATTCTCTCATTCTCTCACTAGCCAAATTTTGACACCCGTAGGAGTATCTATGCAGTAATCATGCCTGTAGGAGAGGTTCTTGAATATGCTCATTCTTCCTTCCAGCATGATTATTGCATGTAATACTCGAACAAAAGTATATTAACCATATATGCTCAATCTCCTAGAAGCCAAAATTTTCAAATTCTTTTCATGACAAGAGGTAGCATTTACCAGTTTCCAGTGCTGGGTCAGCATTTGGTGAGGCACCCACAACTGCTGAAGGACGTGGAGTTGCTGAAATTACACGGATCATGCCTCCAGAATCCATCCGCCTTAAACTTCTGCCTGTAATATTTACTGGAACTGAGAATGAGCGGGACATATGATGCTTAGCTTCAATTCTCTGAAACAAAATTCATTTGTAGTGTGACACAAGAATTTCTAAACTGGGCACTGGTACATGCAAACGGTAAATTAGAATCACTTACAGGATAATCAGAATGACTCTCCATATGTCTTCCCTGCCCAGTCTCAGAACCCAGATTTGCACTTGGTGTAACTGGTAAAGAATGTGTCCCTTTCATTGATGTAGAGAAGAAAACCTTATTAAGGGAGAAAGACCGTGAAGTAGAAGGCTTTTCCAAAGGACTATCTGATGGGGGAGTGTCCGGTACAATGAGAATGGTCTTCTCACCATCCAGGGGCAAATTTTTCACCCTAAAGCTTTTTTGAGGAAACAGATTTTTCACCGTTGATTTGATCTTAGCTGAATGTGGCCTAGGCGGCAGTCCAACTCTACTAGAACTTGGACTTGGCGCAGAGGGAATATCAATTCTCGTAAAAGTGGACAAACTACTTTCCAGTGTCCTTGCCGGTATTTGCAATGAGGAAAGGTTTGGTCGTCTAGACTGTTGAACCAACAAGGTTTCTTCATTCTTTAACTTTTGATCATGAATCTGCAAAACCTTCAAACGATTCCATCACTATGCAATTCAACAATGAGATCGAAAATCAGAAATGTTATAGTGTCCAATCACTTCACCATAAGTAAATACATGGACAACAACTAAAATTAAAAACTTTATATGATTATATCCACATCTGAACTGTCGAGAAACCGAAGTCCGATATGCTAAAAACAAGAAAGCAATGTAATTAGTGCATATAAGTATATAACTCAAAGTGGTTTTCACTAATGGACGTCATGGAAACCAAATTTCAGCAACAAAGAACCAAAAAAAAAATCATCTTTTGAGAATAACCCTGTTAAAGTTATCATTTTCCAATTCAGAGTAACTAGACAAAAGCAAATACTAACACTTTGTTTGGTTACCCAGAAAAAGCAGGAAACAAACAGAAAATATCAAAACTTTACTTCTGAAACTACTACAGAGTAAAATCTGGGGCAAAAACTCACCTGGGACTGATCGGAGGAGCTCTCCAAAGTCAATTCCTCACCCTGCGAAAGCTCGGAAGCTGAATTCTCCGTCATAACCAGAGAACTTTACCAAAAATGGAACCCAAAAAACCCTAATTTGGAAAACTGAGAGTCTGCTTTCAGCTGGCAGTCACCAAAATTGAGCATAAATTGAAAAGCATAGAAAACAGTGGCAATGACGGAGACAACAAATTGTGATCGGACATGAATCAAAATTATCAAATATTAAATCAGATTTTGTTCCTTTTGAATTTGGGAACTTTTAAATCGTTTTTGTCTTTATAATCCCCGCCAACGTAATCAGCGTGCTCAATGCTGGTGGATTCTCTTATCTGACTTTACCTTTGCTTCTGCTTTACTTTACTACCTGATTTGTTTAGTTATTAATTAAGCATGATTAGCTGCTTTAATTTAACTTGTTAGTACAAACAAAGGCTTAGGACAAAAAGGATGACACATCAAATAGCTTTTTATGGGGTCCTGTTTTGAGTTTTAAATTAGAAATGTTTTAAGTTTTTTTTTTTTTTTTGAAGAAAAAATATTACCTACACTAGAGAAGGAGGTGGGCTTAGCTCCATAATAGGCTAGCAATATGTGGCTTAACATCGTCTTTAGCAAGAATCGAAACCTAAGACATTTCACTTACAAGTGAATAGAAATATCACTATACTGTAATACTAAGTAGTGAAATGTTTTAAGTTTTAAATTAGATATGCTTACTTTTTTATTTGAAATAAGTCTTTTCAGCTTTTCATTTTGGTTTTTGGATAATTTGGTTTCTAAGTTTGTCATTTTGATCTTTCAATGAAAAATTATTAATATTTTCGTTAAATTGTTATATGAATGATTACGTGACCACCTTTTGAAGGGTATTTTTGTCAAACTAACTCATTCACTTAACGAGCACAGTAACAATTTTTTTACGAAATGACTAAAATATTTTACAATGGATAAACTCAAAAACTCCTTCTATCAATTTTCATATTATATTCGATTGTCTGGTAAAGTGAAAATTAAATTATTACTTATCAAAGATTTCTCTACGTCATATTAAATTAGAGTTTGAGTTTGAAGAGGGGAAGGAATCATCGAAACAAGCGTTTCCTTTAAAAAAAGATCATATTAAATTGTACAAAGAAATGAATTCTATTATTTGGTTGATAAGAAATAAAAGAAATGTTAAAGAAACTTTTTCAAAAGTAAAACTCTTCATGAATTTTTTGCTACCTTTTATCTTTTACACAATATTTTATAATGTTAACATGAGAATTAACGTTAAACTGTGAGGTGACAGAGAATCCATAAAGAGTCCCACTTTGAGAGAATCTCTTTAACATTTCTCTCTATGAATATGAGTATAACTAACGTGAGTTTAAGTTCTATTAAAGAAACGAGAGTGGTTTAGAATAGTTTATTGTCTTATTAAAAAATAAATTGTTGATTAGCAATTTCTTTAAGAGAGTTTAGGCTTAATAATGAAGAGTTCTCAAAATATGTGCCCCACTCGAAATAAGGCTAGATTTAGTTTTTAATAAAATGTATTCTAAATTGTTCTAATTTACGTTAACAGACGTGAACCTTGATATAATAGACGTACAAAATGCCATTGGCAAACTGAGTTAAACCGTATATGAAGACTATATTATTTTTTTTATTTTTTATTTTTGAACAAACGATATTATCTAGATTAAAGATGAGAGAATGAGTTTAACCTTATAATGGACTAGCAATAATATTGTTCAACTTCTTCTTCAGACGAAAATCGAATATAAAACCTTTCACTTATAAGTGAACATGAATACTAATATATCGTAATAGTAAATGGCTGCAGGCTACATTAATTAGATTTTACTAAAAAATCGTTTATTCGTCAAAGAAACTCATGCAAAATTCTTCGGCCCACGGGTTCATAAAGTAGAGGCCCAGCCCATGTAAGTTGGATACAAACCCAGGCTTTCTAGCCCGCTCCAAAAAATTCGGGTCAGAGTCGGTACTCCTCCGAAACCCGGTTCACACATTCACGTCGATCCTAGATCGACCCATTTTACAGCGCCATTGCTGAATCAAAAGCAAAGCGAGAGAGAGAGAGAGAAGAGAGAGAATCCACTCTCCAAATTCTCAGATCTCCTCCTTCCAACTGTTTCTTCCCATCCATTACTCCAACGCAACGAGCTCGAGCTTAATTTGGCAGCCATGGATAAGTCAAGCGCTTTGGAATACATCAACCAGATGTTCCCCACAGGTATGTGTCTCTCCTCCCTCTCTCTCTCTCTCTCTCTCTCTCTCTATGTGTGTGTGTGTATATATGCGTATATGTATCTGTTTGTGTTGTATAAGCAGAATGTGTAGGTGTTGAACTTACTTTTTGAATGCTTTGAATTGTGCAAACAGAGGCGTCTTTATCTGGTGTGGAGCCGCTAATGCAAAAGATACACGGTGAGATTCGGCGTGTAGATGCTGGAATTTTAGCCGCTGTTCGCCAGCAGGTCGTCGCCTTTGCCTTTTGAGCTCTGAGCTCACAACTGCAATTGCACGTTTTTTTTTTTATTTTTTATCTAGTTTTGTAGTTTTTTATGGATTGGCTGGTGTGGTTTTTCAGAGCAATTCGGGCATGAAAGCAAAAGAAGATCTTGCTGCCGCTACACGTGCCGTGGAGGTCTGTTCTTAAACTCGGTTCATAAGCATTGATGTAATTTGCAGAATAAAAGGGTTGTAAATGGATTTTCTTTGGCTTTTAGTTTTTAGTTTGCTGTTTTTGTTTTGTTTTATTTATTTACTTTGTGATGCTCTAAGGCAGGAACTCATGTATAAAATCCGTGAAATTAAAACGAAAGCTGAGCAAAGCGAGACAATGGTTCAAGAAATATGTAGGGATATTAAGAAGTTAGACTCTGCAAAGAAGCATATAACAACGACGATTACTGCTCTTCATCGCCTAACCATGCTCGGTTAGTTCCTCGTTTATGATTTTTACAGTGACGATTGATCAAGATTTATAGATCAACTGTTTGACCCTGATTAGAAACTGATGATGAATGCCTTTATATTATTCTCATGGGAGTGCACTTGGTTTTTTTTTTTTTTTTTTTGGTAACATGGCAGTCTCTGCTGTTGAGCAGCTTCAAGTACTGGCTTCGAAACGACACTATAAAGAGGCAGCCACACAGTTGGAGGTAAGGTATCTCCTAGTATACAGTGTCATTTTACTGTAGATAAAACAGGAGCTTACTTTGTGACTCCTTTTGTTTGATGTTCTCAATTATGCTTTGGTCTTTTGTAGCATCTGATTATTGGTACACTGTTTAAGCATTTGGAAGATCCTCATAAGAAGTGCATTTTTTGGATGCATTCTGTGTTATTTTCCTTTTGTAATATCTGTGGGAATAGAATAGTATTCTTCGTGATACGAACTTTTGCATTATACAAAGATGATTGAAAAGTAACTGCTAGTTTTAGAAGATTAGTGTTATATGAATTTTGAGAAAGTGCTTCATTTTGATTCGAGTTTATGATGTGTATCAGGCAGTTAACCAGTTATGTAGCCATTTTGAAGCTTATCGGGACATTCCGAAAATCATGGAGCTGAGGGAAAAATTTAAGAATATCAAACAAATACTAAAGTCGCACGTGTTTTCTGATTTCTCAAGGTATGTGTTTAAAATAATATGCAGTGCTTTATATACAAATTAATGTTTAAGCAGACCATTAAAAGATAGATCATTGAACAACTATTGATACTAGGTTTTGGGGTTTACTAATTATAGCATTTGGTCATATTCTTTATTCTTTGTTAGGATGTGTGTGCCTAGAACTATATAATGGAGTTGTTTGTGTATGACTATTAGTTAAACTGCTGCAACTATAATGTTTTTGCTGTCTTTGACTCTTTAGTATCCTTAGTATCTTCTCTATTGCGGTTTCTTCTCAGCTTAGGTACTGGAAAGGAGACGGAGGAAACAAATTTACTTCAGCAGTTATCTGATGCTTGCCTGGTTGTTGATGCTTTGGAGCCATCTGTGAGGGAAGAACTAGTAAATAACTTTTGCAGCAGGGAGCTTACTTCCTATGAGCAGATATTTGAAGGAGCTGGTGTGTGCTCATGTTTGATGTTATTCTTAGCAGATGCTTTCAGTATGTATGAAGACTTCACTTTAATTGTCCTTAATTTTGAATTTCATCTTGTTTTCTCTATTTGTAGAACTAGCTAAGTTGGATAAAACTGAACGAAGATATGCATGGATCAAGCGTCGTATGAGAACAAATGAAGAAATTTGGAAAATCTTTCCTACTTCATGGCATGTTCCTTATCGGCTCTGTATTCAGTTCTGTAAAAAAACAAGGTACAATCGACTTCCCTCTGATATCAAAGTTCGTCGATAGCTTCAATTCCTTTTCACAGAGGGTGGAATTTTCTTAGTTTTCCTTTTACATAAAATGTAGCCATCAACTTCTTTAAATACCCAAAAAGAACTATTAGCATTTGGAAACTGTCGTTCCTATTGCAATCCTTATTATATTCAAGGTTTCAACATGGTGAACCAAGAAAAAAATCTGAACATAGTAGTGTTCTCTGTGCTGGTGGTTACATGTGTAACTAAGTAGAAGGGAAGGCAAGTGATGGCATCACACATAGAGATAAAATAGATGTTTCTTCCTTTCCTCCATTAATGTTTTGAGATTTTAGTTTGCTTAATATATATATATATATTTTTTTTTTTCAATCAGAGGAGAAGAAAAATGTTTGAAGTAAAATTCCATAAAAGACAACCTAGTTTACTTTTGAGGTTGACATTTTATTTGTTTCCTTTTTTGCCATTTACTTGACTCTCTGGACATAGGGGGTTCTAGTGTACATCTGATTTCACCAGAGAATTCAAAGAAACTTAAAAAGTTGAACTTTTTTGTATTGTTCTTTTTTCAGAAAGCAGCTGGAAGATATACATAATAATCAGAAAGAAAAGCTCGATGTTGGGATATTATTGTTGGTAAGCCTTTTTCCTATTTATGTTTTGGATTGATTTTACATGTAGTTGAGGAGTGATATTTGGTGCTTCTTTAGTTTGTCTTAGATTAGTTTGATTCTTGTCTATTCTTGTAGAAGCAGCACAAACAACCTAAAGCTCAGATAAACCCAATTTCAACCTTTTTTGAGGCATTTGAATCAAATATCGTTATGTTATCATGTCGTCTTGCACTATTTTAATCCACTTCCTTTTTGGCTTAGGTATGAGTGCAACCATCCGTCTCTTGTTGCAGTCAGTTATTCTCTTCAGTTTGTTATTTCAACTCCATATCCATATGATGTGATATCATTTGTTTTGCCTCTTGAAAATAACTGGAAATGGCCATTAAACAAGTGAGACATCCTTTTTTTTAGAAACCACGTGAAAGATGTTGACCCAATCAGCAGAGTACAAAAGCTTAGTTTAGTTTTTTCCTTAATAATATTGGGTACATTTGTTGAAACCTTTAAACAACCCATGAGCAATGTAGTGCATGCATATGTAATTTTTTAGGAGCCACATGGATCATGCATTGCTTGTCTTCTTGAGATCTTCCAGTCGCTATTCTGTATGGGTGCTCTCTTTAATGAATCAATGAAGTTTATACTAGGGAAAAAACAATAGCAAGAGCAAACTGAACCAAACCCAATTATGGTTGTGATTGGATTGTCTGTGCAAGTTTGGTTGGATCTGCCTAATTGGACTTAATATGGGAAACTATAATCATTAAGCATTTCCTTACCTCAAGTGGCACATCTATATTAGGGTTCTTGCAAGGATATGGTTGTGATAAATAGAACGCAATAATATTTATTGTAGTTGACATTTTATATCCAATCTCATGGCCTTCAAAACGTTCTCATTTGTTGGTTTTTTTAATGCTTTGACTGCTGCCTATAGGCACTACAGCGAACTCTTGAATTTGAGGATGAATTGGCAGAGAAATTTGGTGGTGGTACTCGAGGCAGGGAGATTGGAAATGAGATTGAAGAAATTGGTAGAGGGGAAAACACTAGTGAAAGTGCCTCAGATATTAGAAAGAAGTATGAAAAGAAGCTTGCTGCACATCAGGAAAGTACCACAGAGGTATGGATGCTATGTATTGCTTAATATAGTTGAAAATTCACAATGTGAATTCCTTATACCAGCAAGTTAATAAGCTCTCCTTCTGATTTTCATTTTCCAGGAAAAGGATAAAGAGTTATCAGCGCCTGCAGCTGGGGTAAATATTTTTCTTCTACATATATTCTTTCATAATAAGTAACCTCGTAATATATATGAAATGAGCGATTAATGTGTGTATAATTAGATTTGACTTTTCTTGTATGTCATTCCTGTATATTTTCTGCGTTACCTTTATCATACCATAATGGTGAATCTTATATAGTGAGATTGCTTGAGTGTGTGTTGAAAATAATTTTAAGCAATCCATGTGAAGTTATATCAAGATGTTGACTTGTTGTATCCTGGTTAAAAATTTGGGTTGTCACTTTGGTATAAGATGACTAGGATATCATCATGTTTGCAGTTACAGTCTATTATTATGGTCCTCTTGTATTTTAGTGCTAAGTCTATCATCTCATAGATATAATTTCTGAGAATTACTTGTACTGTTTGATTTGGCAGTTCAACTTCCGTGGAATCATTTCATCTTGCTTTGAGCCTCACTTGAATGTTTACACAGAACTAGAAGAGAAGACACTGATGGAGTATTTGGAGAAACTTGTTCAGGTAGAATAGATTTATTACTTCTTACAACATATGTTCAATAGTTTGTTAGTGTCTTTTCCCATTTGATTTAGGTTTTGTTTTCATCTTTCCAATAGGAGGAAACATGGGACATTGAAGAGGGAAGTCAGAATAATGTTTTATCAAGTAGCATGCAGGTAAGAACATTTTCCTACTGTCACTTTAGAAGTTTAGTGTTGCAGTTAATGAGAATGACTAGAATAAGACTGAATGCCTTTGATTTGGCCCCAGTGCGTGTTTCCACTGTCCTCAGTCACTCTTAGTTTATTGATGTCATTCTTTAACTGATTTATGTGATATGAACATATAAAATGTTATTCAATACTCAAATCGTTATATTCTTGTAGATCCTTTATTTGTTTCAAGAAACTTTTTTTATTTAGGACACTGAATTCTTAGAACCATGCCTTAGAATCACATATGGCTAAATTTTCTTTAGGTTATGATTATTTCGTTAATGATGTTAATAATGTTGACTTGGTTGCACCTTTTGGTCTTGCAGTTGTTTCTTATAATCAAGAGGAGCTTAAAGAGATGCAGTGCTTTGACAAAGAACCAGACATTATTTAATTTGTTCAAGGTACTTTATTGAAGTTCCTTGCTTAATATCCTAATTGGTATCGACACACATAGTGCATATAATATTACATATCCATAAACAAAACTCTATTGTGGATGCATAGTGATATTAGGCCATCATATTTTGTTGCAAGACTATTCTACTTCAACCACCTTCAAACATTAGAAGAAAAATGCATGTTTCTTCCTTGCGACTTTTTTTTTTGTTCAAATTTCGTCCTTGTGACTTAAACTGTACAGGTAAATAGATATTTTTAAATAATCAGATATGATGTGTCTTTCCAAGTTTAGGTGTTTCAAAGGATTCTCAAAGCATATGCTACCAAGCTTTTTGCAAGAATACCTAAAGGTGGTACAGGAATTGTTGCAGCAGCAACTGGTATGGACGGACAGATAAAGGTATAAAAGACCAATTTTAAGCTTCATGACTATTTCACAAAATTCTTGTTATTCTGAATAGGTGCTAATTTTCATTTATGCTTAAGCAGACATCTGACAGAGATGAAAAGGTGATTTGTTACATTGTCAACTCGGCAGAATACTGCCATAAGACGGTAAGCAGTTTTTGGAGACATGCAACTGCTCTGACTTTTGATTGTTAGCTGAATTCCTATCTGCGTGTGAAGTTGTAATGCTTCGTCTCAACTAAAACTTACAGCAGATGCTGTTATGAGAAAGGGGTTCTATGTCCGATGGGAATCTCCAGATAAATTAGAACTAGATGATTCTTTTTGTCTAATGTATTTTCTTATCTTTTTGCATTACAAAAGGTAGAAGCTAACAAAGGCACTGATTAAATTAATGATTTACATTACATTCTGATTGTAAGGTGTCTGACACACATACCTCCATAATAACTTGAGTGAAAAATGAATGCACGGCTTATTGTATGCGTCACCGACTGCATTAATATGTTGCCATAATGTGTCATGTGAATCTTGTTATCTTGATCAGCTTATAAATATTAACATGAGGTGTAAAACATATGTGCTCGTAATTATCATTAAAAAATAAATAAAAAAATAAAAAAAAACTTGTAATTACCATGTACACTGAATTTCCGATGGAAATTGTTGTCAGTACTTGGTGGTTTTTCAGTTTTCTATCTAAGTTGGTATTGCATGTCTTCTTTCTGAAATCACTGTGAGGTGTGATTAATTTATGATTAGCACCGTTCACATGATTTATGTGTGTGTGTATAAACAACTATAGTACAAGAATGAAAACTATTTTACATTCTTGGTAATTTATGTTTAATTATTTGCAGTCTGGTGAACTGGCTGAAAGTGTATCCAAAATAATTGATTCTCAGTTTGCTGATGGGGTGGATATGTCGGAAGTGCAGGTATAAGCTATTTTATAAGTAGTTCGCCTATGGCATTTTTTTTTATGTTCATTTTCTACAAGAGTTGTGCAATTGTGCAGGATGAATTTTCAGCCGTTATAACAAAAGCATTGGTAACCTTGGTGCATGGCCTAGAAACTAAGTTTGATGTTGAAATGGCTGCAATGACACGAGTTCCATGGGCTACGCTTGACAGTGTTGGTGACCAATCAGAGTAAGCTAGGAATAATCTAGATTCTGCTTCTTTACATCAAATACACACTTTCTACAAATGACTAAACCCGCCTTTTTGTAGGTATGTTAATGGCATAAATATGATCCTTGCTAGTAGTATTCCTATACTTGGAACACTTCTCTCACCAATTTACTTCAATTTTTCTTGGACAAGGTAATACAAGGGGCTGACGTGTTTTATGTTATCTTTTTTACCATAGATCTTAGTCTTGTTTCCCAAGGTTCATGAGTCATTATTTATTTCTATAATTTTATTTTTCTTTCTTTTATTGATAAGACTTGCTTTTTGCAACCATTTTAAAGTCGTGTGGCGCCATCCTTCACTCAGTTATCTACCTTATACTTAACACTAAAGTCCGTTCTGAACATTTTGCTAATGTAGTTCTAATCTCTTGACTTCATCTGTGCAGCTTGCATCATCTCTTGGTCCGCGTTTCTATACTAACATTTTCAAATGCAAGCAAATATCAGAAACTGGAGCTCAACAAGTAGGGACTGCATTCCTAATAAGCTCCTCTGTTTCCTTTTAAACCTGATTTTGTTTATTTTAAGAAATGAGAACACGTATATATAACCGCTTCACAAATGAGAGTTGAGGGATATATACCGGGGATTTCCCTCGAGTCTTGAATTCAAAGTAGTTTAAATCTTACCTTGTGATAGAAATCAATCAATCAAACTTTCTTGAATTATTATATGTTTATCTCTAGTTTAGGGTATCTTTCTTATACGTTTATCAAATGTATTTCTTTTTCCTCCAAGCAATTTTATAGTTTGTATCTGAAGTGAACTTTGTGATTGATTCATGTGATTAATAAAAATGCTTTGGATGCTATTGCAGATGCTACTGGATACTCAAGCTGTAAAGACAATTCTTTTGGAGATACCATCCCTTGGTCACCAAGTGAGTGAATTGTTGATATATGTTTATAGTTACGAGTATGATCAGAACTATGAAGTACAAGTAGCCCCTTCCTCGTTTACGGCTATAAGGACAGCTGTTATGATCCTATTAGTGTCACACTCCACCTAAATTATACATTACAGGGTTGAAAGCATGAGAAATTGATTCCTACTCATAAGTGCCCGTGATAGCTTTCTCGTCATAATTGACTAGTTTTCTTAGCACACAAATCAAACCTGTAACGGATCAATATAATTTCTTCAAACAGACTTCACGTGCTGCTAGCTATTTGAAATTTGTAAGCCGGGAGATGAGCAAAGCTGAAGCACTTCTGAAGGTAGGTATCAGTCTATTGGTGCTCTTTCTGGCAGCCTCTGGTTTCTTTTCAGAAGTAGGTTCATCTCTTTTTTTTTGCATACAGGTCATACTGTCGCCAATTGATTCTGTTGCAGATACATATCGTGCGTTGCTACCAGAGGGAACGCCCATGGAGTTTCAGAGAATTTTGGAGCTCAAGGTGGTCATCAACTTCTCCTGCCTTTTCACAGCCATTCATTTTTCACATGAGACATTTTTTCTTTCCATTCATCAATTCAAAGTTCTTAAGAAACTAGAGGAGACTGACTTGCAAGCAGACGTTGAACTTTAGCGCAATTCTGTTCTGTTCATACTATTTTGAACAACAAAAGGAATCTGCGGATTTTTACCACTCCAAGAGTTAGAAGAAATGTTTACTTTTCAAAAAGAGTTACGAGTTGGATAATCCGGTTAATTCAATGTATGTTTCACTGAATTTGAGCATGAATGTGCAGGGTCTTAAGAAAGCAGATCAGCAAAGCATACTAGATGACTTTAACAAGCACGGCTCGGGAATCACAAAACCTTCTCTCCCACCCCCCGCTGCCCCAACTATCCCACTCCCAACTGCCCCCGCAGCTGCTCTGATACCAAATCCTACTTCAGCCGCACTTATTGCATCCAGAGACGATGTGCTAACCAGAGCAGCTGCACTGGGGCGAGGTGCAGCCACAACAGGGTTCAAGAGGTTCCTGGCGTTAACCGAAGCTGCAAAAGATAGAAAAGACGGGCCTTTCAGGAAGCTCTTCAACACATGACAACATTTATATCCTATAGAAATGTAAATCATGTACTGGTTCTTAGCTTGTTTCTTTTTTCATTTTTGTATTAAAAATCTCGCAATAGTTAAGTAGAGTTAGATTAGTGCTATACACTTTCTGCTATTTTTGTCTTTGGCGTATAGTATGATTTGAAATTCCAATCAAATTGAGAGAAGAGTGTCCAAAATTTGTAACGTGAATATATGGTGTCATCTTATTATTACAAACCTCAAACTACTGTCCTTAATTTTCCTTTCATTTTGTTAACCCGAATTACGTCCAACATTTTATTGACACGCAGTTTTCACTTTGTTGGAAGAGAGTAACTTTAAAACATATTTTCCTGAGTAGTTCGAGAAATGAACAGTGAAAAATTACACTAAAAAATAGATGGTGAATATTGACTCAAAAATCGAAATGGTGAATATTGACTCAATTCTCAAGGATTAAGACAACCCAAATAAACAACAAAAAATAGTAGCGTACGCATAATAATACTAAAAAGATACATTACATTTTATGAGCCCTCCTCTCATCATCCGAATACGATGACGACTTTCGTTTCATACTCTAATATATAAACTTAATATAAACAGAGAAAAAACACCTATAGATGCTTCCTCGCGGGTGCAGAAACGCCTGCACCACTCCCTACACGCCCCCTCTAACTTCGGTTCATAATTGTTCTTGGTAATTCTTTCCTCCTGGGTTCCATATCTTCTTAACTGGCATTGCAAGACAGACGAGTCAGCGAATCATCAGCATTGTTCACCCAATACCACATGGGAATATCTCAATTAAAAGAAACCAACCTGAGTCGATAAATGTATGGGATAGCAATAAGAAATACATAAACAGACTTACCATTGAATTAGGGTCTTCTAGTGTTTTGTTCATCATCAAAACTTGTCATCCCCAAAGCTGCCAAAACGGCTAGAATTATTGTTCCTAGAACCACCAGAACGATCAGAGCTACCAAACCCTCCGAAATTACTTGAACGGTCAGAACTACCAAAACCTCCTGAACGGTCAGAATTACCGAAACCACTTGAACGACCGAAACCTGAGTTACCAAAGTTTCCTCCGCGGTTTGAGCTAGATCCGGAAAACCCACCTCCAGATTGAGAATCACCATAGGAACCAAAACGACCGGAACGAGGTCCACTAGATCTACCCATCTGACTAGAAGAATCACCATAGCTACTGGAACGACCAAACCCACCAGAACGGCTAAAACCTGGTCCCGATGGACCACCAAATCGACTACCCTTCGTGAATCGATCTCTACCCATGTCTGGCATCATGTCTATACTTTTGCTGTCAACAGCAATCCGGGGGAGCTGGTGATAAAAAAGTAATCATATAATCAGTCTGGGATGCTAGTACATACACAAACCAGACATTTTCTCCGAGAAATATATATAATAGAATTTTTCGGTTATGTTGCGAAGCTCGCCATACTATACCGGAGACCATTATGTCAGACCACTTTTAAGCTTCGACTCAAACTAAGAATAAAATCACATGAGCAGAAAGCATGCTCGTGAGTCCACACAAACATTTTAGAGGAAACACAGATCTTTAATGGGAACGTCTATTTGTTTCTGTCAAATGAGTATCATTCAATTACCCAAAAGCACATGATAATCAAAGTCAGAATTGTGTTACTCTCAATGCCTTGAACTATGAACAGCGTCCAGCCTAAAAGTAAATGGAAGATGCATAGACAAAAAAACTTCATCTTTACCTCTGTAAATTTGCATCCTACTTCTCTCTCGATAGTCCTAACAGCCCTGGATTGATCCTGTGTGTAAACAAGAATAGCACTTCCTTTCTTCCCAGCACGACCTGTTCGGCCAGACCGGTGAACAAATATTTCTGGATTATTTGGCAGCTCATAATGTATCACCTATGACCAAGAAAGTGAAGAAAGTCAGTCCAACTCCTTTTCCTTAATTCGTATCCATAACATTATCACTGCCAAATGCAGTGGAAAACCATATGGACCTAACTAGAGCATTTAAAAGCTTTAATCAAGTCATGAAAGCTAATGAAAGGGAAGGGAAAGAGAGGATGTTGTAGAAACTACTAGATTAAAGAATGTAGTAGTACATTTGTCCAGTGACTATAAACTACGGCAGACCTACACAGATTAATACACATGAAACTAAATCAAAGGTAAACGGTTAAATAAATCTCACCAGATCAACATTGGGTACGTCAAGCCCACGAGCAGCAACATCAGTGGCAACTAAAATATTGAAATTCCCATCTCGAAAACCTGCAAGGGTCCTTTCCCTCTGGCTTTGTGAAATATCCCCATGCAAAGCCTCGCATCTAAAGCTTCTTGACATGGCATACGACAATCGATCAGCATCACGCTTTGTCTGAGTGAAAACAATAGTCTTTCCTCCTTTTGCATGTTCCTAACAGGCACACATACTTGATGGTGAGGAGGAACCAGATGTTGGAAAATGTAAGAACTGAAAAGGTTAAGATTACTTACTGTTATAAGTGGTCCGATAATTGATGCTCTTCCGTATGAGTCTGATGCAATCGAGAATAGAGAAATTCCATCTGCCAATTTTTGATCAGAATCCCCAACCTACAGCACATGCCAGCTCTCAATTAGCAAACATGACCAGATGAATATGTCTATTCCATAAGCCATCCTTATACTAGTAGTTTCCATGTTACCAAACAAAAAATCAAAAGAAAATATATTGCCACTAGTGCAATTTGAAATTTTTTTAGAAACCTAATTCTTCCGTCTTTGCAAACTATCACTAAATATCCAGACACAAAATGGAGAAGACACGTTGCTCGTTCAATTTAAGCTTGTTGTCCTCAGTCCAGCATAACATTGCTTATGATCTGATCCTAGAAGTAGCTACACCTGGTCGGCGAAAACAGGCAAATAAAAACATACTTACAAGATCAATAACGGCTGGATCTTTTAAATAATTCTGACTAAGCTTTCTAATCCAACCAGGCATTGTTGCAGAAAACAACAACGTCTGACGTTTCTTTGGCACCCTCTCTAAGATTATCTCTACATCCTCCTGGAATCCCACCTGGAGCATCTGATCAGCTTCATCAAGAACAACAAACTGAACTTCCTCTAAATTCAGGGCTCCCCTGTTGATAAGATCAATTACACGACCAGGCGTGCCAACAGCCACATCAACTCCATAGTCAAGCGCTCTCATTTGACTTGAAATGGGGGTACCACCATAGACACAGATTGTATCCAAACCAGGTGCTGTATCATGGAATTCCTTCTCAACTTGCTTTGCGAGTTCTCTTGTCGGGGCCAAAACCAAAGCCAAAGGATTCTTTCCACGCCTACATATAATCAAACATAAATCAAATACAAACTCTAAAAACCAAAAAGAAGCAAGGGGAAATTAGATAGTCATATTGAAAACCCCTATCGGAGCACATTAATAATCTAACTGATGATTGTGATTTGCGAAACAAACCCATGTATGGCATTGTATTTAAAGATTTTATCCAAGATGGGTATCCCAAACGCAAGAGTTTTCCCTGTTCCTGTTCGAGCGCGACCGATCATATCCCGCCCTTGCATTGCTGGTTCTAACACAGCCCTCTACATAAAATCCCCAAACAATGAATTAATACATCGTCCACACACAAATCAACCAACAGGTAAACTAAAAAAAAACATCTTCTTTTTTCAATCATTTCTCATCAACCAAAGCACAAAATTGGGAAATGATTAATCACCTGTATGGGGAACAGCTTGCTGATACCCTTATTGGCCAAAGCCGACACGATCTCCTTAGCAATCCCTAGCTTCGCGATCTCGAGTCCTTCATCGTCGCCGCTCCTTCTAGTCGACTCTTCGGAGGAGTACTCAACGGCAAACTGCGCGCCCAGAGGCGTCGACGCCCGAAAACTCAACGGCCCAGATTTCGCGTGCAAGTCCCTCACTAGATACCCGTACGAAGGACCCAACTTCGTCTTCGGGGGTGAGACGGTGTAGAACCTAGCCTCGCCGCCGACGGCGCCATTTTCAGGAAGTACGAGTTCGGGGCCTGGCGCCCCGAGAAATGAATGGTGGTTGATCAGGAGGGTTTCGATGGCGGCGAAGGTCCGCGCCGTGGCTATAGTAGGCGTACGGCGGAGGATGGTGGCCATCATTTTTTATCCAATTCGAAGGGGTTAAGGGTTTCGGAGGAGAGAGAGAGAGAGAGAGAAACCCTAAGATTTGGGATTTGGGATTTGGGGTTTGGGGTTTAGGGTTTAAGTGAGAGGCGAGGAAGTGAGGGAACGAGTCACCTCTGATGTGGAGCGAAGGAGTTTATGGAAACGAAATGAAAGAGATATTTACGGGTTGGGATCCTCTGCGCTCGACCTTGGGACCCACGTTTTACTTTGTAATTTGGATCTTCATGTTGGGCTAGCTTTACCCTTTGAAGTCTAATTTGGGTTAGATATTGAATTTTGAGGCCCATGTCAATTTTTTGCTAGCCGATTGATTCAATGTCTTATGGTTCGAAGACGGCTGTTCGATAGTCGTTTTCATATGGAGTCTGGCTCGCCTAAAACGAATCATAATTTTCTCTATCGGTGGTGACCCCTTGTTATCGGTCTCATATCGATTTTACTCACAAAAAATGTGTGATTTTAATGCTATGTATCATTCAATGCAACGAATGTTTTAGCCGTTAAATTTGATTTTTACAACTGTTTAAATGTTTTATTTTCAATCACAACCATTCATTCTCGTATCATTTAATGCTAGTAGTGTCGAAGAAATTTCCCCCAAAAAAATGGAAATGAAAAGTTTGAATATGAGCATACGACTGTGAAGATAATTCAAGTGCAACCAGTTGTATATATTATATAACCATGCATAGGCTTATATACCAAATGACTAGTATATGTGATTGCCTCCGTCTCATATTACATATACAATGGAATGGATCAATGTTACTTTGATGTTATCCTCAAGTATGATTTTGAAGCAAGATGCTTACGAAATGTCACAAAGAGGTGCAGACAGTGTATGCAGCAAGATGCTTACTTATGAAAAGTAGAAAAAAATTATAAATTCATAATTGTAACTAATATATGTATCATCACATGACTAATCACGTGATGAGAAAGACATGACACATAATTATGTACAATATAAAATAACGAAGTTATTCTCTGCATACATATACTCTACCACTAGAATTACAAAGCCCCCAAACGAATTGAGTACTACCTACCTAACCAAGCACATTGACAACTTGTAGTGCTTGCAGCATTGCACATACAACAACTCTTAACAAATTAAGTATCAATTCAAATAATCAGCTTGATCAAACGAATATCTTCATGATATAGAGTACGGCTTTGATGCTACGCATTGTTAATGTTACGAATGTTTTAACCGTTAAATTTAATTTCTACAACTGTTTAGATATTGTATTATTAATCACAACTATTTATTTTATATATCATTTAATGTCACGTAGTAGTAAACTAAATTTGTAAAATCGAGCATTACAGATGTTTAGCCGTTAAATTTAATTTCTACAATTATTTAGATATTTTATTTTCAATTACAGCTATTCACTTTTATGTATCATTTAATAGTATATTAAAGAAAAATCCTTTTACTAAACCAAGTTTGTGAAATCAGGTATCCGTTGAGAAATTTGCAATATCTCTTATCCAGGTGATGGCGCCACGTGTACAAGCTTTGTTGGGCAGTGAGATCCCAACCTAATCTGAAAGCAGAGTCCAGCTCCAATGTCCACCCAAGAACCCAGCGGCACATTGCCCACAAGTTTTGGTTCCATCCTGGCCCACACCAATTCTGTATCTTCCTTATTGCATGGAGGAAGTTGTGGTATTTGAGAGACTGAGCTAAATATTTGAGTGGCCTGAGGAGAGAGAGAGCGCTAGAGAGAGAAAATGGCAGCACAAGCTCTGGTTTCATCATCTTCTTTAACAGCCTCAAAGGAGGTTGCTAGGCAGATATTTGGAGGAGCAAATGCTGTCCAATCTCCATTTGGGTCGAGAAAATCTGCTTTCTTTGTAGTAAGGGCGGCATCTACTCCTCCCGTTAAGGTACGTAGATGTCACTTTTGGTACTGTCACGTGGTATTACTATTTGGTTTCTATTAGTGTAACAAAACTGACGTTCTTTGTCTATGATTTTATGGTTTGATTTGGGTGCAGCAAGGAGCAGATAGACAGTTGTGGTTTGCTTCCAAGCAGAGCCTTTCTTACCTGGATGGCAGGTAACAATGCTCAACTCACCCTTTTAGTATGACTGTAACACCGTCATGACTCATATAGTGTAGTTTGAGCAACGGAACTAGGTTTTTTTTTTATTTGACTGAGATGAGAACGTGGGAGATGGATTAGGGTTGACAATTAGCAGGAGGATAAGCTTAATTTAACACAGAGAAAAGAAATTAAAATCTACAAAAATCGGATTGTGCTTCTGGCCAAAATCCGTCACGACTCATGTTATACCACATGTATATTTAGAAGCCCTATGCCTTAAAGCATATACTCATTGTTCATCCACCCATATAGGTGACTCACATAATTATTACTCCTTGAACAAAAACTATAATCACTTTATATATAATGGGCAATTTTTAGCTGTTTCTAATTGTATATTCAATTGTGTTTGTATGTACTGTATTTGATTTTATTCCGTGATGATAGAGATAAATATGACGAAATGTATAACATATTATAAGACAAATTTTCTCCCAAAAGGAAATGTAAATTTAAAGCACTTGGTCATCACCTAAATTAACTTTGAGAAATGGTTAAATTTAACTTGCAGCCTTCCCGGCGACTTTGGATTCGACCCATTGGGCCTCTCTGACCCAGAAGGCACAGGTGGGTTCATCGAGCCTAGATGGCTAGCCTACGGTGAAATCATCAACGGACGTTACGCCATGCTGGGTGCAGTTGGTGCAATTGCCCCAGAAATCTTGGGCAAGCTCGGCCTTATCCCTGCCGAGACTGCCCTTCCCTGGTTCCAAACCGGAGTTATCCCGCCAGCCGGGACCTACAACTATTGGGCCGACCCCTACACACTCTTTGTCCTAGAGCTCGCCCTAATGGGCTTTGCCGAGCACCGGAGGTTCCAGGATTGGTACAACCCCGGGTCCATGAGCAAGCAATACTTCTTGGGCTTGGAGAAGTACTTGGGTGGGTCGGATAACCCTGCTTACCCAGGTGGGCCCTTGTTCAACCCGCTAGGGTTTGGGAAAGATGAGAAGTCGATGAAAGAGTTGAAGCTCAAGGAAGTGAAGAATGGGAGGCTTGCCATGCTAGCAATTTTGGGTTATTTTATTCAGGGTCTTGTGACTGGTGTGGGGCCCTACCAGAACCTTCTGGATCACTTGGCCGACCCGGTCAACAACAACATCTTGACCAGCCTCAAGTTCCATTAAGTTTGTACAATTTAATTTGGCCCCTCTCATTGTATAAGATTATATGAGAAATAATCTTTGTTGTTTGTTCATGTTTTCTGTGACTCTTTGTAAGAAATGACATGTTAGAGCTATCTTAGAACCCTAATTAATGTTATCGGATTTCACGAGTTATAAAAGAGTTTTTATCAATAATAGCCAAAATTTAACATTCAATTTCATAAATATCACATTTTATAAAATATTTCAAATATAACAGAAAAGTTACTTAAATAGACCTAAATACCTTCAAAATTAAAACCAAATGAAAATTAGTGGCAAAACTCTCACCCAACTATATATCCGAGCAGCAACATTGCTGAACTTCCCAATCATTTTCATGTTTAAAAATTTAAAACTTTCTGCACATGGATTAATATTTTTAGCCCCATTGTTGAGAGCAGCATTTTCGCACACCCTCACTCCATTGTTTGGTTTTGATTGGTTTGTGAGATCGGGTACAATTTTGAACTTGCTAATAGGGATTATAGATTAATTAGATTTGCGGGGAAGAAAAGCACGAATTTAATTGAAAGATCCTCTTATGAAAACTGTTATGGTTTTAAATCCACGTCATCCAACAAATTTAAGGAAAATTCATAAGCATAATAGGATTGGAATTTGGTTTCAATGAGTTATAATCCTCAACTAATATCACGTATGCTTAAATGATTGTACAAATAATATTTTGTCGTGATGATATTGTATTAACAGTAACGATTGAGTTTTAGATATGAGCAACAAATTTTCAAGTTGGTACTCAATTAGTTGACAATTGGACAACACCTGCAACTGCTCAACGACGTTTACCAACTGTCCTCACGGCCTCACACTTTGAACAACAATGTAGAGGAGATATATTCAAGTGCTTTGGGTTTTCTGTGTAAATGACTTTTGAGCTTTTGAGGGTATTTAGGTCTATTCACATGAGTTTTTTGCTATATTTGAAAGTTTTTATAAAATGTGACATTCATGAAATAAGGTGTTAAATTTTGGCTATTATTTATAAATACTGTTATAATACAGATGGTTAATAAATTATATTTTACAATATTTCATTAATAAATAAAATAATATGATGTGTAAATGAGCTACGAGAACATCTCAAACGGAATGGATCCACCGCCATTGCAGCATCTCGTTCAAAAAAATATTGTATGTGTAAATTTTTTGACACATGACAGGTGTTATTAAAAAAAAAAACATCACGTGACGATAAACTCATTCGTACATTTATAAAAATTAACCAAAACATTACTGTAACAAAACATGGGTACATTTTTTAAAAGCACAAAAAATAGATATTAGGCTAAATAATATTATTAAATTTCTTCAAAGAAACTTGACATGAATACATTCTCAAATCAACGAAAGAGAATGTACCCATATAAGTTTAAAAAATGAATTAGAAAAAATTGAATGAATTTTATATTAAAAAAAATAGGTACATTTTATATTTTAAAAATGATACATTTTACGTATAACAAATTGGTACGTTTAATTGCAGCTTGTTCAAAAAATAATTATCACATGCACACAAGAAGGTTTTAATCTTGAATAGATAATGTCATTACTTATATGGTCACACTTAAAATTTGGATAAAAAGTTAATAACTAGTTATAAGTTTTTCAATCAAATAAAGAGCATTTTCAAAGAAGATGTCAAAATTCATTAATTTTAACTTAAAATATTGAGAAGTTTTACACTTCATATGATATGCCAAATTTGGTTATCGTCTATTAGGAGTTTGACATATCCTAATACCTTAAAGGCTTATGACTCTATTAACCTGAAGGCTTATGACGTACTTAATTTGTCTTCAGCAGCATGTGACAATAATCAATCACTCACCCGCTTATTTCATTTATCCCGCAACCAATCACCTTAACAAGAAAAAACAATGAAAACCGCCCATCCAATCAGCTTAAAGCCGGCAACGTTACAATCCATTTGTTCATATTTCCAGGAAAACAGTTTTGGAGTGAAGGTAAAAACAATGAAAACCGGCCATCCAAGATCGAATATAAGTTCGCCATTCGCATCGTTCATTCCGAAGAAAGCAAATAAGTTAATTATATTAGCGCGTACAAAATATAATTCGCACCGTTTATTCCGAAGAAAGCATAGTTAGTTCCGTCAACCCTCTGAGCTTGTTCGGTCTAATGGCAGCAGCATAATATTAAGCGAAGGGGGACGCCGAGATTCTGCTTCTCTCTTGCGCACCACAGCCGCTCAGCATCCGTTTCGGTTCCGGACCTGTCACGGTTCGTTCTCAATTTCTAAAAATTTTCATGGCTTTTTAATTATCGTTTTGCCGGTTCTTGATCAAATTTGTTAACCCGAATGTTTAATTTTGTATTATTAGCTTAAATTTTCAGTCTTTGTGTTCTTTTGGCTGATATTAGTATGTTTTCTGTTTGACATTTGTGTAGATTAATTGGTGAATGCATCTGTAAGAGCTAGCTTAGATACACTGCTCACTCCAACTTGTGGTGAGTGTGGTGTTTTCTTTCGACTCCGATGGCGATATCGAATCCGGGAGTGCCCTCAATCAAATGGGCTCTGCGTGTTTTGGTTGTATTTGTGCACACCTGTAATGGGTTTTATCTCCCCGGAAGCTACATGCGTACATATTCGAATGGGCAACAAATCATTACCAAAGTTAACTCCTTGACTTCTATAGGCACTGGGCTGCCCTTGAGCTACTACAGTCTCCCTTATTGCAAACCCCCTGAAGGTATCAAGAAAAGTGCTGAGAATCTCGGGGAACTCCTTATGGGTGATGAGATCGAAACCTCTGCGTACCGCTTCAAAATGAATAAGAATGAGTCTCTTTACCTGTGTACCACACCCCCCTTGACTAAGCACGACGTAAAGCTGCTGAAACAGAGGACGACCCGTGATCTATATCAGGTCAATATGATCCTTGATAATTTGCCTGCGATGAGGTATGCTTATCGAAATGGGGTTAAGATTCAGTGGACTGGGTTTCCTGTTGGGTACACACCACCCAACAGTAAAGAAGATTACATCATCAATCACCTCAAGTTCACTGTTTTGATTCACGAGTATGAAGGGAGTGGTGTGCAGGTAATCGGGACTGGGGAAGAAGGCATGGGTGTCATTTCAGAAGCTGATAAGAAGGCATCTGGGTTTGAGATTGTTGGCTTTGAGGTTTCCCCTTGCAGCATTAAATATGACCCAGAGGCCATGAAGAAAAAAGCCATGTATGAAAATATCCAACCTGTAAATTGTCCCACAGTGGTCAAAAAGTCTCAAATAATAAGGGAGCAAGAGAAAGTATCATTCACTTATGAGGTTGAGTTTGTGAAAAGCGATATAAGATGGCCATCAAGGTGGGATGCTTATTTGAAGATGGAGGGTGCTCGTTTCAAGCTTAGTCAAATACCACGATTCTAGGAGCTGTAAAATCGTGGGCTGTTGCATTTACTTTCCATTATCTTGTAAAGCCTTAAAAGGCCATTATCATATTTGAATTGAATAAGCAAATCATTCTGAAAATAGTGTGCATCAGATTTTCTCTTTGCTCAGGTTTCTTGTGGTTCTTTGGGTTTTAACATCTGGTATCAGAGCCCCACCACGGGGCCTGATCAACGTCTTAAAACAAACACGAGTTCAGTGAGAAGGAGTAACGATATGGCTGATGAAAGCAGTTTCGTGCAGCCAGCCATTCCTAAGTTTGATGGGCACTATGATCATTGGAGCATGCTCATGGAGAATTTTCTGCGATCCAAAGAATACTGGGGTCTGGTGGAAGTTGGGATTCCTGCAGCAGCAGAAGGAGTGGATCCTACAGAGACACAGAAGAAGGCGAACGAGGATCACAGGCTAAAAGATCTAAAGGCGAAGAATTATCTGTTTCAAGCTATCGATCGATCGATACTGGAGACAATCTTGAAGAAGGACACAGCGAAGGACATTTGGGACTCATTGAAGCAAAAATATCAAGGCACAGCTCGTGTAAAACGTGCACAGCTGCAAGCTCTTCGTAAAGAGTTTGAGGTACTTCACATGAAGACAGGAGAGTCAGTGAATGACTATTTTGCACGAACGCTCACCATTGCCAACAAGATGAAATTTCACGGAGAACAGATGGGTGATGTGGTGGTCATTGAAAAGATCTTACGGTCCATGACGCCTAAATTTGATTATGTTGTGTGCTCCATAGAGGAGTCCAATGATATTGACATTCTGTCTATCGATGAACTTCAAAGTCGTTTACTCGTCCATGAACAACGAATGAGTAGGCATACCATGGATGAACAAGCACTGCAAGTCACAAATGAAATTTAGCCAGAAGGACGAAGTGGGGGTCGTGGTTCTTATCGAGGAAGGGGAAGAGGACGTGGTCGGTCTGGGTATGACAAATCCATGGTTGAATGCTACTACTGTCATGGGCTTGGTCATTTTCAATGGGAGTGCCCTAAAAAGGAAAAGCAGGCGAACATTGCTGAGACAAATGAAGAAATGCTACTCATGGCATATGTGAATGACAACAAGGCTAGAAGTGACTGCTTTTGGTTCTTGGACTCAGGATGCAGTAATCATATGTGTGGGAGGGAAGAGTTTTTCTGTGATCTTAATAAAACCTTCCAGGATTCAGTCAAACTGGGAAATGATGCACGCATGTGATGCGAGATTTATACGCACACAAATTAAACCATCTTTTTGTCAATTGTAGTATAAGTATAAGTAGGGATCGTTCTGGACCGGGGATTAGGAGGGATTGTTAATCTCTTGGAAATTGACTCAAAAACGTAAAAACAAGATAAAACACTAAACTAGACTCAAAGAATGTGAAACTAAACGTTAAAACACTAAGACAAACCAAAAGACTCAAAATGCTTTTAAAAACACAAACTAAATTGATTTCTGACTAAATTGAACAATAAAGTAAAGGGGGATTGGATTTGGACGACTTTAAACTAAAATGGATACTTGGATTTAACTTAAAAACATAAAAACACAATATAAAACACTATTTAATGCTCAAAGAATGCTAAACTAAAAATAAGAAAGATTAAGAATAAGACTTCAACGAAATAGGGGGGAGATTGGATTTGGACGAATTTAAACTAAAATGGAAACTTGGAAATAAAACAAATTGTAAATATGGATTTGACGGAAATGAATGGATGGGAAGCTAGCTAAGGGGTTCATCTCTATACATGTTATACTTGCATATAAAACGATTTCTAATTGCTTTTCAATAAACCATGAATTCTCAACGCCCCGGGTTAATTAGGTCCGCTTAAATTAACCGTCAAGTTTTCCTTAAGTTAATGAATTGGATGATTGCATACGACAATCCAAAGCATTCCTCACAAGTTCCCTACATGAATTGCATAATAGAGATACAAGCAAGAATCATTAAGCAACATGAAAACTATAAGTGTTGACGAGGCATTCGTTACTATGATTGCATGAAACTTATGCCAAGAATTTGTTTAACGCGATTGTTTATAAGCAACCTCCACTACTTGTGAATATAAGTTCATAACTATTACGTGAAACTCACTTATATTCTAGCGTCATATTCATGCATGAAAATTAAGCGTTCATTCTTAATAAACATACATAAATAGGATATCAATCAAATAGTTAAACAAATTGAATTCACAACTTATGAAACGTAATTAAAAGTAATCAAATCATATTGCAAGCATAAACATATATTTCGAATCACCCCCTAGCTAAGGGGGGTTTAGTTCCTCATACTTACAAAACAAAGAGAATTGAAACTAAACCTTGAAATCAAAGAAACGCCTAAACATTCCAACAACTCAAACTTGAATTGTATGAACGTTTAGGCACTCTTCTCTTCCTCGTTGTTGTAGCACAAGGTCTAAGGATAGGTTGTGTGATGGTGTGAAGTGTTTTGGAGGGATGGGAAATGGTTGGATAGTGGCTGCAATGGAGGAGAAAAACTGCACAGAAATGAAGAGAAGCTCACGGCTTAGGGAGAAGATGGAAGTGTTTGTGGTGTGTTGTGTATGAAATGAGATATGAATGAATGCATGAATGCAAGGGTATTTATAGGAGTAGTGGAGGTGTAAATGGCTGTTTGTTTAAGCATGCAAGTGGCTAATTAATGATGAACAAACAGCTAGGAAAGCATATGCAAGCTGGAATTGCATGTGAAGTGTTGGAATGTCAATGTGTGCCACGACATGGAGTGGAATTTGTGTTATTTTCTGTCTACATGATGAAAGGTTAATGAATATGCATGTAGGTGGCTGCAATGATGAATAATGAGTGGTGGAAATGAGAGGGAAAGCTGAAAGGGGTTGGTATACACGACACAAGGGTGAATAGTGCTGTTTTGTGTGTGAATGGTTGTTGTTTTGCATGTGAAGTATGTGTGAATGTATGTGGGTTAAATGATTAAAGGGGGTGGAAGATGGTTGAATGATGGATTGAATAATGAGGCTCTAGGGTGGAATAAATGGTGATGCATGAGATGGAATGATGAATGAATGGAATGAAGTGTGTATGCACGGTTTTGGTGTGGAGAAAGGGGTGAATGTGCATGTGGCTTTGTGGTTTTGTATGATTAAAGGATCATGCAAAAGGGGAAATATGCAAATGGGAGATGGAATGGGATGTATGTGAATTATGTTGGAAAGGCTATGAATGTGCATGGCACAAAGGTGTGGATGGTTTATGAGTGCATGTGGGTGAATGATTTGTGGTGCAATGATGAAGAGTTGCATGTGGAAAGGTTTAGAAAGAATGGAATGCACGGCATAGAAAGTGTTTGGAGAATGAATGCAATGATGAAGAGTGAATAAAGAATGCATGTAGGGTTAGCTAGGAAAGTGGGAATGTGGTTGAATGATTAAAGGGACATGCATGTGGCTTGTTTGATTGCTTGGTGAGAGGATGCACGGCACAAAAGGAGTGAATGGTGTGTGTAATTGCATGTGTTGAATTGGTGGTGCATTGATGAAAGAATAAGTGCATGTGTGTGTGAGTGGTGGTAGTGGGGTGAATTAAAATGAATGCATGTGGAATAAAGATGGAGAAGGTGGTGTAATGATGCATGCTTGTAGTTTAGGGTGTTGAATATGGATTTGCATGGCTTTTGAAGTGATTGTGGGCTTTGGAATTGGAAGGAAATGCATGGCCTTGGGGTTGGTTTAAGAGAGAGAATGGGCTAGGCCCTTTGTTTTATGTCCAAAGTGAATACAAGGCCTTCAAATTCGTCCAACACTTTGGCTCCAATTATATGCTATCCATTCCAAGCCCAATTTTGCTCCAAAATGCTCCAAAATGCATCTTTTTGCTTCCTTAAGCCCTTAGAACCTGAAAACACACAAAAGAAGCATAAAGGACTAAAATAACTAGAGAAACATAACGTAAATGCACGAGAACAAGCCATTTAAGTCGCATGAATATGCTCCTATCAGCATGGAAGTACAAGGAAAGGGGAGCATTCGAATGGAGATTGATGGCATCATGCACATGATCACCGAGGTGTTTTACGTACCAGAATTGAGGAACAACCTACTGAGCATTAGGCAACTCCAAGAGAAGGGTCTTGCGGTTTTCATGCAACATGGAACCTGCAAGATCTTTCATCCTGAGAGGGGTTTAATTATTCAAACCTCCATGTCACACAACAGGATGTTCATTATCATTGCTCGATGTCAGATAAATGAACAAAGGTGTCTTGTTTCCCTTATCACAGACCAATCCCAACTATGGCACTGTCGATATGGGCACTTAAGCTGGAGTGGTCTTAAAGTTCTTCAACAAAAGAAAATGGTGGAGGGTATGCCAGAATTCAAAACTCCCTTTAAAGTCTGTGAGGATTACTTGGTGGGGAAACAACGAAGGGATGCATTTCCAAAGGAAAAAGCATGGAGGGCTTCTGGAATCCTTCAGCTAGTACATGCTGATATTTGCGGGCCTATAAATCCAACATCAAACAGTAAAAAACGGTATCTTATTACTTTCATCGATGACTTTAGTCGAAAGACTTGGGTATATTTTTTGGTTGAAAAATCTGAAGCTTTTGCTGTCTTTAAGAACTACAAAGCTAGAGTTGAAAAGGAAACAGGAGCATATATAAGGATCCTTCGCACTGATCGTGGAGGGGAGTTCACATCACAAGAATTCACAACGTTTTGTGATGTGAATGGAATTTGAAGACAATTGACAGCCGCATATACTCCCCAGCAAAACGGAGTTGCTGAGAGGAAGAACCGGACGATTATGAACATGGTTCGCAGTATGCTTTCTGGAAAGCATATTCCAAAAACATTTTGGCCTGAAGCTGTTAATTGGACAGTGCATATTCTCAACAGAAGTCCCACTTTTGCCGTGAGAAGCAAGACACCAGAAGAAGCATGGAGTGGAGTCAAACCATCAGTGAACTATTTCAGAATCTTTGGATGTATCTCGCATGCTCATGTGCCTGACAATAGAAGGGTAAAGCTTGACAATAAGAGCCTGAAATGCATATTTCTTGGGGTAAGTGACGAGTCAAAAGCTTACAGATTATTTGATCCAATCTCTCAGAAAATAATTGTAAGCCGAGACGTTGTTTTCGAAGAAGATCAAAGCTGGGATTGGGAGGCTTGCTACAAGGAAGCCATTGTTGCTAACCTTGAGTGGGAAACAGATGAAGAAGTAGAGACAGAAGTTGATGCAAATGAGGAGTCAGAAACCAGTAGCACTGAAGAATATGAGGACAGTGGTGAAACTGAAGACAGTGAAGATGTCGAAGATGTGGATCATGGTGCTCAAGAAGACTCATTTCATGAGACACGGACACGAAGACCGCCAACATGGATGAAAGATTATGAGAGTGGGCAAGGCCTCTCTAAGGTAGAAGACTTTGCCAACTTGGCTTTGTTCATTGACAGTGATCCCATTTTTTATGAAGATGCAGTAAAAAATGAGAAATGGAGGGCAGCCATGAACTTGGAGATCGAGGCAATAGAAAGAAATGATACATGGGAACTTACAGAGTTACCAACTGGCAGTAAAGTTATCGGGGTGAAGTGGGTCTACAAGACGAAACTCAATGAGAATGGAGAAATAGACAAATACAAGGCGCGACTCGTGGCAAAAGGGTACAGCCAAAAGTATGGGATAGACTATGATGAGGTTTTTGCACCTGTAACGAGACTAGACACGATTCGAGTTGTGATTTCGATGGCTGCTCAAAAGGGATGGGAGATCTATCAACTAGACGTCAAGTCTGCATTTTTGCATGGAGAGATAAATGAGGAAGTCTTTGTTGCTCAGCCTCCTGGCTATGAGAAAACGGGACAAGAACACAAAGCATACAAGCTGAAGAAAGCATTGTACGGTCTCAAACAAGCTCCACGAGCTTGGTACAGCCGTATAGAGACTTACTTTATTAATGAAGGTTTCAAGAAGTGTCCATATGAACATACCTTGTTCATCAAAACAGCAGAGGGAGGTAAAATTTTGATTATTTGTCTCTATGTTGATGATCTCATATTTACTGGAAATGATGAAGTTATGTTCAAGGATTTCAAACAGTCTATGATGATAGAATTTGATATGACGGATCTTGGAAAGATGAAGTACTTTCTTGGCATTGAGGTATCGCAGAGATCTGATGGTATCTTCATTGGACAACGAAAATATGCGCAGGAGGTGCTCGACAGGTTCAGAATGGATCAATGCAATCCAGTGAATAATCCAGTTGTTCCTGGATTCAAGCTGGTGAAGGATGAAGGTGGAGTTAGGGTAGACAACACTTTTTACAAACAAATTGTTGGAAGTCTTATGTATCTGACCGCTACACGTCCGGATATGACATATGTAGTGAGTTTGATCAGTAGGTACATGGAGAGGCCTACTGAAATGCACTTACAGGCAGCAAAAAGAGTTTTGAGATATGTGAAGGGGACTATTGGTTTCGGGGTGTTTTATAAGAAGGGAGGAAATGAAGAGCTTCTGGGATACATGGATAGTGATTATGCAGGCGATCAGGATGACAGGAAGAGCACTTCGGGGTATGTGTTTTTAATGAGCTCAGGTGCTGTATCTTGGTCTTCGAAGAAACAGCCAGTGGTCACTCTTTCCACCACTGAGGCTGAGTTCATTGCTGCAGCGTCCGGGGCTTGTCAAGCTATCTGGCTAAGAAGAGTTCTAAGGGAACTAGGTTATGATCAAGGCAAAGCTACGGTGTTATTCTGTGACAACGTATCAACCATCAAACTCTCAAGAAATCCAATCTTGCATGGTCGTAGCAAACACATTGATGTTCGTTTTCATTTTCTTCGTGATCTTACGAAGGAGGGAACTGTGGAATTGGTTCAGTGTTCAACCCAGGAGCAAGTTGTAGATATTCTTACAAAGCCCTTGAAGTTTGATGTGTTCGTGAAATTGCGAAGTTTGATGGGTGTTGGTTCTTATCCAACAGTAAACTGAATAACTTGGTATTCAGTTTAAGGGAGGATGTTAAAGTTGTTGGTTTAGGTTTCCTTGTTTCTAGGGCTACTCACGGAGTTGGTTGTGTAGCTGTTAATAAATGCCTGTTTTCTAGGAACAGGTTTGTTGCATTTTCAGTTTCAAGCTTAGTCAAATACCACGATTCTAGGAGCTGTAAAATCGTGGGCTGTTGCATTTACTTTCCATTATCTTGTAAAGCCTTAAAAGGGCATTGTCATCTTTGAATTGAATAAGCAAATCATTCTGAAAATAGTGTGCATCAGATTTTCTTTTTGCTCAGGTTTCTTGTGGTTCTTTGGGTTTTAACAGAATGAAGAGCTCTCTGGGTGGAAGCTTGTTGTGGGAGATGTGTTCAGAGAACCAGACTATCCCAAGCTTCTTTGCGTGATGGTTGGAGATGGGGTTCAGATTACAGGGATGGCAGTTGTCACAATCATCTTTGCAGCATTTGGTTTCATGTCACCAGCTTCACGAGGAATGCTACTGACCAGAATGATCATTCTGTATCTTTTCCTTGGGATAATTGCTGGTTATGTTGCTGTCCGTGTATGGAGAACCATAAAGGGAACTTCCGAAGGGTGGAGATCAGTTTCCTGGTTTGTGGCGTGCTTCTTTCCTGGAATTGTCTTTGTTATTCGTACAATACTGAATTTCATTCTATGGGGCAGCAAGAGTACTGGTGCTCTTCCCATTTCTTTGTATTTTATACTCATCTCCCTCTGGTTCTGCATTTCCGTGCCTCTCACCCTTCTCGGGGGATTCTTAGGCACACGAGCTGAGCCAATTTCATATCCCGTAAGAACCAACCAGATTCCAAGGGAGATTCACGCGCGCAAATATCCATCATGGCTTCTTGTTCTTGGTGCTGGGACACTTCCGTTTGGAACCCTTTTCATTGAACTCTTCTTCATCCTTTCTAGCATCTGGCTTGGAAGATTTTATTATGTCTTCGGTTTTCCTTTTTATAGTGCTTATGTTGTTGGTTATCGTTTGTGCTGAAGTTTCAGTAGTTCTCACATACATGCATCTTTGTGTGGAGGATTGGAGGTGGTGGTGGAAGGCTTTCTTTGCCTCAGGTTCAGTTTCCTTTTACGTGTTCCTGTACTCCATCAATTACCTGGTATTTGACCTGCAGGGTTTGAGTGGGCTTGCATCGGTTATCGTTTACCTCGGTTATTCATTGATCATGGCAACTGCAATCATGCTGTCAACTGGCACCATTGGCTTTCTCATGTCTTTCTACTTTGTTCATTACCTCTGCTTATCCGTAAAGATCGACTGTAAAAGTGTTGGCTGACATTGTTATCAAACAGTTGGGAAATGTGAGTCTGCTATATGATAGGAAGGTTATGTCTTTTTTGTCTTTACACTTAAGCAGCTATCCTTTGTGTGATTGTGGATAGATAAAACACAAGGATGTTTTTACATTTCCAAGCTACAATGGAAAATTACCGATTTTTTTTTAATTTTTTTTTCCTTAAAGATAGATTTTATGTTAAATTCCAATCGAAATGTTTACATCTTCAGCCAAGATGTTAAAAAGGAACTCGGGACCAATACAATCCCATCTAAAAGAACCTCTAGTTTTCTGAATAAACGCTGCAACAGAATGCGCCGCTTGGTTGCGTTCTCGAAGAACAAACTCGAATGAAACAATCCCCACATCATTTGTAATAGCCCGAATGTCCTGCACTATGGTTTCCACGAGCATCAGACTCTATGATAATGTTTGACAAACCATGTCTGCTGCACTCCTCCAATGCCTCTTGAATGGTAGAGGCCCCTACCTCCGTCATATCTGTTGCAAGCTTGTATCCCGAAATTACCGTGTACTCGCCATTCGTTGTATATTTCCAAATTAAGCGATCTTGAAACGAGCATCTAAGAACGACTTACAAAGAAAATACTTGAACCGTTGCCAATAACGAATTAGGGCTATGCATAATTCTCCATCACGTCTTCACAATCATCGCAATATTAAAACACTGTAGGTCTCTGAAACCCACGCCCCCATGTTGCTTGTCTCGCTTCATTTTTTCCCAAGAAATCCAATGCAAACCCCTTTTGTTAGAAGTTGGTATAGAATCCGAGAAGGGTTCCTAACTGGTGTGGGAGTTCTAATTGTAATAGGTATGGGAAACTTGGACGCAAGTTTTCAGATAGGTTTAGGATTCCAATTCAGTTTAGGATTAGGTTTTTGAGTTAGTATAAAAGGGTCCTTAACGTTAGGGTACAGGTGTGTGGATATAGTGTGTGAGAGACTTATGAGACAAGAAAACGATTTGTATGTGTGAGTTTTCTTGTATTCCTTTATTCAATCAATAAAGTGTGCTTCCGTTGTTCATGTTTCTTGTTATTGGTTTGGTTTGATCGAAGTGTATGTTTCAACAAGTGGTATCAAGAGCCTTAGGTTGCGTGGTCAAATCAAAACAATGACAAAAACTGAAAGTGGAGATGATAAGGGTACTGAGGTAACCAAGACTTCGGTGCAAAGTGCTCGGTTTGAGATCGAGAAATTCATTGGGACAAATAACTTCGCTATGTGGCAGTGCGAAGTAAAGGATGTACTAATTCAACAAGGTTTACTGGTGGTGCTTGAAGACATGCCTATAACAATGAAGAAGGAGGAATGGCAGCGGCTGAATGCACATGCATGTTCCACGATTAGACTATGTCTTGGAAAAGCACAAAAATATGGTGTAATGAATATCTCATCAGCTAGAGAACTATGGGATACTTTGGAATCAAAGTACTTGAAGAAGAGTGCAGAAAACAGACTTTATCTTAAGAGTAAATTGTATCGTTTTCAGTACAAGGAAGGAACGAAGATGATTGACCATCTTGAAGAATTTAACAAGATGATTGCTGAACTTCTGAACCTAGAAGAGACGATCAAAGATTAAGATAAAGCGTTGATTCAGATGAATTCCCTACCTGAATCTTACGAGTCGTTTGTTACGACATGGATTTATGGTAGAGAAACTCTTAAGTTTGATGAAATCTCAAGCGCAGTGATGAATCATGAAGTCCGCAATTTAGACAGACAAGAGAGAAACAATTCCGAAGCACTAATGGTAAGAGGAAGATCAAAGGAAAGAAAACCAGCAACTAAGAAGAAAGGCAAGTCTCGTTCGAGAGGTGCCTCAAGCAACAGAAAGTTTCTCGATAAAGATGAGTGCGCCTTCTGTCATGAGAAAGGGCACTGGAAAAAGGATTGTCCCAAAATCAAAGCCAAGAACAAAGAGAAGAAGTATGAAGACTCAGAGGCAAACATTGTCGAGGCTAACGATGAAGATTTCGTCTGTGCCCTAACTGCATCAGACGGAATAAATTATATGAATCACTGGGTGCTTGATACTGGATGCACGCATCATATGACCTCTCAACGTCATTGGTTTTCTTCGTTCAAGACCCTCACTGGAATGGTGTATATGGGGGATGATAATCCATGTGCAACGAAGGGAATTGGTAGTGTTAAAATCAGACACCATGATGGTGTAGTCCGAGAGCTACAAGGGGTGAGATATGTCCCAAATCTTAAGAAGAATTTAATCTCGCTTGGAACTCTTGAAGATCAAGGTTGTAAATTCTACTTAGAAAAACAAACATTGAAGGTTGCAAGAGGAGCATTAGTGATAATGAAAGCGCCAAGAAGGGGTTTGCTTTATTTGTTAAAAGGCACCACTATTGAATCTCCAATAGCTATGGTAGCAGCAAGTGATCAATTAGATACATCTTGTCTATGGCATATGAGGCTAGGGCACGTGGGAAACAAGGCATTGCAAGGATTGATTAAACAAGGGGTCCTAGAGGGAGCCAAAAGTGGAAAGATCGATTTTTGTGAACATTGCATCCTTGGCAAACAAACCAAAGTAAGTTTTGGCACGGCAATACATCAAACGGAGGGAATCCTGGATTATGTACACTCAGATGTCTGGGGGCCTGCGAAGAATGAATCCCTAGGAGGAAAGAGATGGTTCGTATCCTTCATTGATGATTATTCACGAAGAGCATGGATTTATATGATGAAACACAAACATGAGGTGCTGGATATCTTCTTAGAATGGAAAAACACAGTCGAAAGGAAGACTGAGAAAAAATTGAAGGTTTTAAGAAGTGATAATGGGGGAGAGTATACGTCTGATCCCTTCTTTGAAACCTGCAAAAAGGAAGGTATAACACGACATTTCAGTGTAAGAGAAACTCCTCAGCAGAACGGAATTGCAGAACGGTTGAATCGAACACTGTTAGAGAAGGTTAGATGTATGCTGTCACAAGCAAAACTGCATAAACATTTTTGGGCAGAAGCATTGAGTTATGCATGTCACATTATAAATCGTCTCCCTTCTTCAGCTTTAAACGGAAAGACTCCAATGGAAGTATGGTCAGGACAAATTGCTCAAGATTATGACAGACTAGGGGTATTCGGGTGTGATGCGTATTACCATGTGAAAGAAAATAAATTAGACCCGAGAGCAAGGAAGGCTATCTTTCTAGGGTTTAACAGTGGCGTCAAGGGATTCAGATTGTGGAGTACACAACTCAAGAAGGTTGTAATAAGCAGAAATGTGACGTTTAATGAAACTCATATGCAACTAAGAGAAGATCGAAAGATTGTGCAAGAGGTGGAGCTAGCAAAGGAACAAACTGAACATTCAAGAGATGAAGACAAACAAGACAATGAGGGTCAAATCAGTGTCGATCAAGAAGAAAAGCAAGAAGAGGACAGTATGCTTAATGATGTACCAAATCAAGAAGATTGTATCGCCAAGAGAAAAGGAAAAAGAGAGGTTGGGCTTCCTGCTAAATTCAAAGATTGCGTCTCCTGTATAGCCTATGCATTGCCAGTAATCGAAGTTGACATCCCTACAGATTTCACAGAAGCATCAAGGAGTAAAGAAGCTAAAAATTGGCATGAAGCTATGGATGATGAGATGTTGTCACTAAAGAAGAACAAAACTTGGGATCTGGTGGAGCTACCTAAGGGAAGAAAGGCCATTGGATGCAAATGGGTGTATGCAAAGAAAGATGGAATAAATAATGCAAGTTCAGTAAGGTTTAAAGCCAGATTAGTAGCAAAAGGCTACGCTCAGAAAGAGGGAATAGACTACAATGAAATCTTCTCGCCCGTGGTGAAACATTCATCCATTCGAATCCTCCTAGCACTGGTGGCACAGTTCGATCTCGAATTAGTACAATTGGACGTAAAAACTGCGTTTCTGCATGGTAATTTGTCTGAAGAAATTTACATATGTCAACCAGAAGGATACGAAGAGAAAGGAAAGGAGAATCTAGTATGCAAGCTCAACAAATCTCTATATGGTTTGAAGCAATCACCAAGGCAATGGTACTTGAGGTTCGACAAGGTTATGAAGGATTTTGGCTACACTAGGAGCCAATACGATCACTGTGTATATCACAAGAAAACAAGGGAAGGTACATATGTATATTTACTGATTTATGTAGATGATATGCTCATTGCCTCTAGTGATCAAACTGAAATCTCAAAACTCAAAACTCATATGCAAAATGAGTTTGAGATGAAAGACCTTGGCGAAGCAAAGAAAATTTTGGGGATGGAAATTACACGGGATAGAAAGAAAGGGCTGGTGTGTTTATCACAGAAACAGTATGTGGAAAGATTGCTACACAAGTTTGGCATCCGTGATGAAACCAAACCTGTAAGTACACCTCTGGCATCTCACTTCAAGATGAGCACGCAGTTATGCCCTAAGTCTGATGAAGAGAGGACTAAGATGAAAGACATTCCTTATTCTAGTTTGGTTGGAGGGTTGATGTATGCCATGGTGTGTACTCGACCTGATATTGCTCATGCAGTTGGATTAGTAAGTAGATTTATGCATAATCCTGGAAAAATGCATTGGGAAGCTGCTCGATGGATACTGCGATATTTGCATGGAACAAAGAGCACGGGAATTTGTTTTGAGCGGAATGATAAAGGAATCGAGAAGTTCTCTATTGGATATGTAGATTCTGATTTTGCTAGTGACTTAGACAAAAGAAGATCCACTACAGGATATGTGTTCACCATGGCGAATGGTCCTATATGTTGGAGATCAGTTATACAACCAACTGTTGCTTTATCAACTACAGAAGCTGAATATATGGCAATGGCAGAAGCAATTAAGGAAGCTATTTGGACACTAGGATTAATAGCAGATTTGGGAGTGAAACAGCGCAAGATAGATGTGCATTGTGATAGTCAAAGTGCTATTTACTTGGCGAAGTATCAAGTGCATCATGCAAGAACCAAACATATAGATGTAAGATATCATTTTGTTCGGGAGATTATAGCTGAAGGCGAGATTCTTGTAAAGAAAATTGCTTCAGCTGATAATCCTGCAGATATGTTAACAAAGGTGGTTGGTGCATCAAAATTCAGTCATTGTCTGGGTTTGGTGCATGTAAGACAGGTTTGATACTTGAAAATGGTGGAGCGATGGAAGCAGAAGGAGTCTCGAGGCGGAGTTCTTACCAAGGTGGAGTTTGTTAGAAGTTGGTATAGAATCCGAGAAGGGTTCCTAACTGGTGTGGGAGTTCTAATTGTAATAGGTATGGGAAACTTGGACGCAAGTTTTCAGATAGGTTTAGGATTTTAATTCAGTTTAGGATTAGGTTTTTGAGTTAGTATAAAAGGGTCCTTAACGTTAGGGTACAAGTGTGTGTATATAGTGTGTGAGAGACTTATGAGACAAGAAAACGATTTGTATGTGTGAGTTTTCTTGTATTCCTTTATTCAATCAATAAAGTGTGCTTCCGTTGTTCATGTTTCTTGTTATTGGTTTGGTTTGATCGAAGTGTATGTTTCAACACCTCTTCCCATCAAAACCATTCCACCAATACCGGGCAATAGCTCGTTCAATTTCCTTGCATACTCCAATCGGTAAGCGGAAGCATGACATAGCATGATTTGGTAATGCCATAGCCCCCGACTTTATTAGAATCTCCTTTCCCGCTTGTGTTAGGAATTCTTCAGCCCATCCGCTCATCCTCGACTCCACATTCGTTCGCACATTTTCAAAGACTGCTCTTTTTTTTTTTTTAAAGAAAAGTAATGAAAATGACTTGAAAATTTTGAGTTTTAACGATAAAGACAAAATAAAGGATAAAATGAATAGTACCAGATTTGACTTTTTAGTGTAAAAATGTGATATTTCGTTAAGGTAACAGTACCGTAAGCTTTTCGTTAAAACTTTTTTTTTTTTTTTCAACGCCTAAAGTCCTCTTCGAGAGAGGTATTTACCAAGACAATCCTTTATCTGAACACCTAGACTTTCCGCGACCCTCTTCCGCCGTCGTTTCGGACACTTAGTCCCAAAGAAGATCGAACTCCTGTCCTTGTTGTTAACTTGGCCCGATGCCAAAATTAACGACATCACCCTTGATCGTATTCCAGTAATCATGGTAAAAACTTCCTACAGTAATTTTATTCGCACAATATCCCGTACCACATTCCCATCGTTTTGCCACACACCATTAGTGTCCTCCAAACCCTTATTTAACCGTTTGTGCATGAAAGAATTTTGTATTTTTATCACCCTTTTTTAACCATTGCACCCTACACTTTGTTCTCCAATAATTTTCCTCTTCCTTCATTGCCCTTCGTAGCTCATATTCCTTCCTCCGGTCGTTCGCCTCGATTGTTGCGCCACGTAACAAAATCCCTGAAGTCCCTCAAACTTGCAATGGTTCGGAAATTGCCTCCTTACTTTTCATAATTTTCTAGAATATCATTAAAATCTCCTATTAGTAAACAATGATCATTACACCCCATCATACGTTGACTCAACGTGTTCCACTGCTCACACATTTTCTTATCATCCTGTACTTGCATATATTGCATACAGTCTCATACACTTGTCACATGATGATCATGATCGCTTGCTTCAATAAGAAAATCTGCATACTTCACTAACACCACATGGTTCACATCTTTAAAAAACAAGAGCACATTCCACCACCAATCCCCTTCGGTTCCATCGCATGCTTAAAATCCATCCCTAACCTTCTCCTTAGATACCCATAGCGACTACTACAATTTTTGGTCTCCAATAGTATCACTATGTCGGGATGTGGAGCCTATTCTGCTCAATAAATTGTCAACTGTCAAGGCATCCCGATACCCTGACCGTTCCAGACGATATATTAGTCTCATGACAACCTTAGAGACCCCTCAAGGCTGGCCTCCTCCGCTTCCTCAGCAATAGTGGCATTCCTAGTGCAAACATTCCTCACTTCCTCCTCGCGCTCACAATCCGTTGCTTCCGCAGCCAGTCTCGTCCTCTTTTTAATCTTCCTCGTAAGGCAGCATTCTTCAATAATTGGCCCCAAATTAAAGGGTCAGACTCGTGCGAAAGTATACACATACCTCTTTCTTGTTCCACATCAGAAGGCGTTACCATTTCCTTTTAATATAAACCACTTTTAGTTTTCGTTCAATTAATTGCTTTTCCTAAGAAGAGGAATCTGTACAAAAGAAATTCAATTACTGTACTTTATATTTTCCAGTAAATTAATAAAGTACGTACTATAATACGAATTGGCTTGTAACATCACGTGATAATTTCATCAAAAAAATTCTCCTTTACAACGATATTTAGACCATCTCCAACCCTTAGGGATAAAGCTTAAATTAGGCCAGAAATTTTAAGCCATAACCTAAAAAGTGTTTTTCTCCTTCAAATTTAACCCGAGATTATTAAACAATGATTTTAGCCTAATTTTAATTTTTTTGGTAACTTTTTTAAAAATAAAATTTATGTAGATTATCCTAATTTATTTTTATGAACATTATAATTTAAAAATATTTAAATTTTGATAAGTAATTAAAAATCATACAAATACATAAGTATTTATAAAGTTTTAAGTTAAGTTTGATTTAAATAATTTCTTAAATTATTTTAGATGTTAGATTTAATTTTGGGCCATCAAATCTTTTTTTTTTTACATATTACCATTAGATTTAATTTCATCTAATCATAGCCGTTAGATTATAAGTGATAAACAAAAAAGAAAAAAATTTGAAATATGACAGTTTGGTGGGTCCAGAATAATTTAAGTCATGCTTAAGTTCGAGGGGAATTTAGCCCAGAGATATATTTTCTCTCTAAGACTTATTTTAGCCCATGCTTAAGTTCAAAAAATAATTATCACATGCACACAAGAAGGTTTTAATCTTGAATAGAGAATGCCATTACTTTTTTTGAACAAACGATATTATCTACACTAAGAGAAAGAGATGAGCTTAGCCTCACAATGGACTAACAATAATGTGGAGAATGTCATTACTTTTTTTTTTAATACATAGAATGTCATTACTTATATGGTCACGCTTAAAAGTTTGATAAAAAGTTAATAATTAATTATAAGTTTCCGATCAAGTAATGAACATTTTTAAAGAAGATGTCAAAATCCTTTAATTTTAATTAAAAATATTGAGAAGTTTTACACTTTACATGATATGCCAAATTTCATTATAATCTATTTATGATTTCACAAGATAATTGGTTACCGTTTGTTAAGAGTTTGGCATGTCCTACTAACCTGAAGGCTTGCGACTCTATTAACCTAAAAGCATAAAACATACTTAATTTGTCTTCAGCATGTGAAGATAATAAATCACTCATCCTCTTATCTCATTTATCCGGAAACTAATCATCTTAACGCGCTGCTTAGTTACCTGGAACGATTAAAATCCATTTGTGCATATTTCCCAAAAAAAAAAAAAAAAAAAAAAAGGTTTTGGAGGAAGTAAAAAACAATGAAAACCACCCATCCAAGATCCAATCTAACCATATGCTTCCACTGTGGGCTGGGGCCCACCATATTAGCGCGTTGAGAATATAATTCTCATCTCCATTCGCACCGTTTATTCCGAAGAAAGCAAAGTAGTTAGTTCCGTCAACCCTCCGAACCTGTTCGGTCTAATGGCAGCGGAATAATATTAAGCGAAAGGGGACGCCGAGATTCTGCTTCTCTCTTGCGCACCACAGCCGCTCAGCATCCGTTTCGGTTCCGGACCTGTCACGGTTCGTTCTCAATTTCTCAAAATTTTCATGGATCTGTTGTATTTTTGAAACGCATGATTTCAATTTATTTTGTAATTCCAAATTTTGGATCTGGGTATGCTTTTTTATTATCGTTTTGCTAATTGGATGATTGAGTGAGTATTTGAATGTTTATGCGCTGTTAATTAGTGGATCTGATGCGGTTGAAGTATAGAAATTGAACAATTAACAAGTTCTTGATCAAATTTGTTAACCCGAATGCTTAACTTTGTATTTTTTGCTTAAATTTTCAGTCTTTGTGTTCTTTTGGCTAATATTAGTATGTTTTCTGTTTGAAATTTGTGTAGATTAATTGGTGGATGCAACTTTAAGAGCTTGCTTAGATCCACTGCTCACCCCAACTTGTGGTGAGTGTTGTTTTCTTTTTGATTCCGATGGCGATATTGATTCCGGGAATGCCCTCAATCAAATGGGCTCTGCTTGTTTTGATTGTATTTGTGCACACCTGTAATGGGTTTTATCTCCCCGGAAGCTACATGCATACATATTCGAAAGGGCAACAAATCATTACCAAAGTTAACTCCTTGACTTCTATAGAGACTGAGCTGCCCTTCAGCTACTACAGTCTCCCTTATTGCAAACCCCCTGAAGGTATCAAGAAAAGCGCCGAGAATCTCGGGGAACTCCTTATGGGAGATGAGATCGAAACCTCTGCGTACCGCTTCAATATGACTGTGAATGAGACTCTTTACCTGTGTACCACACCCGCCTTGACTGAGCACGACGTAAAGCTGCTGAAACAGAGGACCCGTGATCTGTATCAGGTCAATATGATCCTTGATAATTTGCCTGCGATGAGGTATGCTTATCAAAATGGGGTTAAGATTCAGTGGACTGGGTTTCCTGTTGGGTACACACCACCCAACAGTAAAGAAGATTACATCATCAATCACCTCAAGTTCACTGTTTTGATTCACGAGTATGAAGGGAGTGGTGTACAGGTAATCGGGACTGGGGAAGAAGGCATGGGTGTCATTTCAGAAGCTGATAAGAAGAAGGCATCTGGGTTTGAGATTGTTGGCTTTGAGGTTTCCCCTTGCAGCATTAAATATGACCCAGAGGCCATGAAGAAAAAAGCCATGTATGAAAAAATCCAACCTGTAAATTGCCCCTCAGACGTCGAAAAGTCTCAAATAATAAGGGAGCAAGAGAAAGTATCATTTACTTATGAGGTTGAGTTTGTGAAAAGTGATATAAGATGGCCATCAAGGTGGGATGCTTATTTGAAGATGGAGGGTGCTCGTGTGCACTGGTTCTCTATCCTGAATTCATTAATGGTGATCCTTTTCCTCGCTGGTATAGTCTTTGTCATATTCCTAAGGACAGTGAGGAGGGATTTAACAAGATACGAAGAACTGGACAAAGAATCTCAAGCTCAAATGAATGAAGAGCTCTCTGGGTGGAAGCTTGTTGTGGGAGATGTGTTCAGAGAACCAGATTCTCCCAAGCTTCTTTGCGTGATGGTTGGAGATGGGGTTCAGATTACAGGGATGGCAGTTGTCACAATCATCTTTGCAGCGTTTGGTTTCATGTCACCAGCTTCACGAGGAATGCTACTGACCGGAATGATCATTCTATATCTTTTCCTTGGGATTATTGCTGGTTATGTTGCTGTCCGTATGTGGAGAACCATAAAGGGAACTTCCGAAGGGTGGAGATCGGTTTCCTGGTTTGTGGCGTGCTTCTTTCCTGGAATCGTCTTTGTTATTCTTACAATATTGAATTTCATTCTATGGGGCAGCAAGAGTACTGGTGCTCTTCCCATTTCTTTGTATTTTATACTCATCTCCCTCTGGTTCTGCATTTCCGTGCCTCTCACCCTTCTTGGAGGATTCTTAGGCACACGAGCTGAGCCAATTTCATATCCCGTAAGAACCAACCAGATTCCAAGGGAGATTCCTGCACGCAAATATCCATCATGGCTTCTTGTTCTTGGTGCTGGGACACTTCCGTTTGGAACCCTTTTCATTGAACTCTTCTTCATCCTTTCTAGCATCTGGCTTGGAAGGTTTTATTATGTCTTCGGTTTCCTTTTTATAGTGCTTATGTTGTTGGTTATCGTTTGTGCTGAAGTTTCAGTAGTTCTCACATACATGCATCTTTGTGTGGAGGATTGGAGGTGGTGGTGGAAGGCTTTCTTTGCCTCAGGTTCAGTTTCCCTTTACGTGTTCCTGTACTCCATCAATTACCTGGTATTTGACCTGCAGAGTTTGAGTGGGCCTGTGTCGGCTATCCTTTACCTCGGTTATTCATTGATCATGGCAACTGCAATCATGTTGTCAACTGGCACCATTGGCTTTCTCATGTCTTTCTACTTTGTTCATTACCTCTTCTCGTCCGTAAAGATCGACTAGAAAAGTGTTGGCTGGCATTGTTATCAAACAGTTGGGAAATGTGAGTCTGCTATATGTTAGGAAGAAGTATTTTTGGCTATATCATTTTGGCCTTTACACTTGGTTGCATCTGAAAGTTGACGGTGTTGCGGTATCTGAAGCAGCTCTCCGGTGATAGCGTCCTTTGTTTTCTGTGTACTGCCCTCGTTTGCGACATCACCGGCGGCAGATTCTCCGTTTACCCGTCTATCCCATTTCGTTTTACTGCTTCACTAGCGTTGCGCTTTTACTTTAGTTTAATCACATTGTGTTAGAAAGTTGTAGCTCGGGGACCTTCAATCCTTGTATTCTCTTTTATTTCATATTTGGAATGGAAAAGTAAATTGGATAATTCTTTTAATTCTCAACAGATTGATTTTTTGCTATTAATTTCTCAATTTGATTTACGGGGTTAAGTTCAGTTCAACATTTAAAATTTGTTTAAGTTGAAAGCTTAGGGGCATTTGATATCCGTTTCTGGGCGATTGATGTCATTTTAGTTTTCTCAACATGTTTCAGTTTAGTTTTCTCAAAAACGAAATAAGTTATCAAACGGACGCTCTTATTACTCGTACTCCTTACTGCTTTACTGTTTGGTAAGCGAAACTTGCGACATAAGCAAACAGACGCTGTCAAAGTTTTACACCAAAAGGCAAAAGGTAAAATCTTAAACTTATGAAACTCCATAAGGAAACAACACAAAGGTGATTTTGTTCTTTCATCCAGAGTGCCCTATCACTCCATATCTGGATCCGGGTCGATCAGGTAAGCTTCCGCAGGGTCATCGTCCAAGCTCTGCTCCGTTTTCTCGTCATCTTCAGTACAAGTTTGGAAATTTTCAACAGATGAATTCTCCGAACGCCCGTAAGAGGTCGAGTGGCCTTCAAGGCTAGGCTGCATGCTGCTTCCGGCAGTCATCTGATATGCCGGGTATAGTTCCATTGTTCCTAAACCTGAAACGCCGTTTAGTACGCCCGCGGCAATTGCACCACCAAAAAATTGTTCAGCAAGTTTCTTATGTGCATTCTCCATGGCAAAATTCATGTATCTCTGCTCAGCATCCTGCCACAATTGCAATTGCCTCCCAGCCTGCAAAGTTGTGGTGTGTATTATGAATACAGAAGAAGGTTTACATATATCAACTTAAGTTCCCAAATCAGTTTCCGAACTCGAAAACTTACCTCAATTTGCATTCTAATTCTTTCTTCATCAGCAGCTGCCTTTACCAGTTCATCAGAGGGCCTATACATGGAGCCACAACCCAAAACATAAAACATCACAGCATTTACAAGATAATGCACTTGAAAATGGAACTAGGGTAATGATTTTCCGCACTCTCATTTTCTATTTCGGCACTCGTCTTCTCGTTTCCAGCATTCGATTTAATAAATCGAGGGAGAATCAATGGACAAAGTTGCATAATGAGAAACTGAGAGTGTGAAAATAACTACCTTTCCAAATAAGTTAACAAGTGCATTCGTATGGAAGATAGAGGAGCAGAGCAAATCATACATTCTTGCGGTCTGCGGGAGTTGCAAGGGAGTACGCCTAGTGCTTAGGCCTTCTTCCAAGTCCTGTGAACCTGAGGTCTCTTTCGCTTAGTGGCAGTGAAAATCTAAATGCAGCAACTCAAACATGAAACATCTTTCACAACGCACACGTTATTTTCACATAGGGCCGGTCATAAGATTTTTGAGGACCGAGGCTACCTCAAAAAATATGCCTTAACTTCTATAATAAAAATTATTTGTTTTCACATGTGAGGCTTCAATAAAATTATAATTTAAAAAACACTTCAAACTCAATAATTTAGACATAGGAAAACTAATTTATTTTGTATTCAGAGAAAGGAATAAAAAAAACTCCGAGTTTACAAGTAGATAGTTGTTGAGTTTGTTTCTCTTATATATGAACTTTTAAAGTACATTTATAAAGCCGTGAGGTGTTTTTTCTTATTTACAAACCTTTTCAATATGAGACTAAAAAAATAATCATATTTTCGAGTCTTTAATTGACATGCATAAGCAATGAATGGACACTAAATTAAAACCTTGGTAATAAATTATATGATTTGCAAATTTGGTCTACACATTACTCTTTGTTGAAGGTTAGACTTGAATTGAAATTAAAGTTTAAAATTTGCAACCCACATAACTATTAGCTAGTAATTAAAAAGAAATTAACAACTAAAAATAAATTCGTAAAACTTGGAACGAAAAAACATGGACATAGCATTTCAAACTTTGACCTCTCGATAATATTGAAAAAAAAAAAGACAATGTTTATGATAAAACTTCTTAGTTATTTAACCAAATTTTATAAATTTTATTATGAAAAAGAAATTCGTACAAATGGGAAAGGCATTTGAATCACGACACCCACGTTAATTTGAAACAACATAAACCCTCACTTCTGGTTAACGAGACATACTGTTTTGAATCCAAGACATCCTCATTAATTTTAAACAACAGAAACCATTAGTTCTAACTGAACTTCTTTATCATTTAACCAAAGTTTATAAATTTATACTATTATAAAAACATATATAAATATACCACCCTAATAATTTTGATGCCCTCAATTTTTTGAGCCCTAGACGGTCGCCCAGCTTGCACTGGATCTGGCCGGCCTTGTTTTCACTATACCAACTGTTTAGTTAAGGATAATTTTTACTGGTATAGTAGTAAGTTTCTAGGATGAACATACAGATTTGTGTCCCCTCCGTCCATTCCTTCCCTGAGTACCTTCCAAGTCTGTATTTCTGCAAAAATGATTACCACCTCAATCACTTGTAACAGTGAAATTTAAAAACTTCTCTAGTACATTAGCACTTAACATTAGAATTCTAGAAATTATACGCAAATAAAACTGGTTACAAACTTTTACATATAAAGGATACTAACAGAACCGTCTCAAAGCAAACTGATGTCAAAGACAAAAATGCAATGATACCTTCCTAATTTATACCTTAACATGATTTTCTTTTTTTTTTTTTTTTAAAAAAATTAGTGAAATTAGAAAACTTTCCAATCTAATCTACCAACCATCCTTAAACACTATGAATTTAAAGCACATCAGATTATTTAGAAGAATAAGGAAAATTTGTGGGTTTTCCTTCTCAATACGATAAATGAGAAAACTTATGAAGCATGGTTTAAAGTGAGGCCGAATGCACGTGTTTTATTCGTATTGCCTCAGAGCCGGATTTGGACACTAATAAGGACCTTAGTAAAGATAAATTTTTTCTTGTAACACAAGTGGTATATCACATATTATTATATAAGTGATGGAAAGTTTTATTTTTTATGTTATTAATTTTTTAACACAAGAATCTTACTACTTGTATAGAGACACTGTGGTGTTCCACTCCGTATTCTGGACACATTGAAAAATCTTTCCACAGTAAAGGGTCACTAAATCGGTTTACGAATGTCTTATTGGCAGTTTAATGTTTATCTAATTCAAACTTTTATTAAAAGTTTATAACCGGTTCTGTTTACGTATATTTTCAGAGATTTTTTCCACAAGCATCAATGAATCATGCATGGATCAAACAGACCTGGAGGTGGCTCTTCACTTGGAAAAGAGTTATTCCCTGGATACCCATTGCCTGCTGAACTTTCTTCGGAGTTGACTCTGCAAAATGTAACGCGTGACACAATCAGAAACCGAAATCCGAAAACAAGCGAAAAATCTCAAAGCCAAGCAAGAAGGAGAAGGGTTACTCACTGTGAGGGCCTCCAAGCTGATTGACAGCATCAACAAAGCGGGTATGAAGCTCAGGAGTCCATTGAAGTCGGGGTCTGAGCTTTGCCTTAAGAACACAGTCTTGAGGCAGCTGAAGATCACGAGTTTCACGATCAACCTCCTCCACCACCGCCGCCTCCCCACCCTCGAGAACAACTCTGTCATCGCTACGAGTGACAATAGGAGTCGGACAAGATCCTTGAAAATCCTGTTCATCACCACCACTACAACCAAAACCAACCATTTTCCCCTTCTTCTTTTCAGAAGAGAGAAAGCAAATGCAGAAGCGCAACTAGATAAAACCCAAGGGGCATAAAAAGGCTAGCTCTTTCTGTGGTGGTGTATAGCTTGCTAGCACAGAATTGGAGGTTACATGAGGAAGGCACAGAAGAGGCCAAAGCCAGCAGGTTTGTCTTTAATTTCTACTGCATGAAGGGAAACGTGGAAAGCTATGCCATTGCTCCAGTCTTTTAATTTTCATTTTTTTTAAATTTTTATTGCAAGCGATATTACCATTCTAATCGGAAAAGTTTGAACTCGGAACACAGTGAGTTTAAAAAAAATCCTATCCACCGGTGCTTCATTAATCCAGTTAGTTTCATGTGAATTAATTGTCTTTACCATCTTTTTCATTACTACTCCCAAGGATTTAATGCCAAACCGCACTTGTAGTGGTACTAAATGAATATGATCTGTCCTTGGTTTGAAAGGCATGTCTTGCTTTGTTTGGTCATTTAAGAAGAAAATACCTGACTCTTACATGTAACAAGACGCTTTTCATTTCTCGTTACATATAAATCGCAATCTGATATGCGTGGAAAATGATTTATACACACTTATTATCACATTCCACACGCTATTATTTTTTTCTATCTTTTGATTCTCTTTTAATCTTATTTAATCTAAAAGAGTTTAAAAATCACTTCTCCTTCATTATGTTTCAATTTGCGATTCGCGTGTAAAGAAAAATAACTCCTTAACAAAAGAAGCCAAACATTGTTTTAGTTTTTCACTTAACGTTTTTCTTTGACCTAATGTTGCTTGGACGATTCACATCTCAAGGTCGAGCGCTGATGACACGTTGAGCCATCCATGTGGCTGAAAGACCTCTTAGGTTAGGAATAACCATAAAATTATCTACTTGACCAATAAGTTAATAGCTTGTCAGAGGAATCCGCTATGCCAAATGCGGGAGCAACTCATTACTCTCTTACCTTTTTCACATAACGACACAATTATCTAGGAGATGCTTGACTAATAAGCTAATAGTTTGTCGGAGGGCCTCGCTATGCCAAATGTGGTAGCAACTCATTGATACCTTTCCTTTCTAAAGTAACGATGTAATTGTCTGGACACTCAACCAATAAGCTAATAGTATGTCAGAGGCGTCTGTTATGCCAAATGTTGGAGCAACTCATTGCTCTCTTTCCTTTTTTACATAACGACACAATTATCTAGGAGATGCTTGACTAATAAGCTAATAAGGGTCTCGCTATGCCAAATGTGGTAGCAACTCATTGATACCTTTCCTTTTTAACGTAACGATGCAATTGTCTGGGCACTCAACCAATAAGCTAATAGTATGTCAGAGGCGTCCATTATGCCAAATGTTGGAGCAACTCATTGTTCTCTTTCCTTTGTACATAATGACACAATTATCTAGGAGATGCTTGACTAATAAACTAATTGTTTGTCGGAGGGTCTTGCTAGCGTAATGCGGTAGCAATTGATACATTTCCTTTTTTAACGTAACTATGCAATTGTTTGGACACTCGACTAATAAGCTAATAGTATGTCAGAGGCGTCCATTATACCAAATGTTGGAGCAACTCATTGCTCTCTTTCCTTTTCACGTAATGACACACTTATCATAATTACACTTGACCTATAAGCTAATAGTTTGTCGTTGTTGGAGGGGCCTGCTATGCTACATGCACGAGAGCAACTCATTGTTCTCTTTCCTTTTTTATGTAACAACGGAATTATCTGACACTTAATCAATAAGCTAATAGTATGTCAGAAGAGCCTGCTATATGCTAAATGTGCAGGAGCAACTCATCATTGTTCTCTTTTTCTTTTTTTTTTCCCGTGTAATGACGCAATTACATGACACTTGATCAATAAGTTAATATTGTATGTCAGAAGATCCTGCTATTCCAAATGCGAGTAAAATCCCATTCCTTGCTCTTTTGTTTCTGTATGAGAGGAATCTTATTCACTAAAAAAAAAAAAAAAAAAAAAAATTAGCATCACCATCTGGTTATTAGTCTAGTAATACCTCTTCTTCGAAGGTCAAAGTCCCCTCTCACACATTGACCCAAAAAAGAATAAGAATATACATCACTTTGTAAGAGAGTAAACAACCATAGTGGTATATTAAGAACAAGATAATAAGGGAATAATACTTGGCCAAAAGGTGAGCAACATAGTTGGAAGATCTCTTGTGGAAACTTGCAAAGGGTTGAAAGCTCTTCCAATTGCCCTACAGTTTGATTTGGTACTCTTCAAGTAATTCAGATCAAAGGCGATCTTAGCAAAAAGGCCTTCCATTTGCATTTCATTTCACTCTTTTATTTCCTTCTTAATTTCTCAAATTCAAATCTCAGCCGAATAACTTAATTTAAACAAAAGGGTATAATTTGTGTTATTTTTTCCGAGTCATACTTAATGTAATTTAAATTCTGAAATGACGAACTTGAAATTAGGTGAAGAAAAGTTAGTACGCTACGATAGGCAACTTTAGTTATGCTTATGTACGCAAAAGATGCCCCAAAAGGCCCCAGAGGAGACAACAGTATAGGAACTAAAATTTATAATTAGTAGAGTTACGTTAGTTAATCAAGGCAGTGCAGTGTGTCTCATATTTTACCTGTGTTCGAATCTTTCCATTTTCATATATTAGATTTATTTTTTTTTTATATAAGTTTAAATTAATAAGAATTTTTATTTCTAAATGGTTAGATTGACACCCAAAGGACAATGAGAAAATAGGAGATATGGAGAAGAATGCCAAATGCAAAATGCCCAATTTTATTTTATTTTAATTTCGAAAAAGAAGAGAAAGGTACCTTTTCATGCGAAAAATAAATAAATTATAAAATATCTAACTAGCCGTTGCCAGCCGAAACCCACCGACCTACGCTCTCTCCGTCTCCTCTTCTCTTATTCCATCTCTCTCCGCTCCCCTCAACTCTCTCTCCCTCTCTCTCTCTCTCTCTCTCTCTCTCTGAAACCCAGAAAAATGTTCACCGAAGGCCTCGACGAAAATGCGATCAAATGGATCAAACAGGTACCCAAATCCCCAAAGTTCAAAAATTTTCGAAAACCCATGTCACATCTTTGAGCATTCAATTTCCAGTTTTCATTTTTCAATTGAATATTTGCAGGGATCAGAAATTGAAGCGCTAGAACAACAGCAACAATCCCCACAAGCGGTCCGATCGCCTCTTGCCGAGAAACTCACTTCCGACGCTTACCCAATATCGCCACTGCGCTTCGGCACCAACAGCGGCGGCGGCGGTCCCGCTCTACCTCCGCTGAAGTTCCACACTGGCCTGCTCGCGCCTCACAGCTTGGTGGCTCCGTGTCTAAGCAGCGACACCGATAACGACTACGATGACGGCAACGAGAGTGTGGCTTCGGTTTCTGATACGGGTTCGTCTGCCAATTACTTTGAGGAAGAGTCGAAGCCAATGGAGAAGTACTATCAGGAAGAAGAAGAGGAGATGTTTGGTTATAGGAATAAGCCAAGCAGTGTGTTGAATAGAGGGTTGTTGAAGGAGGGTCTGAGGGTTGAATTGCCCGGAAATTGCAGAAGATTTACGGATGGTGAAGTGGGTTTCAAGAAGAAATGTGCTATGAAAACTTCGACACCGGGTGCTGGCAATCAGGTTCTGAAAAGGGCTCAACTTCGAAATTTCAATGTAGGAATTGATGCAAAAAAGTTTATCTTTTTAATATATTGTATGATAATATGGTTTACTTTAGGGTTGTTTTTTGTTTAGTAGTTAAGTGTTTGTTTGTAAATTTTTAATCTATGTGTTTGTGGGATTTTTTTTGTTGCAGGGCACTGCCCCAAGTGGTGATGAATGTGGTGTACTTAGAGATTCAGCAGCAGACTTGGGAACTCCGAGTGCGCCTCCGATTTTCGAAATTGGGAGAGACAATTCGGGTAATGAGGATGAAATTCAAGGAGGGCAGGAAGCTTCTGAGGGGCTGAGAGAAAGCAATGCAGCTGAAAATTGGACCTGCCCATCAAGAGGATCAATGGGGTTCGATGGGAGTGTAGAGGGTTTAGCAGATTTGGATAGTGGTTCTTCAAAGCTTCTCAACTTGGTGAAAGGTATTGAATAAAGAGTGGTTTTGCTCTTCTTGTTTTGGTATTTTATGTGGACTGTGACTTTAATTTGATTCTTAACTTTTTCGTTTCGGGTTTTAAATAGTTCTTACATAATTTGACATTGTCTTCTGTAGAGTGAACAAGAGCATAGCTGGAGAAACAGAAACGAAAGTCCCTTCTTTGCAAGCCAGCCAATTAGACCATTCTTATTATAATACCAGGTGCTTCCACAATTGAATTTCATATGAAGGCAGATACTTGTTTACTGTTTCTTTTGATTTAGTGAAGTAAATGCATCAAAGATTCTGCAAACATATTACTTTTATCATTCTAAAGTCCGAGTATCCAATTGAATCATTGCAGTGGTCAATATGCCTGGCAAACCTTGGTTGCACATGAGGCATGCATACGCTTATGCCTACAAGCATGGGCAAGAGGCTGCACTGAGGCACCTGAATTTCTACGTGATGAGTGCCTGGTTCTTCGGAATGCTTTTGGGTTAGCTACATTTTCTTAATCCTAAATATTCAGTTCTTTGAAGTTTCATGGCTAGTTCTCAGGCTTTGATTGGTCACTGATTTACACTGATTATACAGGCTAAACACATTTTTGTTGCAACCCAGAGGAGCACAGCCACTAGAAGCAAAGACTAGTCGGAATACAGAACAAACTTTTGCTCCGAAAGCAAAGAAGGTGGTTGGAAAGATAAGAGTTGAAGGTATGATCTTATAAATGGATTAAAGTTATTAGTAAGATAGTGAATACTTGATCTTTAAAACTCCTTTACCGAATTTATTTTAGTTTCTTTATTTACAACTGTTTTGGGAGGCCGAAAATATGAAATGTTTACTCAATTATTTCTTGCCAGTAATAAAAGGTTTCTATGCCAGCATAATTTTATCCAAGGATTTTAGGTTTATTTTAGACATTAAGCTGATAAAAGTAGGCCACATTGTGTATTTGTATCTTAATGTAGTTTTTGAATGATGGCAGTGAGGAAACTTCGAGTAATACCAAGAAGGAAACTGAAGAGCACATATTCACTGCGAGGTGCAATGTACATACAAGCAGGGGCAGAATACGTCCGTCATGTTTCATCACTAGTAAAAACTGGCATAAATTCTTTAAAGTCATCGTCATTCTCGATTACACCAGAAGGTTTGTGCCATATGAAGAACCCTTTTTTGTTCTCAAATTTAATTTCCTCCAAAGACTTAATATTCAGCCACCATTTAATTTATATATTACAACCCGAGAAAGTTATTCTTACTGATTAGGATAAGAGATATATCAATGGGTAGCATCTCTTGGTGGATTTTTTGTGACTTATGTCTTGTGTTTTTGATAATAAAATTAATAGGCAATGTGAGTCTTGTGTTTTAATGGATGATTGAAACTTATCTTATTTGTGTGTGCAGAGCCACTTTCATGCATATTCAAACTTAGTAGTGCCACCAAAGAAACCGAAGTAGAGCCAAGTTCCGCAATTTGTTTGCACCCTGGAAGCGGTGATTACCATGTGTTGTGAGTTTCTGTTTTACTTTAACGGAAAGTAGCATGTTTCTAGGCTTTAGTGCTTTTCTGCTTTAATGAAATCAAAAGAAAAAAGTTGAACCCTAAACCCTGGTGTCAATTTAACCCTCATTTGAATGGATATGTTGGTAACTTGTGTTGGTACTTGAAGTTCTGTGGCATAGTCTAATTAATATACCAAAGTGTCGGTCCCCTTCAAGGGAGACTGGTTATGACTTCAGAGTTTCATATGATGTTAAATGCAGAAAAGATCTTACATGTCTATGTACTTCCAGTTTTCCAGAGAGTCAAGTGGATGCTCTTTTGGTAGAAGTTCAAGACACGAAAAAATCAGTCCAATGTCGAACTACAATTCCTATTTCATCCTTGAATGACAGCACCGTATGAATCCTTACCCTATCACCCAATGTTGATTTCTTAAGGCAGGGCAATATCTTTCTACCATCCGCATGTTATATGATGTGATTTTTCTTGATTATGCAGAGTGATAAACTTCGTTGGTGGCCATTATACCATGATGATCAAGAATGTATTGGGAAGATTCAGCTCAGCATTGGTAGTGTGATAACAAGTGATGAAGATAATCATATCAAGGTTTCACTTCTTCCATCTCTATTCATCTAAGAAAATCTTGTCACACATTTCATTTCTTCCCTGTTCAGTCTAAGAATTTGGCATTGCTAGGGTTCTCACCTGTTTTTTCACACATTATAGAGTGGACCAGTTGCAGAGACTCTAGCATATGATTTGTTGCTGGAGGCTGCTATGCGGGCACAAAACTTTCACTCCCGGAACCTATGGTTACATGGAACTTGGAAGTGGTTGTTGACCGAGTTTGCAGACTATTATGAAGTTTCCCAGTCATACACAAAGCTCAGGTATGTCGCAAATGTGCAATTTTTCAAATCTAGTAATTAGTGATTCTTTGCTTCTCCTGCAAACCAAAAAAAAAAATAATAATAATAAAATAAAAGCTTTGTATGCTCCTCTTTGTGATGGCACGGCATCATATTTTCTTCCCTTTGGTTTCGTTGTAGATATCTGTCACATGTCATGAATGTGGGAACTCCGACCACAGGTTGCTTAGAGCTTGTGAATGAGTTACTAGTACCTATAATAAAGGCCAGGAGTCAGAAATGTTTGACAAGGCAGGAGGTAGACTTAATACCAAGAATTTTTTTTTTTTTTTGAATTTCCCTGTGAAATAAATTTTAACTTCCTTTCGTTTTTAATTGGATTTGATCTTGTCTTCTTGCAGAAAAGTATACTGTTAGACTGTGAAAACCAAATTGAGAGTCTTTTGGCAAATGTTTTCGAAAACTACAAGTCATTAGATGAAGGATCACCCACAGGGTTCAGATCCTCGTTTGGTCCAACCCCAGAGTCTGCAGCTCCAGCTCTAGCTCCTGCTGTACAAGTGTATATGATCCTTCATGATATCCTCACTCTCGATGCCCAGACTATGCTACGCAACTATTTGCAGGTACATGAAAAATGTTAATAATTATTTCCTTATGTTTCCATGAAAGGACTTGTTAAATATATGAATGTTTCAGATGAAGTTGGAAGTCTCCAGTTTTCTTATCCTCAAATATTGATGACCTAACACAAGAGTGTATTCGGTTCCACCATGCAGATTTCAAGTGCTGGTTTATTACTGTCACTAGATTAGAGAGCTTATGACAATTATAAAACACTTGGGAACATGCCCAGTTATGCATACTAGAATACACCTGCGAACATTTTAGCTGCTATTTTGTTTTTTTCTTTTTCTAGGGGCAGTGTCTAGATGTAATTTTCCTCTTTAACAACTCAACATACGACCTAAATCAATGACTTCTTGGGTTTGTTTTGCACTTTGTTTTAATTGGAACTTACTCAGGAAAATAGAATTTAAAACCAAATGTATTTTTTAACAGACAGCAGCAAAAAAGAGGTACCGGAAGCATGCTCTAGACACTGATGAGTTTGTGTCAAGTAACTCTGAAGGCTTCCTTATGGACCCCATATCCATCTCGACAGCATATCTGAAAATGAAGAATTTGTGTATGAATATACAAAAGGAAATTCAGGCAGACATCAAAATCCACAACCAGCATGTACTCCCCAGGTACAGGCCTGTGTCTTTTGAACCTAATACTGTGATTCATTGTTCAACATTACACTTGGATTGATATTCTTGAATTTTTGAGTGAAAAATACTGAAATCTGACTTATTTCCAGTTCAATTGACCTCTCGAATATAGCTGCTGCCATTTACAGCACTGAGCTGTGCAGCAGGCTTCGAGCGTTTCTTGCTGCCTTGCCTCCATCTGGTCCACAGCCACATGTAAATGAGCTTTTAATTGCAGTTGCTGACTTCGAAAGAAACCTTGAGTCTTGGAATATCAGGTCTGTGAAAGCGATTTGGACCAAAATCCTTAATAGCATACAATTGAATAAATTTTTGCGGTTTGATTTTGTAGAACGAGTTTCTGTTGTTTTGTAGAGTGTACTTTAAATAATTTATCATGTCATGTTTTTTTTGCTTCAGTCCAGTGCAGGGCGGTGTTGACTCGAAGAATCTGTTTCACGATTACATAATGGTCTGGGTACAGGATATGCAACTTAACTTACTTGAACGTTGCAGGGCAGAAAAGGTATAACATCACTCCAAGAACTTATTATGTAGCTTACCATGTGTAGTCTATTCTTTGATGCTCTTGCTCACATTAGCGCAAACTTCCACTGAAGGCAATTGTTCAACTTGAGGAATTGCCCATAACTAACGTGATCTGAATAATGATTCAGGTGCCATGGTCTGGCGTGTCAACAAATAATTCCACCTCACCATTTGCTGAGGATATGTACGAAAATATCAGAGAGAACCTTATCCAATACGAGGTGGTACTCAACCGATGGCCTCAATACTCCCTGATTTTGGAACAGGTGGGTTCTCTGCCTCTCTCTCTCTCTCTCTCTCTCTCTCTCTCTCTCTCTCTCTCTCCCTCCCCCTCTCTCCCCCTCTTCAACACCCCCCACCCCCACACCCACACCACCCACCCCCCCCCCCCGCCCCCCGCGGCAGGGGCCCGGGCAGCAATGTCACTCCCTTATCTCATCCCTATAGTATTTATAAACGAGCTTTCAACATTTGTCTAAGCTGTTTTGTGGGCTCTGTGCAGGCTGTTGCTAATGTTGAAAGAGCAATCATAAAAGCACTGGAGAAACAATATAACGATATCTTGACTCCATTGAAAGATGGTATCCAAAAGAGGCTTAATATGCAGGTCCAGAAGCTGACAAGAAGACAATCAGTCGCAATCTACACCGTTCCTAATCAGGTGAGTTCTCCGTTGCAAAATTTTCCCATACAATGTAATGAAATCAGATGTAGCACAGATACATTTGTATGTTGCAATTGCATATGTTAATTTGTTTGTATATCTTATAAATATCTTTTATTTGTCAGCTTGGAACCTTTTTAAACACCATGAAGAGAATTCTTGATGTCCTTCATTGTACATTAGAAGACATCTTAAAGTCATGGGCATCTTTTCTGCCTGTCATGGGTGATAACAAGAAGTCACTGTTTGGGGAGCAGATGAATGGAATCACGGTTCTCTTGAGAACGAAATACAAAAATTACTTGCAGGCAACTGTAGGGAAGCTTATCAGCAATGTAAGTCTTTTCTTCTGGTTCAAATACTCAAACTTCTGTCCAACAGGTAAAAATTAGCAACGGTTTCTCATATATGATTGTTTCAGGTGCAAGCTAACCGTAACACAAGGCTGAAAAGGATTCTAGAGGAAACAAAGGAAGAAGATGGAGAGGCTGAGGTCCGCGAAAGAATGCATCCACTGAGTTCACAGCTTGTAGACTCCATCTCCAACTTGCATGAGGTCTTTACAAGCAAAATATTCATCACAATTTGTCGCGGATTCTGGGATAGAATGGGACAGGTAAATTAGAGAGACCTGTATTTCACACAACAATTAATTTCCAAATCTTCTCAATGCTGACACATTTCGATTATTATGTACTAGATTGTTTTGAAGTTCCTCGAAGGCAGGAAGGAAAATCGAGTTTGGTACAATGGATCTTACTATGCTCTCGGGGTAAGTGGCTTCAGATTGAAACCATAATTAACGTAATTAGAGGCAACACACTGAAGTACCTTCGAATCTCACTTTGTCTGCAGATATTGGACGATACATTTGCTTCCCAGATGCAGCGTTTACAAGGCAATGCACTGCAAGAGAAAGATCTTGAGCCCCCTCGTTCAGTAATTGAAGCCCGATCAATTCTCTGCAGAGACACAGAAAATGCTACAGATGCCTCTACCTACTTCTATGCTTAGCAGGAAGTGTCAGAATGTCTATATTTGTAGCACAAAATGTATATTGCACAATTCCTATAGTATTCATTCAATCTTATTCAATTTGTAATATAACTTTGCATTAAAATTCTTCATATTAATAAAAGCAATATAATTTTCAGAGTTTCTCTTCAAATTCTGCCTTGTTCTTCATTCCTTTTTAGTCACTACGTAAATCGAAAAAAATAGAAGGGGAAATTCCTGCGATTAACAAAATTATTACCTAAAACAAGTTTACAAGTGTTCCTGCACAATTCAGTCACGTTTGCAGGGCTTCTGTATAGGTGACAGAGTGATGGCGCCGAAGAATATATATAAACTATCATATGAAGGAAAAAGGAGCATAAAGTTGCTATCAAATTCTAGCGGGTAACTTTCTTCTATTTAGTCAATATAGAACGTTGATGAGTAGCATGACCATTAAAACTAGGAAAAAAGAGGAGGATATACATCAAACCGTAGGGAAAGCAAAATTCGTGCAACTGCACTTCGTTGCGGGTGTTGAATTGCGAATTTTATCTGTCACTCACTCTCAAAAAATGATGACCAGCACGATCATAATCAGGTACTCGTAAACTTCCTTCCCCTTGGATTTGTTGAAGAAGAGCTGCAGCCAACTGTAATGTTGCTTGCAGGCGTTTCTGTGGATCTGTTTCTATTGCTTCATTTGTACTAGTACTTTGCAGCTGTTGGTTTCCCTGAACTGCTGTTTGGACTGCGTGAGGCATTGCAGACACAGTTGATACATGCTGTCGCAGCTGCTGCAACTGTTGGACTTGACCAAAATGAGACGTTGACAGTTGCAAATTCAGCTGATTATTCTGCATATCAAATGTCTGGGATGTCCTTGGAATGTTGTCAGACTCATTCATTGTGTTTCGCCGTCTTAAATCTTCTCCAGTAGATGGATTTGGAGTTCTCCCAGGCTGCCTCTGCTGCTGCCCAATAAGAGATGATGGCAATTGTTCAAGTTGCTCTGGTTGCGGGGCAGCAGACATCATAGATAAAGAACCTGAAGATTGGATTTCCTGCTGCGATGAATTGCGGTTTCGAATACGAGAAATTCCACCTGAAATGCTCAACTGTTGTGCTTCCCTTTGCATGATCTTATGCTCCTGAAAATTAGAATCAGCGGCACTATTGGGCATTTGGGTTGGTTGAGTTCTGTGTGTTGAGCGAAGACCAGTTTGGCCCCGATGCAGGGCTTTCCATATGATGCGGATACTCATGCCTGTTCTCATTGTAAGAATCAGATCATTTCCAACACCATAAGCTGAACCTGAAAATGACACCGGTGGAGCTGATGTAAATGAATGAATAGATTCTGAAGGTGTTAATGGCTTTGTATATGATGTGTCCCGAGGCAATGACAATAATCTCATATCTTTTCTTTCAGGTTCTTGATGAGGGGATCAAAAATTGGAACTAAGATTCTCTACTCTCAAAACAACACCGGAGATGCTGAGATTCCCTGGTACCTTCAGCACTTTCTCTGAGAAGTCCGATGGGGGCACAAGAAACAAGGTATTCTTGTCATCTAACTTCGCAACGGCTGCTCGCTGCTTTTCCCCAAGATAATGCATAAATTCATTGTAGTATCCGATATCAGCATCACTTTGAGGGGCAAATAACACAACCCAAGCACTTGCTGCTTGATAGTAATGCTTCAAAAGCATGTCTAGATCAGTCCTTGCAGTACAATCCAAAAATTCAGGCCTGCAGCAGAACATTGGTGATAATAATGGTTTAGATCCAAAACTTTGATTACCATCATGCGTTACAAAAGGTTTGAAAATATGTATATTGTCTTCAGAGCAGTGGAAACTAGTCTATCTAGATTACATTGTGTAATTCTGAATTAGACACACTAAAACATCAATAAAGTATAATCAGGAACTGAATTGACAAGCGGAATTAGACAAAAGTCCACTCAATAAAATTACAAAAACAATTTGATTGTGTAGTCTGTTAATCAATCAATGTTGCTGAAATTCAATAAAATTGGGTCACCTAAGCATAGTCCTTTCCTTACTGGGAAAAAACAACGGAAAACAAAATCCCTTGCAGCTAATGGTTGAATATTTGATACATGAACCAAAATATCATGCAGCCAGAGTCCTGTGAACTCTCAAATGCATGAAAAATAAATTGGAACTCTTCCATTTCTGACAAAACAAAATACACTGCAACAAAGTAATTTGCCAAGAGTAAAAAAGTTGATAAAAATGCATATTGCGCATTTAATAAAAATGGCGTGCTACTAACGGACAGGCAACAATCACAAAGTTATAGTAATCAGCCACTGTTAAAGATAAAATACAACAGGCAAAAGGTAAATATAGCCTTTTCAGATTCTTGATTTTATTAGTTCCACTTTTTTTTTTTTTTCTCCCAGCCAATGATTCTGTTCAATTAATCATGAAAGTAAGCAGAAAATTTGAGTTACGGAAAAATATTTTACTACCTACAAAGTGATGTCAAGGAGTTTGTCCACAGGAAAGCAACGAGCATGACAGACAGGAGTTCCTCCCTTTGCTATAGTCCGTTCCCATTTCCACACATTGAAAGAAGGCTGATCTGATTCAGGAGTGAACCTTCTCCTATCAACAGGATTTGCTATCTGAGAACCCGAGCTTACCTCAAAATCTTCATAAGATTCTTTCCAGCAGTCACCCCTTTCTCCTAGAGCTAGATGTAGATTCATTGGTCGATAAGGTAACTGGTTGTAACCAAAAGGCCCACCCTCAAAGTTTCTATTGGAACTGTCAGCTTGGGAAATATCAGAGTATGACCTAGAAAATCCATGTCTTTCTGGGTTGCAGTGAGATTGGGGATACTCTGGAAGCTCTTTGTTCGAAAGAAAAGACTCCGTCTTCATTTTCTTGGCCCCACGAAAGTAATGAATATCTTCTGGCAAGTCCCATGGTTCTTCATAAGGTTGAATTGTCTGACGAAATCTCTGTGAATAATAATGTAAATGAGCATATTTCTCTCTTTTAGGACTAGCCTAATGAGCATACATATCTTCTGATAGTCGTAGTTCAGACCCCATTTCCCCGTATCTCCTCTGTTCAAACGTATTGCTTTCACCTCTCCATAAATTCCCTTTCCTCTTAAAACCACAGGGATCAGAATCACCAGCATCAAAATCTGGGAAATACTGAGGGGATCTGATGTTGGGATTCCCTGTGAAGCTCCCAAATTTCGTGCCCTCCCAAAAATACTCAGATGATCCTGAGCGACCATTCACCTGAAAATGTGGGGATGGAGGGACATTCATTGAATTCCTTCCACCGTTTGCTGAGCCTGTTTCACTCTTTGCAAAGCAAATATGTATCTGGGGATTTCCAAATAATCTTCCCTAAAGAGCTTCTTTTGCTCTGCATGCTGACATTTCACTCCTAAATAGCACAAAAGCATAACTACAACCAGGGAATGCAGAGATCTTCTCAATCCCACCAAATGGTGAGAAAGCTTTCCTTAATATCATTTCGTCCACCTTCAATAAAGCAGGAAAACCTATCCATAAAACAGCGCACCAGGCTCTACATTCTTATCACTCATATTGGATTTTTCCTGATAAAATTGCTCAGGACTATCCTGGCGTGCCTGAAACTCTCTTTGCAAGAAAGATGATCCTCATGGAGCTGAACGTTGTTCATCTTGACGTTGGGAGTAACCACCTTCATGCGATGGTGCTGATGATTTATCCTGTGATTAAAGATTCATAAAAGTAAGAACAGAATGAGCTTATACAACGCATATAGAAATGTTGATTCTAACTTTGAACCATTAATTCCGTACTGTTTCTCATATGTAAGTTTACTACCACCTTGCCAAATGTAACCAACGGGTGCAATCTTATAAAGATTACTCCAACGACCAATGTATGCTGAACATCCTTTTCGACCAGCTCATGCATTAAGTGTTCTTTCATAACCCATCTACAGTGCATCTAAATATATTCAACATTAGTATTGCTGTTATTCAATTTCCCTTTTTCTTTTTGGATTAAACTAATACTATTTTAGACATCCCTACTGAATTTGTATTCCAAATATTCTTCTTACTTCTATATTCGTGCAAATTATCCGGACAGTCTCGTGTAGAAGACACACATGACAAGTACACACAAAAGTTAAACCAAGGGACGACGGACGACTTACTACGAGATGCACTCAGACATTAGAAAACACTTAAAACAATGCTGGTTCACATCCTACAAAATTTAAACATGCTGTGGTAACTGCTAAATGTGTGTAATTATTCAAATCAGAATAGATAAGTCAGCACAAGAAATCAACTAGAACAAATTACATCTGGGTGCTGTGAATAACATTTCATGACTCGAAACACAGTAAATCATGCTAGCAAAGAGTAAACAAACACTTGGTCAATAACTGTTACAGATTTTTCAATGAGTGTGAGAATCAAGATTGTGAAACCAACTGCAGGAATATAACACTGTTTACCTGGACTAAACAAGTGAACAATCGAAGGAAAGACAAAACTGCTCTAAACTGCACTGGCCTCCCAGGGCAAAGAATGTAAATATAGGCAAACATCTATCAGGACATGCTTTTATCTGGGGAATTCAGTAATGTGCTCAGATGTTCCAACCTGCAATGCGATTTAAACGTGCTCCAGCTGTACTGATGTGCTAAAATTGCTCAGGACTATTCTGGCGTGCTCGAAACTCCCTTTGCAAGAAAGGTGATCCTCTTGGAGCTGAATGCTGTTCATCTCGACGTTGGGAGTAACCTTCTTCATGCGATGGTGCTGATGATTTATCCTGTGATTAAAGATTCATAAAAGTAAGAACAGAACGAGCTTATACAACGCATATAGAAATGTTGATATATGATGTATGATTCACATCACCAATTTTTATGCTAAAATGGTCTCCTTTTATTAGACTCCAACATCTGGAGATAAGGTTAAATTCTTACCTAGTAACAACTCCATATTCTGTTATTTCTGTCAAATCACTTTTTTTTTTTTCCTTTATAAACTTATTGATGAGGCAATTAAATGATTTTGATGAATATCTTACCGCTCTCCAATTTTGTATGCTTTCTTTTTTAACAAGGAGGCATATTCAATCTCTCTTTTCAATAGGCCAAAACTATTGTTTAATATCTATGGTCACAACTATTTTGAAAAGGTCATTACAAATTTCCAAGGTTGCAAGGTAGATTGCAAAAAATTATGAACAAGAGAGGAAAATAAACAGATAACGCAGAAAGTAACAAATGGTGAATTCAAACATGCGTATTTAAAGTCCATTTGTCTCCATAAATAGCATAACATAAGGTATTCCTTTGCTCTCTCAAAGATCTAACAGCATGGTCTAATGCTATTTGCTCAAAGCTCTAACACTCGAGTAGTAAAACAGATTGATTCCTATAAGTTTTCTCTAGTGTGGGATCTATTCCTACCAAACATAGTAACCCCTGAAACCTGTTAATTTCAATTGAGTAAATGGGCTAACAATCACAACTACCTTGAACATTGGTAGTTTAGCACCCAACCCAACCCAATTATGATTTGCAGTGAGAAAACTATCAACCCCAGCATTGTTGATAATATGTGCACTGTGACCTCCAGTTAGACAAGAATTGATAAAGGGAAAAAAATGGTGTGCTTTGCCCTTCTTTATTAAGTAGCAATAAATTACTTACGGGAGGTTTAGGATATGCTAGCCACGGCATAAATGCCCCTGCCATTTTACATATTTTGCAGTTAAAGCTCAACGTGTCCAACTTGTAAATGGTTTCCGGCTACTCTTATGCAAGGATACAAGGAAAAAGAATTTCCTGTGGCTGTTCAACCTTCTTAGATAGGCAAGCAACCCATAATTATTATGTTTAGTCACAAGGTTTGTCATTAAACACATGGAAAGAAAAGCACGATTGGGTTGCATCCCCTTGCATGTGTTTCACCTTCAAAGAATTAATTTTGAAAGTATCAAATGTGTAATGCTAGGAATGATCATACTGAAAACCGCAGAATGAGAGCAAAGAACATGGCTTTAGCCTTAGAAGTGCGCCCCATTAAAAATGGACTTAAATTTTTTGTTGTTAATTGTTGTAGACATTAACATTGCTTGCCAGTTCTCCAAACTGCATGGAATTAATAAAGGCATAACTCCGATCAGCATGGAATACCACGCTTTCTAGTTCTCCAAACTGCAGAAAGGGGATTAATGAGGTCGTCCCCTATGATTCCATGTGAAAGGTTACCAAGCCAGAGGTTCCGGGACGGCGGAGCTTTCCCGTTTTTGGAGTCCAAACGCCGCAGCCCACGCCCACCGCCCACCGCGACTCTTTAGTGGGTGCTCCATCCAAAACCCGTCCCTTCCTCCTCCTCGACCCGCCTAATCATCCACAACCCGAACAAAAAACGAATTCGAAATCAAACCCCAATCACAGTGAACTATGACCTAATAAGATGATTTCATCTGAAAAGCAATCCAATTTTCTAGGGTTTGTGATAGTGAATTGATCGAAACACTTACCATAGTAACTTTTGAGTGAAATTTAAAGTGATTCCAGCAACGCTTTTTGGAGGGAACGTGTGAGGTGTGAAGCGATCCAAATTCAATGCCTTCTCGTTTTTATACTTGGAGCAGTGAAAGATTGCAGTGACTTGATGGGCTAGATTCCCGCGGTAAGGTTGGTGATTATGATTGGGCATGTTGTTACCCAAAAATGTGTCCTTTTACTAAAAACGCACCAATTGGGGCCATTGATAAATAAGGCTAAACTCCTAAGCACCCCCTCTTAATCCAGTCTATTAATTTCATTTTGATTTATTTAATCGGATGGTTGGAAATGAAAAAAATGTACGTGATGCTAAAAATAGTGTTTGAAAATTAGCCTTGTTACGAAACCATTGGCTTTTCAATGTTTTGTGAGCTTTCCGTTTGTCGATTTTATTATTTTTTGTATTTTTTAAGTTTGAGTAGGAGTTGGCTCGGACATATTTTAAAATTTCAACTGAATCGATTGAAATAATTTTGGTTCGATTTGATTTAAACAAATATCACTAGGGAAATCAAAACCAACTAATTTTGGAAGATTTGGTTTGATTTGGTTCGAGCAGTATTAAGTCCAGTTTTTTCTTCTGTTGTTTTACACTAAACATTGTAATAACTATATGTTATATTAAAAAACAAAAAACAAAAAAACAAAAAAAAAAAAAAAAAAAAAAAAACCCTCATCTATCAATGTGCCACGCACTAATTGATTTTCAATGTGAAATTATTTTGATGTTACAAAACAAGTACTGAGTTTAAAATGTTTTTCTCTATAATGTGATGTCATCAAGGGCTTATATGAAAGCCCTCGAGGCAAAACCTTATATAATTTTCATTTTCTAAATCGTGTAATTACCCTAAATCCAACATGCAAACTTCAAAGGGTTAACCACAATTTATGTCCTCTAGTTTTGGTGTAATTACAATATCATACAAAAATGTCTCAAAAGTATAATTAATCGTGTAATGAGAAATCCATTCTAGACTCTAGTAAGGCTAAATATCGTTCAAGAGGGAAGAAATTTGCCACAAAATCGTGCCTTCACAATTATACTCATCCACATGATATGAATATCCAAATGAAACAAAAAATAAAAATTTTGAAATAAATAAATCAAAAAATTCGACTTACGTACAAGTTTTTCTTTTTTTGGAATAGCAGCCATATCAGGGAAAATAATACATCCTTAATGTTGAAATGTTACCAGGCATGTGTTTTAGGTTGATAACAAAAATAAAGGTTGAAACTTTGAACATACAGATTTGATAAAATTGCAGAGAAATTGAATGCAGAAAGAAAGACGAGAAAAGTTTCTTTCTTGATTGAAATCAAAGAAGCTATTACACGGTTATAAAACCCTAACTTGGTCAGAAACTCAGAACCTACAAATTAAGGAACAAGGACTCATCTCTAGCCATTCAGGCCATCGGAGGCTATGATCCTTCCACTTGAAAACAGATCCAATGACATAGTATGATTCCTAAGGATAAGAATACCAGCTATGAAACTTACTAAAAACAGAAAGTAAACTAGTCGTTACAATTTAAAGACTACCGACTACTACTAAAAATAGTAAGTTCTTCATTTCTTCAATTTCATCTTCCTTTTCAATTCCAGCTACTTACTGGCTTAATTCTTAACAGGTGGGATTTAAGTTAGTATGTAGCTTAATTCTTAACAGTCTCTCCAAAGCTACTTACTGGCTTCACTCCAAGTTTCATTCTCAAGTAATTGAACCTGTCTTTAGGCAAAGCTTTTGTAAAAAGATCTGCAAGTTATTCTTCACTCCTGCAATATTGCACATCAATTAATCCTTCCTATAATGCTTCCCTTATAAAGTGATACTTCCTATTTATGTGCCTTGTTCTTTGATGAAAGACATGATTCTTGACCATGGATATTGCAGACATGTTGTCACAAAATAGTGGAGTTGCATCAGTTTGCATTTCACCAAAATCATTTAAAACAGACCTCAACCAAATGGCTTGAGTTGTTGCTTCTGCTGTTGAGATATACTCAGCTTCTGCAGTTGATAAAGCAATAGTGTTTTGTTTCACTGAGGCCCATAATAATACTCTACTTCAAACTAAATGCATATCCAGATGTGCTTCTACTGTCATCTTCACTTCCAGCCCAATTTGAATCACAAAATCCAATTAGAACTGCCTCTTTGTCTCTTGCAAATTCAATGCCATAGTTGAGAGTGCCTTAAATCTATCCAAGGACCTTCTTTGTTTTCCCATGTGTTTCCTTGTGGGACCACGCATGAGTCTTGATAATAAACTGGCTGCAAACATAATGCATGGCCTAGTTGTTGTCAAGTACAACAGGCTGCCAACAATTTTTCTATTAGGTAGAGAAATTGAAACTTACTTACAATCCTCAAGTTCAAATTTCACAAAAAGAAACTTTCATATTTGCTTTGATGAATAAACACCCCCTTATCAGATTGTAGTACTCCCATTCCCAAGAAATGATGAAGGAGTTCTAAATCTGTCATTTCATATCTCAGCATCATTTCTTTTTTGAAATCACTGAGCAACATATCACTGCTACCAGTATAAACAATATCATCAACATAGATAGAGACAATGATCATTTTCCCTTCTCCATCAATTCTGGTATATAGAGTGGCTTCACTAGTGCTTCTTTTGAAATTGCAGCTAGTGAGGTAGGTATCAATCTCACTATACCAGGCTTTAGGAGCCTATTTTAGGCCATATAAAACCTTCTTCAGTTTGTAAACCTTATGACTTGTATTTTTCACTTCAAAACCTTCTGGCTGCTTTGTGTAGACCTCTTCCTTAAACACTATACCAGGTTTTTGTGCATACCTTTTTACTACAAGCCTAGCCTTGTGTTTCTGGACAGTCCTATCCAAGTTTAGCTTGGTTTTAAACACCCATTTTACTCCAATAACATGTTTGTTTGCAAGTCTTTCTACTAGCTCCCAAGTTCCATTTTTCTCAATTGTTTACATCTAAGCATTCATTGCTTCCTGCCATGCTTTATCTTCAACAACTTCATGATAGGTTTTAGGTTCAATTATGTGCAAGTGACACCTAGCATAGATTTATTCCAAGCTTTTCAACTTCACAGGTGTGTTGCTTGGTGTTGAACTTGAACTTGAGCTTCCATTGTTACTCATAGAGACATGATCATCATCAGAGTTTATTGATTTAGACTAAGAGAGTCATTACTCTGAGCTTCAAAAGATGACCCAGCAGCTTCACTAACTTGAAAATTACCATTTCCAAGATTCAATGGTAGGGTGATTCAACCTGCCTATTTTCCCAGTTCCAGGACTTGTTCTCATCAAATAAAACACTTCTTGAGAGAACAATCTTTTCAGATTGAAGATTATAGGCCCTGTAACCCTTTTCATAGCTGTCATAACCTATGAAAACTCCCTTACTAGTTTTCTCATCAAGCTTTTGTCTAAGATTTGAGGGAATGTGACTGTAGTAGATGCTTCCAAATATTCTCAGGTGTTTTATGTTTTATACCTGGTTTTCTTTCTGTAAAGGCTTCAAATGAAGTTTTGTCATTTCCTTTGGTAGTGTAACACCTATTCTGCAAGTACATAACAGTGCCAACTGTTTCAGCCTAAAATCTCACAGGAATCTTCTTCTTTATAATGGATCTTGCCATTTCTCCAATAGTTATATTCTTCTTCTCAGCAGCACCATTTTGCTAAGGAGAGTAGACAATAGTCAACTGCCTCTCCATACCAATATCATTGCAATAGCTTAGAAATTCATGTGATGTGTACTCTCCACCTCTGTCACTCTTTAGTATCTTCAATTTGAATACACTTTGCAGTTCAACAAATGCTTTGAACTTTTTGAAAACATTCGACACATTAGCCTTGTTTCTAAGAAAATATACTTAGCACATTCTTGAATAATCATCAATGAATGTGATGAAGTACCTGTTTCCACCTATGGACTCATTTTGCATTAGACCACACACATTTGTGTGCACAAGCTCAAGTGGATTACTCTTCTCTGTGACTTTTACCATATATACATCCTTCACATACTTCTTTCTTTTCTGAGAACTCAGGTAGTCCAAGCACCATATTGGTTTGCTGCAATCTTCCTTAAGCCTCCAAAGTTCAAATGTCCCAATCTCTTGTACCAAATCCATGAATCTTCTTCTATTGATGCTCTTCTTGCCATTGAGTTTACTAATTCCAATGACAAAGGAAAACACATATTGCCATTTATGATAACTTTGGCAACAACATTGTCAAGACTGCTATTATCACATATCATAACAACATTTCCTCCAGATAAAACATAGTATCCATGTTCCATCATTTGACCTACACTCAACAAATTTTCATTTATACCTGGAACCAGCAACACTTCATTTATGTATCTTTTTCCTTTTTTTTGTTTCAACAAGTGTTCCTTTTCCTGTGGCTTGAACAAGATCACCAGTGCCCATTTTCACTTTGCAGGTCACTGACTTGTCAAGATTGATGAGTAGAGCTTCTTGAGAAGTCGTATGATTGCTGCAAGCACTGTCAACAAACCACGCAGATTTGCTTGGTGCAATTGAAGTTGCATGACAAACATAGAACATTGTTCCTGTGATAGTATCTTCTTCTTTTGCATAATTTGTAACCTGCTTACTATTATCACAATCTTTGGTTAAATGACCAAATCGGTTGCACTTACCATATTTAGGCTTCCCTTTGTATCTGCATACACCAAAGTGATATTTGTCACATACTTGGCATAGTGGTTTCCTATTTCCATGACTACCACTAGGTTGCTTGTTGTAAGAATTAAATTTGTTGTTCCAATTTCCTCCACCAGAGTTGTTCCAATTGTTACCACTGCCATTGTTCTAGTTATTTCCTTGAGGCCAATTTTTTCCCTTTTTGTTTTGCCCCCATTTTTGGTTTGGCTTGCCTTGTGACCCTTTGAAGTTTCCTGTAGCATCCATTTCCCCCAACTTTAAGACTGTTAAATGCTCTCTCAATGCCTACATACTTGCCTCTTACATCATGAAAATCTTCTCTGTTGTCATAGACCTGAACTGAGGCTAACAATTCTTCTATTTTGATTGTGTCAAGATCTCTAGTTTCTTCTATAATAGAAACAATGGACTTATATCTCCTGCTCAAACTCATTAACAATTTTTGAACAATTCTTTTCTCGGTCACATCCTCTTCTAGTGATTTCAAGTTATTCACTATTTCAAAGACCGAGCTAAATAATCATCCAAAGTTTCAACGTCATTCATTCTTAAATATTCAAAATCAGCTCTAATGGCTTGTAATTTCATAGCTCTAACCTTTTTATCTCCTATGAATTCTCTTCTCAAGATGATCCAGGCTCCCTTTGTTGTTTTCTCATTCCTGATACGCTGGAAAAGTTCATCTGAAATTGATCCTTGGATGAAGCTAAGAGCCTTGTCATTTTTTATTTTATCTTCCTTTGAGACAGCAGGAGCTTCAACTGGAACGTGTTTAGTTTTGCTTTCTTCTTCTTCCTCAAAGCCTTTTTCTTTGGGAATTTGCTGCTCAAGGATGCCAACTTCAACCACATCCCATAAATCGTAAGTTAGGAGAATGGTCTCCACTTTGATAGCCAAAAAATCATAGTTTGACTATCAAAATGTGGTGTTCGTAAGTCACCACCGGAGGAACTTGATCTAGCCATATTCTCAAGTAACGCAGCACGAAGATGATGATAAACGAACCACATTTAACCCTTTATGGGATTTGTTTTTTCCAAGAAAGAAATTCACAGTATCGCCCCTTCTTAGGAATCAGACCTAGAGCTCTGATACCATGTTGAAATGGTACCAGGCATGTGGTTTAGGTTGATAACAAAGATCAAGGTTGAAACTTTGAACACACAGATTTGATAATATTGTAGAAAATTTGAATGCAGAAAGAGAGAGGAGAAAAAGTATCTTTCTTGATTGAAATCGAAGAAGCTATTAAGCGGTTATAAAATCCTAACTTGGTCAAAAACTCAAATCCTACAAATTAAGGAACAAGGACTCATCTCCAGTCATTCAAGCCATCGATGGCTACGATCCTTCCACTTGGGAATGGATCCAGTGACATAATACGATTCCAAAGGATAGGAATACCAGCTGTGAAACTTACTAAAAACAGAAAGTAAACTAGCCGTTACAATTTAAAGACTAACGGCTACTACTAAAAATAGTAAGTTCTTCGTCATTTCTTTGATTTCATCTTCCTCTTCAAGTCTAGCTGCAGGATTATCATATGCAGGTTAGATTTAAGCTAGTATGCAACTTAATTCTCAACAGTTAATTTGCTGAATCTTTTACATACCAGTCCTATTTTTTTTTAGCAATGAGCAACAAATTAAAAATTTAATCCTATAATATCCAGTTCTCTCTTCTCTGCTCCAATGCTGCATTGGGACAGAAATACATACATCCACTGGCTGCCTAGGCAAAGTGAGGAAACTAGCAACACATTTTCCGGCATCAGGTGTACTATTTCGACATGCAAAACTATCCAGCGTGACCAAAAAAGTTACTCGTAATCATCATGATTTTGGGAGGCCAGCCGGCAAAACCTCTGCTTCTTCAGTACATGACATGAACTATGAGCATTCGTCCTTGATCATTCACTTCGATGGTTCAGTTACTGCTTCGGGTTCTGGGGCTTATCCTCTGCAGAGAGAATGTGCATGCAGTCTCAAGTAAGAAAATACTAGACTTTTGCTGATAAGAAAGGAGGCCAATTGTTATGCATTATATTGACTATGCAAGCGGAAAAAACAATCCTTCAAAACTATGGAAAGTCGGATAAAGTATCCACTGGTCACTTGAGAGAAAATTGAGGGGAGGACTCACGTATCGCTTTAGGATCTCTATGTACAAAGAAGCTCGCAGCGACGATAATGTAGCAAAGAATGAGCATCAGTCCTTTGAAGTAATTAGATGTTCCCTCCTGCAAGTTCAAATGCAATCCATTCATACACGTTATGTATAGGATAAGTAGTCGCTGCAGTGCTGATACAAAGAAACAAATTCATGTCTTTCTATTGCATTTGTGCCATGAAAAGATTTATGGTTTGTTCGAATGACGAACCTGCAGCATGAAGGCTACCACCAGAACAGTTATGAAAAGTGTCGCTGTCTCAAACAGTTGGAAATCTAAGTCCATAGGGCACCCCATGAACCACCCAACCACCACACAAAACGGAATCTGTAGAAATCCAGGAAAAACGGAAAACTGTTGAGCAAGAAAGAAGAACGGACAAATTATATGAAAGCATGAACAGAATCAACACGACACCACATATATGTACCAAAAAAACAAATCATAGTAAATGTCAGTCTAAATACATATGATATTTGGTACTCACTCCAAACATAGATATCTGGGTTGATGAGCCAATTGCCACTCCTAAAGTTATATCCTGCACGAAACATTGAGGCAAAGTCAACAAGGAATGATAAATCATGAGTGATTGTACCGATAGGACAACCACTTACAAGCTTGTCTTTCACGGCGAACATAACAGCACCAGCATGCTCTGCTGCGTTCCCAACAATTGGGAGCAAAATAACACTAATAAACGCTACTGGGATGCTCATTGCAACAGATGCACCCTGGAAAAAAAAATACAGAAACACAAGACATTCCTCACAACAAATCATCTAAAATTGGAGGTATAAATAATAGGATGAAAACTCTAGTAGGATAAGACAATGATCTAACAAGATGTATTACCTCTATAGCATTAACTAAATATTCTGAGAGGACCGAAATCACCACGGTTAGAATTGATAGCCATATTATGGATTCCCACTTAGAGATCTCAGGAGCCTCTTCATCATCTGAATTTTCTTCGGTGTGATTCTCTGACTGGTTTTGTACCAAATTCATATACACCATTAGATCACATATAGGAGAAGGTGCACAAACTCCACTTAATCAAATTCATCACACACTTGAACAGTGAAAGCATAAGAATTAGTAACATGGTTTGAGGTCCTTATTGGCAAAGACTTGTACCAACCTGATCAACTGGAATATATAAATTCTGCTGGCTTCTCAATTGAAAAAACAGATATGAAGCATAGGCAACGAGCATAATGCAGCTAGTGAATCTTGAAAGAGATAACTCAGACTTCCCATAGTGCAACTCTGTCCGAGTAGAGTGCAGTACTGCTGGAAAGAGCAAACCCATGACTGCCATCAATAGCAATCCAGAGTTCACTCCTGAAGTTGCCTGAGAATATAGAAACTTTGAACTTTAGTTGCAAGAAAAAGATATGGAAGATCAAATACAAAAAATAAAACCAAATAAATAAGGCGCTCTTTTTCACAGACGAAATATACCTTGTTGAACACTTGCTCCCTCTGTGAATGCACAAGTCCACCAGCAAAGAATGCGCATCCAAGCACGAGCAACATGTTCGATAGGATTGAGCCTAGTAAGGATTGTTGAACAACACGAATCATGCCTCTTTTCAGAGCATAAATTGATATTATCAATTCTGTTGCGTTTCCAAAGGTGGCATTTAAAAGGCCTCCAACTGCAGAATTAAGTCATGATTGGAGTTATGGATAACATTTTTGGATCAACAAAATGGATACTAATTGTCAAGTTAGTGCAACCGCTTTCAAATTTTAGGGTTAAATGTGAAAGGAAACATGTGATGCAGGTGAAGTACCGGTTGGATAAGGAAATTTTAGTGCTCAAACCAAACTTAAAAGCTATATGAAGACTTATGGAATCTGGCATTTATCAGTGACTCAAACTTCAAGCCTTATGAAATGGAAAAAACGGATATTTGCATTAACAACATGCTTACCTGTTGGTCCAGTATAGCAAGCCAGTTGCCTGCATCAAAAGAAGCCAAGCTGTATTAGGAACTCAATAATGCATATTGATTGCAAGGTAAGTTGATATGGACTTCCGTCTCAAGTGCTCGCAGATTAAACCCTAATACGCTAAAACACTAACAAATGTTGTTTTCTAATACATCAAGTTAACTGGATAGCTGTTCAGACATGGCTGTTGGATTCCACTTGTAACATTTCTGTTTGTAAACAAAGAGTATACAAAGAGAGTGCAAGAAATCTTACTCCGTTGCATATCCTAATCGCTCAGCCAAAGGTATGATTCCCAACAAGCTTAAAAGAAAGACCCAACCCTGAAATGCTTTGAAAGAATCAAATAAACTAGGCATACAATCGTGTGATGATCCGAGACCTTCGCACGCAGAAAAAGATAGTGAAAACTCACATGATGGCCGGTTAATTTATCAACCACGATTGCTAAAGGGCCAAAAGGCATGAGCAAATTAATTTTGGCAGAGAAAACTACAATCCTGATGCTATCGACCACACTATTCATGACATGGGGACAACAGTCATTTGCACCACCAGAACAAAGATCCCTGAGGGGAGCCTCATCCAATGAATGTTTCTCACCCCCAACTAGGCTCTGATCCTCGAACTCAAACACTGATTTGGGCTGTGTTGATCCCATCTGTGGAGCTGAAACCTTTGTTACCGAAGATTATCACTGCTACCAAAAGAAAATGCCTTTGATACCATATACAGCTAAAGAATTTATAACTGACCTCGGCATGGGAATTGATTTTTATTGTGGCTGCTTCGTTGTTCCTACTATTGTTGTTGCTGTTGTTGTTGTAACGGTTATCAGAATCCATGAGGTGGAAGTAAAAACTCTATGCCAAGAAATCAACAAGAATTCCACCTCCGAACACGGGCATCACTGCTTCATCACATTCTCCACAATCAACACACATACATAGAATGATAGAAATCAATTAACATGAGATCTAAAAAATTTATGCCTATACATACACACATAATACACATAACATTTATGCATATACACTCTACCTGTTTTTAATAAAGCCCATATTGCAGACCTGGACGTAAGCAAGTTTGTTAGTGCAGCGTGCTCCCCTTCAGCATGCAAATTCAACTTCGAATACCCCTCCCCGTTCTTTACTCTAGATTAAAATATCCCTTGAATCAGAATAAATCCTAAACGATTTTTTTTTTTTTTTTGTCAAGAACATGAATTTAACAACCCTAATAAAAAAAATATCACGCATCAATATACATACATATATATATATATATATATTTGTATATGTATGTATGTATTCTTTACCTGTTTCTAACAAAACCCTAATGAAATTTTGGATAAGAACCCCAACAAACAAAATAAGAACCCGAATTATGGAAAGTAAAGAACTAACCTTGTGGTATAATGGAATTGCATATATAATATATATATATATATATATGTATATATATATATATATGCGTGTTTATATATAGGTTCTCCAATGCCTAAAAAATCAGACCCAAAAGAACATGCATGCTTATGTAACAAAAATGTAATTTTCGTCTAGAAAAGTTCTGGGATTCCTTCCAAAGTAAACAAAAAGAATGGAAGGCAGAAGATAAAAACAAAGGAGGTAGCTATTAAGTGCAAATTTGCAAATTGATGGTTTTGATAAAAGTGGAAATTAAACAGCTGTGACAGATATTGATACGCGAAATGTGATCCACAGCCATCCGAGGGAAACCCGCCGTTTTCTCCCCGGCAAATATCAGTGTCTCTCTTTTCCTATTTTCAGACATGCAAATGCAATGGTTTCTTTCTTCCTTTCTTTTGTTTTTCTTTCAATTCGATCACTTTAATTTATTCCGTTTTCATAGCAGAAAAAATGTTGCACCGTTGACATGGACCAATCTCGCCACTCTCAAAATGCCATATTAAACAGTTTTATTTTATATTTTCTATCAATATACACGATATCTTACATTAACAGCTAAAAATTTCTGGCAGAGCCACATAATTAAGCAACCATAATGTTTTGTATTGATCAACTTGTTATTCTTAAGAGTCGAACACATACATTTAACTCACAAATATGGAGATATACTACTAAACTGTAATACTATTAACAACAATTTTAGCTTTTCATTTTTCAAGAAAAGTTTATGTACTTACTAATTGACCATCCATTGTCACCAGCTAGTACTATGGCTAAAATGCAAGCTCCAACTCCAGAGCAAAAAACGTAGGTTACAAATTGAAAATTCGAATTGAAGATTTGAACTGATACATCGGGATTTTTAGTTGTTGGATCTTAATCATATTAGTTCGATAAAAAAACTCTTAAACCATTTTTAAAGGAGATGTCAAAAATGTCACATCGACATAATACAGTGACAAATGGCGTACCATTTACTCCTATCGAGATGTCAAAGTTGACATGAAAAATAAAACTAAGCTGACATAGACAAAGAAATGTCAAAATTGGCGTTGCCTTCAAATATGGTTTTTATTATTTCCAAAGGCATTCCACTTGTCTTATCTTAAATGTTAACATATTTAAGTATCTTTAAACCAACAACAACAACCCAACTTTTATTATTTTGTTAAAAAAATAAACATAAATGAAGCAATAAATTTTGACATATCAGGTGGAAGGAAAATATTAACAATATGTCAAAATACCAAGTTTGCCATCATATTTCAATTTGATGTTTTGATTTTGACATCTCATTTGGAGAGGCTCTTATAAAGTTTTATAGTAAGGTTTAAATTGTCTTTTACAAGAGATTCAATTAAATGCATAAAAAAACTATGGTCAATTAAATAGACACAAGGCATGATTTTGGGAGAGTAAGCAACAATGTCTTAAAAACGCGTCTGAGGTGTGCCTAGGCGGCTTTAGAGGCGAGGCATAAGTGAAAACGCCTTTGCCCAGTGTGCGTAGGCAAAAACTCACCTAGATGTGGTCAATGCGCACCTTAGGGCCTCCATTCTCTTCTTTGCATGACACCACCAACCGAGCAACACCGCCACCACCCAGTGAAGAGGGAAAGTGAGAGTCATGGAGATTGTACTAAGAGAAAGAGAGTGGGTGGGGATGTAAGTGGACCATATAAATGTTGTAAAATGAGTGGATATTAATGAGTGAGAGAGAGAGAGAGAAGAGGGTAAGTGAGAGTATGAGAGTGTACCGAGAGAGAATGGATAAAGGATGTATGTTGACTGTATTAATGTTGTAAAATGAGTGAATATTAATGAAAGAAAGAGAGAAGAGGGAAAGTGAGAGTGAGGGAAAGAGTGGGTGGGGGATGTATGTAGACTACATTAATATGTAAAATGAGTGGATATTAACGAAAGGAGAGAGAAGAGGGACGTCATCAAGGATATGATCAACTCAAGGTGGGTGCCTTGTCAAAACCTCATTAGGTAGCAAATACCCAGTTGGAAAAATACTCCTAAACGTAAGAAAAAGAGTACATTAAGATCAAGCATGTATACTTAAGGATACTCCCCCTGAGTTTGACACAATTCCAAAGAGAACTAGCAATGTTACAACTCAGAAAGTTTACGCATACCAATTCCTTGAACATGCTTCTGAAACGTAATCTTCAGTAGTGATTTGGTGAAGAGGTCGGCCAGATTGTCTTGTGAATGGATTTGCGTGACTTCAATGTTCTGATGCTTTTGTTGTTGACGTAAGAAGAAAAACTTTGGCGTAATGTGTCTGGTGTTGTCTCTTTTGATGTAACCCTTCTTAAGTTGTTCGATGCATGTTGCATTGTCTTTATAAATTGTCATCGTGACAGTAGCAACAAGGTAATGATCGCAGGAGCTTTGAATATGGCCTACAACTGCTCTCAATCAAAAGCATTCTTGAGTTGCTTGGCAACTAAGGTATGTTTAGTTGACCTCCATGAGATTGTAGTGCCTCTAACGGTAAAAACATAACCTATTTGAGAATGCGCCTTATGCAGGTCAGATAAGTATCCTACGTCGGCATAACGAACAAGGCGAGAATCGACTCAATATGGGGGGTGCGGCATCACTCGAGGATCTGTAGGGATTAAACAAGTCTAGATCTGTAGTACCCTTGAGGTAGTAGGAGATGTCTTTAACATCAGTCTAGTGTCTACGTGTTGGTGCATTACTGTATTATGCTAAAAGATTAACAGGGAATGAGATGTCGGGTTTACTGTATTGAGCTAAGTACAATAAGTACCTATCGCACTTAGATAAGGAACTTCAGGCTCCAAAAGCTTTTCATCATCCTTCTTCAGACGGAAAGAATCTTGTTTTGCATCTAGCGATTGAGCAACCATAGGAGTACTCAAAGGCTTCACTTTATCCTCGTTAAAGCGGCGCAACACCTTCTGGGTGTAGTTCGTTTGATGTACTAAAACTCCATCCAAACGATGCTCTATCTCAAGACCAAGCTAGTATCGAGTCTTTCTTAGATCTTTCATCTCAAATTCTAACTTCAGGTGCATGGCAGTTCTCGCAAGCTTTTCGAGAGTTCCGATGAGGTTTATGTCATCGACATATACTGCAACTATCGTAAACCGAAATGTGATTCTTAATGAACACACAAGTACATAGTTTGTTGTTCACATATCCCTGGCTAGTCAAATACTCACTCAAATGATTATACAACATTCTTTCAAATTGCTTCAAACCGTAGAGTGAACGCCTCAGCCGAATTGAGAGCGTGTTCCGATGTTTGGAAATATTTGATCCAGTCAATGTAAGTCCTTCGGGAACTTTCATATAAATTTCCGTATTAAGATCCCCATATAGATACGCAATTACTACGTCCATCAGCTGCATACTCAGTTTTTCAGAAATTACCAAACGAATAAGGTAGCAAAAAGTAATCACATCTGTAATGGGTGAATAAGTTTCATCATAGTTAATCTCGAGGCATTATGAGAAGTCTTGTGCAACAATACGAGCTTTGTAGTGCATAATTTTGTTTTTTCATTATGTTTCCAAACGAAAACCTACTTGGCTTACGACCTTCACATGTGGAGGAGTAGGAGCTACATATCCAAAAACCTTACATTTTGTAAGCGAATCGAGTTCAACTTGGATTGCTTGTTTCCAGTTTAACCAATTAATTCTACGTTGACATTCAGTAACGGAACGGGGTTCAATGTCATCGCTCAACATTATCTCAGTAACTACTGCATATGCTAATGCATAGTCGACGATCATCTCATTTCTACACCAAACATCATCCAAGCTAGCATAATGGATTGAAATCTCACAATTATCAGGAGGTGGATTCGTCTCTTCAAGGACACTTCCGTAATATAGAATTTCCTTATGAGTTGGATAGAATGAGTAGGTGACATTAAAATTCACAATAGGCTCTTCAGGCGCCTGTGCCATGGATTTCCTCTTTCGACGGTGTGAATCCTTTGAACCAAGAGGTTTGCCATGCTTTTGTGTAGGAGCAGAAGATTGGCTAGCTGCTAATGTACGTGGATTGACCAGAGTGGAGTCCCAAGCCTCCAAGAGGAAAGTTCGTTGTACATTTGGTACATCTATCTTTGCAGGCACATTCGCAGCTGGAATATGTGATCTTGTCATTCGTGCCAGATCGGTGAAACATCTGCCATGCTCTAAACTATGATCTAGAGATCTAATATGTGCTGCACAGCAGTCTCAGACTGAGTGGTGTGAGGATCTAAATAAGACAAAGTGGGAGTCGTCCACGATAATTCACATCGTTTTTTAGGAACGTTGACGTTCTTATCTCCCCCTAACAACATGAAGACTGTCTCATAAAAGTGACAATCCGTGAAACGAGTGGTAAACAAATTGCCTGTCAAAGGTTCTAAGTAATGAATGATCGAATGAGAATTATATCCGACATAAATTCTCATCCATTGCTGAGGCCCTACTTTTATACATAAGGGCAACGAACGGTATGTAGACCGCACAACCAAAAAACGCGCAGATGCGATATGTCGGGTTCGTATTCGTTAACTAACTGAAGGTGCTATATGTTTAGGTTGCAACAGGCCTCAGGCAGACAAATATAGTTGCATGAAATGTTGCATGGCCCCTATCGGGAGCTTGGTACGTATGACCAATGATCAAGTATCATTTGTAAGCGCTTAATGAATGACTTTGCCATGCAGTTCTAGGTATGAACATAGGGTTTTGGATGTTCAACTTCAACCTCAACCAACATGCAATGGTTATCAAAAGTTTTAGATGTGAATTCTCTAACATTATCCAATCAGATAGATTTGATAGGATAATCAGGGTAGTTATTCCTGAGCTTAATAACCTGAGCCAACAGCCAGCATTCCTTGTGGACAACAAGTGCACGTGTGACCAACATGTGAAAGCATCAACTAAAATCATAAAATATATAAATGGTCCGCATGAAGGGTGAATTAGTCCACAAATGTCCCCCTGAATCCTTTGTAGAAAAATATGAGGATTCGAACGAATCTTGTCATAAGAAAGCTTAATAATAAGTTTTCCCATATAGTAGGTTTAACATGCGATTCCTTGAATCGAACCTGAACTTTGGGTTAATGGATGCCCGTGTGAAGATTTGAAGATACGACGCATCGCTGTTCGTCCAAGATGTCCCAAACAATCATGCCAAAGTGTAATTTCATGCGCGGTCCCAAAAGTAGGGCCGGTCACATAGTGGCTTTCTATAGGGTGTATGGTCGTAGTATACAGACCACTCGGGATACGCTTCATCTTCTCTAGAATATGCTTCTGGCCATATTCGTAGGAAATTATGCACATAAATTCAACTCCATTTTCTACATAGGTTTCAGCATGACAATTATTATCTCTAATGTCCTTGAAACTCAGCAACATTCTTCTGAAACGTGGAGAATAAAATGCCTCATCAATGGTCAAAATTATACCATTGGACAACATTATACGTGCCTTACTATATCCTTCGATCAGGTTGGATGGGCCTAAGAGGGTTGTTAGAGGTGCATTCTTAGGTATGAAGTTAGTGAAATAGATGCATTCACGTAAAATGGTGTGCGTGGTTGCACTATCTACCAAACAACTAACTTTCCCACTAGTCATGCCTAGAATAAAAATTAATTTGAATCGGTCACATGCATAAAAGTTCTAAAAATAAATATCCATTCAAAAAAAATTTAGCATTCAAGGATGGTAATTAATAAATTTAATATCCAAAAACAAATCACCAACAAATAATCCAAACATAAAAGAAAATTGTTCAAAAATTAAACCAAAAAACAAGGAGGGTTCATCCACTAGGTGGAATTCGGCCCCATTGTCTAAATTTCAACTAGAAAAATAGTTTATATCTAAGATTCTAATCTTCCATAGGGGTAATAGCCTCTCGAAAGTTAGAAACCTCCATCTTGGTACCCTCCGGTTCATCCACTTGCACAAAGTTTGATTTAAACTTCTTACGGCGTGAATGATATTCAACTACAACTTTCTGGGAAGCATGGCAAACACGAGACCAATGGTCCTTTGAACCACAACGATAGCACATGTCTGCATCCATTGTTTCAGGTGCATTGCCCTTATTCTTGAAGTTTAGGGCCTTGTGAACAAGGTTAGGGTACTTCTGGGCTCGGTCTCCTTCCTTAGATGGGCTTTGGCTCTGCTGACCTTGATAGGATGGCTTCTGGCAGCCTTTACCACGCCTATTTTGGTGTTTGTTTGTGTTATAGTGTGTTTCAGGCAAAACAGTCACCCTAGTAGGTCGAGCTTGATGATTTTTCATCAACAACTGATTTTACTTTTTAGCGAGAAGTAAAACAGAGATCAAATTTGAAAACTTAATGAACTTTCTGAGCCTTATATTGTTGTTATAGAACAATATTAGTAGCAGAGAAGGTCGTCCATAAGATCCTCTTCGGTCAAGGTCTCGTTAGAGGACTTGAGAAGTGATCGGATTCAACAAAGTTTAGAATTATATTCATTCACAGACTTAAAGTCTTGGAAGCGTAAATGCTACCAGTCATGTATTGTTTCAAACAAGAAGATGTCATTTTAGTGATCAAAACGATCAGCCAAAGCGACCTAGAGTTCTTATGGATCTTCCCTAGCGAGCTACTCAATTTGCAGTGCGTCATGAATATGTCTGCGGATGAAGATCATGGCAGTGGTTTTCTCAGCTTCGTGAATTGGGTTTTCCGTCTCATCTTCAATGGCGGGTTGCAAATTCTTTGCAGTGAGATGGAGCTTCACATCTTGGACCCACTTTAGGTAGTTTCTTTCAGAAACCTCCAAAGCGGTAAAGTCGAGTTTGTTCAAATTCGACATGTTCCTATCACAAAATAATGGACAAGATGTGGTTTGGTAATGGAGAAAAATCAATCCATTCACATAGGAGTAAAACATTCAGGTTCTAATAAACATTTATTGGTTTAAATTCGCATGAAAAAACTTCGGTTTTTCATGGGTGATGTTTTTAAGGAAAACTTTAGGTTTTCAAACAAGGAATGTTTCTAGAAACTTCAGGTTTCGAAATAATTATGAATTTTATGCTCATATGTTCCTGCAGACAAACGCAAATATATATATAGAAATATCCAACAAGAAAATATGCAAATAGAACTTCAAGTCTATAATTATAATTGAATTAATTATTTGGACTTCGGGCCAAATTTAAAGTGTGGGTGAAAAATTATAAAACCTAAATTGTCTAAAAATAATAGACAATTAATACTCGGCGTCCAACAACATGGACCAAAGTCCACGGGTAGGCTGAGCAAAATTGTATTGTGGTCTAGGCCCAAAAACTAGGCTTAGATAGACACGAGCTGATCATGCCCCAAATAAAATTTGAGTTGCAAGCCCATTAGCAACAACCAGGCTGCAAAAACCGAGTCCAAAAAACAATGGCCCAAATGGGCACGGATCAGATGCAACGCAATACAGGTACACTAATGCACTAGCTATAGGCTGGGATCGAGTGTATGCGGAACATGGATACACCAGCACGGGGCTGGGATCCGGTGCATCATGAGCATCTGGAATCAAATCTAATTTAGGATTTACACAATCATACTTAAACAAGAAGTTTATAACATTTCATATAAAATTATATATAATATATATTTAAAAAATTTAGGTCTCGTGAGGTTTCACCTCAAGGCTTTCTCCTAGGCGGGCCTATCCATGAAACGCATCGCCTATGCCTTTGTCTTTTAAAACATTGGTCAACAGTTACCTTGTGTTAGTGGGTGAGCAAAAACGTGCTCAAATATTTGTCTCAAAATTCTTAAGCAAGTGCTTAAGAACATTTAACTATGCACTCGAGTTCTTACAATTGATTCTACTCACCCCTAATTTGCATGTAACAGAAAATAATTAAATATCACATCACTCAAAAATTTTACTTAAACATCTTTCAAACAATCCAATGTTTTGTATTTTTTCAGTGCCTCCAAAAACAATACGTTTTTATAGGGTGAAGTTAATATAATTACCCATTTTAGGGATAATTTTAAAACGGTGTTAATCTTTTAAAATTTTCCAAATAATTATCTAACATTTTAAAAATTGAAGCGTTAAGTGAGGAACTTGACAAGTATTAGAGCAAGATTTTACCTTGACGTCATTTATAAAGCTCTAACTCCCTAAATTGATTCCTTTAAACTAGACAAAGTTGGAGTTCAATTTGGCTAAAAGGGCTCAAATTGAGGATTCAAAATTCTAGACGGTTATTCTCTATTTACTACCCTCAAATTTCGTGGTTTTCAACATTTAGTACATGAAGTTTTTTTCGTCCCAGAGTCATATCTAAAGTGTTAATTTTGGGACAGTCTCATGCATCCGTTAAGTTTTCCGTTAGAACTTCTGTTAACTGATGACGTGGCACCCACGTGGACAATTACTGGGCGCCACGTGTCAATGTAAGCCCACTTTAATATTAAAAAAAAAATAAAAAATAAAAACAAACAAACAAACATTCGTCTCCTCCCTCATCCCCTGCACCCTCTCCTCCCTCCCTTTTCTCTTCTGCAACCCGCACCCCTTCCCTCCCTTCTCTCTTCTACACCTGTATCACCTTCCCTTCTCTCATCTGCAACTCGTACCCACCCTCCCCGCACACCCAACTCAACAAAATCCCACCAAAGGAATTCTAATTCAACAAGAATTTGGTATTTTCAAGTATGGATCTTTTAACCCAGAAGAAAAACCCAGAAAATGCAAACTCGAAGCAGGTGGAGGAGACCAAAATCCTCCCAATTTTCCAAAAAACTATATAGTTAAAAGAAAAAAAAATTCTGATCAACTAATATTGGGTTTCTTTTGTGAACCCAGAAAAATTGGGATCTCTTTTGAGATGAAAGAAAACGGAAATAGAAAAGGAAAATCTGAAGGAAAAAGGAAGAAGAATGGAAGAAAAAGAGACGGGAGGGCAGAGAAAAGGCTCGCGCCGCTGCATCACTGGCAAATTTTGAAGTTGTTTCAGCAGCTGATGCTGAGTCTACAAGCTGCATATGTCCTCCTTCACACCACAGCATGCAATTCGCACCATAGGAGGGACGTACATCAATAGCCGCAGAGGGATGTACATCGAAGGTCTTTTTGCGTACTTAGTGGCGATGATAGCCGCCAAGGAAGCCTCCACGGCAGCAACACGGGACTCCAAGGTAGAGTCGCAAGTAGCAGCAGATCGGCGGGTGTGCACATAAGGGAATCCAGGAATCGATATGGGTGATACCATTGTTAGAACCCAAATCTGAAACTCTAACTCAACCTTAACTAATGCACATAGAAGAGAAGAAATGAGGAAGATAGAAGGAGCAGAGCTCCAATATTTTTTTTGTATTGATTTCTTGGTGTAAATTCTGATCTGGTAGGAGGGCTTGGTGGGTTCTTGCAGAGGAGAGAATGGAAGGAGAAGAACAGACGGAGTGAGGGAGATGAAGGTGCGGGGATGAGGGAGAAGATGACTGTTTGTTTTTTTTGTTTTTTTGTTTTTTGTTTTTTTTTTTAATTTTTTAATTTTTTAAATTATTTTTTTAATATTAAGTGGGCCTATATTGACACGTGGCGTCCAATAATTGTTCACATGGGCACCACATCATCAATTAACAGAAGTTCTAACGAAAAACTTAACAGATGTACAGGGTCGACCTTGAGAATTTGTGGGCCCTAGGTGAGCCTTCGAAATGGGGCCCTAAAATTCTCTGATCTCCGGTTCTTTGTATATTGATTTGTATAAAAAAAGAATTCACTAAATACATAAAAAGTTCTATTTTCACATCAAATATCATTAAAAATTAATATCAAAAGAAGATAAATATACAAACATTATTTAAACATTACACGATTCACGTTTTTAGACACAAATTTACTAAATGTTTGCAATCAAGAGTCTAAGATTGAGAGTGAAGAACAATAAAACTTGATGATCAAGAGATTAAATAACAATAAAACTTGATTGACAAGTATAATAAATTCAACACCAATTGTTTCTCTTGTGTTTTTTTTCTTCTAAAATCAACATCACACTAACGAATTGAATATTAAAATAATCCATTGAATAAAAAGTTATTGAAAAGAAAAATATAAATTCAAAATTTTTATTATCTTAAAGTACAATCTTTAAAATCATATGATAGTTGGTTTAAACATTCAATAGAAATGGAGAGAATAGGAATTTGGTTTAAACATTTGATAGAAATTGGGAAAATGAGAAGTTGAAAGAAAAAAAGATTGCAAAGAGACTTGAGTTTTATAACTTTATATGCATTTGGACAGATGGATTGGCAGTAAATTTGAAAAACAAGAAAAATCTAGTAACTGAAAGGCAGCTTCATGTTTCGAACTCAGCAACCCAAAGAAAAATGAAGCCAACATTTCCACTGCACTAACAAATGAATTATGATATTTTTTACTATTTTTTTTGGTATTTATATGTTAATTACAAGATATAAAAAAATTTTGAGGGCTCTTCCGAAGTGGGGGCCCTAGGTGGGCGCCTACTTGGGCTACCCTCAGGGGCGACCTTGATGTATAAGACTGTCCCAAAATTAACACTTTAAGTATGACTCTGGGACGAAAAAAACTTCATGTACTAAATGTTGAAAATCACGAAACTTGAGGGTAGTAAACAGAGATTAACCCAATTCTAAAATATGAAAATTAGCTTCAATATTTGTCCATATCATTGCTTAACATTGATGACATTGTCACTTAACAGTAGTGATATTATCACTTTACGCTGGTGACCTAACGAGTGTCTATATTTATAAATGTTTTGTAGTTATTTGAAATATTTTAGTTATTCGTACTTCCTTGTTTTTTTAACCATAAAAGTTGGGACTAATTTGGAATCACACTAGAGGTTGGTTAGTTACTTCCCTATTTTTTAACCATAACAAGCAGTTGCTAGCTATAATTGGTGGTGGCGACGATTTTATATTTGTGTTAAGTTACCAAAAACAAAGCAAAGAAAAAAAAAAACAAAAACAAAAACAAAAAACAAAAAACAAAAATTGTGTTAATTATGACTAGCCCATCTTTTAGTTTAGAACAAACATAGCCCTTAAGAGTAAAATATTGTTGTTAAGAAACAGTAACAATTGAACTCTTATTATTTATTTAAAATATAAATTCATCCGAGTTCATTTTTCATTACATAATAACAGCCAAACTCAATCAAACCAAAGATAACTGATTAATGTACTATACTAATCATTCCATTTATAGCATCTGTCGTAATTGTTGGTGTCCCAGTTCCACAGGCATGGATGGCCTTCAAACACAGCCCAATTACATGTTCCACAATAGTCACCATCTCTAAAGTTATCATATATATCGAACCATTGAAATGCACCTGGCCATTCAAATCTGCAGTAGAATTTTGTTACTGTGATGAAGCTAGGTTTGAAGTGGAATTGAAAGCTGGCGTTCGGTGGAAGCGTTTGGAGACCAAGATCATCGTCCCCGGATTTGCAGTGAAGGTTGAGGGTCTGGCCTTTCTCCAAAGAGTTTGTGATCTTAACATGTTTTGTCTCGACTGCATCACAAATGGTGACTGTGAACAAAACCAGCGTGACTAGCAGCAGTACTGCACTTCCGTTGAACCAACCCATGCTATACATATAGCTTGTTAATTTGAAGAAAATCAAATTTTATTTTGGTGTGAAAACACTAGGATGAACCATGCTTTAATAGTTGCTAGCTAGAGGTACCATCCACAAGGTCTCACATTTGCTTTAGTGCCATTTTTTGGCCAGGTACGTTTGCTAGCTAGTTCTTGATTTATAAAATTATGGTAATAGATCGATTCACGTATAAAATTAATTTTGTTAGAATAATTTACAGTTGTGGAAAGACATTTAATTTTTCACAACAATGATTTTAGTTTAAAATGTTGACGAGCTTAGTAGTTGTCATGTAATTGAAGGTCTGAATTCTACTAACAAAATTATCTTGCAGTAATTTTTTTATACAAGCGATATTATTAGACTTTAAGCCTATATAAATTTGATGAATAGAATTCAAACTTAAGTGCATACGGTCTAACACATAAGTTCTATGTAATATGGCTACGCTTAAATATACATTTGGTAATTTAGTCATAGGAGTACTAGTGATTTTGAAAATCATGCACAACTAGCTGAGAATACTTGGTAGTTCTAGGAATGAGGAAATATAAAAGGAAAATACTAGGTAGATCATCGGTGAACATGTTTGGCAAGGTCCGCTTACAGGTAAGAGGTCCTTATTGCTGGTAAGGGGATGTCCTTTACTCATGCCACATCATGTTCTATTCTACTTGGATGTCCCAACCGTTCGTGGCACAACACGTGTTAAGTGGAGTAAAATTAGTCCAAATGGTACAACTCAACAACAGTGATAGAGGCACGGATAAGTGCATAACCAATGATTTCTTCCATTAAACAGAAGTAGATTCTACAAGATTGAGGTTGAAGAAAACCATCCCTTATTCTTGTCAACCAAGAAGCTTCAGCCATCAAGGATTTCCTTTTGTACATCACATTAGCACCTTTTCACTTCTTGTGTACAAGGCGGGCCATGAGGATAGCCGAAGTAGGCGTCCGCTTAGGGCCTCCACTTCGGAGGCCCTTAATTTATATATAATTTCTTAAAATTGAAATTCAATAAAAATATCAAAAAAAAATAAATCATAGGGAAATGAAAAAGAATTGGTTGAAAAATTAGATTATGTAAACTTAATTAGCACATTTGCGTCTAATAATGCAGATGTGTAATATTGAAGTAACATTTCTATATATTTTTTTTATATTAATTTTTAATAATATTTAATGTAGAAGTAGATTTTTTTTCATGTACTTAGCGAATTTTTTTAATATATATCAACGTACAAAAGATCGAGGATCAGAGAATTCTAGTGCCCCACTTTGAAGGCTTGCCTAGGATCCACAAATTTTCAGGGCTGCTTGTGTAATTTTGTGAAAGGGATGTATCAATGTCATAATCTTGAAGCATGTTAACGTTTCAGATATCGACTCTGTGAACATGGTAAGATGTGAAGTGAACAATTGGCAAAAAAACTTTATTTGAGATAGAAGTTGAGCATCTACAGAGCAAATTCGTCTCTTCCTCATTAACTACATCGTAGTACCGTGAAATGTACATTACATGAACAGTAGACAGAACGGCTCAAAGTACTTGCTAAGTTGCTAGAGCTGCATCTCAGCCCAGTAACTCAAAAGAACCTTCGCTCTTGGCATTAAACGAGTGGAAAATAAGGAGGCGGCTAGATTACTGTTCCACTAGGAATCAAGGCATCCTTGATCACTGTGACAATCCCGCTCTTTATGAAATATCCGTCTGTTTCTCTTGCTGCTTCTTGCACATTGTCGCTATTGATAATCTGCAGTTCATACTCGTCGATGGTCAGTTTCACAAAGATAAAATGTAAAATGTTTTGAGTGATCAGCTAAGAAGAATAAAGTTCTAATTTGAATGTATGTCGAACCAGACATTGCATCGAATGTAAGCGGGAAATAGGTAGTACATATAGGAGGCGGTTTTCTGTATCCATGTAAGAAGTTTCAAATTGGCTGTCCATAAAATTTAGACCTAAAATTAATAAAAAACTGAAAAAAATCAGATTAAGATGATACTATGCTTACCTTAACATTCTCTCCAATTCGCGCATTCTTATCAATTATAGCTCTCCTAATGTGGGAATTCTTGCCAATACCAATTGGAACGCTGCCCTTCGCAGAAAGGAACCTCCTGTCAGCATCAGTCTGGGACAATCACAACAATTGCATCAGTATAATCTATCCAACCCATAGAGAGGTCAAATGAACAATGACAGTATTTCTAAGGAAAGTCCATTCATCTCTATAAAACAAACAAAAAATGTTTATACGGTCATGTCTTGACTTAAAATAAAAAGCAGCAAGTGCTAAATGTACAGCAGGTTTTACCTCATAGTAGTCAGCTCCCATCAGTAATGTGTCTTCAATGACAGCACCCGCTGCTATGCAAGACCGAAGTCCAATGACTGAATGGTGAATTTTACAGTTCTGTGTTTATGTAAAAGATAGGATTGGGTTAAAGAGCAGGACTGAAATAGGTTATACTGATTCCCGTTTCTTGCAACAATAGCACATAGATGCAACTTTTTCTGAAATTGAAGAGAACACGGGACTATGATGTGGCATCATAATGAAACAATTTAGCAAAATGCTGAATGTTTCTACAAAGAACTTACCTTTATTACACATCCCTCGCCAATAACACTATCTGTGACATCAGCATCAAGCATTTTTGATGGAGGTAAATACCGAGGTTGGGTGTAGATAGGGGATGAACGATCATAAAAGCTACAGTATAAAGTTCAAAATTAGGCCGGAATACTAAATCCAGATCAAACTGAGAGCATAACATATGAATTGGCCAAACAAAACAGGAATACAAACAAGTTATAGAATAAAAGGTACCTGAAATCTGGAACTGGTTTTTTTGTTATCCCCAAGTTTGCATTGTAGAAGGCCTCAATGGTACCAATATCTTCCCAGTAGCCATCATACAAATAAGCTTGAACCTGTAGGCATTAATAATTAGCATTCCGGGGGCTGAATATCTGGATGAAGGGTAGCAGGGGACAGAAAGTGTGGAACTGGGAAATATTTAGCAGACCATATAAAATCAATTTAGGATACTATCTTTTTCAGTACAAAGGGATTTGTTCAGTTTCGAATGAAGGATATTTGCAATTATGTAATACCAACAACTATTCCAATCTTTTCCACCTCTTTTGATTTATCTTTCATAGAAGTTACAGAACAAAATATATGAATGAAAACTTACTCTCAAACCAATGGATGTTGCGCCTGGAATAACTTCACTCCCGAAATCATTTGCACCAGGAAACTTGTCTCGAAGTAGATCTAACATGACATTTTTGCTCACAACATATATACCCATGCTGGCAATATAAGGCATCTCTTTAGCTCTCTCATCATCAAGACCCAGGATAGTTGTATCAACCTATATAACAAACAACATTTTGCATCAATAATTAATCACACACCTAAACCCACAATCGTTTGAAGTTCAAAATGAAACGCACACGTAATGCACTAAATAATGAAAAACAATCTGCAAGTGGATCGTTCACCTTCATAGCTTTGAGTTGCTCCCCTTTTGGTTTCTCAGCAAACTCAATTATCCTTCCCTCTTCATCAATCTTCATCAAACCAAAGGCGGTAGCGCGCTTCTCATCCATGGGCAGAGCAGCCACAGTGATGTCTGCATCAGTTTCTCTATGCGCCTGAATAAACCTCTCATAGTCCATCCTATACAAATGATCCCCAGCAAGAACCAAAAATTCCAACACATTGTGCTCCTCAAACAACCACAAGTACTGTCTCACGGCATCCGCAGTACCCTGTAAAGCACCAAAACCAAATATCCCAACTCAAAAACCAATAAAAACAAAAAATCCAAGCTCAAAAACCAATCAAAACCCGATTTCTAACACAACCCCACATTTGAAACAAGCTTTTTAATCACCTGAAACCAATTGGGATTCTCAGGGCTCTGCTGGGCAGCAAGAACCTCAACAAAGCCTTCATTTTTGTAGCCACCCATATTAGTAGCATAAGCACGAGAAAGATGGCGATTGAGCGAAGCGGAATTGAACTGGGTCAGCACATAGATCTTGGACACGTTGCTGTTGAGGCAATTACTGACTGGGATATCGATCAGCCTGTAGTTTGCTCCCAATGGAACAGCAGGCTTCGCACGCTTCTTGGTCAATGGGTAAAGCCTCGTCCCAGCTCCCCCACCCAGGATAATCCCCAACACACTCTACACATTAACACAAACAAAATTCCCAAAATTTCAATCCAAACAAGAACACATTATGCGAATGCATAGAAACAAAAACACCAAATGCGACAGAGAGGGAGAGAAATGAATCACTTACCCGGCTCGCATCGGGATCAAGACACGTCTGGGAGTTCTTGGAATCGGAAACAGCCTTCGGAGAGACAACCAGCGGCGGGACTCTGTGAGTGGGGCATTTCCTCATACAGGTGCTGGGGGCGGGGATTTTGGTCCCGGAGAGATGAGAGCCGCTGAAGGAGAGGCGGCTGATGTTCTGGGTTTGCTTCGAGTTCGGCAACACCGATCGCGACGTGAGCACTCCGCTCGCTGCCATTGCAGAGGACGCCATGTAACAAGAAATTTTGAGAGTTGCAGAGGTTGACAGTGGAGTGTTTGGGACTAGCAGCTGAGATTTGATGATATTTCGGGACCCTTTACCCTTTGCATCTTAGTGTTAATTACGCAACGCAACGCCAAATCTGAGAGCATGGGAGTGAGGGTATTATGGACCTTTTACAAGATATTAACTTTACTAGTTATTCGACGGTAGTAAAGGAGTACAAAAAAATCTGCAGAAATCGCGAGTATTTAAACAAGTGGACATCATTAAAAGTCAGGTAACGGTGGATGCATCAATGGAAGAGTGACACGTGGCATTTGGGTTTTGGCCTAAGATTTTGTGTCACATGTCACCACTTTTGTTTACCACCGTCTATTTTTTCGTTATATGGTTATAAAATTGAGATGTTAAATTATGCCAACCCTTCAAACTCACAAAGGACGATCTTTGTTGACAGTCTTAGCTAGGGGTTGTGATTGGTTGGTAGCATATATTAATTTACAGTGTTGGATATTGAAGATATACCGTTTTTGATATGGTGTAAATATTTGATCGATGTTAACTAAGTAGGATTACTTTTGATCATATAATATGCTATACGTTTTGAGATCTACTTACACTTGATGTCTTTGCTGTGATAAATATTTCATATCAATAATTCCTTGTGATGTGACAAAGTTATACACATAAAAATACGTTATTAGTAACTGAGGAAAACGATGGTCTCATCTTGCTAGCTTGGAGAGAGGAAGCCTCGAGATCGCATCTTCTAGCCAAATAGGGAGCGATCACTCAATAATGAACACTAACATGTGCGAGACAATATTTTCTCTTAGAGATGTTATATTCACACCTTTCAAATTATTTTTCCCACACCCTTTTTTATTTTTTAATATTTTTATATCAAGTGCTTCCGGTGTGTATGATATAAAAAATATATATATTTAAAAAAGTAAAAAAGTATGAAAAAAGTAATTTGGGAAAGTGTGAATATAATCGCTCATTCTCTTATCACTATAATGAGTTGTTGGAATTCCAAAATTAGTCATCTTCCACTCCTCTTCTTAGATAAATAAAAAAATAAAAAAAATAAAAACAAAAACAAAAAACAAAAAATATGTGAACACAAAATAACTACTTTGAAGCTCTGATCATGGGCGGATCCACTATGAAGCCTTGGAGGGGTGGATTACCCCTCAATATTTTTTTTAAAGATAATAATTATACAGTTTTGCTTCCCAATGACCACCCTAATTAAACTACAATTGAAAAAATGGGTAGACAATTAAAATAATTCTACCGTTTGAATTCTCCAAAGGCCCACGTGATGGCAATTAAATTAATAATTAATTTAACTGCGGCTTGCTCAGTTTTATTTTAAGGATTTCTCTATAAATGACCTGGAGATACTTAGGATTTCTCTATATAGATTAATATATATATATATATATATAAGTGTTCAATAAGTTCTTAAGCTTTTGAAGTGTGACTTTGTTATTTGAGGATGTCCTATACATACAAATCTCTTGACTTCGTCCTTTTAACTCTGACAGTGAGAGAAATTCATTATTACTATATGTTTACAAATATCCATTTTGGCATATAGATAACAAAGGAAAAGAAATATGTGGAGAATATTCTATCACCAAACCAATGAGTAGGGAAAGGGGCGGATCTATTCGATGGCTAGGGGGTGACTGGGGATTGACAGGTTGGGGGAATAAAATGACATACTACCATTGGCTAAATTCCAAATTGTTATGACAAGTGACAACCACAATTTGTATAGACTTGAGTAATATATAAATAGTTTTACAAAGTGCAAGTTGTTGTTTTGCGGTGGACATATTTACTTCCCAGCCATTTTACCGACATCTAAACGTAGATGTTCTTTCAGTACCAATTTTTCCACTCAAATTGCAAAAATGGGTCTACTATTTCAGTTTCTATACAGTCAGTATATGTGGGTACATACATCAAATATTCGGTGAGTTATTATATTTTAGGGGTTCATTCTCCGATTTATTAGAGATTTATTTTGTCTCTATATTTATTTTATACTCATTTTATATGGTGATTGTCCTTATTTAAGCACTCCACTTTAGATGCTTTCAGAGCTTCACAAGTTCAAACTAAAATAATGGATTTGCCTCCTTCCAAACACATAAACCAAACAGCCTGCAGCAAAGGATAACATGATAAAAATTATAAAATTTCATCCAACATTCCCTGTGCATGGTTTTGTTATTTTCTACAAACGAATTTATTTATTTGACCCGAATTTCAGCACAAAACAGTCAGATAATGTATATTCTCCCTGAGAAATAAAGACAGGGTCAGGTCAACCAGATCCCATGCCAAATCAGCAGACTGTAGCTCAACAACCAAACCCTAAATTCTGTTACTTTTGAGTCAAAAATGGTCAATGTATATGAAGTTAAGAACTAACGAGTCCACGATCGACCAGCCCATTATTGTAACCAACAAATGTGAATAAACATTCACACGGACAAGATATGGTGAGGATGATTTGTACTACTAGGCCAGGCATCATAAGCCACATAATTAAGCAACATTTGACGTCCACTAAATTAAAGTTGTTGGGCTGAAATAGCCAACCCAAACCTACAGGCCAGGCAGGGTTTTATCTTGGTCGAACCGTTCGTTTGACACGTATACTCTAACCAATACAATGCTCAGTGTAGATCAAACTTTAAATATATTATTTTAGATAAATTAAAACCTGCTGAAAAATGTCTCATGGTCTGACTGGCTGTATAATATGCCATTTCTCATGCGGTGCCTCCAAACTTCAATTTCATGTTCAATTCATAAAAAAAAATAAAAAAAAACAAGTTTTTATCATTAACGTGTGTGACAGTAGGTTTGGCATCTTGAAGAACAAGATTCTTGGGATGAAGATTAGCTTTTATCTCACATTTTACTTGGAATGCAACTGCAAAATCTTCAAAATCAAATGCGCAAGCAAGACTAACTCATTGATACCATCATGATAATAACAAAGAAGAAGAAGAATCACAAAAGCAGAAGAAAGAAATGAAAACTTAGAGTAGAATAAATCATTTGTATTTCTTAGTAATTGCTTTGTTTTCAACTTAATCAATGGTACAAGATTAACTTAATTGGAGGATTGAATCAAAGTTGTGGGGGAGTATGAGTGAAAAGCTCCAAATCATGGCTCAAATGCCCCAAATCAAATGTGTAAATTAAACCTTGAACAATGAGCATGTTTTACACCATTTGTAAAAGGTGGGTTGCTTCACCGTTCCCTAACATGAATTGGGGCCATTGCAGGTGTGGAGAATATATATTACTATATATTAATAAAACTATAAGATATCTCTAATGTACTAGAAAAGTTATACTCATATATGATTCAAGTGCAAAGTCATATTTGACATTTAATATAGCTCTAAACATTGGATTCTCACCACATAAGATACAAAAATTATATTTGTCTCTAAATTTGACTAGACTCCTTCTAATTTACAAGAGTTAAAGTTAAAAGTCAAATTTGATTTCATATGCATTGCAGATAAAATAACTTGCAGCACCACATTTAGAGTCAAATATGATTTCATAACTTTTAACCTTCAAGTTTTAGATTGGAAATACAATCTAGTGGCATTCGTTTTCAATTGACTATTGTGAATGTCAATTTCTGTAATAAATCCTTTATTAATCTTAGTTTAAATAAGTCGTTGTTACATAAAAAATGACAAACTCTACGGGTCAACTTTCAACAAAGAATATATGACATAAGTAAAAATACTAGAATCTCAATTTCTTGGTCACTCTCCTGCGTGATACTAAGAGTAGAGGTTAAAATACTAAAAGCATATCTATTTATTCTTCATTCTTAATATCAAATCTAAAAACAAGTAACCATGCGTTCATTGATCACTGGTTACCGAGATAATCGTGAGGGCTCTGGACTCAAGTCACCTCCCTTTTCTTTCTTTCCTGGCTTTCTGAGCGTGGCTATTGCCCCCTTTTTCTTTTTGTTATTTTGTATTGGTTACATTTGATTACTCCTTCGACCTTTAGGTAGGTTTGCTTATTGAATCCTCTTCAGTAAATAACAAGGCTTTGCCCAACTTTGCATTTATGTTGGGAATATGATACCAATATTCCAGCGGAGGTTGCGTGTCCAGCTGATCCGTAATATTATTCCAGGAAAAGCAGCCCATGCACCTCTTCATTTCTAAGTAGCTTCCCACTTTCCCCCATTTTCTTCTTATTAGTTTGCCAATGCAATCCTTTGTTTTATTTGCATACTTAATAGAGTTTAATAACTAGCTACCTGCAGTTTGTTGGCTTCCATTCCTTCCAATCCGTAAGTAGTAATTAGACTACATTAATTTCATTGCTAAGTTTTTGTTTGTTTAGATACTACATATGATATGCTCCACCGAATCACAGGTGGAACATGGCACAAGGTCTTTGGGAGACCATGGCACAAGGTGTTTCGGCGGCCATGTCACGCGTGTTTCATCCATTAGTGCCCAATACAAGCACAGGTGCGTCTGTCCCTCCTTGCCAAAAGAACAGGGAAAAAATGAAAATCCTTTCCTATTTCATTATCTAATTAAATAATCGTCTATACTTTTTTCTTAAGAAAATGCTAAGATACTACGTTTTCATGCTACATTTGTGTGTCATCTAGTATTTAAAATATCGATATAGGTGGAAATATTAAATAAAAATTTATAAAAATATTAATATCGGTTGCCTTTAAAGAAAATGTCGAAAATTTGTTAAAAAACTTAAGAATTTAAAATAATACTTTAAGGAATGTCATATCAAACCACAATATATGTATTAATAAAAAAAAATTAATGATTACATAACATGTCCATCTTTTGCGCAGATAAGAGATTCAAGGAGTCCTTATCCCACAAATCTTTTTTCTTACCGAATCTTATCCCACTGATGTACAATTCAAACATAATATATAACTTAATTCAAATGAAAACAATATCAATAGAAAAAATCATTCCAACACATTTAATCTTTTTTGTCAAACAATAGATTTGTTAGATTATGGAGTCGATGAGGTTCGAACTTACGCCGTAGTGCAAAGGCAACTCTCATCTTCACCTTTGTCCGCAGATGTGCGCAATTTTAGTTCCATGTAGAAATATAAATCCTTGAATTAATTTGATACAATGTACAAATCTAACTCCTTGAATTAATTTGGCGATTTTGGTTCTGATTTTGTCTCATTTAGTCTCAGTTCACTCCCATTGATTTCGATGACATGAGACTAAATGAGACAAAAAATTGCAATTTCAGGGGCAAAGCGAGACAAAACCAGTTTCAAAGAGTAAAGTAAGACTAAATGGTAGTTTCAAAGAGGGGGGGGGGGGGGAATCAATTAATAAGCCAATAATTTATTGTTACATATATGTACTAGCTTTTAGGGATTACGTGACTCTTTTTCCAACGTTACATCTTCAAAATTGGTATGCTCCAATACTAATGTCGTTTTTTGTATCCATATAACTTTCATTAAGGATATCTAAGTCATTTTATTAAGGGTAAATCTCAGTTTACTACCCTCAAGTTTTGTGGTTTTCAACATTTAGTACATGACGTTTTTTTCGTCCCAGAGTCATACCTAAAGTGTTAATTTTAGGATAGTCTCGTACATCCGTTAGTCTGGTTGTTAAGTCTCCTGTTAACTGATGATGTGGCGTCTATGTGGATAATGACTGGCTGTCACGTGTCATTAAGGGGTCCACGTGGAAATTAAAATTTCAAAAAAAAAAAAAAATTCTCACCCAAATTTAAAATATTAAAATAATTAATTAAATAAAAGTCTTAAAAATAATAATAATAAAAAATAAAATAAAAAGAAGAAGAAACCCAGAACCCCCTTCGTCTTCCCCACCCCGTCCATCCCCTCCACCCTGTCCACGGCTCCACCCCTCCATCCCATCCACCCCTCACCCACTGACACCCTTCCCCTTCCCTAATACCCACCCTTACCACCAAGCCTTTTCTCCTTCCCCAAAAACCTAAAATTCACATCGCCGATATCTCATATCATATGACCTCTAGCGAATGGTAGCACTTACCATATCCTTACTCTCAATCCCTCTAAACCAATCCCAGCTCTTAGATCAGTGATATTCAACACACCTCTGCGCAGTTTGCCACCGAGTCTTGGATCTAGATCGGAATGATCCAGATTGGCATGGGATAACAGTTGCATCGATGGAAAAGGATGACGAGATCTTGTCACTGGCGTCACAGAGGCAGAACGGTCGGATTACAGTGACAGTGGTGGTGCCGCCGACTCAGAACAAAACCCTAACCCTAGCTTTCCTGTCATCAAGTAAGCAGCAAGGGCGAAGCAGCGATGGAGGAAGGGAAGATTGCTGGAGCAAGGGGCGACAGTGGTGTTGATCAAGGTGTGGGGGGAGAGGTACTTGGAGCTGAGCGATGAAAGAAGGGAGGGAGGTAGGGGGTCAGGGGTTGAGGTAGGGCCCAAAAACTTTTTTTTAATTTTTTTAATATTTATGTGGGCCCCTATGACACGTGGCACCTAGTCACTGTCCATGTGAGCGCCAAGTCACTAGTTAACGTTTGTTTTAACAGCAAACTTAATGGATGTATGAAAGTGTCCAAAATTATGACTTTATATTCCACTTTGGGATAACAAAAACTTCATGTATTAAATGTTAAAAACAAAAAAAACTCCAAGGTAGTAAACTGAGATTAACCTTTTTTTTTTTTTTTTAAATACACCTTTATTAAGTAATAATCTTCCTATACTTATAAAATTGGTTTTGTCATAACATTATTACTATACAGAGATTTTACTGTAAATGAGTCTCCTGCAATCATATTGGGATCACTTTTCCCTTGCACAATCCCACACACTTAATCAATCTTGAGCATTGTAGTAAAATGTAAATGATCTCAAGGACATATAATGTGTAATTATACCATAAATTTTATAACCATATTCATATTCATATTCACGTGCATTTAGCATTATTTTTTATTGTTTGAAGGGTTTTTAGCCAAAATGGTCCTGGAGATTTGAATGACTCATCATTTTGGTCCCTAAGATTTGAAATCGATAGAATTGGTCCCTGAATTTATCTACAAATAATTATTTTGATCATTCCTTGAAAAATCTCCATAAAATAAGGATAACATAAAAAAAATATCCTCAAATTTTGTCAAATCATTTTGGCCTATTATTTATTAAATTGAGGGTATTTTTTTTTTTTTTATCATTTTGATTCTTATTTAACATGATTTTTCACCAAATAACCAAAATGATTAATGATGGATAATCTCAGGGACCCACTTCCATTGATTTTAAATCTCAGGGACCAAAGTTTGCAAATCTCAATAACTATTTTGGCTAAAAAGCCTTGTTTGAACATATTTAAACTGTGTATTTAATTAATGACATGAATGATTTCTTGGTTTTCTTTGTGATTAAATTTCAGTGCTCTATTTTCCTAAAACTTTGGAGTGTTAATCACAATGATCCCATATAATTTTTCTAGTTGTCATATAATTCCATATAACTTCATTAAAAAGTTAAATAACAAGGAACCCTTAACATTATCTTCCATCGTTTCTATGATTGAAGTTTAACTACAGAATAGTTCATGCATCAAACTAAACTAGTATGGGGAAATTAACAATAACAAACACGATAAATTTGACAGGATTTGAATGTCAGTGTAAACCTTTCTTTGAGGCTGTGCAAGCTGGCCGTTGGGAAACTGCAAAGGACTTTTACATCCAACATCCTGAGGCAGTAAGAGTAAGACATCCATCTTCGGGGAAGACAGCTCTTCACATTGCAGTTGAAGCTGGGCATGTGGATATTGTGAAAGAATTGGTGTCGTTGATGGAAGAGGGCGACTTGGAAATAAAATCAACACAGGATGGTCCGACAGCTCTTGCTATTGCTGCAATTAAAGGGATTACCGAAATGGCTCAATGCATGGTAACAAAGAACGAAAAATTAATCGGCATTCCCGATTCAAACAACGAACTTCCAATTGTGTTAGCTTATTTGCTTGGGCATTGGCATATGGCTCGATATCTCTACTCCGTCACTCCACTTGAAGATTTAATGCCAGACAAAGGACCTCATGGCGCTACAATAATCTCCAATTGTTTTACATCCAAAGAATTTGGTAAAAGTTTTTAAATATGAGTAATAACATGTTGTTGAGGGTTCGTTTGATAATCATTTTAGTTGTTTGGTAAACTACTTTCAATTTTCTAAAAAAAAAAAAAATGAAAACTGAAATTAAAAGTTTGAAAACTATAAAAAAAAATTGCCTTCAATTTTTATTTTTTTGAAACTTGAAAACTAAATGTAGTTATCAAACAAGTTTTTGGTTTTCAAATTAAAAACGTGATTACAAAAACTAAAAAAGAAATGGTTATCAATTCGCAACTTGAAAAATAAATAGCTTATTCTAGCTACAGTTGACTCTTTTTTCCCATAGCTACAAATTACTATAGCAAACTAATTATTTCTGGAAAATTTGTAACGTTAAAAATCAATAGATATCTCATGGGATTTAATTCATCGTTGCCCAAAATTGACTGTTACTCGGGACCGCCTACAGTTGACCCCTTTAGAATATTTAGCTAGGGACGCTTCTTCATTCCCGAGCGGAGCGAAGCTCAGTTTCTGGCAACAATGGGTTTACAACTGTTAGTGTACCACAGACTCCCTTCTCTTTCTATTAATTATTTTCTTTCACTTTTATATGACATATTTTCTTGTCTTGATAGGTCTATACATACAACCTCCTCCTCGCATCAATCATATCCGTGTAACTGTTCAAAATGAAGAAAATCCCCAAGCTAATAACGGAAGGAGTTTAATTCGCTCAGGTTTGCTATCCCCTTCCTCTCCCATCATTAACAAGTTAAAAACGTTGTATAAATGGTACGATCTCAAGTATAACTCACATAGATGACAAGTTCAATACTTAATTACTATGACTAATCCCTCCCTAACTTGCTAAATTTGTAGAGATTATTAGGAGAGTTTTCTTCATTTGTGGAGATTAGTGGGAGGATAAGTGCATGTTTGGTAATGTTGCAAAATAATTTTTCATTTTACGGATACAAAACGAGTATAAAATGCGTTTGACATGTTTTTATAGACCCATAAAATGAATAGCATAAAATACAATCATGATTACCCTTTTTGACTTTATAGCACTTACTGACTAGAGAAGATGATTGCATGATTTGGATTCCCCATGCCACAATCATCTTTCGAAAATATTGATCGCACCTGTGACTTTACCAGGTTATATCAATACCTGAGAAGAGAGGCCGATCATAAGCTTCAGGAACCTGTGAAAAAAGGAAAATAACAATAATGAATTTGAATTTACTACAATTTTCTCTAAGACCCTGCTTCCTATAAATAAGTACTCTATTTAAAAATTCAATTCTCATCGTTAGCTGTTTAACCCATTAAAAAAATAACAACACAACAAAACCTTTTCCCATTAGGTGGGGTCAGCTGTGGGGTGATGCAACACGATGACTTCCCAGGAGGTCATCATCCTAGTACTATTCTCGTCCAGACTCGCTTAACTTCGGAGTTCTGATGAGATCCGATGCATGTTAGTTGGTATGATCACATCCCAAGGATTCGACATAAGATAGGAGTGCCGGGTGTTAACTACCTGACGCCCTCTTCCTCCTCCTTTATCCGAGCTTGGGACCGGCAAATGTAAGATAAACTTACAGTTTAACCCATTGAAAAAATAAAAACTTAAATTAAGAAACAGTTGAAAAGATATGATATCAACACCTTTAGCAAAAGTAAGGCCAAATCCCTTCGAAGAGATATGATATCAACTACCACATATTCCAGTGATGTTCAAGGGCCAAAACAAAAAAAATGCATTACTACCAAAAAAACCTCAATGCATTACTCACAGGCGTTGGACCCCAATTTTTCATGCAATGAAGCTCACTTTACCACATTCCCTTCTTGCCTATAACTTTTAAGATTCCCGCAACTTTTTATGAATTGAAAAATAAAGCTTTTACAGGACATATTTGAAAGAAAACGTGACGAGCTAAGAACAATATATTGAAAATAGATAAACAACTTATGTCTCTGTGGAACATCTTTGTTTGCTTTCACCTCCGCTCCACCTGCATATATATGTATGTACACACACACACACACACAAGCATCAAATCAATGTTCACACTCTTAGCATCTAGGTAGAACAGTAATTACACCAAGAAAACTTGACTCTTCAACAATCCAATTGATGTTGTATTGCAATCTATACAACCAGTGACAGATTAAAATAACAAAACAGCAACAAAAAATCCTAATTCAAATTGAAGCAGTGTAAAATCGAGATTGAAAATGCAAAAATACACAAAACTCGCGCTATAACCACCGGCTCGACTTCACCGCCAGCTCCGGCCTCATCACACACATCGACGCCACTCCAACTCCGTTCTTCGCCGTCCCGCCTATCCCATACCTACAAAACACACAAAAGCCGATCAAAATCCTTACATTTCTTAGATCTGAAATTGAGGAAATTTGGTTACGAATTTGTAGAAACTAGCCTGGGGTTTGGAAAGTGATATGATCCAAATCTCTAACCCCTTAATTAACCTGCAAGTCACAGAGGATAGAGAGGGACCGAGAGGGAAGGAAGAGAGAGAGAGAGAGCAGAGCTCTTGAATTGTTTTTTGGTTTTGTATTTCTGTTTGTAAATTCTGATCTCCTTACAAACCAAAGAGCAAGTGCTCTTATACATGAAGTGTGACTACTGCCAGCTGGCATTTCTAATTAATTTCCCTAATAACAAGTAAGACCCTCAATTATAACTAACTTGACTCTTAATTTGTGATTAAGATAATCACAATCCTCAGTTCATAACAGAGAAAGGGTGGGAAAAGGATTCTGAAGGTATAATTTGACGATCATTGGTGACCGGTGAACAACAGCGTTGTTGCGTGAAAGAGAAGAGGGAGCTAGGATGCAGGAGGGATTTCTTCGAGGGGGAGAGAGGAGAGAGGAGAGAGGATTAATAACTTTTTTTCCATAATTTTTTAAAATTTTATTTTACACAACAGGCATGATATTTTTATACAAAATTTACATAATATTTAAATATACTAAACGCAAGGGCCATGTTCCGTCAAAAAGTAATCAAGCCATAGTATACATGTCTCACTTCTCAGTTCTCATGGTTCCCGTGGCCGAGACAATGTACTATCAAGAAATGTAAACTTAAATGTGTGAGGTCTAACGACTCTCATATTTATAACATGTTTACGTACCCATAATCAGAAATAAAATACGAAATTAATTTCTAATTACGAAACACTTCTTTGTTTACCTAACATGGAGGAATTAAAATTTATGTGGGTCCCATCTAAATTCTGGAATCCAATTCTTGTTTTTGGAGGATTTGGACTTCCTATATGAGGGAGGGATTTGGATTCCGAAAGAAGTGGGTAATCGGAATGGACTTGTTTTACCAATTGTGTCATCAGTTGGTTTTTAGTATTCCAACATGGCCCTTCATCTCACCAGAGAGACATTGCTCAGCTCTGCAAATTTTTCATCCCTTCACCACCGCACCCTCCCCCGTCCAGGGCCACATCTCATGCCCACTGCAACCACTCGCAACCATCTCTCTTTGTTTGTCTCTAGAGAATTTTGTAATCAGAACACTGGAAGTGAGTGAAAGAGTTATGGTGTGGTGGTGGCTCAGTTCTTTATCAGGAGTTGCCTGAGATGCATTGGAGATAGAGTGTTACGGTGGGAGAATAGAGAGTGTGGCGGTGGGGAATAGAGAGAGATGGAGAGTGCTACGGTAATAGATAAGTTTGACAAGTTTTTTTTTGTTTTTTATTTTTCTCTTAATAAGAAATTAATTAATGTTTTCTATTAATTAGACTATAAAATAACTTATTTACTAATAAAAAAAGAGTAATAATAATTTATTTGAAATGCATAGGAAAAAAAATGAATAAAACTAATTAAAGTTTAATTATATACGAACAATTTAATTAGTATATAAAATAATGGAAAAAAATTAGACCATAAAATAATTTATTATGGAAATGGGCGTTTTAGTAATTATATTAATTTCTATTCCGATTGAGGTGAATTAGTAAAGAACTTATATGAACTCAGTTTCAACTTTAGTCCGATTCCATCCAATTTAAGTAAATAGTCTCAACAGGAATCTGATTCTGACTTTTTCTCATTCCAACTCCTCATCAATTCAGTTTCTTCTCAATCTGATTCCTTTTATTTTGATTAGGGTTACGTAAACGAGCCATTAATGGGATCCTAGAATAGGACTTGAGGCATGTTGGTTGAAAAGTCAACTATTGGTCAAAGGGGCACCTCTAGGGTTATGAAACCCTTCTTGGTCTACAAAGTACAAACATTGGATTTCCATTATACAAGTTCCGTTAGGTCGGTCGTACATCTAACAACATGCTCCATAAGTTTCACCAACATTTTTTCCATTGCAGTGGGAGGTTTAGTGGAACAGCTTGTTTCTTATTCAAAAAAACAAGAGGAAGGGCTTGTTTCGAAAATCGTTGAGATACTTGGTATGCTAGTAACAATTTTATTTGTTGTAGATTTGAATTCAAATCAATTATCCAAAACAGTTTATGTCCTCAACATTTGGGTTTTAAATGTCATCTCAAGAATCAAACGTATATATGAAATGAAGATTGTCCATGTCCACTCACTTGCATTTTTAAAGCTCATGTGCGAAGAGATAAATAAAGATTGGGATATGCAACAAATGAGTTCTCCCTATGTGCGTTCGGCAATCTTCCTAGCTGTTAGGAGGGGGAACGTGGAATTTGTTACTCATATGTGTAAAGCAAATCCTGAACTTTTGTGGGCAACAAATGAGAAGGTAAGGGGCATATTTCACGTTGCCATCGAATGTCGTCAAGAAAAGATTTATAACCTTATATATGGGATCTCTGCGAAAGACTGGGTGACAAATCTTGCCGATAGAGATTTTAATAACAAGCTACATATGGCTGGGTTGTTGTCCCCATCTGCACAAGCACAACTTAATCGTATTCCAGGTGCAGCATTGCAAATGCAGCGTGAACTACAATGGTACAAGGTTAGGATTTCTCACTCGACATAATTCTTGATTACATTGCCTATATGAAATATAAACTGAAAGAATCAAATTAAGTGTTTGGGAGGTTCTGAATTTGTTTTCCCTTTTTGTAATAATCATCCAAATCCATCATCAACTATTAGGTACTGGGGGAGGGAGGGAAGAATTGGACTTGACACTTCGGGAAAATGCTCTTAACCAACTAAACTATAAGTCCCCTTGTCCACGTACCAGATGTCAATCTTAGTTTGTTTTCCTGAAAAGTTTCTTGCATTCAAGGTGCTAGCTGCATTTTGAAAGAGAGTTATTTGCTTTTTCGATTTATTGTAAGCAGATGTTCAACCTAACACAAGTTGTAAAATTAACACAATCTTAAAGCCTTAATGCATAGAATGTTAAAATTGAACAACGTGATTTGTGGCCAATTGTAGGTTCTCTCATATGTCAGTACAAATGTATAAATTAACACAACCTAACACAAGTTACAAATCTTGGAATGTAAAATGTAGGTAGTTAATCCTAATATAATAAAGATTATAGAAAATTATATATTATGCTCTCATATGTCAGTACTTGTTCAATGCAATGCAGGAAGTAGCGACTATTTTACCTCCTAAGTGTCGTGAGTATAGGAACAAAGATAAACTTTTGACACCAAGGGAACTATTTACAAAGAATCACAGTGAATTGCTAAAGGAAGGAGAAAAATGGATGAAAGAGACTGCAACTTCTTACACTGTTGTAGGTGCTCTTATTATTACCATCATGTTTGCTGCAGTAATCACAATTCCTGGAGGAAATGGAGATACTGGCTTTCCCACATTCATCGATGAAAAATTGTTAATGTTATTTATGATTTCAGATGCTATATCACTATTTTCTTCCACGACTGCAACGTTGACGTTTCTCGGAATTCTCACGTCACGTTACGCAGAAGATGATTTCCTGAAGTCCTTGCCCACAACGATGATAATTGGTCTTGCCACTCTTTTTTTTTGCTATCGCAACCATGATGATTGCATTTTCTGCTGGCCTTCTAATTATAGTTCGTCGAGAGTCCTGGATTGTGATTCCGACCATACTTCTTTCAAGTGTTCCAGTCACTTTATTTGCTTGGATGCAATTCCCCCTCCTAGTTAAAATTACCGTTTCTACTTACGGAAAAGGAATATTTAATAGGAATGTGGAACGTTGGTTGTAAAGTTCTTATTGTATCTGTTTATGTGAGATCCTAAAATTAGGGGTGTAACTGATTCGATGAATTATATATTAAGGAATAAATTGGTGGTTTATGTGGGATCTCTCACTTATAAGTAAAGAGGAACACCACTAGACTGTATTACTAAATGATGTCTTGTTTTAGTGTATTGCCTGATTCGTTTTTATTGTATGATGAATGATTTGATTGTAGTCATTACATTACAGTGTTGGGGTAAAAAAAAATGGTTCCTCAATTCAAGGAAAGTGGAGATGATGTTGGCAATTAAAATCCACGGTGAAGATTAACCAAGAAAATCTACACCATTCATTTTTTTTAAAACAAATAAAAAATGAATTAAATCAGAAAAATTAAAGAACCATGTTGCTGGAACGTGTGAGGAGTTGTCCATTTCCCCCAACGTGAAAAAGGGAGTTGATGAAGAACAACCGACTTTCTCACCCCACTCTTCCTGTCACCCTGTCTATAAAAGGGGAGATTGACTGCAAAAGCAGGGGAGGAATCGACAAAAAAAGACAATAGAGAAGGGCACAGTAGGAGAGGCAAAGCAAGAGAACAAAAGCAAAAGAGAAACAGAGAAAAAAAAGGGAGAGCATATCATGTGCTACACGCAAGAACAAAGAGCAGGAGAAGCTACAGAGCATTTAAAGGTATAAAATCTATCCTTCTAAATCTTTCTTTCTTTGGTTTCTCTCGGCTTTGCAGGAAAACAAAAACACAATTTGTTTCTTCAACCTCTCCCATCCCCGCCGCTGCCGTTAGTCCCATGAATTTCTTCAGGGTGGTCTAAACCACCCCGTGAAGTTCAAGTCTTCAAAGAGGGGAAAGAAACCACCGACTCTGATGGCTGCAGCAAATGAGAGGAGGGCAACCCCTTACCCACCGTCGTTCATTTATTTTCTTCTCGTGCAAATAGGGGAAGTGAAAAGTAATGAAGATGAACAAAGCAATCTCCACTATGATTTCAAGGACCATATATGCTGGGTTGTTGTATGTCTTTTGTAAGGATCCCATTAAAATTGGGACAACAAAAGAACAAAGAAAGCTACAGTAGAAAATGGAAAATAGAGAGGGAAAAGAAGAAAACGTATTGTTCATCATGTGGGTGTTGCAGCAAGCTTCGATGGTGAAACCAAAAAAGAAAATGATGTCTTCCTACAATTAGGAAAGTCCCAGCAAAAGCATACTTAAAATAATGAGGCTATTGGCCTACGAAGAAACAAGACAAAAACCTCTGAATTACTACCCCTACGTCTTTTGTCCAAGAAATAAAAAGGATGGAAGGAAGCATCACATGGATAAAAGCAACGGCAAAAAGAGAAAGGGAACAGATGCCAACGTTTTCTTTTCCCTTAAGTCCTACTCCACTTTTGACTCTGAGTGCATTGTGCCAAGAAAGAAGCTACAGTGGAAAAATAAAGGGGTTTTTTGAAATGGATCCAAAGTAACTAAAAATTGGACCTATTTCAAAAGTAAAAAATCACTAAAAATTAGACCTATTTCAAAAAGTAGTCTATAAAATTGCACTTATTTCAAATTTTCCCAAAAATAAAAGCACACCTCCATGCCACTCATGTGGCCTTTATGAATATGGCCACCATCAAAATTAAAATTATTCATGAAGTCTCAGATGCACGGCACCAAGACGAAGTCAAATACCAAAGTATTAGTGGGTTCATCACAAATATACCCATTAATTTTACTTGACGCTTCAATGGCTTAAAGTCCTCGTCTGCACGAGTTAAAATTGCACAAGGCATTAAACGCTCGAATGACTCAAAGTCCTTGCCCACACGAGCTAAAACTACACAAGGCATCAAATGCTCCTTGCTTGCACGAGTTGAAACTGTATAAGGCATCAAACCGAACAAATACATAAGGAACTACAAGTGACTTGATCCCTCAATGAGGGTACGTAGGCAACCTAGGGCTCTATCTAGGTGCAGTCACAAAATCAAATAAACACCCAAATCCCCAAGTTACGATTTATTCATATTGGAATCAAAGGGTATTCCTTTTCCAAAAGAAGGGTTGTAATCAATAGGCGCGTAGCCTAGAATGGGTCGAACTCAAATTAATAAAACTCTCTTGGAAAAAATGGACGAGGGTGAAATTGTGTCGAGTGAATTATCTGTTTACATATTGTGTACAATTTTTGCTCAACATATAGGTTCGAATAGGCACCCAACAGGATAAGCACATGAACTAATCATTCAGATTATCCCATCATCCTTAATATATAATCCATAAATGAAAGTTTAAGCACTATGATGTTGAACATAGATCTACCAATCACAGTATGAACTGAAACTTTTTTCAACCTGATGCACCCGACGATAGATCTTGTCTCAACCTCTAATGTCACAGACAGTAGAGGTCTAACCATATAATGCACGCCATGGCTCCCCATCGTCTTTTGATTTTCTTGTTGGATTCCATGTGATCTTGTCTCTTGAAAAGGAAAGGTTCAAAGTGCTTGCTAAAAGTTCTCCAATCTCATAAAGTATCTGAAAAAGAAACCATCTAGAGTTAGACGATATACATACACTCGGGAAACAGAAAGATTCATAGAGAACTAAAAGGAAGAGAAAGAAACTGAGCAAACACTAATTTTTTTCCCATTCATTTCTCAAGCAAATCATAGAAATAAAAATTACTATCACATCATGGCCTACAAACCCAACTTGAAATCAGTCATATGTCACCTCTTTGCCCGATAAGAACATATGTTGGCAACTTCAAAACACGGACCAACTGAAGAAAGCAAGCCAAAGGTTCATGATGAATCTGCAAGGATGGCGGTGGCTTCTGGGTTTTGGTTGCCATAGCCTTGCTTATGGCTGTTTCTGAACCAATCCCTATACCATAAAGTGAACATTTGCTTTCAAATTTTGTTGCAGATTTACTTTCCCCCTTTAGCTTGGATGACTCTAGGAAAAATGGGGCAACGACTGTAGGAACTGAGGATGAATTCCGCCCTGCTAATTGCGCTAGAACTTCATTAATAGCGCAGGCTAGTATTGGCGGTTCATAGTATTCCATAAGCAGCACAGACACCTGAAAAATACAAAATTGAAGAGAAATTTTTTATAAGGTTCCCCTAATCTGTTATCTTCAAGATATGTTACAAGATAAATACAATAGTTATTCACTCTGTCCTAGTAACTCAAGCTGTTGGAAATAGTAATAAACCGACAAACTTCAACACAATATCAGAGCTGTTGGCTCACATCCTAACAACTAAAGCATTTCAGGGCAGTGGTAGATCGATAAACTTTATGAAAAACAGAAAACTGCATAAAAAAAATAATGTGGAACCTTCCACTGTTATCGTCACAGCATGAGTTCTGAACCACAAAGGAACAAAACTATTACAAAGTAATTTAATGGGTTTCAACCACTATGGGCATAGAAACCAAACCTACAAGCATTCTTTGAAAAACGCCTGCAATCAAGTCCCTTAAGACCTCACAGATCACTCACAATTCCATAACACCGAGTCGATTTTATACCCCACATGGTTTTGAAAAACCAGCATCATTTTCAATTTCAATCACACACAATCTAAACCCCAAATTGTCACAAATTTCACTTTCACCATAAAAACTAGAACACATTCCATTAGAAAATACACGAACCATTTCTCAACACCCAAATCCCACATAGAATCTAATCTATACGAGACAGAATCTATACGAATACAAACCCGTTTCTGGGTCCTAAACAATTCCATGAGAGAGAGAGGAAGAGAGAGAAGGGGAACCTCATATTGGCCCTGGGGATCGAGGAAGTGGTGAAGGATTCCAGAAGCTTTGCAATTTTGGATTCCATAGCGCTCCAATGAAAGCTCGAAACTTTCTTCTCTGCAACAAATTGGCGCATCGACATCAATCGATATAATATGAATTTGATCTCAAACTTAAAAGGGTTCATAGGAAGAGATTTTACACAGTAGAATTGCTTGGATTTCGGCGGAAAGCAGCTGAGATGGCTTCGCCGAAGCCCTCTGAGTCTCTCAGCAGAAACACTACCTTCGAACCGACCTTCATTTTCTTTCCGCTGTTTCTCCTAACCAATGTCCGGAGGCGCGCGCACTAGCAATATACAGGAGATCGAGGGCCGCTTTTTTTTCTTTTTCTTTTTTTTTTTTTTGTGTGGAGTTTAAATAATAAAATCCTACCTAAAAAAAATCAGTGGCATTTGATTTTTTTTTTTTTTTTTTGAGTACATCGATATTTTTACATTAAAGGAATGGGGAATTCGGCTAAGCCACACAACGAGCAGCCTAATTTGATATCGAATTCGCCATCCACGAGATTCGAATCTAAAACCTCTCACTTCCGAATGAAGAAGAATACTAGCAGACCGTAATACTGACTAGCTAAATCAATGGCATTTGTTTTTTCTTCTTTCTGGGGTAAGGTTTATGACGTCAAGGTAAAATCTCGCTCTAACATTTTAAAAATTTGTCACTAATCCTTGAAAGTCATAGAACCCAACTTAATTAGATTGTAGATAGAGTAGATGAAAAGAAGACGACTTCTCAATTTTAGAAAGTACAGTACGATTCAAATCTTGTTTCAAGTGGCAAATGAGTAGAACAGACCAATTTCTCTAACAAATCAAGTGTAGAATTAATGGCACATCTCGTGATATATGCTTGATACTTGAATATTGGCTTGAGAAATTTTTTCCATCTTTTCTTATTCTAAAAAATTAATGGCACACCATGTTTGAACTGATAAATATATTTTGGCCAACCTAGCTTCCTCCGTCCATTGGAGCCAATAAAGAGTATTTCGCTGTGGTGCGGTGATGAGATATGAAAGTACAGTGCTACTTAATACGCATTTTATGATCATACATACATATTTTTATTTTTTCATACAATTTCAAGGAGTAGTTAAATTATACGTTTTTTTTCCCCAACAAGTGTAAGAATTGCACACTTTTTCAAAGCAACATACAAACGTCACATATTATTTATTGATAAAATGAAAATAAGTTAGAATAGGAAATATTCAAATTTAATATAATGGCCGATGTTTTGACATACATCTCTTAAAAATTAAGACAGAAGAGGTTTTGTTGAAATTGGAAGCAGCTTAGCTAGTCTGAATTCCAGGTGGTTTCAAAATTTGGATGAACTTTTTGCTAAAATTTCATATATGTAACCCTAATTTGCTAGAATCTCTTGACCATTGATCTTGTTGAACTTTTTCCACTTCAACCAATTTAACACCAGTGAATAAGAAAATCAAAAGTAATTTTACATGACTTGCCTTGGATTAATCTATCGAAACAAGTGTAAAATGAGTCAATTCATCCGTCCTTTTTTCATGGTTTGGGCTACAATTAAATTTTGGAACTTGTTCGTTCAATGTCGTAACTTTTGATACTTGAATATTGACTCGAAGCATTTTCTTTTCACTTTCTTATCCTGAAAAATTAGCATCAATATTGGTTCTTAAACCCTAGCCATATCCACATTATACCAACACCCCTCCAATTTTCCACGCAGAGAAAATAAAAGTGGCAAGAATATAATAATCAATCCACTTGAAAAATTGCAAGAATAAGTAGGAGATCATGGAATAGCATTTCTAGACCTTAATTTTCTTAATTTCCTGCATATATAATCTGAATACAATTTTACATTATCATATATGCCTCCCACCATTCATCATCCTCCAAATACCTGCCCTACCAAAGGCTACCCAGTATAACAGCACTAAACGGGTGACACCAACAATTAAAAAAGTTCAATTTACAAATTATCAAATGAATATTAGACTACCCTTATATATGACGTAATGCTACGGCCATAATTTACAATTTTACAACCATTTTCTGTTTTTTTTTTTTTTTTTCTTTTCCTTTTTTCTTTTTCATTTTTCTATAAGCTAGTTTCCCTTACTCAATCTTATATGCATGAAGAAACAGGCAGAAGTCAGAAGATGTTGAGTTACTAGTCTGAATTGAATAATAAGGACTGCTATTATCACTGTCTATGCTGCCGTTGCCAACTCAATTGAATTATCATTTATCCCATTATTGAATTGGTTGGAATATCACACACGGTTCTATTCACTTGCCAAAACAATCACCTTGCTTTTCTCAATGTCCATATGCCCTACACGTTGCAGATGCCTATCTAATTTGCTACTGGAGTTCATCCTCTTTGTAAGTTACCTATGCATGCATGAAGACCATGCATCCTAACAATTATGATTAACCCCCATGCTGCTCCAATCCGATGACAAGAATCCCAAGCCCATTTGAACCACACTACTTGCTTGGAGATATAATTTGCATTCTATTATCTCGTTTAAATCCTTTATCCAAAGGCTAATAATGAATAATGAATAACAGCATGCTGGCATGCGTGATCTTAGGCCTGGTTAGGTGATCTCGCCATCACAAATGTGATTGCATTCGAACACCTCTTGATATTTTACTCATGTGACGATCTAGAACTCTACTCATTCAAAAGTTTTGATTACTCGGGTCGATAGTGTAATTTTGGATCCAAACAAATTACCAACTATGATTCTTCTGACCCACCAAACTACATACTAATTAAACTAATTAGCAAAGTAAAACCATCTTTAGTCTTTAACAAGTGTTTTGAAAATTTTAAACCCTTAAATTTTCCCAACCATGTAATTAATAGAGCTCTAAATTGAGAGAAATCGTAGTTATTAGAATTCACTACTTATTTCCACCTCAGTTTCTTCAACTTTATAAACATCTAAACCATTCCAAACAGTGGTAAAGCCAGAAATTGTCAGGGGATGAACGAAACTTAAAAGGGTAAAAGATTTCAAAAAAATTTAGACAATGAAATCCTTTCAGTTAGTAGACAATATTAACATTGTTCATAATTTATCAAGCCAGTCGTATTACACACTACACGTAATTGCCTACAAATCCATTGACAAACTAAATCCACTAAAATCCATTGCCAAACTGTAGAATAGAAACTACTGGTCATTTTTGTAAGTAGTATTTCATTGTACAGTTTTCGTTAACTAATCAAATTGTAGAGTAATCTTATATTTATCCACCTCCAGAAGTTGACTCAAATAATAACTTCCCTAGACATATGTACATTAAACAGAGGATTTTAATCAATATGACACCCCTAATGTTAAATCCTAATCAATTAAAACGGCAAGACTTGACTTACACTAATCAATTAAAAAAATAATTCTTGCTAACCAAACAGGAAATAAGATGCGGATGAAAAAACACACCTAAAACGGCACGATTGGTTTCTCGACAACAGCCAAAAAAAATCCAAATTGCCTTTTTAGACGATGGAATCGAAATCGAAACCGACAGACACATGAAGATATAGATTGAAGACCCTTCTAGTAGCTTCAAAAAGCAGGGTGGCGATGACTGACACGTGGCCTGGGAAACAGCCGCTTAAACTCTGAGGAAAAGAAATAAAGAAGATAGCACCCAACAAAAGGGCATAATCGACTTTTCATTGCACAAATGAGGAAACATAAAGGACACTAAGCTGAAACAGAAAAGGAACCGGGAACCAATATAAACCATAAAAAGTATACAACACGATCACCAACACGTGGCACAATCAATGCTCACGTACCATGCAACAGGCGACATGACAGGCACAATCAATCCTCACCTACCATGCAACAGGCGACATGACAGGCACAATCAATCCTCACCTACCATAAGGCAATCATACATGACATGACAGGGATGCAGGAACCATGGGAGGAGAAGTCAGGAGAGAAAAATGGCACAAATATCTCAATTTTTAATAATTGTTTTGTCCATGATCTAATTTTTTTTATAATTTTTTAATATGTTGTTTGCCACAAAGCCCGATGGAAGACAAAAAAAGGAGCAAAACCAAACAAAATAAAATAACCAAAAGGCCAACGGGAGACAGGTGGGCTTTTTAAAATTTTTAACAATTATTTTGTGCATGCTGTCTAATTTATTTATAATTTTTTATTGTGTTTCGAAGGTGAGATGGCGTGAGGCATAGCAGGTAAGCATGCCAGGGAAGTCAGAAGAGAAAAAGGAAACAAATACCTAGAATCAAAAGGGCAAAACGGCCAAGCCGAGCAACACGTGAGAAAAAAAAGGATGAAGGAAGGGGTAAAAACGACATTTCATGTAGCATCTTCAATATGCCAAAAAAATGGGTGTTAGATCAGGGGCAAAACCGGAACGGCACTGTTAGTGAACAGTGCTTTTCCACCGGCTTTTAGTATATATAGAATATCCAAAGCCCGAAAAATGTTGCCCTCCCTTTGTGAACCAAATACAGAAAGAATATAACCCATTTGCTATCAAAATTTTAAACAAATATGTACAAACTAAACCAATTATCGAGAGAATTTAGCCGATGCTAGCATCCAATATTTGATTCACCAATCAATTTAGATGTTTTGCTCTCAATCCTAAAGCATCCGATATCATTGGAGCCCATCACCAATGATGCACATCACACTATAAACTAAAAGGGAGGCAAAGCAAATGACCAAAAAAATTAATTAAATTAAAATCCCACAAAACCAAAGGAAGAGGCGTGGAGCCTCTCCTCCTCTAGAGACTGCAAAATCCAAATTCATCACACATATTTTGCTTCTCACTCATAATAGAATTCTGGCTCTTTGGAATATCTTCACACGAAGAATGTGCAACAAATCTACTTAGTTTTAACTTCGAATACACTGTGGGATTTTAAAGATATTGAATAGAAGGGCAATCAGAAGACCAGAGTAACATGTTGGATTCATCATTTTTGAGAAGAGATAAACCATTCATTTAAGCTAACGCATCAAATTACACATCACTGGATAAGGAGTACATTCTAAGAACAGACATAAAGAAAACAAAAGGGAAGAACACAAAACAAATATAACTATTATACCAAAAAGCCCCAAAATACGTTAATCAACAATTAAGTAATAATTCAATTATTAACAACCACATCAATTGGTTTGTAAATTTATTAAAAAAAAAATTAATCTCCCTATTATTATAATTCAATCATTTTTCATGTACTTTTCACTTTTTCTTAAAAATTCCTGACAATTCCAAATCCAACCGAAAAATCCCAGTAACTCCGTCCAAAAGATACCAAAATCATTGGAATGGAATCGGTTTCCATATCTCATTGATCGGTAAATCCCAGAAAGATACCGAAATCTTTATTTTCCTTTAGCAAAGAGCAAAGAGCAAAGAACAAAGAAGCCACTAGCAAAAGAGCAAAGAACAAAGAACCATCTAGCAAAAGGCGCCATAAAATAAAGGAAAGGCAAGTCATATCTTGTCCGTTAAAGCAAAAAGGGTAAAAAAATAATAATGAAAAACGATTTGAAACTTTGAATTTTAACCGTAATGATGTCATCATTTTGTGTCGGTGGTCAAACGAGTGTAAATCATTTTGTGTCGGTGGTCAAACGAGTGTCTATATTTACACGTTTTTGGAAGTTACTTTTTGGTCTCTTATCCTAATCTAGTCCGGACCCTTTATCTCGATTTCTCTTTTGCCTCACGCTGCTACGTGGCAAACACCAACTCCCATTCTCTCTTTTCCCGATCTCGCAATCTCTCTCACTATCGCAATCTCTGTCACTCTCGCAGTCTCTCTCACTCTCTATCTCACCCTCCCTTAACTCTGTCCCTCTCATCCGTGCCCTCCCTCTCTGCAAACCCTCACCTCCCTCACCATCATACCACATAACAACAACTAAACACCATCACCCCTGCGAACTAAGATTCGAAGAAAGAACACCCAAAACCTTATCTTCCTTTCGCCGATACTGTTCATCGTCTTCTCCGTCGAGTTTCGTGATTTTCCAACATTGGTAAGCTTCTAAAAACCCTTGGGATGTGTTTTAGGGTTAGATCGAAGCTTGTTTTAAGTTGTGTATACATTTCAATCGCAGAAAATAGCTCGGGGAAGCTTTTCCAAATTTTCCAGCTAGCACCGCCCCTTTCGAGGAATTTTCCGGTCAAACCATTGCGAGTTGGCCGGCGTGCGAGGTATCAATCTCTTTGTCTCGTCGAGAACTACAACTTTCATTTTTGTTTCACTTGATTTCGTCGAGTAATGAATAAGTTATGAGCGTTTGAAAGTAGCCCAGAAACCGGCCAAAGAGTGGCCTGAAAACCACCCTCAACCCAGGCCTTTGGGCCGGGTTACCCAGCCAATTAACCCCAAAACCCAGCAGCCCAAAAAGGTCTTTGGGCCGAGAAACTAGGGCCCTTGGCCAGCTAAACTCTTAACCCGACCAAAAAGGGCTTCGGCCCATGAGCTTTAAACTCAACCCAAAACCCTTGGAATCTGAACCTTTTGAATTGAGACCTTTGGGCTGTTCACCTAGGGCCTTCGGCCCAATTCACCCAAAACCCTAAGCCCAATACCCTTTAAACCCTAAAACCTATTGGACCCAAGCCCTTTAGGCTCAGACCCGTTGACTTTGACCCGATCAACTGTCAGCGTTGACTTTTTTGAGTTTCGCCTGGAACCCCTCGTAGGCTAATTTCGACGTCCTGAATCCGTTTTTGACATTCATTTTTCCAAATTAAATCATTTGAGTAGAGTTTTATTAATTGTATACTTTATGTGCTTAGGAGTAATTATCTGTGGCGTTTTCATCTTTACTAGTTTGCGTGTCTCTTCGGCAACAAAGTATCTGTGAGTGGACCCTTTCTAAAAATGCATGTTTTAACAGTAGTAATGCATACATGAAAAGCATGATTTACTGATTACGTTTTATGAGACAACATGCTTATTGAGGTTATTTTGAATTATTACTATTTTTCCTATAACTCGTGTTCTTTATAAAATATCTGATGGATGACGATATAATATTTAGAACATATTTTGAACACCTCTTTAAAGTATAGATGATGAATGACTTTATACTATGAAGTTGCTTTTCAAATATACGTATGTTCAATGATTTTGTTCTTACCTAGTAATTCCTTTCAATCTGTAAGTAGTAATTAGACTACTTTGATAGCTAATTTTTTATTTGTTTAAATAATTTATATATGAGATTTGCTACGGACACTCGCTCACAAGTCTCTACCGACTCGCTAGCCACGTAAGGATTGTCTTAGAATGTGTTGTGGTGTATGGGTCCGGAAAAAAATAACACAAGATCTGAAACTTGTGTACTTCAAGTGGAAATGGGAAATTAATGACAAAAAATTAGGAAGAAGAATTTGAGCAATTTGAACTCAAAATTTCTGTATTTTTCAATTCCAATTTCTACCTTAACCAGCATTTTCTAATTTTCCATCAAGCACGCAAAACAAATCATACTCGAAGACTATATTGAATCTTCATAGGCAGAGCACCCATATTTCTCCCGCTCCAAATGGGGTTTTGAGATGGGTTTGGCAGTGAAGCCTGCCGTAGATGATTTGGCGGTGAAACTGTGAAGAAGATGGAAGAGAGAGGTGTACGTGGCTAGAGAGTCCAGGGAGACTGGCTTTGTAAGCGAGCCCTCCTACATATGTGTGTATACGTGATATGCTCCACCGGAATCACAGGTTGAACGTGGCACAAGGTGCGGGTGACCATGGCATTGGCAGGTGTGTTGGAGCCATCATTACATCCATCGGTGCCCAGTACAAGCGCAGGTGTGTCTCTGCTTGCCAAAACAATCATTTATTATTTCTTTATCTAATTAAATAATCGTCTATATCTTTTTAAGAAAATGTTATGATATATTTTTGGGACACTTTGGATGTGATTCCTAAATATCAATATTCTTTGACTGAAATCTTGTTGGTTTTTAATTTTTTATCGAAATCTCTAAAATTAATGTGATAACGTATTTCTATGTAGGTTACTATATTTTTTAAATTAAAAATTAAAATTTATAGTTGTTTGTATTAATGAGATTTTAAATTAAAAAAACTCATAATTTGTGGATTAAAATTATTAAAATGTAAATTATACTATCCAATAGATTGTGTGTGTTTGTGTGTGTATATATATATGTATGTATATAAACATGGGTACATTCATCAAAAATTAACAAAAAAAATTATTGTACCAAAATATGGGTACATTCTTCAAACCCACACAAAAAAAAAAAAAAAGATATTAGGCTGAATAACATTAGTAAATTTCTTTGATTAAAATTGACATGGATACATTCTCAAATCAAGAAAAAGAATGGGTACATTTCACTACAACAAATTGATATATTTAAGAATAGGTACATTTTAAGATTGAAAATTTGAAAAATTACATGAATGCGTACATATAAGATTAAAAAATTGGAAACCTTTTTATAAAAAATTAAGGGGTACAAACTTATTCTATTTTTTCATTTATTTTGGAAATGATTTGAATTGAAAATTAGTAAGGAGTTTAATAAAGGTGTGAGTACTAAAATCCTAAATCAATTATTAATTTTTATTTTAAAAATTATGTAACTGATATATAAATTCATTATTGCATTAATGCTAGGGACCTCGATAAAAATCTGAAAACTAATAAGGTTTCAATCAAAGAACATTAGCAACTAAGGACTGGATACTAATTTTTTCTATATTTTTATACCACAATTGTACAATTGTGTATGGTTTAAAATATCGATATACAAATTTATACAAATATCAATAAATATATCGATATCAATATAAGTTACCTTAAACGAAACTCAAAGCGTGAAAATTTAAAATGACACTTTATGGAATGTCATATCAAACTACAATACATTTATTGATAAAAAAAAAAAAAAAAATTAAATACTAATACTATATAGCATTTCAATCTTTTGGGATATGTACAAAACATGCACACAATGTGCACAACAATATGACCAAAATATGATTTTTCCTAATACTTAAAATGATCAAATTCCCTCCTATATAAATGGGTTATTTCGTTCAATAGGTCCCTCTCTTGTTTTTCCCTCAGGCGGCTACCTCCGGCAGTGTTGGCGGTCCAATCGCCCCCAGCTTTACTTTTGCCATCGTGCCACCGTACGGTTTCCTTCACCCCCTCACCTGCCTCCAATCTCATTTGCCCTCTTTGCAGTCGCGGATTCCTGGAAGAGATGGAAACCCTTAATCCTAACCCTTAACCCCACCCCAATCCTTTCTTATCTTTTCCCTCATCTGACGCTCCTCCCTTTGCCTCCAGCAGATATCCCCTCCTATTCTGTGCCTTCGCGCAAGAATCTCTCAAAATAATCCACTCTTATTTCATTTTTTTCCTACTATTTTTTATTTGGGTAACCCTTGATTTTAATGGGTAGAGTTGAAGGCAGCTGGGAATAAATCAAGTTGATAAAATGTCATGATTAGTGAATAAGTGTTTGGTCACTTTGTTTGTTCATCAACTTCAAGCAGATTAATTAAGTCATAACCAGTAAGTAATTTTCATTGCTGGACATACACTACATGCACATAACATGCTCACAGATTTGAGTTCAACCTCAAAAACCAGAGCTCACTACTCTTTCTTAGAAATCAGAAAAATGACGCTTATGCGCTCTGAGGTCATTTCATTTTCTGTGCATTTTCTGTGCATGTTCTGTGCATAATGCAAGCATGGAATGTGCATATTACAAGCATTGAATCTGTCACGGCGTCAGTAATCTCAATGGGATCGGAGAGTGAAAGAACCATGTTCACTTCGACAGTTGATGCATGTTGTCGTGGCAGAATTGTCATCGGGAAGTTTAATAAATATGCCTCTTACTTCACTGTCCACCCAAATTGACGAAAAAGACCGCGGAGTTCTCTCGCTACAATCCATTACGGTCACCAAATTTTGACCATTGATAGAATGGAGAAGCTCGAGGCCTCTCTTCTTGGAATCCCTTTGTGACACACCAAGATGACACTGTAGACATATGTTGCTGCTGGATGAGCCTTGGAGATTGCCATCTTCAAAGACTAAATTTCAAGTTCGAAATTATTGTATTCGAAGAACCGTTGCCATGCCTTGGTTGTAGAAGGCCTCAGAATTGCCATAGTCCTTGCACCTTTTAAGGAACTTCGACACTTCATTATCTCTCCACCATGAAGAAAACGGGTTGCGCCTTTCAAATGTCCTGATGTTGATGTGCTCGAAGATCTGATCATGTTAGCCATGCGTGTTGAACTTCTTGCAGCTCATTTTTGCGGAAAAGATCGCGAAGCAACCTTCTTGAGTATTTCCAAATGAAGGTTGTCTGGAAGATGTAGTATCAACGATGGGGTGGATGTGGTTTTCTTCATCATTCTGGCTCTCTTCAAGTTTCTGGCTTTCTTCATGGTTGTGGAACCTGATTCATGGTTTGTGGTTGGACAATCACGAATAAATAGACCACCTCTCTTGAAAGCTAATAGGCATTCAGGCACAATAACCAAACCAAAAAAATTTAAAAATACACATGCATGCAACCGTGAAGAATCCTAATTAAGACAACCATCGAGAACCCAACCATCCACCAACCCATCACACGCATCCTTGAGTATTATTTCAATGTTGGATTCTTGACATGACATGTGCATGCTGTGTGCAGACCATATCCAAAAATTGTACATGACCTACCCAAAAATCTTTTTAAAATTACTGTACACACATGCCGTGTACAAGTTATGCACATCATATGTATGTCTTGCACATGTCATGCTCATGAAATGTACATTGTCCACAAATTCACAATTAATTATCGAACAATTAGGGCTTTCAAATTGGGGTGAGTAAACATTTCATATTTATTTTGTTATGTTATTTTAAGCATAATTGAAAGCCTATAATGGAGATGTGCCTTTAATAAGTGAAAATTGGCATAAAAAAGGTAAGAGTGAGATTATGTGATGCGGGCGTAGGAATTCTTGCTCACACTCGCCGCCAAAACAAATGAGACCTACCCCAATTTTTTAAAGTTATTTATTTATTTTATTGGAAAAGGCGCCAATCACATCATAGTGTATATCCCAAACTAAAAACCATAACTTTGTTACCATTTTTTGTCTTCCATGGTTTGTTGCTAAATAGATTGGTTGACTTTATAACCTTAGTGACAAGACAAGACGTGTTGTGCATTACCTCACCTTTATTCTCATCCTAACCTATTTGAGGTGGGAAAGAGATCATTTTCGGATCTCTTCCTCCAAAGTTTAATGATTAAGTGATCCGAACTTTTGAAATTTAATCCATCGGCTAAAAATTATTATAGTTTTTAAATTTTTTTACTAATTTCTCCGTTTTTAGCAGTTTGATCAAATTTCAAAGACTCGGATCACTTGATCCTTGAACTTTGAAGGGAGAGATCCGAAGAGGATCTCTTTCCCTTGAGGTGCATTGTATGTGCTTTGTCATCATCTCACCTTGGATTCCCTCAATACCCGAAGGAAGCATGTACAAAGGGATGGAAACCTCTCAATAATAATAATATAAGGTAAAGGAGGGTAAGCAACGTCCAAGTTGGTACAAAGAGTTGTCATATGCGTCACATCCTCACTACATAAACACCTTCAACACAAGCTCTTTTTTACCCAATGAGTTTTCATCGACATTATGCTACACTTGTATAAATAGGTTGCTCACACTCGATTGCCAATTTGCCATAACCATTAACCCCATAGCAAAAAAAGCATTCTACGTCTCACGTAGCCAAAATAATTCACATCACATACATGTCTAAGTTCAAACATGAAATTCAGGGTTTAACGCAGAGTTGCACGGGTGGTACAACATAGAACCTTCTCCACTTCTAGGGTCACCTTAGGCAAATCCTACTTCATCATTTAGCTCTGTTGACTCGGAGATGCAGCTGGAAAATATAGATCAGGTTCGTGGGAGACTCAATTATGAGACGGGCGTTGCCGTGTATTGGAACCACAAGCTAATGGAGGCAGAAAAATAGCTTGTGTACCTTGATGGTAAAGCTAACGAAGCGCTTTACTGTGTAAGCAAGTAGAAGATGAAAGTTGACATGTTTGCAAAAAGGATCCCACTCCTAAATTTTGAATTGTAGTAAAGGCGTCGTCGCCATATTGAGTCGTACGAGTGTTTCCGGGAGGGAAAGGCTGTTGACAAAAACAAATAATGAGTTGTGTTTCAAATCTAATTCAATCCACTCATTGAAACCAATGGTTGCAACTACACCTTTTTCGATATGTACGAAACTAGAGAGAATTGAGACTAAACGAGACCAAAAAAAAGGTAGTTACAGGGGCAAAACGAAACAAAACGAGTTTCAAGGAGGTAAAGTAAGACTAAATGGCAGTTTCAGGGGGCTAATCAACTAATAAGCCAATAATTTATTGTTACATAAATGTAGTAGCTTTTAGGGATTAGGTGTTTCTTTTTCCAATGTTACATCTTTAAATTGGTATGCTACAGTACTAATGTGGTTTTTCGCATTCATATAACTTTCATTAAGGATAACTAAGTCATTTTCTTAACTATACCTTTATTAAGTAATAACCTTCCTATACGTATAAAATAGATTGGTCATAACATTATTACTATATAGCGATTTTATTGTAAATGAGTCTCCTCCAATCATATTGGATCACTTTTCCCTTGCACAATCAAACACTCGTCATCAATCATGAGTATTGTATTAAAATGAAAATTATCTCAAGGACATATGTACTAATTTTATCATAAATTTCATATATTTGTAATCATATTCATATTCATGCGCATTTAGCATTATTTTGTTATTATTCGAACATATTTAAAGTGTGTATTTAATAAATGGCATGAATGATTTCTTGGTTTTCTTTGTGATTAAATTTCAGTGCTCTATTTTCCTAACACTTTGGAGTGTTAATCAAAATGATCCCATGTAATTTTTCTAGTTGTCATATAATTCCATATAACTTCATTAAAAAGTTAAATAATAAGGAACCCTTAACATTATCTTCCATCGTTTCTATGATTGAAGTTTAACTACAGAATAGTTCATGCATCAAACTAAACTAGTATGGGGAAATTAACAATAACAAACACGATAAATTTGACAGGATTTGAATATAGTCGGTGTAAACCTTTCTTTGAGGCTGTGCAAGCTGGTCGTTGGGAAACTGCAAGGGACTTTCACATCCAACATCCGGAGGCAGTAAGAGTACGCCATCCATTGTCCGGGAAGACAGCTCTTCACATTGCAGTTGAGGCTGGGCATGTGGATATTGTCAGAGAATTGGTGTTGTTGATGCTAGCGGAGGATTTGGAAAGAAAATCATCGGGTGGTCGGACAGCTCTTGCTATTGCTGCATTTGAAGGGATTACCGAAATGGCTGAATGCATGGTAACAAAGAACAATAAATTACTCAGCATTCCCGATGCTTTCAACGACATTCCACTTGTGCTAGCTTATGTGTACAGGCATTGGCATATGGCTCGATATCTCTACCTCCTCACTCCACCTGAAGATTTAATGCCAGACAAAGGACCTCATGGCGCTACAATAATCTCCAATTGTTTTCGATCCAAAGAATTTGGTAAAAGTTTTTAAATATGAGTACTAACATGCTGTTGAGTACTACAAAATTATAGCAAACTAATTATTTTTGAAAAATTCTTAACGTTTAAAATAAACAGATATCTCATGGAATTTAATTAACCATTGCCCAAGATTGGCCTTTACTTCGAACAACGGAGAGGTGACCCCCTTAGAAAATTTGGCTTGTATGGCTTCTTCATTCCGGAGTGGAGTGGAGCTCAATTTCTGGCAACAATGGATTTATGACAGTTAGTGTACAACATACTCCCTTCGCTTTCTATTAATTATTTGCTTTCACTTTTATGACATATTTTCTTGTCTTGATAGGCATAGACATACAACCTCCTCCTCGCATCAACCATATTTCTGTAACTTTTCAAAATGAAGAAAATTCCCAAGCTAATAACGGAAGGAGGTCAATTTGCTCAGGTTTGCTATCCCCTTCCTCTCCCATCATTAACAAGTTAGGAAGTGTTGCATAAAAGGTACGATCTAATTTGGGTCATCCACTTCGAATTCCTGATTAACTTTAACCAAGGAAGTACATGATATTTCTCTTTACTTGTATGTAGAAGGTCTCAATTATAACTCACATAGATGACAAGTTCGACACTAAATTAGTATCACTAATACCTCCCTACCTTGCTAAATTTGAGAGATTATTAGGAGAGTTTTCTTCATTTGTGGAGATTATTGGGAGCATAAGTGCATGTTTGGTAATGAGAAATACAAAATGCGTTTGTGTTAGTTTTTAAGAATAGACCCATAAAATGAATAACATAAAATACAATATTAGCCTAGATTGTGTAAAACATTAAAGTTATTTTTCATGTGAAATTTAATAACATAATAAAAAGATAAAAACCACAAACTAAGTATTAAACAAGGTCAGAATTTTAAGAAAAGAGAAAAAATCTTGTACTCCCCACTACCACCTTACAATGGTCTTCGCAAATAGCATCCATACCGCCATATCTCCACTACCAAGCATCATTGCCACTAGATCCTACACCTATCATCACTAGTATCTCCCATCACCACCCCATCACCGGGCCACCACGATCATAACCACCTCCACCATCTCCGCCATCATCAATCTTACTACCTCATAACCACCATTTCCACCACCCTTATTGTTAACCACACCCTCACCCATGTTACCATCATCATCGCCACTATAGATGCAAATTTCGTGCAGTTGAATTGACGAAATTCCACATATAAATCAAGAAACATCGTTAATCTAATTGACAAACACCCAAAAAAGGAGGGAATGTATCCACCAAAGGGCCTCCGATGCCCAAGTCAAAAAAGTAGTTTGAGAGAAACTATGAAGTTGAGAGAGTTCTGAGACGTAAATGACGATTATCGTTTTCCCTATTTGACACGACTAATTTATAGACAAAAACCCTAGTAGGCAACCGGGAGGGAGGTTGTAGTCCATAATAGACAAATCCTAAACCTATCTAAAATAGGACTCCAAGAATATTTATAATTTAGGATATAAGCATTGCTTGAATTCTCGAAAATTCCTTACTTATAAAATTCAAGGTTTGCATAGAGAATTCACACAATAAAACCCAAGTGTGAAAATTTTCCCATATTCTTCTTCCTTCCTCGACCTGGCAGCACTTGGGCTGCTGGCGAATTTATCATGTCATGATTACCCTTTTTGACTTTATAGCACTTACTGACTCGAGAAGATGATTGCATGATTTGGATTCACCATGCCACAATCATATTTCGAAAATATTGATCGCACATACGACTTTACCAGGTTATGATCCCATTCGTAGTGATCTCTTAATACGAATATACCAAGTCAACATCCCATGCACCTCAGTGCTACATGATACATAAATCTTCATGCATAGTCATCGCACAATATGGATTTACCAGGTATGATGTCATGTATTTCAATGCTACATGGTGCACACTTACTATCACCCAACCTTGTGACACTATGTTATCGACCCTCTAGCTCTCAATTCACAAACAACTGAAACATGCATAGATATCTCATTTCACTACAAAAAAAATATATGGCCACTGCGCACAAAAAGTAATTTGGAACCAACGTATGTGCCATATATCTATGGTAACAGTGCAGCAACTAAACTATTATATGTGCCCTCTATGGGTGTGCCCTTTGATGAGAGGCACAAATAGGTTATTTGTGCTCAAAGAGTTAAGCACAAATAGGCAACCTATTTGTGCCTTAATTTTGACAACCATGCCAGATTAGGCCTGGCAATTTCTGACACGACCCGATAACCCGACACGACACGAAATTAACAGGTGTTTGGGTCGACACGATAACGAATCGGGTCTTATCGGGTAACCCGATAAGCACCTGTTAAGATAACGGGTTGGGTCGGGTATACACGTGGGTAAACACGATACACGATAAACAGAATATTATTTTTATAATTTTATAACCCTAAAAAAATATTGTAATAATTATATACATTAATTTTACAATTTTATACCCCTAAAAATTATAATAAATATATATATATATATATATATATTAAATTAACTATAAAATTTATAATAATTATAATAATTATATATACTATAATAATTATACCCCCAAAATATTAAGTCTATCTATACTAATTATATTATATATATATATATTAAATTTTATAAAAACTATAATGCATATTAATTAATAATTTAATATGCATGATCATGCATTTGCCAACTTGCCGTCCTTTTTGAAAAAAAAAATGGAGGGAAAATGAAAATGTTAAGAAAAGATGAAAATAAAACAAAAAAGTGAGGGAATTAGGGAAAGATGTTGGAGGGAAAAGTGAAAATGATAAGAAAAAGTTGAAAAGGAAACAAAAAAGAGAGGGAAAAATGAAAATTAATAGAAGTGGTGAGAATTTTTTTTTTTTTTTTTAAGTTATTAACTTTTTATCACACACATGACTGTCATGACATATCTCACTATTTTTATAATGAACACGTGACACGTGATGTATGTACTATTCCGTGTACCAGTCAATTATAATTTATACGTACAAAATAAATAGATTTAAATCTACTTAATAAATATATATATATACACACACACACACGGAACTTGATTGATGGCATACGAATTCTCCAAAACTAATTTCAACGATCCAAACCGTCAAAATTGTTTGTATATGCTTGGAGATCACATCAGCAAAAAATCACAAAAAAAAAACATTCAGAGATCAAGTAACGGGACAAAGCTTTTCAACGGTTATAAACGAAAAATCACGATTTAACGGTTATTTTAACTCCGATTTTGATGATTTTTTATAACTACACTTCTTGACCCTATATGAATACAATGAATGAATTCGATCTTCAATTTAAAATATTTACACAAGTGGATACCACAAAATCTTATGCTATACTTAATAAAAGTATAAATAAAGTCTAAGTGTTAGTCAATCTATCATTTTACGAATTCTCCAAAACTAATTTCAACGATCCAAACCGTCAAAATTGTTTGTATATGCTTGGAGATCACATCAACAAAAAATCACAAAAAAAAAACATTCAAAGATCAAGTAACGGGACAAAGCTTTTCAACGGTTATAAACGAAAAATCAAGATTTATGGTTATTTTAACTCCGATTTTGATGATTTTTTATAACTACACTCCTTGACCCTATATGAATACAATGAATGAATTCGATCTTCAATTTAAAATATTTACACAAGTGGATACCACAAAATCTTATGTTATACTTAATAAAAGTATAAATAAACTCTAAGTGTTAGTCAATCTATCATTTTACGAATTCTCCAAAACTAATTTCAACGATCAAAACCGTCAAAATTGTTTGTATATGCTTGGAGATCACATCAGCAAAAAATCACAAAAAAAAAACATTCAAAGATCAAGTAACGGGACAAAACTTTTCAACGGTTATAAATGAAAAATCAAGATTTAACGGTTATTTTAACTCCGATTTTGATGATTTTTTATAACTACACTCCTTGACCCTATATGAATACAATGAATGAATTCGATCTTCAATTTAAAATATTTACACAAGTGGATACCACAAAATCTTATGTTATACTTAATAAAAATATAAATAAACTCTAAGTGTTAGTCAATCTATCATTTTACGAATTCTCCAAAACTAATTTCAACGATCAAAACCGTCAAAATTGTTTTTATATGCTTGGAGATCACATCAGCAAAAAATCACCAAAAAAAAACATTCAGAGATCAAGTAATGGGACAAAGCTTTTCGACGGTTATAAACGAAAAATCAAGATTCAACGGTTATTTTAACTCCGATTTTGATGATTTTTTATAACTACACTCCTTGACCCTATATGAATACAATGAATGAATTCGATCTTCAATTTAAAATATTTACACAAGTGGATACCACAAAATCTTATGTTATACTTAATAAAAGTATAAATAAACTCTAAGTGTTAGTCAATCTATCGTTTTACGAATTCTCCAAAATTAATTTCAACGATCCAAACCGTCAAAATTGTTTGTATATGCTTGGAGATCACATCAGCAAAAAATCACAAAAAAAAAACATTCAAAGATCAAGTAACGAGACAAAGCTTTTCAACGGTTATAAACGAAAAATCACGATTTAACGGTTATTTTAACTCCGATTTTGATGATTTTTTATAACTACACTCCTTGACCCTATATGAATATAATGAATGAATTCGATCTTCAATTTAAAATATTTACACAAGTGGATACCACAAAATCTTATGTTATACTTAATAAAAGTATAAATAAACTCTAAGTGTTAGTCAATCTATCATTTTATGAATTCTCCAAAACTAATTTCAACGATCAAAACCGTCAAAATTGTTTGTATATGCTTGGAGATCACATCAGCAAAAAACCACAAAAAAAAACATTCAGAGATCAAGTAACGGGACAAAGCTTTTCGACGGTTATATACGAAAAATCAAGATTTAACGGTTATTTTAACTCCGATTTTGATGATTTTTTATAACTACACTCCTTGACCCTATATGAATACAATGAATGAATTCGATCTTCATCGAGTGTAGATATAGTACTTGAACGAGAAATGTTTTAATGTTTTCAAGTAATATTTATGTCGCAATGTGTGGTATGTGCAAATTGTAAAAAAATATATTTTTTTCTTAACGGGTCATAACGGGTCATAGCGGGTCGGGTCACTTTACCCGTTGGGTAAAGTGACACGACCTGTTAAGGACCCGTTAAGATAACGAGTGTGACACGACACGACCCGTTAAGATAACAGGTGTTACACGAAAACGACACGAACACGACAGACACGACCCGTTTGCCAGGCCTATGCCAGATGACAGAACTATACGCACAGCTTTCAAATCGTGACCAATAGGTTTTATTTTTAAAAAAAATGTAAAAATTAGAAATAAAACAAAAAATTCAAAATTTTCATAAAATCAAGACGGCACGCGCTATATACATGTATTTCAGTTATTCACAATACATCCCACATAATTTATAACCAAACCTTTCTTCAGAATCCCATCATCCCACTGCAGGTATTGGACCCCAGTTTTTCATGCAATGAAGCTCACTTAACCACATTCCCTTCTTGCCTAACTTTTTTAAGAGTCCCACAACTTTTTATAAATTAAAAACTAAAGCTTTTACAGAACACAGTCGAAAGAAAACCCGATAAGCTAAGAACAATATACTAAAAACAGATAAAGAACTTACGTCTCTGTGGAATATCTTTGTCAGCTTTCACCTTTGCGTCACCTGCATACACACACACACACACACACACACACAAGTTCTTTAAGAAGAAGGATCCCCATTTTACACAAAAAATAGGAATGATGCGCTCAACCGTCGGATCTCTCTTAATGAGATCATGCGGCTGTAATTTAACGAGAAAGAATGGCACGAACAAGAAGGCTGAAACCTGTTTGCCCTCACGAAGGAGAAGAGCGACGTCAGCTCCAACCAGAGCTTCGATCGGTGTTATGTTTTCTTGGTTTTTCTCCCTTCATTCTTGATACATATACCAGTCTTTGATTTTCTTCTTCAAATTAGATTCAAATTTGTAGAATAACCAAGATTTTGAGAAGAAAACAAATCTCAAATTATTGAACCCCAATCTCCAGAACTGTAATTAAAAACAAAAAAAACAAAAAAAAAAAAAAGGCAAAAGAGTTGTGCAATTGAATCAAGGAGGAGGACACTCAAACTGAATCCATTCTCCAAAATGAGACTGAAATTAAACGAATAAGTTTAAATTTAGCAAAGTTAATTCTATGAGACCGAAATTCGGTACCAGTGAGGCGCACCTTGGTTTCTGTTGTTGGTAGATCAATCGAATGTGAAACTCAAACAAGAAATCGACATTATAAATTAAAGAAAAATTGTTCCGCCCAAACAATCTCTAAGCTTAGTATAGTTTATTAGTGTGGACAGAGAAATTGTTTGGCCAAAACAATCTCTAAACTTAAAGCATCATACTGCATTAAAATGAAGTTATATCAATACCTGAGAAGAGAGGCCGATCATAAGCTTCAGGAACCTGTGAAAAAAGGAAAATAACAATAATGAATTTGAATTTACTACAATTTTCTCTAAGACCCTGCTTCCTATAAATAAGTACTCTACTTAAAAATTCAATTCTCATCATTAGCTGTTTCACCCATTAAAAAAAATACAAACTTAAATTAAGAAACAGTTGAAAAGATATGATATCAACACACCTAGCAAAAGTAAGGCCAAATGCCTTCGAAGAGATATGATATCAACTACCACATATTCCAGTGATGTTCAAGACCAAAACTTTCAAACATTAAAAACAAAAAAAATGCATTACTACCAAGAAAACTCAATGCAATACTCGCAGGCGTTGGATGCAATGAAGCTCACTTTACCACATTCCCTTCTTGCCTATAACTTTTAAGAGTCCCACAGCTTTTATGAATTGAAAAATAAAGCTTTTACAGAACATAGTCGAAAGAAAATGCGATGAGCTAAGAACAATATATTGAAAATAGACAAACAACTTACGTCTCTGTGGAAAATCTTCGTCAACTATCAACTTCGCTCCACCTGCACACGCGCACACGCGCACACGCGCACACACACACACACATATATATATATATACAAGCATCAAATCGATGTTCACACTCTTAGCATCTAGTTAGAACAATAATTACACCAAGAAAACTTGACCTTTCAACAACCCAATTGATGTTGTATTGCAATCTATACAACCAGTGACAGATTAAAATAGCAAAACAACACCAAAAAATCCTAAATCAAATTGAAGCAGTGTAAAATCGAGATTGAAAACGCGAAAATACCCAAGCTCGACTTCACCGCCAGCTCCGGCCTCATCACACACATCGACGCCACCCCAACTCCGCTCTTCGCCTTCCCGCCGCTCCCATACCTACAAAACACATAAAAGCCGATCAAAATCCTTACGTTTCTTAGATCGAAAATTGAGGAAATTCGATTACGAGTTTGTAGAAACTAACATGGGGTTTGGAAAGAGGACGGGAAGAGGATTATGGAGATATAATTTGACAGTCGTTGGTGACCGGTGGACCGCAGCGCCGTTGCGTGAAAGAGAAGAGGGAGCGAGGATGCAGGAGGGAGGAGAGACTTCTCCAAGGGGGTGAGAGGAGAGAGGATTAATAACTTTTTTTTTTTCATAATTTTTATAAATTGTATTTTACACAACAGGCACGATATATTTATACAAAATTTACATATTATTTAAATATACTAAACGCTAGGGCCTTGTTTAGTAGCTTCTGTAAAGGCACAAAAGCCTGTTTGTCACACATTATATACTATTTAACGGATCCTATTTTTAGAGACAAAAGTTTTTGTGTCTTATGTTCTGTCAAAAAGTTATCAAGCCGAAGTATACATGTCTCACTTTTCATAGTTTCCGTGGCCGAGACAATGTACTATCAAAAAATGAGAACTTAAATGTGTGAGGTCATTTAGTGGTATCCTAGGATAGGGCTTGTTAAAAAGTCAACTGTTGGTCAAACTGGCCCCTCTAGGGTTATGAAACCCTTCTTGGTCTACAAACATTGGATTTCCATTATGCAAGTTCCATTAGGTCGGTCGTACATCTAACAACATGCTCCATGAGTTTCACCAACATTTTTTTCCATTGCAGTCGGAGGTTTAGTGGAACAGCTTGTTTCTCTTTCAAAATGCCAGAAGGCAGGGCTTGTTTCGAAAATCGTTGAGATACTTGGTATGCTAGTAACAATTTCATTTGTTGTAAATTGGAATTCAAATCAATTATTCAAAGCAGTTTCAGTTCTAAATATTTAGGTTTTGAATGTCGAACTCAGGAATCAAACGCATATATGAAACGAAGATTGTCCACGTCAACTCACTTGCATTTTTAAAGCTCGCGTGCGAAGAGTTAAATAAAGATTTGGATATGCATCAAATGAGTTATCCCAATGCGAATTCTGCAATCTTCGAAGCTGTTAGGAATGGGAATGTGGAGTTTATTACTCATATATGTGAAGCAAATCCTGAACTTCTGTGGGCAACAAATGACGATGGAAGGTGCGTATTTGCCTTTGCCATCGAATGTCGTCAAGAAAAGATTTATAACCTTATATATGGGATCTCTGCGACTGAGGGGATGATACAGTATGTCGATAGCAAAAATAATAACAGCCTACACATCGTTGGGCTGTTGCCCCCATCTACACAAGCACAACTTAATCGTATTCCAGGGGCAGCATTGCAAATGCAGCGTGAACTGCAATGGTACCAGGTTAGGATTTCTCACTCGACATAATTCTTAATTACGTTGCCTATATGACATATAAACTGAAAGAATCAAATTAAGTATTTGGGAGGTTTTGAATTTGTTTTCCCTTTTTGTAATAATCACCCAAATCAACATCAACTATTAGAATTAACACAACCTAACACATGTTACCAACCTAACACATGTAGGTGCTCTCATATGTCAGTACAAATGTTAAAATTAACACAACCTAACACAAGTTACCAACCTTGGAATGTAAAATGTACCTAGTTAATCCTAATATAATAAAGATTATAGAAAATTATATTTTATGCTCTCATAAGTCAGTACTTCTTGTTCAATGCAATGCAGGAAGTAGAGAGTATTGTACCTTCTAGGTCTCTTGAGCGGAGGAACGATGATGAACGTTTGACACCAAGGGAACTATTCACAAAGAGTCACAGGGGATTGCTAAAGGAGGGAGAAAAATGGATGAAAGCGACAGCAACTTCTTGCACTGTTGTAAGTGCTCTTATTATTACCATCATGTTTGCTGCAATAATCACAATTCCTGGAGGAAACAAAGATACCGGCCTTCCCGCATTCATCGATGAAAAATTGTTTATGTTATTTATGATTTCAGATGCTATATCACTCTTTTCTTCCACAACTGCTACGCTGACGTTTCTCGGAATTCTCATGTCACGTTACTCAGAATATGATTTCCTAAAGTCCTTACCCACACAGATGATAATTGGTCTTGCCACTCTTTTCTTCGCCATTGCAACCATGATGATTGCGTTTTCTGCTGCCCTTCTAATTATAGTTCGTGGACATTCTTGGATTGTGATTCCAACCATACTTCTTTCAAGTGTTCCAGTCACTTTATTTGCTTGGATGCAATTCCCCCTCCTAATTAGAATTACCATTTCTACTTACGGGAAATCAATATTTAATAGGAATGTGGAACGTTGGTTGTAAAGCTATTTCATTCTTTTATATTTCTTATTGTATCTGTTTATGTGGGATCTTAAAATTAGAGGTGTACCTGATTTGATGGATTATATATTAAGGAATAAATTGGTGGTTTATGAGGGACTTTTCACTTACAAGTGAAGAGAAACACCACTAGACCGTATTACTAAGTGAAGTCTTTGTTTTTGTGTGTTGACTGATTCGTTTTTGTTGTTTGATGAATGATATGATTGTAGTTACTACATTACAGGTTCGAATAAGAACCCCACAAGGCACCCAACAGGATGAGCACATAAACAACTCATTCAGATTATCGCATCATCTTTAAGACAATAGACCAGTTCACTAATGAAACCAAGAAAGAAAGGAAACGAAAAGCCATAAGTAAATTTAAATTGTAGCAAAAGCTATTTGACCTTCATGGCCAGTTCACAAACTGGGAATCCAGATGAAGTAGTTTTACGTCTAAGCACTATGATGTTGAACATAGATATATCAATCACAGTAAGAACTGAAAGTTTTTTCAACCTGATGCACCCAACGATAGATCTTGTCCCAACCTCTAATGTTACAGACAGTAGAGATTTAACCATATAACGCACACCATGGCTCCCGATCGTCTTTTGATTTTCTTGTTGGATTCCATGTGATCTTGTCTCTTGAAAAGGAAAGGTTCAAAGTGCTTGCTAAAAGTTCTCCAATCTCATAAAGTATCTGAAAAAGAAACCATCTAGAGTTAGACAATATACGTACACTCGGGAAACAGACAGATTGATAGAGAACTAAAGGGAAGAGAAAGAAACAAGGCTAAGCGACTTACTTTCAGCAGTGGAACATGGAGAAACTGAGCATACACTATTTTTCCCATTCATCTCTTGAGCAAATCGTAGAAATACAAATTACTATCCTATCATGGCCTCCAAACCCTACTTGAATTCAACCATATGTCACAACAATTCTGGGTAAACTGAATGTTGACAGTTGCATTAGATAAAGTAATAAAAAAGCTGTATACCTGAAACTCTTCTTTATCAGAAATGTGTTGATCGATTTGCCTGATAAGAACATATGTTGGCAACTTCAAAATACGGACCAACTGAAGAAAGCAAGCCAAATGTTCATGATGAATCTGCAAGGATGGCGGTGGCTTCTGGGTTTTGGTTGTAATAGCCTTGCTTATGGCTGTTTCTGAACCAATCTCTATACAATAAAGTGAACATTTGCTTTCAAATTTTGTTGCAGATTTACTTTCCCCCTTTAGCTTGGATGACTCTAGGAAAAACGGGGCAACGACTGTAGAAACTGAGGATGAATTCCGCCCTGCTAATTGTGCTAGAACTTCATTAATACCGCAGGCTAGTATTGGCGGTTCATAGTATTCCATAAGCAGCACAGACACCTGAAAAATACAAAATTGAAGAGAAATTTTTTATAAAGTTCCCCTAATTTGTTATCTTCAAGATATGTTAGAAGATAAATACAATAGTTATTCACTCTGTCCTAGTAACTCAAGCCCAACAGCAATATATCGACAAACTTCAACACAATATCAAAGCTGTTGGCTCACATCCTAACAACTAAAGCATTTCAGAGCAGTGGTAGATCGATAAACTCTATGAAAAACAGAAAACTGCATAAAAAAAATAATGTGGAACCTTCCACTGTTATCGTTACAGCATGAGTTCTGAAACACAAAGGAACAAAACTTTTACAAAGTAATTTAATGGGTTTCTACCACTATGGGCATAGAAACCAAATCTACAAGCATTCTTTGAAAAACGCCTGCAATCAAGTCCCTTTAGACCTCACAGATCACTCACAATTTCATAAAACCGAGTCGATTTTATACCCCACATGGTTTTGAAAAACTAACATCATTTTCAATTTCAACACCCAAATCCCACATAGAATCTACTCTATACTAATATAAACCCGTTTCTGGGTACTAAACAATTCCATGAGAGACAGAGGGAGAGAGAGAAGGGGAACCTCATATTGGCCCTGGGGTCCGAGGAAGTGGCGAAGGATTCCAGAAGCTTTGCAATTTTGGATTCCATAGAGCTCCAAAGAAAGCTCGAAACTTTCTTCTCTGCAACAAATTGGCGCATCGAAATCAATCGATATAATATGAATTTGATCTCAAACTTAAAAGGGTTGATAGGAAGAGATCTTACACAGTATAATTGCTTGGACTTGGGCGGAAAGCAGCTGAGATGGCTTCGCCGAAGCCCTCTGAGTCTCTCAGCAGAAACACTACCTTCGAACCAACCTTCATTTTCTTCCTGCTCTTCCTTCTAACCGATAGGAGTGCCACTTATCTTTTTTCTTTTTTTCTCTATTTTAATTTTTTGGTTTTTTTTTTTGTTTTTTAATTGTTCCAAAAATGCCATGGCTTTAGGTCGGTTTTGCACGTATAATGAAAACCGCCGTCTAAACTATCAATCCGAATGCTGAGGGAATGGTTCATGAGGTTCTTACACCATATGATCGTCACCTTCCGCCAAAATGTCGCAATATTTGCAAGGTAGACGCAAGTCACCGTGCTTTGTGCGGTTTTCGTTGTCACAGGGTCGTCTGTGATCTTCTCTGCAAATGGTGGAGGGTCATATAATGATTGACCTCGTATTGATCGACTCAAAGAATGCATCTTTGCAAATGTAGATGCTTTCTCGAAACAATAATGCTAGAGTCGCGAAATTTGTTCACCAAAACCAATGTATACTTCCGATAGGAGTTGATAATCTGAAAAAATTATAATAATATTGCGGATTGAGGATGAGAAAGAGATGTGTAATGTTTAAGGTTTGATCAGTAGTAATTTAATAATCAAATATTTCTTGCCACCTCCATTTTCATGTGCTACACTGATAGGATCAGACATGGTAAAAGGAAAATTGAAAGAAAGTAAATGCAAGAAATGGAAAAGGAAATCAAAGGAAATTCATATCTTCGTTCATAGTCTCTTTACATCATAAAAGAGGTTTAAATACACCCAAAATAGCTAGGGTTTGAGGTATGAATGGGCCTAGTGGATAGTAATGAGAATAGGTGGTCTAACTAGTCAAAAGCACAATAGCTTAGAGTCGCATCAATCCCACCCCCTTAAGATGAGGCTTGTCCTCAAGCCTCTCAAACTGAGAAAGACGCATGCAGCAGTCGGGAAAGAGGCCAGCCAATTTGTCCAATGGTGTACCATACTTATATGCAGTATTAGCTTTTGTATGGTCTTTAAATCACGAACCATGTCCTTCCAAAACTTCTTCAGTGTGTTCACCCAAAAAACAAATATCATTAACTCATATCCTGCCAAATGAAATCATGCAGATTTGCCAAATACTTTGAGATGGAATAAAAGAGTTGGAGCACACTAATCTTGATAGCATTGAGCAAAAGAACAATCCGCTTTGTTGCATAACCGACCACCAACTCCCCAAAAGAATGACAATTGATGTCCAAATGGTTTTCTGCATTTTGTGCAGCTGGTACCCAAGTCTCAGTAATTGTGGTCAAGAGTAGACAACTTCGAATATTGGCATTCAGATTTTTAGGCTTAGTAACTCCCATTGGGTGGTCAATCCCACTTGTAGCGCTAAAGACAATGAGATCACTGTTGGTGCTCGTAAACAAATGCGCCCATAAATTGCAGACCCAAAGCTTAGTGAACAAGAATACCCCAAGCTTAGTGAGTGAAGGCCAATTGTTGTTCCGCAATACACCAAAAAATGTCGAAGAGATCTCCCACCAATTGAGAGATTCCATGGATGATTGAATGCCTTCGAAAAAATTGCCATCTTATGCTGCAAAAAGAGTGCTAAATCAGCAAGACTCTTCCAATAATCGAAACATTTTGGCACACCATCAAATGGGTTTGACGTAGAGCAAACATGTCTGATCCAAGCTGCAGATGAACTATCACTTGTGAGGAACCATATTACAGCATACTACTGCGTAGGTGAATAAGTGAATCAGATAAGTATTTCTCTTCCACTCTATCTTGTTTGACCCTTGTCCACCTCGTGAAAGTAATATTTGTATTCCTTCCCCATAAAGAATATGGATCATGATGATGGAGAACATCCACCTCGTGAAAGCCATTGAAGGAATGAGATCAGAGAAATACCTTGAAGAAAAATCTAGATTAAGTTTGAGAAGAGCAATAATCCCATTGTCATGAAAATTGAAGTAAGCAATGCCTAAACTAGCCTTTCTTGCACCAAATTGCTCCAGGAGAATATTGTTCCTGCATTTTTGTGACTAGTCAAGGTCATTGATAGCAATTGAATAAACAACTATTGACTCGGCACCCAAGAATTGAGGCAAAGTTAGACAAAACTGTAATATCATAGTTTCCAGTGTAGCATTCCGGATTGCTATGAAAATTTTCAATGCATTATCCATGAGCTTAGGATGCTCAGTCTCATTTGGAGGCTGCAACTTTGGAAGAATGATCATCCAATACAAGTTCTCAATCTCAACAAGATTAGGAGAAAAAGAAGAGCAACCAATCTGCTCAGCACCCACTGCTAGAGAAAGAACCATAGAAATCAACATTTGAAAATTAAGAGAAAGTGATTCTGCCATGTTTTTGAGATGATCAGTTATGTATCCACGGATAAGAACTGCAAATGCTTCCTCTTCTTGTCTAAAATTCCCATCAGTATGCCATTTCAAGTTGGCATATTTTTCCAAAAGCCTGATAATGGTTCTAGTAACACCTATGGCAAGTATCACTAGTGGTAGACAAGTAGAATGCACTGCAGGATTGATGGGGTGCAGCTGTGGGATTAATAATTGAGGGTGGTCGTCAAAATGGTTCTCCTGGATCCCATCCCGGCCGAAATTCACGCCTAGTAGTGCATAGGTGAATGAATGAAGCATGTAGATCAACATCCAAGGCACCAAAATTGCATTCCAGGTGATTATTGAGAGAACATAAGATACTTACGATACCACCCACGGAAATCATTAAAAAAATGTTAGTGTATAAGCTATTGAGCTTACATGAATATTAGAAGTAAATAAGTCTTGTGTCTAATTGTGTATTCACTTTGGTAATTAAACCAAGTGTAGAGGTCATATTGTAAAAAGGTTAACAGGTGTAAAGATCTCCTTGTGTCCATTTTGATGTGTGGCAGAGATCAGTCCCTTTCTATTATGTTTTGTAACCCAACCGTTTTGCACAGTGTGTGCGTGTGAAGAATTCATATATACAGTTTTACTCTCTGTACAAGTTAACAGAGAGAGCACTACCATCTTCATCTTCTTTCCATTGTTTCTTTTAGTTTGTGAGCTTATCCTTATTTCTACTTCTTGTGAAAGCTAAAAACACTGCATATAAGAACTTCATCATGGCCTCAGAGCCTAGTTCGATCATTTGAGATCTGGGCGTAACAATCAATCGAGCTACACTTGAGCTCGTTCCAGATTGAGCGACGTTGCCGGAATTTCGTAAAACCCGATTTCGATTTGTGTCCGCATCATCAAAAGCTCGAAGATGGCTGGATCTGGAAGTTCTGAGGTGAGAACTCCGATCTTCTCCGGTGAGAACTACGAGTTCTGGAGAATCAAGATGGTGACGATATTTAAATCTCATGGGTTATGGAAATTAGTTGAAAAAGGGATTACGATCTCGGAAACAAAGAAGAAGAAGAAGGCTGAAGGAAGCTCAGAGGAAGAAGAAGACGATGAGAAAATGGTCGCAGCATATATGCAGGATGCAAAAGCTCTGGGTATTATCCAGAACGCAGTCTCAGATCAGATATTCCCTAGAATAGCCAATGCAGATTCTGCGAAGATGGCATGGGATCTGTTATATGGTGAGTACCATGGTGGTGATCAGGTAAGATCTGTGAAACTACAAAATCTGAGACGTGAATTTGAGTATGCTAGGATGCGTGATGATGAAACTCTGTCTGGGTATCTTACTAGGCTAAATGAATTGATCAATCAGATGAAAACATTTGGTGAGATTCTGTCTAATGAAAGGCTTGTACAGAAAGTTCTCATTAGTCTCAGTAAACCATATGATCCCATATGTCTAGTTATTGAAAATACCAAGTGCTTAGAAACTGTAGAACTGCAGGAGGTTGTAGCAATTTTGAAGAGTCAAGAACAACGATTTGATTTGCATAGTGTTGATGTCACTGAAAAGGCTTTTGCCTCATTCTCTGTGAGTTCAAAAGGACAAACTAGTGGAAATGCTCAATCTGGTACATTCAAATCCTATAAGCACTTGAATTCGAAGGGAAAGAAATGGGAATCTAGGCCTAAGTTTCAACAGAGGTCATTCACTAATCCTACACAGCACTCAAACTCTTCTGGGTATGTGAAGCAAGATGCAGTTAAACCACAGTGTAGAGTGTGTCTCAAATTCCATTCTGGTGAATGTAGATATAAGGGGAAACCTAAGTGTTATAATTGTGATAAATTTGGTCACTGGGCTAGAGAATGCACTGTAGGGAAGACTGTGCAAAAGGCAAACTCTGCAAATCAGGTGGAAGTATCAGGGAATTTGTTCTATGCAAACAGTGCGATCTCAGAGTCAAATGTAAATGGAAACTGGTATATTGATAGTGGTTGTAGTAACCACATGACAGGGGATGCTAATCTGCTTGTCGACATAAAGACCAATGTTGCTGGACAAGTGCAAATGCCTACTGGTGTGTTAGTGAATGTTGCTGGAATGGGTTCATTGGAAATAGACACTAATAGAGGCAAGAAGTATATCAGGGAGGTTATGCATCTGCCAGGATTAAAGGAAAACTTACTGAGTGTTGGGCAAATGGATGAGCATGGATACTATCTCTTGTTTGGAGGAGGCTTGTGCAGTGTATTTGATGGACCTTCTCTTGATAATCTTGTGATCAAAGTTAAGAAGAAGGAAAACAGATGTTATCCCCTTTCTCTGTGGAAAAACAGCCAACTTGTTCTGAAAGCTAGCACCGATTCAAATCCTACCTGGATTTGGCACAAGAGATTAGGACATCTAAATCTCAGGAGCCTTAAACAACTCAGAGAAAATGAAATGGTACATGGTCTTCCACATCTTGAAAACATTGATGGTGTATGTGAAGGGTGCCAGTTTGGAAAACAACATCGTGACTGGTTTCCAAAAGAGAAAGCTTGGAGAGCAAGCAGTCCTTTAGAGCTTATACACACTGATTTGTGTGGTCCTATGCAAACTGAATCCATTGCTGGGAATAAGTACTTTATGCTTCTCATTGATGACTATACAAGAATGTCATGGGTTTACTTTCTAAGACAAAAATCTGAGGCTCTAACTTGTTTCAAGAAGTTTAGAGCCATGGTAGAATTACAGAGTGGTTTCAAAGTAAAGTGTCTAAGAAGTGACAGAGGAGGTGAGTTTGTATCAAATGAATTCAACCAATTCTTAGAGGCTGAAGGAATACAAAGACAACTTTCTATGGCCTATACTCCACAGCAAAATGGAGTAGTGGAGAGGAAGAATAGAACAGTTGTAGAGATGGCTAAGGCAATGCTTCATGATAAAAGCATGCCATATTTTCTGTGGGCTGAGGCAGTGCATACAGCAGTGTACATTCTAAACAGATCACCTACAAAAGCACTGGATAATCTGACACCATTTGAGGCATACAGTGGCAGAAAACCAGGAATTGGTCATCTAAAAGTATTTGGATCAATCTGCTATGTGCATATACCATCTGAAATGAGACAGAAACTAGATGCCAAGAGTGTCAAATGTGTGTTCGTTGGATATGCTACATGTGAGAAGGGATACAGAGTGTTTGATCCATGCACTAAGAAATTAATTCTTTCAAGAGATGTAATTTTTGAGGAAACAATGACCTGGAATTGGAAGGAACATTCAGAGAACTCTGTTGCTGTGACCCACATTCAGAATTCACATGGATTGGGTGAGATTCAAGGCTGTGCCTCCAGTTCCTCTACATTTTCTCATAGTGAAGAACAAGAAAGCAGCATTCAAGAAACTGTTGAGACTCCTCAGTCTTATGATCATACTCCAGTGAAATGGAAAAGCATAAATGAGATTATGGCACAGTGCAATGTGTGTATTGTGGAACCTGAAAAATTCGAAGAAGCTGCTCAAGATCAAGCTTGGATAAAAGCTATGGAAGAAGAACTGACTATGATTGAGAAGAATAGAACTTGGGAATTGGTGGATAGACCAAGTGATAAACATGTTATTGGGGTGAAATGGGTATTCAAAACCAAGTTGAACTTGGATGGATCAGTACAAAAGAACAAGGCACGACTAGTTGCAAAGGGGTATGTGCAGAAACCAGGAATTGATTACAATGAGACTTTTGCTCCGGTTGCTAGACTAGATACAATCCGGACTTTGATAGCTCTTGCTGCACAGAAAAGTTGGAAACTATATCAACTCGATGTTAAATCTGCATTTCTGAATGGACAACTGCAGGAAGAAGTCTATGTTGACCAACCCGAAGGATTTGTGATTAATGGCAAAGAAGATAAAGTCTACAGATTGTATAAGGCTCTGTATGGATTGAAGCAGGCACCTAGAGCCTGGTATGGAGAGATTGATAGTTATTTCACTCAGTGTGGATTCATAAAGAGCTTGAGTGAAGCAACTCTTTATACTAAGACAAGGGGAGATAAGGATATCCTAATTGTTTCTATCTATGTTGATGACATAGTATACACTGGAAATAACCAGGAGATGCTGAATGAGTTCAAAGAAGACATGAAAGATAAATATGAGATGACAGATCTCGGGTTGCTTCATCATTTCTTGGGGATGGGGGTTATACAAACAGATACTAGCATTTTTATCCATCAAAGGAAGTATGCTTCTTCCTTATTGGATAAATTTGGTCTGAAGGAGTGTAAACCTGTTCCCATACCTCTCATTGCTTCTGAGAAATTAAGTAAAGATGATGGAAGTGGTGCAGCAAATGAGGAGCAGTATAGGAAGATTGTAGGAAGTCTGTTGTACCTCACTGCCACAAGGCCGGATATAATGTATGCAGCTAGTTTATTAGCTAGATATATGCATTGTCCTACCAATAAACACTATGGAACAGCTAAGAGAGTGCTCAGATATGTTAGGGGCACATTGGACTATGGTTTGAAGTATGAAAAAGGCAAGAAGGCAGTCTTAATTGGTTTTTGCGATAGTGACTGGGGAGGATCTCTTGAAGACAGCAAAAGCACCTCAGGCTATGCATTTTCTTTTGGAAGTGGAGTGTTCTCATGGGCCTCTGTGAAACAACACTGTGTTGCTCTTTCTACTGCAGAAGCCGAGTATATCAGTGCTTCTGAAGCCACAGCTCAGGCCATATGGCTCAGATTTGTTCTGGAAGATTTTGGAGAGTTACAAGTTGATGCAACCCCTCTGCAGTGTGATAACACATCTGCAATCTCAATATCCAAGAACCCTGTGTTTCACCAGAAGACAAAACACATTGACAGGAGATATCACTTCATCAAGGATGCCTTGCAGCAAGGGATAATTGACTTGGTTTACTGTCCTACCAAAGAACAAGTGGCAGACATTTTCACCAAGGCATTACCAAAGGACAGATTCAACTATCTCAGGGACAAACTTGGAGTTATAACAGCTCAAAGCTTAAAGGGGAGTGTTAGTGTATAAGCTATTGAGCTTACATGAATATTAGAAGTAAATAAGTCTTGTGTCTAATTGTGTATTCACTTTGGTAATTAAACCAAGTGTAGAGGTCATATTGTAAAAAGGTTAACAGGTGTAAAGATCTCCTTGTGTCCATTTTGATGTGTGGCAGAGATCAGTCCCTTTCTATTATGTTTTGTAACCCAACCGTTTTGCACAGTGTGTGCGTGTGAAGAATTCATATATACAGTTTTACTCTCTGTACAAGTTAACAGAGAGAGCACTACCATCTTCATCTTCTTTCCATTGTTTCTTTTAGTTTGTGAGCTTATCCTTATTTCTACTTCTTGTGAAAGCTAAAAACACTGCATATAAGAACTTCATCAAAAAAAACAGCACGTGGGAGCCAACGAAGGAAAACCCTCCAAGTTGCAAAACAATCGGGCAAGGGATTAAACACCGTAGGTCCATTTTTCATGGCATCAAGCAAGGACAGCTGACGAAGGCCCATAAGCTGCAACCTGTCACCTGAGAGCGTGAGCCAAAAATCCATACACGGTACACCGATGTCGAACCCAATGGGAGAAATATCATGCTTCAGAGACTTACTTAACAAGGAATCACTTGCAATTAAATCACAAGAACTGGGAGCCGGACTAGTGAATACCATCAGTCCTTTGAACTTTAGGATCTCTATGTACAAAGAAGCTCGCAGCAACGATAATGTAGCAAAGAATGAGCATCAGTCCTTTGAAGTAATTAGATGTTCCCTCCTGCAAGTTCAAATGCAATCCATTCATACGCATTATGTATAGGATAAGTAGTCGCTGCAGTGCTGATACAAGGAAACAAATTCATGTCTTTCTATTGCATTTGTGCCACGAAAAGATTTATGGTTTGTTTGAATGACGAACCTGCAGCATGAAGGCTACCACCAGAACAGTTATGAAAAGTGTCGCTGTCTCAAACAATTGGAAATCTAAGTCCATAGGGCACCCCATGAACCACCCAACCACCACACAAAACGGAATCTGCAGAATCCAGGAAAAACGGAAAACTGTTGAGCAAGAAAGAAGAACGGACAAATTATATGAAAGCATGAACAGAATCAACACGACACCACATATATGTACCAAAAAAACAAATCATAGTAAATGTCAGTCTAAATACATATGATATTTGGTACTCACTCCAAACATAGATATCAGAGTTGATGAGCCAATTGCCACTCCTAAAGTTATATTCTGCACGAAACATTGAGACAAAGTCAACAAGGAATGATAAATCATGAGTGATTATACCGATAGGACAATCACTTACAAGCTTGTCTTTCATGGCGAACATAACAGCACCAGCATGCTCTTTGCAACAGATGCACCCTGGAAAAAAAAAAATACAGAAACACAAGACATTCCTCACAACAAACCCCACAAAAATACTATAAAATTTTCAAATCATCTAAAATTGGAGGTATAAATATTAGGATGAAAACTCTAGTACGATAAGACAATGATCTAACAAGATGAATTACCTCTATAGCATTAACTAAATATTCTGAGAGGACTGAAATCACCACGGTTAGAATTGATAGCCATATTATGGATTCCCACTTAGAGATCTCGGGAGCCTCTTCATCATCTGAATTTTCTTCGGTGTGATTCTCTGACTGGTTTTGTACCAAATTCATATAAACCATTAGATCACATATAGGAGAAAGTGCACAAACTCCACTTAATCAAATTCATCACACACTTGAACAGTGAAAGCAAAGGAATTAGTAACACAGTTTGAGGTCCTTATTGGCAAAGACTTGTACGAACCTGATCAACTGGAATATATAAATTCTGCTGGCTTCTCAATTGAAAAAACAGATATGAAGCATAGGCGACGAGCATAATGCAGCTAGTGAATCTCGAAAGAGATAACTCAGACTTCCCCATAGTGCAACTCTGTCCGAGTAGAGTGCAGTACTGCTGGAAAGAGCAGACCCATGACCGCCATCAATAGCAATCCAGAGTTCACTCCAGAAGTTGCCTGAGAATATAGAAACTTTGAACTTTAGTTGCTAGAAAAAGATATGGAAGACCGAATACAAAAATAAAACCAAATAAACAAAGCACTCTATTTTCACAGACGAAATATACCTTGTTGAACACTTGCTCCCTCTGTGAATGCACAAGTCCACCAGCAAAGAATGCGCATCCAAGCACAAGCAACATGTTTGATAGGATTGAGCCTAGTAAGGATTGTTGAACAACACGAATCATGCCTCTTTTCAGAGCATAAATTGATATTATCAATTCTGTTGCGTTTCCAAAGGTGGCATTTAAAAGATCTCCAACTGCAGAATTAAGTCATGATTGGAGTTATGGGTAACATTTTTGGATCAACAAAATGGATACTAATTGTAAAGTTAGTGCAACCGCTTTCAAATTTTAGGGTGAAATGTGAAAGGAAACATGTGATGCAGGTGAAGTACCGGTTGGATGAGGAAATTTTAGTGCTCAAACCAAACTTAAAAGCTATATGAAGACTTGTGGAATCTGGCATTGATCAGTGACTCAAGCTTCAAGCTTTATGAAGACTTATGAAATGGAAAAAACGGATATTTGCATTAACAACATGCTTACCTGTTGGTCCAGTATAGCAAGCCAGTTGCCTGCATCAAAAGAAGCCAAGCTGTATTAGGAACTCAATAATGCATATTGATTGCAAGGTAAGTTGATATGGACTTCCGTCTCAAGTGCTCGCAGATTAAACCCTAATACGCTAAAACACTAACAAATGTTGTTTTCTAATACATCAAGTTAACTGGATAGCTGTTCAGACATGGCTGTTGGATTCCACTCGTAACATTTCTGTTTGTAAACAAAGAGTATACAAAGAGAGTGAAAGAAATCTTACTCCGTTGCATATCCTAATCGCTCAGCCAAAGGTATGATTCCCAACAAGCTTAAAAGAAAGACCCAACCCTGAAATGCTTTGAAAGAATCAAATAAACTAGGCATACAATCGTGTGATGATCCGAGACCTTCGCACGCAGAAAAAGATAGTGAAAACTCACATGATGGCCGGTTAATTTATCAACCACGATTGCTAAAGGGCCAAAAGGCATGAGCAAATTAATTTTGGCAGAGAAAACTACAATCCTGATGCTATCGACCACACTATTCTTCATGACATGGGGACAACAGTCATTTGCACCACCAGAATAAAGATCCCTGAGGGGAGCCTCATCCAATGAATGTTTCTCACCCCTAACTAGGCTCTGATCCTCGAACTCAAACACTGATTTGGGCTGTGTTGATCCCAACTGTGGAGCCGAAATCTTTGTTACCGAAGATTATCACTGCTACCAAAAGAAAATGCCTTTGATACCATATATAGCTAAAGAATTTATAACTGACCTCAGCATGGGAATTGATTTTTATTTTAGCTGCATCGTTGTTCCTACCATCGTTGCCGTTGTTGTTGTTGTTGTTGTTGTTGTTGTTGTTGTAACGGTTATCAGAATACATGAGGTGGAAGTAAAAACTCTATGCCAAGAAATCAACAAGAATTCCATCTCCAAACACGGGCATCGCTACTTCATCACATTCTCCACAATCAACACACATACATACAATGATAGAAATCAATTAACATGAGATCTAAAAAATGTATGCCTATACATACACATAACATCTATGCATAGACACCCTACCTGTTTTTAATAAAGCCCATATTGCAGACCTGGGCGTAAGCAAGTTTATTAGTGCAGCGTGCTCCCCTTCAGCACCCAAATTCAACTTCGAATACCCCTCCCCGTTCTTTACTCTAGATTAAAATATCCCTTGAATCAGAATAAATCCCAAATGATTTTTTTTTTTTTGTCAAGAACATGAATTTAACAATCCTAATAAAAAAATATCACGCATCAATATACATACATACATACATATATGTATATATATTTGTATATTTATGTATGTATTCTTTACCTGTTTCTAACAAAACCCTAATGAAATTTTGGATAAGAACCCCAACAAACAAAACAAGAACCAGAATTATGGAAAGTAAAGAACTAACCTTGTGGTATAATGGAATTGCATATATATATATATATATATATGCGTGTTTATATATAGATTCTCCAATGTGAACCCTAAAAAATCAGACCCAAAAGAACATGCATGAGAAATGTACTTTTTGTCTAGAAAAGTTCTGGGATTCCTTCCAAAGTAAACAAAAAGAATGGAAGGCAGAAGAAAAAAACAAAGGAGGTAGCTATTAAGTGCAAATTTGCAAATTGATGGTTTTGATAAAAGTGGAAATTAAACAGCTTTGACAGATATTGATACGCGAAATGTGATCCACAGCCATCTGAGGGAAACCCGCCATTTTCTCCCCAGCAAATATTAGTATCTCTCCTTTCCTATTTTCAGACATGCAAATGCAATGGTTTCTTTCTTCCTTTCTTTTGTTTTTCTTTCAACTGTGAACACGAAAGTTCCTTGAAACAAGAAACAAGAATAACGTGTACAAAATAATATTTTTTGATTTGATGATTTTGGGGTTACGATCTCTCACAAATTTGGTCCTCTGATTCTATCTTCGTAGGGTGTAGGTTTGTGGATGAGTTGTTGATCCAAAGGGCTGTCGGAGCCTGATCTAAGGATGAACAGTTGATGAACGGATGAACACTTTCTTCAAGGGCCGTCGGGGCTTGATCTTGAATAATGGTTGTGTGGATTTCTTCAAGGGCTTTTGGGCTTGATCTTGAAGGTTGATGGATGAGCGGATCTTCAAGGGCTTTTGGGCTTGATCTTGAAGGTTGATGGATGAGCGGATCTTCAAGGGCTTTTGAACTTTAAGGCTTCAAGGTTTTGGTGTGTGGGTTTGTTGAGGTTGTTGATCCAAAGGGCCGTTGGGGCTTGAGCTTAGGATAAACGGATGATGAATGATGAACGCTTTCTTCAAGGACCGTTGGGGCTTGATCTTGAATAATGGTTGTGTGAATTTCTTCAAGGGCTTTTGGGCTTGATCTTAAAGGTTGATGGATGAGCGGATCTTCAAGGGCTTTTGGGCTTGATCTTGAAGGTTGATGGATGAGCGGATCTTCAAGGGCTTTTGGGCTTAATCTCGAAGAACGATTGGATGTGTGGATTTGTTTGTGCTGTTGATCCAAAGGGCCGTTGGGGCTTGATCTTAGGATGAACGTATGATGAACAATGAACACTTTCTTCAAGGGCCGTCGGGGCTTGATCTTGAGTTGGTGGAAGTTCTTCTAGGGCCGTTGGGGCTTGATCTTGAAGGAGGATTTGACGAAGAACGAAGAGTGCTTTCTTGATCCTTCGGGATTTTCTTGAGAGCTTTAGAACTTTAAGGCTTCAAGGTTTTGGTGTCTGTATTTGTTGATGTTGTTGATCCAAAGGGCCGTTGGGGCTTGATCTTAGGATGAACGGATGATGAATGATGAACACTTTCTTCAAGGGCCGTCGGGGCTTGATCTTGAAAGAGGATTTAACGAAGAACGAAGAGAGCTTTCTTGATCCTTCGGAATTCTTGGGAATTTGGATGGTTGGAAGCTTTGGAGTTTCAAAGCTTCAAGGATTTGGGGAATTCCTCTTCTAATTTTGGGAGTAGAGAAATGTATTTGTGAATTCCTTGATGCTTGATACCTTGATAGAGAAGCCTATTTATAGGCTTTGAGAATGAATCACCACCACAAAAATATTTTTTTCCTTTCCAAGCACCATTGCCTAATTTTCTCACTTAATGCAATATTGAAATTGAAGTGGTGTAACTTATGGCCTAATTTCCCACTTAATACCATTTTAAACTTGAAGTGGTGTAACTTATGGCCTAATTTCCCACTTAAAACCATTTTAAACTTGAAGTGGTGTAACTTATGACCTAATTTCCCACTTAACACCATTTTAAACTTGAAATGTGTATGCTTTGTCATTGCCCAAATGAGAAAAACTTGCTTTGATCCGTAATGGATTGAAGTGTGCTTGCCTTGTCATTGCCCAACATGAGAAGAAAAACTTGTTTTGATCCTCAATGGATTGAAATGTACTTGCCTTGTCATTGCCCAAAATGAGAAGAAAAACTTGTTTAATCCTTCAAGGGTATTTCTTCCTATTTTGTTGAGTCACACGCCATGTGTACAATTTGTACAACACGTGGCGTATGCCATGTATGCCTTGACACGTCAAAACTTTAATGCACTGGTGAACATTTGTTTTACTGAAATTTCGATGTCTACAAATGCCCCCACTTCAAGGCACGTCGTAGACATGTGCTTGGCACGTGTAGAAGATGCGTTTTGAAGTCCCTTAATGTAGATGTCAACCCAAGGGCCGTCGAGGCTTGATCTTGAATTGGGCTGGAAATTTCTTCAAGGGCCATTGAGGCTTGATCTTGAGTTCGATTGGAAGATTTTCTGGTTTCCTCCAATCGTTGATTTTCCACAGGCTTAGTCTTGAACTGGGCTGGAGGATTCTTTTGGTCTCCCCCGAAGGCCTGAACTTACTCCTTTTATCTGGAGTTGAATTTGATTCAAGGGTGGTGAACACTTGATTTTGAGTCGGGCTTGTGATTTCTTCAAGGGCCATCGAGGCTTGATCTTGAATTGGGCTGGAGGATTCTTTTGGTCTCCCCCGAATGTCTGAACTTACTCCTTTTATCTGGAGTTGATTTTGATTCAAGGGTGGAGAACGCTTGATTTTGAATCGGACTTGTGATTTCTTCAAGGGCCATCGAGGCTTGATCTTGAGTGAAAATAGGACCATGAGCGGTTTCAGGATTCAGACACATGGCAGGCAAGCACGAGGTGGAGGTGATGACCTGTTTCTTTGTTCAATCTTTCCAATTCGTATTGAAGAGGGTTAGAGGATGACTCAGCATATGCAGTTGTTGCGTTTGCTGACGATCCACAAGATTGATGTTTCATTGTCACTCGTCTTAGCTGTTCTCCAAGCAGATGTGGTCCCTTCTCTGGAAGTGTATCAACCGTTGAAGATGACTACTCGAGAGCAACGCTAGGTAAGCAACCAGGGAATAGATTCCAGGTAGTCGGTTCCAGATCGGAAGACTGACTCTAAGTGCCAGCTGATTGCTTTCTTTCACTTTGCCATGCGAGTAAGAACAAGGACAAAAGAAAGGACATAGATAAAGCATGATATGAGATACTTTTGCTTTTGAAGAAGCAGCGAACGAATCAACACATATATTTGTTGTGCTTGTCTCCACATGCTTCAATGTATCATTTTCACTTGCCTTACTTGCTCTCCTTGCAGAAGTGGTATTTCCTTATGCAGGTTTGGCATCTTCTCTTGTAGTATTTGTCCTCTGATACATGAGTGGAATGCAAACCTTGCATTTGAATGGACCATCACTTCTTGGTGGCAGCGCAAGTTTGAGTGGAGGTTCCGACATATTGCTTTCTCTGTCCTTGTCTTGGCAGGTGAGAACAAGGGCAAAGGAAAAGACAGGGAAAAAGCATGATATGAGATACCTTTGCTTTCGCCCTTGATGATATGAGATACTTTTGCTTTTGAAGAAGCAGCAAATGAATCAGCACATATATTTGTTGTGCTTGTCTCCACATGCTTCGATTTACCGTTTCCTCCTGCCTCATCTGTATTCCAGGCATCTGGTATCTTTTTTGGGGGTACATCAATAGTTGAAGATGAGTACTTGAGAGCAGGGCTGGGAGTGTGCCCTCAGAGGTGAGGAAGAGTTGGGCATTTTTTTTTTTTTTTGCAGGTCTGCCTTGCCATACAAGATGAAGGTTGACATATATAGGGATTTCCCAATAGCAAGTGGTGGTACTGTTCCTTTACCATTGTCGACAACTGTTGGGTAATTGAACAGTAAGATTCACGCGTTCTCAACTTTGTCAGAAATTTTTGACAAAGTTGCTCGTGATTTCTGCAAAGCTGGGGTTGCATATGAAGGGTGATGACAAATCTGGAAGAGCCCAGCTTTTGAAATTCAGAGAGTGATGACTCTTCGATCCTTGAATAAGCGGCCCAGCTTTTGAGGTTCGGAGGGTGTTACCTCTTTGATTTCTGAACAAACGCTTCTTCGATTTTTGAGCAAGCGCCTCTTTGATTTCTGAATGGCAAACAGTAGTGCGGATGCGGCTTTGTCAGAGATCTTTTGACAAAGTTGCACGCGTTTTCTGAAAAGCCGAGAGAGCGTCGCCTTTCCTTTTAATAGAGGTATCGATCACCTCCAACATGCACGCTTTGAAGATTGCCCATTTGTGAAAATCGTCTCCGGTCCTTTGAGATTTAACTCCATCCACCCTTCTCTTTTAACACCTTTGAAAATGGCTAACCCATCGAACATTTGCTTAGATTTGAGTCTGAGCAGTGATCCGGTTACGCCGCGTCAGGCTAAGGTATGGTGCCCGTCTTTCTTATCTTCTAATGGTCCTCTTACAGGTGAAGACTCCATGATGATGGATGCAACAACAGCTACGATAGTAGCTCGGAACCTCCTCACTCCTAAAGATAGTCAGCTGTTTTCAGGACGGTCCGATGAGTTGGCCGTTCAAGAGTCCCTGGCTCTCAGTGTTCAGTGCGCAGGCTCTGTGTCCAACATGGGCCAACGCCTGCTTGCTCGCTCCCGTCAGGTTGAATCATTGATGGCAGAGGTGGAAAATCTCCAGCAGGAGATCAAACAGCTTAAGCACGAGAATAGAAGTTTGCACGTGCTTGCCAATAATTATTCAACAGGTATGAAGAGGAAGCTTGATGAGATGCAAGAATCTCAAGGTCGAATGCAAAGTGACCGTCAAAGGCTTGCGTCTTTCTTCCAGAGGCACCTTTTTCCTGGGTCATCCAGCGTTCCGCCAAGTATTGAGGCCTCGAATACTCTATCTCCGATGCCTCTTGCTCCGATGCCTTCTGCTCCGATGCCTCCTGCTCCGAGAGTGTTGCCACGTAGTGGGGCTTCACGTACACATCCTTTGTGAAAGCTTCATCTTTTTTTTTTTTTTTTTTTTTTTTTGTACGCACTTGTAATTTCTCGGAGATCAATGAACATGCTTTATTTTATTCAGTGTATTGTGCTAAATGCAGATAAAACATATACATCACCAAGATGTGTTATTTCCCTTTTTTTTTTTTTTAATTTTTTATTTTGATGATGTGACTGTACTTGAAGTTTTGAAGTTTCAAGTTGCCTACGTACCCTTGGTTGAGGAGGGATCAAGTCATGACGTAGTTCAAATGAGTGATGGTTTTTTTTTTTTTGATGATTTTGCCGTACACAGTTTATGCTCTTGCGGGCCAGGAGCGTTTGGTGCCGTTTGCAGTTTCAGCTCGTGCAGGCAAGGAGCGTTTGGTTGTCACCTTTTAGGCTCGTGCGAACAAGGAGCTTTGGTTGTCGCCTTTTAGGCTCTTGCGAACGAGGAGCTTTGGTTGTTGTTGTGGGTTTGTCAAGCGATCTGGGAGAGGCGTTCCTCGCAATCTTCATAGGAAGGAGCCTTGACCGAGTAATTGAAGAAGTCTTCTGGGAAGAGGTCGCACATTGTGATGGGGATGGACGATCTTTGTGTCGAAATTTCATTATCTCCAACACTTTCACATTGTTCTGGAGGTTGACAAGAGCTGTTTTGCCCCCTGTTCGACTGATAAACTTGTGGACAAGATGGTTGCTGCTTGTCCAATTTCTTCGAAGCGATCTTCGAAAGGCATTCCTCACAATCTTCATAGCAAGGAGCCTTGATCGAGAAATTTAATAAGTCTTCGAGGAAGAAAAGATCCCGCATGAACGATCTTTGTGTTGAAATTTTCTTATCTTCAACATTTTCACATTGCTTTGGAGGTTGGCGAAAGCTGCTTTCCCCCCTTTCTGATTGGTGCACTTGTGGAGAAGACATATGTTTCTCGTGCAGTTTCTTCGAAGCGACATGAGTCCATCCTTCAATTTCACTTGACTTAGAGCATGCCCCCAACAGTCGAGGTGAAGACTTTGAGTCGAAAGAGCCAGAAGTGACATCTTTCTTAGGGATTTCATCTTCAGTGTCGTCCTCTTGGGTTTGTTGGCATGAAGATTTGCCAGTGTGGACGATGATGCGCCTCCTTACCTTCAGTGGTCCTTTTGTGTCGACCTCTAGGATTGCTTGGCGCTTCATCCTTGAAGGAATCAAGCTTCGAACGTCGCCTTTTTCTGCTAACCCATCGAACTTTTCTTCCTTTGGTGTTGTCTTCCTCTTTCCAAAAGGCTTCTCATTATCTTCAAATCTTTCCGAAGCTGATCGTCGCAGAGGAGAGATAGCTGTGTTGCTTTGTTTCTTAGGCTTTAACAACCTTTCAAAAACAGAGCTTTGGGATGTTGGCGCGCTAAGCCTCTTGAAGATAGAGGTTCGGCCTTGACTACTAATGCGATTAAGCGCTGAAATTCTGGAGCTTGAATGGCTCATCCTATCGAAGATCGACGTCCAAAGGGCGGGTTTAGGCTCTTTTTGGTCTTGTTCAATGCTCACGCTGATGTGTTGAGCGCTAGCTTTCTTCACTTTGCTTGAAATCTTCACGGGTGCATTTGGTGTGAAGCCAAGTCCGGCTTTGTTGTTGTCAACTCCGTAACCATGCCTCTTCAACTTCTTTTGAGTTTTGGTGAGGTTACGTTCTTTGTCATTGACGGTGTTTGAAACCTTCTTTCCAAGATTTGAAGAGGAAGCAAAGTCATGCCTAGCCTTTGACATGAGTTCGTAGGCATTTGGGTTAAAGCCTTCTTCGGTCTTCTTAGTTGGAAGAGAGCTTGGTTTCATTTTGACGCCATGCTGTGCCTCCAGACGGTTGATGAGTCCGGCGGTTTGCAAGTTTTTCTCCTCTGCAGTCCGTGTGAGCTTTGCGATTGCTTCATTCATCTGAGCTAGCTGCTCCTCGATTGAAGTTACTCCAGTGGTCATGACTTGCATGGTTGTACTGCCGCTCGAATCAGCGTCGGAGAGTAGGGACTCTGAGTATTTCCTCAGGCTTTCCCCTCTTGATGCCCTTAGCGAGGCTAGGGTGATCACAAGCTTGTGCCTCAGGTGCTCTTGTTCCTTTGACAGAGTTAATGCAGGGGCGGAAGCCGCGGCAAAAAGAGCTCTTGCCTTACTTCGGGTTATGGTGCCCGAAATATCACCACTTGCAGCGATGATGTTCTTGTTCTTTGCTTTGATTGCAGGAATAGCTTGATCCTTTCTTGATGCCATTTGCGTTTTTCGATGATTTGAGGATAGAGATGAGAGGTAGAGATATCCCACCGGGCGTGCCAAATTTGTGAACACGAAAGTTCCTTGAAACAAGAAACAAGAATAACGTGTACAAAATAATATTTTTTGGTTTGATGATTTTGGGGTTACGATCTCTCTCAAATTTGGTCCTCTGATTCTATCTTCGTAGGGTGTAGGTTTGTGGATGAGTTGTTGATCCAAAGGGCCGTCGGGGCCTGATCTAAGGATGAACAATTGATGAACAGATGAACACTTTCTTCAAGGGCCGTCAGGGCTTGATCTTGAATAATGGTTGTGTGGATTTCTTCAAGGGCTTTTGGGCTTGATCTTGAAGGTTGATGGATGAGCGGATCTTCAAGGGCTTTTGGGCTTGATCTTGAAGGTTGATGGTTGAGCGGATCTTCAAGGGCTTTTGAACTTTAAGGCTTCAAGGTTTTGGTGTGTGGGTTTGTTGAGGTTGTTGATCCAAAGGGCCGTTGGGGCTTAAGCTTAGGATAAACGGATGATGAATGATGAACGCTTTCTTCAAGGGCCGTTGGGGCTTGATCTTGAATAATGGTTGTGTGGATTTCTTCAAGGGCTTTTGGGCTTGATCTTGAAGGTTGATGGATGAGCGGATCTTCAAGGGCTTTTGGGCTTGATCTTGAAGGTTGATGGATGAACGGATCTTCAAGGGCTTTTGGGCTTAATCTTGAAGAACGATTGGATGTGTGGATTTGTTTGTGCTGTTGATCCAAAGGGCCGTTGGGGCTTGATCTTGGGATGAACGTATGATGAACAATGAACACTTTCTTCAAGGGCCGTCGGGGCTTGATCTTGAGTTGGTGGAAGTTCTTCAAGGGCCGTTGGGGCTTGATCTTGAAGGAAGATTTGACGAAGAACGAAGAGTGCTTTCTTGATCCTTCGGGATTTTCTTGAGAGCTTTAGAACTTTAAGGCTTCAAGGTTTTGGTGTCTGTATTTGTTAATGTTGTTGATCCAAAGGGCCATTGGGGCTTGATCTTAGGATGAACGGATGATGAATGATGAACACTTTCTTCAAGGGCCGTCGGGGCTTGATCTTGAAAGAGGATTTAACGAAGAACGAAGAGAGCTTTCTTGATCCTTCGGAATTCTTGGGAATTTGGATGGTTGGAAGCTTTGGAATTTCAAAGCTTCAAGGATTTGGGGAATTCCTCTTCTAATTTTGGGAGTAGAGAAATGTATTTGTGAATTCCTTGATGCTTGATACCTTGATGGAGAAGCCTATTTATAGGCTTTGAGAATGAATCACCACCACAAAAATATTTTTTTCCTTTCCAAGCACCATTGCCTAATTTTCTCACTTAATGCAATATTGAAATTGAAGTGGTGTAACTTATGGCCTAATTTCCCACTTAATACCATTTTAAACTTGAAGTGGTGTAACTTATGGCCTAATTTCCCACTTAACACCATTTTAAACTTGAAATGTGTATGCTTTGTCATTGCCCAAATGAGAAAAACTTGCTTTGATCCGTAATGGATTGAAGTGTGCTTGCCTTGTCATTGCCCAACATGAGAAGAAAAACTTGTTTTGATCCTCAATGGATTGAAATGTACTTGCCTTGTCATTGCCCAAAATGAGAAGAAAAACTTGTTTAATCCTTCAAGGGTATTTCTTCCTATTTTGTTGAGTCACACGCCATGTATGCCTTGACACGTCAAAACTTTAATGCATTGGTGAACATTTGTTTTACTGAAATTTCGATATCTACATCAACTCAATCACTTTAATTTATTCCGTTTTCATAGCAGAAAAAAGGCTGCACCGTTGACACGGACCAATCTCGCCACTCTCAAATTGCCATATTAAGCAGTTTTATTTTATATTTTCTATCAATATACACGATATCTTACATTAACAGCTAAAAATTTCTGGCAGAGGCACATAATTAAGCAACCATAATGTTTTGTATTGATCAACTCGTTATTCTTAAGAGTCGAACACATACAACTCACAGATGTAGAAAAATACTATTAAAATGTAATACTATTAACAATTTTAACTTTTCATTTTTCAAGAAAAGTTTATGTACTTCCTAATTGACTATCCATTGTCACCAGCTAGTACTATGGCTAAAATGCAAGTTCCAACTCCAGAGCAAAAAACGTAGGTTACAACGAATTGAAGATTTGAACTGATATCAGGATTTTTAGTTGTTCGATCTTATTTATACTGGTTCGATAAAAGAACTCTTAAACCATTTTCAAAGGAGATGTCAAAAATGCCATATCAACATAATACAGTAACAAATGGCGTACCATTTACTCCAACTGAGATGTCAAAGCTGACATGAAAAATAAAACTAAGCTGACAAAGACAAAGAAATTTCAAAATTGATGCTGCCTTCAAATGTGGTTTTTGTTATTTCCAAAGGCATTCCACTTGTCTTATCTTAACATGTTAGCATATTTAAGTATTATTTTAGTATTTTTAAACCAAAAACAACCCATGTCACATCCCGGCCCGGGCCCCCACCACATCCCGACCTCCCCACAACATCCGGGGCTCGACTCAACTGTAGCACAATATTGTCCGCTTTGGGCCCCGACCATACCCTCACGATTTTGTTTTTGGGAACTCACACGAGAACTTCCCAGGGGGTCACCCATCCTGGGATTGCTCTCGCACAAACTCGCTTAACTTCCGAGTTTCGATGGAATTCAAAGCTAGTGAGCTCTCAAAAGGTCTCTTGCTAGGTAGAGATGGGAATATACATATAAGGCTTACAGGATCCACTCCCCTGGGCGATGTGGGATTTTACAATCCAACCCCCTTAGGGCATCAACGTCCTCGTCGGCACACTTACACCACACGATAGAGTGGCTCTGATACCAAATTGTCACATCCCGGCCCGGGCCCCCACCACATTTTGGGCTCGACTCCACTGTAGCATAATATTGTCTGATTTGGGCCCCGACCATGCCCTCACGGTTCGGTTTCTGGGAACTCACACGAGAACTTCCCAGTGGGTCACCCATCCTGGGATTGCTCTCACGTGAACTCGCTTAACTTCGGAGTTTTGATGGAATCTGAAGCCAGTGAGCTCCTAATTTGCCTCGTGCTAGGTAGAGATGAGAATATACATATAAGGCTTATAGGATCCACTCCCCTGTGCAATGTGGGATCTTACAACCCAACTTTTATTATTTTGTTAAAAAAAAAACATAAATGAAGCAATAAATTTTTGGCATATCAGGTGGAAGGAAATATTGACAATATGTCAAAATACCAAGTCAGCCATCATATTTCAATTTGATGTTTTGAATTTGACATCTCATTTGGAGATGCTCTTATAGAGTTTTATTGTAAGGTTTAAATTGTCTTTTACAAGAGATTTAATTAAATGCATAAAAAACTATGGTCAATTAAATAGACACAAGGCATAATTCTGGGAGGGTAAGCAACAATGTTTTAAAAACACGCCCGAGGTGTGCCTATGCGACTTTAGAGGTGGGGCAGAAGTGAAAACGCCTCAGCCCAGTGTGCGTAGGCAAAAACTCACCTAGATGTGGTCAAGGCGCACCTTAGGGCCTCCTTTCTCTTCTTCGCACGACACCACCAACCGAGTAGCACCGCCACCACCCAACGAAGAGGGTAAGTGTGAGTCATGGAGATTGTACTGAGAGAAAGAGAGTGGGTGGGGATGTAAGTGGACCATATAAATGTTGTAAAATGAGTGGATATTAATGAGAGAGAGAAAGAGAGAGAGAGAGAGAGAGAGAGAGAGAAAGAGAGAGAGAGAGAAAGAAGAGGGTAAGTGAGAGTGAGGGAGAGTGTACCAAGAGAGAGTGGGTAAAGGATGTATGTGGACCGTATTAATGTTGTAAAATCAGTGAATATTAATAAAAGAAAGAGAGAAGAGGGAAAGTGAGAGTGAGGGAAAGAGTAGGTGGGGGATGTATGTAGACTATATTAATATGTAAAATAAGTGGATATTAACAAAAGGAGAGAGAAAAAGGAAAGTGAGAGTGAGGGAGAGTGTACCGATGGAAAGAAAGTGAGCAGGGATGTATGTGAACCGTATTAATGTTGTAAAATGAGTGGATATTAACGAGAGAGATGAGGGAAAGTGAGAGTGAGGGCAAGTGTACTGAGGGAAAGAGAGTGGATGGAAAATGTTTGTACAACATATTAATGTAATAAAATGAGAAGACATTAACAAGTGAAAGAAACTATTTGTTACTATCTCCTTTTTTTTTTCTTTTTTTTTTTTTTTTTTAATGTATGTGGACCATATTTGGATGAATGATTTATTTATTGTACGGGAATTAAATTTGTTTATCACTTGTGCACTTTTGAATGACAATGGATATTTGTTTACAAATTATTATATTTTTCATGTGGTAGGCCTATTTGACTGAACTGTATTTAGGACTAGAGAGGGAGAGAGGCCGACGGCAAGAGAGAAAAGAGAGATTTAATTGTGAGATGTTGTTATCCCCCTACGCAATGCCTTATTTATAGTAATAAGAGGGAGAATAAATCCTTCTCTTCCAAGGAATACAAGTCCTAATATGGAAGAATAACTAGAATCAAATCTAATCTAGGATTTCCACAATCACACTTAAACAAGAACTTTTTAACACTCCCCCTTGAGTGTGTAAATACTCAAGTAGATTCGGCATCATGTAGAGGTTGAGGAAGTGGACTCGTCGACACTGATTCTGGGAACACGCTAATCTCAATAAGGTAGGAACTTGCATAAGGAAGTGAGTCTCACAAAAAACCATATGGCTATGGTTAAAACCCAAGTAGGGACAAAACCCATAGTCTAAGGAAAAATGCGTGAGTAATGCAAAGTCAAGTGAAATGTCTACGGGACATCATCAGGGATATGATCAACCCAAGGTGGGTGCCTTGTCAAAACCTCGTTAGGTAGCAAAAACCCAGTGGGAAAAATGCTCCTAATCGTAGGAAAAAGAGTGCATTAAGATCAATCATGTATACTTAAGGATACTCCCCATGAGTTTGACACAATTCCAAAGAGAACTAGCAATGTTACAACTTAGAAAGTTTACGCATACCAGCTCCTTGAACAAGCTTCTGAAACGTAATCTTCGGTAGTGATTTGGTGAAAAGGTTGGCCATATTGTCTTGTGAACGGATTTGCGTGACTTCAATGTTCTGATGCTTTTGTTGTTGATGTGAGAAGAAGAACTTCGGCTTAATGTGCCTGGTGTTGTCTCCTTTGATGTAACTCTTCTTAAGCTGTTTGATGCATGTTACGTTGTCTTCATAAATCATCGTCAAGACAACAGTGACGGGGTAATGATCGCATAAGCTTTGAATATGGGAGTTTTGAATATGGCCCACAACTGCTCTCAACCAAAAGTATTCCCGAGTTGCTTGGTGTAAGGGAGAATTTCAGCATGGTTAGATGAAGTGGCAACTAAGGTCTGTTTAGTTGACCTCCAAGAGACTGCAGTGCCTCCAACAGTAAAGACATAACCTATTTGAAAGCGCACCTTGTGCGGGTCAGATAAGTATCCTACATTAGCATAACCAACAAGGCGAGAATTGACATCTGTAGTACCCTTAAGGTAGTAGATTAAACAAGTCCACATCCGTAGTACCCTTAAGGTAGTAAAAGATGTCTTTAACATCAGTCTAGTGTCTGGATATTGGTGCATTACTGTATTATGCTAAAAGATTAACAGCGAAGGAGATGTTGGGTCTAGTGTATTGAGCTAAGTATAATAAAGCACCTATCGTACTTAGATAAGGAACTTCAGGCTCCAAAATCTCTTCATCATCCTTCTTCAGATGGAAATGATCTTATTTTGCATCTAGCGATTGAGCAACCATAGGAGTACTCGAAGGATTCGCTTTATCCTCGTTAAAGTAGCGCAACACCTTCTGGGTGTTGTTCGTTTGATGTACTAAGACTCCATCCGAATGGTGCTTTATCTCGAGACCAAGCCAGTATCGAGTTTTTCATAGATCTTTCATCTCAAATTCTGACTTTAGGTGCGCGGCAGTTCTCGCAAGTTCTTGAGGAGTTCCAATGAGGTTCATGTCATCGACATATACTACAACTATCATATTCCGCATAGTTTGTTGTTCACATATCCCTAACTAGTTAAATACTCACTCAAATGATTATACGACATTCTTTCAAATTGCTTCAAACCGTAGAGCGCACGCTTCAACCAAATTGAGAGCGTGTTCTGGGGTTTGGAAATATTTGATCCAGTTAATGTAAGTTATTGGGGAACTTTCATATAAATTTCTGTATCAAGATCCCCATAGAGATACACAGTTACTATGTCCATCAATTGCATTCTTAGTTTTTCAAAAATTACCAAACTGATAAGGTAGCGAAAAGTAATCACATCTATAACGGGTGAATAAGTTTCGTCATAGTTAATCTTGGGGTATTATGAGAAGCCTTGCGCAACAAGACAAGCTTTGTAATGCATAATTTCGTTCTTCTCATTACGTTTTCGAATGAAAACCCACTTGGCTTACGAGCTTCACATGTGAAGGAGTAGAAGCTACATGTCCAAAAACCTTACATTTCGTAAGCGAATTGAGTTTAACTTAGATTGCTTGTTTCCAGTTTAACCAATTAGTTTTACATCGACATTCATTAACGAAAGGGGGTTCAATGTCATCGCTCAACATTATCTCAGTAGCTACTGCATATGCTAATGCATCATTGACGATCATTTCATTTCTACACCAAACATCAACCAAGCTATCATAATGGATTGAAATCTCACGATTCTCGGGAGGTGGATTCGTCTCTTCAAGGACGTTTCCGTAATCTAGAATTTCCTTATGAGTTGGATAGAATGAGTAGGTGACATTTGGATTCACAGTAGGCTCTTTAGGTGCCTGTTCCGTGGATTTCCTCTTTCGGGGGTATGAATCCTTTAAACCAAGAGGTTTGCCATGCTTTTGTGTAGGGGCAGAAGATTGGCTAGCTGATAATGTATGTGGATCGATCAAAGTGGAATCCCAAACCTCCAGGAGGAAAGTTCAGCGTACCTTTGGTACATCTATCTTTGCAGGCACATTTGCAGCTGGAATATGTGATCTTGTCACTCGCGCTAGATCGGTGAAACATCTAGCATGCTCTAAACTATGATCCGGGGATCTAAATGAGACAAAGTAGGAGTCATCCACGATAATTCGCATTGTTCTTTAGGAACGTTGACGTTCTTATCTCCCCCTAATGACAGGAAGACTGTCTTATAGAAGTGACAATCCGTGAAACAAATGGTAAACATATTGCCTATCAAAGGTTCTAAGTAATGAATGATCAAATGAGATTCGTATTTGACATAAATTCCCATCTTTTGCTAAGGCCCCATTTTTGTACGTAAGGATGGCGAAATCGGCACATAGACAGCACAACCAAAAAACACGCAGATGCGATATGTCGGGTTCGTATCCGTTAACCAACTGAAAGGCGATATATGGTTGGGTTGCAACAGGCCTCAAGCGGACCAACATAGCTGCGTGTAATATTGTATGGCCCCAAGCAGCGATCGGGAAGCTTGGTACGTATGACCAATGATCAAGCAATCATTTGTAAGCGCTTAATAAATGCCTCTGCCAGGCTATTCTGGGTATGAACATGGGGTATTGGATGTTCAAGTTCAACCCCAACTGACATGCAATAGTCATCAAAAGTTTTAGATGTGAATTCTCTAGCATTATCCAATCGAATAGATTTGATAGGATAATTAGGGTAGTGAGTCTTGACCTTAATAACATGAGCCAACAGTTTGGAGAATGCAACATTCCTTGTGGACAACAAGTGCACGTGTGACCAACATGTGAAAGTGTAAACCAAAACCATAAAATATCTAAATGGTTCGCAACGAGGGTGAATTAGTCCACAAATGTCCCCCTGAATCCTTTGTAGAACGAATCTTATCATAAGAAGTCTTAATAATAAGATTTCCCATAAAGCAGGTTTAACATGCGATTCCTTGAATTGAACTTGAGCTTTCGATTAATGGATGCCCGTGTGAAGATTTGGGGATACGACGCATTGCTGTTCGTCCAGAGTATCCCAAATGATCACGCCAAAGTGTAATTTAGTGCACAGTCCTAAATGTAGGGCCGGCCATATAGTGGCTTTCTATAGGGCGTATAGTTGTAGTATACAGACCACTCGGGATACGCTTCATCTTCTCTAGAATACGCTTCTGGCCATATTCGTAGGAAATTATGCATATAAATTCAACTTCATTTTCTACATAGGTTTCAGCGTGGTAATTATTATCTCTAATGTCCTCGAAACTCAGCAATGTTATTTCGAAACGTGGAGAATAAAGTGCCTCATCAATGGTCAAAATTATACCATTGGACAACATTATACGTGCCTTACCGTATCCTTCGATCAAGTTGGATGGGCCTAAGAGGGTTGTCAGAGGTGCATTCTTAGGTATGAAGTTAGTGAAATAGATGTGTTCACGTAAAACGGTGTGTGTGGTTACACTATCTACCAAACAACTAACTTTCCCACTAGTCATACCTAGAATAAAAATTAATTTGAATCTGTCACATGCATAAAAGTTCTAAAAACAAATATCCATTCAAAATAATTTAAGTATTCAAAGATGGTAATTAATAAACTTAATATCCAAAAACAAATCACCAACAAATAATCCAAATATAAAAGAAAATTGTTCAAAAATTAAACCAAAAAACAAGGAGGGTTCGGCCACTAGGTGGAATTCGGCCCCATTGTCTAAATTTCAACTAGAAAAATAGTTTGTGTCTAAGATTCTAACTTCCATAGGGGTAATAGCCTTTTGAAAGTTAGAAACCTCCATCTTGGTACTCTCCGGTTCATCTACTTGCACAAAGTTTGATTTAAACTTTTTACAACGTGAATGATCTTCAGCTACAACCTTCTAGGAAGCAAGACAAACACGGGACCAATAGTCCTTTGAACCACAATGATAGCACATGTCTGCATCCATAGTTTTAGGTGCATTGCCCTTATTCTTGAAGTATGGGGCCTTATGAGCGAGGTTAGGGCACTTCTGGGCTTGGTCTCTTCCCTTAGATGTGCTTTGGCTCTGCTGACCTTGACGGAATGGCTTATGGCCGCCTCTACCATGCCTATTCTGGTGTTTGTTTATGTTATAGTGTGCTTCAGGCACAGCAGTTGCCCTAGTAGGTCGAGCTTGATGATTGTTCATCAACAACTGATTCTACTTTTTAGTGAGAAGTAAAACAATGATCAAATCCGAAAACTTAAAAAACTTCTAAGCCTTATATTGTTGTTGCATGACAATATTAGTAGCAGAAAAAGTCGTCCAGAAGATCCTCTTCGGTCAAGGTCTTACAAGACTTGAGAAGTGATCAGATTCAACAAAGTTTAGAATTATAGTCATTCACATACTTAAAGTCTTGGAAGCGCAAATGATGCTAGTTATGTCTTGTTTCAAGCAAGAAGATGTCATTTTGGTGATCAAAACGATTAGCCAAAGCGACCCAGAGTTCTCGTGGATTTTCCCTAGCAAGGTACTCGGTTTGCAGTGCGTCATGAATATGTCTTCGGATGAAGATCATGGCAGTGGCTTTCTTAGCTTTGTGAACTGGGTTATCCGTCTCATCTTCAATGACGGGATGCAAATTCTTTGCAGTGAGGTGGAGCTTCACATCTTGGACCCACTTGAGGTAATTTCTTTCAGAAACCTCCAAAGCTATAAAGTTGAGTTTGTTCAAATTCGACGTGTTCCTATCACAAAATAATGGACAAGATGTGGTTTGGTAATGGAGAAAAAACAATCCATTCACATAGGAGTAGAACATTCGGGTTCTAATAGACATTTATTGGTTTAAATTCGCATGAAAAAACTTCGGTTTTCATAGGTGTTGTTTTAAGGAAAACTTTAGGTTTTCAAACAAGGCATGTTTCTAGAAACTTCAGGTTTCGAAATAATTATGAACTTTAGGTTCATATGTTCCTACAAACAAACGCAAATATATATACAGAAATATGCAACAAGAAAATATGCAAATAGAACTTCAGGTCTATAATTATAATTGAATTAATTATTTGGACTTCAGGCCAAATTTAAAGTGTGGGTGAAAAATTATAAAACCTAAAGTGTCTAAAAATAATAGACAACTAATACTCAAGGTCCAAAAACATGGACCAAAGTCCACGGGTGGGTTGAGCAAAATTGTACTATGGTCTAAGCCTAAAAACTAGGCTTAGATAGACACGAGCTGATCAAGCCCCAAACACAATTTAGGCTGCAAGCCCATTAGCAACAACCGGGCTGCAAAAACCGGGTCCAAAAAACAATGGCCCAAATGGGCATTGATCAGATGCAGGTACACCAATGTACTAGCTGCAGGCTGGGATCGCGTGTATGCGGAACATGGATACACCAGCACGGGGCTGGGATCCGGTGCATCACGGGCATCTGGAATCAAATCTAATCTACAATCACACTTAAACAAGAAGTTTATAACATTTCGTATAAAATTATATATAATATATATTTTAAAAAGTTAGGTCTCGTGAGGTTTCACCTCAAGGCTTTTTCCTAGGCGGGGCTATCCATGAAACGCCTCGCCTACGCCTTTGCCTTTTAAAACATTGGTCAACGGTTACCTTGTGTTAGGGGGTGAGCAAAAACGTACTCAAAATTCTTAAGCAAGTGCTTAAAAACATTTAACTATGCACTCAAGTTCTTACAATCGATTCTACTCACCCCTAATTTGCATGTAACAGAAAATAATAAAATATCACATCACTCAAAATTTTTACTTAAACATCTTTCAAACAATCCAATGTTTCTTTTTTTTATCAGTGCCTCCAAAAACATTACGTTTTTATAGGGTGAAGTTAATATAATTACCCAGTTTAGGGATAATTTTAAAATGGTGTTAATCTTTTAAAATTTTCCAAATAATAATCTAATATTTTAAAAAAATTGAAGCGTTAAGTGAGGAACTTGACAAGTGTTACAGCGAGATTTTACCTTGACGTCATTTATAAAGCTCTAACTCCCCAAATTGATTCCTTTAAACTAGACAAAGTTAGTGTTTAATTTGGCTGAAAGGGCTCAAATTGAGGATTCACAATTCTAAAATATGAAAATTAGCCTCAACATTTGTCCATATCATTACTTAAATTTGATGACATTGTCAATTAACAGTAGTGATGTTATCACTTTATGTTGGTGACCTAACGAGTGTCTATATTTATAAATGTTTTGTGGTTATTTGAAATATTTTAGTTATTTGTACTTCCTTGTTTTTTTAACCATAAAGGTTGGGACTAATTTGGAATCACACTAGAGATTGGTTAGTTATTCGTACTTCCCTGTTTTTTAACCATAACAAGCAGTTGCTAGCTATAATTGGTGTATTTGTGTTAAGTTACCAAAAACAACAAAAAAAAAAAAAAAAAAAAAAAAAAAAAAAAAAAAAAAAAAAACGAAAAACAAAAAGCAAAAATTGTGTTAATTATGACTAGCCCATCTTTTTGTTTAGAACAAACATAACCCTTAAGAGTAAAATAATGTTGTTAAGAAACAGTAACAATTAAACTCTTATTATTTATTTAAAATATAAATTCATCCGAGTTCATTTTTCATTACGTAATAACAGCCAAACTCAATCAAACCAAAGATAACTGATTAATGGACTATACTAATCATTCCATTTATAGCATCTGTCGTAATTGTTGGTGTCCCAGTTCCACAGGCATGGATGGCCTTCAAACACAGCCCAATTACATGTTCCACAATAGTCACCATCTCTAAAGTTATCATATATATCGAACCATTGAAATGCACCTGGCCATTCAAAACTGCAGTAGAATTTTGTTACTGTGATGAAGCTAGGTTTGAAGTGGAATTGAAAGCTGGCGTTCGGTGGAAGCGTTTGGAGACCAAGATCATCGTCCCCGGATTTGCAGTGAAGGTTGAGGGTCTGGCCTTTCTCCAAAGAGTTTGTGATCTTAACATGTTTTCTCTCGACTGCATCACAAATGGTAACTGTGAACAAAACCAGCGTGACTAGCAGCAGTACTGCACTTCCGTTGAACCAACCCATGCTATACATATAGCTTGTTAATTTGAAGAAAATCAAATTTTATTTTGGTGTGAAAACACTAGGATGAACCATGCTTTAATAGTTGCTAGCTAGAGGTACCATCCACAAGGTCTCACATTTGCTTTAGTGCAATTTTTTGGCCGGGTACATTTGCTAGCTAGTTCTTTATTTATAAAATTATGGTAATAGATCGATTCACGTATAAAATTAATTTTGTTAGAATAATTTACAGTTGTGGAAAGACATTTAATTTTTCATAACAATGAATTTAGTTTAAAATGTTGACGAGCTTAGTAGTTGTCATGTAATTGAAGGTCTGAATTCTACTAACAAAATTATCATGCAGTAATTTTTTTTATACAAGCGATATTATTATACTTTAAGCCTATAAAAATTTGATGAATAGAATTCAAACTTAAGTGCATACGGTCTAACACATAAGCTCTATGTAATGTGGCTATGCTTAAATATACATTTGGTAATTTAGTAATAGAAGGAGTAATAGTGATTTTGAAAATCATGTACAGCTAGCTGAGAATAATTGGTAATTCTAGGAATGAGGAAATATAAAAGGAAAATACTAGGTAGATCATCGGTGAACATGTTTGGCAAGGTCCGCTTATAGGTAAGAGGTCCTTATTGCTGGTAAGGGGATGTCCTATACACCGCTTCATGCCACATCATGTTCTAATTTCTATTCTACTTGGATGTCCCAAGCGTTCGTGGCACAACACGTGTTAAGTGGAGTAAAATTAGTCCAAATGGTACAACTCAACAACAGTGGTAGAGGTACGAATAAGTGCATAACCAATTATTTCTTCCATTAAACAGAAGTAGATTCTACAAGATTGAGGTTCGAGAAAACTATCCCTTATTCTTGTTCCATTAAACAGAAGTAGATTCTACAAGATTGAGGTTCGAGAAAACTATCCCTTATTCTTGTCAACCAAGGAGCTTCAGCCATCAAGGATTTCCTTTTGTACATCACATAGCACCTTTTCACTTCTTGTGTACAAGGTGGGCCGTGAGGATAGCCGAAGTAGGCACCCGCTTAGGGCCTCCACTTCGGAGGCCCTTAATTTATATATAATTTCTTAAAATAGAAACTCAATAAAAATATCAAAAAATAAAATCATAGGGAAATGAAAAAGAATTGGTTGAAAAATTAGATTATGTAAACTTAATTAGCACATTTACTTCCCAATGACCACCCTAATTAAACTACAATTGAAAAAATGGGTAGACAATTAAAATAATTCTACCGTTTGCATCCCCCAAAGGCCCACGTGATGGCAATTAAATTAATATAATTAATTTAACTGCGTCTTGCTCAGTTTTATTCTAAGGATTTCTCTATAAATGAGTTGGAGATACTTAGGATTCAATTTTAAACTTAACATTGTGGATATGCGATTTAGTATTGAGTTTTCCGGTTTAAAAGGGATTGGATATCTTGCAAAAAAATGGTTCAGTGCAAAAAAGATAAGGTGTATCCGCTAGTTTATTTGCTTGTGACATTAATACTAACTCTTTCAGTAGCTACTGCCATCATTGATATAGCATTTTCAGTCAAGAAATTTTTGAAGAATTAATTAAGAAATCAAAAGGGAGATCAATGAATAAATGATAATATAATTATTGTTATAGATAGATATTTGATGGTATTGGTAATAATATTGTTATGTAACGTTTTTAAAACTTGAAAATGCGTAAAGATATTGCAATATATTGTATAAAAAACTGTATAAATTAATATATAATTGTTCAATAAATTCTTAAGTTTTTGAAGTGTAACTTTATTGTTTAATGATACTTTATTCATACAAATCTCTTGACTTCGTCCTTTAACCCTGACAGTGAGAGAAATTCATTATTACTATATGTTTACAAATATCCATTTTGGCATATAGATAACAAAGGAATAGAAATATGTGGAGAATATTCTATCACCAAACCAATGAGTAGGGAAAGGGGCGGATCTATTCGATGGCCAGGGAGGGTGACTGGGGATTGACTAGTTGGGGGAATAAAATGACATACTACCATTGGCTAAATTCCAAATTGTTATGACAACCACAATTTGTATAGACTTGAGTAATATATAAATAGTTTTACAAAGTGCAAGTTGTTGCTTTGCAGTGGACATATTTACTTCCCAGCCATTTTACCGACATCTAAACGTAGATGTTATTTCATTACCAACTTTTCCACTCAAATTGCAAAAATGGGTCTACTATTTCAGTTGCTATACAGTCAGTATATGTGGGTACATACATCAAATATTCGGTGAGTCATTATATTTTCGGGATTCATTCTCTGATCTATTAGAGATTTATTTTGTTCCAATATTTATTTTATACTCGTTTTATATGGTGATCGTCCCTATTTAAGCACTTCACTTTAGATGCTCTCAGAGCTTCACAAGTTCAAACTAAAAAAATGGATTTGCCTCCTTCCAAACACATAAACCAAACAGCCTGCAGCAAAGGATAATATGATAAAAATTATAAAATTTCATCCAACATTCCCTGTGCATTGTTTTGTTATTTTCTACAAACGATTTTATTTAATTTACCCGAATTTCAGCACAAAACAGTCAGATAATGTATATTCTCCCAGAGAAATAAAGACAGGGCCAGGTCAACCAGATCCCATGCCAAATCAGCAGACTATAGCTCAACTGCCAAATCCTAAGTTCTGTTACATTTGAGTTAAAGTTGGTCAATGTATATGAAGTTATAAACTAACGAGTCCCCCCGATCGACCAGCCCATTATTGTAACCAACAAATGTGAAAAAACATTCACATTGACAAGATATGGTGATGATGATTTGTAGTACTAGGGCTCCAAGCATCATAAACCACATAATTAAGCAACATTTTGATGTCCACTAAATTAAAGTTGTTGGGCTGAAATAGCCAACCCAAACCTACAGGCTAGGCAGGGTTTTATGTTGGTCGGGCCGTTCGTTTGACATGTATGCTCTAACTAATACAATGCTGAGTGTAGATCAAACTTTAAATATATTGTTTTAGATAAATCAAAACCTACTGAAAATTGTCTCATGGTCTGATTGGCTGTATAATATGCCATTTCTCATGTGGTGCCTCCAAACTTCAATTTCATGTTCAATTCATGAAAAAAAAAAAAAACAAGTTTTTATCATTAACGTGTGTGACAGTAGGTTTGGGAGCTTGAAGAACAAGATTCTTGGGATGAAGATTAGCTTTTATCTCACATTTTACTTGGAATGCAACTGCAAAATCTTCAAAATCAAATGCGCAAGCAAGACTAGCTCGTTGATACCATCATGATAATAACAGAGAAGAAGAAGAATCACAAAAGAAGAAGAAAGAAATGAAAACTTAGAGTAGAATAAATCATTTATATTTCTTAGTAACTGCTTTGTTTTCAACTTAATCAATGGTACAAGATTAACTTAATTGGAGGATTGAATCAAAGTTGTGGGGGAGTATGAGTGAAAAGCTCCAAATCATGGCCAAAATGCCCCAAATCAAATGTGTAAATTAAACCTTGAACAATGAGCATATTTTACACCATTCGTAAAAGGTGGGTTGCTTCACCGTTCCCTAACATGAATTGGGGCCATTGCAGGTGTGGAGAATATATATTACTATATATTAATAAAACTATAAGATATCTTCAATGTACTAGAAAAGTTATACTCATATATGATTCAAGTGCAAAGTCATATTTGACATTTGATATAGCTCTAAACATGGGATTCTCACCACATAAGATACAAAAATTATATTTGTCTCTAAATTTGACTAGACTCCTAATTTACAAGAGTTAAAGTTAAAAGTCAAATTTGATTTCATATGCATTGCATATAAAATAACTTGCAGCACCACATTTAGAGTCAAATATGACTTCATAACTTTTAACCTTCAAGTTTTAGATTGGAAATACAATCTAGTGGTATTCGTTTTCAATTGACTATTGTGAATGTCAATTTCTGTACTAAATCCTTAACTAATCTTAGTTTAAATAAATCGTTGTTACATAAAAAAAGACAAACTCTACGGGTCAACTTTCAACAAAGAATATATGACATAAGCAAAAATACTGGAATCTCAATTTCTTGGTCACTCTCCTGTGTGATACTAAGAGTAGAGGTTAAAACACTAAAAGCATATCTATTTATTCTTCATTCTTAATATCAAATCTAAAAACAAGTAACCATGCGTTCATTGATCACTGGTTACCGAGATAATATTTTTAAACAAACAGACAAATAGATTGCCAGGAATCCCTAGAATACTAAGGAACAATCGTGAGGGCTCTGGACTCAAGTCACCTCCCTTTTCTTTCTTTCCTGGCTTTCTGAGCGTGGCTATTGCCTCCTTTTTCTTTTTGTTATTTTGTATTGGTTACATTTGATTACTCCTTCGACCTTTAGGTAGGTTTAATTATTGAATCCTCTTCAGTTAATAACAAGGCTTTGCCCAACTTTGCATTTATGTTAGGAATATGACACCAATATTCCAGCGGAAGTTGCGTGTCCAGCTGATCCGTAATATTATTCCAGGAAAAGCAGCCCATGCACCTCTTCATTTCTAAGTAGCTTCCCACTTTCCCCCATTTTCTTCTTATTAGTTTGCCAATGCAATCCTTTGTTTTATTTGCATACTTAATAGAGTTTAATAACTAGCTACCTGCAGTTTGTTGGCTTCCATTCCTTCCAATCCGTAAGTAGTAATTAGACTACATTAATTTCATTGCTAAGTTTTTGTTTGTTTAGATACTACATATGATATGCTGCACCGAATCACAGGTGGAACATGGCACAAGGTCTTTGGGAGACCATGGCACAAGGTGTTTTGGGCGGCCATGTCACGCGTGTTTCATCCATTAGTGCCCAATACAAGCACAGGTGCGTCTGTCCCTCCTTGCCAAAAGAACAGGGAAAAAATGAAAATCCTTTCCTATTTCATTATCTAATTAAATAATCGTCTATGCTTTTTTCTTAAGAAAATACTAAGATACTACGTTTTCATGCCACATTTGTGTGTCATCTAGTATTTAAAATATCGATATAGGTGGAAATATTAAATAAAAATTTATAAAAATATTAATATCGGTTGCCTTTATAGAAAATGTCGAAAATTTGTTAAAAAACGTAAGAATTTAAAATAATACTTTAAGGAATGTCATATCAAACCACAATATATGTATTAATAAAAAAAAATTAATGATTACATAACATGTCCATCTTTTGCGCAGATAAGAGATTCAAGGAGTCCTTATCCCACAAATCTTTTTTCTTACCGAATCTTATCCCACTGATGTACAATTCAAACATAATATATAACTTAATTCAAATGAAAACAATATCAATAGAAAAAATCATTCCAACACATTTAATCTTTTTTGTCAAACAATAGATTTGTTAGATTAGATGTTAGATTATGGAGTCGATGAGGTTCGAACTTACGCCGTAGTGCAAGGGCAACTCTCATCTTCACCTCCGTCCGCAGATGTGCGCAATTTTAGTTCCATGTAGAAATATAAATCCTTGAATTAATTTGATACAATGTACAAATCTAACTCCTTGAATTAATTTGGCGATTTTGGTTCTGATTTTGTCTCATTTAGTCTCAGTTCACTCCCATTGATTTCGATGACATGAGACTAAATGAGACAAAAAATTGCAATTTCAGGGGCAAAGTGAGACAAAACCAGTTTCAAAGAGTAAAGTAAGACTAAATGGTAGTTTCAAAGAGGGGGGGGAATCAATTAATAAGCCAATAATTTATTGTTACATATATGTACTAGCTTTTAGGGATTACGTGACTCTTTTTCCAACGTTACATCTTCAAAATTGGTATGCTCCAATACTAATGTTGTTTTTTGTATCCATATAACTTTCATTAAGGATATCTAAGTCATTTTATTAAGGGTAAATCTCAGTTTACTACCCTCAAGTTTTGTGGTTTTCAACATTTAGTACATGAAGTTTTTTTCGTCTCAGAGTCATACCTAAAGTGTTAATTTTAGGATAGTCTCGTACATCCGTTAGTCTGGTTGTTAAGTCTCCCGTTAACTGATGATGTGGCGCCTATGTGGATAATGACTGGCTGTCACGTGTCATTAATGGGTCCACGTGGAAATTAAAATTTCAAAAAAAAAAAAAAAATTCTCACCCAAATTTAAAATATTAAAATAATTAATTAAATAAAAGTCTTAAAAAAATAATAATAAAAAAAAAAAAAGAAGAAGAAGAAACCCAGAACCCCCTTCGTCTTCCCCACCCCGTCCATCCCCTCCACCCTGTCCACGGCTCCACCCCTCCATCCCATCCACCCCTCACCCACTGACACCCTTCCCCTTCCCTAATACCCACCCTTACCACCAAGCCTTTTCTCCTTCCCCAAAAACCTAAAATTCACATCGCCGATATCTCATATCATATGACCTCTAGCGAATGGTAGCACTTACCATATCCTTACTCTCAATCCCTCTAAACCAATCCCAGCTCTTAGATCAGTGATATTCAACACACCTCTGCGCAGTTTGCCACCGAGTCTTGGATCTAGATCGGACTGATCCAGATCGGCATGGGATAACAGTTGCATCGATGGAAAAGGATGACGAGATCTTGTCACTGGCGTCACAGAGGCAGAACGGTCGGATTACAGTGACAGTGGTGGTGCGGCTGGTGCCGCCGACTCAGAACAAAACCCTAACCCTAGCTTTCCTGTCATCAAGTAAGCAGCAAGGGCGAAGCAGCGATGGAGGAAGGGAAGATTGCTGGAGCAAAGGGCGACAGTGGTGTTGATCAAGGTGTGGGGGGAGAGGTACTTGGAGCTGAGCGATGAAAGAAGGGAGGGAGGTAGGGGGTCAGGGGTTGAGGTAGGGCCCAAAAACTTTTTTTTTAATTTTTTTAATATTTATGTGGGCCCCTATGACACGTGGCACCTAGTCACTGTCCATGTGAGCGCCAAGTCACTAGTTAACGTTTGTTTTAACAGCAAACTTAATGGATGTATGAAAGTGTCCAAAATTATGACTTTATATTCCACTTTGGGATAACAAAAACTTCATGTATTAAATGTTAAAAACAAAAAAAACTCCAAGGTAGTAAACTGAGATTAACCTTTTTTTTTTAAATACACCTTTATTAAGTAATAATCTTCCTATACTTATAAAATTGGTTTTGTCATAACATTATTACTATACAGAGATTTTACTGTAAATGAGTCTCCTGCAATCATATTGGGATCACTTTTCCCTTGCACAATCCCACACACTTAATCAATCTTGAGCATTGTAGTAAAATGTAAATGATCTCAAGGACATATAATGTGTAATTATACCATAAATTTTATAACCATATTCATATTCATGTGCATTTAGCATTATTTTTTATTGTTTGAAGGTTTTTTTAGCCAAAATGGTCCTGGAGATTTGAATGACTCATCATTTTGGTCCCTAAGATTTGAAATCGATAGAATTGGTCCCTGAATTTATCTACAAATAATTATTTTGATCATTCCTTGAAAAATCTCCATAAAATAAGGATAAGATAAAAAAAATATCCTCAAATTTTGTCAAATCATTTTGGCCTATTATTTATTAAATTGAGGGTATTTTTTTTTTTATCATTTTGATTCTTATTTAACATGATTTTTCACCGAATAACCAAAATGATTAATGATGGATAATCTCAGGGACCCACTTCCATTGATTTTAAATCTCAGGGACCAAAGTTTGCAAATCTCAATAACTATTTCGGCTAAAAAGCCTTGTTTGAACATATTTAAACTGTGTATTTAATTAATGGCATGAATGATTTCTTGGTTTTCTTTGTGATTAAATTTCAGTGATCTATTTTCCTAAAACTTTGGAGTGTTAATCACAATGATCCCATATAATTTTTCTAGTTGTCATATAATTCCATATAACTTCATTAAAAAGTTAAATAACAAGGAACCCTTAACATTATCTTCCATCGTTTCTATGATTGAAGTTTAACTACAGAATAGTTCATGCATCAAACTAAACTAGTATGGGGAAATTAACAATAACAAACACGATAAATTTGACAGGATTTGAATGTCTGTGTAAACCTTTCTTTGAGGCTGTGCAAGCTGGCCGTTGGGAAACTGCAAAGGACTTTTACATCCAACATCCTGAGGCAGTAAGAGTAAGACATCCATCTTCGGGGAAGACAGCTCTTCACATTGCAGTTGAAGCTGGGCATGTGGATATTGTGAAAGAATTGGTGTCGTTGATGGAAGAGGGCGACTTGGAAATAAAATCAACACAGGATGGTCGGACAGCTCTTGCTATTGCTGCAATTAAAGGGATTACCGAAATGGCTCAATGCATGGTAACAAAGAACGAAAAATTACTCGGCATTCCCGATTCAAACAACGAACTTCCAATTGTGTTAGCTTATTTGCTTGGGCATTGGCATATGGCTCGATATCTCTACTCCGTCACTCCACTTGAAGATTTAATGCCAGACAAAGGACCTCATGGCGCTACAATAATCTCCAATTGTTTTACATCCAAAGAATTTGGTAAAAGTTTTTAAATATGAGTAATAACATGCTGTTGAGGGTTCGTTTGATAATCATTTTAGTTGTTTGGTAAACTACTTTCAATTTTCTAAAAAAAAAAAAAATGAAAACTGAAATTAAAAGTTTGAAAACTATAAAAAAAATTGCCTTCAATTTTTATTTTTTTGAAACTTGAAAACTAAATGTAGTTATCAAACAAGTTTTTGGTTTTCAAATTAAAAACGTGATTACAAAAACTAAAAAAGAAATGGTTATCAATTCGCAACTTGAAAAATAAATAGCTTATTCTAGCTACAGTTGACTCTTTTTTCCCATAGCTACAAATTACTATAGCAAACTAATTATTTCTGGAAAATTTGTAACGTTAAAAATCAACAGATATCTCATGGGATTTAATTCATCGTTGCCCAAAATTGACTGTTACTCGGGACCGCCTACAGTTGACCCCTTTAGAATATTTAGCTAGGGACGCTTCTTCATTCCCAAGCGGAGCGAAGCTCAGTTTCTGGCAACAATGGGTTTACAACTATTAGTGTACCACAGACTCCCTTCTCTTTCTATTAATTATTTTCTTTCACTTTTATATGACATATTTTCTTGTCTTGATAGGTCTATACATACAACCTCCTCCTCGCATCAATCATATCCGTGTAACTGTTCAAAATGAAGAAAATCCCCAAGCTAATAACGGAAGGAGTTTAATTCGCTCAGGTTTGCTATCCCCTTCCTCTCCCATCATTAACAAGTTAAAAACGTTGTATAAATGATACGATCTCAAGTATAACTCACATAGATGACAAGTTCAATACTTAATTACTATGACTAATCCCTCCCTAACTTGCTAAATTTGTAGAGATTATTAGGAGAGTTTTCTTCATTTGTGGAGATTAGTGGGAGGATAAGTGCATGTTTGGTAATGTTGCAAAATAATTTTTCATTTTACGGATACAAAACGAGAATAAAATGCGTTTGACATGTTTTTATAGACCCATAAAATGAATAGCATAAAATACAATCATGATTACCCTTTTTGACTTTATAGCACTTACTGACAAGAGAAGATGATTGCATGATTTGGATTCCCCACGCCACAATCATCTTTCGAAAATATTGATCGCACCTGTGACTTTACCAGGTTATATCAATACATGAGAAGAGAGGCCGATCATAAGCTTCAGGAACCTGTGAAAAAAGGAAAATAACAATAATGAATTTGAATTTACTACAATTTTCTCTAAGACCCTGCTTCCTATAAATAAGTACTCTATTTAAAAATTCAATTCTCATCGTTAGCTGTTTATCCCATTAAAAAAATAACAACACAACAAAACGTTTTCCCATTAGGTGGGGTCAGCTGTGGGGTGATGCAACACGATGACTTCCCAGGAGGTCATCATCCTAGTACTATTCTCGTCCAGACTCGCTTAACTTCGGAGTTCTTATGAGATCCGATGCATGTGAGTTGGTATGATCGCATCCCAAGGATTCGACATAAGATAGGAGTGTCGGCTGTTAACTACCTGACGTCCTCTTCCTCCTCCTTTATCCGAGCTTGGGACCGGCAAATGTAAGATAAACTTACAGAGGCGGAGTTTAACCCATTGAAAAAATAAAAACTTAAATTAAGAAACAGTTGAAAAGATATGATATCAACACCTTTAGCAAAAGTAAGGCCAAATCCCTTCGAAGAGATATGATATCAACTACCACATATTCCAGTGATGTTCAAGGGCCAAAACAAAAAAAATGCATTACTACCAAAAAAAAATCAATGCATTACTCACAGGCGTTGGACCCCAATTTTTCATGCAATGAAGCTCACTTTACCACATTCCCTTCTTGCCTATAACTTTTAAGAGTCCCGCAACTTTTTATGAATTGAAAAATAAAGCTTTTACAGGACATATTTGAAAGAAAACGTGATAAGCTAAGAACAATATATTGAAAATAGATAAACAACTTACGTCTCTGTGGAACATCTTTGTTTGCTTTCACCTCCGCTCCACCTGCATATAAATATATATATATATATATGTATATATATGTATGTACACACACACACACAAGCATCAAATCAATGTTCACACTCTTAGCATCTAGGTAGAACAATAATTACACCAAGAAAACTTGACTCTTCAACAATCCAATTAATTGATGTTGTATTGCAATCTATACAACCAGTGACAGATTAAAATAACAAAACAGCAACAAAAAATCCTAATTCAAATTGAAGCAGTGTAAAATCGAGATTGAAAATGCAAAAATACACAAAACTCGCGCTATAACCACCGGCTCGACTTCACCGCCAGCTCCGGCCTCATCACACACATCGACGCCACTCCAACTCCGTTCTTCGCCGTCCCGCCTATCCCATACCTACAAAACACACAAAAGCCGATCAAAATCCTTACATTTCTTAGATCTGAAATTGAGGAAATTTGGTTACGAATTTGTAGAGACTAGCCTGGGGTTTGGAAAGTGATATGTGTTGGAACCCCCAGTCCCACATCGGACAGAGGGAGAAGAGAAGAGTGCTTTAAATAGAAATACCCCTCTCTAACTAACATCGAGGCCTTTTGTGATAAAACCCCACACCTGAGGATTGTGCAGGTGGTTAAGTGGGGATAGTATCGGTGTTGTTGGAGTGGGCCCTCGGCCCGTCGACCTGAAAATTTCTACATGGTATCAGAGCCAGGAGGGGGGCCCGTACTGCCACGTGATTGGGTGGGTCCCCGTTGGCCCCGCGTGATTGTCCATGTAGGCCAAAGATGCCACGCGTTTGGGTGGGTCCCCATTGGCCCCACATGATTGGGTGAGTCCCGACATGGCTTCATGTGGTTGCCGATGTGTGGAAATTCACGTGTGACCCATAAGTGGGGAGTGTTGGAACCCCCAGTCCCACATCGGACAGAGGGAGAAGAGAAGAGTGCTTTAAATAGAAATACCCCACACCTGAGGATTGTGCAGGTGGTTAAGTGGGGACATTATCGTTGTTGTTGGAGTGGGCCCTCGACCCGTCGACCTGAAAATTTCTACAATATGATCCAAATCTCTAACCCCTTAATCAACCTGCAAGTCACAGAGGATCGAGAGGGAAGGAAGAGAGAGAGAGAGAGAGAGCAGAGCAGAGCTCTTGAATTGTTTTTTGGTTTTGTATTTCTGTTTGTAAATTTCTACAATATGATCCAAATCTCTAACCCCTTAATCAACCTGCAAGTCACAGAGGATAGAGAGGGATCGAGAGGGAAGGAAGAGAGAGAGAGAGAGAGCAGAGCAGAGCTCTTGAATTGTTTTTTGGTTTTGTATTTCTGTTTGTAAATTCTGATCTCCTTACAAACCAAAGAGCAAGTGCTCTTATACATGAAGTGTGATCGAGAGGGAAGGAAGAGAGAGAGAGAGAGCAGAGCAGAGCTCTTGAATTGTTTTTTGGTTTTGTATTTCTGTTTGTAAATTCTGATCTCCTTACAAACCAAAGAGCAAGTGCTCTTATACATGAAGTGTGATCGAGAGGGAAGGAAGAGAGAGAGAGAGAGCAGAGCAGAGCTCTTGAATTGTTTTTTGGTTTTGTATTTCTGTTTGTAAATTCTGATCTCCTTACAAACCAAATAGCAAGTGCTCTTTTACATGAAGTGTGACTACTGCCAGCTGGCATTTCTAATTAATTTCCCTAATAACAAGAAAGACCCTCAATTACAACTAACTTGACTCTTAATTTGTGATTAAGATAATCACAATCCTCAGTTCATAACAAAGAGAGGGCGGGAAAAGGATCCTGAAGGTATAATTTGACGATCATTTGTAACCGGTGGACGACAGCGTTGTTGCGTGAAAGAGAAGAGGGAGCTAGGATGCAGGAGGGATTTCTTCGAGGGGGAGAGAGGAGAGAGGAGAGAGAAGATTAATAACTTTTTTTCCATAATTTTTTAAAATTTTATTTTACACAATAGGCACACGATATTTTTATACAAAATTTACATAATATTTAAATATACTAAACCAAGGGCCATGTTTGGTAGCTTCTGTAAAGGCACAAAAGCCATGTTCCGTCAAAAAGTAATCAAGCCAAAGTATACATGTCTCACTTCTCAGTTCTCATGGTTCCCGTGGCCGAGACAATGTACTATCAAGAAATGTAGACTTAAATATGTGAGGTCTAACGACTCTCATATTTACAACATGTTTACGTACTCATAATCAGAAATAAAATACGAAATTAATTTCTAATTACGAAACACTTCTTTGTTTTCCAAACATGGAGGAATTAAAATTTATGTGGGTCCCATCTAAATTCTGAAATCCAATTCTTGTTTTTGGAGGATTTGGACTCCCTGTATGAGAGGGAGGGATTTGGATTCCGAAAGAAGTGGGTAATCGGAATGGACTTGTTTTACCAATTGTGTCATCAGTTGGTTTTTAGTATTCCAACATGGCCCTTCATCTCACCAGAGAGACATTGCCCAGCTCTGCAAATTTTTCATCCCTTCACCACCGCACCCTCCTTCGTCCAGGGCCACATCTCATGCCCACTGCAACCATTCCCAACCATCTCTCTCTGTTTGTCTCTAGAGAATTTTGTAATCAGAACACTGGAAGTGAGTGAAAGAGTTATGGTGTGGTGGTGGCTCAGTTCTTTATCAGGAGTTGCCTGAGATGCATTGGAGATAGAGTGTTACGGTGGGAGAATAGAGAGTGTGGCGGTGGGGAATAGAGAGAGATGGAGAGTGCTACGGTGATAGATAAGTTTGACAAGTTTTTTTTTGTTTTTTATTTTTCTCTTAATAAGAAATTAATTAATGTTTTCTATTAATTAGACTATAAAATAACTTATTTACTAATAAAAAAAGAGTAATAATAATTTATTTGAAATGCATAGGAAAAAATGAATAAAACTAATTAAAGTTTAATTATATACGAACAATTTAATTAGTATATAAAATAATGGAAAAAAAATTAGACCATAAAATAATTTATTATGGAAATGGGCGTTTTAGTAATTATATTAATTTCTATTCCGATTGAGGTGAATTAGTAAACAACTTATATGAACTCAGTTTCAACTTTAGTCCGATTCCACCCAATTTAAGTAAATAACCTCAACAGGAATCTGATTCTGACTTTTTCTCATTCCAACTCCTCATCAATTCAGTTTCTTCTCAATTTGATTCCTTTTATTTTGATTACGGTTACGTAAACGAGCCATTAATGGGATCCTAAAATAGGACTTAAGGCATGTTGGTTGAAAAGTCAACTATTGGTCAAAGGGGCACCTCTAGGGTTTGAAACCCTTCTTGGTCTACAAAGTACAAACATTGGATTTCCATTATACAAGTTCCGTTAGGTCGGTCGTACATCTAACAACATGCTCCATAAGTTTCACCAACATTTTTTCCATTGCAGTGGAAGGTTTAGTGGAACAGCTTGTTTCTTATTCAAAAAAACAAGAGGAAGGGCTTGTTTCGAAAATCGTTGAGATACTTGGTATGCTAGTAACAATTTTATTTGTTGTAGATTTGAATTCAAATCAATTATCCAAAACAGTTTATGTCCTCAACATTTGGGTTTTAAATGTCATCTCAGGAATCAAACGTATATATGAAATGAAGATTGTCCATGTCCACTCACTTGCATTTTTAAAGCTCATGTGCGAAGAGATAAATAAAGATTGGGATATGCAACAAATGAGTTCTCCCTATGTGCGTTCGGTAATCTTCCTAGCTGTTAGGAGGGGGAACGTGGAATTTGTTACTCATATGTGTAAAGCAAATCCTGAACTTTTGTGGGCAACAAATGAGAAGGTAAGGTAAGGGGCATATTTCACGTTGCCATCGAATGTCGTCAAGAAAAGATTTATAACCTTATATATGGGATCTCTGCGAAAGACTGGGTGACAAATCTTGCCGATAGAGATTTTAATAACAAGCTACATATGGCTGGGTTGTTGTCCCCATCTGCACAAGCACAACTTAATCGTATTCCAGGTGCAGCATTGCAAATGCAGCGTGAACTACAATGGTACAAGGTTAGGATTTCTCACTCGACATAATTCTTGATTACATTGCCTATATGAAATATAAACTGAAAGAATCAAATTAAGTGTTTGGGAGGTTCTGAATTTGTTTTCCCTTTTTGTAATAATCATCCAAATCCATCATCAACTATTAGGTACTGGGGGAGGGAGGGAAGAATTGGACTCGACACTTCGGGAAAATGCTCTTAACCAACTAAACTATAAGTCCCCTTGTCCACGTACCAGATGTCAATCTTAGTTTGTTTTCCTGAAAAGTTTCTTGCATTCAAGGTGCTAGCTGCATTTTGAAAGAGAGTTATTTGCTTTTTCGATTTATTGTAAGCAGATGTTCAACCTAACACAAGTTGTAAAATTAACACAATCTTAAAGCCTTAATGCGTAGAATGTTAAAATTGAACAACATGATTCGTGGCCAATTGTAGGTCCTCTCATATGTCAGTACAAATGTTTAAATTAACACAACCTAACACAAGTTACAAATCTTGGTATGTAAAATGTAGGTAGTTAATCCTAATATAATAAAGATTATAGAAAATTATATATTATGCTCTCATATGTCAGTACTTGTTCAATGCAATGCAGGAAGTAGCGACTATTTTACCTCCTAAGTGTCGTGAGTATAGGAACAAAGATAAACTTTTGACACCAAGGGAACTATTTACAAAGAATCACAGTGAATTGCTAAAGGAAGGAGAAAAATGGATGAAAGAGACTGCAACTTCTTACACTGTTGTAGGTGCTCTTATTATTACCATCATGTTTGCTGCAGTAATCACAATTCCTGGAGGAAATGGAGATACTGGCTTTCCCACATTCATCGATGAAAAATTGTTAATGTTATTTATGATTTCACATGCTATATCACTATTTTCTTCCACGACTGCAACGTTGACGTTTCTCGGAATTCTCACGTCACGTTACGCAGAAGATGATTTCCTGAAGTCCTTGCCCACAACGATGATAATTGGTCTTGCCACTCTTTTTTTTGCTATCGCAACCATGATGATTGCATTTTCTGCTGGCCTTCTAATTATAGTTCGTCGAGAGTCCTAGATTGTGATTCCGACCATACTTCTTTCAAGTGTTCCAGTCACTTTATTTGCTTGGATGCAATTCCCCCTCCTAGTTAAAATTACCGTTTCTACCTACGAAAAAGGAATATTTAATAGGAATGTGGAACGTTGGTTGTAAAGTTCTTATTGTATCTGTTTATGTGAGATCCTAAAATTAGGGGTGTAACTGATTCGATGAATTATATATTAAGGAATAAATTGGTGGTTTATGTGGGACCTCTCACTTATAAGTAAAGAGGAACACCACTAGACTGTATTACTAAATGATGTCTTGTTTTAGTGTATTGCCTGATTCGTTTTTATTGTATGATGAATGATTTGATTGTAGTCATTACATTACAGTGTTGGGGTAAAAAAAAAATGGTTCCTCAATTCAAGGAAAGTGGAGATGATGTTGGCAATAAAAATCCACGGTGAAGATTAACCAAGAAAATCTGCACCACTTATTTTTTTTCAAACAAATAAAAAATGAATTAAATCAGAAAAATTAAAGAACCATGTTGCTGGAACGTGTGAGGAGTTGCCCATTTCCTCCAACGTGCAAAAGGGAGTTGGTGAAAAACAACCCACTTTCTCACCCCACTCTTCCTGTCACCCTGTCTGTAAAAGGGGAGATTGACTGCAAAAGCAGGGGGGAGGAATCGACAAAAAAAGACAATAGAGAAGGGCACAGTAGGAGAGGCAAAGCAAGAGAACAAAAGCAAAAGAGAAACAGAGAAAAAAAAGGGAGAGCATATCATGTGCTACACGCAAGAACAAAGAGCAGGAGAAGCTACAGAGCATTTAAAGGTATAAAATCTATCCTTCTAAATCTTTCCTTCTTTGGTTTCTCTCGGCTTTGCAGGAAAACAAAAAACACAATTTGTTTCTTCAACCTCTCCCATCCCCGCCGCTGCCGTTAGTCCCATGAATTTCTTCAGGGTGGTCTAAACCACCCCGTGAAGTTCCAATCAATCTAAGTGATCGGCTCCCCGCCACTACCGTCAACTCCATGAATTTCTTGTGGGTGGTCTAAACCACCCCGTAAAGTTCCAACCAAGTCTAAGTGATCACTGCACTGCAGCAACCAAACTGCAACACCGCCGCTCTTCAACCGTTGTCTCCGGCAGTCCTCCGGAAGAAGCCCAAGGGCAGTGCAATCCGCAATTCTCAATCCGAGGACGGTGAACCAAGCGATGTAGTTGGGCGCGCGGGTCCAGACCATCAACAAATACGACGTAAGAAGATGGCAGCGGTGGTCAATGTGAAGAAGTTAAAGAAGGCAAAAAAATGCAACACCAATCATTGCGAGCCATTCCCATCCCATCTACAGTGGCGAGAATAACCCAAAGCCTTCAGAAAATGCGAAAGACATCCGAAGGCAAGAAAGCCGAGAATTTGAGGAAAGAAAAAGTCCCCAGGTCCAAGGATGTTGCGGAAGTGGCTCTAAAGTTGCACTGTAAAACAGATTGCAGAAGCTCAAAAGCTCTCTGTGAAGTTCCTGCAGCCATACCCGACAGCCATGCAGTACTATTCGAGACTTGGAAAATTCAAGTCTTCAAAGAGGGGAAAGAAACCACCGACTCTGATGGCTGCAGCAAATGAGAGGAGGGCGACCCCTTACCCACCCTCATTCATTTATTTTCTTCTCGTGCAAATATGGGAAGTGAAAAGTAATGAAGATGAACAAAGCAATCTCCACTATGATTTCAAGGACCATATCTGCTGGGTTGTTGTATGTCTTTTGTAAAGATCCCATTAAAATTGGGACAACAAAAGAACAAAGAAAGCTACAGTAGAAAATGGAAAATAGAGAGGGAAAAGAAGAAAACGTATTGTTCATCACGTGGGTGTTGCAGCAAGCTTCGGTGGTGAAACCAAAAAAGAAAATGATGTCTTCCTACAATTAGGAAAGTCCCAGCAAAAGCATACTTAAAATAATGAGGCCATTGGCCTACGAAGAAACAAGACAAAAACCTCTGAATTACTACCCCTACGTCTTTTGTCCAAGAAATAAAAAGGATGGAAGGAAGCATCACATGGATAAAAGCAACGGCGAAAAGAGAAAGGGAACAGATGCCAACGTTTTCTTTTCCCTCAAGTACTACTCCAATTTTGACTCTTTGAGTGCATTGTGCAAAGAAAGAAGCTACAGTGGAAAAATAAAAGCACACCTCCATGCCAGTCATGTGGCCTTCATGAATATGGCCTCCATCAAAATTAAAATTATTCATGAAGTCTGAGATGCACGGCACCAAGACAAAGTCAAATACCAAATTATTAGTGGGTTGATCACAAATATACCCATTAATTTTACTTGATGCTTCAATGGCTTAAAGTTCTCGCCCTCACGAGCTAAAATTGCACAAGGCATCAAACGCTCGAATGACTCAAAGTCCTCGCCCGCACGAGCTAAAACTACACAAGGCATCAAATGCTCCTTGCTTGCATGAGCTGAAACTGTATAAGGCATCAAACCGAACAAATACATAAGGAACTACAAGTGACTTGATCCCTCAATGAGGGTACGTAGGCAACCTAGGGCTCTATCTAGGTGCAGTCACAAAATCAAATAAACACCCAAATCCCCAAGTTACGATTTATTCATATTGGAATCAAAGGGTATTCCTTTCCCAAAAGAAGGGTTGTAATTAATAGGCGCGTAGCCTAGAATGGGTCGAACTCAAATTAATAAAACCCTCTTCAAAAAAATGGACAAGAGTGAAATTGTGTCGAGTGAATTATTTGTTTACATATTGTGTACGATTTTTGCTCAACATATAGGTTCGAATAGGCACCCAACAGGATAAGCACATGAACTAATCATTCAGATTATCCCATCATCCTTAATATATAATCCATAAATGAAAGTTTAAGCACTATGATGTTGAACATAGATCTACCAATCACAGTATGAACTGAAACTTTTTTCAACCTGATGCACCCGATGATAGATCTTGTCTCAACCTCTAATGTCACAGACAGTAGAGGTCTAACCATATAATGCACGCCATGGCTCCCCATCGTCTTTTGATTTTCTTGTTGGATTCCATGTGATCTTGTCTCTTGAAAAGGAAAGGTTCAAAGTGCTTGCTAAAAGTTCTCCAATCTCATAAAGTATCTGAAAAAGAAACCATCTATAGTTAGACGATATACATACACTCGGGAAACAGAAAGATTCATAGAGAACTAAAAGGAAGAGAAAGAAACTGAGCAAACACTAATTTTTTTCCCATTCATTTCTCAAGCAAATCATAGAAATAAAAATTACTATCATATCATGGCCTCCAAACCCAACTTGAATTCAGTCATATGTCACGACAATTCTAGGTAAACTGAATGTTGACAGTTACATTAGATAAAGTAATTAAAAAAAAGAAAAAAACCTGTATACCTGAATCTCTTCTTTATCAGAAATGCGTTGACCTCTTTGCCCGATAAGAACATATGTTGGCAACTTCAAAACACGGACCAACTGAAGAAAGCAAGCCAAAGGTTCATGATGAATCTGCAAGGATGGCGGTGGCTTCTGGGTTTTGGTTGCCATAGCCTTGCTTATGGCTGTTTCTGAACCAATCCCTATACCATAAAGTGAACATTTGCTTTCAAATTTTGTTGCAGATTTACTTTCCCCCTTTAGCTTGGATGACTCTAGGAAAAATGGGGCAACGACTGTAGGAACTGAGGATGAACTCCGCCCTGCTAATTGCGCTAGAACTTCATTAATAGCGCAGGCTAGTATTGGCGGTTCATAGTATTCCATAAGCAGCACAGACACCTGAAAAATACAAAATTGAAGAGAAATTTTTTATAAGGTTCCTCTAATTTGTTATCTTCAAGATATGTTAGAAGATGAATACAATAGTTATTCACTCTGTCCTAGTAACTCAAGCTGTTGGAAATAGTAATACAATATCAGAGCTGTTGGCTCACATCCTAACAACTAAAGCATTTCAGGGCAGTGGTAGATCGACAAACTTTATGAAAAACAGAAAACTGCATAAAAAAATAATGTGGAACCTTCCACTGTTATCGTCACAGCATGAGTTCTGAACCACAAAGGAACAAAACTATTGCAAAGTAATTTAATGGGTTTCAACCACTATGGGCATAGAAACCAAACCTACAAGCATTCTTTGAAAAACGCCTGCAATCAAGTCCCTTAAGACCTCACAGATCACTCACAATTCCATAACACCGAGTCGATTTTATACCCCACATGGTTTTGAAAAACCAGCATCATTTTCAATTTCAATCACACACAATCTAAACTCCAAATTGTCACAAATTTCACTTTCACCATAAAAACTAGAACACATTCCATTAGAAAATACACGAACCATTTCTCAACACCCAAATCCCACATAGAATCTAATCTATACGAGACAGAATCTATACGAATACAAACCCGTTTCTGGGTCCTAAACAATTCCATGAGAGAGAGAGGAAGAGAGAGAAGGGGAACCTCATATTGGCCCTGGGGATCGAGGAAGTGGTGAAGGATTCCAGAAGCTTTGCAATTTTGGATTCCATAGCGCTCCAATGAAAGCTCGAAACTTTCTTCTCTGCAACAAATTGGCGCATCGACATCAATCGATATAATATGAATTTGATCTCAAACTTAAAAGGGTTCATAGGAAGAGATCTTACACAGTAGAATTGCTTGGATTTCGGCGGAAAGCAGCTGAGATGGCTTCGCCGAAGCCCTCTGAGTCTCTCAGCAGAAACACTACCTTCGAACCTGTTAGAAGTATAAGAATGTAAGGCTGAGATGATGCCACATGTAAACAGATTAGCTTGTCTGTTATAGTTGTTATAAGAGTCGGTTTACTAAGGATATAAAAACTCCATCTTGTAATAGCTTGAATAGTAAGATACAGATATTAATTCAATCAGATATTTTTCTCTCTGATCTCTCTCTCTATAATCTTTGTTCTCTGTCTCTATTTCTTTCTATCTTCATAAGAATCTAAGATACTGGGTTAACATGGTATCAATCGCCATTGTTGCTCACGCATAAAGATCCGATCCTTTGTTGCTTCCGCATTCTACAAATCTTCGTCTGCTACTCTGGAGCTGAATCGTCTCTTCTCTTGGTGATTTTGCTTGGTGATTTCTCTTGGTGTTCAAGATTCTAGGGTTTCTAGATCACGTCACGATTCTTGTTTTTCTGGGTGTTTTTTGACTGCACACCAGGTGTTTGCTTTCTTGTCTGAGCCATAGAAAGGTAATTTTCAGTTTCTCTGTATACAATCATGGTGACTGCTTCGCAACTTCAGATTTTGCAATCTCCGATTACTGGGTTGATTTCTTCTGTGTCCACTTCTGTGAATGTCAAATTGGATGACTCTAATTACCTTAATTGGCATTTTCAAATGGAATTAATGCTGGAAGGATATGGAATTATGGGGTTTGTTGATGGTTCGTCCCCATGTCCTCCTCGTTTTGTATCTTCTTCTTCTGTTGCATCTGAAGTCAGTTCTGGTGATTCATCTGCTCATGTTGAATCTGATGAATATAAAGTGTGGAAACTGCATGATCGTGCCCTTATGCAGTTGATCACGGCTACCCTATCCCCTGTAGCTGTTTCTTGCGCTATAGGGAGTACTAGTTCTCAGGACATTTGGACTCGTCTCAAAGATAATTTCTCGACAGTTTCAAGAACTAGTATCTTTCAGATGAAGTCTGACTTACAAAATATTAAAAAAGGCTCCAATACAATTTCTCAGTATCTGCAGAGAATCAAAGAGGCTCGAGATTATCTCTCTGCTGCTGGAGTGTTCTTTGAAGATGAAGATATTGTGATTTTGGCTCTAAATGGTTTACCTTCTGAATATAACACATTTCGGTGTGTCATTCGTGGAAGAGAAAAGGTTATCTCGTTGAAAGAATTTCGATCTCAATTGCTTGCTGAGGAAGGAATTGTTGATGCCAGTACTAATGCTCATATGTTGTCTGCAATGTTGGTTACCAATTCTTCTTCTACTGACAGGGGTTCTAGTGATCATTCCTCTGGTCATTCTTCTAATTCTGGGCAATCAAACTATGGTTTTCGGCAATACACCAATAAATACAAAGGGAAGGGCAAGGTTCCTCAAGGCAACAGATTCAACATGCCAAGACAGTCATATAATACTCAAACTCGAGTGCTTCCAACTCCAAGTCCAGGTCTTCTTGGTCATGCCCCTCCGCAAGCTTATGGGAGTTGTTCAGATCCTTATAATACTTGTCAATTGTGCTATCAAGAAGGTCACACTGCACCTTTCTGTCCTAATCAGTTCCGGTCCAAGCCTAAGTGTTACATTTGTGGGCGACAGAATCACACGGCACAGTTTTGTTTTCACAAGGATAAAGATCCTCGTTTCTCACAACCACAGTTTGGCATGTTCCCTAATTCTTCCTCTTCTCCACAATATTCTATGCAAGCAATGAACACTGTGTTTCCTAATTCCTCACAGTCATCACCTGGACTGTCCTCCAATTCAGCTGCTTCACCTCCAGTTTGGATTGCGGATTCTGGTGCCACCAACCATATGACTGCTGACTTCAACAATTTGACCTTGGCTACTCCTTATCCTACTTCTGAAACAGTGCACACTGCTAATGGTGAAGGTCTGAAAGTATCTCATATTGGGAGTACAATTCTCAAACCTCATCTTCATCCCATTAAGCTGAATTCTATACTATATGTGCCTAAATTGTCTCAAAACTTGTTATTTGTGCATAGACTCTGCCTTGACAACAACTGTTGGGTCATATTTGATGCCTATAATTTTTGGATACAGGACAAAGCTACAGGGAGGATACTATTCAAAGGAATTTGCAGTAATGGGCTATATCCATTCCCTTCACCTGTCAATCATCATCCTGCATCTTAGAAATCGGTTTTACAACCCACAGCCTTCCTTGGTCAACTTGTCTCATCTACTCTTTGGCATAGTAGACTAGGTCATCCCTCAAACCCTGTTGTGTCTTTAATGCTCAGTAAAGCTAAAATACCTTGTACAAAATCTTCATTACCTGTGTTGTGTCCAAGTTGTTTACAAGGCAAGTTTAGCAAACTGCCATTTCATTGTAGTGTCAATAAGGCTGTTAAACCTTTTGAAGTTGTTCATAGTGACATTTGGGGGCCAGCACCATGTATTTCTGCTGATGGTTTTAGATATTATGTAACATTCATTGATGAATGTACTAGGTTTTGTTGGCTGTTTCCTCTCATCAATAAATCAGATTTGTTTGCCACATTTGTTGGTTTTTATTCATTTGTTTTGAATCACTTCTCAGTTTCCCTTCAAGTGTTACAAAGTGATGGGGGTGGGTGTTGGAAATGTGCCCTAAAACCAATCATATGATGATACTTTACGGACATTTCAAACTAATGTAGTTTAAAGGGCAAACATTATTGTTTGAGCCGTCTCATATAAATGTTATATGCTTAAACGATAAGTCCAAGGAATATGTGATTGGAAGAATGCGATCTAAAGAAGTTAGATTCATGAGACCATTCTTTCGTTGACACATCCTAAACGTTCCTGATCATAGGATTGTCAATTGGGCATTGACAGTCCGTTAAGATCAGTACGTGCTATGTCTTCTCTCAGGGAGAGTGACTAGTCTCGAGTCATTGGTGTGTGTGACATCAAGACAAGTACGTAGGTGCTCAATAGAGAATGAGTTCACTGAACACGATCAACGAAGAGTTCTCATATTCATGTCACATGAGAACTCATGGTTGGGATAATGCAAATTAGTCTTTTGACATGAGGCATCACAGTTGTCTTGTGGTTAGGTCCTTAATCTTTGATTATGTCAAAGTCACTCTATCAGGGTGTCCACGGCATCGTCGGCGTTAAGCCACTTAGCCATGGAGGCAAGTGAATGCGCAACAAGGGATCTCTAACCTTCAAACTGTTTGAGGGTGAATACTCTATGATATGATTTGGAATCTCTGGCCAGAGTATGAATGAAATGTTGGAATGCGTTCCAGATCACATTCAAGGTAATCATATAAGCACAAGATTCACATTGGATAGTAGACATGAATAAACTATCAAACCAAACAATGTGGTCAAGAGTATTGTATTAGAGAAAGACCGTATTGCATTTGTAATCCTAAACTGAATAGGTTCTCCACCTCTTCTGATTAGCTTGGGTAACCATGATATGCTGCTAGGTGTCACTCATGGTTTGTGGAAGCCCTAAAAGTGTATTATCACTAACGGGAGAATTGAAAGTAAGTTTCAATTCACAATCGATTTGAAAGAGTTTGAATCGCCCACTGCCTCGCTAAAAGGAACCTAATGGATCGTACACCGTGTAAGGTAGAGTTTGAAGATTCAACGGAGATGAGTAAGAATAATGAAATGGTTTAATTATTTATGGCAAGGATTAATTAATATGATTATTAATCAAACGAATAAGTTCGTTGAAGACCTCGGGATAGTTTTGGACCTTAAGGCCCAATGGGCTTCGAACGTCAAGCCCATTGACTTAAGTTGTATGACAACTTAATGAATAATGATTCACCAAGGCCCAAATAGCCCAATTAATCCCCATAGGCCGGCCATTTAGAGGAGGGTAGTGAACTTGGCTTAATTGCAAGTTTGCCACTCCATTGTGAGGTGGTATAAAGACATCTTTATAGCCATTTCATCCTTAGGGTTTTCTAGGGAGTAATGATGAGAACATAAACCTCCCTTTGCTCTCAAAGAATTCGGCCAATCTAGAGGGGAAAATCTAGCAATCTTACTTCCTCTAGGTCACTCATTTCTTCTTTCAATATACCTTGGTGTGGAGACTTAGAGGTTCTCAATTTTGGGAACTTGGAGAAACCTTTTCATCCATCCAAATCCATGGATCCAAGATGCAAGGAATGAAGACCCTCTCTTTGGGTGATTAGCCTTTGCTTATGCAAAGAGGAATCTACAAAGGTATTGATTTCTCAACTCACTTTATTTTTGAGTTGAGTCTTGATTCACCTATCTACTAGGCTTTGAATTTCATGGGTAAATGTTTTGTTTTAAGTGCATACAAGCATGATTCCGCCTTTAATATGTTAATTGCATGCTATTGATGTTGCTTAAATGAACATGTTTTTCACAAATTTTCCTTCAAGTGGTATCAAGAGCCTAAGCCTAGTAGTTGGTGAATCCTTTTGGGTTTTGTAGTTCATAGTTTATGATTTGAATGTTGTAATTGTTACAAGCTTTATTCTTGCTTCTTTGAATGTAAATTTTGTTAGAAAATTTGCCATCTCAAATGTTGTAGATGTAGTTCATATGAGCATGAATAATGGAACTAAAAGTTGGTGCCAAGTGTTTTGGGAAATTCGGCCAAATCCAAAGGGTGATTTTTTGGGTTCATGTTAGGCTTGTTAAAATGGTTTTAAAGTGCTTTTTGGAACCCCTAAGTACCCTAGGATATTAACCCTCTTTTGAGTTGTGAAAATTTGAGTTTTTGATGAAAGAAAACATCCATGGAGCTATTATGAGTTTTCATGTATGTTCTTCATATTTCTTGAAGTTCTTATCAAGAACAAAAAGTTTTGAAGTTTTGATTCAAAAGTTTTATGTTTTACATAAAGTTTTGATTATTAGTTGATGGGTGATGATTATGTCAAAGATATAATTTTGATTATTAGTTAATGGGTGATGATTATGTCAAAGATATAATTTTGAATATTAGTTGATGGATGATGTTTGTTGGTAAGAAATAATTAAATGTTTTTAATTATATCAAAGGTATATTTTCTTTTCAAACCATCCCCACCATCTTTAATCTCACCCACCAAAATCCACTTACAAAATTCTTTTTATCAAAAATCTCTATGTTACTATCCTATGGCCGGCCACCCCTATAGTGGGGTGCTTTTGTGCAATTAAATAAAGTTTTGATACTTTTGTGTATTTGTATTTTGACCCAAAAGTTTGTGTTTTTGCAAAATGGCCCAAATAGAATGAGAACAAAAATTGTTTTGTCTCTTTAATGAGAATTGGATTTTCATTATATTTAGTTCCATTTAAATCAATTCTATGGATACAAAAACCAAATGAAAATGTTGCATTCAAGTTTAATTAGTTAAAAGCGTTAATTAATTAAAGAAATGGTGATTATGAACCTTAGCCTACGATAATTGAGCTATGTGAAAGGCCGTTTCAAATTTGTTTGAACCATGGGAATGTGTAGATTAAATTTTGGTTGTAATTTGATATGATCAATTGTTGTAAAAGGGCATAAGCTCTTCTTTACTTTAAAGTAATTTGATTTGATCAATTGTTGTAAAAGAGCATAAGCTCTTATTTACTTTGAAGTACTCCTTTCTTGTTTTATTCGATATGCATGAAATTGGAGTAGTTGGGTCCAACGCCCAATAAGACAACACGCCTTAATGTGATTAAACGCGTAACTAAAATCAATCACCATCCCTAGACCGAGATTCAACACTAGGCTCGTGTTTGAATCGAATCAAAGGTTCATAGTCATCCTAAGGCCCTAAGGCAACTATATAGTCCATCAATGAATGCAAACCTTATGTTAGTAGTATCATATACTTTTGCTTTAAAAACCGTTTTAAAAGCTTAGTGGGAGTATTATATACAACTAAATCAATCAAATGGACCAATAGTTGTAATAGGATCAAAATGTTTTAATTGGATTAAAATGTATGTTTATATGTGATGAGACCTAAAACCCTCAACAAATCAATATTAAGTTGATAAGCGAGAGATGCTTTGAATATCTCTTCGTGGCCTTCCACCGTGGTAGGCTCCAATCGTTTGTGACTTGTACACCGGCTTCACCCTATCATGGGGGAGTACAAAGTGCATGCTTACACTCAGGAGGAGTCTATACGCATATGATGAGGTGAGTGTAGGCAACGAGGATGGCCAATATCATATCATTGTGAGGTTATTCTTGAACCCCTTCATGAACTAAGCATGGTGGGAATAACTTAACTAAGTGCAATGGCGCCGATATCATATCATTGTGAGGCAACATTCTCTAGAGGCCAAATAAGATGGGTACTTGCATAAGATGCAAATGAGTAAGCGTACTCTCTCATTATTATTAATGCTAGCCAATATCGTATCATCGTGAGGTGGGCTTGGTAATAGTGAGCCTCCCATACCCTACTAAGAGTTTCCTCCAAAACTCTCGAATTCCGATGAGGGATATGGAATTTGCCAAAAATAGTGGGTGGTGCTATTTGATTTAAAGACCCGAATCAAATGGCTTAAAATCAATCAATTTATATTTGTTATGTATTTGTTTACCAATATATTTGCAAACACTATCCAAAACTTGACAAAGAAAAAACCGAACGCTTTAATTTCCGGACTTAGTTCTACAATCCCATAGATTGTCTTTAATGGCTTGTAGATGTAACTAAGTAGTCTCATCCTCACAATCTTCCTATTGATAATGTATCATTGGAAGAATATGTTAGATAAGTCTAACATGAGAAGGACAACACTTTTAATGTCATAATTCTTCAAATACAAATTGTTGTATGAAGAAATAAGAGTTGCTTTGAACAACCCTTAATCAACACAAACTTTAGTGCTTGTCTCTTTGTTACACGAACAAGGAACTTGAGAAGTAAGCACAAGGGCATGGACACTTTATGTGCCATGATTCTTCACTTACAAATTGTTGTATGAAGAAATGAGAGTTGCCTTGAACAACTCTTCAGAGTTTGTTGTTATGTTTAGAACATAATGGTTGGTTGACAAAAATAGTCCATTTATATGGACTTATGATGATTTTGAATCATTGAGTGATTGAAGTGTTAAACCACTTAATGAGACGGAAACTAGGCAAGGACTTCACCTTTGTGTCCCTATCCTAATGGTTCACTAAGTTTATTGTAAACTATATAGTGAACAATAACCGCACGCTCTCCAAATCGTTTGATGTGTATAACACATTTGAAATGAGTTTCAAGAGAGATAGTGGGAGTTTAGGGACCATGACTATTGTAATCAAAAGGGAAGTCAAATGAAGAAGGCAAAATAACTCCAAGGGAACAAACTTTCTTTATGAAAGGATGGACATTGGAAGGGGTATTTGCAAGAAATGTCTTGCAAGTGTCAAGAACACACCTTTCGAAGGTGTTGTAAAATGTTCTTGAAAAGTTCACAACAGTTGGTTCTTCTACTTGAATACATGATTCTATATTAGTAACTATGTTTTACAATGATGTAAAAGTGTGCTAATAAGAAGTAGAAGATTAAATGAGAGAAGAGAAAGTACTTCACATTCCAAACGTGAATCGAATATAGATCTCTGCGAAAGCGGATTGTACTTACTTCCTCATATGAACTACCAAAGAAATTGGAAAATACTAAAGATTGTCTTTACATTCCAATTTTAAGGAACTTAAATCCATCACTATAGTAGAGATGGATAAATGTTTTGTTTGACAAAACATTGTTCTTTATTAATCAAAAATTAGATTATTGTAATTTAATTGGTTATCTCTATAGTAGAGATGATGTGGTAGTTTAAACTGTTTAGAATACGATGATGCTTAAAACCCAAAAGGTTGCAAGGTAGTGACTAATCCCAACTGAGTTGTGATACCTCTAAAACATAAGTTATGAGTTGGTCATAGATGGATGCTTTGGATCGTTAGATCCGGATCCAATACCTTCTTGTTAAAATTGTATAGAGGCGAAATGTTCGAATCTTTATTCTTTTGGAAAGAAGAAAGAATCACAAAGTTGTTGAGGTTAATTCACTTAGATGTTAGTGGCACTTGTCCACAACATAATACTACTCATGTTGTATGACATTCACCGAAGATCACTCTCGGTTGGACTATAGTTTATTTTGAATAAACACAAGTCCGAATACTTTGCAAAAGGTTTCAAAGAATTCAAGAAATGTAAGTAGATGAGTAAGACGTCTAAAGTATTTACCTCCTTAGATTTGATCCAAGGAAAAAGTAACACTTTAGATTAATTTCCTTGAAAAATATCAAGGAAAGTAGCATCGTAAGATAATGTATTTCTCCATTAGGAGAAGAATGAACATAAATAAGATTTAGTTCGTTGGACATTATCAATTACCCATATATATATGATATATACTTCTAAGACATGTTAGTTGTAGAGATCCATCCATCATGGATCTTAGCAAGCTAGTGGGAACCATAAGCGTCTTATGAGAAAAGATCAATTGTTTGATTTCTCATAAAGATGTAAATGAATCTTTTGTTTACTAGGTTTACAAAAGATTAGTGGGAGTTGATCATATTCCTAAATTAGAATATATATACATGATATATATTAATTTTGAAAATGAAAGGAATTCTTCATCGTTAAAGTTATGACTTTAAACATTCTATAATGATAGAATGTATATGGGAGACATAGTCTATATACATGGGATGGAAATCTATAATGATAGATTTCAAGATATAATTGGATTATATCAATCCCTAAAATAGACAATGAGATGCTAGGAAGTTTCTCATATGATGATAAACTTCAATTAGAATGACAATTCTAGTGAGACTAGGAAGTTGTTCTTATCAAAGGGAATGTACCCTTTGACTCCCAAAGAAATAATGCGTAAATAGAATCCTTTATGCATACGCAGAAAGGTGATTTATGTATTTCATATTGTATGAAAACATTGATATAAGTCGTACCTAGAACGGTACAAGATGATATCAATGCAAGCCCAGGATCAGAACCATGGCAACTGTCAAGTGAATCCTTAGGTATTTAAGAAATATTAAGGATGGATTCCTCAAGAATGAGGAAGAATTAGAGTAACGTAATGGAAGCGTAAATGTATTAGATTATGAATCTAATCCATCATAGAATATCTCTTCATTATGAATGAAGTGATAAAGAGATATCTCTTTATTATGACTAAAGAGATATTTGGGTGGAAACGTTAAAAGTAAATGACTTTAATGTGTTCCATCATGTATGCAAAATATATTGCCATATAGAAGCTTACAACATTGTTGTTTGGATGGGAAAGTTCATTCATGAACTCTTCATTCGGTTCCAACCAGAAAGTGTATGACACTAATGGGGCGATAACTCAAGCCAGGGAATCAAGGTCTCATCAAGGTCCGAACTCAAAAGAGAGACTGAACCACATGATTGAGAATCATGTATAATGGTGACGTCGTTATTCTCAAGGTTGCTTCTATGGATAACATATAGATATCCATTGTCTAGGCCTACTACTCAGCCATTTATGAAATGAATTACAGAAGAGGTATCATCAATGATGACTAAGCTGATTGGCTCTAGTGCAAGTGGGAGATTGTTGGAAATGTGCCCTAAAACCAATCATATGATGATACTTTACGGACATTTCAAACTAATGTAGTTTAAAGGGCAAACATTATTGTTTGAGCCGTCTCATATAAATGTTATATGCTTAAACGATAAGTCCAAGGAATATGTGATTGGAAGAATGCGATCTAAAGAAGTTAGATTCATGAGACCATTCTTTCGTTGACACATCCTAAACGTTCCTGATCATAGGATTGTCAATTGGGCATTGACAGTCCGTTAAGATCAGTACGTGCTATGTCTTCTCTCAGGGAGAGTGACTAGTCTCGAGTCATTGGTGTATGTGACATCAAGACAAGTACGTAGGTGCTCAATAGAGAATGAGTTCACTGAACACGATCAACGAAGAGTTCTCATATTCATGTCACATGAGAACTCATGGTTGGGATAATGCAAATTAGTCTTTTGACCTGAGGCATCACAGTTGTCTTGTGGTTAGGTCCTTAATCTTTGATTATGTCAAAGTCACTCTATCAGGGTGTCGACGGCATCGTCGGGGTTAAGCCACTTAGCCATGGAGGCAAGTGAATGCGCAACAAGGGATCTCTAACCTTCAAACTGTTTGAGGGAGAATACTCTATGATATGATTTGGAATCTCTGGCCAGAGTATGAATGAAATGTTGGAATGCGTTCCAGATCACATTCAAGGTAATCATATAAGCACAAGATTCACATTGGATAGTAGACATGAATAAACTATCAAACCAAACAATGTGGTCAAGAGTATTGTATTAGAGAAAGACCGTATTGCATTTGTAATCCTAAACTGAATAGGTTCTCCACCTCTTCTGATTAGCTTGGGTAACCATGATATGCTGCTAGGTGTCACTCATGGTTTGTGGAAGCCCTAAAAGTGTATTATCACTAACGGGAGAATTGAAAGTAAGTTTCAATTCACAATCGATTTGAAAGAGTTTGAATCGCCCACTGCCTCGCTAAAAGGAACCTAATGGATCGTACACCGTGTAAGGTAGAGTTTGAAGATTCAACGGAGATGAGTAAGAATAATTAAATGGTTTAATTATTTATGGCAAGGATTAATTAATATGATTATTAATCAAACGAATAAGTTCGTTGAAGACCTCGGGATAGTTTTGGACCTTAAGGCCCAATGGGCTTCGAACGTCAAGCCCATTGACTTAAGTTGTATGACAACTTAATGAATAATGATTCACAAAGGCCTAAATAGCCCAATTAATCCCCATAGGCCGGCCATTTAGAGGAGGGTAGTGAACTTGGCTTAATTGCAAGTTTGCCACTCCATTGTGAGGTGGTATAAAGACATCTTTATAGCCATTTCATCCTTAGGGTTTTCTAGGGAGTAATGATGAGAACATAAACCTCCCTTTGCTCTCAAAGAATTCGGCCAATCTAGAGGGGAAAATCTAGCAATCTTACTTCCTCTAGGTCACTCATTTCTTCTTTCAATATACCTTGGTGTGGAGACTTAGAGGTTCTCAATTTTGGGAACTTGGAGAAACCTTTTCATCCATCCAAATCCATGGATCCAAGATGCAAGGAATGAAGACCCTCTCTTTGGGTGATTAGCCTTTGCTTATGCAAAGAGGAATCTACAAAGGTATTGATTTCTCAACTCACTTTATTTTTGAGTTGAGTCTTGATTCACCTATCTACTAGGCTTTGAATTTCATGGGTAAATGTTTTGTTTTAAGTGCATACAAGCATGATTCCGCCTTTAATATGTTAATTGCATGCTATTGATGTTGCTTAAATGAACATGTTTTTCACAAATTTTCCTTCAGTGGGGAATACCTTAGTCACAGATTTCAAAAGTTTCTTACAGAAAAAGGCATTTCTCATCAAATTTCGTGTCCTTATACCCCTGAGCAAAACGGGTTAGCAGAAAGGAAACATAGACACTTGGTAGAAACCACAATTACCCTTCTACAAAATGCTCAATTGCCATCCCAATTTTGGACGTTTGGTTGTCAAACTGCTAACTATCTTATCAATAGGATGCCCTCTGCAACTTTGCACAATAAGTCACCTTTTGAGCTTTTGTTTGGGGATTTACCTGTTATTTCACACTTAAGGGTCTTCGGGTGTTCTTGTTATCCTCTTCTTAAGCCTTATACTACTACCAAATTGCAACCAAAAACAATCAAATGTGTCTTTCTTGGGTATGCTTCCAAATATAAAGGGTATATCTGTTATGAGGTGTTAAGTAAAAAATTCTACATTTCTCGACATGTGATCTTTGCTGAGACAGAGTTTCCTTATTTAGCCTTATTGACAGCAGTGAATTCTTTACCTAAGGTTTCTTCACAGTCTTCTACAGCAGCTCCTTTTACACATCCATTACCTATTCCTAATAGTCTTAATGAATTAGTTACTTTCCCATATCATTTCTCCTCACATACATCTTCTATACCTGTGTCCCCAAGTGTTTCACCTCATAGTCCTGTTGTTACACCATTACACCATTCTGTTTCCACTTCCCCTTCATTCGTACCCTCACAACCAGTCATCTTCAATCCTGTTTCTCAGTCCATTACTGCAGCTGCAAATTCCTCTCCTGAGATCCCTGTGGCAACTGATTTTAGTCCTGATAGTCTGCCAGTTATATTACCAATACCCCCACTCAATTTACACCCTATGCAAACAAGGAGTAAAAGTGGAATTGTTAAAAAGAAGGCACTATTGACTACTTTTGATGAGTCTCCACCTGTTGATCTTTCTTTGGTGGAACCTGCTACTTACAAATCTGCACTCAAGGTTCCAGTTTGGTTCCATGCTATGACAGAAGAATTAGATGCATTGTATAAACAAGGGACATGGAGTTTGGTTCCTTTACCACCTCAAAAGAACTTAGTGGGCTGCAAATGGGTATTCAAGGTCAAAAAGCATTCTGATGGGTCTATAGCTAGGCATAAGGCTCGGTTGGTTGCTAAAGGGTTTAGCCAAGAACCTGGTTTAGACTATGGAGAAATCTTCAGTCCTGTAGTAAAGCCAACTACTGTCAGGTTAGTTTTGGCATTAGCAGCTCAATTTGATTGGCCCCTTCGACAACTTGATGTCAAAAACGCTTTTCTGCATGGAGTTCTTCAAGAAGAGGTATATATGGCTCAACCTCCTGGGTTTGTAGATGTTAAACACCCTGAGCTTGTTTGTAAGTTACACAAGTCCCTCTATGGGTTGAAACAAGCCCCTAGGGCTTGGAATGAAAGGTTTACTGCATTTCTACCTTCTCTGGGGTTTCAACATACATATTCTGATTCTTCTCTTTTTGTCAAGCATGCTGGTGAATCTGTTGTGATATTATTGTTGTATGTTGATGATATAATCATCACAGGGAGCAGTTCTGCAGCTATTACACAAGTCATTCACTCTCTCACAACTGAGTTTGATATAAAGGATTTGGGACCTCTCCATTTTTTCTTGGGGATTCAGATTACTAGGGGTCCAAATGGTTTGTTCTTATCACAGACTAAATATATAAGGGATCTGCTGCATAAAACTGAAATGATTGATTCTAAAGCTTGTGATACTCCCTGTCTCCCTTATACTCGGCTATTGAAGGATGATGGTCAGCCTTATAACAATCCAACCATGTACAGGAGTATAGTAGGGGCTCTTCAGTACCTCACATTTACTAGGCCCGATATTGCCTTTTCTGTGCATCAGGTGTGTCAGTTTATGCAAGCACCCATGAATTCTCATTTTACAGCAGTCAAGAGGATCTTAAGGTACTTAAAAGGGACTATGAATCTGGGGCTCACATATTCCAAGGGTGATTTGAGTCTGAAATCTTTTAGTGATGCTGACTGGGCAGGTGATCCTAATGATAGGAGGTCTACAACCGGTTTAGTTGTCTTCTTAGGTACCAATCCCATCTCTTGGTCATCTAAGAAACAACAAACTGTTTCTCGATCGTCTACTGAGGCTGAATATCGAGCCCTCTCTTCCACGGCTGCTGAGTTAGATTGGATACAACAGCTTCTGGCTTTCTTGAAGGTTTCTGTTTGTTCTTCTCCTGTATTATTTTGTGATAATCTTTCAGCAATTGCATTATCCTTCAATCCAGTCCAACATCAGCGCACTAAGCATATTGAGATAGATGTTCACTTTGTTTGAGAGAGGGTTGCCAAGAACAAATTGATTGTTCAATTTGTGTCTTCTCAAGAACAATTTGCTGATATTCTCACCAAGGGATTGAGTGCTCCTTTGTTTAGAATTCATTGTACCAATCTAATGCTTGGCGGTTCCATGCATGAAATTGTGGGGGGATGTTAGAAGTATAAGAATGTAAGGCTGAGATGATGCCACATGTAAACAGATTAGCTTGTCTGTTATAGTTGTTATAAGAGTCGGTTTACTAAGGATATAAAAACTCCATCTTGTAATAGCTTGAATAGTAAGATACAGATATTAATTCAATCAGATATTTTTCTCTCTGATCTCTCTCTCTCTATAATCTTTGTTCTCTGTCTCTATTTCTTTCTATCTTCATAAGAATCTAAGATACTGGGTTAACAGAACCGACCTTCATTTTCTTTCTGCTGTTTCTCCTAACTAATGTCCGGAGGCGCGCGCACTAGCAATATATAGGAGATCGAGTGCCGCTTTTGTTTTTTTGTTTTGTTTTGTTTTTTTTTTTTTTTTGTGTGGAGTTTAAATAATAAAATCCTACCTAAAAAAAATCAGTGGCATTTGTTTTTTTTTTTTTTTTTTTTTTTTGAGTACATCGATATTTTTACACTAAAGGAATGGGGAATTCGGCTAAGCCACACAACGAGCAGCCTAATTTGATATCGAATTCGCCATCCACGAGATTCGAATCTAAGACCTCTCACTTCCGAGTGAAGAAGAATACCAGCAAACCGTAATGCTGACTAGCTAAATCAATGGCATTTGTTTTTTCTTCTTTCTGGGGTAAGGTTTATGACGTCAAGGTAAAATCTCGCTCTAACATTTTAAAAATTTGTCACTAATCCTTGAAAGTCATAGAACCCAACTTAATTAGATTGTAGATAGAGTAGATGAAAAGAAGACGACTTTTCAATTTTAGAAAGTACAGTACGATTCAAATCTTGTTTCAAGTGGCAAATGAGTAGAACAGACCAATTTCTCTAACAAATCAAGTGTAGAATTAATGGCACACCTCGTGATATATGCTTGATACTTGAATATTGGCTTGAGAAACTTTTTCCATCTTTTCTTATTCTAAAAAATTAATGGCACACCATGTTTGAACTGATAAATATATTTTGGCCAACCTAGCTTCCTCCGTCCATTGGAGCCAATAAAGAGTATTTCGCTATGGTGCGGTGATGAGATATGAAAGTACAGTGCTACTTAATACTCATTTTACGATCATACATACATATTTTTATTTTTTCATACAATTTCAAGGAGTAGTTAAATTATACGTTTTTTTTCCCCAAAAAGTGAAAGAATTGCACACTTTTTCAAAGCAACATACAAACGTCACATATTATTTATTGATAAAATGAAAATAAGTTAGAATAGGAAATATTCAAATTTAATATAATGGCCGATGTTTTGACATACATCTCTTAAAAATTAAGACAGATGAGGTTTTGTTGAAATTGGAAGCAGCTTAGCTAGTCTGAATTCCAGGTGGTTTCAAAATTTGGATGAACTTTTTGCTAAAATTTCATATATGTAACCCTAATTTGCTAGAATCTCTTGACCATTGATCTTGTTGAACTTTTTCCAGTTCAACCAATTTAACACCAGTGAATAAGAAAATCAAAAGTAATTTTACATGACTTGCCTTGGATTAATCTATCGAAACAAGTGTAAAATGAGTGATCAATTCATCCACCCTTTTTTCATGGTTTGGGCTACAATTAAATTTTGGAACTTGTTCGTACAATGTCGTAACTTTTGATACTTGAATATTGACTCGAAGCATTTTCTTTTCACTTTCTTATCCTGAAAAATTAGCAGCAATATTGGTTCTTAAACCCTAGCCATATCCACATTATACCAACACCCCTCCAATTTTCCACGCAGAGAAAATAAAAGTGGCAAGAATATAATAATCAATCCACTTGAAAAATTGCAAGAATAAGTAGGAGATCATGGAATAGCATTTCTAGACCTTAATTTTCTTAATTTCCTGCATATATAATCTGAATACAATTTTACATTATCATATATGCCTCCCACCATTCATCATCCTCCAAATACCTGCCCTACCAAAGGCTACCCAGTATAACAGCACTAAACGGGTGACACCAACAATTAAAAAAGTTCAATTTACAAATTATCAAATGAATATTAGAGTACCCTTATATATGAAGCAATGCTACGGCCATAATTTACAATTTTACAACCATTTTCTGTTTTTTTTTTTTTTCTTTTCCATTTTTCTTTTTCATTTTTCTATAAGCTAGTTTCCCTTACTCAATCTTATATGCATGAAGAAACAGGCAGAAGTCAGAAGATGTTGAGTTACTAGTCTGAGTTGAATAATAAGGACTGCTATTATCACTGTTTATGCTGCCGTTGCCAACTCAATTGAATTATCATTTATCCCATTATTGAATTGGTTGGAATATCACACACGGTTCTATTCACTTGCCAAAACAATCACCTTGCTTTTCTCAATGTCCATATGCCCTACACGTTGCAGATGCCTATCTAATTTGCTACTGGAGTTCATCCTCTTTGTAAGTTACCTATGCATGCATGAAGACCATGCATCCTAACATTTATGATTAAACCCCCATGCTGCTCCAATCCGATGACAAGAATCCCAAACCCATTTGAACCACACTACTTGCTTGGAGGTATAATTTGCATCCTATTATCTCGTTTAAATCCTTTATCCAAAGGATAATAACGAATAATGAATAACAGCATGCTGGCATGCGTGATCTTAGGCCTGGTTAGGTGATCTCGCCATCACAAATGTGATTGCATTCGAACACCTCTTGATATTTTACTCATGTGATGATCTAGAACTCTGCTCATTCAAAGGTTTTGATTACTTGGGTCCATAGTGTACTTTTAGGTCCAAACAAATTACCAACTGTGATTCTTCTGTCCCACCAAACTACATACTAATTAAACTAATTAGCAAAGTAAAACCATCTTTAGTCTTTAATATCCAAAGCCCGAAAAATGTTGCCCTCCCTTTGTGAACCAAATACAGAAAGAATATAACCCATTTGCTATCAAAATTTTATACAAATATGTACTAACTAAACCAATTATCGAGAGAATTTAGCCGATGCTAGCATCCAATACTTGATTCACCAATCAATTTAGATGTTTTGCTCTCAATCCTAAAGCATCCGATATCATTGGAGCCCATCACCAATGATGCACATCACACTATAAACCAAAAGGGAGGCAAAGTAAATGACCAAAAAAATTAATTAAATTAAAATCCCACAAAACCAAAGGAAGAGGCGTGGAGCCTCTCCTCATCTAGAGACTGCAAAATCCAAATTCATCACATATATTTTGCTTCTCACGCATAATAGAATTCTGGCTCTTTGGAATATCTTCACACGAAGAATATGCAACAAATCTACTTAGTTTTAACTTCGAACTCACAGTTGAATTTAAAAGATATTGAATAGAAGGGCAATGATCAGAAGATCAGAGTAACATGTTGGATTCATCATTTTTGAGAAGAGATAAACCTTTCATTTAAGCTAACACATCAAATTACACTTCACTGGATAAGGAGTACATTCTAAGAACGGACAGAAAGAAAACAAAAAGAAAGAACACAGAACAAATATAACTATTATACCAAAAAGCTCAAAATATGTTAATCAACAATTAAGTAATAATTCAATTATCAACAACCACGTCAATTGGTTTGTAAATTTATTAAAAAAAAAATTAATCTCCCTATTATTATAATTCCATCATTTTTCATGTACTTCTCACTTTTCCCTAAAAATTCCTGACAATTCCAAATCCAACCGAAAAATCCCAGTAACTCCGTCCAAAAGATACCAAAATCATTGGAATGGAATCGGTTTCCATATCTCATTGATCGGTAAATCCCAAAAAGATACCGAAATCTTTATTTTCCTTTAGCAAAGAGCAAAGAGCAAAGAACAAAGAACCCACTAGCAAAAGGCGCCAAAAAATAAAGGAAAGGCAAGTCATATCTTGTTGGATAAAGCGAAAAGGGGAAAAAAATAATAATGAAAAACGATTTGAAACTTTGAATTTTAACAGTAGTGATGTCGTCATTTTGTGCCCGTGGTCAAACGAGTGTCTATATTTACACGTTTTTGGAAGTTACCTTTTGGTCCCTTATCCTGATGTAATCCGGACCCTTTATCTCGATTTCTCTTCTGCCTCACGCTGCTACGTGGCAAACGCCAACTCCCATTCTCTCTTTTCAAAGAACCCACTAGCAAAAGGCGGCAAAAAATAACGGAAAGGCAAGTCATATCTTGTCGGTTAAAGCGAAAAGGGTAAAAAAATAATAATGAAAAACGATTTGAAACTTTGAATTTTAACAGTAGTGATGTCGTCATTTTGTGCTGGTGGTCAAACGAGTGTCTATATTTACACGTTTTTGGAAGTTACATTTTGGTTCCTTATCCTAATCTAATCCGGACCCTTTATCTCGATTTCTCTTCTGCCTCACGTTGCTACGTGGCAAACACCAACTCCCATTCTCTCTTTTCAAAGAACCCACTAGCAAAAGGCGGCAAAAAATAACGGGAAGGCAGGTCATATCTTGTCGATTAAAGCGAAAAGGGTAAAAAAATAATAATGAAAAACGATTTGAAACTTTGAATTTTAACAGTAGTGATGTCGTCATTTTGTGCTGGTGGTCAAACGAGTGTCTATATTTACACGTTTTTGGAAGTTACATTTTGGTTCCTTATCCTAATCTAATCCGGACCCTTTATCTCGATTTCTCTTCTGCCTCACGCTGCTACGTGGCAAACACCAACTCCCATTCTCTCTTTTCAAAGAACCCACTAGCAAAAGGCGGCAAAAAATAACGGAAAGGCAAGTCATATCTTGTCGGTTAAAGCGAAAAGGGTAAAAAAATAATAATGAAAAACAATTTGAAACTTTGAATTTTAATAGTAGTGATATCGTCATTTTGTGCTGGTGGTCAAACGAGTGTCTATATTTACACGTTTTTGGAAGTTACATTTTGGTTCCTTATCCTAATCTAATCCGGACCCTTTATCTCGATTTCTCTTCTGCCTCACGCTGCTACGTGGCAAACACCAACTCCCATTCTCTCTTTTCCCGATCTCGCAATCTCTCTCACTCTCGCAGTCTCTCTGACTCTCGCAGTCTCTCTGTCACTCTCTATCTTAAAGACACATTATTCTCAGTCAACCCAACAGCCAACAATGAGTCCAAGTCATCAATTGCTTAGTCTTTAAGTTTTCTATTGTAACTAATTCATAGATAGCTTAATTAGTTACATTAGTTGTTAACTAAATATTATTAGCTGCTGTGTATAAATACTCCAAATGTAACCAGTTTCATTTAATGAAAATACATTTCTTATATATCTCACCCTCCCTTAACTCTGTCCCTCTCATCCGTGCCCTCCCTCTCTACAAACCCTCACCTCCCTCACCATCATACCACATAACAACAACTAAACACCATCACCCCTGCGAACTAAGATTCGAAGAAAGAACACCCCAAACCTTATCTTCCTTTCGCCGGTACTGTTCATCATCTTCTCCATCGAGTTTCGTGATTTTCCAACATTGGTAAGCTTCTAAAAACCCTTGGGATGTGTTTTAGGGTTAGATCGAAGCTTGTTTTAAGTTGTGTATACATTTCAATCGCAGAAAATAGCTCGGGGAAGCTTTTCCAAATTTTCCAGCTAGCACCGCCCCTTTCGAGGAATGTTCCGGTCAAACCATTGCGAGTTGGCCGGCGTATGAGGTATCAATCTCTTTGTCTCGTCGAGAACTACAACTTTTATTTTTGTTTCACTTGATTTCATCGAGTAATGAATAAGTTATGAGCGTTTGAAAGTAGCCCAGAAACCAGCCAAAGAGTGGCCTGAAAACCACCCTCAACCCAGGCCTTTGGGCCGGGTTACCCAGCCAATTAACCCCAAAACCCAGCAGCCCAACCAAGGCCTTTGGGCCGAGAAACTAGGGCCCTTAGCCCGCTAAACTCTTAACCCGACCAAAAAGGGCTTCGGCCCATGAGCTTTAAACCCAACCCAAAACCCTTGGAATCTGAACCTTTTGAATTGAGACCTTTGGGCTGTTCACCTAGGGCCTTCGGCCCAATTCACCCAATACCCTTTAAACCCTAAAACCTATTGGACCCAAGCCCCTTAGGCCCAGACCCGTTGACTTTGACCCGATCAACTGTCAGCGTTGACTTTTTCGAGTTTCACCTGGAATCCCTCGTAGGCTAATTTCGACGTCCTGAATCCGTTTTTGAAATTCATTTTTCCAAATTAAATCATTTGAGTAGAGTTTTATTAATTGTATACTTTATGTGCTTAGGGGCAATTATCTGTGGCGTTTTCATCTTTACTAGTTTGCGTGTCTCTTCGGCAGCAAAGTATCTGTGAGTGGACCCTTTCTAAAAATGCATGTTTTAACAGTAGTAATGCATACATGAAAAGCATGATTTACTGATTACGTTTTATGAGACAACATGCTTATTGAGGTTATTTTGAATTATTACTATTTTTCCTATAACTCGTGTTCTTTATAAAATATTTGATGAATGACGATATAATATTTAGAACATGTTTTGAACATCTCTTTATAGTATAGATGATGAATGACTTTATACTATGAAGTTGCTTTTCAAATATATGTATGTTCAATGGTTTTGTTCTTACCTAGTAATTCCTTTCAATCTGTAAGTAGTAATTAGACTACTTTACTTTGACAGCTAATTTTTTATTTGTTTAAATAATTTATATATGAGATTTGCTACGGACACTCGCTCACAAGTCTCTACCGACTCGCTAGCCACGTAAGGATTGTCTTAGAATGTGTTGTGGTGTATGGGTCCGGAAAAAAATAACACAAGATCTGAAACTTGTGTACTTCAAGTGGAAATGGGAAATTAATGACAAAAAATTAGGAAGAAGAATTTGAGCAATTTGAACTCAAAATTTCTGTATTTTTCAATTCCAATTTCTACCTTAACCAGCATTTTCTAATTTTCCATCAAGCACGCAAAAAAAATCATACTCAAAGACTATATTGAATCTTCATAGGCAGAGCACCCATATTTCTCCCGCTCCAAATGGGGTTTTGAGATGGGTTTGGCAGTGAAGCCTGCCGTAGATGATTTGGCGGTGAAACTGTGAAGAAGATGGAAGAGAGAGGTGTACGTGGCTAGAGAGTCCAGGGAGACTGGCTTTGTATACAAGAGTCAAAATAGGAACAAGAACCCATAGAATTCCATAAACCTAACCCCTCACGTGCGAAATTATAGAAGATCCCCTTTAAGATCAAACAATTCCATCGAATTGAGTATGATTGTATGTGTGATAGCATCTACTATACCAGGAATATCAATGAACCCGATTATTGAAATTGCTCAGGATACCCTTTTTTAGCTTCTAGAATCTATTTCTTAGTTCAAGATCCCTCTTACTAACTGGAATCAAAGAATTTGTAGATCTGTTCCGCCCAAAATGGGAATGGGCTAGGGTTATGAACTTATAATCTATATATTAGAATTAAAAAGTAGTAATTTAATTGGTATAACCTTTCATTTTATACGTATTATAAAGTCTCACAAATTCTAGTCCTCCTACTTATGTGTGTATATGTGATATGCTCCACCGGAATCACAGGTTGAACGTGGCACAAGGTGTGGGTGACCATGGCATGGGCAGGTGTGTCTCTGCCTGCCAAAACAATCATTTATTATTTCTTTATCTAATTAAATAATCGTCTATATCTTTTTAAGAAAATGTTATGATATATTTTTGGGACACTTTAGATGCGATTCCTAATTATTAATATTGTTTGACTGAAATCTTGTTGGTTTTCAATTTTTGATCGAAATCTCTAAAATTAATGTGATATCGTATTTCTATGTAGGTTACTATATTTTTTAAATTAAAAATTAAAATTTATAGTTTGTATTAATGAGATTTTAAATTAAAAAAACCCATAATTTGTGGATTAAAATTATTAAAATATAAATTATACCATCCAATAGATTGTGTGTGTGTGTGTGTATGTATGTAAACATGGGTACATTCATCAAAAATTAACAAAAAAAAATTATTGTACCAAAATATGGGTACATTCTTCAAAACCACACAAAAAAAAAAAATAGATATTAGGCTGAATAACATTAGTAAATTTCTTTGATTAAAATTGACATGGATACATTCTCAAATCAAGAAAAAGAATGTACCCATATAAGTTTAAAAATGGATTAGAAAAAATTTGAACAGATTTTATATAAAAAAAAGGGTACATTTCACTACAACAAATTGGTATATTTAAGAATAGGTACATTTTAAGATTAAAAAATTAAAAAATTACATGAATGGGTACATATAAGATTAAAAAATTGGAAACCTTTTCATAAAAAATTAAGGGGTACAAACTTATTCTAATTTTTTATTTATTTTGGAAATGATTTGAATTGAAAATTAGTTAGAAGTTTAATAAATGTGTGAGTACTAAAATCCTAAATAAATTATTAATTTTTATTTTAAAAATTATGTAACTGATATGGAAATTCATTATTACATTAATGCTAGGGACCTCGATCAAAATCTGAAAACTAATAAGGTTTCAATCAAAGAACATTAGTAACTTAAGGACTGGATACTAATTTTTTCTATATTTTTATACCACAATTGTACAATTGTGTATGGTTTAAAGTATCGATATACAAATTTATACAAATATCAATAAATATATCGATATCAGTATAAGTTACCTTAAACAAAGCTCAAAACGTGAAAATTTAAGATGGCACTTTATGGAATGTCATATCAAACTACAATACATATATTGATAAAAAAAAAAAAAAAATTAAATACTAATACTATATATCATTTCAATCTTTTGGGATATGTACAAAGCATGCACACAATGTGCACAACAATATGACCAAAATAGGATTTTCTTAATACTTAAAATGACCAAATTCCCTCGTATATAAATGGGTTATTTCGATCAATAGGTCTCTCTCTTGTTTCTCCCTCCGGCAGTGTTGGCGGTCCAATCGCCCCCAGCTTTACTTTTGCCACCGTGCTACCGTACGGTTTCCATCACCCCCTCACCTACCTCCAATCTTGTTTGCCCTCTTTGCGGTCGCGGCTTCCTGGAAGAGATGGAAACCCTTAATCCTAACCCTTAACCCCACCCCAATCCTTTCTTCTCTTTCCGCTCATCTGACGCTCCTCCCTTTGCCTCCAGCAGATGTCCCCTCCTATTCTGTGCCTGCGCGCAAGAATCTCTCAGAATAATCCACTCTTATTTCCTTTTTTTCCTACTACTTTTGATTTGGGTAACCCTTGATTTTAATGGGTAGAGTTGAAGGCAGCTGGGAATAAATTAAGTTGATAAAATGTCATGATTAGTGAATAAGTGTTTGTTCACTTTGTTTGTTCATCAACTTCAAGCAGATTAATTAAGTCATAACCAATAAGTAATTTTCATTGCTGACACGACATGCACATGATATGATCACAAATCTGAGCTTTTCATAGTTTGTCATTTTCTGTGCATGTTATGTGCACAATGCAAGCATGGTACTAAGTATGTGCATATTATGTGCATGGTAAAAGATAAAACTTTCCTTAACTATACCTTTCATTAAAGATAACTAAGTCATTTTCTTAACTATACCTTTATTAAGTAATAACCTTCCTATGCTTACAAAATATTTTGGTCATAACATTATTACTATATAGCGATTTTATTGTAAATGAGTCTCCTCCAATCATATTGGATCACTTTTCCCTTGCACAATCACACACTCGTCAACAATCATGAGTATTGTATTAAAATGTAAATTATCTCAAGGACATATATGCTAATTTTATCATAAATTTCATATATTTGTAATCATATTCATATTCATGTGCATTTAGCATTATTTTGTTATTATTCGAACAAATTTAAACTGTGTATTTAATAAATGGCATGAATGATTTCTTGGTAGAAATCATGAATGATTTCTAGTTGTCATATAATTCCATATAACTTCATTAAAAAGTTAAATAACAAGGAACCCTTAACATTATCTTCCATCGTTTCTATGATTGAAGTTTAACTACAGAATAGTTCATGCATCAAACTAAACAAGTATGGGGAAATTAACAATAACAAACACGATAAATTTGACAGGATTTGAATATAGTCGGTGTAAACCTTTCTTTGAGGCTGTGCAAGCTGGCCGTTGGGAAACTGCAAAAGACTTTTACATCCAACATCCGGAGGCAGTAAGAGTAAGACATCCATCTTCTGGGAAGACAGCTCTTCACATTGCAGTTGAAGCTGGGCATGTGGATATTGTCAGAGAATTGGTGTCGTTGACAGGATTTGATTATAGTCGGTGTAAACCTTTCTTTGAGGCTGTGCAAGCTGGTCGTTGGGAAACTGCAAGGGACTTTCACATCCAACATCCGGACGCAGTAAGAGTAAGCCATCCATTCTCCGGGAAGACAGCTCTTCACATTGCAGTTGAGGCTGGGCATGTGGATATTGTGAAAGAATTGGTGTCGTTGATGGAAGAGGGCGACTTGGAAATAAAATCACAGGGTGATCTGACAGCTCTTGCTATTGCTGCAATTAAAGGGATTACCGAAATGGCTCAATGCATGGTAACAAAGAACAAAAAATTACTCAGCATTCCCAATGTTGCAAACGACACTCCACTTGTGCTAGCTTGTTTGTATGGTCATTGGCATGTGGCTCGATATCTCTACTCCGTCACTCCACTTGAAGATTTAATGCCAGACAAAGGACCTCATGGCGCTACAATAATCTCCAATTGTTTTCTATCCAAAGAATTTGGTAAAAGTTATTAAATATGAGTACTAACATGCTGTTGAGGACTACAAAAATGAAAATTAAGGGTTATTTTAATAATGATTTCAGTTGTTTAGTAAACTACTTCCAAATTTCCAAAAAAAAAAAAAAAAACTGAAATTCGAAGTTTGAAAACCGAAAAAATAGCTTTCAGTTTATTTTTTATTTTTTATTATTATTATTATTATTTTTTAATGAAACCTGAAAATTAAAACTATTTATCAAACAAGTTTTGGGTTTTCAAATTAAAATCGTGATTACAAAACTAGCTACAGTTTACTCTTTTTCCCATAGCTACAAATTATTATAGCAAACTAATTATTTTGAAAAATTCTTAACGTTTAAAATAAACAGATATCTCATGGGATTTAATTAACCGTTGCTCAAAATTGGCCCTTACTTCGATCGACGGATACGCGGCCTCCTTAGAAATTTTGGCTCGTTGGGCTTCTTCATTCCGGAGTGGAGTGGAGCTCAATTTCTGGCAACAACGGATTTATGACAGTTAGTGTACAACATACTCCCTTCACTTTCTATTAATTATTTGCTTTCACTTTTATGACATTTTTTCTTGTCTTGATAGGCATAGACATACAACCTCCTCGTCGCATCAACCATATTTCTGTAACTGTTCAAAATGAAGAAAATTCCCAAGCTAATAACGGAAGGAGGTCAATTCGCTCAGGTTTGCTATCCCCTTCCTCTCCCATCATTAACAAGTTAGGAAGTGTTGCATAAAAGGTACGATCTACTTTGGGTTATCCACTTCGAATTCCTGATTAACTTTAACCAAGGGAGGACATGATATTTATCTTTACTTGTATGTAGAAGGTCTCAATTATAACTCACATAGATGACAAGTTCGACACTAAATTAGTATCACTAATACCTCCCTACCTTGCTAAATTTGAGAGATTATTAGGCGAGTTTTCTTCATTTGTGGAGATTATTGGGAGCATAAGTGCATGTTTGGCAATGAGAAATACAAAATGCGTTTGTGTTAGTTTTTAAGAATAGACCCATAAAAGGAAAATAACAATAATGAATTTGAATTTACTACAATTTTCTCTAAGACCCTGCTTCCTATAAATAAGTACTCTACTTAAAAATTCAATTCTCATCATTAGCTGTTTAACCCATTAAAAAAAATACAAACTTAAATTAAGAAACAGTTGAAAAGATATGATATCAACACACCTAGCAAAAGTAAGGCCAAATGCCTTCGAAGAGATATGATATCAACTACCACATATTCCAGTGATGTTCAAGACCAAAACTTTCAAACATTAAAAACAAAAAAAATGCATTACTACCAAGAAAACTCAATGCAATACTCGCAGGCGTTGGATGCAATGAAGCTCACTTTACCACATTCCCTTCTTGCCTATAACTTTTAAGAGTCCCACAGCTTTTATGAATTGAAAAATAAAGCTTTTACAGAACATAGTCGAAAGAAAATGCGATGAGCTAAGAACAATATATTGAAAATAGACAAACAACTTACGTCTCTGTGGAAAATCTTCGTCAACTTTCAACTTCTTAGATCAAAATCCTTACGTTTCTTAGATCGAAAATTGAGGAAATTCGATTACGAGTTTGTAGAAACTAACATGGGGTTTGGAAAGAGGACGGGAAGAGGATTATGGAGATATAATTTGACAGTCGTTGATGACCGGTGGACCGCAGCGCCGTTGCGTGAAAGAGAAGAGGGAGCGAGGATGCAGGAGGGAGGAGAGACTTCTCCAAGGGGGTGAGAGGAGAGAGGATTAATAACTTTTTTTTTTCATAATTTTTATAAATTGTATTTTACACAACAGGCACGATATATTTATACAAAATTTACATATTATTTAAATATACTAAACGCTAGGGCCTCGTTTAGTAGCTTCTGTAAAGGCACAAAAGCCTGTTTGTCACACATTATATACTATTTAACAGATCCTATTTTTAGAGACAAAAGTTTTTGTGTCTTATGTTCTGTCAAAAAGTTATCAAGCCGAAGTATACATGTCTCACTTTTCATAGTTTCCGTGGCCGAGACAATGTACTATAAAAAAATGAGAACTTAAATGTGTGAGGTCTAATTACTGTCATATTTAGTGGTATCTTAGGATAGGACTTGAAGCATGTTGGTTAAAAAGTCAACTGTTGGTCAAACTGGCCCCTCTAGGGTTATGAAACCCTTCTTGGTCTACAAACATTGAATTTCCATTATGCAAGTTGCATTAGGTCGGTCGTACATCTAACAACATGCTCCATGAGTTTCACCAACATTTTTTCCATTGCAGTCGGAGGTTTAGTGGAACAGCTTGTTTCTCATTCAAAAAAGCAGAAGGAAGGGCTTGTTTCGAAAATCGTTGAGATACTTGGTATGCTAGTAACAATTTCATTTGTCGTAAATTGAAATTCAAATCAATTATTCAAAGTAGCTTCAGTTCTAAATATTTAGGCTTTAAATGTCGAACTCAGGAATCAAACGCATATATGAAATGAAGATTGTCCACGTCAACTCACTTGCATTTTTAAAGCTCGCGTGCGAAGAGATAAATAAAGATTTGGAAATGCATCAAATGAGTTATCCCAATGCGAATTGTGCAATCTTCGAAGCTGTTAGGAATGGGAATGTGGAGTTTATTACTCATATATGTAAAGCAAATCCTGAACTTCTGTGGCGAACAAATGACGAGGGAAGGTGCATATTTGCCTTTGCCATTGAATGTCGTCAAGAAAAGATTTATAACCTTCTATATGGGATCTCTGCGAAAGAGCGGGTGATGCAGATTACCGATAGCGAAAGTCATACCAAGCTACACATGGCTGGGCTGTTGTCCCCATCTGCACAAGCACAACTTAATCGTATTCCAGGGGCAGCATTGCAAATGCAGCGTGAACTGCAATGGTACAAGGTTAGGATTTCTGATTCGACATAATTCTTAATTACGTTGCCTATATGACATATAAACTGAAAGAATCAAATTAAGTATTCGGGAGGTTCTGAATTTGTTTTCCCTTTTTGTAATAATCACCCAAATCAGCATCAACTATTAGGGACTGGGGGAGGGAGGGAAGAATTGGACTCGACACTTCGGGAAAATGTTCGTAACCAACTGAATTACAAGTCCCCATTATCCACTTCCTAGGTGTTGTTATCCTAAAACGTTTCTTGCATTAAAGGTGCTGCATTTTGAAAGAGAGTTATTTGCTTTTTCGATTTATTGTAAGCAGATGTTCAACCTAACACAAGTTGTAAATTTAACACAATCTTAAAACCTTAATGTGTAAAATGTTAAAATTGAACATCGTGACCAATTGTAGGTGCTCTCATATGTCAGTACAAATGTTAAAATTAACACAACCTAACACATGTTACCAACCTTGGAATGTAAAATGTACCTAGTTAATCCTAATATAATAAAGATTATAGAAAATTATGTTTTATGCTCTCATAAGTCAGTACTTCTTGTTCAATGCAATGCAGGAAGTAGAGACTATTATACCTCCTAGGTTTCTTGAGTGGAGGAACAACGAAATTTTGACAGCAAGGGAACTATTCACAAAGAGTCACAGTGGATTGCTAAAGGAGGGAGAAAAATGGATGAAAGAGACAGCAACTTCTTACACTGTTGTAGGTGCTCTTATTATTACCATCATGTTTGCTGCAATAATCACAATTCCTGGAGGAAACAAAGATACCGGCTTTCCCGCATTCATCGATGAAAAATTGTTTATGTTATTTATGATTTCAGATGCTATATCACTCTTTTCTTCCACAACTGCTACGCTGACGTTTCTCGGAATTCTCACATCACGTTACGCAGAAGATGATTTCCTAAAGTCCTTACCCACACAGATGATAATTGGTCTTGCCACTCTTTTCTTCGCTATTGCAACCATGATTATTGCGTTTTCTGCTGCCCTTCTAATTATAGTTCGTGGACATTCTTGGATTGTGATTCCAACCATACTTCTTTCAAGTGTTCCAGTTACTTTATTTGCTTGGATGCAATTCCCCCTCCTAGTTAGAATTACCATTTCTACTTACGGGAAAGGAATATTTAATAGGAATGTGGAACGTTGGTTGTAAAGCTATTTCATTCTTTTATATTTCTTATTGTATCTGTTTATGTGGGATCCTAAAATTAGAGGTGTAACTGATTTGATGGATTATATATTAAGGAATAAATTGGTGGTTTATGAGGGACCTTTCACTTACAAGTGAAGAGAAACACCACTAGACCGTATTACTAAGGGAAGTCTTTGTTTTTCTGTGTTGACTAATTCGTTTTTGTTGTTTGATGAATGATATGATTGTAGTTACTACATTACAGGTTCGAATAAGAACCCCACAAGGCACCCAACAGGATGAGCACATGAACTACTCATTCAGATTATCGCATCATCTTTAAGACAATAGACCAGTTCACTAATGAAACCAAGAAAGAAAGGAAACGAAAAGCCATAAGTAAATTTAAATTGTAGCAAAAGCTATTTCATTACCTTCATGGCCAGTTCACAAACTGGGAATCCAGATGAAGTAGTTTTACATCTAAGCACTATGATGTTGAACATAGATATATCAATCACAGTAAGAACTGAAAGTTTTTTCAACCTGATGCACCCAACGATAGATCTTGTCCCAACCTCTAATGTTACAGACAGTAGAGGTTTAACCATATAATGCACACCATGGCTCCCGATCGTCTTTTGATTTTCTTGTTGGATTCCATGTGATCTTGTCTCTTGAAAAGGAAAGGTTCAAGGTGCTTGCTAAAAGTTCTCCAATCTCATAAAGTATCTGAAAAAGAAACCATCTAGAGTTAGACAATATACGTACACTCGGGAAACAGACAGATTGATAGACAAGTAAAGGGAAGAGAAAGAAACAAGGCTAAGCGACTTACTTTCAGCATTGGAACATGGAGAAACTGAGCATACACTATTTTTCCCATTCATCTCTCGAGCAAATCGTAGAAATACAAATTACTATCCTATCATGGCCTCCAAACCCTACTTGAATTCAACCATATGTCACAACAATTCTAGGTAAACTGAATGTTGACAGTTGCATTAGATAAAGTAATAAAAAAGCTGTATACCTGAAACTCTTCTTTATCAGAAATGTGACCTCTTTGCCCGATAAGAACATATATTGGCAACTTCAAATACGGACCAACTGAAGAAAGCAAGCCAAATGTTCATGATGAATCTGCAAGGATGGCGGTGGCTTCTGGGTTTTGGTTGCCATAGCCTTGCTTATGGCTGTTTCTGAACCAATCTCTATACCATAAAGTGAACATTTGCTTTCAAATTTTGTTGCAGATTTACTTTCCCCCTTTAGCTTGGATGACTCTAGGAAAAACGGGGCAACGACTGTAGAAACTGAGGATGAATTTCTATAATACCGCAGGCTAGTATTGGCGGTTCATATTCCATAAGCAGCACAGGCACCTGAAAAATAGAAAATTGAAGAGAAATTTTTTATAAAGCTCCCCTAATTTGTTATCTTCAAGATATGTTAGAAGATAAATACTTCTGTCCTAGTAACTCAAGCCCAACAGCAATAAATCGACAAACTTCAACACAATATCAAAGCTGTTGGCTCACATCCTAACAACTAAAGCATTTCAGAGCAGTGGTAGATCGATAAACTTTATGAAAAACAGAAAACTGCATAAAAAAAATAATGTGGAACCTTCCACTGTTATCGTCACCGCATGAGTTCTGAAACACAAAGGAACAAAATTTTTACAAAGTAATTTAATGGGTTTCTACCACTATGGGCATAGAAACCAAATCTACAAGCATTCTTTGAAAAACGCCTGCAATCAAGTCCCTTTAGACCTTACAGATCACTCACAATTTCATAAAACCGAGTCGATTTTATACCCCACATGGTTTTGAAAAACTAACATCATTTTCAATTTCAATCACTCACTATCTAAACCCCAAATTGTCACAAATTTCACCTTTCACCATAAAAACTAGAACACGTTCCATTAGAAAATACACGACCCATTTCTCAACACCCAAATCCCACATAGAATCTAATCTATACTAATACAAACCCGTTTCTGGGTCCTAAACAATTCCATGAGAGACAGAGGGAGAGAGAGAAGGGGAACCTCATATTGGCCCTGGGGATCGAGGAAGTGGCGAAGGATTCCAGAAGCTTTGCAATTTTGGATTCCATAGAGCTCCAAAGAAAGCTCGAAACTTTCTTCTCTGCAACAAATTGACGCATCGAAATCAATCGATATAATATGAATTTGATCTCAAACTTAAAAGGGTTGATAGGAAGAGATCTTACACAGTATAATTGCTTGGACTTGGGCGGAAAGCAGCTGAGATGGCTTCGCCGAAGCCCTCTGAGTCTCTCAGCAGAAACACTACCTTCGAACCAACCTTCATTTTCTTCCTGCTCTTCCTTCTAACCAATAGGAGTGCCACTTATTTTTTTTTGTTTTTTTCTCTATTTTAATTTTTTTGGTTTTTTTTTTTTGTTTTTTGATTGTTCCAAAAATGCCATGGCTTTAGGTCGGTTTTGCGCGTATAATGAAAACCGCCGTCTAAACTATCAATCCGAATGCTGAGGGAATGATTCATGAGCTTCTTACACCATATGATCGTCACCTTCCGCCAAAATGTCGCAATATTTGCAAGGTAGACGCAAGTCACCGTGCTTTGTGCGGTTTTCGTTGTCACAGGGTCGTCTGTGATCTTCTCTGCAAATGGTGGAGGGTCATATAATGATTGACCTCGTATTGATCGACTCAAAGACTGCATCTTTGCAAATGTAGATGCTTTCTCGAAACAATAATGCTAGAGTCGCGAAATTTGTTCACCAAAACCGACATATACTTCCTATAGAAGTTGATGATTTGAAAAAATTATAATAATATTGCGAATTGAGGATGAGAAAGAGATGTGTAATGTTTAAGATTTGATCAGTAGTAATTTAATAATCAAATATTTCTTGCCACCTCCATTTTCATGTGCTACACCAACAAATATGTAAAATTGTTGGGTTAGCAATCATTGAATAGGTTAGGTAAAAAGTTTCACATTGAATTTTTTTTTTTTTTTTTTTTTTTTTTTTTTCAATTGTGGATCTTGAAACCTAATGCTAATGAGAATGAAAGGGGATTGGATATTTGGAACTTACAACTTAACCTCTTGGGATCTTTGGGATTCTTGGTGCCTTTGGATATGGCCTATTGACATGGATGGAGATTGATGAGAAACTGGTTTGACAAAGAGGGGAGAGAGAGGGGTTGGTGAAGAGAGTGACGAGGAAGATGCCTAGAAACTTTGAACTTTAGTTTGTTAGGGTAAAATTGGCAATCCTTGACAAATTGCCTGAGTCTGTAATAGCTTAGACTTGTTATATATTTTCAATTGTATTAGTTTAAGTCTAGGAAGGGTTCTCACACTTTCGATGCAAAGATGTTACCTACACGCGATAAATATTCAGGTACGTTTGCATGCATGCATCCAACTACATTCATCTATATTTCATATTATTGTTTTGAGATAGGACTCTTAACCATTGTGTGGTTTATCTTTTCAAATAACTTATCCTTTCTTTATCACTTAATAAAACACGCATGCAAAAGAATCTGATTGTATTGGAACTTATCAAACTGAGTGTTCAAACCGTGTTTTGAAACTTAAGTGATTGCATGTTGGTGGGAGTCATCTAACTCATGGATGCCGTCCTTATCAATTAAAACGGTTGTGGTGCTTTTTGATTATATATGGGAAGTCAGGGACGTGTTGGTTTGGGAGCCGCATATATGCATGTTTTTCTTGGAAGATATATGTGCAGCAACTTTGTGATTTTAAAGCATATAACATTATTTTTCAGTGGCTGCCATATGGTGGTTTTTCATTAGCATGTGTTTTTAAAGGGAACCATTTATGCAGAGAAACTGATTTTATTGAAAAGGATTTCTGAAGAAGCATCAGTTGGGTTTTTCGTGTGCGTGAAAAAATAATTGAAATACTGTTGTTTGCTTATGGTTCCAACAGCATGGGTTTTTAAGAGAAGATATTATTTTTCATGCTGTTTTTCTTTGAGGTTTTAAATTGAATATCAATTATGGAAATGAGCCTTGTGATTTTCGTAATTGATTGTTTTCTAAACAAACACTTCATCATATAAACATTCTGCATGATCGAGTTAGCATTGTGCAAAGTTCGAGAGAAAGGTGATTGACGGTCGCGTTAGTACCGTGCCACTTCAACTCGAGGACTGAAGAAAGATCGAGTAGCAAAGCGCGGAGACAAAGCTGCCAACTGGTATGAGTGTCTAGTTGATGAGTTTTGTAAGTCTTTATGTATTCTTTCTTTCTTAGTGCTTCCTGGCTTGGTAGCCCGAGGATTTTCCCAGTGGTGGGTTTTGCCTCGTTAAATCCTACATCATGTGTGTGCTTTTTATATTCATGTTGAATATTTGTGTAGGATTAATTTAGCATAACTGATTAATCGAAACCATAATTTGCTTTAGCGTTAAGTTGTCATTTATAGATTAAGTTAGTATCCTTCCTAGGACTTTCAATTGGCACCAGAGCAGGTCACTAAAAATATCTAGTGAGATCCGTGGGTAGTCTAGGATGAATCGTGCTATGGGTTCAGTTTCTCATCCACCACATTTTGATGGTGACAACTATGCTGCATGGAAAGCAAAGATGAAATCATTTCTTTGGGCGCTTGACGACAGAGTATGGCTTGCGGTTGAAGAAGGTTGGGAACCTCCAACAGTTAAAGAAACCAAAGACGAAGGACAGTCTTCAGTAACCATGTCATCGCTTAAGCCTAGAAGGGAATGGAGCGAAGAAGAACGCAGCTCTAGCACGTTCAATCAAAGGGCACTGAATGCTTTGTTCACTGCCGTTTCGCCTGAGCAATTTAACTACATTAGTAAATGCATAACAGCGAAAGAAGCTTGGGATATTCTTGAAGTTACTCATGAAGGTAACTCTACTGTCAAAGAATCCAAGCTTCAAAATCTCATCACAAAATTTGAAAATATCAAAATGCTAGATGATGAGAGTTTTTCTGACTTCTATGCTAAGCTTAGTGTAATTGTCAATGGTTGTCACAATCTTGGTGATAGCATTCCAGAGCATAGGGTTGTTAAGAAAATTCTAAGATCTCTTCCTTCAAGGTTTCATGCAAAAAGGACAGCTATAGAAGAATCGAAAGATTTGAACACTTACAAGTTGGAACAATTGATTGGATCATTACAAACATATGAGTCCGACTTTACAGAAGGCAAGAAAGGGAAAAATGTTGCCTTTAAAGTCAATAATGAAAAAATGAATGAGGATCCATTTGAAACCTTGACTCAAGATGAATTTGCTCTTCTTACCAAACAAGCTAGGAAATTTTTGAAACTTAGAAGTTCTAGGGGACGTGAAAATCGAAACAATTTTGATTCAAACTCCAAAGTCCCTCGTTCTAGAGATGGTTCTCATGGAAATACATCTAAGTCTGTCAAACTTGGTGAAAAGAAAAGTTGGAATGACAAAGATAAGTGTTTCGAGTGTCAAGGGTATGGACATCATGCTCATGAATGTGCCAATACTCTTAAAAGGCTGAAAGATGAAAAAAATAAGGCTTTAACTTCCACGTGGAGTGACAGTGATTCAGAGAAAGACACGGCATCTAAAGATGATGAGGAAGTGGTTGCATTTTTTGGAACTTTTGATGGATATGAGACGGATGATTCGGAAGTTGAAGAGCCTGATTCCGTAGAAGTCTTACAAAAGTACACTGCACTGTATGATATCACCATGAAAGTGAAGAAGGAAAATGAAGAACTGAAAAATAAACTCGTGCAGCTTGAAAGTGAGAAGAATGAAGCAGAAATCGAGCATCAATCTCAAATGGAACATGCAGAAAAGCTACGAGAGTCAATGTTGGAGAAGTTACATATGCTAGCATCAGACAACAAAGGTCTTGAAAATGAATTAAGTAACATAAAGAAGAAAGTTGAAGAGTTTAGCATTGGCTCAAGCAAAATTGACAAAATGTTGAGCTATGGAAAGATTTCTGGTGACAAAAGTGGTCTAGGTTTTGATATAACTAGAAGTTCGTCCACTTCTGTTACCAAGTTTGTTAAAGCGTTACAAGAACCTAGCATGAAAGTGAGTAGTGATGAACCTTTTAGAAATTCGTGTATCACTACAAAGAAGTTCGTTAGGTCAAAAACTTTTATTCCTATTTGTCACTTCTGTGAAAAAATAGGACATATTAGACCTAGGTGTTACAAGCTTCGAAAGGAAAATAAGACTAAAACTTCTTGGATTTCTGAAAAATCAAATCTCAAAGGGAGATTTGTTGCTCACCCAAAGGGAATGAATAGGATTTCAAAAATAATGCCTAACTTCCTTACTCCAAACTTAAAGCAAGTATGGAGAAGAAAAGAGACTCAAATTTGTCTATTGGATAAGGTGTCACCTTCATCTGAGGAAGACAATTTTACATGCTTGGTGGCCTTCACTGCTCTCTCATCTTGTCAGTCTGATACTTGGTATCTAGACAGTGGTTGCTCAAGGCACATGACTGGAGACAAAAGATGGTTCACATCTTTCACTGAGGATTGTAAAAATGGAGCAGTCACATTTGGAGATGGAAAACGAGCAAGGATCGTTGGAAAAGGAGAAATCAAAACACTAGGAATTCCATGCTTAAAAAATGTCATGTTAGTGGATGGGCTTAAAGCTAACCTAATTAGCATTAGTCAAATTTGTGACGATGATGATGCTGAAGTACTTTTCAATAAATTGAAATGTAGTGTAAAGGTTGCTAAAGAGATTGACAGTTTTGAAGGAAAAAGGTCTAAGGACAATTGTTATTGTGTGAATGCAAATGAGTTACATGTGCCTGAGATATGCAATAAGGCAACTGATGATATTTTGGATTTATGGCATAAACGATTAGGTCACATGAACTGTAAGGATTTGATCAAGCTTTCCAAGAAAGAGTATGTGAGGGGCTTACCGATGTTGACTGGAGAACTTGGAATTTGTGGAGAATGTCAAGTGGGAAAGCAAACAAAGAGTGCACACAAATCCACAAATTACATCTCAACTTCACGGCCTTTAGAACTGATGCACATGGACTTGGTTGGACCAGTACAAACCGAAAGCATTGGGGGAAAAAAATACATACTTGTCTTGGTGGATGATTTCTCACGCTTTACTTGGGTTGCCTTCTTGCGAGAGAAATCTGATGCGTTCACTGCATTCTTTGGTTTATTGAATAAAATTCAAAATGATAGAGTTGATTCAAATGATCGTGTGGTAAAACTCAGAACTGATCACGGAACTGAATTTGAAAACATATCGTTTTCTAAGTTTTGTGATGAAAAAGGTATTGATCACAACTTTTCTGCTCCAATTACTCCTCAACAAAACGGAGTTGTGGAAAGAAAGAATCGTGTTTTACTTGACATGAGTCGTGTCATGCTAACAAGCGCTCATTTGGCAAAGCATTTCTGGGCTGAAGCAGTTAGCACTGCGTGCTACACGGCAAATAGAGTCTATCTTAGACCCGGTACAAAATGCACACCTTATGAGATCTGGAAAGGGAAGAAACCAAATGTTAAGCATTTGCGAGTATTCGGTAGTATATGCTACATTTACAGAGATAGAGAAATGTTAGCAAAATTTGATTCAAGAAGTGATATTGGAATTTTTCTAGGATACTCTCTCACAAGTAGAGCATACAGGGTGTTCAACAAGAGAACACAACATGTTATGGAGTCCATTAATGTCATTGTGAATGACTCTCTCTTAAATGTTGAACAACCTGCCTCAGATGAAGAATTCTTTCAAAGCAAATCAATTGATGGGTTATCCGCTACTCAGGGAGAAGTGCACCAAAATATTGACTCAACAAAAGTTTTGAGGAAAGGACACAAGCAAGTGCAGAAAGATCATTCCAAGTCAGACATCATTGGTGACGTAGAAGATCAAATGTTGACAAGAAGTAAAACTACTGCTGTAGTAAACTTTACGTGCTACATATCAAAGATTGAGCCAAAAAATACCAAGGAAGCTCTTTTAGATGATGACTGGATTATGGCCATGCAAGAGGAACTCAATCAATTTGTTCGCAATGATGTATGGTACCTTGTTCCCCGACCCCAAGAAACAAATGTTATAGGAACAAAGTGGGTGTTTCGGAACAAAACTGATGAACATGGCATCATCACGAGAAATAAAGCTCGTCTCGTGGCTCAAGGATACACTCAGGTAGAAGGTTTGGATTTTGATGAGACGTTTGCACCCGTTGCGAGATTGGAGTCCATTCGGTTGTTACTTGCTTTTGCTTGTCATCTGCGTTTCAAATTATATCAAATGGATGTCAAGAGTGCTTTCTTAAACGGAATACTTCAAGAAGAAGTCTATGTGGAGCAGCCAAAGGGATTTGTTGATCCAAAGCATCCTGATTATGTGTACCGATTAAAAAAAGCCTTGTACGGTTTAAAACAAGCTCTGAGAGCATGGTACGGCAAACTCTCATCGTACTTGTTAAGAAAAGGTTATACACGTGGAGCTGTTGACAAGACTTTGTTTGTCAAAAGAATCAAGAAGGACGTGGTGATAGCACAAGTATATGTGGATGATATAGTGTTTGGTTCCACATCTGCCACACTTGTAAAAGAATTTACTGAGGTCATGCAGAGTGAATTCGAAATGAGCATGTGTGGAGAACTAAATTTTTTCTTGGGACTACAAGTCAAACAAAGTGAAGATGGTATTTTTGTCTTTCAGACAAAATATGCTAGTGAACTAGTTAAAAAATTTGGCTTGCATTCAGCAAAACCCGTCTCAAATCCCATGGCAACAACCACAAAACTTCACAAGGATCCAAATGGAAAAAGTGTTGATCAAACACTTTACAGGAGCATGATTGGAAGCTTCTTGTACCTTACTGCTAGTAGGCCTGATATCTCTTTCAACGTTGGTGCTTGTGCACGTTATCAAGCTGATCCAAAAGAATCGCATCTGGAAACTGTCAAAAGAATCATCAGGTATGTGAGTGGTACAATTGATTATGGTCTTCATTATTCATTTGAAACAAATTCTGAAATTGCTGGATTTTCCGATGCCGATTGGGCAGGAAATGCTGATGACCGGAAAAGTACTTCTGGAGGTTGTTTCTATGTTGGAAATAATCTTGTTTCTTGGCATAGTAAGAAACAAAACTGTGTTTCTTTATCCACTGCCGAAGCCGAATATATAGCTGCTGGTAGTTGTTGTACGCAATTGCTTTGGATGAAGCAAATGCTTAATGATTATGGCATTCATCAAAGTTCCTTTTCTGTTTTCTGTGACAACACTAGTGCCATAAACATTTCCAAGAATCCTGTTCAACATTCTCGTACCAAACATATTGACATTCGTCATCACTTTATTCGTGTTTTGGTCGAAGAGAGGGTTTTAGTATTGGAATATATTGCCACTGAACATCAACTTGCAGACTTGTTTACTAAGCCTTTAGACACTCATCGTTTTGAAACCCTTCGCAAGGCTTTAGGAATATGTCGTGTGTCTTAACTTCTGTTGGTTTTCATTTTTGATGTTTCTTTTTCTCTCTTTTCATTTTTCTAGTTATTTTTATAAAAAAAAAAAAACCATATCTTTTTATGCACAACTTTTGTCCACAAAATTCTTTGCTTTGTGCTAAACATGATATATTTTGCCTTGGTGGTTGATACTATATGTATGTTTTCTGATTAAACATGACTACTTGCCAGAATCTCTGCACCCTGTGAGCTTTTGAGCCTCCATTAGTGTATGCATTTTTCATACACTCTTAATTGTTTCTGTGTGCTATATCTTATGTGATTTGACTTTCTAGAACTTGCTTTGAGATCTCTCAAGGCTTTGTATCACTTTTTACTCTCCTCTTGAGATGAAATTAGGACTTACGTTCTTCATCATTATCCTATAAAGCCAGTGCCTTATTATTTTCCCTATCTGCATTATAGAGCCTCTCCTTAAGTGTATCTTACCCTCTTCCATTATTATACACTAATTCTCACCTCCGTTGCAACATCAAAGACAGTTGCATCAAATATTTTTTTTAAGAAAGGCCCACGGTTGGTTCACTACTGAAGACCACAATATTGTGATGATAGCACCCTCCCCAGTTAAGAAAAGATTCCAAGAAAAAAAAAAAAAAAAAAAGAACACGACAAAGGGAATCAAAAGGTGTATGTATGACATACATGGTGGACCACAATATTGTGATGATAGCACCCTCCCCAGTTAAGAAAAGATTCCCAGAAAAAAAAAAAAAAAAAAAAAAAAAACACGACAAAGGGAATCAAAAGGTGTATGTATGACATACATAGTGGGTGTTTATCTCTGACAATCCTCAAAGGTCAAGTTGCACTTGAAGACCACGAATATATCCACTGTGCATACCACTCTATATTGCTCTAGTGGTTCTCTCTGCATCAAACTCTCTCCAGTTTTGAGTCTCAAGGACTCTATAGCTTCTCGAACTTCTGTTCTCCTTATTCCCTTCTAACTTCATCCAGTGCCTAAGCCCTATTCCAATCCTTCGTAAGAACTTACTTCATCTCTTGAGGGTAGGTTGTTGATGTGTGGAGATGAGATTGATCTGCAAGCCTATGGTAAAGCATTCACATAATGATTCTTTTTGAGTGTATACACTTTAACCCAAACACTTTGAGTGATATTTGATACTATTCCGTGTGAATCTAGGGGTTGCTGGTAAGTTGGCTTGTTTCATCATATTGCATGCCTATGGTTTCGATTGTTTTGGCAGTCTCCCGTTCGTATTATGTTTCTGTGGACATTACATAGTGTATTTTATTTTATTCTTTATCCTTTTGGTCTTTTGGTTGCTTTGCAATTGGAGTCACCTTGTGTTTCTCTATTATTTATAGTCGGGTTTTCTCCTTGTTCTTTGCACGTTGTACACAAAACATTTTTTTTTGTCATGGCATCCTCACGCAAGTCTGCAGTTCCTCCTGTTCTGAAAGGCAAGACTCTTGTTATTAATCCTTCCTTCTCTCCTCCCCATACACGTTCTGTGAAACGTAAATTGTTTTCTTCCCCATCTGATTGTTCAGCTTCGCCTAATATTAATTTTTCCCAAGCGGTCTTCCAACAAATGCTTGATCTGAACAAGCAACTTTCTTTGCTCGAACGTTTCATTAAGTCCTCCACAAATGATCTCAGTCATCGTATTTCTAATTTGGAGCAATGTTTTCATCGTCTTCGCAGCCACTTATTTGCTCCTCTTATTCAAATTTCTTCATCTGATGACGAGGTTGACTTCCGCGCTGATTGTGTTCCACCGTCTACTAGTACTCCTTGTCCACCTATTCAGGACCACTCACCGCTACCTACTCTTACTCCAGAAGATGATCCAGAAGAGAATCCCTAAGAGAATCACGCAGATGATCCCGAAGAGGATTCCGAAGAGGATCCAGAAGAAGATCTCTACTGGATTTCTGATGACGACGGTTTCGCCAAGCATGATTAATTTACTATCGTCTTTGGCTTTTCCTGTGTCAAAAAGGGGGAGAGCCTATAGTTAGGGGGAGAGACTTTAGCTAGACAGTTTAGTTAGGGGGAGAGATTTTAGCTAGCAGTTACCTTTTAGTTTTTAGTTGTGAGAGTTTCCATATTTATGTTCTTATTTGGATTTCTTAATAAAGTCTCTTTTTAATTGTTGAACGATGAGGGATGTTGATATGTTTGAATGATTATCTTAACATTCTTGCAACATCTATCTTTTGTACGTCACGGGTGTTTTGTTTAACTGTGTGCAGATTACAGACTTCAGTGCATTAGGATTAAGATTTCTAAAATGTTGTTATTGAGGGTTTTGTCAAGGAAATGCCAAAGGGGGAGATTGTTAGGGTAAAATTGGCAATCCCTGACAAATTGCCTGAGTCTGTAATAGCTTAGACTTGTTATATATTTTCAATTGTATTAGTTTAAGTCTAGGAAGGGTTCTCACACTTTCGATGCAAAGATGTTACCTACACGCGATAAATATTCAGGTACGTTTGCATGCATGCATCCAACTACATTCATCTATATTTCATATTATTGTTTTGAGATAGGACTCTTAACCATTGTGTGGTTTATCTTTTCAAATAACTTATCCTTTCTTTATCACTTAATAAAACACGCATGCAAAAGAATCTGATTGTATTGGAACTTATCAAACTGAGTGTTCAAACCGTGTTTTGAAACTTAAGTGATTGCATGTTGGTGGGAGTCATCTAACTCATGGATGCCGTCCTTATCAATTAAAACGGTTGCGGTGCTTTTTGATTATATATGGGAAGTCAGGGACGTGTTGGTTTGGGAGCCGCATATATGCATGTTTTTCTTGGAAGATATATGTGCAGCAACTTTGTGATTTTAAAGCATATAACATTATTTTTCAGTGGCTGCCATATGGTGGTTTTTCATTAGCATGTGTTTTTAAAGGGAACCATTTATGCAGAGAAACTGATTTTATTGAAAAGGATTTTTGAAGAAGCATCAATTGGGTTTTCGTGTGCGTGAAAAAATAATTGAAATACTGTTGTTTGCTTATGGTTCCAACAGCATGGGTTTTTAAGAGAAGATATTATTTTTCATGTTGTTTTTCTTTGAGGTTTTAAATTGAATATCAATTATGGAAATGAGCCTTGTGATTTTCGTAATTGATTGTTTTCTAAACAAAAACTTCATCATATAAACATTCTGCATGATCGAGTTAGCATTGTGCAAAGTTCGAGAGAAAGGTGATTGACGGTCGCGTTAGTACCGTGCCACTTCAACTCGAGGACTGAAGAAAGATCGAGTAGCAAAGCGCGGAGACAAAGCTGCCAACTGGTATGAGTGTCTAGTTGATGAGTTTTGTAAGTCTTTATGTATTCTTTCTTTCTTAGTGCTTCTTGGCTTGGTAGCCCGAGGATTTTCCCAGTGGTGGGTTTTGCCTCGTTAAATCCTACATCATGTGTGTGCTTTTTATATTCATGTTGAATATTTGTGTAGGATTAATTTAGCATAACTGATTAATCGAAACCATAATTTGCTTTAGCGTTAAGTTGTCATTTATAGATTAAGTTAGTATCCTTCCTAGGACTTTCATAGTTGCGAGAAAAAGATATGGTGCAACTCTGTCCGAGTAGAGTGCAGTACTGCTGGAAAGAGCAGACCCATGACTGCCATCAATAGCAATCCATAGTTCACTCCAGAAGTTGCCTGAGAATATAGAAACTTTGAACTTTAGTTGCGAGAAAAAGATATGGAAGATCGAATAAAATAAAATAAAACCAAATAAACAAAGCCCTCTTTTTTACAGACGAAATGTACCTTGTTGAACACTTGCTCCCTCTGTGAATGCACAAGTCCACTAGCAAAGAATGCGCATCCAAGCACGAGCAACATGTTCGATAGGATTGAGCCTAGTAAGGATTGTTGAACAACACGAATCATGCCTCTTTTCAGAGCGTAAATTGATATTATCAATTCTGTTGCGTTTCCGAAGGTGGCATTTAAAAGACCGCCAACTGCAGAATTAAGGCATAATTGGAGTTAGGGATAACATTTTTGGATCAACAAATGAATACTAATTGTAAAGTTAGTGTAACCGCTTTCAAATTTTAGGGTTAAATGTGAAAGGAAGCATGTGATGCGGGTGAAGTACCGGCTGGATGAAGATAATTTTAGAATGCTCAAACCAAACTTAAAAGCTTTATGAAGATTTATGGAATCTTGCATTGATCAGTGACTCAAACTGGAAGCTTTATGAAGACTTTTTGGAAATAGAAAAAACGGATATTTGCATTTACAACATGCTTACCCGTTAATATGGACGTCCGTCTCATGTGCACGCGGATTAAACCCTAACAAATGTTGTTTTGTAATACATCAAGTTAACTGGATAGTTGTAAACAAAGAATACAAAGAGAACGCAGAAATCTTACTCTGTTGCATATCCTAATCGATCAGACCCAACCCTGAAACGCGTTAAAAAAAATCAAACAAACTAAGCATATATACAATCGTGTCATGATCCGAGAGATTCACACGCAGAAAAAGATAGTGAAAACTCACATGATGCCTGTTAATTTATCAACCACGATTGCTAAAGGGCCAAAAGGCATGAGCAAATTAATTTTGGCAGAGAAAACTACAATCCTGATGCTATCGACCACACTATTCTTCATGACATATGGGGACTGTTCGGGCGAAGATTTCTCCAAAGAGGGCTCCTTGGCACTCAACACAGCTTCCCAAGGGATTGACACTTGTGATGTGTAGTCGGGCTCTTGCTTGCTGATGTACTGCAAGAAGAGAACAAAGTTAGTTTTGAAAGGTGTCTTTGTGGGGTCTTAGGTTTAGGCCTTAAGGCTCGCAATCAAAACTAACTAAGTATTAGGCGTGCCACTTCTATCTCAGTATAGCAGATGTAGAACAAGAGCGTGTTTAGTCGATTACTTGCACCCCAAGTTACTCGGAATTCTTGTTATCAAATGATTGTCGTGGATGAGTTTAGTCCACATTAAGTTCTTTTTCTTGCCCTGTGACCCAAGGACTTATAGTTTATAATCTTGTACGTTCGAATGAAGGAAGTCCAGATCCCCTTAAGCCATTTACTTGGTTTTTAAATGAAAGCATATCCATTAAACTAACCAGATCCAGGTGCTAATCAGGTTCTTAAAGTAAGAAAACTGATGGGTATGATTTGGATACATGTTGGAGAATACATTAAGCAGTAGATCTATTAACTTAGAAAACAAACAAAGAGCTTTGATTAAGATTTGACATCGTCGGGCAAAGTTGAACCTCTTGCGATCACTTCTCTTTGAGTTTACAGGGGTTTGTATGCTAAAAATGGATGGATGGTAAACAAGTTTACACAAGGAAATCGATATGCCACTAGGGGTGATAACAGAGCTTTAAACTAGACAAAAGATGTCTTTTGTGGGGAATGATCCTGAAAATGACTGATATATGGGCTAATTACAACTTTTAGATGCAAATCTCTAGCTTGAGTAGAGTTTGTATGTTTGTTTGTTTGATTGGTTGAGTGTCCTTGTCTCTAAGGCCTCTTCCTCCTTTTATAGATGAATTAGCCCGACTGTTGTGTCTTTGCATTTTCCTGAAAGCAACTTGGAGGGTAGTGAGTCATCAACTTTTTACTTGTATTGCCACTGAAAAGTGTTTTTTGGCTGATTGTGAGTTAGTCTCCATCACTTGGCATTTAATGCATAGGTATTTGGCCTATATATTAATGGGGAGACGCTAATTTGTCTCTGGGCTTGGTGCTGGGCTTCGGGCAAGTCTTCTTTTAGTTGGCATCTTTGGGCTTCTTCTCACTTGCAGCCCAATGTTCAAATATTAATTCAAACAGGGACAATAGTCATTTGCACCACCAGAATATAGAGCCCTGAGGGGAACCTCGTCCAATGAATGTTTCTCGCCCCCAACTAGGCTCTGATCCTCGAACTCAAACACTGAGTTGGACTGTGTTGATCCCATCTGTGGAGCCGAAATCTTTGTTACCAAAGATTATCACTGCTACCAAAAGAAAATGCCTTTGATACCATATACAGCTAAAGAATTTAAAGCTGACCTCAGTATGGGAATTTATTTTTATTGTGGCTGAATCGTTGTTCCTGCTATTGTTGTCGTTGTTGTTGCTGTTGTAATGGTTATCGGAATCCATGAGGTGGAAGTAAAAACTCTATGCCAACAAGTCAACAAGAATTCCATCTCCAAACACGCGCATCACTGCTTCATCACATTCTCCACAATCAACACACATACATATAATAATAGAAATCAACGTGAGATCCAATGACAAAAAAAAAACGTGAGATCCAAAAGTTTTATGCCTATACACACACATAATACACATAACATCATATACTCTCTACCTGTTTTTAATAAAGACCATATCGCAGACCTGGGCGTAAGCAAGTTCATTAGTACAGCGTGCTCCACTTCTGCACCCAAATTCGACTTCGAATACCCATCTTCATTCTTTACTCTAGATTAAAATATCCCTTGAATCAAAATAAATCCCATATGATTTTTTTGTCAAGAACATGAATTCTTTACCTGTTTCTAACAAAAACCTAATGAAATTTTGGAAAAAAATCCCCAACAAACAAAACAAGAACCAAAATAATAGAAAGTAAAGAACTAACCTTGTGGTATAATGGAATTGCATATATATATATATATATATATATATATGCGTATTTATATATAGATTCTCCAATGTGAACCCTAAAAAATCAGACCCAAAAGAACATGCATGAATATGTTAGTAACAGAAATGTAAATTTTGTCTAGAAGAGTTCTGGGATTCCTTCCAAAGTAAACAAAAAGAATGGAAGGCAGAAGATAAAAACAAAGGAGGTAGCTATTAAGTGCAAATTTGCAAATAGATGGTTTTGATAGAGAGAAAATTAAACAGGTTTGACAGATATTGATACGTGAAATGTGATCCAAAGCCATCCGAGGGAAACCGCCATTTTCTCCCCAGCAAATATCAGTATCTCTCCTTTCCTATTTTCAGACATGGAAATGCAATGATTTCTTTCTTTCCTTTCTTTTATTTTTCTTTCAATTCAATCACTTTAATTTATTCCGTTTTCATAGCAGGAAAAACGTTGCACCCTTGACACCGACCAATCCCGCCACTCTCAAATTGCCATATTGAGCAGTTTTATTTTATAATTTCTATCAATATACAACGATATCTTACATTAACAGCTAAATTTTTTGGCAGACCCACATAATTAAGCAACCATAATAATTTTGTATCGATCATCTCATTATTCTTAAAAGTCGAACACATACATTTAACTCACATATGTAAAGAAATACTACTAAAATGTAATACTATTGACCAAAAATTTTATATATATATATATAAAGCCTTATATATAATCTTACCGAGAAAAGGTTTAATGTCACATCCCTACCTGGGCACCCACCACATCCCGGACTCGACTCCGCTGTAGCACGATATTGTCCGCTTTGGGCCCCGACCACGCCCTCACGATTTTGTTTCTGGGAAGTCGAGCAGAACTTCCCAGTGGGTTACCCATCCTGGGAATGCTCTGGCCCCTTTCCCTCTTAACTTCGGAGTTCCTACGGAATCCGAAGCCAGTGAGCTCCCAAAAGGCCTCGTGCTAGGTAGAGATGCAAACATACATATAAGGCTTACAGGATCCACTTCCCTAGACAATGTGGGATGTTACATTTAATCTGTCTTTTATAAAAGATTTAATTAAATGCATAAATCACAATGGTCAGTTACATAGACACAAGGCATGATTTTGGGAAAGTCAGCAACAATGTTTTAAAAAACACCCCCGAGGTGCGCCTAGGCAGCTTTAGAGGTAGAGTAGAGGTGAAAATGCCTCAGCCTAGTGCGAATAGGCGAAAACTCATCTAGATGTGGTCAAGGCACATCTTAGGGCGTCTTTTCTCTTCTTCGTGCCACACCACCAAGTGAGCAGCACTGCCACTACCCAGTAAAGAGGGAAAGTGAGAGTCATGGAGAATTTATTAAGGGAAATAGAGTAGGTTGGGGATATAGGCAGACCATATAAATGTTGTAAAATGAGTGGATATGAATGAAAGAGAGAGATATAAGAGGGTAAGCAAGAGTGAGGGAGAGTGAACCGAGGGAAAGAGTGGGTAGGGGTGTATGTATGAATGAGAGAGAGAAGAGGGAAAGTGAGAGTAAGGGTAGTGTACTAAGAGAGAGAGTGGGTGGAGAATGTATGTAGACCATATTAATGCTGTAAATGAGTGGATATTAACAAGGGAAAGAGATTATTTGCTACTATCTTTTTTGTTATTGTTTTTCAATGTATGTGGACCATATTTGAAGAATGATTTCTTTTTCTTTTTTTGTATGTATGTGGGTTAAACTTGTTTATCACTTGTGCATTTTTGAATGACAATGGATATCTGTTTACAAAGTATTATATTTATATATACATACATATATATATATATAATTATATATAATATATTAAAAAATTAGGTCTCATAAGGTTTCATCTCAAGACTTTCGCCTAAGCAGAGCTATCCATGAAACGCCTCACCTACGCCGTCGCCTTTTAAAGCATTGGTCAAGAGTTACCTTGCATTAGGGGGGTGAGTAAAAATGTAGACAAATATTTGTCTCGAAATTATGATGCAAGTGCTTAAAAACATTTAACCATGCACTCGAGTTCTTTCAATCGATTCTCCTCTTCCCTAATTTGTATGTAAAAGAAAATAATAAAATAACAATCAAATATCACATCATTCAAAATTTTTACTTAAACATCTTTTAAACAATCCAATGTTTCATTTTTTTCAGAGCCTCCAAAAACAATATTTTTTTTAGGGTGAAATTAATATAATTATCCAATTTAGGGAAAAGTTTAAAATGGTGTTAATCTTTTAAAATATTCCAAAAAATTATCTAACATTTTAAAAATTGAACATATATTAGGTCATAGTGCTAAGTGGGAAACTTGACAAGTATTAGAGCGAGATTTTTTCTTGACGTCATTTATAAAGCTCTAACTCCCCAAATTGATTCCTTTAAACTAGACAAATTGAGCATTTAATTTGGCTAAAAGGGCTCAAATTGAGGATTCATAACTCTAAAATGTGAAAAATTAATTATCTTCAATATTTGTCCATATCATTACTTAACATTGATGACATCATCACTTAACAGTAGTGATGTCGGCACTTTGTGCCAGTGACCAAACGAGTGTCTATATTTACAGATGTTAGATAGTTATTTGAAATATTTTAAAAGGTTGAGACTAATTTGAAATCACACTAGAGGCCCTTATGATGCAAATGGTCGTAACCGGAGGCATTCCATCATCTCTTATGTTAGACCCCACCCCCAATTATTTTGCAAATTTCATAATTTCCCCCAAAAGGTTTTTGGAAGTTACTTTTTGGTCCCTTATCCTAATCTAATATGGACCCTTTATCTCGACTTCTCTTCTCCCCCAGGCTGCTACGTTGCAAACACCAACTCCCATTCTCTTTCTCTTTTCACGATCTCCCTGTCTCTCTCATTCTCGCAGTCTCTCTGTCGCTCTCTATCTCACTTTCCCTTAACACTCCCTATAACATCCCACATCGTCCAGGGGAGTGGATCCTCTAAGCCTTATATGTATATTCCCATCTCTACCTAGCACGTGGCCTTTTGGGAGCTCATTGGCTTCGGATTCCGTCGGAACTCCAAAGTTAAGCGAGTAGCGCGCGAGAGTAATCCCATGATGGGTGACCCACTAGGAAGTTCTCATGTAAGTTCCCAGAAACAAAACCGTGAACGTGTGGTAGGGGCCCAAAGTGGGCAATATTGTGCTACGGTGGAGTCGCGCCCGAGATGTGGTGGGGGCCCGGGCCAGGATGTGACACTCTCCCTCTCATCCGTGCTCTCCCTCTCTGCAAACCTTCACCTCCCTCACCGTCATACTACATAACAACAACTAAACACCATCACCATCACCCCTATGAACTTAAATTCGAAGAAAGAACACCCCAAACCCTTATCTTCCTTTCGGCCGGTACTGTTCATCGTATTCTCCGTCGAGTTTCGTGATTTTCCAACATTTGTAAGCTTCTAAAAACCCTTGGGATGTGTTTTAGGGTTAGATCGAAGCCTGTTTTAAGTTATGTATACATTTGAATCGTAGAAAATAGCTCGGGGAAGATTTTCTAAATTTTTCGACAAGCACCACCCCTTTCGAGGCATTTTCTAGCCAAAACATTGTGAGTGGGACAGCGTGTGAGGTATCAATCTCTTTTTCTCATCGAGAACTACAACTTCATTTTTTTTCACTTGATTTCGTCGAGTAACGAAGAAGTTATGAGCGTTTGAAAGTAGCCCAGAAACCGGCTAAAGTGTGGATTGAAAACCACCCTCAACCCAGCCAATTAACCCCAAAACCCAGCAGCCCAACCAAGGCCTTTGGGTCGAGAAACCTAGGGCCCTTGGCCCGCTAAACTCTTAACCCAAGACCAAAAAGGGCTTTGGTCCATGAGATTTAAACCCAACCCAAAATCCTTAGAATTTAAACCCTTTGGATTGAGACCTTTAGGCTATTCACCTAGGGTCTTCGGCCCAATTAACCCAATACCCTTTAAACCCTAAAACCTATTGGACCCAAACCCTTTAGGCCCAGACCCGTTGACTTTGAACCGGTCAACGATCAGCGTTGACTTTTTGGAGTTTCGTCTGGAACCCCTCATAGGCTAATTTCAACGTCTTGAATCCGTTTTTGATGTCCATTTTTCCAAATTAAATCATTTTAGTAGAGTTTTATTAATTGTACCTTTTATGTGCTTAGGGGCAATTATATGTGGCGTTACCATTTTCGCTAGTTTGCGTGGCTCTTCGACGACGAAGTATCTGTGAGTGAACCCTTTCTAAAAATGCATGTTTTAATAGTAGTAATGCATACATGATTTACTGATTACATTTTATGAGACAACATGCTTATTGAGGCTATTTTGAATTATTACTATTTTTCCTATAACTCGTGTTCTTTATAGAATATCTGATGGATGACGATATAATATTTAGAATACCTCTTTATAGTATAGATGATGGATGACTTTATACTATGAAGTTGCTTTTCAAATATATATATGTTCAATGGTTTTGTACTTACCTAGTGGTCCCTATTCCGCTACGGGGTGAGTGATATATTCCTTCACGGGCGAGGTTACAGTGTTGGCATAGGGCTTGAAGAAATAATCTCTAGCTACGGGCTGAGAGACATGGAGTTGGCACAGGGCCTGATGATGATTTTCCTCTAGCGTTGGCACAAGGACAGGGAGCTAGCACAGGGCCTGGAGTGTGATTGGACATTCACTAGCGATTACTATATACGAGATATGTTTTGACACATTGCATGGCATGCTAGGGTTTCGAAAAACCTATTTTATTTATCATGCTATATGTGTTTTCATAAAACCTGGGGGTTAGTATGTTGATAACTGTTTTATTATATCTATATCAACTTGGTCCACTCATGTTTGTTTTGCGCCCCTTTCAGGACTAGAATCAAGGCGTACAATCTTGGCGTCAAGGCACTTCCGCATCGGCATCTTCGAGTCCTCTCGGTGTAGGACCCATCCCTTGTTTCATTTAATTTTATATTCTTTTTTTAGTGTTCTAGTTGGTTGTACGCTATGAACACGTTCCTCAATTGCATATTAATTACTTTTAAATTTATAAGTCTTATTTAATTCTTGTTCTCAGCATTTGCATTCAATAAATGGCTTTTGTCGCCCTCAAGTGTCGGCTAGCACATGCCTATCCTGGTGTTCGCAGAATATCAGGATCAGGGCATGTCATCTTAAATATGCTTATGGCTATATTCGTAGTAAGTTACACAAAGGAATCATACTTCATTTTCTATAGTGGTTTTCAGTGGTTTTCAATATGCTCTTCCAATTGTGTTAAGTGGAGTAAAATTAGTCCCACATATGGATTATGGGAATGGTACAACTCAACAACCTTGGTAGAGGCACGGATAAGTGCATAACCAATGATCTCTTCCATTAAACGGAAGTAGATTCTGCAGGGTTGATGTAAGATCCCACATCGCCCGGGGGAGAGAAGGTGATATGCCATATATGTACATGCCCACCTCCCTATAGTGAGACGCGTTTTGGGTGGAAACTCAAGAACAAATCCGTGAGGGTGTGGTCCAAAGCGAACAATATCTTACTATGCGGACTAGGATGTGACAATTTGGTATCAGAGTCAATCCCCGGTCAGAAGTGTGCCAACGAGGTCGTCGGGCCCCTAAGGGGGTAGATTGTAAGATCACACATCGCCTGTGGGAGAGGAGGTGATGTGCCTTATATGCACATACCTACCTCCCTATAGTGAGATGTGTTTTGGGTGGAAACCCAAGAACAAATTCGTGAAGGCGTGGCCCAAAGCGAACAATATCTTACTATGCGGACTGTGATGTGACAGTTAATGTTCGAGAAAACTGTTCTTTATTCTTGTCAGCCAAGGAGCTTCAGTCATCAAGGATTTCCTTTCGTACATCACATTAGGACCTTTTCACTTCTTGTGTACAAGGCGGACCATGAGAATAGCCGAAGTAGGTGCCCGCTTGTCCACACTTCGGAGGGCCCTTAAATTTTTAGTTAAAATAATTATATGTATAATTTCTTACAATTCAAGCTCAATAAAAATATCAAAAAATAAAATAAAATCATAGACAATTGAAATAGAAATGGTTGAAAAATTAGATTATGTAAACTTAATTAGTACATTTGCATCTAATAATCGACATGTATAATATTGAAGTAATGTTTGTATATATTTTTTATATTAATTTTAATGATAGTTGATGTAGAAATAATTTTTTTTATTTATTTATGTATTTAGCAAATTTTTTTAATACATATCAATGTACAAAGGATCGAGGATAAAAAAACTCTTAAGGCCTCACTTCGAAAACTCGTCTAGGGTCGCCAAATTCTCAGGGCTGCTAGTGTAGTTTTGTGGAAGGGGTGTATCAATGTCATAATCTTGAACCATGTTAGCGTTTCAGATATCAACTCTGTGAACATGGTGAGATGTGAGGTGAACAATTTGCAAAAAACTTTATTTGAGAGAGAAGTAGAGCATCTACAGTGCAAATTCCTGAGGTCTCTTCCTCAGTAACTACATCGTAGTACCGTGAAATGTACATTACATGAACATAAGACAGAACGGCTCAAAGTACTTGCTAAGTTGCTAGAGCTGCATCTCAGCCCAGTAACTCGAAGAACCTTCGCTCTCGGCATTAAACGAGTGGAAAATAAGGAGGCGGCTAGATTACTGTTCCACTATGAATCAAGGCATCCTTGATCACTGTGACAATCCCGCTCTTTATGAAATATCCATCTGTTTCTCTTGCTGCTTCTTGCACATTGTCACTATTGACAATCTGCAATTCATACTCGTTGATGGTCAGTTTCACAAAGAATAAAAATGTAAAATGTTTTGAGTGATCGGCTAAGAAGAATCAAAAACTGTACAAATCATATTAACATGATACAATCCTTACCTTAACATTCTCTCCAATACGCGCATTCCATTATAGCTCTCCTAATGTGGGAATTCTTGCCAATACCAATTGGAACGCTGCCCTTCGCAGCTAGGAACCTCCTGTCAGCATCAGTCTGGGACAGTTACAACAATTGCAACAATATAATCTATCCAACCCATAGAAACGTCAAATGAACAATGACAGTATTTCTAAGGAAAGTCCATTCATCTCTATAAGAGCAGCTCCAGCGAGAGGAGTTGCTGGAGGGACAAGCTGAGGAACAGTGGGTTATTGCCCGAGGGAGGAAGTCCAGCGAGAGTAGGCCCAAGCAAGCGGGGCGTGGATTCGTGCTAGCTCGAGCGCCCCATGGCCATCTGACATGGGCTGACGTCAAGGAGACGTCAGGCGCACTTTTTTTATTTTTTCTATCAGGTGCATCGACTTCAAGCTCGCGTGGGCACGCGTAATCCGACATAAAATCAGAAATTGAGGCCCGCGGCGCACTCAAAAATCTTACCGTTGGGGAGCCACGTGGCTTCCCCACGGCCGTTAGATTACAACGGATATAATTTTGGACTGCTGGATTTCCAACTGTTAAAAAAAAAAAAAACTTCATTTAATACCAACGGTTAGATCTGAGATCAACGGTCCACGGTATTAGACTTTAAAAATAAAAAAGAAAAAGAAAAAACAGTTAAAAAATCATAAATGTTACCGTTGTGCCATGTGGCACAATCTGGAGTGTTGGAATTCAAATTGGTTTAAATCCAATGGTATAGATTAATTAGGTGAATAAAAAAAAATTTAAAAATGTAAAAAATTATTAAAAATCCGAAAAAAAAATTTGAAAAATGTAAAAAAACAATGATTTTACTTTTATATAAATACCTTCTCATTATCTTCTACCTTACATCACAATTTTATGTCTTCTCAAAGTTTCATTCCAATTTCATATATTGTCAAGTTTGAATCGAATTTCATAGTTTTATATATTTACTTTTCTATAAATTCAACATATATTGTCAAGTTTGAATTAGATTTCATACTTTTATATATTTACATTTCTATAAATCTAATTTCATATATTGTCAAGTTTCAATCCAATTTCATACTTTCTTAAATACCTATCTTTCTCTCAAAGTTTCAATCCAAATTTTTTCCAAGCAAATGACTAATGATGTAGGTATGAATTGGACGCTTATTGAAGATGTTACGTTGTGTACTAGCTGGGTTGAAGTTACTTATGATCCGATTTCGGGTAATGAGATGTAGTTGAGAGAAATGTGGGGTCTTATTCATACCAATTATCTTGAGAAAATTGCTGAGAAAAGAACCAAAGATTTTTTGTCCAGTCGTTGGAGACTACTGACCACCGCCTCCAAAATGATACATTTTGATCATTTTCTATCCCCATAAGCGACTTGCCATGCACTTGGACAGTTTTTCCAAGTCCAGTGCATACAGTCAATGCTTCCAATCATCCTTGGAAAACCTTGCATCTCCTCTTTCTTCAGAAGCCTTTGCAAGTCCATCTCAGTAGGGTTCTAGAGGTACTCTGCGGTGTAGATAGATTTGATTGCCGAGCAAACCTCATCAGGGACTCAAGAATGGTTGATTTTTCCATCTTCGCTATCTTGTCTACTTGGTTTGCAAATGTTCCATATGCAAGCATCCGCAAGGCAGCAGTAATTTTTTGCTCAGGCAGTAGACCCATAGCACCAAAAGCATCCGGCTTTTGTACAAAGTAAGAATCATGGTTGCAAATAACGCCCATGATTTTTTGAACAAATGACGTTCCATTCTAAAACGATGTCTAAAGTACGTATCAGGGAATGCACTTTTACGGACAAAATAATCATCCAAGAGATCCTGACCTCGTCGCTGCCTGCTTCTATCAATGTTTATAGCGTGGCTAGGCCTGCAGATCTGAGCCACAGCTTGGATGACTTGACGGGAATGTGAGGCTCTTGCCATTCTTGATTCGTCAGCTCTCCGTTTACGCTCCTCATCCTCTTCCTTCTCATTTTGGGCCGCATGGCGTTTGAACATTCCTTCTGATTGGTTAACCAATTCTTCCTCTCGTTGATCGATTTCCCACATCATCCTTGACGAAGAAAAATACATTGTAAGAAGGAAGCAAAAACTATGAATAATGATAGACATTTAGGTGAATAAGGAAGCAGAAACTATGAATAATGATAGAGATCTTGAGAAAATTGGTTTAAGATTTATGAGGATGGATGGTGGATTATATGGAGGATTTAGAAAGGATTAGGTTGTAGATAATGTCACGTGGCATGTCGTCATTCGTTAAAAATCTGGTGGAAATCTATCCTCAAAGATTGTAAACAGATTGTGACACGTGGTGCGATGTGATTGGTTAAAAATCTTATCAAAAATCCATCAACAATAATTGTCTTTTTGCATAATGACACGTGGCGCAACGAGAACGATTAAAAATCTTATCCTAAATTACTAATAAAATTATTTTGAATTATTTTATAAATAAAAAAAATACTAATATTTTATTGCTATTGTCTTTTCGGATAATGACATGTGGCGCAACGAGAACGATTAAAAATCTTATCCGAAATTACAAATAAAATTATTTTGTATTATTTTATAAATAAAAAAAATATTAATATTTTATTGCCAATTGCCAGGGGTATTGAGTGCAGGGGTGAAGATGCAAAAAACGATTACTGTTCATTAAGGACAGTTACTGTTCACTAGATGAATAGCATAGTGAATTGGACAATTGACTATGCTGGAACTGCTCTAAAACAAAAAGGTGTTTATACAGTCATGTCTTGACTTCAGATAAAAAGCAGCAAGTGCTCAATCTACAGCAGGTTTTACCTCATAGTAGTCAGCTCTCATGAGTAATGTGTCTTCAATGACAGCACCCTTTGCTATGCAAGACTGAAGCCCAACGACTGAATGGTGAATTTTACAGTTCTGCATTTATGTAAAAGATAAGGTTGGATTAAATGAGTAGGACCGCAGTAGGTTTTACCGATCCCTGTTTCTTGCAACAATAGCACATATATGCAAGTTTTTCTGAAACTGAACATGGGACTAGTATATGACACCATAATGGAACAATTTGGCAAAATGCTGAATTTTTCTAGAAAGAACTTACCTTTATTACACATCCCTCGCCAATAACACTATATGTGACATCAGCGTCAAGCATTTTGGGATAGAGGTAAATACCGAGGTTGGGTGAAGATTGGGGATGAACAATAAAAAAGCTATGGTATAAAGTTCAAAATTAGGCCGGAATACTAAATCCACATCAAACTGATAGCATAACATACGTATTGGCCAAACAAAATAGGAATACAAACAAGTTATAGAAAAAAAGGTACCTGAAATCTGGAACTGGTTTTTTGGTTATCCCCAAGTTTGCATTGTAGAAAGTTGAAAGCCTCAATGGTACCAATATCTTCCCAGTGGCCATCATACAAATAAGCTTGAACCTGTAGGCATTAATAACTAGTATTCCGGGGGGCTGAATATCCGGATGAAGGGTAGTGGGGGACAAAAAGTATGGAACTAGGAAATATTTAGCAGATCATATAAAATCAATTTAGGACATTATCTTTTTCAGTACAAAGGGGTTCGTTTAGTTTCGAATGAAAGATATTTGCAATTATGTAATACCAACAATTATTCCAAATCTTTTCCACCTCTTTTGATTGATCTTTCTTAGAAATTACAGAATAAACTATATGAATGAAAACTTACCCTCAAACCGATGGAAGTTGCGCTTGGAATAACTTCACTCCCGAAATTATTTGCACCAGGAAACTTGTCTCAAGGTAGCTCTAACATGACATTTTTGTTCACAACAGATATACCCATGCTGGCAATTTAAGGCATCTCTTTAGCTCTCTCATCATCAAGACCCAGGATAGTAGTATCAACCTATATAACAAAAACAGAAACAACAACATTTTGCATCACTAATCAATCACACACCTAAACCCACAAGCGATTGAAGTTCACAATGAAACGAATATGTAATGCACTAAATAATGTAAAACAACCTGCAGTTGGATTGTTCACCTTCATAGCTTTGAGTTGCTCCCCTTTAGGTTTCTCAGCAAACTTCATCAAACCGAAGGCGGTATCATGCTTCTCATCCATGGGCAGAGCAGCCACAGTGATGTCTGCATGCACCTGAATAAATCTCTCATAGTCCATCCTATATAAGTGGTCCCTAGCAAGAACCAAAAACTCCAACACATTGTGCTCCTCAAACAACCACAAGTACTGCCTCACGGCATCAGCGGTACCCTATAAACCACCAAAACCAAATATCCAAACTCAAAAACCAATCGAAACCCAATTTCCAACACAACCCCGCAATTTGTCAACAAGCTTTTAATCACCTTAAATCAATTGGGATTCTCAGGGCTCTGCTGGGTAGCAAGAACCTCAACAAAGCCTTCATTTTTGTAGCCACCCATGTTACTGGCATAAGCACCAGAAAGATGGCGATTGAGCGAATCGGAATTGAACTAGGTCAGCACATAGATCTTGGACACGTTACTGTTGAGGCAATTACTGACTGGGATATCGATCAGCCTGTAGTTTGCTCCCAATGGAATAGCATGCTTCGCACGCTTCTTGGTCAATGGGTAAAGCCTCGTCCCAGCTCCCCTGTTAAAGTTGTTAGGATTTTCTTAGCCACTAGGGTTAGACTTCCTTGTTTTCAGGTCTACTTACGTAGTTGTTAATAATTGCTGTTTTTAAGGAACAAGTATTGTTTCACGTTTAGTTTAAAGACTAGTCAAATACCACGATTCTAGGTGCTGTAAATCGTGGGCTGTTGCATTTCCATTCTGTTACTTTGCAGGGTTTTAAGAAGCCATTGCTATCTTTGAATTCAATAAGAAATTATCCCTGCAAAGCAAGTGCGTATCAAACTCCCTTTTACTCAGTCTCTTGTAAACACGGTGAGAAGAGGTAACAATCCCTTTTACTCAGTCCCTTTTAATCAGAGCCCCACCACGGGGCCTAATCAAAAGTCTTAAAGTAAACACGATGAGAAAAGGTAACAATATGGCTGGTGAAAGCAATTTTGTGCAACCAGCCATTCCTAAGTTCGATGGGCACTATGATTATTGGAGCATGCTCATGGAGAATTTTCTGCGATCCAAAGAATACTAGGGTTTGGTGGAAACTGGGATCCCTGCAACTATAACTGGGGTGGATCCTACAGAGGTACAGAAGAAGAGAATTGAAGATCACAGGTTAAATGATCTGAAGGCGAAGAACTATCTGTTTCAAGCCATTGATCGATCGATATTGGAGACAATCTTGAAGAAGGATACAACGAAGGATATTTGGGACTCCTTGAAGCAGAAATATCAAGGCACGGCCCAAGTCAAACGTGCACAGCTACAAGCTCTTTGCAAAGAATTTGAGGTGCTTCACATGCAGGTGGGAGAGTCGATGAATGATTACTTTACACCAACTTTCACCATTGCCAACAAGATTGAAAATTCACAGAGAACAGATGGGTGATGTGGTGGTCATTGAGAAGATCTTAAGGTTCATGACTCCAAAATTTGATTACACTGTGTGCTTCATTATGGAGTAAAATGATATTGACAGTTTGTCCATATACGAACTTCAAAGCAGTTTGCTAGTTCATGAACAAACGAATAAGTAGGCATATGGTGGATGAACAAGCACTGCAAGTCATGAATGAAGCTCAGCCAAGAGGACGAAGTGGGGGTCATGGCTCTTATCGAGGAAGAGGAAGAGGACGAGGCTGATTTGTGTTTAACAAATCCATAGTTGAGTGTTACAGTTGTCATGGGCTTGGCCATTTTCAATAGGAGTGCCCTAAAAAGGAAAAGCAGGCAAACTTTGCTGAGACAAGTGAAGAAATACTGCTCATGGCTTATGTGGATGACAACAAAGCTAGAAGTGATTGCGTATGGTTCCTGGATTTAGGGTGCAATAACCATATGTGTAGCAAGAAAGAGATTTTCTATGATCTTAATGAAAGCTCCAAGGATTCAGTCAAATCGGGAAATGACGTAAGCTTGAAAGTACAGGGAAATGGCAGAATTCGAATAGAGATAGATGGGACCATGCACGTGATTACTGAGGTGTTCTATGTGCCAGACTTGAAGAACAACTTACTGAGCATTGGGCAACTACAAGAGAAGGGTCTTGCAATTCTCATGCAACACAGAACTTGCAAGATTTTTCGTCCTAAGAGGGGTTTAATCATGGAAACTGCCATGTCACACAATAGAACGTTCATTATCATTGCTCGATGTCAGTCAAAGGAACAAAGGTGCCTTGTCTCCCTTATCACAGACGAATCCCAACTTTGGCATTGTCGATATGGGCACCTAAGCTGGAATGGTCTCAAAGTTCTTCAACAAAAGAAGATGGTTGAGGGTATGCCACAATTCATAGCCCCTCTTAAAGTTTGTGAAGATTTCTTGGTGGGGAAACAACGAAGGGACTCAATCCCAAAGGAAAGCACATGGAGGGCATATGGAATTCTTCAGTTAGTACATGCTAATATTTACGGGCCAATAAATCCAACATCAAATAGCAAAAAGTGGTATCTTATCACCTTTATAGATAACTTCAGTCGAAAGACTTGGGTGTATTTTTTGGTGGAAAAGTCTGAAGCTTTCATTGTTTTTTAAAACTACAAAGCTAGGGTTGAAAAAGAAATAGGAGCATACATAAGGCCTTTCGCACTGATCGTGGAGGTGAATTTACATCACAAGAATTCACTAATTTTGTGGTGTGAATAGGATTCGAAGACAACTGACAGTTGTATACACTCCCTAGCAAAACGGAGTTGCTGAGAAGAAGAATCAAACAATTATGAACATGGTTCAAAGCATGCTTTCTGGAAAGCATATTCCAAATTTTTTTGGCCTGAAGCAGTTAACTGGATTGTGCATATTCTTAATAGAAGCCCCACACTTGCTATGAGAAGCAAGACACCAGAAGAGGTATGGAATGGAGTCAAATCATCAGTGAGTCATTTTAGAGTTTTTGGATGTATCTCTCACGTCCATATACCTGATAACAAAAGAGTAAAGCTTGACAACAAGAGTCTAAAATGCATTTTCTTTGGGGTGAGTGACGAGTTGAAAGCTTACAAATTATTTGACCCGATTTCTTAGAAAATAATTGTGAGCTGAGATGTTGTTTTTGAAGAAGATCAAAGTTGGGATTGGGAGGCTTGTTATAAGAAAGCCATTGTGGCTAACCTTGAGTGAGAAACAGATGAAGGAGAGGGTACAGAAGTTAGTGACAATGAGGAGGAATCAGAAGCTAGCAGCACTGAAGAAATGGATCATGGTGTTACCCAAGAAGACTCGTCCCATGACGAGACTGATGAAAACTCACCCCATAAGGCATGGACACGAAGACCACTAGCATGGATGAGAGACTATGAGAGTGGGCAAGGTCTTTTTAAGGAAGAAGACTTAAACATTGCTTACTTGGCTTTGTTCACTGACAGTGATACTATATTCTATGAAGATGCAGTAAAGAATAAGAAATGGAGGCAAGCCATGAACTCAGAGATCGAGGCAATAGAAAGAAATGATACGTGGGAGGTTACAAAGTTACCACTTGGCAACAAAGTTATTAGGGTGAAGTGGGTTTTACAAGACAAAACTCAATGAGAATGGAGAAGTAGATAAGTACAAGGCGTGACTCATTGCAAAAGGCTACAGTCAAAAGTATGGAGTAGACTATGCTGAGGTATTTGCACCTATGGCTAGGTTAGACACCATTCGAGTTGTGATTTTGTTTACTGCGTAGAAGGGTTGGATGATCTATCAATTAGACGTCAAGTCTGCTGTTTTATATGGAGAGATAAATGAAGAAGTTTTTATGACTCAAACTCCTGGTTATGAGAAAAACGGGACATGAACACAAAGTGTACAAGCTTCAGAAAGCCTTGTACGGTCTTAAACAAGCTCCTCGAGCTTGGTACAGCCATATAGAGACTTATTTTGCCAATGAAGGTTTCAAGAAGTGTCCATATGAACATACTTTGTTCATCAAAACAGTGGATAGAGGTAAAGTTGTGATTGTTTGTCTTTATGTTGATGATCTCATAGTTATTGGAAATGATGAAGTTATGTTCAAAGATTTCAAACGGTCCATGATGATTGAATTTGATATGACTGATCTCGGAATGATGAAGTATTTGAAGGAAGATTTGTGAAAAACATGTTCATTTAAGCAACATCAATAGCATGCAATTAACAATTAAAGGCGGAATCATGCTTGTATGCACTTAAAAACAAAACATTTACCCATGAAATTCAAAGCCTAGTAGATAGGTGAACCAAGACTCAACTCAAAACAAAGTGAGTTGAGAAATCAATACCTTTGTAGATTCCTCTTTGCAAAAGCAAAGGCTAATCACCCAAAGAGAGGACCTTCATTCCTTGCATCTTAGATCCATGGATTTGGATGGATGAAAAAGTTTCTCCAAGTTCCCAAAATTGAGAACCTCTAATGATTCATCACCAAGGCATAATGAAGAAGAAATGAGTGACCTTGGAGGAGTTTGATTGCTAGATGATCCCTCCAAGGTGGCCTAAATTTTAGAGAGAAAGGAGAGCTTGTGTTCTCGTCCTTTCCCCAAAAATTACCATATGTAAATTTTAGGCTATAAAGTCATTTACATAGTCCCTTCAAATAAGTGACCTAATGGACCAAAAGCCCTATTCTTCTAACATAGCAAGCCTATAGGGTTTATTGGGCTTTCAAGCCCTTTGTTTATTCAAGTTGTCATACAACTTGAGTTAATGGGCTTGACATTCAAATCCCATTGGGCCTTGCGGCCCAAAACTAACCCGAGGTCTTTAACGAACTTATTTGTTTGATTAATTAACATATTAATTAATCCTAGCCTTAGATAAATAATTAAACCATTTAATTATTCTTACTCATCTCCGTTGTTTCTTCAAACTCTACCTTACTCGGTGAACGATCCATTAGGTTCCTTTTAGCGAGGCAGTGGGCGATTAAAACTCTTTTTAATCGATTGTGAATTGAAACTTACTTTCAATTCTCCCGTTAGTGATAATACACTTTTAGGGCTTCCACAAACCATGGTTGACGCCTAGCAGCATGTCATGGTTACCCAAGCTAATCAGAAGAGGTGGAAAACCTATTCAGTTTTAGGATTACAAATGCAATACGGTCTTTCTCTAATACAATACTCTTGACCACATTGTTTGGTTTGATAGTTTATTCATGTCTACTATCCAATGTGAGTCTTGTGCTTATATGATTACCTTGAATGTGATTTGGAACACATTCCTAAATCTCATTCATACTTTGGCCAAAGATTCTTAATCATATCATAGAGTATTCTCCCTCAAACAGTTTGAAGGTTAGAGATCCCTTGTTGCGCATTCACTTGCCTCCATGGCTAAGTGGCTTAACCCCAACGATGCCATGGACACCCTCCTGATGGAGTGACTTTGACATAATCAAAGATTAAGGACCTAACCACAAGACAACTGTGATGCCTCAGGTCAAAAGACTAATTTGCATTATCCCAACCATGAGTTCTCATGTGACATGAATATGAGAACTCTTCGTTGATCGTGTTCAGTGAACTCATTCTCTATTGAGCACCTACGTACTTTTCTTGATGTCACACACACCAATGACTCAAGACTAGTCACTCTCCCTGAGAGAAGACATAGCACGTACTGATCTTAACGGACTGTCAATGCCCAATTGACAATCCTATGATCAGGAACGTTTAGGATGTGTCAACGAAAGAATGGTCTCATGAATCTAACTTCTTTAGATTGCATTCTTCCAATCACATATTCCTTGGACTTATCGTTTAAGCATATAACATTTATATGAGACGGCTCAAACAATAATGTTTGCCCTTAATATTAAACTAGATTAGTTTAACATGTGAAATGTCCATAAAGTATCATCATATGATTGGTTTTAGGGCACATTTCCAACAATCTCCCACTTGCACTAGAGCCAATCAGCTTAGTCATCAGTGATGATACCTCTTCTGTAGTCATTTCATAAATAGCTGAGTAGTAGGCCTAGACAATGGATATCTATATGTTATCCATAGAAGCAACCTTGAGAATAACGACGTCACCATTATACATGATTCTCAATCATGTGGTTCAGTCTCTCATTTGAGTTCAGACCTTGATGAGACCTTGATTCCTTGGCTTGAGTTATCGCCCCATTAGTGTCATACACTTTCTGGTTGGAACCGAATGGAGAGTTCATGAATGAACTTTCCCATCCAAACAACAATGTTGTAAGCTTCTATATGGCAATATATTTTGCATACATGATGGAACACATTAAAGTCATTACTTTTAACGTTTCCACCCAAATATCTCTTTAGTCATAATAAAGAGATATCTCATTATCACTTCATTCATAATGAAGAGATATTCTATGATGGATTAGATTCATAATCTAATACATTTACGCTTCCATTACGTTACTCTAATTCTTCCTCATTCTTGAGGAATCCATCCTTAGTATTTCTTAAATACCTAAGGATTCACTTGACAGTTGCCATGGTTCTGATCCTGGGCTTGCACTGATATCATCTTGTACCGTTCTAGGTACAACTTATATCAATGTTTTCATACAATATGAAATACATAAATCACCTTTCTGCGTATGCATAAAGGATTCTATTTACGCATTATTTCTTTGGGAGTCAAAAGGTACATTCCCTTTGAGAAGAACAACTTCTTAGTCTCACTAGAATTGTCATTCTAATTTAAGTTTATCATCATATGAGAAACTTCCTAGCATCTCTTGTCTATTTTAGGGATTGATATAATCCAATTATATCTTGAAATCTATCATTATAGATTTCCATCCCATGTATATAGACTATGTCTCCCATATACATTCTATCATTATAGAATGTTTAAAGTCATAACTTTAACGATGAAGAATTCCTTTCATTTTCAAAATTAATATATATCATGTATATATATTCAAATTTTAGGAATATGATCAACTTCCACTAATCTTTTGTAAACCTAGTAAACAAAAGATTCATTTACATCTTTATGAGAAATCAAACAATTGATCTTTTCTCATAAGACACTTATAGCTCCCACTAGCTTGCTAAGATCCATGATGGATGGATCTCTACAACTAACCTGTCTTATGATTTATAGTTTTAGACATATATTATCAAGACTATCTTAATAATGGTTTCGGAAACCCAAATTATGTCCAAACCATTCAACTGAGACGGTTTATAAATCCTTCTGGACTACCTTGGAGCTTGTGGTATAGGAACTAGGTTGTCTTAGAAGTATATATCATATATATATGGGTAATTGATAATGTCCAACGAACTAAATCTTATTTATGTTCATTCTTCTCCTAATGGAGAAATTCATTATCTTACGATGCTACTTTCCTTGATATTTTTCAAGGAAATTAATCTAAAGTGTTACTTTTTCCTTGGATCAAATCTAAGGAGGTAAATACTTTAGACGTCTTACTCATCTACTTACATTGCTTGAATTCTTTGAAACCTTTTTCAAAGTATTCGGACTTGTGTTTATTCAAAATAAACTATAGTCCAACCGAGAGTGATCTTCGGTGAATGTCATACAACATGAGTAGTATTATGTTGTGGACAAGTGCCACTAACATCTAAGTGAATTAAGCTCAACAACTTTGTGATTCTTTCTTCTTTCCAAAAGAATAAAGATTCGAACATTTCGCCTCTATACAATTTTAACAAGAAGGTATTGGATCCGGATCTAACGATCCAAAGCATCCATCTATGACCAACTCGTAACTTATGTTTTAGAGGTATCACAACTCAGTTGGGATTAGTCACTACCTTGCAACCTTTTGGGTTTTAAGCATCATCCTATTCTAAACAGTTAAACTACCACATCATCTCTACTATAGAGACAACCAATTAAATTACAATAATCTAATTATTGATTAATAAAGAACAATGTTTTTGTCAAACAAAACATTTATCCATCTCTACTATAGTGACGGATTTAAGTTCCTTAAAATTGGAATGTAAAGACAATCTTTAGTATTTTCCAATTTCTTTGGTAGTTCATATGAGGAAGTAAGTACAATCCGCTTTCGTAGAGATCTATATTTTATTCACTTTCCGAATGTGAAGTACTTTCTCTTCTCTCATTAATCTTCTACTTCTTATTAGCACACTTTTACAACAATTGTAAAACATAGTTACTAATACGGAATCAAGCATTCAAGTAGAAGAACCAACTGTTTTGAACTTTTTCAAGAACATATTACAACACCTTCGAAAGGTGTGTTCTTGACACTTGCAAGACATTTCTTGCAAATACCCCTTCCAATGTCCATCCTTTCATAAAGAAAGTTTGTTCCCTTGGAGTTATTTTGCCTTCTTCATTTGACTTCTCCTTTGACTACAATAGTCATGGTCCCTAAACTCCCACTATCTCTCTTGAAACTTATTTCAATTGTGTTATACACATCAAACAATTTGGAGAGCATGCGGTTATTGTTCACTATATAGTTTACAATAAACTTAGTGAACCATTAGGATAGGGACACAAAGGTGAAGTCCTTGCCTAGTTTCCGTCTCGTTAAGTGGTTTAACACTTCAACACTCAATGATTCAAAATCATCATAAGTCCATATAAATGGACTATTTTTGTCAACCAACCATTATGTTCTAAACATAATAACAAACTTTCAAGGGTTGTTCAAGGCAACTCTCATTTCTTCATACAACAATTTGTAAGTGAAGAATCATGGCACATAAAGTGTCCATGCACTTGTGCTTACTTCTCAAGTTCCTTGTTCGTGTAACAAAGAGACAAGCACTAGAGTTTGCATTGTCCTCTTCATGGTAGACTTATCTAACATGTTCTTCCATTGATACATTATCAATAGGAAGATTGTGAGGATGAGACTACTTAGGTACTTTTACAATCCATTCAAGACAATCTATGGGATTGTGGTACCAAGTTCGGAAACTAAAGCGTTCGGTTTTTCTTTGTCAAGTTTTGGATAGCGTTTGCAAATATATTGGTAAACAAATACATAACGAATATAAATTGATTGATTTTAAGCCATTTGATTCGAGTCTTTAAATCAAATAGCACCACCCACTATTTTTGGCAAATTCCATATCCCTCATCGGAATTCGAGAGTTTTGTTGAACTCTTAACGGGGTATGGGAGACTCACCATTACCAAGCCCACCTCAGAATTATATCATTTTGGTTAGCAAAAATAATGATGAGAGAATAACACTTTAGTCATTTACAACTCTTGTAATTACCCATCTAGTTTGGCCTCTAGAGAATGAATGCCTCAGAATTATATCATGTTGGCACCATTGCACTTAGTTAAGTTATTCCCACCATGCTTAGTTTATGTAGAGGTTCAAGCACAACCTCAGAATTATATCATGTTGGTCATACTCGTTGTCTACACTCACCTCATCATATGCGTATAGACTCCTCCTGAATGTAAGCATGCACTTTGTACTCCCCCATTATAGGGTGAAGCCGGTGTACAAGTCACAAACGATTGGAGCCTACCACGGTGGAAGGCCACGAAGAGATATTCAAAGCATCTCTCGCTTATCAACTTAATATTGATTTGGTTGAGGGTTTTTAGGTCTCATCACATATAAACATACATTTTAATCCAATTAAAACATTTTGGTCCTATTACAACTATTGGTCCATATGATTGATTTAGTAGTATATAATACTCCCACTATGCTTTTAAAACGGGTTTTAAAGCAAGACTATATGGTACTACTAACATAAGATTTGCATTCATTGATGGACTATATAGTTGCCTTAGGGCCTTAGGATGACTATGAACCTTTGATTCGATTCAACACGAGCCTAGTGTTGAATCTCGGTCTAGGGATGGTAATTGATTTTAGTTACGCGTTTAATCACATTAAGGCGTGTTGTCTTATTGGGCGTTGGACCCAACTACTCCAATTTCATGCATATCGAATAAAACAAGAAAGGAGTACTTCAAAGTAAATAAGAGCTTATGCTCTTTTACAACAATTGATCAAATCAAATTACTTTAAAGTAAAGAAGAGCTTATGCTCTTTTACAATAATTGATCATATCAAATTACAACCAAAATTTAATCTACACATTCCCATGGTTCAAACAAATTTGAAACGGCCTTTCACATAGCTCAATTATCGTAGGCTAAGGTTCATAATCACCCTTTCTTTAATTAATTAACGCTTTAACTAATTAAACTTGAATGCAACATTTTCATTTGGTTTTTGTATCCATAGAATTGATTTAAATGGAGCTAGATGAAATGAAAATCCAATTCTCATTTAAAGAGACAAAACAATTTTGTTCTCTACCTAATTTGGGCCAAAATGCTATGACCTCAACTTGTTTGGGCCATAGTGCAATTAACCTCAACTTTTGGGCTATTTTGCAAAAACTTAAACTTTTGGGGTCACTTTGTAAAAACACAAAGGTCCACTACTTCATGTAATTACAACTAGAACCCAAAAATTTCCACAAAAAATAAAACTTCATTAAAGGAGCAAAACAATTTGTCCTTTTAGTGATTTTGGACCTTTACGTAAAAACGTAAACTTTTGGGTCAAAATGCAAATACACAAAAGTATCAAAACTTTATATAATTGCACAAAAGCCCCACAAGGACCCTAATTGAGTAGGGTGGCTGATTTTGAAGCAAAGTAATAAAAAAAAATTTCAAAGTTTTTTGTAAGTGGGGTGTGTGTAATGGAATAAATCATTACATACCTACCCACTAAAATTTCTTTAATTTTTCAAAACAAATATCTAATATATTTAAACATTAGAAATATTTCAAAACAAAAACTTTATGAAATAAATTAAAACTTTGAATCAAAACACCAAACCTTTTGTTCTTGGCAAGAACATATCAAGAACAATGAAGAACATCCATGAAAACCCATAAGAGCTCCATGAACATTCTTCACCCAAAAACATACCAAAACCACTCAAACTTAAGGGAAATAACATACAACCATACTAGGGTACATAGGGGTTCCAAAAGTCACTTTAAAACACTTTTAACAAGTCAAACAAGAACCCAAAAATCCACCCTTTGGATTTGGCCGAATTTCCCCAAAAACATGGCACCAAATTTTAGCTCCAAAATTCATGCTCATATGAACTACATCTACAACATTTGAGATGGCAAATTTTCTAACAAAATTTACATTCAAAGAAGCAAGAATAAAGCTTGTAACAATTACAACATTCAAATCACAAACTATGAACTACAAAACCCAAAAGGATTCACCAACTACTAGACTTAGGCTCTTGATACCACTTGAAGGAAGATTTGTGAAAAACATGTTCATTTAAGCAACATCAATAGCATGCAATTAACAATTAAAGGCGGAATCATGCTTGTATGCATTTAAAAACAAAACATTTACCCATGAAATTCAAAGCCTAGTAGATAGGTGAACCAAGACTCAACTCAAAACAAAGTGAGTTGAGAAATCAATACCTTTGTAGATTCCTCTTTGCAAAAGCAAAGGCTAATCACCCAAAGTGAGGGCCTTCATTCCTTGCATCTTAGATCCATGGATTTGGATGGATGAAAAAGTTTCTCCAAGTTCCCAAAATTGAGAACCTCTAATGATTCATCACCAAGGCATAATGAAGAAGAAATGAGTGACCTTGGAGGAGTTTGATTGCTAGATGATCCCTCCAAGGTGGCCTAAATTTTAGAGAGAAAGGAGAGCTTGTGTTCTCATCCTTTCCCCAAAAATTACCATATGTAAATTTTAGGCTATAAAGTCCTTTATATAGTCCCTTCAAATAAGTGACCTAATGGACCAAAAGCCCTATTCTTCTAACATGGCAAGCCTATAGGGTTTATTGGGCTTTCAAGCCCTTTGTTTATTCAAGTTGTCATACAACTTGAGTTAATGGGCTTGACATTCAAATCCCATTGGGCCTTGCGGCCCAAAACTAACCCGAGGTCTTTAACGAACTTATTCGTTTGATTAATTAACATATTAATTAATCCTAGCCTTAGATAAATAATTAAACCATTTAATTATTCTTACTCATCTCCGTTGTTTCTTCAAACTCTACCTTACTCGGTGAACGATCCATTAGGTTCCTTTTAGCGAGGCAGTGGGCGATTAAAACTCTTTTTAATCGATTGTGAATTGAAACTTACTTTCAATTCTCCCGTTAGTGATAATACACTTTTAGGGCTTCCACAAACCATGGTTGACGCCTAGCAGCATGTCATGGTTACCCAAGCTAATCAGAAGAGGTGGAGAACCTATTCAGTTTTAGGATTACAAATGCAATACGGTCTTTCTCTAATACAATACTCTTGACCACATTGTTTGGTTTGATAGTTTATTCATGTCTACTATCCAATGTGAGTCTTGTGCTTATATGATTACCTTGAATGTGATTTGGAACACATTCCTAAATCTCATTCATACTTTGGCCAAAGATTCTTAATCATATCATAGAGTATTCTCCCTCAAACAGTTTGAAGGTTAGAGATCCCTTGTTGCGCATTCACTTGCCTCCATGGCTAAGTGGCTTAACCCCAACGATGCCATGGACACCCTCCTGATGGAGTGACTTTGACATAATCAAAGATTAAGGACCTAACCACAAGACAACTGTGATGCCTCAGGTCAAAAGACTAATTTGCATTATCCCAACCATGAGTTCTCATGTGACATGAATATGAGAACTCTTCGTTGATCGTGTTCAGTGAACTCATTCTCTATTGAGCACCTACGTACTTGTCTTGATGTCACACACACCAATGACTCGAGACTAGTCACTCTCCCTGAGAGAAGACATAGCACCTACTGATCTTAACGGACTGTCAATGCCCAATTGACAATCCTATGATCAGGAACGTTTAGGATGTGTCAACGAAAGAATGGTCTCATGAATCTAACTTCTTTAGATCGCATTCTTCCAATCACATATTCCTTGGACTTATCGTTTAAGCATATAACATTTATATGAGACGGCTCAAACAATAATGTTTGCCCTTAATATTAAACTAGATTAGTTTAACATGTGAAATGTCCATAAAGTATCATCATATGATTGGTTTTAGGGCACATTTCCAACAGTATTTTCTTCGTATTGAGGTGTTGCAAAGGCCAGATGGTGTTTTCATTGGGCAATGAAAATGTGCATAAGAGGTGCTTGACAGGTTCAATATGGATCAATGCAATCCAGTGAATAATCTAGTAGTTCCTGGGTTTAAACTCATGAAGGACGAAGATGGAGTAAGGGTAGACAGTACACTCTACAAACAAATTGTAGGAAGCTTTATGTATCTAACTGCTACATGTCCTGATATAACATTCATAGTTAGTTTGATCAGTAGGTACATAGAGCCTCCTACTAAGATGCATCTACAGGCGGCAAAAAGAGTATTAAGGTATGTGAAGGGAACTATTGGCTTCGGGGTGTTTTACAAGAAGGAAGGAAATGATGAGCTTTTGGGTTACACAGACAGTGATTACGCAGGTGATCAGGATGATAGAAAGAGCACTTCGGGATATGTCTTTCTGATGAGTTCAGGTGTTGTGTCCTAGTCTTCGAAGAAGCAGCCAATGGTCGCTTTTTCCAGCACTGAGGCTGAGTTTATTTATGTAGCATCTAGTGCTTCTCAAGTTGTCTGGTTAAGGAGAATTTTAAAGGAACTTTGTCATGATCAATACAAATCTACAATGTTATATTGTGACAATGTATCAACTATCAAACTCTCAAAGAATCCAGTCTTGCATGGTCGTAGCAAACACATTGATGTTCGCTTTCACTTTCTTCGTGATCTTACGAAGGAGGAAATTGTGGAGTTGGTTCAGTGTTCAACATAGGAGCAAGTTGCAGATATTCTTACAAAGCCTTTGAAGCTTGATGTTTTCTTGAAGCTGTGAGGTTTGCTGGGTGTTTGTTCTTATCCAGCAGTAAATTGAATGACAATGGCATTCAGTTTAAGGGAGGATGTTAAAGTTGTTAGGATTTTCTTGGCCACTAGGGTTAGACTTCCTTGTTTTCAGGTCTACTTACGTAGTTGTTAATAATTCATGTTTTTAAGGAACAAGTATTGTTGCACGTTCAATTTAAAGTCTAGTCAAACTCCCTTTTACTCAGTCTCTTGTAGATTTTCTGGTTCTAAGATCCCCCACCCAGGATAATCCCCAACACACTCTACAAATTAGCACAAACAAAATTCCCAAAATTTCAATCCAAACAAGAACACATTATGAGAATGCATAGAAACAAAAGCACCAAATACGATCGGGAGGGAGAGAAATGAAACACTTAACTAGCTCGCATTGGGATCAAGACATGTTTGGGAGTTCTTGGAATCAGAAACAGCCTTCAAAGAGACAACCAGCAGCGGGACTCTATGGGTGGGGCATTTCCTCATACAAGTGCTAAGGGTGGGGATTTTGGTTCCGTAGAGATGAGAGCCGCTGAAGGAGAGGAGGCTGGTGTTTTCGGTCTGCTTCAAGTTCGGCAATACCGACGTTCGCTTCATGAGCACTCCGCTCACTGCCATTGAAGAGAACGCAATGTAACAAGAAATTTTGAGAAAGGGAAAATTTTTAGTTGTGATAAGAATATGGGTGGTATACCACATGTTTTTATGTAAGTGGTGAGAAATTTTATTTTTTAAGTTATTAATTTTTTAACACACATATCTTACCATTTATATAGCGACACATGATATATCATTCCGTGTGATAATGTTTTAGAGAGTTGCATAGGGAGACAGTGGAGTGTTTGGGACAGCCAGCTGAGATTTGATGATATTTCGGGATGCGTTTGCCCTTCACATTTTAGGGTTAATTACGCAAACCAACGGCAAATCTGAGAGGATGGCAGAAAGGGTATTGTGGACTTTTCACAACATGTTAATCGTAGTTATTTGACGGAAGGAAAGGAGCACCCAAAAATCTGTAGAAACCGCGAGTATTTAAACAAGTGGACATCATTAAACGTCAGTTAACCGTGGATGCATCAATGGAAGAGTGACATGTGGCATTTTGGGTTTTGGCCTAAAATTTTGTGTCACATGTCACCACTTTTGTTAACCCCCGTCTACTTTTTGTTAACCACCATCTAATTTATCTTTGTTGACAATATTTGCTAGGAGTTGTGATTGGTTGGTAGCATATATTAATTTACAGTGATGGATATTGAAGATGTACCGTGTTTGATATGGTGTAAATATTTGATCGATGTTAACTAAATAGGTTTACTTTTGATTATATAATATGTTGTATGTTTTGAGATTGACTTACACTTGGTGTCTTTGCTATGGCAAATATTTTATATCAATAATCCATTATGATGTGACAAAGTTATACACATGAAAATGCGTTATTAGTAACTGAGGAAAGCGGCGGTCTCGTCTTGCTAGATTGGAGAGAGGAAGCCTCGAGACCGCATCTTCTAGCCAAATAGGGAGCAATCACTCAATAAGGAACACTAGCATGTGCGAAACAATATTTTCTCTTAGAGACGTTATATTCACACCCTTCAAATTACTTCCCCCACATCTTTTTAATTTTTTAATATTTTTTTAATCAAGTACTATTGGTGTGTAGAATATCAAAAAATATTAAATAAAAGTAAAAAAGTATGAGGAAGTAATTTGAGGATATATGAATATAATCTCTCATTTTCTTATCACTATAAAGAGTTGTTGGAATTCCAAAAAGGGATGTGTGGATCCACACACCCCTTTTTACTTCTCATATACCTCTTGTTAATTTATGTTATTTGATATTCTTCAATTCATCTGATTCAACGGTGGAAACTTAGAAGGGTGTGTGAAAAATAAAAAGAAGTGTGTGAATATCACATTCCTTCCAAAAATAATCATTTTCCACTCCTCTTCATAATTAAAAAAAAAAAAAAAAGAACACAAACATTATATATATATATGAACACAAAAATTACTATTTTGAAGCTCTGATCATGGGCGGAGCTAATATGAGCTTAGGAGGAGCAGATACCCCCACTCAGATTTTTTTTTTATTTTTAAATAATTATACAATTTTGCATCGCAACGACCACCCTAATTAAACTACAATTGAAAAAATGGGTAGACAATTAAAATAATGAGGATGTCTCATTCACACAAATCTCTGGGTTCGTTCTGGCTCTGATAGTGATAGAATTTTTTTATTACCATATGTTCACAAGTATCCATTTTGATATACAGATAACAAAGGAAAAGAAATATGGAGAGAATATTCGATCACCAAACCAATGAGTGGGGAAAGGGGCGGATCTATGATGGCAAGGGTGACTGGGGATTGACAAGTTGGGGGAAAAAATTGAAATACTACCATTGGCTAAGTTCCAAATTGTTATGACACCCACAATTCGTATAGTCATGAGTAATATATAAATATTGTTTTACAAAGTGCAAGTTGTTGCTTTGCAGTTTGCAGTGGACATGTCACATATTTACTTCCCAGCCATTTTACCGACATCTAAACGCAGATATTCTTGTATTACCAACTTTTCTATTTTTTTTTATCACCAAGACAATTTTCATTACAATAAAAAATTAGTACTAGGCCCAAAAAGAACCGAATAAACAATTATAGAGAAAATAAAAGTCTAAGCAAAATGAGAGTAACAACCCAAGATACAATGGGAGACCCACACAAGCTTAGGCTTGAAGACCGCAGAAAACAAAGAATCAAAAACCCAATCTCCACCAGCAAAGACCATCCCCGCTGTCACATCCTCGGAGGAAGCCAAACTCCAAACCGAGAAAGACACTAGATTCAAGTTCTGTTCACGAACCCCTACAAATATATACAAACAAAGTAACATATGGGAAAAAGGTTAGCATGTTGCTATCACATCCTCGGAGGAAGCCGAACTCCATATCGAAAAAGGCACTAGATCCAAGTCCCCTTCATGAACTCCTACAAATATATACAAACAAAGTAATATATGGGGAAAATGTGAGGCTAAGGGGTATGTAAAATACCCAACGACCTCGATGGGAATTCAACATGCCGGTTGGGGGAGGGGAAGTGAGGGAATGAAGTGAATCTGATATCTAGTTTCTGAACAGAGCTCGCCGATCCGAGCACATGGGGGATGGGGATGCAACATCACAACTAGGGAGGAGGGGGAAGGGAAATTAAAAGACAGAAAGCAGTAAAACCAGGCGAAAAATGCTAGATAAAGGACATGAATCCCAGGATAGTTGAGACTCGGCTCAAGGAAAACTGAGATTAAACTCAGGGGAGAATCGAGAATTAAAAAGGAAGGGAGAAAACTGAAAAAGAAGGTGAAGGAAGAGGTGAAAGGAAGCAGGGAGGGTGAAGGAGAGATGAGAGAGGAGGAAAAGAAGGAGCAAGCAAATGAGAGAAAACTTGAGAAAACTTTGGAGGAAATGATGAATAGATTTTATATTATATATTTAACTCTATTCTTAGTTTATTTTGGTTATTATTTTGGAAGAATTTTGATACTTTGAGTTATATTTTCAATATAGGACTTTCGACTTCCTATGGAGCAAAACATAATCAAATGGATGAATTTTGGAGTAGTTCTTATTGAAGGACGTTCATGACAGTTCTAATTGAAGGACGTTCATGAGTCACTTAGCTTGATCGTGTCAAAATATCAAATTTTTCCACCAAACGGTTATTTTCTAGCGATAGAATAAAGGAGCAGTGCGCGGTGCTGGAAAAGTGACGTTTTGAGCTTAATTGCAAGTTTTAGAGCCCAAGATGACCTATTTTGGATTCGTTCCTGTAGACATCAAAATTTCGGTGAAATAAATGTTGACCAAAAATTAAAATTTCAACGCTCACGTATCACATAAATTTTACATGTAGCGTGTGACTCAACGAAAAATCGAAATAAATTGGAAAAGTCATCAAATAGGACACGTGTCAATACCTGGCAGAAATAATTTATTTCATCTGATTATTTAAATCCAAAAATCAAGTTTTGGAATTCTATAAATAGGAGGCCAAAGGCATTCATTTGGGGGGGAGGAGGAAGAAGGAAAAAGAGGAAAAGAAGAAAAGAAGGAAGGAAGAAAGAAAGAAGCCTTGAAACTCTAAAGCTCTCAAGCAAATCCCGAAGGATCAAGAAAGCAATCTTCGTTCTTCGTCAAATCCACCTTCAAGATCAAGCCCCGACGGCCCTTGAAGAACTTCCACCAACTCAAGATCAAGCCCCGACGGCCCCTTGAAGAAAGTGTTCATCGTTCATCATCCGTTCAATTCAAGATCAAGCCCCGACGGCTCTTGAAGAACTTCCACCAACTCAAGATCAAGCCCCGACGGCCCTTGAGGAAAGTGTTCATCGCTCATCATCCGTTCATCCTAAGATCAAGCCCCAACGGCCCCTTTGGATCAACAACCTCAACAAATCCACACATCCGTTCATCCTTCAAGATTAAGCCTAGAAGCCCTTGAAGATCCGTTCATCCTAAGATCGAGCCCCAACGGCCCATTTGGATCAACAACCTCAACAAATCCACACATCCGTTCATCCTTCAAGATTAAGCCCAAAAGCCCTTGAAGATCCGTTCATCCATCAACCTTCAAGATCAAGCCCAACGCCCCTTGAAGATCCATTCATCAACTGTGCATCCTTAGATCAAGCCCCGACGGCCCTTTGGATCAACAACTCATCCACAAACTCACATCCTACGAAGATAGAATCAGAGGATCAAATTACAAAGAGATTGTAACCCCAAAATCATTAATACAAAAAATATATTTTGTACACGTATTCTTGTCCCTTGTGTTTCAGGAATTTCTCGTGTTTACAAATTTGGCACGCCCAGTGGGACAATCTCTACCTCTCATCTCTATCCTCAAATCATCGAAAAACGCAAATGGCATCAAGAAAGGATCAAGCTGTTCCTACAATCAAAGCAAAGAACAAGAACATCATCGCCGCAAGTGGTGATATTTCGGGCATCATAACCCGAAGTAAGGCAAGAGATCTTTTTGCCGCGGCTTCCGCCCCTGCATTAACTCTGTCAAAGGAACAAGAGCACTTGAGGTACGAGCCTGTGATCACCCTAGCCTCGCTAAGGGCATCAAAAGGGGAGAGCCCAAGGAAATACTCAGAGTCCCTACTCTCCGACGCTGATTCGAGCGGCAGTACAACCATGCAAGTCATGACCACGGGAGCAACTTCAATCGAGGAGCAGCTAGCTCAGATGAATGAAGCAATCGCAAAGCTCACACGGACTGTGGAAGAGAAGGACTTGCAGATTGCCGCACTTGTCAACCAACTAGATGCGCTGCCCGACGTGAAAGTCGACCCAATTGTTGGCCTATTAAAGAAAGAAGGCGACGAAGAAGAGGAGCCACCAGTGGAGAAAGTCGAAGAGAAGCCGAAGCTAGACCAAGCAACGACATCCATGGGATCTCTATCTATCCAGCAGCTACAGGAGATGATCGCAAGTACTATCAAGACGCAGTACGAAGGAAGCTCGCATGACTCCGTACTGTACTCAAAGCCTTACTCCAAGAAGATTGATGCTTTGAAGATGCCAAGGGGTTATCAGCCCCCAAAATTCATGCAGTTCGATGGAAAAGGCAACCCGAAGCAACATGTCGCCCATTTCATTGAAACTTGCAACAATGCTGGGACAGAGGGAGACTACCTCGTCAAACAGTTCGTGCGATCGCTGAAAAGTAACGCTTTTGACTGGTACACTGACCTCGAACCTGAGTCTATCAACAGTTGGGACCAGCTAGAAAGGGAATTCCTTAACCGTTTCTACAGCACTCGTCGTACTGTAAGCATGCTAGAGCTGACCAGTACAAAACAGTGGAGAGATGAACCTGTCGTCGATTACATAAATAGATGGCGCTCCTTAAGTCTGGATTGCAAAGATCGGCTTTCTGAAACCTCTGCCATTGAGATGTGCGTTCAAGGCATGCAGTGGGGACTACACTACATCCTTCAAGGCATCAAACCACGAACATTCGAGGAATTAGCCACCCGCGCCCATGATATGGAGTTAAGCATCACCCGTCATAGGAAGAAAGAACAGATCGCCGACTACAAGAATGACAAAGTTTTGGGGCCAAAGGTGGATAAGGCTACGTGGAAACCCACCAAGGAAGCAATGACGGTTAACACAACTCCAGTCAAAATCCCTACACGAAGCAAGGCGATTCAAACCGAAGCTTTTCGTGATCAAGAGATACGTAGACGCACTTTGAAGGAGCTTGAGGAGAAGACTTATCCATTCCCCGACTCTGACGTGGTTGCCATGTTGAAAGACTTGCTTGACAAAAAGGTGATCGACCTACCTGAGTGCAAACGGCCAGAAGAGATGAACCGTACTGACAGTCCAAGGTACTGCAAATTCCACCGCTTCATTAGTCATCCGACGGAAAAGTGCTTTGTGCTAAAAGATCTCATCATGAAGTTGGCTCAGAAAGGGATCATTGAGCTAGATCTTAATGATGTGGTGAAGACAAATTATATCACCGTCACTTCTGGCTCTTTGAACTCAAAATCTTCACCTCAACCGCTGAGGGCATGCTCCAAAACCATGTCAGTCAAGTCAAGTGAAGTTGAAGGATGGACTTATGTCACTCCAAAGAAAATGCACAAGAAACATAGGTCTCCTCCACAAGTTCACCAATCGGAAAGGGGGCAAAGCAGCTACCGTCAACCTTCAAAGCTACATGAAAGTGTTGAGGATGATGAAGTTATGACACAAAGATCGTCCGTTGCCATCACAATGCGCGATTTCTTCCCCAAAGACTTCTTCAATCACTCGGTCAAGGCTCCTTCCTATAAAGATTGCGAGGAACGCCTCTCCCAGATCGCTTGACAAATTCACAAAAGCTCCTCGTTCGCACGAGCCTAAAAGGCGACAACCAAAGCTCCTTGTCCGCACGAGCATAAAAGGCGACAACAAACGCTCCTAGCCCGCAAGAGCATAAACTGTGTACGGCAAAATCATCATCAAAATCATCATCAAAACCATCACTCATTTGAACTACGTTATGACTTGATCTCTTCTTTGGAAGGGTACATAGGCAACTTGAAACTTCAAAACTTCAAGTACAGTCACACCATCATAAAAAATAAAAATAAATAAAAATATTTGAACTACGTTATGACTTGATCTCTTCTTTGGAAGGGTACGTAGGCAACTTGAAACTTCAAAACTTCAAGTACAGTCACACCATCATAAAAAATAAAAAAAATAAAAATGTTTGAACTACGTTTCGACTTGATCTCTTCGTTGGAAGGGTACGTAGGTAGCTCGAACGTTTAATTTTGAGTTCAGTCACATCAAAATGAGGTTGTAGTAAAAGTGACTAATGAAAGTCAATATTATTACGTTCTTTGTACAAAAAAATTACATGTTGTTGGTTTCAAAAGAAAAAAAAAAAAAAAAAAAAAAAAATGGTGGGCTGGATTGTTGTGTTGAGGACAAAGGCCCATATACCCAAAAGAACCGGGCCCTACTCACTCTCAAAGCCCCATCTTCTAATCACGCTCTCCCCAAATCAGTTCACTCGAAACAAACAAAAGAGCTCCACTTTCCTTTCTCTCTCACCGCCTCAAACGCCTTGCAGAATGGCGATCCTCCGGCGATGCCGCGGCCGAGCAGAAGCATACAGTCGTTGGCACCATCTCATTGGGTGTTTTAGCTTCCTCAACCTTCACTTTCAGAAGACTTTGTTACAAGTCTCTCAGTTTCTCCAGCGCCTCCGTGACGCCTTCCCATCCGTCACCTCACTCACTGTTTACTCCCGATCTCCCTCCACCGACCACGGCGACGACGCGCCGCACTGTCCAGATCCGGACCACACCGCCGAGATGATCAACCTGTTGTCCGTCCTTCAAAAAGACAGATTTTCCCCCAGGTTCTACCTCAGCCGCTCAAACCGGGAGAAAACTCCACTCCCAACACTGTCCCCGCCTTCCGCGACTCGCCGATCTGACTCAGACCACGCACCAAAGAACAGCTCATCGGCCCAAGTCACCATCTTCTGCTACTCCTCTTCTCGAGAACGCCATCGCCAGTCTCCTTCATCCTCTTCTACGCCTTTCTGGCAGTCGCGGCTCCAGAGCGACTGTACTCTCTCCCTCTCTCGCTCGCTTCGGAACATGGACTCCACAGAGGACGAGCAACTCGAGCGAGTCAACTCACTCCCCGACGTTGAACTGTCATCGACGAGCTCGAGCGTGAGCCTGTCCTCGGTAATCACCTCCGAGGACTACAGAAGCGCGACGAGCTCCGGCGAGGTCTCGCGAACGACGACGAGCAGCTCTGGCGAGATTCGGGCGCTGCTGGTCCCGAGTCTGGTCGACCCAGCGCTCTCGACCGCCGAAGAAGTGAGAGTAGCGGTTGCGCGGCCCAAGTGCGTAGGGAGGAACAACAAGGGAGTGACCTGGGGTTTCACTTCGGTGATTGGGAGGAGGCGAGAGATGGAGGACGCCGTCGCTGTGATTCCAAATTTCATGTCTCGCACGTGCGATCACGTGGGCGGTTGTACGGCGCCTGGTTCCAGATCCTCCGCCGAGATCTCACCCGTTCATTTCTTCGGCGTTTACGACGGCCATGGCGGCAATCAGGTGGCTAAATTTTGCGCTGAGAGGACGCATGAAGTGATTGCACAGGAGTGGGATCGAGAAACGATTGACGGCTACGAATGGCGAAGGAAATGGGAAGCGGCATTCTCGATTGGTTTTGAGAGAGCTGACAATGAGCTCATGGCAGAGTCAGTTGCGCCGGAGATGGTTGGATCAACTGCAGTTGTTGCGGTTCTATCTGGTTGCCAGATTATCATATCTAATTGTGGTGACTCTAGGGCTCTTCTTTGCCGAGGGACCGAAACAATCCCCTTAACTGTTGATCAGAGACCGGATTATACTTCGCCAAGCTCGGGATCGGCTCGCCGTCGAAGGACTATTTTGTCCAGGTGGATACAGGGAGTGACATCCTGTGGGTCAATTGCATCGACTGCACTAACTGTCCAACGAAAAGTGATATTGGCGTGAAGCTCACTTTGTATGATCCGAAAGGCTCTTCGAGTTCGAATGCTGTTACTTGTAATCAGGAGTTTTGCACGTCGAAATACAACGGTCAGCTTCCGGGCTGCCGGCCGGACTTGCTCTGCCAATACGACGTGACTTATGGCGACGGAAGTGCAACGGTGGGATACTTTGTGAAGGACACTATTCAATTTGACAAGGGGACTAATGGCAGTGTTGTGTTTGGTTGCGGAGCTAAGCAATCAGGGCAGCTGGGCAAGTCATCCGAGGCGCTTGATGGGATTCTAGGATTCGGGCAGGCGAATTCGTCTGTGTTTTCCCAGCTGGCTGCTTTCCGTTCCAAAAGAGCTATCAGCCTTCCGTGAAGGTGGAGGAGCACAACTTCTTTAGCAGTGAGGAGGCTTGTAGCTTCTTCTCCGATGAGCAAGCACCTTCACTTCAGTGGTATTGTCCTAATCAATGGTCTAAACCACCCTGTGAATTTCCAATCAAATCCAAGAGCTCTGCTCCCCTTTTTTTCTGCAACAAAAGAACATGAAGTCAGTAAGAGAGGTTAAGAGAAAGTGACGGAACACGACAAGGCACTTCTTCCTCTCCATCCATGCAGCTCCTCGCCTGTAAGGACCTCGAGCTCGTCATTCTGGCCACCTTGATCAAAATCAACGAAGAGCTTCATTGACCGCCGTCAAACGACTAGCCGGTCTTCAAACTCGACGCTTTGCACTACTTCAAGCTCTGGCTGCTTCTGCACCTTCGCCATGGCTGCTGCCTTTGAATGTGCTCGACAAAATCAAAGTTTGTCAACTCACACCCAAAGATCTCATCTGTCTGCTTGCCTCTGCTGCTGCCTTTGAATGCGATCAACAAAACCAAAGTTTGTCAACTCACACCCAAAGACCTCCTCCGTCTTCTCTCGGACTCGCCTGGGTTTTCACCCACGAACTCAATCTTGCAGATGGCCATATAAAGAAAAAAAAATTGATGATGCGGGGAAGCATCTTTCAAAATAATAATTAAAAAAAAAAAAAAAAAAAAAAAGTGGTAATGATGATGCTGGGAAGCATCTTTCAAAAGTATAATAAAAAAAAATGGTAATGATGATGCTGGGAAGCATCTTTCAAAAGAATAATAAAAAAATAGTAGCAATGATGATGTTGGGAAGCATCTTTCAAAGACAGCACCAGCTGCCAATTGTTTAAATTAGCAAATTGGAAGATGCAAGGCAGTGAGCAAATGCAGTGGCCTATATGCGTGTGTATGTGCACAAGATTGTGGACATATTTGTTATATACAAGTTATAATTTTGTAGAATTTGAAACTCACACGGTGCCAGGCACACCGAGAGCAATTACAAGTGCGAAAAAATGTATCTAACAAAGAAAGAGGAAGATGGAGCCTTCACAAAGGTCGTTCACGTGAAGCCCCACTACTTGGCCAAACTCCAGGAGCGGGAGGCACCGAAGATAGATCATTCGAGGCCCCAATACTTGGTGGAACGCTTGATGACGCCGGAAAAATGTGCCTCTGGAAGAAAGACGCCAGCCTTTGACGGTCACTTTGAATGCGACCTTGAGATTCTTGCATCTCATCAAGCTTCCTCTTCATGCCCGACGAATAGTTATTTGCAAGCACATGCAAACTTCTATTCTCGTACTTAAGCTGTTTAATCTCCTGCTTAAGATCTTCCACCTCTGCCATCAATGATTCCACTTGACGGGACCGAGCAAGCAGGCGTTGGCCCATGTTGGACACAGAGCCCGCACACTGAACACTAAGAGTGAGGGACTCTTGAACGGCCAACTCATCGGACCGTCCTGACAGCAGCCTACTATCTTTTGGAGTAAGGAGGTTCCTAGCTACTATTGTAGCTGTTGTGGCGTCCTGCATCACGGAGTCTTCACCTGTAAGAGGACCGTTAGAAGATAAGAAAGAAGGACACCATACATTACCTTGAAGCGGCGCAACCGGATCACTGCTAAGACTCAATTCTAAGCTAAGGTTCGATGGGTTAGCCATTTTTCAAAGGTGTTAAAAGAGATGGGTGGATGGAGTTAAAACTCAAAAGGCCGGAGATGATTTTCAGGAATGAGCAACCTTCAAAGTATGCATGTTACAGGTGATCAATACCTCTATAAAAAGGAAGAGGCGCTTGCTCAAAAATCAAAGAGGCGTTGGTTCAGAAATCGAAGGGCCGCTTATTCAAAAGTGAAAAGACATCGCTCTGCAAATCTCAAAAGCTGGATTTTTCGGCGTAAGTTAGGCGACGCTTTCTCGGCTTTCCAGAAAACGCGTTCAACTTTGTCAAAAGATCTCCGACAAAGTTGAAAAACACGTGGAGGCTGGCAACGCTTTCGCGGCTTTTCAGAGCACGGGTGCCACTTTGTCAAAAGATCACGTGGAGGTCATCATCGCAGCTACACATCTTTAGCTGACAAGCGCAAAGTTCGGCGACGCTTTCTCTGCTTTTCAGAAAACGCGTGCCACTTTGTCAAAAGAGACGCTCGTTCAGAAATCGAAGAGGCGTCGTTCAGAAATCAAAGAGGTGTATTCAAAGATCGAAGAGTCGTCACTATTTCAAAAAGTCGAATTTGCGGGATCAAAACGTTTGTCGACAAGGGTAAAAGAACAGTACCACCACTTGCTATTGGGAAATCCCTATATATGTCGACCTTCATCTTTTATGGCAAGGCAAACCTGCAAACAAGAAAAAATAAAAAAATGCCCAACTCTTCCTCACCTCCGAGAGTACACTCCCAGCAAAACATCTCAAAATGCTCAGTTTTCTTCCTCTCCGGGAATACCCTTGCAAACAAATGACACCAAGGCAAAAGTATCTCATATCATCAAGGGCGAAAGCAAAGGTATCTCATATCATGCTTTTCCCCTATCTTTTCCTTTGCCCTTGTTCTCACCTGCCAGGATAAGGACAGAGAAAGCAATATGTCGGAACCTCCACTCAAACTTGCGCTGCCACCAAGAAGTGATGGTCCATTCAAATGCAAGGTTTGCATTCAACTCCTGCATCAGGAACAAATAGTACAAGAGAAGATGCTAAACCTGCATAAGGAAATACCACTTCTGCAAAGGGGGGCAAGTAAGGCAAGTGAAAATGATGCATTGAAGCATGTGGAGACAAGCTACGACTGCATATGCTGAGCTATCCTCTAACCCTCTTCAATACGAATTGGAGAGATTGAACAAAGAAACAGAAAAAAAGGAGTAAGCTCAGACCTTCGGGGAAGACCAAAAGAATCCTGCTGCCCAGTTCAAGAGTAGCACAAAGGAAAATCAACGAGTGGAGGAGACCAAAAGAACCTTGCACCCAGTTCAAGAGTAGCACAAAGGAAAATCAACAATAGGGGGAGACCAAAAGAATCCTCCAGCCCAGTTCAAGATCAAGCCTCGATGGCCCTTGAAGAAATCACAAGTCCGATTCAAAATCAAGTGTTCACCACCCTTGAATCAAATTCAACTCCAGATAAAAGGAGTAAGTTCAGACCTTCGGAGGAAGACCAAAAGAATCCTCCAGCCCAGTTCAAGATCAAGCCTCGATGGCCCTTGAAGAAATCACAAGTCCGATTCAAAATCAAGTGTTCACCACCCTTGAATCAAATTCAACTCCAGATCAAAGGAGTAAGTTCAGACCTTCGGAGGAGACCAAAAGAATCCTCCAGCTCAGTTCAAGATTAAGCCTGCGGAAAATCAACGATTGGAGGAAACCAGAAAATCTTCCAGTCTAACTTAAGATCAAGCCTCGATGGCCCTTGAAGAAATCTCTAGCTCAATTCAAGATCAAGCCTCGACGGCCCTTGGGTTGACATCTACATTAAGGGACTTCAAAACGCATCTTCTACACGTGACAAGCACATGTCTACGACACGCCTTGAAGTGGGGGCATTTGTAGACATCAAAATTTCGGTGAAATAAATGTTGACCAAAAATTAAAATTTCAACGCTCACGTATCACATAAATTTTACATGTAGCGTGTGACTCAACGAAAAATCGAAATAAATTGGAAAAGTCATCAAATAGGACACGTGTCAATACCTGGCAGAAATGATTTATTTCATCTGATTATTTAAATCCAAAAATCAAGTTTTGGAATTCTATAAATAGGAGGCCAAAGGCATTCATTTGGGGGGGAGGAGGAAGAAGGAAAAAGAGGAAAAGAAGAAAAGAAGGAAGGAAGAAAGAAAGAAGCCTTGAAACTCTAAAGCTCTCAAGCAAATCCCGAAGGATCAAGAAAGCAATCTTCGTTCTTCGTCAAATCCACCTTCAAGATCAAGCCCCGACGGCCCTTGAAGAACTTCCACCAACTCAAGATCAAGCCCCGACGGCCCCTTGAAGAAAGTGTTCATCGTTCATCATCCGTTCAATTCAAGATCAAGCCCCGACGGCCCTTGAAGAACTTCCACCAACTCAAGATCAAGCCCCGACGGCCCTTGAGGAAAGTGTTCATCGCTCATCATCCGTTCATCCTAAGATCAAGCCCCAACGGCCCCTTTGGATCAACAACCTCAACAAATCCACACATCCGTTCATCCTTCAAGATTAAGCCTAGAAGCCCTTGAAGATCCGTTCATCCTAAGATCGAGCCCCAACGGCCCATTTGGATCAACAACCTCAACAAATCCACACATTCGTTCATCCTTCAAGATTAAGCCCAAAAGCCCTTGAAGATCCGTTCATCCATCAACCTTCAAGATCAAGCCCAACGCCCCTTGAAGATCCATTCATCAACTGTGCATCCTTAGATCAAGCCCCGACGGCCCTTTGGATCAACAACTCATCCACAAACTCACATCCTACGAAGATAGAATCAGAGGATCAAATTACAAAGAGATTGTAACCCCAAAATCATTAATACAAAAAATATATTTTGTACACGTATTCTTGTCCCTTGTGTTTCAGGAATTTCTCGTGTTTACAGTTCCCTCATGGAGATGTGTTCAGAACGTAAGTTTTGGAGCACAAGCTGTCATAGGCCGAATTTGGAGGATACTTGAGGTTAAAAAGTGGCTAGACAGTTCCCTTATAGATTCTCCTAGGTTAATTAGGACTTTATTTTATAGTATATTTTATTATTATTTGGTTTCCTAGTTGGAACAAAAGACTTTATTAGGCATTATGCGATAGCTGATGAGAGGGATATAAGGTTTGGCTGCCCCTAGTCTTTTTCTACTCTATTCTTTTATACGAGTTTGGAGATAGGAAATTGGCTAAGGTTCTTGAAGATTTTCAGACTTATACTTAAAGGTATTTTCAATCATTTTCTTCATAATAATGTATTCTATGATTTTAATTATGAATATGCATAACTAATTTGTTCTGTTTTGCTAGGGCAGCGCCTTAAGCCTTAGCATGAATATGTAATTTTTATTTGATTGCTTATGATTGATTGCATGCATGCTTTGAATTATTGATCATTGTGCTTAAACTATCTAATTGTCTTAATGCTTGATCACGATTAGGATCCTTGAGAAGTAATTTAATGCAATTTTAGTTGGAAGGTTCCTGAAATTGACGCTGACTTCTTGTTGTTTGATAATTGTAATTTCACTTGAGATGAACACCATGTCTTAAGGGTTGCATGGTTTTTCAAATGGTTTTCACAAAACATAATGAGTCTCTCATGTTTATATTTGATTTGAAAGTCCGAACGGATTGCATGTTAGATAGACGTTTTATGTTGGAGGTTTCAAGTATAATATATATTAAGAAAATCTAACCTTCAAAGTAACATGTGTAGATCATAAGTAATTGGTAAAAATACATAGGATTGCTAGGTGATAGTTGAACCCTAGTGCTTTTATAAATTGGTATTTAAAAACTCTTTTCTTTTATCGTTTTAATTTTGGTTGAATTTATTACTTGGTTTTTAATTAAATTTTTTTTTTAATATTACTCAAATTCAAAATCTCTTTTCTCAATTTTTAGTTTTAGTAGTTAATTAGGAAGTGTTTTTACATAAATTGTTTAAATAGTCATTGTGGAGAACAACCTTGCATGAGCATCTATACTACAACATCCTTGTACTCTTGCAAGTATTTGTGTGATTTTAACCTTCTTTTCCGTAGGTTAAACTCAGGGGAGAACCGAGAATTAAAAAGAAAAGGAGAAAACTAGAAAAAAAAAAAAAGGTGAAGGAAGAGGAGAATGGAAGCAGGGAAGGTGAAGAAGAGATGACAGATGAGAGGGAAGGAAAAGAGGGAGCGAGCAAATGAGAGAAAACCTGAGAAAACTCTAGAGGAAACAGAGAAGAAAGAAGAAAGAGGAAAAGAAGAAAGGAAGGGTGGATGCCTCTGGCACCCAAGCCAGGCTAGGGCTGGTGGCAAAAGAAGCTTAAATTGTCTTTAAGAGGAGAAAATGGAAGACTTTTGTATAACTTTTCCACTCAAATTGCAAAAACAGGTATATCATTTAAGTCCCTATACAGTCCTTGTATGTCAGTACATATACCAAGTATCTGGTGAGTCTCTATACTTTAGGGACTCACTTTCCGATTCATTGGAGATTCATTTTGTTCTTGTATTTGTTTTATACTCATTTTATATGGTCGTTATCCCTATTTAGAGACTCAACTAGAGATACTCAAAATTAAAAAAATGGTTTGCCTCCTTCCAAACACATAAACCAAGCAGCCTCCAACCTTCAGCCTCCAGCATAAGATAATATGATAAAAATTATAAAATTTTATCCAACATTCCTTGTGCATGGCTTTGTTATTTTTTGCAAACGATTTTATTTACTGAATCTGAATTTCAGCACAAAACAGTTAGATAATGTATATCCTGCCATAGAAATAAAGACAGGGCCAGGTCAACCAGATCCCATGCCAAATCATCCGACTGTAGCTCAACAGCCAAATCCTAAATTATGTTACTTTTGTGTTAAAACTGGCCAATGTATATGAAGTTATGAACTAATGAGTCCACGATCGACCAACCCATTATTGTAAGCAACAAATGTGAAAAACATTCACATTAACAAGACTAACCTTCATGCGCGTGCTCACGCTCATGCATAAGATATTTTTTGAATCACGGCGTGCTATGCGCGACTGACACATTTTAAATGTATGTTGTGTAAATTGACAAAAGGAAAGTCAAATATTTGAAGTAAATGAATAATATTAGATCATGCTAAAAGAAAGCCCTTATAAACCAATTAAAACAGCTGAATTCACATAATAAAATCGGTCTCTATAGAATTTACATTATAAATAGAGAAAATAATATTTAATAGACAATTGATTGAATCATATTATTGTTAGCCCATTGTGAGACTAAGCACACCCCTTCCCCATTAGTGTAGATAATATCGTTTGTTAATAAAAAAAAACAATCATTTGGCAACTAATTTAATCACATTATTATCCGTGAAAGACTTTTTTTATAACCGGCATTACACGCCTCTTAAGATGTTTTGAACGTGTTTAAAAATAGAGAAATTGAATCACATATTGCCAACCTATTGTGAGATACTAATTAAAAAAAAAAGTACAAAAAAAGTAATTATCAAAAAAAGCACTATTAAAATGACGAAAATGCCCCAGTCTTATTTGATGCATTATTTTAGGATGCCTTTGAAGTTTTTTATTTTAGGGGCATTTTTGTCCAAATATTTTTTGTTGAAGCTTGGTGACACCAAAACCACTATTCACATTTTCCATTGGCTTTATATATAGATTAGCCTTCATGCACGCGCTCACGCATGACAAAAGGTATTTTTGGAATCACGACGTGCTACGCGCGACTTACACGTTTTAAATGTATTTATATGCATAAATTGACAAAAGGAAAGTCAAATATTTGAAGTAAATGGATAATTTAGATCATGCTACAAGAAACCCCTCATAAACCAATTAAAGCAGCTGAATTCACATAATAAAATCAATCATAGAAAAAATAATATTTAATAAACAATTGATTGAATCACATTATTGCTAGCCCATTGTGAGGCAAAGCCCCCTCCGACTTAGTGTAGATAATCGTTTGTTTAAAAAAATAATCATTTAACAATTAATTTAATCACATTATTATCCGCGTGCAAAATACGTTTTTTTATAATCGACATTACATGCCTTTTAAGATATTTTGAACGTGTTTAAAAAAAAGAGAAAATAATATTTAATAAACAACTGATTGAATCATATTATTGCTAGCTCATTGTGAGACTAAGTCCAACCCATTCCCCTTAGTGTAGATAATATCATTTGTTAAAAAAACAAAAAAATCAATTGATAACTTATTTAATCACATTATTATCCGCGTGTGAATGACATTTTTTATAACCAACATTCCATGCCTCTTAAAATGTTTTGAATGTGTTTAAAAATAGAGAAATTGAATCATATTATTACTAGTCTATTGTGAGGTAAAAAAAAAAAAAAACTGTACCAAAAAATTAATTATTAAAAAAATATTTTGTTGAAGCTTGGTGACACTAAAAGTACCATTCACCTTTTGGGTTGGTTTTATATATAAGATATGGTGAGGATGATTTTTACCACTAGGGCTCCATGCATCATACACCACATAATTAAGCAACATTTGACGTCCACTAAATGAAAGGTTGTCGATATGAATTTTTTTGGGCCTCGCCAACCCAAACCTACGGGCCAGGCAGGGTTTTATTTTGGTCGGGCCGTTTGTTTGACACATATGCGCTAGCCAATAAAATGCTGAGTGTATATCAAACTTTAAATATATTTCTTTGAATAAATCGAAACCTAATGAAAATTGTCTCATGGTCTGACTAGTTGTACAAGTTTTTATCATTTACGTGTCTGACAGTAGGTTTGGGAGATTGAAGAACAAGATTCTTGGGATGAAGATTAGCTTTTATCTCACATTTTACTTGGAGTGCAACTGCAAAATCTTCATAATCAAATGCGCAAGCAGGACTAGCTTGTTGATCCCATCATAATAGTAACAAAGAAGAAGAAGAACCACAAAAGAAGAAGAAAGAAATGAAAACTTGAGTAGAATAAATCGCTCGTATTTCTTAGTAACCGTGTTTGTTTTCAACTTAATGAATAGTACAAGAGTACCCTTGTACAACAAGATTAACTCTTAAGCTAATCACTCATTGAAACAAATGTTGAAATGACACCTGATAATGTATGGCTAATAGTCTTCAATCATAGAGAAGCTCGCGTAAAGCAGTGAATCAGTGTTGAGATGAGATCCGCCAAATCTAGAGGGAAATGCAGTGATAGGCGTGCGAGGTTGGAGGATTGATTCAAAGTTGTAGGGGAGTATGAGCGAAAAGCTCCAAATCATGGCCGAAATGCCCCAAATCAGAGGTGTAAATTAAACCTTGAACAATGAGCATATTTACACAATTTGTAAAGGTGGGTTGCTTCGCCGTTCCCTAACATGAATCGGGGCCATCGCAGGTGTGCAGAGTATATATTACTATATATATTAATAAAACTGTAAGATATCTACAATGTATTGAAAAAGTTAAACTCATATATGATTCAAGTGCAAAGTCATATTTGACATTTGATATAGCTCTAAATGTGGGATCCTCACCACATAAAATACAAAAATTATATTTGTCTTTAAATTTGACTAGACTCCTTCCGATTTACAAGAGTTAAAAGTTAAAAGTCAAATTTGATTTCATGTGCATTGTATATAAAATAACTTGCACAACCACATTTGGAGTCAAATATGACTTCATAACTTCTAACCTTTAAGTTTTAGATTGAAGATACAATTTATTCGTCCTTAATTGACTCTTGGGGATGACAAGTTCTGTACTAAATCCTTACTGATCTTAGTTTAAATAAGTCGTTACATAAAAAAGACTAACTCTACGGGTCAACTTTCAACTAAGAATACATGACATAAGTAAATACACTTGAGTCTCAATCTCTTGATCACTCTCCGATGTGATACTAAGAGTAGAGGTTAAAACACTAAAAGCATATCTATTTATTCTTCATTCTTAATATCAAATCTAAAAATAAGTAACCATGCGTTCCTTGATCACTGATTACCGAGATAATATTTTTAAACAAACAGACAAATAGACTGCCAGGAACCCCAAGAATACTAAATGACAATCGTGAGGGCTCTGGACTCAAGTCACCTCCCCTTTCTTTCTTTCCTGGCTTTCTGAGCGTGGCTATTGCCCCCTTTTTCCTTTTATTCTTTTGTATTGGTTACATTTGATTACTCCTTTCGACGTTTAGGTAGGTTTGCTTATTAAATCCTCTTCAGTTAATAACAAGACTTTGCCCAACTTTGCATTAATGTTAGGAATATGATACCAATATTCAAGCGGAAGTTGCGTGTCCAGTTGATCCTTAATATGATTCCAGGAAAAGCAGCCCATGCACCTCTTCATTTCTAAGTAGCTTCCCACTTTCCCCCATTTTCTTCTTATTAGATCCTTTGTTTTATTTGCTTACTTACTAGAGTTTAATAACTAGCTAGCTGCAGTTTGTTGGCTTCCATTCCCTTCAATCCGTAAGTACGTAGTAAGTATACTACATTAAGTAGACTACATTAATTTCATGGCACGAGGTGTTTGGGAGACCTTGGCACACGGTGTTTCGGCGGCCATGTCACGCGTGTTACATCCATCAGGTGTGTCTGCCTCTCCTTGCCAAAAGAACAGGAAAAAAAAAAAAAATCATTTCCTATTTCATTATCTAATTAAATAATGGTCTATACCTTTTTCTTAAGAAAATGTTAGGATACTATGTTTTCATACCATATTTTTATGTCATCTAGTATTTAAAATATCAATATAGGTAGAAACATTGAATACAAATTTATGAAAATATCAATATCGGTTGTCTTCAATGAAAATGTTAAAAATTTGCTAAAAAATGTGAGAATTTAAAATAATACTTTAAGAAATGTCATACAAACCACAATATATGTATTAATAAAAAAAAAAAGTAATGATTAAATACTACATAACATGTCCATCTTTTGCGCAGATAAGAGATTAGATTCAAGGAATCCTTATTCAACAAATTTGTTTTGTTTTTTTTTTTTACTGAATCTTATCCCACTAATGTACAATTCAAATAATCTAATCTTCACATAATACATAACTTAATTCAAACGAAAACAATATCAACAGAAAAATCCATTCCAACACATTTAATCACTTTTGTCAAACGATATATTTGTTAGATTTGATGTTAGATTATAAGTCGATGGGGTTTGAACTCTCGTCATAGTGCAAGGGTAACACTCATCTCCACCTCCATCCGCAGATGTGCGCGATTTTAGTTCCATGTAGAAATATAAATCCTTGAATTAATTTGATACAATGTACAAATCTAACTCCTTGAATTAATTTGGCGATTTTGGTTCTGATTTTGTCCCATTTAGTTTCAATTCACTCCCATTATCATTTATTCCGTCAAATAGACGTTAAACTACAGGGTAGTATGGACATTTTATTTTTGACACAACTCTTTACCTCCAACTTGCCTACTAAAACAATCTCAATTCCATTTTTGATAACTCTAATTTAAACCCCGTTTGTCTCTCTTATGGATTTTTGTGGAGCTTTAGCTGCAACTGTTGACAAAAGCAAATAATGGGTTGTGTTTCAAATCTAATTCAATCCACTCAATGAATCCAATGACTGCACCTACACCTTTTTTGATATGTACGAAAATAGAGTGAACTGAAACTAAATAAGACAAAAAATGGCAATTTCAGGGGCATAGTGAGACAAAACCATTTTGAAGGGGTAAAGTAAGACTAAATGGTAGTTTCAAGGGGGGAAATCAATTAATAAGCAAATAATTTATTGTTACATATAGTCCTAGCTTTTAGAGATTAGGTGACTCTTTTTCCAATGTTACATCTTCAAAATTGGCATGCTCTGCTGCTAATATCGTTTTTTGTATCCATATAACTTTCATTAAGGATATCTAAGTCATTTTCTTATACACCTTTATTAAGTAATAATCTTCCGATACTTATAAAATTGGTTTTGTCATAACATTATTACTATATCGAGATTTTACTGTAAATGAGTCTCCTGCAATCATATTGGGATCACTTTTCCCATGCACAATCACACGCCCGTAATCAATCATAAGCATTGTAGTAAAATGCAAATTATCTCAAGGACATATAATGTCTAATTTTACCGTAAATTTGATATATTTGTAACCATATTCATATTCATATTCATGTGCATTTAGCATTATTTTTTATTGTTTGAAGGCTTTTTAGCCAAAATGGTCTCGGAGATTTGCATAACTCCTCATTTTGGTTCTTGAGCTTTGAAATCGACGGAATTGGTCCTTGAATTTATCCACAAACAATCATTTTAGTCATTCCATGAAAAATCTCCATAAAATAAGAATAAAATGACAAAAATATCCTCAAATTTTGTCAAATCATTTTGGCCTATTGTTTTTTAAATTGAGAGTATTTTTTTGTTATTTTGATCCTTATTTAACATGATTTTTCACCGAATGACCAAAATGATTGATGGTGAACAATTTTAGGGACCCGTTTCCGTTGATTTCTAATCTCAGGAACCAAAGTTTGCAAATCTCAGGGATTATTTTGGTTAAAAAGCCTTGTTTGAACATATTGAAACAGTGTATTTAATTAATGGCATGAATGATTTCTTGGTTTTCTTTGTGATTAAATTTCAGTGCTCTATTTTCCTAACACTTTGGAGTGTTAATCACAATGATCCCATATTATTTTTCTAGTTGTCATATAATTTCATACAACTTCATTAAAAAGATAAATAGCAAGGAACCCATAAACATTATCTTCCATGGTTTCTAAGATTGAAGTTTTTAACTAAGCATAAAACTTAACAAGTATGAGGAAATTAATAATAATAAACAAAATAAATTTTGACAGGACTTGAATATAGTCAGTACAAACCTTTCTTTGAGGCTGTGCAAGCTGGTCGTTGGGAAACTGCAAGGGACTTTCACATCCAACATCCGGAGGTAGTAAGAGTAAGAAATCCATTTTCTGGGAAGACAGCTCTTCACATTGCAGTTGATGCTGGTCATGTGGATATTGTGAAAGAATTGGTGTCGTTGATGCAAGAGGACGACTTGGAAATAAAAGCAACACAGGGTGGTCGGACAGCTCTTGCTATTGCTGCAAGTAAAGGGATTCCCGAAATGGCTGAATGCATGGTAACAAAGAACAAAAAATTACTCAGCATTCCCAATTCAAACAACGAGCTTCCAATTGTGGAAGCTTATTTCCATGGTCATTGGCATATGGCTCGATATCTCTACTCTGTCACTCCACTTGAAGATTTAATGCCAGACAAAGGACCTCATGGCGCTGCAATAATCTCCAATTGTTTTACATCCAAAGAATTTGGTAAAAGTTTTTAAATATGAGTATTAACATGATGTTGAGGACTACAAAAATGAAAATTAAGGGTTCGTTTGATAATCATTTGAGTTGTTTAGTAAACAACTTCCAATTTTCCCAAAAAAAAAAATGAAAACTAAAATTAATATTTTGAAAACTAAAAAAAAATTGGCCTTCAATTTTTTTTATTATTTTTTTGAAACTTGAAAACTAAATATAATTATCAAACGAGTTTTTGGTTTTCAAATTAAAAACGTGATTACAACAACTGAAAACGAAATGGTTATCAATTCGCAACTTGAAAAAATAAATAGCTTATGATTTAGCTATAGTTTACTCTTTTTTCCAAAATCTACAAATTACTATAGCAAACTAATTATTTTTGAAAAAATCGTAACGTGAAAAATAAACAGATATCTCATGGGATTTAATTCAACGTTGCCCAAAATTGGCCGTTACTCGGGCCTACTCAACGGTGACCCCTTTAGAAATTTTGGCTAGAGAGGCTTCTTCATTCCCGAGTGGAGCGGAGCTCAAATTCTGGCAACAATGGGTTTATGACTGTTAGTGTACCACATACTCCCTTCTCTTTCTATTAATTATATGCTTTCACTTTTATATGACATATTTTCTTGTCTTGATAGGTCTATACGTACGACCTCCTCCCCGCATCAATCATATCTGTCTAACTGTTCAAAATGAAGAAAATCCCCAAGCTACTAACGGAAGGAGTTTAATTGGCTCAGGTTTGTTATCCCCTTCCTCTCCCATCATTAACAAGTTAAAAATGTTGTATAAATGGTACGATCTAATTTGGGTTATCCACCTTACAAGGTTAGAGGTTTAAGAACAAAAAGAAAAATCTTTTACTCCCCCACTACCACCTTACAATGATCATCGCAAATAGCATCCATACCGCCATATCTCCACTACCAGGCATCATTGCCACTAGATCCTACACCTATCATCACTAGTATCTCCCATCACCACACCATCACTGAGCCGCCACGACCACAACCACCTCCACCATCACCGCCTTCACCAATTCTACTACCTCATAATCACCATTTCCACCGCCATTATTATTAACCACACCCTCACCCATGTTACCATCATCTTCGCCACTATGGATGCAAATTTCATGCAATTGAATTAACAAAATTCCACCTACAAATCAAGGTACATCATTAATCTAATTGACAAACACCCAAAAAAGGAGGGAATATATCCACCAAAGGGCCTCCGATGCCTAAGTCCGAAAAAGCATTTTGAGAGAAACTATAAACTTGAGAGAGTTTTGAGATGTAAGTGGCGATTACCATTTTCCCTGTTTAACTTGGCTATTTATATATATGAACACTAGGCAACCAGGAGAAAGGTTGTAGTCCATAATAGACAAATTCTAATCCTACCTAAAATAGGACTCCAAGAATATTTATAATTTGGGAGATAAGCATTGGTTGAATTCTCACAAATTCCTTACTTTTAAAATTCAGGGTTTGCATAGAGAATTCACACAATAAAACCCGAATATGAAATTTTTCCCATATTCTTCTTCCTTCCTCGACCTGGCAGCACTTGGGCTGCTGGCGAATTTATCATGTCATGATTACCCATTTGGACTTTATAGCACTTACTGACTAGAGAAGATGATTGCATGATTCGGATTCACCCACAACCATCTTTCGAAAATATTGATAGCACATGCGACTTTACCAGGTTCTGATCCCATCTATCAATAGTAACAGTGCAGCAATTAAACTATTATATGTGCCCTTGATGGGTGTGCTCCATAAGTTTCACCAACATTTTTTCCATTGCAGTGGGAGGTTTAGTGGAACGGCTTGTTTCCCCTTCAGAAAAACAAAAGGAAGGGCTTGTTTCGAAAATCGTTGAGATACTTGGTATGTTGGTAACAATTTCATTTGTTGTAAATTTGAATTCAAATCAATTATTCAAAACAGTTTATGTCCTAAATATTTGGATTTTAAATGTCAACTAAGGAATCAAACACATATATGAAATGAAGATTGTCCATGTCCGCTCACTTGCATTTTTAAGGCTCATATGCGAAGAGATAAATAAAGATTTGGATATGCAACAAATGAGTTATCCCACTGTGCGTTTGGCAATCTTCCAAGCTGTTTGTAAGGGGAACGTGGAGTTTATTACTCATATATGCAAAGCAAATCCTGAACTTCTGTGGTCAACAAATGACAATTCAAGGGACATATTTGACTTTTCCATCGAATGTCGTCAAGAAAAGATTTATAACCTTATATATGGGATCTCTGCGAAGGACTGGGTGGAAAATATTGCCGATAAAGATTATAATAACAAGCTACATATAGCTGGGTTGTTGTCCCCATCTGCACAGGCACAACTTTACCGTATTCCAGGGGCAGCATTGCAAATGCAGCGTGAACTACAATGGTACAAGGTTAGGATTTCTCACTCGACATAATTCTTGATTACTTTGCTCGTATGACATATAAACTGAAAGAATCAAATTAAGTGTTCGGGAGGTTCTGAATTTGTTTTCCCTTTTTGTAATAATCATCCAAATCCAGCATCAACTATTAGGTACTTAGGGAGGGAGGAAAGAATTGGACTCGACACTTTGGAAAAATGCTTTTAACCAACTGAATTACAAGTCTCCTTATCCACTTACTAGGTATCGATCTTAGTTTGTTTTCCTAAAAAGTTTCTTGCACTAAAGGTGCTGCATTTTGAAAGAGAGTTATTTGCTTTTTCGATTTATTGTAAGCAGATGTTCAACCTAACACAAGTTGTAAAATTAACACAATCTTAAAGCCTTAATGCATAAAATGTTAAAATTGAACATCGTGACCAATTGTAGGTGCTCTCATATGTCAGTACAAATATTAAAATTAATACAACCTAACACAAGTTACAAATCTTAAAATGTAAAATGTAGGTAGTTAATCCTAATATAATAAAGATTATAAAAAATTATATTTTATGCTCTCATGTGTCAGTACTTGTTGTTCAATGCAATGCAGGAAGTAGAGACTATTGTACCTCCTAAGTTTCTTGAGTTTAGGAACAAAGATGAACGTTTGACACCAAGGGAACTATTCACAAAGAATCACAGTGGATTACTAAAGGAGGGAGAAAAATGGATGAAAGAGACAGCAACTTCTTACACTGTTGTAGGTGCTCTTATTATTACCATCATGTTTGCTGCAGTAATTACAATTCCTGGAGGAAACAAAGATACCGGCTTTCCTGCATTCATCGATGAAAAATTGTTTATGTTATTTATGATTTCAGATGCTATATCACTCTTTTCTTCCACGACTGCAACGTTGACGTTTCTCGGAATTCTCACGTCACGTTACGCAGAAGATGATTTCCTTAAGTCCTTACCTATGAAGATGATAATTGGTCTTGCCACTCTTTTTTTAGCTATCGCAACCATGATGATTGCGTTTTCTGCAGCCCTTCTAATTATAGTTCGTCAACAGTCCTGGATTGTGATTCCGACCATACTACTTTCAAGTGTTCCAGTCACTTTATTTGCTTGGATGCAATTCCCCCTCCTAGTTAGAATTACCATTTCTACTTACGGAAAAGGAATATTTAATAGGAATGTGACACGTTGGGTGTAAAGGTGTTTCGTTATTTTATATTTCTGATCGTATAGATCTGTTTATGTGGGATCCTAAAATGAGAGGTGTAATTGATTCAATGGATTATACATGAAGGAATAAATTGGTGGTTTATGTGAGACCTCTCACTTACAAAGAAAAAGGAACACCACTAGATTGTATTACTAAATGACATCTTGTTTTTGTGCATTGACTGATTCGTTTTTATTGTTTGATGAATGATTTGATTGTAGTTACTACATTACAGGTTCGAATAAGAACCACACAAGACACCCAACAGGATGAGCACATGAACTAATCATTCAGATTATCCCATCATCTTTAAGACAATAGACCAGTGCACTAATGAAACCAATAAAGAAAGGAAACGAAAGCCATAAGTAAATTTAAATTGTAGCAAAGGCTATTTCATTATCTTCATGGCCAGTTCACAAACTGTGAATCCAGATGTAGTTTTACGTCCAAGCACTATGATGTTGAACATAGATATACCAATCACAGTAAGAACTGAAGTTTTTTCATCCTGATGCATCCGACGATAGATCTTGTCCCAACCTCTAATGTCAGAGACAGTAGAGGTTTAACAACATAATGCACGCCATGGCTCCCGATCGTCTTTTGATTTTCTTGTTGGATTCCATGTGATCTTGTCTCTTGAAAAGGAAAGGTTCAAAGTGCTTGCTAAAAGTTCTCCAATCTCATGAAGTATCTGAAAAAGAAACCATCTAGAGTTAGACAATATACGTACACTTGGGAAACAGACAGATTCATAGAGAACTAAAAGGAAGAGAAAGAAACAAGGCCAAACGACTGACTTTCAGCAGTGGAACATGGAGAAACTGAGCATAAACTATTTTTCCCATTCATCTCTCAAGTAAATCGTAGAAATACAAATTACTATCCTATCATGCCTCCAAACCCAACTTGAATTCAATCATATGTCACAGCAATTCTAGGCAAACTGAATGTTGACCGTTGCATTAGATAAAGTAATAAAAAAGCTGTATACCTGAAACTCTTCTTTAGCAGAAATGCATTGACCTCTTTGCCCTATAAGAACATATGTTGGCAACTTCAAAATACGGACCAACTGAAGAAAGCAAGCCAAAGGTTCATGATGAATCTGCAAGGATGGCGGTGGCTTCTGGGTTTTGGTTGCCATAGCCTTGCTTATGGCTGTTTCTGAACCAATCTCTATACCATAAAGTGAACATTTGCTTTCAAATTTTGTTGCAGATTTACTTTCCCCCTTTAGCTTGGATGACTCTAGGAAAAACGGGGCAACGACTGTAGGAACTGAGGATTAATTCCGCCCTGCTAATTGTGCTAGAACTTCATTAATAGCGCAGGCTAGTATTGGCGGTTCATAGTATTCCATAAGCAGCAAAGACACCTGAAAAATACAAAATTGAAGAGAAATTTTTTATAACGTTCCCCTAATCTGTTATCTTCAAGATATGTTAGAAGATAAATACAATAGTTATTTACTCACACTTTACAAAACACTGAGTGGATTCCAATCACACACAATCTAAACCCCAAATTGTCACAAATTTCACTTTCACCATAAAAACTAGAACACATTCCATTAGAAAATACACGACCCATTTCTCACACCCAGATCCCACATAGAATCTAATCTATACGAGACATAATCTATACGACTACAAACCCGTTTCTGGGTCCTAAGCAATTCCATAAGAGAGAGAGAGAGGAAGGCAGAAGGGGAACCTCGTATTGGCCCAGGGGATCGACGAATCGGCGAAGGATTCCAGAAGCTTTGAATTGGGTTGGGCCCAAAAAAATAATTCCCGGGTTGCAATATTACAAACCCGTTGTCAGGGCTAATATTACACGGGTTGCGGTATTGCAAGCCGGCCGAACCCAAATTGATATATCATTCAATGAGTCAACCCATTTTACACAATTTAGTCGACATGGGATGCCGCCACCTTCCATTTGGAGAAAACTAATGAAAAAAATTTGAAAATTTTGAGTTTTAACGATAAGGACAAAATAAAGGGTAAAATAAATAGTACCAAATTTAACTTTTTAATGTAAAAATATGATTTTTCGTTAAAATAAATAGGACTGCAAACTTTTCGTTAAAACTCACTCCATTCAATTCTCAACTTAACTTCATCCTTAAAAAATTACAAATGTGTTGTCAGTGCTTCCATTATCTTTCGTAGTTCAATTAATTGATTATCTGGTACAAATCAGTCTCATTATCTCTGTTGCCGCCATCCAAAGGGTCAAATTAAGATAATCTCACTCTTTCTTGAGATTAATATCAGTTTTCCTTCAGCCGAGTCTCAACTATCTTAGGCTTCATGCCTTTTATTCGGCGTTTTTCGCCTGTTTTTACTGACTTTTAATTTCCCTCACTCCCTCCTCGGCTGTGATACTTTATCTCCATCCTACCATATGCTCAATTTCTGATCTAAAATTGGATATCAGATCCACTTCCCTCCCTCACTTCCCCTCCCTCAACCGGCATGCCGGATCTACATCAAGGCCAAATGTTAGGTATTTTACTCTCTTAACCTCACCTTCTTCCCATATCTTACTTTCTTTGTGTATATCACTTCGTTTCCAGCGCTGATAGTGAGAGAAATTTTTATTACTATTTGTTTACAAAAATCCATTTTGGCATATACATAACAAAGGAAAAGAAAAAAAATATGGAGAGAATATTCTATCAACAAACCAATGAGTGGGGAAAAGGGGCGGATCTATTCGATGGCAGAAAAAAAAATATATATTGTGATGGAATCTATACATTATGTGTTTTTACGTAAGTGATAGAATTTTTTATTTTTTTAAGGTATTAACATTTTAACATACATATCTCACAATTTGTATAATAACACTTAATATACCATCTCGTATGCTGATCATATTGAAAAATCTCTCCAATCACAGGAGTGACCTGGGATTGACAAGTTGGGGGAAAATGACAAACTACCATTGGCTAAATTCCAAATTGTTCTGACACCCACAATTCGTATAGACATGGGTAACATATAAATATTGTTTTACAAAGTGCAAGTTGTTGCTTCGCAGTTTGCAGTGGATATATTTACTTCCCAGCCATTTTACCGACATCTAAACGTAGATATTCTTGCATTGCCAACTTTTCCATCCGCCATTTCAGTTCTTATATAGATATATACATCAAGTATTTAGTGAGTTCCTGAATTTTAGGAACTTCTTTTTCGATCTATTGAAAATTTATTTTATCTCTATATTTATTTTATACTTATTTGATCAGTGCTTGTCCCTGTTTAAAGACTTTACTGGAAATGCCCTCAGAGCTTCAGAAGTTCAAAATTAAAAAAATGGATTTGCCTCCTTCCAAACGCACAAACTAAACAGCCTCCAGCAAAATATAATATGATAGATTATAAAATTTTATTCGACATTCCCTGTGCATCGTTTTGTTATTTTCTGCAAACGATTTATTTATGTAATCTGAATTTCAACAGAAAACAGTCAAATAATGTATATCCTTCCAGAGAAATAAGGACAAAGGCCAGGTCAACCAAATCCCGTGCCAAATCAAACGACTGTAGCTCAACCAAGAAATGTGAGTCCACGATCGACCACCCCATTACTGTAAGTCTGTAACCAAGAAATGTGAAGAAAAAAAAATTTACATTAACAATATAGGGTGAGGATAATTTGTACTACTAGGGCTCCATGCATCATACACCAGATATTTAAGCAACATTTGATGTCCACCACATTAAAGGTTGTTGGGCTGAAAATTTTCGGCCTAGCCAACCCAAACCTACAGGCTGGGCCGGGTTTTATTTTGGTCGGACGATCCGTTTGACACGTATGCTTGAGTCAATACAATGTTAGGTTTAGATCAAACTTTAAATATATTTCTTTAAATAAATCAAAACCTCCTGAAAATTGTCTTATGGTTTACTAGTTATTTAATATGCCATTCCTCATGTGGTGCCTCCAAACTTCAATTTCATGTTCAATTCATGAAAAAAAAAAAAAAAAACTAGTTTTTATCATTAACGTGTTTGACAGTAGGTTTGGGAGCTTGAAGAACATGATTTCTTGGGATGAAGATTAGCTTTTATCTCACGTTTTACTTGGAGTGCAGATTGGCTTGTTAATACCATCATAACAGTAACAGAGAAGAAGAAGAATCACAAAAGAAGAAGAAAGAAATGAAAACTTAGAGAAGAATAAATTGCTTGTATTTCTTAGTAACCGATTTGTTTTCAACTTAATACCTTGTACAACAACATTAACTCTTAAGGTAATCACTCGTTCACTAATTAAACACATGTTGAAATGACACCTGATAATGTATGACTAATAGTCTTCAATCAGAGAGAAGATCGCGTAATGCAGCAAATCAGTGTTGAGATGAGATCCATCAAATCTAGGGGGAAATGCGGTGATAGGCGTGCAAGGTTGGGGGATTGATTCAAAGTTGTGGGGGAGTATGAGCGAAAAGCTCAAGATCATGGCCGAAATGCCCCAAATCAGAGGTGTAAATTAAACCTTGGACTATGAGCATATTTACACCATTCGTAAAATGTGAATCAAGGCCATTTCAGGTGTGGAGAATATATATTACTACATATATTAATAAAACTATAAGATATCTCCAATGTACTGGAAGAGTTATATTCATACATGATTCAAGTGCAAAGTAATATTTAACATTTGATATAGCTCTAAATGTGGGATCCTCAGCACATAAGATACAAAAATTATATTTTGTCTCTAAATTTGACTAGACTCCTTCCAATTTACAAGAATTAAAAGTTAAAAGTCAAATTTGACTTCATATGCACTGTCTATAAAATAACTTGCACCACCACATTTAGAGTCAAATATGACTTCATAACTTTTAACCATTAAATCTTAGATTGGAGACACAATTTAGTGGTATTCGTTTTTACTTGACTCTTGTGGATGACAAATTCAGTACTAAATCATTTACTAATCTTAGTTTAAATAAGTCATTGTTACATAAAAATAAGACTAATTAACTCTATGGGTCAACTTTCAACTAAGAATATATGACATAAGTAAAAAATACTAAAGTCTTAATCTCTTGGTCACTTCCGTATGTGATACAAAAATAAATAACCATGTGTTCCTTGATCACTAGTTACTGAAATAATATTTTAAACAAACAGACAAATAGATTGCCAGTAACCCCAAAATTACTAAAGGATAATCGTGAGGTCTCTGGGCTGAAGTCACCTCCTTGTTCTTTCTTTCCTGACTTTGTAAAGCGTGCTATTGCCCCCTTTTTTTATTCTTTTGTATTGGTTACATATGATTACTCCTCCGACCTTTAGGTGCGTTTGCTTATTAAATCCTCTTCAGTAAATAACAAGGTTTTGCCCAACTTTGCATGTACGTAGGAATATGACACCAATATTAAGCAGAGGTTGCGTGTCCAGTTAATCCTTAATATTCCAGGAAAAGCAGCCCACCTCTTCATTTTTAAGTAGCTTCCCACTCTCCTCCAATTTTCTTCTTATTAGTTTCATTGCTTATTTGCATACTTACTAGAGTTTAATAACTAACTAGCTGCCGCTTGTTGGCTCCCATTCCTTTCAATCCGTAAGTAGTAATTTAACGACTTTAATTTCATTGCTAAGTTTTTGTTTGTTTAGATAATATATATGAATCTGATATATGATATGATATGCTCCACTGAATCACAGGTTGAACATGGCACAAGGTGTTTGGGAGAACATGCCACAAGGTGTTTGGGAGCCATGGTTACATCCATCAGTGCCCAATACAAGCACAAGGCCACAAGGTGTTTGGGAGCCATGGTTACATCCATCAGCAGTGCCCAATACAAGCACAGGGCCACAAGGTGTTTGGGAGCCATCGTTACATCCATCAGTGCCCAATACAAGCACAGGGCCACAAGGTGTTTTGGAGCCATGGTTACACCCATCAGTGCCCAATACAAGCACAGGGCCACAAGGTGTTTGGGAGCCATCTTTACACCCATCAGTGCCCAATACAAGCACAGGGCCTCAAGGTGTTTGGGAGCCATCATTACACCCATCAGTGCCCAACACAAGCACAGGGCCACAAGGTGTGTCTCTCCTTGCCAAAAGAACAGGAAAAAACAAATAATAATTTCCTATTTCATTATCTAATTAAATAATCGTCTGTACTTTTTTCTTAAGAAAATGCTATAATACTATATTGGATAATGATAGGGAAATTAATTTTTTTAACTAAATTTACAAATTAAATGATATGTCATTAATAGGAAATAAGTATGTTAATCAATACTTAAATAATAATGCAATCATCAATATCTACTCATTTGGTTTGCAAATTTGATCTTCGTAGATGTACTCTGCTACATTTTTAGACCACGTTTGTGTATCATCTACTGTATTTGAAATATTGATATCGATGAAATATCGATATACAAATTTATAAAAATATCGATAGATATATCGATACTCAGGGACACTGTGGCTTTCATAGTAGAGTTGACATTAATGGGTATGAAGAATATAGTGGTACTGAGTACAGCTCAGTTGGATGTTTTGAGGAATACAACGTTCCAGAGTGAGCTTCTGAAATAAAATATTGGGGTTTTTAGCCAATAGACTTATGGTATGTTTACGTAACCGTAATAAAAATAGGAGGATTGAATTGAGGAGGAGTTGGAATGAGGAGAAGTCAGAATCGAATTCCTGTTAAAGCTGTATACTTAGTCCTAGTTTGGTACTGAGGTGATTCTGAAAAAAGTGGCTATCAAAAAAAGCTGGGAACTTTTTTATGTTTAGTAAACATTTAGCTTCAGTTTTTTGGTGAAAAAAAAAAAAGCCAAAGACACAAAGCTGCAAAACCCAGCTTTGAAAAACCAGCTTTTTTTCATATCTGTTTTACATAAAAGTTTATCAAACACTATAATACTGCTTTTTTTTTTCTTTCAAAAGCACTTTTACAAAAATGTCACATCCCAGCCCTGGCCCTCACCACATCCCTGGCTCGACTCCACCGTAGCACGATATTGTCCGCTTTGGGCCCTGACCACGCCCTCACAGTTTTGTTTCTGGGAACTCACATGAGAACTTCCCAGTGGGTCACCCATCCTGGGATTGCTCTCGCGCGAACTTGCTTAACTTCGAAGTTCCTACGGAACCCGAAGCGATTGAGTTCCCAAAAGACCTTGTGCTAGGTAGAGATGAGAATATACATATAAGGCTTACAGGATTCACTCCCCTGAGCGATGTGGATGTTACAAAAAAAAGTTTACTTAACACTCTGCTGCTTTATTTCACAGCTGCTTATTCTCACAGCACAACAGAAGTAGTTTTTTTTTTTTCAAAGCACAACAATACCAAACCAACCCTTAAATGTTCTGGAATCAGAATAGAAATGACACTAATTCCATAAAGATGTTTACTAATTTAGCAAAATCGGAATATAAACCAGTATGATTACTAAAATGCCCTTGTCCCAAATCAAATATTTTATATACTTTTTTTAATAAAATTTGATACAATATATAATAGTAAGGAAAAAAATTGCTATTTTATTTCATAAACACACAAAAATGCTTTTGTTTATTTATTTATTTTTTTATAAATTTAAGTATTTACTTTAATATTTAAATTTTCTCGTTCAAATTGCAGTTCCTTCTCTTCGGCATATGCATGGAGTTGTGCATAATGTGAATGAGGGCATAATAGGAAGAAAAAATGCATTCCTGATTCCCTCACCCTCCTAGAATTCAAATACCTCATCTATCCAGAGAATCCCACTCCTCCAATTTCATGAATTGCATTCATTGTTTCAGGTGGGGTCCACCACACAATTGATTTTCCAATATTTAATAAACACCGAAGTAATCTGTAATCGGAATTCAATTCCGTTTTTTTATTCTCGTTACCCTTATGTAAACGTGCTCTTAATCATTATGCCATTAGTATCTTTAGTTCGCAATGACATTCTTGTAGTCAAACTAGAAAATTTTAAAATGATACTCTAAAAAATATAATATCAAACCACAATACATGTATTAACAAAAAATTAATAATTAGATACTATATAACATTATAACATGTTCATTAAAATATTATATAACATAGAGTCAGTATGCTTGAAAATAAAAAAACTACCGCCTTGCTTACCATCTAGGCTACCTAGACCACCTAGAGAATGTCTAGGTGGGCGCCTAACTCCTACCCTATTTGGTCCAAATAGCTTTGGCACTTCATTGCCTAGCACTTAGGCCTTGCCTAGGCCAATTTTTAGAATATTGTCTATTAACATTAGCGTACCAACTTTCGATATACTGAAGTTCGGTATTGCCGAATAGTTTGGTTAGAATAATATTACCAAAACATTTTGGTTCGGCACAATACCGTGTCATTACCGATTCACACAAATTTGGCACAAAATCAGTATTTTACGGTTGGCACAACAATTTGGCAAAAAAGTCCATCCCTAATAGAAAGCTCTAATTTAGGGTGTATGAGACCATAAATTTTTGGGCCCACAACATACGGCACTCAAGGTGGTTGGAATGGCCAGAAAGTCCTCAGAATGAGATCGGAGTTACATGGGTATTCCAAATCGGATTATCACAGGCCAGAGTAGTCTGGCACGACTCCGTTAGCTCTAAGCCCATTAAAGATATTGCTCGTCTCTCAATGACAATATCATGGGGTAAAGTAAGACTAAATAACAGTTTTAGGAGGCAAATCAATTAGTAACCTAATAATTTATTGTTACATATATGTACCAGCTTTTAGAGATTAGGTCACTCTTTTTCTAATGTTACATCTTCAAAATTGGTATGCTCCACTACTAATGTGATTTTTTGTACTATCCACATAACTTTCATTAAGAATAAGAAGTAATTGTTTTAATACACCTTTATTAAGTAATAACCTTCCTATACTTATAAAATTGGTTTGGTCATAACATTCTTACTATATAGAGATTTTACTGTAAATGAGCCTCCTCCATTCGTATCGGGATCGTTTTTCCCTCGCACAATCACACATACGTCAATTCATGAGCATTGTAGTAATATGCAAATTATCTCAAGGACATATAATGTCTAATTTTACCGTAAATTTCATATATTTGTAACCATATTCATATTCATGTGCATCAACCATTGTTTTCTTTGTGATTAAATACAGCAGTGCTCTATTTTCCCAACACTTTGGAGTGTTAATTACAATGATCCCATATAATTTTTTATTTATCATATAATTTCATATAACTTCATTAAAAAGTTAAAATAACAAGGAACCCATAACATTATCTTCCATCGTTTCTAAGACTGAAGTTTAACTATTTCATGCATAAAACTAAAGAAATAAGGGGAAATTAACAATAACAAAACAAGACAAATTTGACAGGATTTGAATACAGTCAGTATAAACGTTTCTTTGAGGCTGTGCGAGCTGGTGATTGGGAAACTGCAAAGGAGTTTCACATCCAACATCCCGAGGCAGTAAGAGCAAGGATTCCATTTTCTGGTAAGACAGCTCTTCACATTGCAGTTGATGCTGGGCATGTGGATATTGTGAAAGAATTGGTGTCGTTGATGGAAGTGGAAGACCTGGAAATAAATTCAACAATCGGTGATTGGACAGCTCTTGCTATTGCTGCAATCAAAGGGATTACCGAAATGGCTGAATGCATGGTAACAAAGAACAAAAAATTACTCAGCATTCCTGATGCTTTCAACGTGCTTCCAGTTGTGAACGCTTATATTTATAATCATTGGCATATGGCTCGATATCTCTACTCCGTCACTCCAGTTGAAGATTTAATGCCAGACAAAGGACCTCATGGCGCTACAATAATCTCCCACAGCTTTTCATCCAAAGAACTTGGTAAGAATTTAAAATATGAGTAATGACTCGCTGTTGAGGACTACAAAAATGAAATTAAGGGTTGGTTTGATAATCATTTCAGTTGTTTGGTATACCACTTTCAAATTTCTTTAAATTAAAAAAAAAAAAATTAAAAAAAAAAAAAAGACTGATGAATTTCAATGTTTGAAAACTAAAAAACAAAAAAAGTAGCTTTCCGTTTTTTTTTTTTTTTTTTTTTTTGAAACTGAAAATTAAAAGTATTTATCAAACAGGTTTTTGGTTTTCAAATTAAAAATGTGATTACAAAAACTGAAAATGAAATAATTATCAATTCGTGACCTAAAAGATAAATAGTTTACTCTGACTATCGCTGACTCCTTTTTTCCATAACTACAATTTACTCTAGCAAACTAATTATTTTTCGAAAATTTGCCCAAAATTGACCATTACTTTTGGCAAGAGAAATTTGACCCCTTTAGGAGCTTTGGCTAGTCAGGCTTCTTCATTCCCGAGCGGAGCGGAGCTCAATTTCTGGCAGCAATGGGTTTATGACCGTTAGTGTACCACATACTCCCTTCTCGTTCTATTAATTATTTGCCTTCACTTTTATATGACATATTTGCTTGTCTTGATAGGCATAGTCATACAACCTCCTCCTCGCGTCGATCACATTTCTGTAACTGTTCAAAATGAAGAAAATTCCCATGCTAATAACGGAAGGAGTTTAATTCGCTCAGGTTTGTTATCCCCTTCCTCTCCCACGATTTGCAAGTCCAACGACTACTATATTTAGTTGGTTGAAAAGTTAACTGTTAGTCAAAGTGGCTCCTCTGAAACCCTTCTTGGTCTACACACATTGGATTTCCATTATGCAAGTTCCATTAGGTTGGTCGTACATATGACAACATGCTCATAAGTTTCACCAACATTTTTTTCCATTGCAGTCGAAGGTTTAGTGGAAGGGCTTGTTTCTCAATCAAAACAACAAAAGGAAGGGCTTGTATTGAAAATCGTTGAGATACTTGGTATGCTTGTCGCAATTTCTTTTGTTGTAAATTTAAATTTGAATTCAAATCAATCATTCCAAAGCATGCAGTTTATGTTCTAAACATTTGGGTTTTAAATGTCAACTCAGGAATCAAACGCATATATGAAATGAAGATTGTCCATGTCCGCTCACTTGCATTTTTAAAGCTCATGTGCGAAGAGATAAAAGACTTCGACATGCAACAAATGAATTCTTCCCCTGTGCGTCCATCAATCTTCAGTGCTGTTAGTGAGGGAAATGTGGAGTTTATTACTCGTATATGTAAAGCAAATCCTGAACTTGTGTGGTCAGCAAATCACATGTCAAGGGGCATATTTGACTTTGCCATCGAATGTCGTCAAGAAAAGATTTATAACCTTTTATATGGGATCTCTGCGAAAGACTGGATCTCAAATCTTGTCGATCACAGTGATAATAACAAGCTACATATGGCTGGGTTGTTGTCCCCACGTGCACAACTTAATCGTATTCCAGGTGCAGCATTGCAGATGCAGCGTGAACTACAATGGTACAAGGTGAGGATTTCTCACTCGACATAATTCTTGATTACTTTGCCTATATGCCATATAAACTGAAAGAATCAAAATAAGTGTTCGGGAGGTTCTGGATTTGCTTTCCCTTTTTGTAATAATCATCCAAATCCAGCATCAACTATTAGGTGCTGGGGTAGGGAGGGAAGAATTGGATTGGATACTTCGGGAAAATGCTCTTAACCAACTGATTTACAAGTCCCCTTATCCACTTACTAGGTGTCAATCTTAGTTTGTTTTCCTAAAAAGTTTCTTGCATTAAAGGATCTGCATTTTGAAAGAGTTAGTTATTTCCTTTTTTGATTTATTGTGAGCAGATGTTAAACATAACACAAGTTGTAAAATTAACACAATCTTTAAACCTTAATGCGTAAAATGTTAAAATTGAACATCGTGACCAATTGTAGATGCTCTCATATGTCAGTACAAATGTTAAAGTTAACACAACCTAACACAAGTTACAAATCTTGGAATGTAAAATGTAGGTAGTTAATCCTAATATAATAAAGATAATAGAAAATTGTATTTTATGCTCTCATATGTCAGTACCCGTTGTTCAATGCAATGCAGGAAGTAGAGACTATTGTACCTCCTAAGTTTCTTGAGTATAGGAACAGAGATGAACGTTTGACACCAAGGGAACTATTTACAAAGAATCACAGCGCATTACTAAGGGAGGGAGAAAAATGGATGAAAGAGGCAGCAACTTCTTACACTGTTGTAGGTGCTCTTATTATTACCATCATGTTTGCGGCAATAATCACAATTCCGGGAGGAAGTGGAGATACCGGCTTTCCCATATTCATCAGTGAAAAATTGTTTATGTTGTTTATAGTTTCAGATGCTATATCACTATTTTCTTCCACGACTGCAACATTAACGTTTCTCGGAATTCTCACGTCGCGTTTTGCAGAAGACGATTTCCTGAAGTCCTTACCCACAAAGATGGTAATTGGTCTTGCCACTCTTTTCTTGGCTATTGCAACCATGATGATTGCGTTTTCTACTGCCCTTCTAATTATAGTTCGTGGACAGTCCTGGATTGTGATTCCAACCATACTTCTTTCAAGTGTTCCAGTCACTTTATTTGCTTGGACGCAATTCCCCCTCCTAGTTAAAATTACTGTTTCTTCTTACGGAAAAGGAATATTTAATAGGAATGTGAAACGTTAGTTATAAAGGTATTTCATTATTTTATATTTCTTATTGTATCTGTTTATGTGGGATCCAAAAATTTGAGGTGTAATTGATTCGATGAATTACATATTAAGACCTCTCACTTACACGTGAAAAGAAATATCACTAGACCGTATTACTAAATGACGTCTTGTTTTTGTGTATTGAATGATTCGTTTTTATTGTATGATGAATGATTTGATTGTAGTTACTACGTACATTACAGGTTCGAATAAGAACCACACAAGGCACCTAACAGGATGAGCACATGAAGTAATCATTCGGACTATCCCATCATATTTAAGACAATAGACCAGCTCACTAATGAAACCAACAAAGAAAGGAAACGAAAAGCCATAAGTAAATTTAAATTGTAGCAAAAGCCATTTCACTATCTTCATGGCCAGTTCACAAACTGGGATCCAGATGAAGTAGTTTTACGTCTAAGCACTATGATGTTGAACATAGATCTATCAATCACAGTAAGAACTGAAAGTTTTTTCAACCTGATGCACCCGACGATGGATCTTGTCTCAACCTCTGATGTCAGAGACAGTAGAGGTTTAACCATATAATGCACGCCATGGCTCCCCATCGTCTTTTGATTTTCTTGTTGGATTCCATGTGATCTTGTCTCTTGAAAAGGAAAGGTTCAAAGTGCTTGCTAAAACTTCTCCAATCTCATAAAGGATCTGAAAAAGAAACCATCTAGAGTTAGACAATATACACACTCGGGAAACAGACAGATTCATAGAGAACTAAAAGGAAGAGAAAGAAACAAGGCTAACTGACTTACTTTCAGCAGTGGAACATGGAGAAACTGAGCATACACTAATTTTCCCATTCATCTCTCAAGCAAATCGTAGAAATACAAATTACTATCCTATCATGGCCTCCAAACCCAACTTGAATTCAATCATATGTCACAACAATTCTAGGTAAACTGAATGTTGACCGTTGCATTAGATAAAGTAATAAAAAAGACTGTATACCTGAAACTCTTCTTTACCAGAAATGCGTTGAGCTGTTTGCCCGATAAGAACATATGTTGGCAACTTCAAAACACGGACCAACTGAAGAAAGCAAGCCAAAGGTTCATGATTAATCTGCAAGGATGGCGATGGCTTCTGGGTTTTGGTTGCCATAGCCTTGCTTATGGCTGTTTCTGAACCAATCTCTATACCATAAAGTGAGCATTTGTTTTCAAATTTTGTTGCAGATTTACTTTCCCCCTTTAGCTTGGATGACTCTAGGAAAAACGGGGCAATGACTGTAGGAACTGAGGATGAATTCTGCCCTGCTAATTGTGCTAGAACTTCATTAATAGCACAGGCTAGTATTGGCGGTTCATAGCATTCCATAAGCAACACAGACACCTGAAAAATACAAAATTGAAGAGAAATTTTTTATAAAGTTCCCCTAATCTGTTATCTTCAAGATATGTTAGAAGATAAATACAATAGTTATTCACTCTGTCCTAGTAACTCAAGCCGTTGGAAATAGTAATAAACCGACAAACTTAAACACAATATCAAAGCTGTTGGCGCACACCCTAACAACTAAAGCATTTCAGAGCAGTGGTAGATCGATAAACTTTATGAAAAACAGAAAACTGCATAAAAAAATAATGTGGAACCTTCCACTGTTATCATCACAGCATGAGTTCTGAAACACAAAGGAACAAAACTTTTACAAAGTAATTTAATGGGTCTCTACCACTATGGGCATAGAAACCAAATCTACAAGCATTCTTTGAAAAACGCCTGCAATCAAGTCACTTTAGATATATACCCCAAATTGTCACAAATTTCACTTTCACCATAAAAACCAGAACACATTCCATTAGAGAATACACGACCCATTTCTCAACACCCAAATCCCACATAGAATCTAATCTATACGAGGCAGAATCTATACGAATACAAACCCGTTTCTGGGTCCTAAACAATTCCGTGAGAGAGAGAGAGAGAAGGGGAACCTCATATTGGCCCTGGGGATCGAGGAAGTGGCAAAGGATTCCAGAAGCTTTGCAATTTTGGATTCCATAGCGCTCCAATGAAAGCTCAAAACTTTCTTCTCTGCGACAAATTGGCGCACCGAAATTAATCGATATAATATGAACTTGATCTCAAACTTAAAAGGGTTGATAGGAAGAGATCTTACACAGTAGAATTGCTTGGATTTGGGCGGAAAGCAGCTGAGATGGCTTCGCCGAAGCCCTCTGAATCTCTCAGCAGAAACACTACCTTCGGACCAACCTTCATTTTCTTTCTGCTGTTTCTTTTAACCAATGCCCGGAGGTGCGCGCACTTGCAATACATAGGAGATCGAGTGCCGCTTTTTTTTCATTTTTCTCATTTTTGGTTTGTTTCTTTGTTTTGTTTTGTTATTTTGTATTTTTTTTTTTTTTTTTTTTTTACTATTTTGTAGATTTCAACATTTAATACATTAATTTTTCAACATTTAATACATTAAGTTTGTTTTCGTTTCAAAGTTATATTAAAGTGTTAATTTTGGAACACTTTCATACATCTGTTAGTCAAAATGTTAAGTCTGCCGTTAACTCATGATATAATACCTATGTAAACAATAACTGAGCGCCATATATGTTATTAAAATTATTAAAATAATTGATTAAATAAAAGCATTTATTAAAAATAAAAAACAACGACAAGAAGGAAAAAACCCAAAACCCTTTGCAAATCAAAACAATAAAATATTCTGATCAAATCATCCCCAAACCCAATCTTTCAATTCAATCCCCCACTCTCAAACCCTAAAGTTCAGTTCTTTCAGATCAAAAGGAAAACCCCAATTCAATTACTTTCAAAGCTTCAGTAAAATTCAAATTGAAAGACGATGTTGAACTCAAACCACCACCAACCCTCGTCTCCCTCTGACGCATGATGCTGTGCGAGCCGTTGGTCCGGGTATAGGAGGCAACGGCGGAGCAGCTGGAGGAGCGCCAGAGCGACTAGGTTTATTTGAATCACGGCCGTCCCCTTCAATCTCGGTCGTCCCCTTTTTCCCTTCTCCCGGGGTCTCCTCCTTTCAAATTTAGATCTCCTCCACTCCATTTCAAAACTGCTTCCCAAAATCTCAACTTCCTCTCTTCTCACTTTCCCATCAGATCCACATTTTCTCAGGAAACAAACACCTCGAGTCGACGCTGCCTCCTTCTCCTTCAGCAATGTCGAGGTTCATCGAACTCCTTTCGCCTCTGCTTATCGTTTTCCTCCTAGTCCAATTCACCATCGTCGTCTCTTCTTCCTCTCCGCCAGAACCCTCGTCGACTCCATCGCCGCAACCCGGCGCCGATTCAACTTCACCACCATCTTCATTCCCGATTTCTCTCCCTACATCTCCATCTCCGTCGGCGAGGGTTCGGCCGTCCTCGAGCTACTTGCGGGCGACGATGAGGCGCTGCTGGTCCGAGGGGATGCCCTCCTTGGCTTGGATCTTGTCCTTGACATTGTCGATGGTGTCGGAGGACTCTCTCTCTCTCTCTCTCTTAATTTCTTGAAAGATTTGATGATTGAATGTGTATGTGGTTTCAGTAAGGTCTTACCACAGTGGAAGATCCAAGCTTTTGCACTGATTTCTTCATCTCAGCCAGAGCAAAATCTTGGGTTTTTCATCCAAGCCCAGTGAAGCAAGAGCAAAGAGGAGAGCAGAGAGAGAGGGAGAATAGAGGGAGAAAGTGTGCGGGGGTAGGGTTTTTTTTGTTTTTTTAATAAATACTTTTATTTAATTATTTATGTTAATATTTTTAATGACACGTGACATCTATCCATTGTTCACATAGGCGTCTATCCATTGTTCACATAGGCGTTGCGTCATCAGTTAACGGTAGACTTAACAGTTTGACTAATGGATATATGAGACTGTTCCAAAATTAACACTTTAGGTATGACTCTAGGACGAAAAACTTAATTAACTAAATGTTGAAAACCACAAAACATGAGGGTAGTAAATAGAGATTAAATAAAATCTTACCTAAAAAAATCAATGGCATTTGTTTTTTCTTCTTTCTAGGGTAAGGATTATGACTTGCCTTTGATTATTCGTTTTCTATTTGAAACTAAAAATTTGTTACTTAATTTTTGAAGAGTGGTGATAAACCCACCTCACTGTCTTATTTTCCCACCCACTTGTTAATAAAAAAATTTAATACCTAATTTACTCTCTTGTAAAATGACATCTAAGACCAAAGAAAAGAAAAACCACTGCTCTCTAGGTTGGCAGGTTCGTTCTTCCCCGTCTTCTAGAACAACACACCACTCTAAATCTTCAAAAAATCAAGTCCCCGGTACCTTTGGCCATTTTTATTTGATCTGTTTGTTTTTGTTGTCAGTACCAGCAAACAACCTTGAAAACTAGGATAAAGACTTGTCTGTCCACAATCCACAATCCACATACTGATTGTTGTGAGAGGCGCAGATGAAGTGGAACATAATGTTCTCGCGGCAGGTGGCTTGCTGGAGGATGGAGAAAAAGCCGAGAATTGTGTAAAATATATTGTATAGATGCGATCCTCGTTGTGCATCTTGATCAATTGAATCGTGTTTTTGTAGATTTTCTTTTACTCAATAAAAATAAAAAGAATTTTAACATAAAACGTTATTTTAGGAATAATAGTTGGTTGGAAGATAACATTTCAAGTTTTTAACTTTTTGTGGTGGGTGGGATTATAATGTGGGTGGGGAAATAAGACACTGAGATGGGTCTAGTAGGACTCTTCTTGAAAGTCACATAACCCAATTTAATTCGATAGTAGATAGAGTAGACGAAAAGAAGACCAATTGAGATAGAATTCAACTTTTAAGGAGTTAAGTGACGACTTTTTAATTTTAGAAAGTACAGTACGATTTGAATCTTGTTTTAGGTGGCAAATGAGTAGAACAAACCAATATCTCTAACAAATCAAGTGTAGAATTAATGGCACACCACATGATATGTGCTTGATACTTGAATATTGGCTTGAGAAATTTTCTCCATCTTTTCTTATTCTAAAAAATTTAATGGCACACCACGTTTGAACTAATAAATATATTTCGGCCAACCTAGCTTCCTCTGTCCATCTGAGCCAACAAAGAGTACTTCGCGGTGGTGCGGTGATGAGATATGAAAGTACAGTGCGATTCAATACACGTTTTATGATCATACATATGTATTTTTATTTTTTTCATACAATCTTAATGAGTAGTTAAAGTATGCCTTTTTTTCCCAAAAAGTGAAAGTACTATACACTTTTTCAATGTAACATACAAACACCACATTATTTTTTGATAAAATGAAAAGGCTTTTTAGCCAAAATAGTCCCTTAGATTTGCATAACACATAACTTTGGTTCTTGAGATTAAAAATTAATAGGAAATGGTTTTTGAGATTGTCCACCATCCATTATTTTGGTCACTCCGTAAAGTGGTCCAGGAGCTCATACCGAAAATTGAGATTTTTGGCCGGAAGTTTAGGCAATTTTCAAAGCTTCGTAACTCAATCATTTCTTAACCAAATTCAACCTATATATATATATATTATATATATAAATGAAGATAGGAAAGTGTAGAACAAGATTATACCTATTTGGAAGCCCAATAATTGTCGGAGATGGCTGGAAAATAGTCTGAAAGGTGACTAGTCCACGGAAAAACTGGAAAACTCGTCCAAAACTAGGTAAATTTTAAACGTTCATAACTTCTTCAATACTTAACGAAATCAAGTGATTCAAAAACAAAAATCATACTTCCTGACGAGACAAAGAGAACGGTACATTTCTTGATGGCTAAGGTGTCACATCCCGGTTCAAGCCCCCACCACATCCTCGGCTCAACTCCACCATAGCACGATATCGTGCTAGGTAGAGATGAGAATATACATATAAGGATTATAGGATCCTCAACCCTGGGTGATGTGGGATGTTATAATCCACTCCCCTTAGGGGTCCGACATCCTCATTGGCACACTCGCACCGAACGGCATAGTGGCTCTGATACCAAATTGTCACATCCCAGCCCGAGCCCCCACCACATCCCGGGTTCGACTCTACCGTAGCACGATATTGTTCACTTTGGGCCCCGACCACGCCTTCACGGTTTTGTTTCTGGGAACTCACATAAGAACTTCCTAGTGGGTCACCCATCTTGGGATTGCTCTCGCGCAAACTCACTTAACTTCGGAGTTCCGATGGACCCCGAAGCTAGTGAGCTCCTGAAGGGCCTCGTGCTAGGTAGAGATGAGAATATACATCTAAGGCGTATAGGATCCTCACCCCTGGGCGATGTGGGATGTTACATAAGGTACCATTTTCTTTGTTTCGTCGGGAGGTATGATTTTCGTTTTTGAATCACTTGATTTCGTTGAGTATTGAAGAAGTTGTGAACGTTTAAAGTTTACCCAGTTTCTGGCGAGTTTCCAGTTTTCCCTCAAACCAGTCACCTTTCAGGCTATTTTCCAGCCATCTCCGGCAACCATTGGGCTTCCAAATAGATATAATCTTGCTCTACACTTTCCTATCTTCATTTTGATATATTATGGGCCGAATTTGGTTAAAAAACGATTGAATTACAAAGCTTTGCCCAAACTTCTGGCCAAAATCTCAGTTTCCGGTGTGAGCTCCAAGACCGCTTAACAGAGTTTTTTAACGGAAGAACCAAAATAATGGATGACGGGCAATCTCATAGACTATTTCTATTGATTTTCAATCTTAAGGACTAAGGTTATGTGTTATGCAAATCTCAGAAATCATTTTGGCTAAAAAGCCAAATGAAAATAAGTTAGATTAATAAATATTCAAATTTAATATAATGGCCGATGTTTTGGCATACATCTCTTAAAAGTTAAGGCAGATGAGGTTTTGTTGAAATTGGAAGCAGCTTAGCTAGTCTGAATCCCAGGTGGTTTCAAAATTTGGATGAACTTTTCGCTAAAATTTCATATATAACCCTAATTTGCTAGAATATTCTCTTGACCATTGATCTTGTTGAACTTTTTCCACTTCAACCAATTTAACAGCAGTAAATAAGAAAATCAAAAGTAATTTTGCATGACTTGCCTTGGATTAATCTATCGAAACAAGTGTAAAATGAACCAATTCATCCACCCCTTTTTCATGGTTTGGGCTACAATTAAACTCTGAAACATGTCAATTCAATGTCGTAACGTTTGATACTTGAATATTGACTCGAGGCATTTTCTTTTCTTTTCACTTTCTTATCCTGAAAAATTAACAGCAATATCAGTCCTTAAACCCTAGCCTTATCCACATTATGCCAACACCCATCCAATTTTCCACACACAGAAGATAAAAATGGCAAGAATATAATAATCAATCTACTTGAAAAATTGCAAGAATAAGTAGGAGATCATGGAATAGCACTTCTAGACCTTAATTTTCTTAACTTCCTGCATATATAATATGAATACAATTTTACATTATTATATATGCCTCCCACCATTCATCATCCTCCAAATACCTTCCCTACCAAAGGCTGCCCAGTATCCTATAACAGCACTAAACGGGTGACACCAACAATTAAAAAAATTCAGTTTACAAATTATCAAATGAATATTAGAGTACCTTTTTATATGAAGTAATGCTACGACCATAATTTACAATTTTACAACCATTTTCTGTTTTTTTTTTTTTTTTTTTTTTTTTTTTTTGTGTTTCCATAAGCTAGTTTCCCTCACTCAATCTTATATGCATGAAGAAACAGGCAGAAGTCGGAAGATGTTGAGTTACTAGTCTGAGTTGAATAATAAGGACTGCTATTATCACTGTCTATGCCGCCGTTGCCATCTCTGTCGTGATCGCTCTCTGATTCCGGCGGCCCTGGCTTGAAAATAAACAGCCCATGCCCAGTCCCGGGGCTGCTGAAAAGCCAATCGTGCACGTCCCAGAAAACTTGCACCGGTTGCATGTTCACCTGCACGGTCTGATTCCCTCTGAATTTCCACTCCAAATTCTTGACATGAATCAACACAATCCCGTCTATGCTGATCCATATTTCAGGGTCTTTCGAGCCCGATGTTGAGCTCTCCACGACAATGTCATGCTCTTTTCTATTCTCATCAAACTTCACTCTTGTGGCAAAACTTTTCTTGGCAAACACGTTTTCTTTTTTGTAGTATAAAAGTGCCTCCACAAGGGCTGGTCTGGATTTTGTTCTCTTGTATGCCTTTTTCTTCATGTCTCCCAATAACAACACAATCTCCTCATCGCAAACAAGAGCAACATAAAAGTCAGAAAAAGGTTCTGGGCCGCCGCCAAATTTTGCAGAACGAAGATCCCAATAAACCTCCACTTGATTCCCTTCGACCTCGAATGACTTATACCCTTTTTTGCTCCAAAAATGCCATGGCTTTAGGTCGATTTTGCAAGTATAATGAAAACCGCCGTCTAAGCTATCAATCCGAATGCTGAGGGAATGGTTCATGAGGTTCTTACACCATATGATCGTCACCTTCCGCCAAAATGTCGCAATATTTGCAAGGTAGACGCAAGTCACCGTGCTTTGTGCGGTTTTCGTTGTCACAGGGTCTTCTGTGATCTTCTCTGCAAATGGTGGAGGCTCATGTAACGATTGACCTCGTATTGATCGACTCAAAGACTGCATCTTTGCAAATGTAGATGCTTTCTCAAAACAATAATGCTAGAGTCGCGAAATTTGTTCACCAAAACCGATGTATACTTCCGATAGGAGTTGATGATCGGAAAAAAATATAATAATATCGCAGATTGAATAAGCATGCGGATTGAGGATGAGAAAGAGATGTGTAATGTTTAAGGTTTGATCGGTAGCAATTTAATAATCAAATATTTATTGCCACCTCCATTTTTATGTGCTACACCAACAAATATGTAAAATTGTTGGGTTAGCAATCATTGAATAGGTTAGGTAAAAGTTTCACATTGATTTTTTTTTTTATCTTTTTCAATTGTGGATCTTGAAATCTAATGCTAATGAGAATGAAAAGGGATTGGATATTTGGAACTTACAACTTAACCTCTTGGGATCTTTGGGATTCTTGGTGCCCTTGGATATGGCCTATTGACATGGATGGAGATTGAGGAGAAACTGGTTTGTCAGAGAGAAGAGAGAGAGAGAGGGGTTGGTGAAGAGAGAGAGAGAGAAATGGAAGAGGCAGTTTGTTTTGGGGAGAAAAAACTCTCCATTTTAAAGGCTATAATCTAAGAGGTTGCCGAAACAGAAGGGTTAGTTAACAAAACAAGATCTTTTACTATTTCTATTTACAGCTTCCTCCTTATCAATTTGCTTTCTGTTTTTTGGTTTAGCTTTGGAGGAAACTAAGAAAAGTAAATTAAATCCGTCTATGGTACTTAGTAAAAATTAAATAAGGTATCGGTACAATTTAATTGAACGTTAAACTGCAATGCATTGGTAGAAAATAATATTGTCTATGTAATATGGTGCGGGTTCAATCCTTCCGATTGTCCTTCCCTTTCTTTTGTCAAATAATAGATTTTGTTAAATTAGATATTAGATTAGTCATATCGTTAAGCAAGGGCTCAACATCTTTCCACTACTGTGGTAAATGGCCACTTGCACTCTCCTTCCCCTTAACAACTAACTATTAATCCACTAATCCGCACCAAATGAAAAACCATTCATCTGTTATCCTTTAATATACTTGAATGTGAAAGCTTATCTATTCCAATCTGATCATAGAGAACCAGCAAAAAAACTTATCATAACTCTGTTCGTTATAGGCCAAACTCAGTTGGAGTCCAACCCAAGAAAATAATCTAAAAAGGAGAGAATGTCAATGTTGGTGCAGAAAAATTCGAGTCTTCCAATTCTCTACCAACAACTAATCTACCATCAGTTAATGAGAGAGTAGAGGGATTTACCTGCAAAAGACACTTGGACACTCACTAATCTTGTAATCTATCAATGTGAGAGTGGAGGGATGTGTCTTTTGCAGGTACATCCCTCCACTCTCTCATTGATGAATTACAAGATTAGTTGTCGAAACAGTTAGAAGGGTTGAAGGTCTGGGTAAAGGTGGAGGCTCAATTACACGAATTGGAAGACTCGAACTCCAATGGACTCCTTGAATGTGCCCCCTAGCCAAAATATAGAGGGAAGCTGAAGATTTTATCTCCAATCATACGGGCATCTCCAATGCAAAAAATGCAAAATTGAGGATGTAAACAAATTGATAAGTGCATTATTTGTTATTATTTCATATCATTTATCTTTATGTTTTGTTAACGAATTGGTCCTAAAAGAACCTTATTACTTTCTTTTCCTTAATTTCAGCCAATCTGCACACTTAGAATGTTTTTGGTGATAATTCGACTTTCCAGAGGAGTTTTGATGCAAAGCCAATTGGAGAAGGAAGTTAAGAGGCTGAAGATCGTTATGTTCGAATTTAATAATTTTCCATTGAGCCATTCATTCCAGTTAAACCCGTTAGAAATGCGCAGTTGTAGGAGAAAGATGATTTGAAGGCATTCCTTCCTAGTGGTGTGCGGTATATGCCTGGAAAGATAACAGATAAAGCTACGTTTATCATATTTTTACAGAATTTTCTACAAGAGAAATCGACCTCAAACTTGGCGTGCAATTCAGATGATGTGTTTTCCAAGCCAAGAAGGATTCTTTCCTAGTTTCTCTCATTGATTATTTAGGAATTTGTTTTCTTTTAGGATAGTTTCTACTAGACTTTTTAAGGTTTTACTAGAATAAATATAGTGCCCTAGGCTATCTCAAAAAGTGAACTTAGTACACAAAAATTTGTCCAAAGTGAAGGAGGGAAGCTTAGCGTGCATTTACCATTCTTTTGCGGGTTTTATCTTCTTCCATGACTTCTTTTGTGATTTTTATTATGACTCTGTGTAACTAAACTACTTTTCTAAGGTTTATGATGAAACCATGACATGATTATTCCCGAAGTATCTTGTTGATTACTCGATTACATGCCATGTTTAATTCTTAATCTTTGTGTTTAATTTATTCTAGTTTCGAATGTTCTTGTGATTGGCCATCATTGTGAACTTGTTCTAGATAATTAGATAAATCTAAGATGATGACTAATAGATAATTAGATAAATCTAAGAGGATGACCAATCAATTAAACTTATTGGAACTAAGATTAGGAAGAGTAGATAAACTAGTGAGGATGACCAATATCAAACTAGTCCTACTTGGTTGACATGATTCTTCAATGCTTAATGGGTTTTTATGTGTTTAATTGTATGCCTAATCAAATAGTTGTCACGAATAGACACATGAGTTGATGCCTAACCACGGATTAATTCATATATTAGAATGAACAACCTTAAATATTGGCAGGGTAATTGGACAGTAATCGGCTTGAAGAAAAGGGAATAGGATTGTTATCGGTGGATTCATGACCTTAGGCTTTCATCTTATTAATTTGTTTAAACCTTCATTCGTTGTGTGTTTTTGTTAATTATATTCCTCATTTGATATTAAGTTGGAGTTTTAATTATTTTTAGCAATCAATTAATCAATCATTTGTTTCCTAATTAAGTTAAGTTTCGCGTAATCAGCTGGTTAAATTGGTATTAAAAGCAATCTCTGTATGATCGACCTCGTATTTGCATATATTGCTACAATTGATTCATGCGCTTGCAAGTTAAATTTAGTTTAAATTAATCTATTATTTAGGTTAGTTTAAATACACATCACAGGTCCTTTGCATCTCCGATTGCATAATTTTTATAATAACTGAGGATGTATGATAGATTAGCATACACCTCATGCCATGTCAGCTACAGTTAGTTACAAGTTGGTTAGTTAAGAAAGAGAGTGTTGAGTCATCAATTGTGAGCAGCTATATATATAGCTATCCATGTGTAAAATAATCTTTTAGATTAATGTAATTCAGAAAGACTATTTAGTTTCTTCCTCTCTTTACTTCTCTCTTCATTTCTCTCTTCGCTGATTTTCTGTATTTTCTGACTTTCTTCTGCTAAATTCATCTAAAGACTCATAAATGTTAAGATGGTATCGAGCCAATGATTCTGCTGTGAGGACTAAGGGTTGCAACGTCTCGGTGGATTTGTTGATATTTTTCTTGTTGCTCCATCAATGACGATTTTCTTTGTGTTGGGGGCTGACAGTGGCAGATTCAGGTGAAATTGTTCTCATTTTTCTTGACCTAATTTCTAGGTATCTCTGTGATTACTGGTAGTTGTTGGAAAGTTGTGAGAAAATATGTCTGTTTGGAGGCACGAAGCCATTTCTTGATTTTTGATTTGTAGTGGGCATAAAGCCATCGTTGATTACTTCGCTGTAGATTGTTGAGGGCACGAAGCCATTCCTTGATTCTTGTAGTTTGTTGTGGGCATGAAGCCGTTTCTTGATTAAGCTTGATTCAGTTTTGTAATTATGTTTTCTTGGTTGATCTCTTACTGTGGTTGAAGGTATTGAATTGGGTATTTGTTTACTTGATTGAATTGAAGTTCTGTGTGAAGAATCTTTGGTATTTTACAAAGTGTACACATAATGTCATCATCATCTGTGAAAGTAGAGAGCCTTTTAGGCATGTTGACAATCAAGTTGAATGATAAAAATTTTGCGAAGTGGGTGTTTCAATTTACTTCTGTTCTCAAAGGTTGTAAACTGTTTGGCCATTTTGATGGTTCTATTCCATGTCCACCAAAGTATGTAGTGAGTGTGGATCAAGGGGTCACTAATGCAGTTTTTGATGCATTCTTGGAATGGGAGTCTGTGGATCTTGCTCTTCTAAGTTTGTTAATTGCTACTCTGCCGGATGAGTCAATTGAGTATGTGTTAGGGTCTAGAACTGCAAATGAAGCTTGGATCAATTTGCAAGATCGATATACATTTGTTTCTAAAGCTCGGGTTAATACCCTTAAGACAAAATTTCAGACCATGCAAAAAAGAGCAAGTTCGATTGATCATTATATGTCTCGTCTTAGAAATATTAAAGATCAGTTAATAGCAGTTGGAGAAGTATCGAGTGATAATGATTTCATTGTTGCAAAATTGTCTAGTTTACCAAGAGAATATTTTGTTATAAGAATTGTCATTTTTACAAGAGATACACATATGACACTAATAGAGTTTGGGGAGCAGCCATTGTGTGCAGAAAGAGAAGCTGATTCCATTATTCATAATTTGTCTTCAAATAATGCTGGATTGTATATGCAAGGGCATACTGGGTCAAGTTCTTATTCTCTAATGCATCAAGGGTCTTCTAGTAACTCTGATAATGTCCCTTTCATCATTGGAGGTACTTTGACACCAATACCAAATGCAAGTTCTATTTTTGGAGGACATTATAGTGCAGGAGCATCATCTTCCAATGCTGCACAGATGCCATATCCTGTTCCACAGTCTCAAGCACATTATAGTTCAGGAATATCATCTTTAAATGCTATACAGATACCATATTCTTTTCCACAGTCTCAACCTCCAATACATATACCTTTTCCACTGTCTCAAACTTTAGTGATGTTTCCTTCTTCTTATCCTTTTCCACAGTCTCAAGATTCAGTGTATCATGAGGGTGCAAATGCTTATGGTTTTGTGGGGACAACAAATACTCCAAGACAGTTTAATAATAATGGTTCTCGACCTCAATATGGCTCTAAGACTAATGTGAATGGTACTTCCAGATCTCAAAATTATGCAAACAATAGAGGTGGTAATTCTGGGGGCAAATCAAATGGAGGAAGCTGGCAATCTTGGACTGGTTATACCGAGACAAAGTTTAATATAGTGCCTGAGTGTCAGATTTGTTTCAAAAGAGGGCATATATCACCTAATTGTTGGAGAAAATCTACCTAACCAACCTCAGTAGGACAAGTCCTGGAATGTTAGATTTGTGGCAAAAAAGGGCAGAGTGCATTAGATTGTTATCACAGAAATAATTTTGCTTACCAAGGGACACCACCTGCTTCTACTCTCACAACAATGCAAGCCCAAGCTCCACCAACAGTTTTGCCCAATGATTCTTAGATTATAGATACAGGAGCTTCACATCACATGACTGCAAATGTTGAGTCTTTGTAACAAGTTACTTCATATACAGGAAATGACAAGATTACAATTGGCAATGGTGAAGGTTTGCCGATCAAACATATTGGTTCTACACATTTAAATACACTGCCTTAATCTTTGATCTTGAGAAATGTGTTACATGTACCAACTGTAGTTGTGAATTTACTCTCTGTCAAACAACTGTGCAAAGACAATTTATGTTGGTTCATATGTGATGATGTAAATTTCTATGTGCAAGACAAGGTAACCAAAGCTATCATCTACCAAGGAAGGAGTGAGGATGGTGAGTTGTTTCGGATTCCATTAAAGTTGTTTCCAAGGTGTTTGTCTCCATCAATTCAGAAGCCAGTAGCATTACTTGGACATAAAGTGAAGTCTACAGTTTGACATTAAAGGCTTGGCCATCCTAACAATGAAGTGCTTTCAGAGATGATGAAACAGTCAGATATAGCTACTACAATGGATGTCAATAAGCATGTATGTTCATTCTGTATTTCTGGTAAAATGTCAAGGCAGGTGTTTCCAGATAGGACAAATACATGTATTTTTCCATTTCAGAAGGTTCACTCAGATCTCTGGAGTCCTTCACCAACTAGGTCTATAAAAGGATATGGATACTATGTTAGTTTTGTTGATGAGTTTACAAGGCATGTATGGATATTTCCTTTAGTCAATAAATCATAAGCTTTTGGTGTATTTCAGAAATTTTTCAGCTTTGTCCATAATCAGTTTAATGTAACAATCAAATGTTTGCAAATTGATAGAGGTGGAGAATTCATGAGTAAACAGTTTGATGATTTTTTGAAACTTAAAGGTGTATTTCATAAGATTTCATGTCCATACACTCCTCAACAGAATGGGATAGCTGAGAGGAAGCACAGACATATCATAAAGCCTACAATTACTTTAATGATCACTGCCAATTTGTCTCAGAACTTGTGGTTTCATGCATGTGCACATTCTGTATTTCTCATAAATTAGATGCCAAGTAAAACATTAGGGATGAAGTCAGCTTATCAGTTGATGTTTGGTACAAAGCCTCATTTACAAGATCTCAAGATATTTGGAACAGCAGTGCATCCTTATATTAGGCCCTATAATGAGAACAAATTGCAAGCAAGGGTTGTTCAATGTGTGTTTGTTGGTTATGCAGAAGGTTATAAGGGAGTACTATGTTTTCATATGCAGTCTCAGAAACTGATTATATCTAGGCATGTTATACATGATGAGAGTGTAGTTCCTTACAAATTCACGGGTTATCATACCAAGTATCCATTTCATGGTGAATCTCAAAGAGATAGTTCTGTGAATAGTCTAATTATTGTTACACTTCCAGTGCAGCCTAGCTCTGGTCAATTAGATTGCAGACATGTCACACATGAATAAGTAAGTGTGAGTTCTACACATTCAACAAGTGCAGATGCTACTCAGACCAGTGCAAATACAATTGGGATACGCAACAACATTTCAACAACAACATCTTCACAGTCGCCTGAAACAATTCACTCATCTCCTCAACACACGGCCTTGATGTTACCCATCCACAATTCTGCACAATTAGAGGTAATTCTTCCTTTAATTTCATCTGAAGTACCTGAGCATATTCAATCTGATCCTGTTGTTTCAATGATGCAAACTCAGTTACAAGCAGGGACTATTTCAAGAAAATACTATTAAGCCTTTATAGCTAGCTGTCCTCAGTTGTCAACTTTACAAATTAATGAACAAGATCCCTATTATACTGGAGGGTTCTCATTTATGGCTCAAATTAGTGATCTTGCAGAACCAACAACATTTTGAAGTGCAACAACAAATGTTAATTGGCAACGAGCAATGCAAGAAATGTTTGATGTATTGAAAGGCTAAGGCACATGGAAGCTAGTCCCTCCACCTACACATAGAGCTATCATTGGTAATAAATGGGTTTACAAGCTGAAAAAAAATCTTGATCTATTTCAAGGTATAAGGTAGATTAGTGGCTCAAGGGTATAATCAGGAACATGGTTTAGATTATTTTGAGACATTCAGTCATGTGGTGAGACATACAACAATCAGGTTAATCATTTCTCTTTCAGCCCAACTTCAATGGGAATTAAGACAGTTGGATGTCAGGAATGCATTCTTGCATGGTGAACTAGAGGAAAAGGTTTATATGAAGCAGCCACAAGGTTTTGTGGATTCTATACATCCTGATTATGTATGCAAGTTGGTGAAATCTTTCTATGGCTTGAAACAGGCCGCAAGAGCCTGGAATGCCAAATTTACAGGATATCTGCCTACAATGGGGTTCCAAATGTCTCAATCTGATACAAGTTTGTTTGTGAAACATGATGGAACTGATATTGTTGTCTTATTGCCATATGTGGATGACATTATTCTCATTGGGTCCAACAAGGATAAAGTTCAGGCTATAATTCAGGAACTTGGTGATGTGTTTGAATTGAAAAATATGGGAAGATTGGCCTATTTTTTGGGATTACAGGTTGAGTATAAAGAAAATGGAGATATCTTCATAAACCAGTCTAAGTATGCAAGAGATTTGCTTCACAAAGCTGGAATGGATAGGTGCAAGCCTATTGCAACCCCATGTAAGCCTCATACTCAACTTCTAGCCACTAAAGGTAAGCCTTTGGCTGATCCAATTGCATATAGGAGTCTAGTTGGTGCTCTGTAGTACTTAACTTTCACTAGACCAGATCTGTCATATGATGTGAGTGTGGCTTGTCAATACATGAATAATCCTACTGATATACATTTTGATCTAATCAAAAGGATCTTCAGGTATATTCAAGGTACTATGCAGTGTGGTGTTACATATTCAGCATCACAGGATACCTCCTTAACTACTTTCTCCGATTCTGATTGGGCTGCCAATCCAAATACAAGGAGATCTGTTACTGGGTTTGTTGTTTTCATGGGTCCAAATCTTATATCGTGGCAGTCTAAGAAGCAAGCCTCGATGTCACGAAGTTCTACGGAGGCCGAATATAAAGCATTAGCACATTGTGCAGCTGATATTGTGTGGATAAGATTGTTGTTAAATGATTTGCATCAGTTTATTTCTGAGCCACCATTGCTGCACTGTGACAACCTGTTTGCTCTAGCTCTTTGTTCAAACCCTGTGTTTCATACACGAATTAAACATTTGGACACGGATTTTCATTTTGTTCATGAAAAAGTTCAGCGGAAGGATTTACAAGTTCAGTATGTGCCAACTGAACACCAGACTGCATATATCTTGACAAAGGGACTGCATGGACCTGCATTTGTTCATCATTGTTGCAATCTCATACTAGGTTACCCTAGCTGAGATCGAGGGGGGATAATAACTAAGGATGTATAATAGCTTAGCATACACCTCATGCCATGTCAACTATAATTAGTTACAAGTTAGTTGGTTAAGAAAGAGAGTGCTGAGTCATCAATTGTGAGCAGCTATATATATATAGCTATCCATGTGTAAAATAATCTTTTAGATTGATGTAATTCAGAAAGACTATTCAGTTTCTTCCTCTCTCTACTTCTCTCTTCATTTCTCTCTTCGTTGCCTTTCTATATTTTCTGACTTTCTTCTGCTAAATTCATCTGAAGACTCATGAATGTTAAGATTTTAGAGTATTCTATGTAAACGTTGCTCCAGTGGTAAGTTGCAAAATGAAATTTTGTTGCTGTTATATTATTGCTAACTGATGGCTGGCGGCAGGTCCCACTGAAGTTCTTTGAATATTTTAATACTAGCATTTGCCTACACACTTCGTGTGTATGAACACATTTTTTAAGAAAATGATAAGGGGAGAGAGAGAGAGAGAGAGAGAGAGAAAAAAAAAACGTGGGGGGAGTGGGAGGTTATTGTTTTTGGCCTTTTTTTTTTTTTTTTTTTTTTTTTTTGTAAATTCTAGAGGTATTTTAACATCATATGTAGGTGAGACTTCAATAAAAAATAGTAAAATTTGGACATGTGAAATTACACTATTGCCCATAATTTTTTTTGTGTGATAGAAGACTAAGTTGTCTTTTCACCATCTTTTGGTTGACAAAGAGGGTTTCATTAATTAGTAGAGATGATTAAAAAGAAATAGATCTTTAAAATGATAATGCTATAAAAACTAAATTTATAGACAAAATTTTGAAAATTAAAAACATGAAAGTTAATGATTTTATTACTTAAGCGTTGTTAAACGTGCTCATTCTTATTGGTAACACATCATTTAATTACAATTTTGACTCTAAATTTAATCTCCCTAACAGTACCTTATTTAAAAACATGAGTGGATGGTAGAAGTTGGTTCGAAAAAACTGAACCCAAGCTAAAAAAACAGAATTGAATGTATTATACTCCTAAAATCGAAAAGCCTCTTGGAGCTCCTGAATCTAGAGTAAGGAATGACAATGAGCTCCTAACATTACTTACTAAAATTTAACAATAAATATTCCTATTGGCTCAGAATTATTACTAGTCCCTAAGGGTTGGTTTGGTATTGTTGTGCTTTGAAAAAAAAAAAACTGTCTCTGATATGCTGTGAGAATAAGCAGTTGTGAAATAAAGTAGCAGAGTATTTGGTAAACTTTTTTTGTTAAAAAAAAAAAAAAAAAAAAGGGCAGTATTATAGTGATGTGCCATTAATTTAATTTTCTTAACAAATAAAGGTGAATTACTAAATATAATTTATTTTTAAAAGAAAAAGATTTATAAACTTTATCTTAAACATATAATCCAATGTTTAACAAGAAATCATAATCCAACATTTATAATATCTATTTACTATACAACTATTACTCTTTATCTTTTCTTTTATTATGGAATCATAATTTTTTATTCTATATTCTTCTCCAAGGTTCGGTTCTCCTCTTTTGCAAAACCTGTATTTTCTTTCCTCTTCTGCCGCCCACTCCCTCTCTCTGTCTTTCTCTGCCATATCCTAAGGAAGACCGGGTCACCGACAAATTCCACTCCTTTATCGAAGACCACCACCGCAGCAACACCAATTGCAATCCTTCGAACACAATCCCTGCTCTCTCGAAGGAGATTTGGGAGAAGTCGTGGGAGAGTTCCTTTCGTGTTAGAGGTTTCGTCGACAACATTATTACCCACAACTACCACCACTTGGTTGTCTTCCACTCGCCGCCCTTGTTTTAGAGCTTGCAACATGTCTTCAGCTCCTTCTGGGTCCAACCCAAATGGCCATTCATCTTCACTCGTGGAAGATGGATGAACTCCGATTTCAGGACTTGTCGTTGGTGTTAGCAGCGAAGGCATTGAGGCTTTCCCTTTGAGATTTTGGGTGTTAAGCAGAAGGGTGCAAATCTAGCATTCTTTGTGTAACCAGATTTTGACAAAGCCTAGAAATGCGATGAATCTTCCACTGCTCCTATCCCAAAAATCCGAAGAAGCTCAGAGTCAGAATGGACGGAAAAGAGACTAGGGGCTCAAACTGGACCAAATTGGCTATTCTTGACGATTCCAGTGCGGTTCGGTTCTACCAAAAATAATCATTAAAACTGTGTGGTTCGGCGTGTTAACGGTTCCGGTTTGGTTTCATCGATTTCCGGTTTCAAATCGATTTCTTACAAATCCTTCCCTTCAAGATCAAACCCATTTTTTCAACCAAAAATCAATGAGGAGAAGGAGAGAGAATGGGTGTGGAGTCGGCAATGAAAGAAACGGGAAGAAGAGGATGAGAAGACGAGGAGGATAAGACAAAAAAGACTAGAAGATGAAGCTAAGTGTGGAGCAAGAAAAGAAAGGAACGGGAGAGAACGAGAAGACAAAGGCTGGGTGTGAATTCGAGAATTGATGAATGAGAGAGAGAAGGTTGAAGGTGAGAGTCTGAGAGAGGAATGTGTAGTTCACCTTGAGTGTGGAGCAATAATGAGAAATGAAGATTGAGCGCTAGGGTATTTTATGTAATTGTATGGATTGGGCTTTTGAATTAATAAGATGAGTGTAATAGAAATGATTTGGGCTTAAGAAAAACAAGATAAACTTGGACTTGGCAAAGCAGTGGGTAAATAAGATTAGGCCTAATATGCAATAAAACCCATATAAATATATCCTCAATGTTCAGTTCGGTTTGAACCAATTTTCCAAAGCCTAAAATCGAGCCGAAACTGATTCAAAACAGTTTGGTCCGGCTCTCAGTCAAAGGTTTATCGATTTTGGTCAACACGATTTTTTTTCACTCGATTCGATTCGGTTTCCCGATTTTCCAATTTGTATGCGTGAAAAAAGACGTGGCGAAGTCAACGATGAAATCGACGAGTATAATGTATAATTTATTTAATTGCTAAAAGCCATTTTGGGTAAAATTTCATTAAAAGCCTCAGCACCTCTTGCGAAATTGATTTGCACAAAAGTTGGACAAGCAAAAAAAACTAATTTTTCAAAACTGGGTTTTGCAGCTTTATGTTTTTAGCTTTTTTTTTTACCCTAAGAAAAAGCTGAAGTTAAATGTTTACCAAACATAAAAAAGCTCCCAACTTTTTTTTTTTACTAAAAATATGACTTTAGCCCTTGATATTTAATTTTCTTCACATAAAACCCGTCATAAGTTTTTTACTCAAATAAAACCCATTAACTAGATTCCACATCAGCAAATTCATTAATTATATTTGACTTTACACATTTAAAAATTTTCAATGCCCAAAACACCCCTATTTAAATGTTTGATGTACACAATTAGTTCCATATTGATTGTAAGAGAGAATTAATGATTTTACGAAAATAATAAATAATAAATTTATTGCCTAATATATAATAACAAAATATGCCTAATATATGTAATAATATATGCTTAGTTAAGTCAACAAATTATATTTTTACATATAAAGGTAGGAAAATTATTTCACACACATATATATAACAAAAAAAAAAAAAGAACAACGCCTGGTATACGTAATAATTTACCTACATAATAAAGCAAACCCAATATATGCAAAATAATGTACCTACATAAAAAAAAATTATTATTATTTTATTCAATACTATTTTACCTATTCTTTTGTACACATAAATTTACATATATATATATAGATTAATTAGTATAATATGTTTGATCATATATGTAGTACTGTGCATATACATACATACATATATATATATATATATATATTTGAACGTATAGTAGTACTGTATATATAGGTAAACTATATATATATATATATATACATATATACATATATATATTGAGCGTATGGTAGTATTATATACATTTGAACGTATATATGTGTGTGTGTGTGTGTGTGTGTGTTAGGGGTAATAATATGCAATAAATTATTTATTCATTGTAATTAAGATGAGTAATAATATTTATTAATTTATTTTTAAAATTGTGGTACAAGTTGTAAATATTTTGTATTAATAGGTTAATTACTTTCCTACATGGCAACCACCTTTAAATTTGAGTTTTATTTGGATGTTTATAATTAGGTGGATTTTTATATAGGAAATAAGAGTTGCAACGGTCTATATGTAAAGAGCCCTCTTTTTTATATCCACTTTTTTCAAAAGTATCTCAGTACCAAACTAGGGCTAAATTAGAATATGGTTACAAGTTAAAATTTCCTAGCGAGCTCCTAAACTAACTTTCCGTTTTTAGCTTTTTAGCTAAAATTTAACTCGAAATAGAGTCATTAGACATGCCAAGCTTCCATTTCTATGGAAGGGTAGTTTGAAAAAGAACTCATTCATACTACACTCCCATTATCCCATATGACCCGTTGTCGTGTGTATCGTTCCGGCCTCTGTCCATAGTTTCACCATCTCTTGTATCCTTGCTTCCAATGACGCTACTGGCACCCTTACCAGGGTTTAAGATTCCTCCTATACGGCTGTCTGAAGCAGCAGCCTGAACCGCTTCTATATACAGCACTTTCACCAAATTCTTGAACCGCCGTCTGAAAGTTGGTATCCTCGACATAGATGCTACAAGCCCCTGCAATCTGATACGAAAAGAGCTTGGCAAAGTTTTATTTGCTTTTGAGGTAGCGTACAACTAAAGAAAACAAGCACCAACTTGATCATGTGCACGAGAATGATCAACGTTAATGACATGATGATCTGAATATCTAACACAATCGAGGCTAGAGCAATTTACATAATGAAATGAATGTGCGCACCTCCTAAATATGGCTTGCAACTGCGCCCGTCTGACATGGTCTCCGGATGGAAACTGTGTATCGTCCCACTCCTCGGGTGTTTCATTTCTGGATTTCATAAACACGTTTCTGAGACTCATTTCCTCATTCGCTTCCAATTGGAGATTCTTTAGTTGCTCTTTCATGACCAACAAAGGTCCGATGAACCACTCAAACACTTTGTCCCTCGGTCCATTTGCCTTCGTCAACTCTACATCATCAGCTATGGGATTCAAATTAGAATTAACTATGATTAAGCACATGGTAACACATATCAATTAAGCAAAGAGTAAAAAGATCTAAGTCAGATAACATACATATGACCAACCCAGACGAGTTCGACTTCGCTGATGCAAGAAGACATTCCATCACAGACCAAGCAGGTAGTTTGATCCCCAACTTCTTACAATTTCCTTTTAGAAGGCATTCTTCTACGTCCTTAACATCTATCAGACCGTCACGGAGGAGTATCCGGCCGTTAATCTCACAGGATTTAAACAGCCAGCCCCACACCTTTGACAATAACAAAAATATTTTGTCACATAAAAATGACAGATAAACTCGAGTCCATGTTGATTATATTTGTATTTTGGCAACTCCTTACGTGGATTGGTTTATAACGTTGAATTGCCTGCTTCCATGTTCTTGATCGTTGTGAGACAAGTTTTGATTTATATGAGCCTTCACCACCATTCTCCAAATCATTTTTCTCGTTGTTACCATACTTTTTCCCCTCCGGGCGAGAACTCATATTTCTACGGTATATTGGCCTAGCTGTCACAGGGATGTCTCATGATCAAATTAAAAGACTTTAAGCTGTAATGGCCTAATGGAAAGTAAAATTCCCTATTTTTGGACAAAACATTTCACTAGGGCAATCATTCATATAAAGTCTACAAGAAGGACGGGGATCCCTGACGTACCTTGGAAAGCAAGACCCTACCCTCAAATAGAGTAGTTCGTTCACGTATTCATCAAACAGTGAAACCACAGAAATTATGAAAGCAAGTCCAAGGTGGATCGAGTCTTCCTGAAAAATCACACATCATATTAAGGAAACCTTCTTTCCTACGAAAAATGAACCTATCCACATACTAAGAAGTTCCAATACTATGCCCAAACACAACAAAATTATCATAAGAGGCAACTAATTGGCCTACCTGATAAGCAATAGCACCACTATATAGTCCCAAAAAGAAGCTAGAGATGAAAGAAGCTACCACGGCTCCCACAACTGCCAAAGGCCATAGGATAATGGCAAGACCAGCAAATGGTACACATACTGTTTCCAAGAATGGTCCTTCTCTGCCTATCAAGTCTTCAAATAATCTCTTCCATCCTCTGAACAACATGTACGGGCTTTTCCATATCGCAACCATTGTAATCAAAGGCACATCCACCGGCACTCCAATCAGACTCACCAGCAAAGAAGCTGGCAATTTCAATAACCTACCAAGTGAAACCAAAATTTTTCAAAAAATCCATCTATGTAATTTCTTTTACCAAGTAATTGACGAGTTTCAAAAGTAAAGTTTCTCACTCGATATCCAATGGCTTTTCATCCGCAGGTATCTGCTCAATTAGCTCATCCATGAAGGAGAAGTAAGAGTGGAAGCAGAAATCTGTGAGATCCTGCACAACCACGAAGCTTCCTTTGATTGTCGACCAAGAACCATCCTAGTACACAAAACATAAGCTGCTAACATGAATTGCTAAGACCTTACTATAATCGATAATGAAAGCTCCATCAAACAATTTGTTAGGGACATGCATTTGATACAAATCATGAAAATCCCCCATAGCGCTGGATGTTATTATTGTTCAAATGGCCCCTCGGAATACATTATCAAAAAATAAATAAATAAAAATCCAAGGAGAAAGGAAACATACAACAAAGCAATGATAGAACTTGTCGGTTATATTCTCGCCAACAGCCTCAAATGTTGCAAGAAGGGGAGCAAAAAACCCATATCCGATTCCACCTAAAACACTTCCAACAACTCCGAGGACCGGCCAAAGGACTAGAGGCAGTGGAAGCAATAACAGCACAAGGATTTTCAACACAAGCCCAAGCCTCTTGCTCCTGAAATAATTAGGGAAATAGTAGGGCTATGAAAAGTTGGAAATGTCAAAGCACATAGTATAAAGAACGATAAAAACATTTATAATGTCGGTTCATAATCATAAAGATTAGTAAAAGGTAAGCATACTTTGCTACACAGTAGTAAGTCCAGATGAAATGAGCTATCCAAAGGCCAGCAATTACAGATAAATTTCCAATCACGATAATTCCCGCCGCCACTGGCCCAATGATTGTAGCTGCCAAGCAAAACCTACACTATTACTAATTTACTAAAACACATATGTATATATCACCTGTAAATTGGCAAACCCATGATAAGGGTTTTTCTTGTCAAGTTGAACTACACTTATAAAAAGAAGAGTTCCACTTATCAACAATATGGACAATATACTGAGACGCTCCAACGGTTAAAATATCAACATTATCAATTATATCACCCTATAAGGTCATAGAACGAATAATAGCAACGCTGAATTAGAAGGGAAATTGTAGTTTTAATATGTACATATCGTTCATATAAGATGTAAACACAGTGATTAGCAATAACTCTGTGTGGTTAATTACCTTTGACAAGGCCAAGGATGAGAAGCAAGAAAAAGAAGGGCAGAAAGGAGATGAAACTCCATAGCTTCCCAACAAAATCCACAGGAACCTCCATTCCACCGTTGAAGTAATACTTTATGGAAAAAAACTGAATTTAATAAAACGAGAGAGAGAGAGAGTGAAAGAAAAAGTGTATGATTTGACGGAGTGCAGGTGAGGAGACGTTACGTGGCGGGACAAAGGGTATGTGAGGCGGGCACGTGGCAAACGATGGGTTCGTGAGGGAGAGCGTTGAGACAACGACACGCACGTCAACACGCGACACCGCTTTCTTGGGGTATCGTCACGCGTTCGGCGGGAACAAAAAGGAAGAGCCCCAAAAGGCCCAGATGACCTGCAAAGCCCAAAGACAAACATCTCTACTGAAAAAGAGAAGCAAACGAGATAATTTTGCACTGACTCCCACTCATGCATCATATGAGCTACCAACTTAGTTTTGGCATACCGTTTTACTTGAAAGGCAAAAGCTTACCGTTTTATGCAGCATCAAACTATATCCAGAGAGATTAGTTTGTCACAAATGTATGGTGGGATACTTTCTTTAGTAAAAAAGAAGGTTTGAAAAATAAATTGGTATTGAACTCGTTATTTATGAGACTCAAATCTACAATTTATCATTTATAAATGAAGAGAAATATATTAAATCGTTACATATAGTTTAATATCCTAGTGCATAAGGTCTTTAGTTTCCACCTATGCGTTCTGGATTCAAAACTCCATCTCACTTAAGTTATTGTAATAGTTTTGAATGCTTTCATTTCCTTGATATTAATTATTTAAAAACAATACCACTAGCTCATAATATTAAGTTACAACGTGTGTGTGTATATATATATATATATATATATATATTTAATATTAAATTTAATCCAATAAATTGAACAAATTGAACATAATGACCAAATACCATTATATCAAATCCAACCATTCAACATTTTTCAGCACTGTCTACAAGTACTTGAGAAACGACACACATGACATCACTTTCGTGGTCGTATGGCGCTTCCTTCAGGAACAGACTAAAAAGACCAACATGTCAAAAGGCTCAACAGATCCATAAGCCCAAAATCCCAAACTCTCTTCTATCGAATAAATAAAGAGCAGCAATATACTTATCATTATGGATGCAAATTTCCGTCTTCTTTTCCTTTGAAGAAAATGCACCTGCAAAATAATAACACGTAAGATCAAGGCCAAGAGCCTCACACATCCATGATAAATGGGGGTGCTTTGGTCGAAGAATCTCTGATGCCAAGGTTAAAATTTGAGAGAAAAAGTGTTTAGGGAATTTTAGGGAGAGAAATGAACTATCATTTTGGTGTGATGGTGCTATATATAGGGGTGTGGCCGGCCCTATCTGGAGAAATAGGGACCGGCCACTTATGGTGGTATTTTGAATATAATTGCAAGATATTATGAAATAATATATTGCAATTAATTTGGTAATTAATCCCAATTTGAAAAGAATAATTGGGAGTTATCTTGTGGGTGAGGATTTGATGATGAGTGGTGAGAGGGTTTGAATAAATACTATTTTGATCATCTTTGACCTTGATTGAGCTTTTATTTATGTTGCATGTGTGTGAAAATCCTAGTGTGCCTTAAGGGTAATTTTGTCTTTTTCACTCAAAAGTCCACATGTCTCCTTCATAATTTTCTTGATTATTTTTGGCTTCACGAATACCCCCACACATGTTGGGCTACTCGCAGGAAAGGACATCAGGTGTAGAGATTTTCTCTTGTTTTAGGAAACATAGGATTGTTTCCTATTTTAGTGTAGATTCCATCTTTAATTGGAAATTAAATCCTTCTAGGAAAGGGAAAGAAATTACTTCTAAAGTCCATTGAAGTCTACCTAAAGTAGATGATTAAATCAACTTCAGAGAGCAATTCATTCTACCCTACAAGAGAGAGAAAGCTAGATGATATTTGTTCCCCTTCCCCTAGCAATCTTCTACATTTGCCCGTGCAAAAGATGGTATTTCATTGTTTTCTTCGTTTTCACGTCGCACTAAGGTAAGAAAAAATTAATTTTTCCTTGTCTTCGTAATTTTTGGGAGCCTCGGGGCTTGAAATTTGGCTCGACGAGGGTTGAGGATGTGTAAAAAGATGGCTAGAAAATCACGGTTGGGCTGTTACCATAGGTGGCTCGGTGCGACGACGACTGGCTGGGCTAGGTGCAGCTCAGCTTGGGCCAAGCTGATAGGGCGCTAGGCTGGCCAAGGAGGCACGGGGCTCCTTTTTTGCTGGGCTTGGGCTCGTGTGTGAAGGGAAGTGAGAAGGGCCGAGAGTCTTCGGGCCACTGGGCTAGGGCCGTTTGAGTGGGCTAAGAGGTGTGATGGGGTGTCTACCCCCCTTCTTGCGGGTTTGGGCCAAGAAAGGAGAAAAGGTCCATGCCATGAGGCCTGGCACGGCTTACTGCGTTTCTGCGGTTTTAGGGAATAGGGCCTGGCACGCTGATCCTTTTGTGTGTGTGTGTGTATGTGCGTGTGTGCGTGCGGCAGCCATCTAACGATTCTGAGACTTTCTAAAGGCATATAGGCACACCATTCTGTTGGGAGTGTATGTGAAGTGTGTCAAGGAATATAGCAACCGTGAGCCATGTAGTAGGGCTCTGAAAGCCATCAAGTTTCACCCCTACTACTTTATGTTGGGATTTACTTTTCTCATACCGTGTTTCTTTCAATAACTGCTTCGCTCCATGACGTGTGCCCTCTCTCAATGTTCTTCAAATGCAGTTTGTGTGATGGTGGGGTTCCTCAATCTAAGACAAATCTTCGACTTGGATTTGATTGTCAACGAATTTGATACTTCTTTGACATAGGCCATATTAAAGGAGTTGGGCAGCTGCGATCCCGCTATAGGCTCTTCAATCATTCGAGCAAAGGAGATCATGACTGGGCCAAGGAGACTTTGGAGATAAGTGGAGAATGGAAGTCTAATTTTTCCCTTAAGCTATGTGTTTCGACAATTTTCATTTCCAGTAAGTAGGTTGCTTAGTCTCTAGGTTGCTTTGTATTTTTGGCTGAGCTACTCTCCGATTTATTGATTGTCCTCCTCTACTTATATAGATTTGGAATTTGGCTCAACTCCCAAGACTTCTCCAAATATGAAGAAGGTGCATGTTGCTTTAGGTATCCCTTTTGAGTTCCATGAATGACGTTGGCTACTTAGTCCTCTTCGTTGGGAAAAAGGTAGGCTGCCTCCGAGAGAAGAGATAAAATGGATCAAGGGGGAGACATTGGCTCATCCGATCACTATCGTGGAGCTTGTTGTGAATGAAGGTGGAAAAAAGAGATCTTCCTCGCTTGCTCAAGAGATGCCGGATGGGAAAAAGTCGAAGACTTTCTCCACTACTTATGAAGGTCCGCCTGCTGCCGATAGGCTTGTGATTAATTTGACTTCTTCAAGGGGAAGAAAGATAGGGCTGCTAGATTTAAGCTAGTGATGCTAGTCATGCCAAAAGTGGTTAGTACAATTGCTAATAGGATTGCTCAGCGTAGAGGTTTTGTCATGCCCCCAATGCTAAAATTTGTGCCAAAACGTATGTCAGAAGCTAAGTCTGGTTCACTTTCAAAGAGGTTTGCCACTATAAAGAGTGATAAGGTGGACTCTACTGCTAAAGTGACGCCAAAGCCCACTTCCCTCGCTACTAAGGCTGATTCACCTGCCTAGAAAGAGAAGACTGCTCACGTGGGTAGTTGTGAGAAATCCACCAAGCCTATTTATAAGGAAGCTGCTGATATTTATGCGCTCTTGAAACCAGATTTGCTTGAAGACATGAACACGTGTGCCAAGCTTATTGATGACGTTAAAGGGGTTGTTTGCCCAAGTTCCTTTGCAAAGCATACGATCGAATATAGAATGACTACTCTGCTTGCTATGATGCAGAAATCGACGATTTTGGCAACCGCGCCTATGCTCCTTGACCAAGATAATACCAAGGCTGCCAAGGGGGTGACAAAAACTATGGAAGCTAAAGCTTATTCTTCTACCGAGAATATCAAGAGGTTGGAATCTGAGCTCGTCACTTTGAAAAGGTCTAATATGTCTGCCCTCACTTCTCTACAGCTTAATACCGCTCGCCAAAAGATTGTTGACTTGAAAACTAGGTTTGACGCTTTCCAAGTTAAGTATGAAAGTATAGAGAATGAGATTAGATGTTACATACCTCATATTTAATATCTTGAGCGTATCATTTCTGAGCTTTGTTCTGTTGCTTACGTAAAGGATGAAGAGCTGATTGCTACTTATAATCAAGTGATCCACTTCAAGAATATCGTCGATAAGTTTGAACCTTAAGTGTTGGAACTCCAAGGTGCACTGAAGATCAACAAAAGTCTGAAGAAAGAAGTGGATGAGTTGTGGCACGTCTGTGTTGGTCTGCTTGAGGAGAACGAGTAGCTGAATGGTAAGAAGGCTGGGCTCGAGGTTTCGCTTGTTCAGAGTCAGGCCTATTTCTACAAGCTGGGTTAGGTAGATCATCTCTTTGGTAGGGCGTCTGAGTATGCTAGGAAAAACTTTGATACCATCTCTATTTCTCCGGAAGACTTGTTTGTCTTTACTTTTGAGGCTTCCATTGGTGAAGTAGTCGGAGAAGTTGGTGCTTAAGCTGAGGGAGCCGGGGGTGAAACGTCAGATAATGTCACTGCTGAGAGCGTCGCGACTGCTGAAGGTGTGGCGACTGAGTAGTCATAGGATGTCCAAGCTGCTGAAGAGTAGTCTTCTAAGTAGCCTTTAGGATTTTCTTTGTTTTCCTTGTTATTTTTTGCTTTGCTTGAACTCTTTGAGCCTTTGCTAGTTGTTTATCATTTTTTCTATAAAATTTAATAAACTTGCTTCCTTCGTTTTTCTTCATCTTCGCTTCTTTTGTTCACAACCAACCTTTGACATTTAGACCAGCAGCAGATGTGCTACTTTTCTATAAGTAGATAGGCCCACGTAGCCTATGCAGCTGTAGGTGTTGGTGTAGAACTTTTGCAAAGTTGTTAGCCATAGGGTCGGCAGCCAGACGCCTTACTTACAGAAGCAGATGAGTCTGCATGACTACTTGGCTATTAACCCCTGCTTTCTTCAATCCTTTGAGCTGTGTGACCTACATCACAACATACTAAAGATTTTTGGGTTATGAAATTCACTAACCTTTCATATCATAAGTACGCGGTTGTACGGAATTTCGTAAGCAAAGGTCCAAGAAACCTTTTTCCTTTTATGTAACCAATTTCATGGGTTGTGTAGCAAGTATCACAACACTTTATGAATTAGTATAGATCTAAACGATCATTCTGCGCTTAGCAGAGGTGAAGCTTGTCGACTGTGTAGCATGTTGGCAGTGGACAAAGCTTCGTATATGCACGCTAACTTGTTTAACCTTTCACAAAAAAATGTGCAGTTGTATAAGTTTAGTGCGGCTTACCGCTTGAAGGCAAGCCGTAAACACTCTTCTAGAAACTGTAGGCTACCTTAGTGCACTTAGTAGCAACTTTAGGGTTCTAAGGCAGCTGTCTGTAGGGCTCACTGTGTAATGTGCCTTCTACGTCTCTAAGGCCCTATTCCACACAGATTAGGCCAAGAGATCCAAAATCCTTCAGTTAGCTAAGCCTTGAAAAAGACCATCGTGGCTACTTTTAGGAATCCTGGTGCAAGCCATCATGCACCTAATTACACTAGGGCAGCTCGACTCATCCACATTTAGATATTTGGAGTGTAAGTTTATCCTCCCGCATTGGAGAGCAAACCCATGTAGATGTCGAAGAATTGGTTTACCCTCTCACACTAGAGAGCATGGTTGGTCCCCAAGGGGTTCAATTCATGTGATAAGTCCTTAAGAAGGGTGCGGTTTTCCTTTGAAGTGCACAAGTGATCATTTATTGTAAGCATACAGCCGAGCCAAGTTGTAAATTACTTCTGAATTCCTCATTGAAAAATGAGTGAAACAAACAAAAACTTAGCTATAAGGTAGGAACTACATAACAACTGGATAATCATCGGCTTGCGAGGTAGTGCCCGTCGAGCTGCTTGAGTCTTCAGGCTTTGATGTAGCTGGAGGTTTACTCATGGAAGTTCCTTATATTGTAAGAGTTCCACTGCTTTTTTATATATTTTTCGTTCATGGTGGTAAGGGTGTAACTACCCTTGTCGCCTATTCTGTTGATCTTGTACGGACCTTCCCAGATATGATCCATCTTTTTAGAGCCTTCTCTGCAGGCAGTGAACAAGGCTTTTCGTAGGATTAGATATCGGGGTTGGAACTACATGATATTGGCCCTTTTGTTGTAGCTGGAGAGGCGTTGCTATTGGTAGGCTGCGATGCGGGTGATGAGATTCTCGTGTTTCTCCTCTGCCAAATCTAAGTTTGTGGCCATCTCATTTCTGTTCTGCTCGATGCTTGGCAATAGAGTGCTGATACTTGGAATGATGACATTGGGAGGAATGATTGCTTATAAACCAAATGCCAAAGAGAAAGGAGTATCATCGGTTACTCGTTGTTTGGTTGTGACATACGCCCATGGACATCTGGGGAGTTCGTCTAGCCATTTTCCCTTCTTGTCAGAGAGGGATTTCTTAAGGCAGTCGAGAATCAGGCGAATGATTCCCCTTGCAGGCCTGGCCGCAAATGAACATTTTGCCTGGAAGATTGCTCATGTTAATTATCGGAGTGTGGCCCCAATCGTGAATGTATGCTCATTCGTGGCCCTAACCGATAGTGCACACTCATACGTGCGCTAAGATGAGAGTATATGCTATCTCGATGGCTTAATCGGGAGTGTACACTACCAGAACGCTCAGTTTGCCACTGGTCGAGTGGTTACTTGCTGGGACACTGTTGGAGAGGTTTATTGTCTGTCCTTATCCTACTTCGGGGACACCTCGTTTAGGGCACACTACAGCTCAGTATGCTGCAAGAGTTGATTAACCAAGGTTGTCTGCTGCGCAAGAGTGCTTGTCAAACTCTATGACTTGTCAAGACAAGTGTTGTTCGCCATTTGGGTTGGAAGAGCTTAAACGACATTTGTCTCAATAAGTGGTGGAAGTGTAATGAACTCTGGGCGTGAGATTTGAGCTAAAATAGGCCAAATCTACATAAAATAGGTTAAAACATTGAAAAAAAGGGTCCAAATCACCAAAAAATGAGTTGACCCAGGCGCAAAGAGGCACAGATATGGGTCAGGGGGCTCGGGCGCGGCTCTGGAGCACAGGTCAACCCTCTGGGCTATTGCAATGCGTGCGGATTGGGCCTAAGAAGCTGCTGAAATGGGCTGCTTCCACGTGGGTTGCTGCTTCAGCCGTTGTTGGGCTCGTGCGTGGAGAGGTCTGCTGCGCCTAGAGCTTGGGCTCCTGATTTGGAAAGCTAGACTCACTGGAAATGTTTTCACCTGCTTTTGTTTGAGATCAGCATCTTGGGCCTACAAGTGGGCTCCTAGATCATTGATTTCCGATTGGGCAGCAAGGGCTGCATGGTTAGAAATAGCCTAGGAGGCTTGCTGCTACACGTTGCCTCCATGTGGGCCGTTGTTGGTAGCGATGGTGGCTGTCATTCCTCCATTCATCGGTCCTTCGTGTAGGTGAAAAATCCATTGAGAGTACCGTTCGTTGTGGTTCCAAAATTATTCGCCATCGTATTTCTTCCCCGGGGCTATTTCAAAGAATTTATAAAAAAATTCTAAGAATTGGAACATTTGGGAAAATCTATGAATGAACGAAAAATTAGAAATGTTGAATGCGAAAGTCTTTTTTCGAGCGTTGGAATCAAAACTCTCAATGAAAACACCTATTTGTGGATGCAAAATTCCGCATTCTTCTCATTTGATGAAAATGCACCTGCAAAATAATAACACCTAAAATCAAGGCCAAGAGCCTTACGCGTCCACGATAAATGAGGAGGCTTTAGCCGAAGAATCTCTGATGCCAAAGTTAGAATTTGAGAGAAAAAGTGTTTAGAAAATTTTAGGGAGAGAAATGAACTTGCATTTTGGTGTGAAGATGGAGCTATATATAGGGGTGTGGCCAGCCCTATTTGGAGAAATAGGGACCGGCCACTTATAGTGGTATTTTGAATATAATTGCAAGACATTATGTCAGATACTATATTGCAATTAATTTGGTAATTAGTCCTAATTTGAAAAGAATAATTGGGAATTACCTTGTGGGTGATGATTTGATGAGGAGTCATGAGAGAGTTTGATTAAATACCATTTGGATCACCTTTGACCTTGATTGAGCCGTTATTGTTTGTTGCATGCGCATGGGAATCCCGGTGTGCCTCAAGGGTAATTTTATCTTTTTATCCAAAAGTCCAGGTGTCGCCTCTATAATTTTCTTGATAATTTTTTGCTCCACAATCATCTGTTTATATCATTATTTGTATCATTTCTCTAATAGAGGTATGGTCTACCAATTGTTGCACTTCTTTCAGAATGTGCTTTTTGCCCAAAAGTTCATGTGTCGCCTCCATAATTTTCTTGATAATTTTTTGTTCCACAATCATCTATTTATATCATTATTTGTATCATTTCTCTAATAGAAGTATGGTTTACCAACTATTGCACTTCTTTCAGAAGGTGTGTGCTCTCATGGGTTTTAGGTTGTTCACTTGCGAGTTCTTCTTTTCACCAACATTGACCTTGTTTGACTACAAAATCTGCAACAAAGCAAAAATGGAGTTGAACAATAGTCAAGCTCCCAAGAGATACTACTTGTTGGGTGATAGAGATTTTACCACCTGTAAAACAAGGGTTAAACCATAGAAAATTCTTGCAAGAGAACAAGTGTTGTAGTATAGAATAGCTCAAGCAAGGTCGATCTCCTCAGGGACTGGTATAAACAATTTACGAGTTTTTGGATTACTTAACTTAATTAACTCTAAGAACTACACTAATTTGACAAAACTTAATCCTATTGTACGTAACTTAAACAAATATATAAAATGGGAATTGGCTTACAAAAATAATGATTCAACTAAATAAAACAAGTAAATGTAGAAACTCAAGATAAAAAAAAAAAAAAAAAAATATATATATATATATATATATATATATAAAGAGTTGAAGAAAATTAGATTGACAAGGCACTAGAGTTTGACATTTATCAACAACACTCCTACGTAGCTCTTCCAATTGCTTAAGTAATCGAAAACACATGCTTTGAAGGTTGGGTTTTTTCTTATGTAGTTTTACTTGTGACATTCAAGCTAAAACGCATGCCACCACATGCAATTCATCCATGACATTTGGATTAAATATAAACATGTGTGATTCATTAATCTTGGTGAAAATCCTTTTGATAAACCATGTAATCCCTAGGAGTATGATATTTACCTTAGGACAAATTACAATTCTCAATCACAAAAAGCATAGCCAATTTTAAGGTGAAATTCATTCAAAATTGCATTCGATGACTTTTCTAAGTATCCTAATGATGATCAAGCATCAAGGCACATAGATAGTTAAATTCAATGATTGAAAATATCAAAATAAGCGTGTAACAACACTTAAACAATCTATGTAACCATATTAAGGCTCATAGCCTTATTTTAGCAAAAGAAAATTAGTTACACATATTTGTTTTAATACATAAGGAATTATCCATTAAAAATCAAAGAAATAAAACAACCCTGTTTTACAAGATGAGCTCTCTGATCATCTTCTCCTCAAAGAGAGGAGCATGCTTCTTCTTCTCTTCAAATTTAGAGCTGCGGCACCCCTTCCATTTTCTGCTCTCTGCTCTCCCTCTGTTTTCTTTTCCGCACTCTCCGGAAGAAACTCCAATCCGTCTATTCCTCTTCTGCCAACTCCCACAACAACTCCTTTCTTTTTCTGCTCCACTTGCTCTCAACTTTCTCTAACCTGTCCGTGTCACTCCCCCCATTCTTTTTTCTCTAATTTGTCCGTTGCCTTTAACAGAGGGCAAGTTCCCACCATTCCACTACTAATCCTATTTCACTGTCCTTTTTCAGCATTAAATAAGAAAAACTAATAAAAATAATTTGAAATTTTTGAGTTTTAATGATAATAATAAAATAAAAAGTAAAGTAAATAGTATTAAGATTAATTTTTTAATTTAAAAATATGATTTTTCGTTAAAGTAAATAATACCGTAAACATTTTATTAAAACTTTCTGCTAAATATCCGGTTGTCCAGATCACATCCAACCATATCGCTTCAATCATTTGATTTGTGGCCTTGCCACATCATGCTGCTTATATATATTTTTTTATCTGCCTAGCCGAAAGGATGAATGAGATGTTCTTGGAAAGCTCCAACTGAAATCATTTAAAAATTCAATTATTTGCACACTTTTCCACCAAACTCAACCATTTTGCACCGAAAAATTCTCCTTTTCTGCGAAGTGGTGTACTCAACCTAGTCAGTACTCAAGTATGATCCTTTAACCGTACAGTCCATTTTGTAAGCATGAGTACAAGTGTCACTCACTGACATGTTAATGAGCTGTCAAGGCAGCTTTATTTGCAAGCTAATTAAGTTAGCGTTGTTTGGCAGCAAAGATTAGGCTGAGCACATAAACTCTTCGAATAATAAAAGAATAAAGAGCTTTTACTTTTGTTTCTTACTTCATCTTTGTCAAGAGATACCCTCTGTATCTGGTATCACCTTTAAGAGAGTAAGCGAAATGGTTCAAAGAGAAAGCAGATAATTTTTAAAGGAAGTTGAGCAAAAATCAAGCATGGGTAAGAAACAGAGATGGATAGGACACTACTCTAGCTCTCATAAAATACTCTTGGTTGGTGAGGGAGACTTCTCATTTTCTGCCTGTTTGGCTAGAGCATTTTGCTCCGCCGCGAACATGGTTGCTACGACTCTCGAATCGGAAGGTAAAATATATGGACTCCTTGGATGCACGCAACAAACAGAAAACCATTACCTTCATCTTTTTAAATTTGTTTTACATGAATTAACTAATTTTCTTGAGAACTTTTCAGATACTATATTGGTTGAGCATGGCAGCAGTGAGGCACATTTGGAGGAGTTGGAGAGAAGAGGGTGCTTGGTGTTGTATGAAGTCAACGTATATGTCATGGACCGTCATCCCACACTTAGGTCTATGAAATTTGATGTTATCATATTCAACTTTCCTCATGCAGGTCATTACCATCGGCTAGTCGAAACCGACGAGGAGCTTATAGAGTAAGTGACCAAATTTGCCTTCATCTTTTGTACCATGCCTTGTTCCGACATGCTCTCCAGTGATGCCTGTGTAACCAAAAAGACAAAACTGGTTAATGTTTATGCAATGGTGAGGCTGCAGGAGCAGTTACATAGCATAATGCCGATCCTTTAATCTCTCTCTAATCTCTATCCATATTATCATAAGCTCTTATAACTATTAGTTACTGGATTATTTTGTCGTAAGTGATTAATTTGGAGCTTCAATGGAGCTAGATTGCACAGACATTTGTTAAAAGCATTTTTCAAAAGCGCCCGCGGGATGCTTAGCAAAGGTGGTGAAATTCATGTTTCACACAGGGTAGACTACCCGTATGATCAATGGAAGTTGAAGGAGCTTGCTGAGAAAGCAGGCCTGTTTTTGAAGGAGAAAGTGCGGTTCGACAAATCGGACTACCCTGGCTACCACAATAAGAGAGGTGGCGGCATCCAGAGCAACAAAATGTTTCCTCTAAAAAACAAGGAAAGTTACACCTTCAAATTCTCTCTCAACCGTGCAAGTTCTGAAATTTCTGTTTGTGATTCGACAACCAGCATTGTTAGTGATGTCCCTTCACCACCTGGCTATCAGGGTTACCTTTGTCCTCCAGCTCCTACAAGCCCACCCTTACGAGAGATTCTTGGGTCTGGCATCCAGACCACGAGCCGGTGCGAACCTAAGACACAAAACCCCCCGCACGACCCATCACCTCTTGTTTTGAGACCCACCACTAGCCCATGTAATGGCCCCAACCCGCCCTCGCTCTCCATGGCCCACTGCCTCCGGGTTCGGGAGGAAAGAATTTCTCCACCCTTACCTCCTTCCTGCCAAGACGATGATGAACCTCCAGCTCCCCCAACCCCACGTCCTTCACGCCAAGTAGATGATGACAACGGCTGCTGCTCAATCCTTGGAGGCTGGTATGCGCATGCTGTCCTTGTCCCAACCTAGAATACTCTTCGATGATTATCTGCAGATTAAGCATACAAACAGTGAACAGGATGAACAGCTTAGGATTTGTTGCGATTGAACTATTTTTTAATGCCATATAGGACAACTAAAATTACTTTCTGTATTCCGTTTTTCTTCCACTGCTTCACTGACCTCGGCTATCTCTTGTTTAAATTTGCAGTTTGTTTGCAATTTTTTCGCTGATGGCTGGATATTGGACGCTCACCGCTTTAGGCAATTTTTTTTGTTACTGTCGAAAGCTGGTATGACCGAGTGCAAACCTTGTGCAACTCCTCTTCTTCCAGAAGCAACAACTCAGGAGAACCTCTTGCTGATCCGTTCTTGTTTCGGAGCTTGGTAGGAGGATTGCAATATCTTACATTTAGTACTGGTTTAGGGCTGTTTTTCTTTTTTTCTAAAACATGCGGACGCATAGTGATGTCTAATGAAACTTTCTACATTCCAATAACACCTTCGTCACGGTCTCTTAACCACACCCTGCAAACTTCGATCGCCATTTCAATGGAGGCCCTTACCCGCCTATCAAAACCCTCCTCCTCCTTCTCCTACCTTTCCGCCGTTTCATGCAAGTTCCTATACTCAGGCGCCGCCCTTGAGACTACCTCTCACGGCACCTCGTCTTACAGACCCCAGCGTGTAGTGGGTCTTCCTGGGGTCGCCGTCCCCTTGCAGATTTGAACTCTTCAAATTTATCCTCAAATTCTAGATTGAAGTAAATTAACCAAAATTACAATTTCGTAAGAAAGCTACAATCGGACCCCGAGCTGTGAGAATCAGTCGGAATAGATGTGTGAGAGAGAGAGTTTGTGGGTGGTTGAGCTTGTCATCGCCGTTGGAGCCCTCCAAGTGTGATTTCGCACTTACCCGGATGAGAAAGAGAATCGTAAATCACAAAACAAGCAAAACCCAGATAAAAAACCAGAGACATCGAAGTGTCTTTGATAAGGTACTACTACTACCAAAAATTTTCTATCAAATTTGCAAATCAAATTATATGATTATAGATAATTAAATTATTAAATGAGTGTTGTTTAATGTATTTATATTTTATTATCGAAAAATTTGATATAAAAATTTAATATCTCTAACATTATACTTTAATAAATCTTAGGCCTTGTTTGACAGCTCGGACTGTAGAAACCATTTATGTCGGATATGATAAATAGCCACCGGATAGACTAACTAAATTAGTAGGGTATTTGGTGCAGTATCGGACTAATGACCGTATTATTTATACTGTGTTTGGTACTGAACAAGATAAGAAAAGGGAAGAAAAAAATTTGACAAATATGTGTTTGTTTGTTGAACTTTTCTCATATTTATACCTATTCAAAACCACACAAAATTTCAAATAACAAAGAAAAATAGTAAATTCCATACATCAAATTCAAAATATTTTCCAATAACATAAAAGAAGGTTCACAAAACACAACTACGGTCATTACGTTTTATAGATTAATCCAACCATATATCCAAGTTCACAAAATATACAAATGCAAGTTGGTTTCAGTAAGAAACAGTTTGTCCAGATAGCCAAAATCATGCATGCTGCTGCTTTGCTTTCAGTAAGAAGCAATTTGTCCAAGTACCCAAAATACATACATGCTGCAGCTTTTAACAGAAGATATGCATGCAGCATGCTGCTTTTAACAAAATATATTGTTGTTGTTTTCCAAGTACCCAAAATATGCATCACCTGCATGTATGAATAGATAACTAAAGACTATGTGCAGGTATCCATTTCACCCATTATATGACTCACAAAAGCTCATGTTTCAATAATGATAATGTAAGGAAGAAAATGACCACAACAACATATAGAAACATGAGGACCCGGTTTTTCTATTTGTACCTTTGAAGGCTTGAATGGATAATCCGGAGGGAAATGAATTGAACCTAGAAAAACAGCACCTGTGTATGGGCTATCACCAGGTCCCATAATTGTCGCTGGACAATGGAACATGTCCTCGGCCACAGGACCTATAATCCATGAAAGAGAAACCCACAAGAAGAATGTACGCCAAGTTCAGTAAAGTGATCAAAATATGCATGTACCCAAGAAACATAAGATGCATGAGCCAGCATAAGAGACCTATACAAAACCAGCTACATTGTGAGAATATCTTACCATCACTCTTTTACATCAGTTAAACCATTAAAGGAGGATCGTTTCGCTCCCAAATGGACCATCCACAAATTTGCTACATCTTTATTTCCTAATCGATAAAGCAAAGGGTTAAAATTTCAGTTTTTTTCTTTTCTGTTCAATTGATGAAAAGGGGCCAATTTTTGGCTAAAATTCTGAGCTGCGAACAGTTGAAATCGTCGAAAAAACCCCGCTAATTAGCTGCAATTAGAACTACCATATACAATTCTAAGACAATTTTATATATGGGATCCAAATTTAATAAAAAGACAAGGGATTTGTTCAAGGAAAAGGAGCAAATACCAGCGCTGCATGAGGTAGAGGGTCCTTCTGCAAATCCTTGAGCTCCTTCATGATGCGTTTAGATGCCATGACAACACCTACAAACACACACAATCACACAAAACACAACCTGAAAAACCCAACAACAAATCTAAAATTCGACCCCAACAGCAAACCCTAAAATTCGAAAATTCTAATTAAAACACAAAATTACATAATCAATTCCTTAATTAGAGAGAAAACAATAACTAGATTCAATCAATTGAAAGAAAATTACAAGAAAAATAGGAGGCGAGGGAAGAACAGAGGGAGGGGCGGAACTTGGGAAGAAGAAGAAAAATGAGAAGCTGAACTGGATTAGATGGAAAACGAAGAAGAAGAAGGCATTTGAGAAGACGAACCTGGATTCAGATGAGAAAGCAAGCGCGCGAGAGGCAGAGAGAGCGTCTGGAGAGGACGAGTGTCCGTCTGGAGAGGAAGGAGAGAGCGACTAAATCGTCCGTGGGTTTGGAGAGTATAAGGAAGCGGGTATACCGTATTTCGTATTATTAATATTATTTGGTATCTTATACGATGTGCCAAACGAGATTTTAAAGCGGAAAAATGAAGCCTTGAAATTTGCAAATTGGTTCGTAAAAGAATGTCTGATAAAGCCTGCCAAACAAAAAGATACTTGAGTATAGTTTGAGGGAAGAGGATCCTCTCCAGAGCACAAGATGGGGATCCTTCTGATCACGAAATTCGGATCGTTCAATTTTAATCCAACGATTACAATTATTATAATTTTTAAAGAATCTCCTGTTTGAAACCGTTAAATTAATTTTAAACGATCTGAATTTCGTGGTCAAGAGGATCCTCATCCTAAGCTCAGGAGAGGATCCTCTTCCTAGTTTGAGAGCCATAAAATGAAGTGTAGCAGGTCTATATGTAATGAGCTGTAAATATCCCCGCAATTGACTAAGCTCATAATCCCATCTTTCATAGTCGTAGAACACACATCGTGGTGGATGTCCATTTCATTCCCAAGCATGTTCATAAGAAAGAGTTGGTGATTTATCAGGTCTCTAGTTCCAATCAAATTGCATATATTATGAAAATGTTGTCAGTGGCGGATTTAGGATTTTAATATTAGGTAATCCCAATATAAATGGGAAAATGATCCGATTCCTTTTCCTAGGAATCCCGTAATAGTGATCGTTCATCGTACATCGTGCGATTAGTTTTCGTTAAATACAATTTATATTTAATTTTAAATTTTAAATTTTGAAATGAATTTTTACCGTACAATATACGATGATCAGTTACGATCACAGGATCCCTAGGATTCCTATGAAAAAGATCCAGCAAGGATCCTTTTTCCATATAAATGCTCTAAAAAATATTAGATGAAATATAACTTTGAAAATTTAAACGATAAGTTACAATTTTTTATTCATAATATGTGTACAAACTGATATACATTAATGGTGGTTTTAATGTTTCAATCAACATCTACCTAGCATTACTCTTCTTTTATTGTTGAAACTTTGAGATGCCATGTTTCCTGCATTAGATTTTAGAGATGCAGCATTGTATTTGCCTATTTGGTGTGGACAAGATTTTGGTGGCAGCTGGTAGGTGTAAGTCCAAGAAAAATGGTTCTCAGAAATCTGAAATTGGGCTCTGGTTTTCGATTTGGGCTTATACGGCAAAAACAAACTACACCCCCTGCATTGGCATTATTTGATTTTTAAATTTTGGCGATATTTTGAATTGCTCATTTTAATTCTAGGGTTAAGTACAAATAACAACTCAACTTCTAGAGATGATTTTAAATTGGTCTCATATTTGTAAAACATTTCAAATAATTATGTAATGTTTTAAAAATGAAGACTTGTTAGGTCACCAATATTAAATGATAACCTGGACAAGTATTGAAGAGGGATTTAACTCCCACGTCATTTATAGAGCTCTAAATTTCTAAATTGATCGCGTTTAACTAGACAAAGTTAGTGTTGACTATGGACTCCATTTGGTGAGCGTGTTTGTTTGCACTCACTAAGCCTCACAGGGCTGGCTTAGCTAAGAATATTAATCCGTGTTTGGTGCATGCCAGGACTAAGTTTAATGGGACTAGCTCAGACTCGTTCCGACTAAACCTTTCACTAGCTAGGCTTAGCGAGGCCAGACAAGAAGGATGAGATTTCTAAGACCATCGATTCGCTTCATCATTGTGCTGAGGCTTTAACTTCCTCAGTCATATTCCTCTTTGTCTTCGACAGATCCCCAACCTTCCGCCATTAAGCTTTTCTTCTTCCTCGGCTTGCAATCACAGGGATGAGACCGATCACACCTGATCAGTCAAAAATTCTAACACTAATCATTTACTGAGTGTGTATTACACCAAGAATTAATTGACAAGCAGATGAGTTTTCTAGTTGGATGTGTTGATATAGCTTAGATAGGGAAAATATACTAACCCTACACATAGGGTAGGGCTTTTCTTTAAAATCTGGGCTGGGCTTTGTTCCCGAAACTCCCCCATTTCAATAAAAAAGGCCTCGCTTTCTAAGGGCCACTCTCTGACAAAGAAATAAATGAAGTAATCTCAATTTTATGACACGATGGCTACTCTCCACATTAGTTACTTTTCTCGATTATTTGTGTGGATAAGGCCTATGTTATAGTATATAACTTCAATCATAAGGATAAATTTCTAATCGCATAGCTTCATAATAATTCTGTAAAGCTTCTTCATAATTTCCTTCGAATTGAGATTCGGTAGCTCCAGCTCTCTCACATGCCCTGCCCGAAGCTCCAGATTACGCGCCACCAACCGTCACTTCCTCCTTGAGGCCGCCAAGCGCTCCTCCAAGAAGATGTGTTCGCAAGTTTGTCGCCGATTTGCAGATCTGACAATCCGAGCCCCTGCAAAATGAAAAAAAAAAAATTGGGATTTTTCTGGGTTTGATTTGAAGGGAAAGTAAATTAAAAGAAGAGAAATATGGGTTTTAATTGAAGAGAAAACAAATGAAAAGAAGAAAGAGTTTTCTGGGTTTGATTATTAGTGGGAGCAAATCTGCGCTTTCGAATAATAGAATGCAAAGCAGAGAAGAAAAGTGGAGAGACTGGGGGAGAGAGTCAAATAAAAAAAGGGTGTATTAACAATAATAAAATATTAAAAAAATGACAAAAAAAAGTATTTTAACTCTAAAATAATTTAATCTATGATTTAGTCCAACACTGCACTAAACATTTCATTATCTTTATACTACTTAATTCATGTCAAGCCAATCCAGTTTAATTCCTGAAGTTAGTCTAGTTTGAAATAATGCGGTGCAACAAACGCACCCTAAAATGACCTGTTAGTGAAAATAGCTTCAATATTTGTTCACACCCTTACTTACCATTAATGACATCATCAATTAATGGTAGTAGTTATTTAAACATCTTTTATGGTTGTTACTTGTTCTCATATACAATGGAGTTTTGAGTTCTCTCATATTCCCTTTTGTTTTAGGACTTATCTTTATATATGAAGTCGAGGGCTTAATGAACAATATTTTTTGTGTCATAAACTTCATTAAAAAATAAATAAATAAATAAATAAAAGGACAAAAATGTCCCTCGAACAAAAAACTTCAAAAGCAACTCAAAATAATGCATCAAATGTGGCAGGGTATTTTCGTCATTTTAACAGTGTCTTTTTAATAATTAAATTTTTTTTGTACAGTTTTTTTTTTTTTAATAATTAGTACTTGACAATATGCTAGCAATAATGTGATTCAATCAGTTGTTCTTTAAATATTATTTCCTCTATTTTTAAACATGTTTAAAACATGTTAAGAGGCATGTAATACCGGTTATAAAAAAGGTCTTTCGCATGCGGATAATAATGTGATTAAATTAGTTATCAAATGATTGTTTTTTTTTAACCAACAATATTATCAACACTAAGGGAGATGGAAGTGAGCTTAGCCTCACAATGGGCTACCAATAATGTGATTTAATCAGTTATTTATTAAATATTATTTTCTATATTCTTAAGATAAATTCAATAGAAACCGATTTTATTATATGGATTTAGCTGTTTTAATTGATTTATGAGGAGTTTCTTCTAGCATAATCTAAGATGATTCATTTACTTCAAATATATGACTTTTCTTTTGTCAATTTATACATATAAATACATTTAAAACGTATAAGTCGTGCGTAGCATGTCGTGATTCAAAAAATATCTTTTGCACGTGCGTGAGCACAAGATTTGTTGTAAGAGGAGAACCACAAATAATAGAAAGATTTAAAGCCAAGTCTTTCAGACGCGTGCATGAAAGCTTGCCAAGATTCATAGTAAGAGAAGAGCCACAAATAATAGAAAGACTTGAAGCCAGGTCTTCATCAACATTTGGGCTAGTCGTTGAATAATAAACTCTATTATTATCTCTTGTTGCTATCTCCTTGCCTTGTTGTCGTACAAGTGTGTGTCAGATTTTTTAAGTATGCATGAAGTAAAAGGCATCTGCCCAGACGTCTATGTTCCTGCCCGGTCCACTTATCAGATCTCTACTTATCAGGTGTGTAGATTCTTAATATTGAAGAAATTACTGATGTACGTTGATGACTGTGAATCATTTAATTGGTACGAGATCCAATACCGTGGAGGTGAACGACGCTAGGGAATCTCGTTTTCTAACAGTTTATGATGCTTAAAATTATTTGAAATGTAAATTATTGAGTTGCCCTTTGCTTGGACGACTGTTTGTGTTGTCTAGTTTTCATGAAGATAATAATTTATTTATGTTCTTTGTTCTTGATGCAAATGACAGTGGTCTCGAGCATCTTCAAATCTGATTATCTTGGGCTTGAAGAATCAGGACCAGGAGTAAATAACAAAACCTTCTTTAATTCTTGCATGATACCAAATGACTGAAATTAAGTTTTCAATGGTGTTGTATTAAATACATATATTTATATAGTGGCGGAGCTAAAATTTTATGTGAGAATGAACTTCTCCCAAATATAAAAAAAAAATTAAAAGGAGAGTATTTACAAAATTATTTATTAACCATTTGAAAGACTTATTAAGGTTAATAGGAAAATTCTATCAATAAAAAATATAGAAACCCTAGCACTCAAGTAAGAGGTAGAGCAGAGGAGAAACCAAAACATTTATGGCCAATACTTTTATAAATCTTATTGTTTGTTGAATTGATTTGTTATTTGAGATTGACAAAATATATGAAGGGAACGAGAATAACTTTGGAGTCTCTGGATTGAACCGTAAGTAATAATGTGAGGATGGGAATGGACCATACTAATCCCTTCGTCCATTTGTCCATATATTCACATGATTTATATCTGACTGTCAGATGATTATTGTATTAAATACATCTATGTATTGTAACCAAATTCTTAATGTATAATTAAGGTCATTTATACAAATCATTACTCGTTCTGTGATTTTTTTGTTCCCCTTGATTTGTTGAAGTGTACAAATTTTGTATACAATAATCTTACCGTTCACTCCAAAAATTCCATGTCGGTTACCAGTTGTTAGAAGATACCAGTATAGCATCTTTTAAACGCTCTGGATACATATTCTATTCCAGTATAGCATTACCTCAGAGAGAAAATGCCGTTAATCAGGTATATTTTATTCAAGTGAAAATTGATAAGGCGAAAACCTTATAACTACTCATAATCATACATATATTTCCCAGACATTTACAGAATTATGTGTTCTGAAAGGTAATGTGTGCTTGTGTGTTTCTGATAGAGGAAGAGAAAGATGAAGCAGGTTTACAGAAGATATCAAAATTCTATTGTGTTTGCTATGGCTTCCGTTGCTATAGTTTATATGGTTGTGAGTCTTGTGACAAATGGTTCGAAAGGAACGTCTTGGTTTAATTTTTCGCCGTCTCAATTTCCATGGTTGGGTACCGGCGTGGATATGATTTCTGGTTCCACATTCAGAATCAACTATAGTTCATCATACAAGGTATTCTACTTATTCAAGTTTGGTCCTTGAATTTCTGTAAAATTTCGTTATGGTGTAAACTTGTGTAACCAATTTTGTTCTTCCATTTTTTTTTTTGGGGTTGATGTTACCACTTATGTCTTGACCAATTTAATCTTGTAGGATGCAACAAGGATGAAGGGAGATGAAAACCTGAAGAAACTTGAAGCTGGTCTTGCTGCTGCTAGAGCATTGATTGGGGAAGCCATAAAAAATCCTAACCATACAACACCTCTTAAAGATGCAGATTATATACCAAAAGGCGATAATCAGTTGTTCTTGTGATGATCGTCGAGTATTTGTTTCACCCGATTATCCGTGACAAAGCTGTTCTTGAGCGCACTGTGGTTGATTACGTTCGTATCATCTCTAATAGGTATCCATACTGGAACAGAAGCCTTGGAGCTGATCATGTCATGCTTTCTTGCCATGATTGGGTAAATTTCTTACTAGTAGTACTGCGACATATCACATTGCCATATTGCTAATTTGGATCACATATTCAAACAAATATTATAGACTACTAGAATTTTTATACATGTAGACGTAGAATTAAACAGAATTTATTGATCATTACATATAATTGAATTAAGATATTGTATGAAAGTATGGTTTCACATGATCAGTTGTTCAGATCCACAGTCGAGTAACTAATTTGCTACTGGCTTTTGTATAGGGGCCAAGGGCTACATGGTATGTTAAACAACTGTACTTCGTTGCCATCCGCGTGCTATGCAATGCGAATACATCCGAGCACTTTAACCCTAAGAAAGATGCATCATTTCCTGAAATCAATCTGGAAACTGGTGAAATAACAGGTCTAATTGGCGGCTTGCATCCGTCCAAACGTACAATCCTAGCATTTTTTGCAGGGCGAATGCACGGTCGAATTAGGCCATTTCTTTTCGAGCATTGGAAAGGAAAAGACAGAGATTTACTGGTCTATGAAAAACTCCCTGAAGAGCTTTCATACCATGACATGCTGAAGAAAAGCAAGTATTGCATTTGCCCTAGTGGACATGAAGTTGCCAGCCCAAGAATTGTGGAGGCAATTTATGCGGAGTGTGTTCCAGTTTTGATATCACAACACTATGTGCTGCCTTTCAGTGATGTGCTTAACTGGGACTCGTTTTCTGTTCAAGTTTCAGTGAGTGAAATTCCAAAACTTAAAGAAATCTTAATGGAAATACCTGAAGAGCAATATAGAAGAATGCAGGAAAGAGTGAAGCAGGTGCAAAGGCATTTTGTAGTGAATAATCCTCCCAAGAGATTTGATGTTTTCCATATGATTATTCATTCAATCTGGCTTAGAAGATTGAATGTACAGATTTAGAGTTGATTTCTTTCCCAAGTTACCAAGTACATCACGATATTGTTTTAAAAAAATTTGTTTAAATACAAAGTGCAAAATGTAGCAATACCCCCTGAAGGTATTGTCCCACTTTATGAACTCTCAATTTGGTTCCGAGGCCCCCATAGACTTACATTCATGTCAATTTCCCTCTTAACTTAGTTGTGCCAATTGTTCCGTTAAATTGAGGGTTGTTTTTACTAAAGTTCTCTCTTGAAGCTTTTTATTCAAAAATTTAAAATTAGCTCTATTACACCATACCAAGTGAGAATACAGAGATAGAAAATCTGGCTGACATTTGTAACTTTTTTTTTTTTTTTTTTTGGTATTTTGGGGACTTGCTTAATATCTGACAGCCGCAACTGATCCCACTCCATCTTATATATAAAGTCAACAGCCCAGTAAACAGTGTTTTTTGGGGTCACATGCTTCACCAAAAGGAATTAGACAGAAATGCCCCTCAAACAAAAAACTTCAAAAGCAATTCAAAATAATGCATCAAATGTGGCAAGAGTATTTTCGTCATAGAAACAGTGATAAACAGTGTTTTAAATATTTAACTTGTTTCTGTACAGTGTTTTATTTATTTATTATTTCTTATAATTAATACTTCACATGCTTCACCAAAAAGAAATGGACAGCAATGCCCCTCAAACAAAAAACTTCAAAAGCAACCCAAAATAATGTATCAAATGTGGCAAGAGTATTTTCGTCATATAAACAGTGATAAACAGTGTTTTAAATATTTAACTATTTACAGTACAGTAGTAAACAGTGATAAATTGTGCTTTTAATATTTAACTTGTTCATGTACAGTGTTTTATTTATTTATTATTTCTTATAATTAATACTTCACAATGGGCTAGCAATTATGTAATTCAATCATTTGTTTATTAACTATTATTTTCTCTATTCTTAATGTAAATTCAATAGAATGTAGATCGAAATTGAAAGACCGATTTTATTATGTGGATTCAGCTCCTTTGATTGGTTTATGAGGGGTTTCTTCTAGCATGGTCTAATATTATTCATTTAAAACATGTCAGTCGTGCGTAGCACGCGTGCATGAAGGCTAATATATATAAAGCCAACAACTTGGTGAGTAGTGTTTTTGGGGTCACGGGCTTCACCAAAAAAATTTGGACAGCCATCTAACAAAAAACTTCAAAAGCAACCCAAAATAATGCGTCAAATATAGCAAGGGTATTTTCATCATATAAACAGTGTTTTTAATATTTAACTATTTATTGTACAGTGGTAAACAGTGATAAACAATGTTTTAAATATTTAACTTTTTCCTATACAGTATTTTATTTTATTTTATTATTCTTATTTTTTATAATTTGTTACACCCCGACTTAGAATGTACACTTCGACTCCGAATCGAGCTATGATGGCCGATACCAAGAGGGTGACGAAGCCATAAAGTGTAGTGATGTGGAAAATGTGTATAAATTTAAATCTAAAAGTGCCTAAATACAAGAGTGCGCTTATGAGCGGGAATAAACCTATTTCACATGTCATGTCAGAGCATAAAAAAAATATAGTAAGGTAGGATAAGAATCATACTATCGAAGGTCACCACTTATACCAAGATTTACCAAGAATCCTCATCGACACAAATGCGCAGCTACTAAACCTGGAGGGGCGAAAAACAAGGGTTAGTGGGCCTAAAAACAAAGCTTTGTAAAAACCTTTGTGAAAACATAATAACCCCTCGCCGTAAAACAAGTATAATTTCCAAAATATACATATTGCGTATAGTTAGAAAATACCTACTGTAGCCTGCAAAATCTCAAGAATTCAATACAGCACAATATTTCGTAAATAAGTACATGACGTCTGGAATAACATAATCTCGCATAAGCAAACATATCATATCGAGTACTCATCGACACATGCTGACACATGAGTTCATGTAGAGGTATTTTGACATGAACATGACTGGGTGTAACAATGATTTACGCTCTAGTATTACAATCACATAAAGATTGGCGTTATGCACAGCACATACGAGTCATAATTGCCTATAGCAATGTAGGAAATGACTGGCACCTGCAATGGATCCAAAGTGAACGTACGGTAAACCTAGCAATTTCTTACACGACACGTAAACGACAAGAAAATAATGGGTTTCGAGTCAACGCGATAACTAATCGGGTTATTATCGGGTCACACAATAATAACCCGTTAATAACGGGTCCTTAATAGGTTTACACGAGAGTGACACGTGGGTAACTTGTTTTGACACGATAAGAAAAAAGTTCTTTTGATGATTTAATTTTTTAAACTACTAAAAAAAATTTACTATAAAGTACAATAGATATAATGAATATGTATATATTGTTTATTAATTATTATTCTATATGAAATTTAAAATTTAAGTTTTGTTTATTTATTTATTTTTGTAGTATATTATAGGCAAAGATTGAGATTAAAAATCATAAAACACATTAAAAATAAAAAAAAATCAAGTAATTTAAAAATACCAAACACATTAAAAAAAATTATGATAATTAATTTACATGTGCGAAAAATATGAAAAAAATATGCAAACGCTCGTAGTCGTATCCTCTACACTTTGAGGATGGGTATATGATCATTTGAATTTTTAAAACCATACCAACTCTCATGAATAGTATTTTTAAGGGAGTTCAAAATAAACAAAATTCATAATCATTAATGTATAAGTTTGAAAGATATGAAAGCATAATAAATGTTCATAATTGCATCCTCAACGCTTAGACGATGATTACATGGTCGTTTAGATTTTTAAAACCCTCCAAATCTCATGAGTGTTTTTTTATTTGAGTGAAAAATTAATAAAATTAATAATAATTATTGTAGAAGTGTGAAATATGTAATCACTCGTAATAAAAAGCTTTACAACTTTCATGAAGGGGTCAACTCCGAAATTTAGTACTATGTTTTACATTTTTTTGGGTCAAATTATGTTTTTCATTTTCATTTTTATTGATTTAAAATATATTTTTCTTAACGGGTAAGAGGTCAGGTCATATTACCTGATAATATTAACGGGTTGATTTCGGGTCGGGTCATATTACCCGTTTACTTTAACGGGTATTACACGACACAATCCATTAAGCTATTAGGTATGACATGAAAACGACACGAACACAAAAAACACGACATGAATGCCAGGTCTAACATACAGTGCGATGTGAACATACACGTGAAAGACTGGCCTTGACTCGGGCGAGTACTAACACCGGTGCAGCAAACGATGAGCAGATAACATAAATATAGTCGTGCCACAGTAATTCGATAATTCATATCCACATAATAGTAATAAGTAAAATATTAATCATGGCTGTAATTAAAACCACATGAAAGTATGCATACTTGTGCATCCCGTAGGATTTAGGATAATTTCGTAATTTTCGCTATTTCGCTAATTCTTATAAACATTAGTCTAATATAGGCATAAGTAGGAAATTCTTTTTCAAATGTATAAATAGAAACTGAATGAATATATAATATTTAAAAGTAAAGACCCACTCACAGATACTTACAAGGCCGCATCCATTCGAGCTAGGATAGTCGGAGTCTCCGATAATAATTGCACCTAAGCATAATATTGGAACCCATTAGTAAAACTCAACCTAAACGACTAAATTTGAAAAAAAAAAAAACAAAGTGCGAATTTGGAACCAGAGCGTAAAAATACGCTAAGAGGGGTCCCGGGTAAATTTTGTAAAAAGTCAATGAAAAGTCAACAGTCAACCCTAAAAAGTCGACCGTGACGCCCCGATGGTCAACAGAAGTCGAAGTCCTTGCCTCTAGGGGCATTTTCGTCAATTCACTCATTTAAAATTAATAAATTTTAAAGTTAGGGACGGGTTGTTACATAATTAGTACCTCACAATAGACTAGCAATAATGTGATTTAATCAGTTATTTATTAACCATTATTTTCTCTATTCTTAATGTAAATTCAATAGAATGTAGAACGAAATTAAAAGACCAATTTTATTATGTGATTCAGCAAACTAATTGGTTTATCAAATTACTGATAATTTCACATTGTTAAAATCAAATGCACAAAGTGAAGTTTTCAGGCAAAATGAAGGCTCCACTTGTCTTATTCTTGAAAAGGAAATAGCTAGTTGCTTTGTCAAAATAGTTCACCATTTTGAATCGGAAAAATTCATAAAAGCATTTCAGCATTCCCTGACCACCACTGTATGATTCTGTGCAAGGAATCGAACACAAAACGTCTCGTTTTAGAATACAAACTTGAAATTCGTTTTAACTACTGAACCATCTCGTAGTGATTTAAGGTACCACTTATTCTATATAATCCAAATTTAATCATACCTTTTTCATCTACATATTGTATAAGCACTTTGTCATCATGACTCAATTACATCATCTGATATCATATCAATGGACAATGATTACCCTTCCACAAAGACGATTGTTTGAGTCCAGAAAGTAGGCCATTGATGTCTGGGAAGATATCATATCAACTTCCATGGTTTACAACTACATTAATAAAATTCTTTTTCTCAATTAAAAGAGGATAAAAAAAACATATTTATTTTCTATCACAACAAAAAAATTAAAGAAAATAATGTAATTTTACAAAATTACTTTTTTTTTTTAACTCCACCTACATGTTAGTTTATCATCTCTAATTTACAAAAAAAAAAAAAAAAAAAAAAAAAAAAAAAAAAAAAAAAAAAAACCTCTCTCCATCTCTCCTCACTCCCACGTTTTCTTTCACTCTCTCCCCCCTCTCTATTTCAATTTTAAGAACCAAAGTACAAAATTTCACATTTTATGTGTGCGCATATATTAGTAGAAATTAAGAAAATATTTGATTAATCTTGGCGATCTCCAAGATTTTGGGATTGATGTGCGGGGTTTATAAAAGTTACTTCTCGTTAAAATAGTTTTTTCAAAAAGTAGCACAATATATTAAAGCTAAAAAAATAACTTAAATCAAAACAAAATTTAGAATTCACTGATTGTAAGTTTATAAATGTTATTAAATAATATGTAATAAAAAAAACTACAAACATAACTTTCACTACATAATCAAAGTGGTTCAATCTTAAACAAACAAACAAGAAAAAAAGCTTTAAATACTCTAATTTGAAGGTTTCCCTTGAATATACATCATTATTATATAATCAAATTGCAAAAAAAAAAAAAAAAAAATTGTTATTGACACTCTAAATATATCAATGTACACTCCAATTTTTTATATTTATGGCTGGTTTGGGATAGTGGTTCTTTAAAAAAAAAAATAGGTTATTAGAAAATCTGAAACTTCAAAATTGTAACATTCCACATCGCCCAGGGGAGTGGATCATGTAAGCCTTATATGTATATTCTCATCTCTACCTAGCACGAGGCCTTTTGGGAGCTCACTGGCTTCGGGTTCTGTATGAACTTCGAAGCTAAGCGAGAAAGGGGCCAAAACATTCCCAGGATGGGTGACCTATTGGGAAGTTATGCTCGCGTGAGTTCCCAAAAACAAAATCGTGAAGGCATGGTTGGGGCCCAAAGCGAACAATATCGTGCTACGGTAGAGTCGAACTTGGGATGTGATGGGAGCCTGGGCGGGGATGTGACAAAAATGTGTTTGGTAACACAAAAAAAAAATGTTTTTTTTAATTGATGTTAATGACAACAAAAAAACATAGAAAAGCAGAAACAGAGTCTACTTTGCTTCTAAAAAAAGTGCTTATTTTTTCAAAGCATAGTAATCAGTGCATATTTAATGAAATTTTCAAATAGCAAATATATCTCTACATTTTTTTCACAAAATTACAATTATTGCTTCTACATTATTCTCTTTGACAATTATTATATCACATTAAATAGCATATCATTTTTACTCATTTAATAAATTCAGAGCAATTTATATAAAAGTTTTCTAAACACTCAGACACTATTTTTTTTTTTTTGTTAAAAGCACTTTTACAAAAAAAAAAAAAAAAAAAAAAAAAAAAGTTTACCAAACACTCAATAACTTTATTTTACAGTTGTTATTCTCACAGCACAACAGAAGCAGTCTTTTTAAAAAATACGGCAATACCAAACAACCCTTAGAAGAAAAAAATTACATTTATAAGGAGTGCACAATGCGATTTTATAGTACTAATAAAAATAATTTTTTTAATATATAGCATTATTACATATAAATATTACATAACAAAATTTTTTGATTTTCCCTTCAAATTTGAGCACTTGTGCAAACACAGTTTTTGCTTATAAGATTGAATTTAAATATTTGCGTGATGACAATAAGGGGGCGAGGTCATTAAGAAACAACAAACATAATCGCAACTAGCACAAGCCACAAACACTAGCAAGATAATGACACAGTACGATCACAATGGCAAAGCAATATCAAGGCAAGAACAAGAAGGGCAAAACAACTCAGCGCGCAAGGCAACAAAAGCAAACTGCAACAAATTTTAGGGCAAAGGGCAAAACCTAAAACATAAACTTTAGGGCAAGACAAAAGTAAAGCAATCCACGGAAAAGGAAGACAAGGTAAAGGCAAAGACAAAACAGTGAAGCGAGCACATCATGGTTCAAGGGCAAAGGAAGCGCAAGCATAATCATCATTCTCAAGTGTCGGGCATGTGGGTGCATGAAGAAACCTAGCTAGATTTGTACACACACAGTGAAGCAAGCACATCATGGTTCAACTAATAATGGAACTATGCTTATACCAAGTTAAACAAAGTATTTGAGAATTCTCTCATAATTTCAGACACACTCACAAATCACAATCCTTTATTATTCTCTTCCAAAGGAAAACAAGATGCAATAATCCAAAACATGAAGTAAATCAAACTTAATCGTACTAGAAAACCTATACCTATAAACACTAAGAATCTTGATGGTCATGTCCTTTGATTATGAATGAGTGGTTACCATGTGCTGGTAGTTTGTTTATAAACTTGCTTTTTCATTTGTTGTCAGTTTGAATTGGATGAACAAATGTGCCTTTTCATTTTGGTGAAGGCACATCCGTTCACATGGGTTACATGAAGCAGTTGCTACTGCTCGTATATAGGCACTGTTTGGAAACCGACGTGTTTGTTCGGTAAACAAAGCAATTTGTCTTCATTAGACACAACCCAATTGAAACGGTACTTTGATATTATTCCCTCTAAAAATCTAACTTGGAGGATGGGGTGTGTAGCACATTTATTTTTACTTCTTACATACCCTTTATTAATTTTTGTCATTTGATTTTTTTTAAATTCAGTTGATATGACGGCTGCAAATTAAAAATATGTGTATGAAGTAAAAAATGAACGTGTGGATAGCACACCCCTGGAGGATAACTTAAAGAATTGAATACAATCTTTAAATCTCACATGTATGTTATCTCTCTACTAGAAATTTTGACTTTACCGACAAAATTAATTTGTAGGCAAAAGTCAAAATTTGTCGCCAAAGTGTTTTTCCCGACGAAAAAGTTTGTCGGCAATTTTGTCGCTAAAAGCGTGTCGCCTGAGAATTTTTCCGACAAAATTTGGTATTACGTCGGCTATGAATCAACTTCCCGACAAAATCCTTTTTGTTAGCATTTCCATCTTTCGACAAATATTTTTGTCCGTACAAGCCTTTTTAGCTGACAAATAATACATTTCAACCTACAAAATGTGTTTGTCGCTATGGCTATTTCGTCGGCACAGTCTTCTCTCTCCTTACAAATTTGTTTTGTTGGGAATACATTTGATTTATAAAAAATGAAATAAAAAAATGCTTTAATTGTCAGCTATTACATATGCATATCAAAACACAATGCACAAAATTGTTAAGAAGTTATGTTTTATTGAATTTTAAATGTTGAATGTACAAAAGCATATTTACAGTGCTTATACAAAAGCATCATATGTGAAATTATAAAAACAAAATTGAAGGAATGTTACAAATGAACCAACCAACATATATCAAAAATCACTCTGCCTGAAAATGTTCATACAAAAGCTCTTATTGCCCTGGTTCTCTCGTCCAAACTCTCATGTAACTTGTCACATCCCACATCATCCAGGGGAGTGGATCATGTATGCCTTATATGTATATTCCCATCTTTACCTAGCACGAGGCCTTTTGGGAGCTCATTGGCTTCGAGTTTCATGGGAACTCCGAAGTTAAGCGAGTAACGTGCGATCCCATGATGGATGACCCGCTGGAAAGTTCTCGTGTGAGTTCTCAGAAACAAAACCGTGAGGGCATGGTCGGGGTTCAAAGCAGACAACCCATTGGGAAGTTCTCGTGTGAGTTCTCAGAAACAAAACCGTGAGGGCATGGTCGGGGTCCAAAGCAGACAATATCGTGCTACGGTGGTAAAACAGGCCTGAGATGTGGTGGGGACCTGGGCCGGAATGTGAAACTCTCATGTAACTCAAACATGAACTTCTTGTATCAAACTAGCCTAAGTCTGTTGAGGTAGTCATAGTATTCATAAATTTTGGTGTCTATGTCAAAGTTCACCTGAAAAGAATAAAAGACGGAAGGATAAATTTCAACACAAATGGCAATTGAAAACAATTCAGACCATTCTAAACAACAACAACAAATTGTCTCCAAATCCAAATCTTACACATCAACTAGCATGCAATTAAAATCAGACCATCATAATTGATTTAAAAATACCTAATCTAAAAAGTTCATAGATTCTGATTTCTCAAATTCAGAGTAAGATAGTCTTATTCATTATGTATTCCTAATAGCAAGTACCGTAAAACAGATTATAAATAAATATTCCTAATAGCAAGGGCCGAGATATGAAACTCTCATGTAACTCAAACATGAACTTCTTGTATCAAACGAGCCTGAGTCTGTTGAGGTAGTCATAGTATTCATAAATTTGGTGTCTATATCAAAGTTCACCTGAAAAGAATAAAAGACGAAGGATAAATTTCAACACAAATGGCAATTGAAAACAATTCAGACCATTCTAAACAACAGCAACAAATTGTCTCCAAATCCAATCTTACACATCAACTAGCATACAATTAAAATCATAACATCATAATTGATTTAAAAATACCTAATCTAAAGAGTTCATAGATTATGATTTCTCAAATTCAAAATTAGATAGCCTTATTCATTATGTATTCCTAATAGCAAGTACCGTGAAACAGATTATAAATAAATATTTCTACTCGCAGTGATATTTGTAATAAGGTATTTCTTTTTGTATCAAACTTGAATTTCACTTGCATCTTGGATGAGAAAGCATGTACCAGACACATATATTCTTAGAGGCCAAGACAACAACTCATCCAAACCTTGCAATCAGCATTTCAAACCACCTCCCATTTGAGAAGTTCTCTTTAGTCCCTGAATAAGATGTAAATCACAATGAACAAAAGGAGGTACAAAAAGTTACACAATAATTTTTTTTTTATTCTTCTTCTTAGTACAACGAAATATTTTACACTAATGGGAGGGAGAGGCTAAGCCACACAATGGACAATCTAATTTGACATCGAATTTTCCATACACAAGATTCGACATGAGACTTCTCACTTACAAGTGAAGAGGAATATCACACACTGGGCTTGCACTTGTTTTAGCTTAATAAAGCCACGCAGAAGCCAACCGCTGAACTTGCAACACCAAAACCCCCCAAATAGTACCAGAATTTTTCAATGTGCAAAGAATATACAAAAAAAAAAAAAAAAAAAAAAAAAAAATTAAACTTAAGCCACAGTCAAGCCCCATCTCTCTAAAAAAAATCAGAACCTAGGCCACAATCAAAATCCCTAAAATCAATTTACCCAACCCTTAAATTTAACAATTTGAACAAATAATATAGCATCAATTGAGGGAAAAAAACAAGCAATAGGTGAATGCACAACACGCCTCACCCTCGTACTCCAAACATACCATCAATTCCATACCCAATCAAAATGTAAAATATATCATTCAATTTATACCCAATACAAAAAAATTAGGAAAAAAAAAAAAAACAAACCATTCAATTCAATATCCAATTCTAGGTCAATAATCAAAATAGGACCAAAAACAAAACTCCACAAACAATGTAGTTATCCAAATCTCCATCACATTATCTACATACTAAAACCCGGTAGAAAGCACTGTTCATGAGCAGTGTTTTGGTGGAACTACCCTTGAGCTGCTGCCCATTCACAGCTATTTTTAACCTGTTGTACAGTGAATTTACAATTATACCCTTTGTATACATGTGTTGGTCATCATGGAAAAGAAACCTGCTTCTACGGGATCTCGACGCGTTGATGTGGTTCTAGAAATTCTGGTCCTTCTGGACTCTTCGTTTCATTTCGAAGCCAAGCTCTCAGACGTCTGCTTCTTTCTAAAAAACTCTAGCCCTCTCCTTCCCGAACACACCTCCTGCAAAAATCTCTGCTGCGTCTTCTTCGATTAACACTTTTGAAACAAGAAATTAAATCGATCTCCAAAAGTTCAACCCCCAAACTGGATCAGGATCCATCACCATCTCGCGGTGCCTTGCTCAGATCGGCTCTGCACTCATCATCGATGACTTTGCCTTCACGGAGGACTCCGCAAATCCCATCACCGATAAAGGTAAAGCACGACCACCTCTCCATTTCTTCGTTTTCATGGCCGAATTTCAAATCAAGCGACTCTGACTCATGCATGTGTGTATTCTGTAAAGAGGCTTCTCAATCTGTTGTCTGGACTAAAGAAAATGAGGATGGGGCTCTCGAAAATTTCAAATCCCAAAAAAGAGAAAGCTATATATTTTGTTTAGTTTCTTTGTATCTATAGTACAATAAATTCGCGAAGTGTATGAAAATCATTTAAATGCTGATAACCTATTCTATTCGCGAAGTCCAGGCAATGCTGCTCTACATGATACAAGAGATCGACACCTTCATCCATATGCAAGTTTCTCTAATAAATACTTTGAACAAATGCTGTATGAATTTGAGTTTTTATCTTTTGATTATTTTTTATGCAGAGGTGGTATTAATTTTCCTTTGACTAGAAATTTAGAGGTTTCTTAAGGTACAATGTTACCAAACTCAATTTTTCTAATTTTCTGATTTTGGGGTATTGCAGGGAGTGCTAATATACAGATTTTTTGGGATTTTTTGTTTTTGAACGGGTATGTGCTGTTTTTAACGTTTCGTTTCTCACATATTTCATTCTTTTGTTCTGTTGTTTGCCTGCTTTCGTGTTGCTTCTTAATTTTCATTTTTCAATGTTGGGTGATGGAAATTTGTAAAAATAGTTGTAGTTTTCTGAGAAAGTTGGGGATTTTATTTATATTTTCTGTGTAATCCCGCTGTAAGACTGAAAAATAATTGAAAAATGATGGTTTTTTTTTTCACTTTGTCTTAAATGTTTTTTCTGGAATTTAAAAGCATCTTTCCCGATTGGTTACTATGGTTCTTCTCTCTCTAATTAGTTATTTCATATTCTCTCCAACCTTTTTGTCTAATTTTATTTTTCATTTATTTGGTGGCTTTCTGCAGAAGTTAGCATGAGATTTTCACATGACATGGATGATGAGTAGAGAAACTCATCTGGAGAATGAACCCACCAAGGTATATACAAAAATCATTCTTTGGGTTCATATAGAAGTATGAATTTTCTTTTAGCATATAACTTTGACGCAATAATTTATCTCATGGATTATAAGATATCTTATGGATTTTACCTACTTGGCAGACAATGGCTGATGTTACTTTAAAGGAGCTGAGATCAGCATGTCACAACAGTCCCACAAGCAGATGCCCAAACTGTACACATCACATTAGGCAAGTTTCAATCTTTTTAGCTTCCAATTAATATTTCGTGCTGATATTTGATTGAATTTTGTTTGGGTGTTTGGTTTCGGGTTTCTCAAGTTGAATTGCAACGTGGGTAATGAGAAAAAAAAAAAAAAAAAGGATTTGGTCTCTAGTTACAAGGTGACTTCACCTCTCACTCTCTCTGAAACTCAATTTTGAAGTTGTCCTCCATATATATATATTTTTTTTTTGGATCAGTATCACCATGGGTCATCTGAATATCAGCCTTTTATTTCGTCTTATAGTTTTATCATCGTACATCGTTGGTTGATTGTCTTTGTTTTCTTATGCAGTTGCATGGAGAGCTGTGTAAGGTACACTCTGCAATTTATTCCAAAATCACGTCAATTTTTCGTTCTTTGGAAACAACTAGGAGCAAGTCTGGTATCCAAACTTTATGTTCGCTGCATGTAGCACTTGAAAAGATTAAGAATCTTCTTTAGCATTGCTTAGAATGCAGTCAACTTTATTTGATAGGTATTCCCTCAATTTGCATTTGTAATTTATGTAGTAGTGCTACTCCAACTTTTCAAGTAAAAAATTATTTCCCCCCTCTACTCTGGAGGAATAAATTTCTGTTTTGGTGTTTAAATTTGTTTCATTCATGATGAGTTTGTATATAAATTGTACTGTCTATAACGGGCAAATTATTTGTTATCATTTAGGCACAATGGAATCGCAAATTTGTCAAGTATATCTTAGATTCTTGGTTGCATATTCACCTACTCACAACTATTGTATTCTGTCAATTGACTGGATGGATTTTTATAATTTCCAGACCTACTACAAGGTTAAGTATGAGCTCGACAAGAAAAGTGGCCTTATAGTAGTAAGATTCTTCTTTTTCTTCACTTACAGGTCGCATGTCTAATTTTTGTTGAAATGCAACTTAATTGATGATTATCCTGCTAGATGAATTGTAACTGAATTGATTTTAATTTTAATTTTAGAAACTTAGTTGATATGGAAATTGAACTTTTCTAAATCCTTTTATATTCCGTTATATTACACTATTGCGTCTGGTCTAGCAATTTTCATACGATCTCACCTATAAAGTTTGTTGCTTTATCATGTCATGTATTAGTTTGTTGCGTCTGGACTAGCAATTTTCGTACGATGTCACCTACAAAGTTTAATGTTTTATCATGTCATGTATTTTATGTTGGAGTTTATGTTCAATCACCAAAAGTAGAAATGGTTGCTTCTTTGTTCAAACCTATGTTCAAGAAAGATGGGGGGCATAATTAGTATAGCTTTTCTCACCACTTACATTTACTTTGCCACTTTAATATTTTTGTACCCAATTTCCATTATCTAATTATTTAAAACTTTCTGTTATTTTTGTTTTACGAAGAGAATACAGTTGCATAATTCTTCATACAATTTTCAATTCTGCAGCAACGCGCGGGCACAATTTATAGTACCTTCTATTATCAAATTTGGCGAGAAATTTTGGGCCACGCACTGCAACAACAAGGTGCACAATGATAAATATGAGAACGGGAAAGAGATGAGCGACAAAGATGTGAGTGAGAGATGAGAAAGACCAATTGAAAGCCACCTACCTTTCGAAGGAAAGAGAGCGTAAATTCGAGTCCATGAGTGAAGGACGACATAGCGAGAGAGACGAGGCGGCAAGAGGGATGTGAAAAACCAGATAGAGAGAGAAGCGTGATAGATTGAGAGAGAAGCAGCGTGAAAGTTAAAGAGAGTTATCGCAATTTATTTCGTTAATTAATTAGGCTTAGGAATTTAAAAAGCCCTAACCGTAAAAAATTTAGTATTCAAATGTAAGTTTTAAGAAGGTAGGAAAAATCCCACCAAATCCTACACAACGAAGCCAAGTTCTCGGCTAGGAACTTCACTACCGACAAAATATTTTGTAGGCAATAACACTATGTCGTCTGGAAGAGTTTGCCTCAAAATCTTAACCATGGTACGCACGTTTAGCTGACAAAGCAAAAAATTTGTCGGGTGAAAGTTGTTGTGCCGACACACTCTTACTTAGTCGGCTTGGAAATTATCGGTAAAATAATATTTTCTAGTAGTAGCTAGTTCTTCAACATTGAGGTTTTTTTTTTTTTTTTTTTTTTTGTCTGAATGAGAAGAAGGACAACGAGTTGATGCTTAAGGATTTGTTTGAAAATGCCTTTAAAATTATTAAAATGGTTTTTTATGAAAATATTTTTGAAACTAACTCTTAATAAAAACGTAAGTGAATCATGAAAAAACACTTAAACTTATTCCTAAAAAAAAAAAACACATAACTAGTGTATTATTTCAGGAAGCAATCTAAGTGTTTTTGAAACGCAAAAATATTTTCTCTAAAACAGTTTTGAATCATTTTAAAAGTACTCTTAAACGAATCATAAATCTACCGTATACAATATGTTATATTTATTTATTTATTTATTTTTATTATTTATCAAGCACACAAACAGTGAACCACGTAATGGGGTACCTTGCAAGGGGTTCACACTTTGGTCAAAATTTCGACTAATCCAATTTGCCCCCTAATGACTTAAACGCATCATTGTCCATAGATGACCCCAAAAGGAAGTAGAGACAATTATTAATTAGGAATGTTAATGAAAAGTCTAAAAAAACTTTAATTTTAATGAAAAATGACAAATAAAGATATAGTAAATAGTATCAGAGAAAAGTAAAAATGTGATTTTTCGTTAATAGTGAATAATACCAAAACTGTTTCGTTAAAACTCTCTTAATAATTTGTAGTTTGCCGGAATAATAACTCTTATTTCCAACTTGTTTTTTCTTTGCACCTTCCAAACCAAAAGTCGATTACATGAAATCGTTCACGTGGTTAAAACTTTTTTTTTCAACTTGGTGCAGTCACTACAATTTTTATGAGATTCCCAGTAACAATCCCTAACTAACAGGACTGAACCTTTTGCTGATTAATTAATCTTGTTGCATGGTCGAGGTTTTCTTAGACAGTCTCTAACTCGTAAAACCTAAAACTTTAAACTCAAAAAGTTTAGGTTTTAATCTAGGAACAATTTTATGCTCCAATCCTTTTGAGTTATATTTTTAAGTTAAGATTATTAAATAACGAATTTAGGATAATTTTTTCTTAAAGTAACTTTTAAAAAAAATTATGTAGACTATCCAAATTTTATTGTATAAACATTTTAATCTATAAATAAGATTCCGATAAATATTGAAAAATCAAACTAAACTGAAACCATGAAACTCATGGACAATATGAAAGAATATGAAACAAATGAAATATTTTTTTTTAAATTATTTTAGCCGTTGGATTTAAATTTGGACCATTAGAATTTTTTTTTTATTGTTAGATTTGATCATATTAGATCTTAACTATTGAATTAAATGAAATTTTAAATATAAAATTAGAAAAAATATACACATATATGGTGGGCCAGCCGACTAACTCATGTAAGAATTCTGGGCTAAATTTGCCGTAGAAATGAGTTTTGGGTTAAAACTCATATTTGGCCCAAGAGTTGGAGCAAGTTGAGGTAAGTTTAAAACCTAAAATTTGATTTTAACTCTAAAAATTGGAGTAGATTAAATGTGGGCAAAGAGATTGACCTATCATCTTTGGCATATATAATTACCGAAGTTTACTAATTCAATAGCTTTTAGAGGGAAAATGTGTACAAATCCCCACAGGAGATGTCTTGATTACACCATAATCATAATATTACAACAATAAAGAGTGTGACGTTGTTAGTACTTGTTTACTTTCGCATTTTTCATATATGCTTGCTTTTCTTCATATTGAATGAAATACTCCTATTGGGTATATGAAGGAATCATGATGAGGATAATTCCAAGAACATTTTTACATTGTCGATTTCAAGGTAGGCTAATGCGATTTTAACAAGACGTTAGTTGGTCTTTTTTAATTAAAAAAAAAGACGTTATTGATAAAATATAAGATTACAACTAAGAGGGAAAGGGGGGTTCTATTGGGGTCTGGCCTGGCTCTTTTCATGTTTGTAGCACAATTTTTGTCTAATATTATAAAATAATATATCAAAAAAATAAAATGACAGATGATCTATAAAGAATTCTTTCATCTGGAAGATAGTCCACAACATGTGATCCAAGAAAACAATATTCTCCTTTTGACAAGTAATTGGGTCAAGGCAGAACTTTCGTAAGCACGTCACGGCTTTTAAGAAAGGGGAGCCCGTGGACAAAGACAAACTGAAAACGACGAATCGGTAGACGACCACCACGGTAAATTGGGGCTAATTAAGGTCAAGGTCTTCTGTGCGTGTCGGATTAGAGAATTTATGAGAGGGAATAGGATCAAAAGGTTAGGAGAGAGAGGTACTTCCATTTTTATTCCTGGATTCAGACGAACATGTAATCTGGTTGCTGAATCCAGAATTTCTCCTGATTAAGGGTGGCTTTATCTTTCATGAACGCCAAAAATAATTTTCGAACAGTTGGAAATTGCTTATCAATAACTGGTGCGTCTGCTGTCTGGAATTTCTTTAATTGTAAGTTCATTGATTGTCGCTTTACTTTTCAAAGTTCTCTCTAGAAATTAGAAAGTGACTGTGAATGTATAAGTCGTATTAGCCCATGAGCATGCTCATATTGACCTTCATCATCAATTAGTGTCGGAATCAGAATTAAGTCATCGGTTGTTTTTGGCCTCAACCTTGTATATATTTGTGTGTATATTGTATTTGACTCTTATAAACAGTTAAGGTAAAATAAACTACAATATCCTTGTCATACTTCTTCTATTTTCTTCTATCATATTTTTCTTCCTTTTTTCTCTTCTTGTATAAAATACTTTAGTTGAAAAGCCTTAGAAGTCTTCAGCATTACTCCACATAGTATCGTGCATCCACTAATTCAATATAATACATCTCGTTACATACATTTCGATATTGACATTTAGGTACATTAGTTCAATATAATACATTTCGGTATATACATTTTGATTCTTTATAATATATTTATGTACAAATATTTCGGTACAAAGAAGTCAATTTTACATATTTCAGTATGTCATTTGTGTCCCTAATTTACCCTTTCTTTTAATATTTTCTCATTTATGTTCATTTATAATTAAAGAATTAATTTGTGCATATTAATAAAATTAAAATTTTAATGTGGAGACATTAAATAACAAAAATAACAAAAATAGAATATAAATTTTAATGGAAGTACACTTCAAGAGCTTAAATTGAATATATAATCTAGCACTAGGTTTTTCTTCTTTTTTTTTTTTAATTTTATTTTAACATTTGTGCCACTTATGTTCTTTCATAAGCATATAAAGTGGAGATATTAGGACTAATCGTGTGATGGACTCATGTTTTACAAGCACTTTTGATGACAAATTTTTATTTTCCCTTCTAGAAAGTTTGTGTGGAAGATTATTCATGAACTTTCCCAATTCATGGGCATGAGAAAACCAGTTGAGTAACGGAAAGGTGAGATGTAACAACTAGCTTTCTATATATCGGATAAGTTTTATAGAATGAAAGGTTTTCAATAGAAAACGAAGTGACAACTGCGTTTATACATTCATACACGACATGAATTCTTGCTCATATATTGACAAGTGAAGTCCTTCCTACAAAAATCCATAGTAACATCCCCATCCCATCCTTTGCTCTAATCTGTAGACTCTGGATTGAATATGGTTGCCAATTTTATTTCTCTCCCTCATTGTTTGTCCCCCAACTGGCATGCCAGATTTCCCTCGAGGCCAAGTGTACTGCGGCTTCAGCCAAAGTAAGGGTATTTTACATATCCCCTTAGCCTCACCTTCTATCCATGTGTTATTGTGTTTGTATATATTTGCAGGGATTCGTAAATGAGATTTGGATCTAGTGACTATCTTTTGGTTCTGTGTCATTGGTGAAGAAATCTGGATGTGGTGTGCTTCTAGTTGCGGGTTTGGTACTTTTATGCTGCAATGTCTTGTTCGTTTTCACCACTCAATCGTTTTCTCTAGTGTTGCTGTTTCGGTAACTGCTGACAAAACTTTCGTGGTGATGACGATGGCGAACATTGCTTTCTGCTGGTGAAGATTAGGGATTTGGATTTCCGTTTTAATTTATTTAATTAGGCTGGACTTTTATGTATTTATTTTCCTCATAATGTACTTGAATTATTTTACCTTCCTTTGTGTTGACTTGTAACCTTCTATTGAATTAATGAAATTGACTTTCCAGAACGAAAAAACAAAAATAAAAAAAGCAAAAGTCAATCTCACATTTAAGATAGAGCCAATTTTCATATCATGATGCGATCAATAACCCTTTGACCAAAATAAAATAAAATAAAAACATGTGACCAACAGGCACTAGGAAGTAAGAAATCTTGTGATCGTGGTCGTTCATCGTACATCGTGTGGTCAGTTTTCGTTAGGTATTATTTATATTTAATTTTAAATTTTAAATTTTAAACGATTTCTGATCACAAGATGTGCGATAAACGACGACGATCATGAGATCCCTCGCTGGATCAGTTTCCGCCTATGATGTTCTCATTTCTCTTCAGAAACGCACTTGGCTGAGACTACCAAGAGGCCTATAAATATCGAAGTGCCTTCTCACTTTTCACCAAATTTTCACACACAACATAATAGTACACACCCCTATCCTTCTAGACCCATCAATCTCTCAAAGCCGGCCGAAGGCCTTCAAAGACCTTCGGTTCATCTTCGTCACCGTTAATCAAGAACCAGGATCATGAAGGTATGTTTGAGATTTGAGGTCCATGCAAAAACATGCATTGGAAACAGAAAAGACAAATTATTTGATTCAAAATTTGTGTTCTATGCTAATCGATCGCTCTTTTTGGTTTGCAGCAAAAGGTCGTGATCAAGTTGTCTGTGCACGATGAAAGGACCAAAGCCAAAGCTATGAAAACTGCAGTTGGGGTAGATGGTAATTTACTTATTAACTGTGTTCTACAATAATTTAATCAAATACCAGAAATTAACTCTAATCCCAATTTAGCAGCTTTAGTTACAAATTATTACTAATTAAAGTTTAATAATGCAGGTGTGAACTCAGCAAGTTATCAACGTGACAAGGAACAAATAGAGGTAACGGGGGAAGGGGTTGATGTAGTTGTGCTCACAACTTCGCTTAGAAAAAGCTTGAAGTATGCTGATGTGCTGAGTGTGATCCCTGTGGAGGAGAAAAAGAAAGAGGAAAAGAAGGAGGAGTGTGCCATGGGTTACCCTCAATACGTGGTGGCTTATCCTTCGTATGAAGAACCCGCCAGTATATGCACCATTCTGTGATTGATAACTAATTGTATGTACTAGCTTCTCCACACTTGTTTTCAAGCTGATTTGGTATTGCTGTACTTTAAAAAAAACTAATTATAATGTGCTGTGAGAATAAGCAGCTGTGAAATAAAGCAGCAGAGTGTTTGGTATAATTTTTTTGTAAAAGTGCTTTTAAAAAAAAAAAAAACAGTATTATAGTGTTTGATAAACTTTTATGTAAAACAGATGTGAAAAAAAACTGGTTTTTCAAAGCTGGATTTTGCAGCTTTGTGTTTTTGGCTTTTTTTTTTCACCCAAAACTGTGAAAAAAAGCTGAAACTGAATGTTTACCAAACATAAAAAAGCAAAACAGTAATAGTATTATTATGAGAGAAAAGCAATAGGGCTTCGTCTTATCCATCGTAGTATTATTATGAGAGAAAAGCAAAACAGTAATAGTAGTTCTTACCCTTTATTTCATTTTCCGCACCATCATTTAGAGATCAAATGAATTGTAATTACAATTGAAATATTGCCTGAATGGTATTTCTTTCCCATATTTTCATAATATGTTTAGTTTTCTGCTAAGGTCATAGTGTTATAAGGAAATTGGTATTTTCCAATATTCTTCAATTATTCTGCAGTGTCTTTTGCCCAAAATTCTTGTAGTTTCTGTCGCCCAGAAAACTAGTTTCTTTTTTGCTACGAATACCCGCCCACAACTCGTAAAAGAAACTAGTGATGATAAAAGTTGTGAACTCAAATTTAACATTATCTCAAACTCAAACCCATATATCAATTTGCTTCAACTTAAAACCCCAAATGATCAACCCGAAGAGAGAAAGAAAAGGAAAGTAGCAGTCACAACCATCTAAAACTCCAAACATTTGATTCATGTGCATTGGAGAGAAATAATAAGCATTGGAGATTGCCTTTTTCTTCCATGGAGAGAACATTCATTAAACAAAGTCTAAATGGTAGAAATACGGCTTGCGCCCTAGAATGGATTAACATATAGAAAGAAGATGTCACATATAGAAAGAAGATGTCACTTATGCAAACAAAACATGAGTAATAATTATTCACCATAAACTTAAAAAGTAATACATAAATGAAAAAAAACATAAATACTTTTAAGCTCAAAAAGAAAAATCCTCCACAGAGGCCCAATAGTAGCTAGTGAAAAAAAAAAAAAAAAAAAAAACCCCTAAAAACTTTGGTGATAGATGACTGCCTCAGCTTGTTGAAATAAAAAATGGCCGATAATCCATACCGTCAATTCCGCACCACAAAATAACATTTGTCCATCCCTACATCCTACTATATACAGACATTCAAAAGCCTCAAAATTACACTTCATTCCTACATCGTGCCATGTACATATCCTGCCGTAATTGGAGATTGCCTTAAGCTGCAAGTGTGTTGAATAATAAAGGGGTAAATTTAAAATTACAAAACAGACACAAGTAAGGCATTGCCACATCAAGTGGCCCACATGTACCCTTCATATAACTGGTTAAAGGACAAATATGGCGACAACTGGACAGCCCATCCACCATTCCAAGACCCCTCCTGTAATTGCACTATTCTAATTATTACTTAGCTATATGTGTGAAACTATATAGTTCATAATCTCTTTTGTGCTATTAACCTATTAGTATATAAATTATAGATAATGCTAGCGAGATTAAAATTTTAAACTAAATTTACAAATCAAATTATGTGTCACCAATAAAAAATAAGCATGTAATCGACACTTAATTAGTAATCCAATCGTCAACAAACACATCATTTGGTTTACACAATTTAATTTAAAAAGTTAGTCTCCTTAACATTATCCATAAATTATATATAGAAAGTTGACATTTTTTTAGTCTGCAATTATATACTGCACACTGCTAACACATTCTTTAATTTGCGTGATTTACTCTTCAAATTTTTCTTTTTGTGTTGTGATGTGCCTTATGCTGAAGTGTTACGAGTTAGGGCGGAAATTTTGATGCCTCAAGGTGCACATTCCCATGACTATAATCACTTAGTAAGAGTCACGCGATCATGCACACACTTAGTAACATGACATACTCTTCATGAATTATTTAGGTTAGGTCATTAATTATATTACAAAAGCAAGGGGTAATCTAAGGGGTAAATTATTATAAAAATATGGCTACATTTTTTTAGTGGTCTGTGTGGTGATACGACACTTTCAATGTAACATATGTGGTAAAAAAATTGTTAATGAGCTCTATTAACAATTGAAGTCTAAATCCAAACTTATGTTGATCTTTTGTTAATCAAACTCACTTGACTATCACGTGAACAGGTCAAATTTGTCATTTCAATCAAAATTACATTTTATGTTTGATTTGGTGATTGATCCCGTAGAAATTTGGTGGACTACCTTTTTCTACTCATCCATCACTTGGCAATGAATCCCTGGCAATTGTATCTCCTAGATCTAAACATGCAATTGAATTTTTTTCCTTTTTAATATCAAAATATGTTTCACTGGTTGAGCAATTTTTTTTATTATTTTTAAGAAACACACCTTTCTTTTGCTAAAGTACAAAACGACACACTCATTTCCTAATACAAACACATGACACACTCATTTCCTAATACAAACACACGACACACTCATTTCCTAATACAAACACACTCACCATTTGAATACTCGATATTTCAAGAGCAGAAGGAAGCAACCACTGCCAGGTGATGGAGGAGAAAAAAGAGGTCAGCCCCCAAATTTTCACGGGATCAATCACCAAATCAGACATAAAATATAATTTAAATTGAAATGATGAATTTGACCCCTCTATGTAATATTCACGTGAGTTTGCTTAACGAAATACTAATGGAAGTTTGGGTTTGAAGTTCAATTGCAAACAGGACTCACCATAGAGGTTTGATTAACAACTTTTTTACACAAAGGTCACATTGATTGTGCTGTGCCACCACAGTAAACACAAAAAAAAATTGGCCTAATAATAAAACAAAAAGACACAAATAAGGCATTGTGCTGCTACTGCCTAATGTACCTTTCACCATGGTTGTTAAATTACAAATCAAGATGGTGATAGATGACAACTTGAACTGCAATTCCCCTTGGCTTGATCTTAAACAAGGAAAAAAAAAATAGAAAAACAAGAACAAGAGGGAAAAGCAAGAAAACAGAAAGGAGAGAGGCTTTTTAGCGGATCAACAAAAAAGGAAATTAACTTGGCTTCTTAATAATTGAGGTGGAGTTTTGCTTCAATGGTTGAGGAGGAGTTCCTCCTCATTTCATCATTTCATGACCAGTTTATGAAATTTTAAACTTATTATCGGAATTATGAATATTATAAATTATTTTATAAAGATCATTTTTGTAACAAACAAAAAAGAGAACCTTTCGTCATCAAACTATACAAAAACAAATATAGATGAATATAGTAAAATTATTATGAAATGTCTATTTATTTGTTATATTTGATTGACTAAACGATTCACAATTTTTATAAAATAATTTATAATAAAAAAGATTCCAATTATAAAAAGTTTCATAAAGATTCCCAATAAATATTTGTAAATTGAATGCATAATAAATTAAGAAAGAACTCCTCATCAATCTTAAGAGCCAACCTCCTCTCAACAAAATAGCACACTTCTATGTAGCTGTGTACTTAACACTGTAAGAAATGATTGGTTTAAACTTCGCATTATATGATGAGGATTGATCGGTCGGTCAGTCTAACAGCTAGACATGCATGACTCCCTTAATGCCAACTAAGAAAAATCAACATTGTTATTGACAATTTGCTTAGATGGCATCCAGGGAGCCAGGCACGTCGTGCCTCTTGACTGGTGGATAGGTTGATCCTTAATCATCGTGCATCTCATCATAATTGGCCTGCACAATAATAAGAAGCTCAATAAACTAAATAATCCAACCCAATTATCCGCAATTATGACAGTTAATGATTTGCAAGAAAAGAAGTCATCCAGGTGAGAAATTTTATCAGATCTCAATTCTTACCTGGTTCCTAGACCATATTAGATAGCAAATAACTCTAAAAACACGAAAGTTACAGGAAAAGTAACAATGTATAAGAAGTTTAACTGCATTAGTTTCCAACAGGTAAAGAACCGTGGGATTAAACAACCCTAAATGCGAAAGTGTAAGCGTAGGAGATGAGTCAACAATGTATAGCAATCAGACAGTCCTACTTCTATAAGTGTCAACGACAACAGGAGATGAGTCCACGGTGTTCAAGAAGCTTAATTACATTGCTTACCCGATAGTTAGAGTACTGAATCTGAATCATAAACTATGCATGACAAAGAAATTGGAGGAAGTTACTAGAAAATAGCAATTGTATTCAAGTCTAGCTTTGTTCTCTCTTGCTCGAATTTACTTGACTGCATGGGAAGTGTGCAGAGAAGTGGGATTTATAAGGAAAGATGGAAGTGATAGAAGTAGGCAAAGACAACAGAACATCCAACTGCAGATATGAGAGATTAGATAGCACTGCTCCTTCTCAAACAGCAGACGGCAGAAACAGGTTTTTTCTTCAACATTATTTCTCACTCTCTATTTTTCTGCAACAAAATTAACATTTATCTTCTCAGATATCAGTGGTAAATATTGATGTGTATCATTATAATGTTATTAGTAGCTTAATAATGCCAAAAACGGCGGCCTTGAGCTTTGCTCTGCAGGAGTGTGGAAAGTTTGGATGTTTCTGGCGTTGGATATGGTGACCTATTATTTCCCATCACCCATAAAATTTTAAAAATAGTTTCCAGGTAAGTGGGCAGCTGTTGATAGGAGAGAGCCAACCGCCTTGTTGACCGGTATTAGACGGCGCCAAAGTCACCGCATGAGACAAATCACAGCCTTGCTTTAGGTGGTCTAACGTACTGTCTTACGGCCGTTTGTGGGACATTTGTTACCAAGGGTACTTACAAGGTAGGAGGTAGGAGATGCGGCACATGTTACAATTAGTGTGTATAATCTAAATTAATAGGAGATAGATAGAGAGATTTGAACAATACACGCTGGAAGATAAGGCTTCATATTTTCTCACCATCATTTTTTGCAATATGATTTAAATTAAACACGTGAACAACTTGTAAAACATATAATGACACATCCCTATTGTGTATCTCGATAACTACACGCTTATATTTTGTACCATATTTATGAATCACGTTCTTGATTCAATTTATAAGTGACTTGCATAAATGAGTCTTATTTCTCTTCTTTTTTTTCCTCTCAAATTCAAGCAATAGTTAGGGGAAAGGAGTGGAAGCATTTTACCACTTGTGTTACAAATCATTTTCAGTCTTATTTCTAATTTAACAATTAATCAGTAAACATGATTTACCAAAAAAAGTAATTAATTTTTTTAAATTAGCAAGCATTCATTTATTGTAAAATGTAGAGGAGAAATTGAAGAATTATATGATGACTTCTATGAAATGCCGATTACAGTTCTGAAAAAGGGAGCAAATATCAGTACATATAGTATTTGGGCCATGTTTCATGGTGTCTGATTGGTTAGCAGTTGGATTTGTGGTGGATGACTAGACTTGGGTTAGCCCAGAAAGAGCCTGACCCAAATCTGCCATAACTCGGTGTAGGTTGAATCTGAAACAAACTAAACAACCCCCACCCCCCGCGCGCCCCCCCCCCCCGGCGGCGGGGCGGCAGGGCCCGGGTTTCAAACTTATTGCCCTTTTAAAGATCAGTAATCTCAAACAACCCCCTGTTACCAACTTATTGTCCTTTTAAAGATGAGTAAAATTGTTATTAGTAATACAGTGTAGTGATATTATCTTTCACATGTAGGTTCAATTTTTATAAATAACAAGTTCAATACTAAATATAGTTAGCATATTGTGTGAGTCCCACGGAACAAGAAGGAGAAATGTTCAAAGCTCCAAGTCCGAATGCCTTGAAGTAAGCACCAACTTGTAAATTTTAAAATTTGTTATTGTAATAGTATTTTACCTACGATTTAGAATATCTGCTCAATTGCAGTAAAAAAAAAAAACACATTCTTCAAATGAGTCACAAACATTAATTTGATACTTCCATGCAAAAACACTTAGTTTACGCTAAAAATTCGTAAACAAATGCTTCCACTTATTGCTACTCATTTTTGTTGACATATGGTTCTTTTCGACCCTCAAAATAGTACAGGCATGAACAGGAAGTCTAAAAGCCTAATGGAATAGAAAGGGGTTTCTACTGTGCACTATAGCCGACTGCTCACCAGTCTGTTTTGATTAAGCAACGTAAAGCACTTTTGGACCGACAAGGCATTAGGAACACACCTACATAGACACCAACTTAGACCATGTGTTCGTCACCAATCAAAGGCAAAAGTTTAGGATAATAGTCAGATCACTACTCGGAAAGAACATCATTGACTAGTCAACATTGAGCAAGATTCGGTACGTGTTGGCCTATCAAATGAACAATTGTCACTTAACCGCTGAATGACTAATGAACGAAAAAGATTGTTAGCCCGCCAATCTACATAGGCCAAAATAGTAAAGTAGGTGAATCCAAGACTTTTTGCATCCATTAAGGGTCTATATAAAGGGGTGGGCACCTCTTATAAAAGGGTCGGACGATGGAGAAAAGAGAGAATTTAGTCTATAGCCGAGTGACACTTGTTACCTTTATATCAATATATTATGAACAACACATTGAATGTAATCCATCTTTGGAAAATGAACTACTTAAATCTTAAGTTCATTTTATTTATAGCCTGAAGCCCAAGCCCACTAAGATCAAGAGTTCTATTGTTAACCTGCAAATTTTGAGTGTAACAATTTTCACTCCCTCCCGTTCCCAAGCCACAAAACCTCAAGAATACCTCTCTAGAGTAGCCCTATTTCTTTGATGATCAAATACTCTGCTCCAGAAATAAAGAAAATTAAATCCCTCTACAGAGTAGCCCGTTTATCTTTTAAAAAAAAAAAATCCTAAAAATTTCTTTCTCAGAGAAAAACTAAATAATTGAAAAAGAAATGAAAACCGTGAATTCGAAATGGGGGACTCAAGAATCCCCAACAACTAAAAAAATGAAACTTGAAAGGTTTTTGTTTTGATTTCACCTTCTCTGGGGCCTAGTTCTCCGCAGCAATCGGCATGAGAGAGAGGAAAGAGGGGAGAGAGGTTGGTGGCGGCGGTGGTGTGGCTGTGGGTGAACTAGTGAAGCAATTTACAGAGTTATCATTCAGAAGGTTTTTTCTTTCGTTGAGAAGGTTTCCGTCGGGGGAAAAGGAATGTTGTCGAAACGAGAGAATGATGGCTCATGAACTGAATATCAGACAACCCACGCATGTATCGCAAGGGCATTTTGGACATTTTAATACTAGGCTGGAAAAAACAACCATTAAAACAGAGGCAAAACAATCAAAACACTATTGAATGAATAGTACTATTTTCTCACCCAAATTATAATCTCATCCCATGAAATTAAAATGCTATTTTTCTACCCATTATTTTCCCTAAAATAATTATTTTTTTTTATGTATTACCTCCAGTGCCACCTGAGCTGATTTCGTTCTTTGAAGGTGCTATTTGGAATAAATCAACCTAACAAGAATTCCCAGACTCCACTTTTGATCGGAGGATGGACACCCCGCCGTTGGATTCGTCCAAGCACTTTAACTATATCCAAATGACCATCTTCAGAGAAGGCAGCATGCCATCTGAGGAATTCTGGTCTAATTGGATAGAAGGCATCAAACTCAGCTGTCGAAGCTTTCTTCATTAAAAAATAACGCCATTCTCTCTCACAACCAAGCATCCAAGATAAAACCAATTCCCTCGCTTTCGGCTTTTCTTCACTAACTGGAGTCTTGGAAATTCAAATTAGATTTGTAAATGCTGCAACCCTTGAGGGTTTCTTCAAGATGGTAAAAGAAATTCACATAGAGAGGAGGGAGGGAGGAAGGGAAAGGTGTGTTTTTTAGCACTCATTATTTATCGCCTTCTAGTATATATATAATTTTTCTTAATAAAAAACCTACGATTGAATCCTTGTATGCTAATATGTTAACGATGGATACATTAATCTAAAAAAAAGAAAGGATGATTTTATTGTAAGTTAACAACTAGTGGATATCATATACAAAGTTCAATGTTCAAAGTTCAACAGATGGTTAGCTTTGGTGAAAACCAAATATAGCTACACGATCTGCAAGCTTTCACACCTCCAATTTTGCTTTTGTTAGTTTCTTATTTGGGTTTGAATTCTTTTTTGTTTAACTTTGTTGGTCCAATTTTACTTGTACTTATGTGACTTTGGACCTTTGTTGTGTAAACGTGGGTTGTTGGTAATGAAAATGTTTACCTTGTACCAAAAAAAAAAAAAAAAAAAAAAAAAAAAAAGGGCCAAATGTATCTCATGGCTCAAAGGAGGTTCCCTCTTGTAGCTAACAACACTAGGCATTGTCATCAGCCGGCATTGGACTGGCTTATGTAATTATGGAAGAGTCCAATGTCTTATAAACGTGCAGGCTTCTCATTTGTAAAATTCGCTGTATTATCTCCTCGGCCACTTGATGGGCTACTTCACAAGGTTCAAAACTCAATTTCCCCCAATCTACCAACCCCTTTTTCTTTGTGCACTCATAGTTCCTTCATCTCCAAATATTCAATTATTGTAATAGGAGGGTCCACATTAACATAATTTGGGAACTTAAATACTAAAAATATTGAGTACTATTTCGGTTTGATGATCACATTGTCACGTGATATTATCAATTCATTGGTTATATTCTAACATGTGTATTACTTTTTAATATTGTATCACAGATTTATAATATATCAACCATGTCGTTTACTTATATTATTACTCGTAATAACAAAATCATGTTATGATGTGAAAGTTAAGATCTATATGAAACAAGTGGACCTTGCCCTCCATCCTAATATAACAACTCCTCATTTTATATATTACATTTACATTATCCAGCTAGGCTAAACTATACCATATTGGGCATTGCAAAGTTCATGGAGGCTTCTTTTGCCAACATCTATTGGAAGTCTTTAAAACCCCAAGTCTGTGTTGCAGAAGAGGCAGGGAAACAAGGGTCAATGAACCAAGCAATGAGGCCGCCAACCACAGCCCTTTGCCTCCTCTCCTTCCTTTTCTCCTCTCTAGTACTCCATACTCCCACCTTTGCCATCAAAAAGGTAAGCATTCAATCTCTGCCTCCATTAAAAATTGCAAAAAAACCAAAGTAACTTCCTTTGCATTTCACTAGCACTTGTGCTAATTTTTCATTTTTCTTTCTCCTTTCTACTGTTTTTGCAGTCATATGTGGTGTACTTGGGATCACATTCACATCCCCCAAACTTATTGGAACTTGAACTAAACCAAGTCACAGACAATCACTATGAGTTTCTTGGCTCCTTCTTGGGCAGGTACTTAACACATATTTCCAACTAAAATACATAATCACCGCCTTTCGCGGATTAAATGTTTGAATTTTTTCTGCAAAATGCAGCCATGAAGCTGCAAAAGAATCCCTCTTTTACTCCTACACAAGGCACATCAATGGCTTTGCTGCCACCCTAGAAGAAGAAGAGGCGGCTCAGATTGCAAGTGAGACTATTTTCTTATCTTCTTTTTTTCTCTGTTCTTTTTATCCTCTTCTTAATTATATATGGTGCCGTTGAAATACTGCAGAGCATCCAAAGGTAGTCTCATTATTCTTGAACCAGGGAAGAAAATTACACACAACTCGATCGTGGGATTTCTTGGGACTTGAGCAAGAGGGTGTTGTTCCACCCAATTCAATCTGGAAGAAGGCAAGATATGGTGAAGATTCGATCATAGGAAACCTTGATACCGGTTAGGTTTTCTTGATCTCTGTTTTTCTTTTTTTCTTTTTTTTTTTTCCTTCTCAAATTTAAAAATCGAATTTCTTCACTTCCAGGTCATGTTCATGCACTCAAATATTATAGGAAGGCATCAATCAGCTCAATGTCATGTGCCCAATAATTTTGATTTGGATCGTTGACTCTTTTATTAGTTATTGTCACTCGTTTAAATGAGTACTTCTCAACATAATAATGTTCACAATTTGATTTTCATTTTCTTGAAACCATTAATTTGGTGCTCTGATATATTCTACCAATTTTATTGGTTCCCACTGATACACGTGATGCATATGACAAAAATTCATGGACATTGAGGGAGGCATTCCTTCTACAAAATTAATTATTAGTATTGTGCAACGCTTCCCTCAGGAAGGTTCAACTCTAATTTAAGGTTTTTTTATGTAGTTTTGGATCACCATTTAACTAGAAAAGATCTTGGCATTACCTGGCTTCCTCTTATTTTATTACCTTTTGGTTTTTCACAAATAAGTATCCAAAAACTATTTTTTTATAGTAAGAGATATTTTTTGTTTTAAAGAAAAAGACTGTAGACTCGACTGTTATTGTATTTAATTGTCCTTATTTGCAACATTGGTAAAGTTTGTTTTAGCTTGATTTTTACATAATTCACTCTAACATTATCAGTTCGGATGGAAACATAAGACGGATGTAAGTTTAAAAAGAATTCCGATTGTTTTGTTGAGCACTCTTAACCCTAGTGTTGTTGAATGGAATGTAGGCGCATGGCCAAAATCCAAGAGCTTTAGTGATGAAGGGTATGGACCGATTCCATCCAAGTGGAAAGGAATCTGTCAAAATCAGACAGATCCAAAATTTCACTGCAACAGGTACCCACTCTTAATTTTATGATTATTTTCTAAGCAAGTTTAGTTTACTCTTATGTTTGCTGTTCTATAATACCAAGAATAATCAAATGTTAAATTTCATGGTGTAATTAAAGTGTCTTGGTAACGGTTAAACAGGATAGGCTCGTTGCCAATGCATATTCGAGTTAGGCAAGAACTGTAGTGGGCTGGCCCCTTGTATTTGAGTTCAAATTCATTTTTTGTAAATTAAGTGGTTTAGAACATTACCTTATCAGAAAAGTAAAGATACACTCATTGCTAAAACACGCTTGTTGAAATTGAAGCAAGAAAACAAGAGACTCTTCTTCGGTCATTGTAATCAGGCCCAGTTTTATCCAAACTTGGATGGTCCAACTGAGTGATCCCCCTTAGTAGTGGGGAAAATGGTACCTATAAAGAGGATTCATTTGAAACTTTCTCATAAAGTTGTGGTCGTTCATATTCTAGAAACCTAGAACACCGTACAAATTGAGAATATAAATCTGCGTCAATGCCTTGTATATGATCCCATTTCTCAAAATTCATGTAATTAGATTATAATTTGATTCATTTTTTTATTAATTGAACACTACATCTAAGGTCCTAATCAACTATCTTATTTATAAGGTTTTTCAAATCACCTGCTAGCATGTGCTATAGTGAAATTTATCTTTACTCTTTCAAAGCGAAGACAGTTGAGGTTTCACCTTAAAACCAATTGATAATATGAAAAGTAACCTAATTACTTATTAGCACACGCAAAGTCCTTGTTTTCCTCAATGTTAGATTCACACTCTCAACATAAAAGAAGTCTCAGATGGTTAGTTTCATCTAGACGATGTATTTTATTGTGGCACTGAGTGGATTATAAAAATCTTTCTATTATTGGTAGTACGAAAAATGCCTTTTCAAATCAGAAAGAGATCCTCTTCGTATCTCTTTCTCTAAAGCCATCAAATCAAGTGATCCAGGTCCTTAAAATTTAATTCAACGGCAAAAAATTATTATAACTTATAAAAGTTTTTACTAACTTCTTTATTTTTAACTGTTTGATCAAATTTTAAAAGTTTGGATGACTTGATTTGGTGGTTTTGAGGATCTCTTTCCCCCCAAATCAGCTTGCTTAATATTTGAAAAAGACATCTTCTCTAGGACAATAAATTAACCTACCAAGCTATTGAAGTCAAACTCTTTGTCCAACAGCTAGCATGAAAGAAGATGCCTCATGCTCCCATCCATATCAATATAAATTTAATCCTTCATTGGAAATCTAACTTCTATTCACTATTCTATTAGACTCTTTCACCGCTTGTAGTCCAAAAGAAAGACAGTAAAAGAAAACATATATATTACGGACTTGATTTCTCTGCCCTTCTAGTTCTTATATATTCTTATCATTTCTTATTTGTACGGTCACGGTTAAGTCACGTCAATATTTTATATCATTATTGGTTTTTGTCTTATTATCTCTATAAAAAAAAATCAATATAAAATATCGACATGGCTTAACCGTGACCGCACAAAACAAAAAGGAATGAGAATGTATGGGATCTGGAAGGGCAGAGAAGCCGGAACCATATATTACAAGGCAACTTCTTTAGATTAAGAAAACAAATTACGTTATAATAATGAGAGAGAAGACAGGTCCAGAACATGACTGTTGTTTTAATATAGTTTGTTATCTGCATGTATGCGGTAGTCCCTCAGCAGTTTACAAAAGCGTATTTTGGTAGGAGTAGTATAACGGCTCACTATTAGTTAATATTGATATTGTCTTTAGCTTAATATTTTATATATATATATATATAAAAGGTTGTGACATTTATGCAAAAAGTCTCAATGTTATTAATAATGAAATCACTCATTGTATGTTGCATTTTATCTGAAAAAGTTTTCGACGCTGGATTTTATATACTTCCAACATATTTTTCATATTGTAAATTAAGGTTTTGACTTGTTATATAGTGGTAACTTTGTAACCCATTCGGTAACAAACTTTTTGCCATGAAAGGAAGCTAATTGGAGCAAGATACTTCAACAAGGGCTTTGCTGCAGTTGCTGGCCCCCTCAACTCCTCCTTCAATTCGCCGCGCGACAACGATGGCCATGGCTCCCATACCTTGTCAACAGCTGGTGGAAATTTCGTAACCGGTGCAAGCGTGTTCGGCTTTGGTAATGGAACAGCAAAGGGTGGATCACCAAAATCCAGGGTTGCAGCCTATAAGGTCTGCTGGCCTCCAATGGGAGGAGGTGGATGCTTTGATGCAGACATATTGGCTGCATTTGATGTGGCCATCGATGACGGCGTTGATGTGTTGTCCGTTTCATTGGGTGGAAATCCCACCACATTCTTCAATGACAGTGTTTCAATTGGTGCTTTCCATGCTGTTAAGCGTGGCATTGTGGTGGTTTGCTCGGCGGGGAATTCTGGTCCGGCTGAAGGTACTGTCTCCAATATATCGCCATGGCAGATCACGGTCGGCGCCAGTACAATGGATAGGGAGTTTCCTAGTTATGTCACCCTTGGAAACTGGAAGCACTTCAAGGTTAGTTATAGTCCCTTTTTCCGCTAGTGATTTTAACAAGAGTAATGCTATTCATACTATGTTTTTATACGATATTTCTATACCACTTTAGATGGCATTTGATGTGGACAGCCACATCATTTGAAAAATTTGCAAAACCCAAGGAAATGAAGGAAAAAGACTCCTCGTATACTGTGGCGAAGCCAAAAATCGTCAGGGGGAGGGGCGAAACTTAAAAGGGTAAAATATCTCAAAAATGTAGACAACCAAATCAGAGTAGACAATGTTAATGTCATTCATAATTTATCAATACAAACCAAGGTTAAAAAACGTTAGACACTAGCCGGACGGCGGGTTAGAATCTAGTCTAGACGCGGATTTACGTAAATTTATTATATATCATATAAATAAGTACATTTTGCACTTAATAAATGTACTATATTCTATAAATAAACGTTGAACCATACTTACGTTATTTTTTTTTAGAAAAAGGGTAACAAAATGTTTACACGTTATTTGGGAGGTTTTTTTTATTAACAAACAATATTATTTATCTTAAAGGGGAATTAGCTAAACTTTATATTGGGTTAGTTATAATAAAATGGTTCAAATTTACTTTTGACGATAATCGAATCTGACACCTGCTATTTGGGTGTTTTAGGTAAATATTGTTATATGGAATACAATTGAGAAAGGGGAAGATGGTGGAATAGAGAAAATGATGAGGAAATTAAAACGTTAAAAAAAAAAAAAGATAATACAAACAAAAAGTCAACAAAATAGAAGATGGTGGAGTTAAAAACGAAATGTGGCGGGCCCAAATTAAAAAGGAAAAGAAGCGATACGAGTGATGACTTGTCCCTGTTTAAATAATTTATTTTTTCTTTAACTCAATAATAGAACGACGTCGTCCACTAAAGGAAGGATTTTTTAATTTTCAAGCAGGACCAAAATGCCTTCGTTTTCTGGCCTGGTTTTTCTAAAAAGAATTACAACCCTGCGCATAGTAGCAGGGAAAAACCAGAAACAAGCAGCATTTCATAATTTCCGAAGGGACCAGAGGGGCGAAACCATTGCTCCAAGGCTAGATTTCCGGCGAGGGGAGGGGCACCCCTCCTTGTGCCTCTGTAGCTTCGTCTTTGCTCGTATACAACAATCATCATTTAATTAACTAGTTTTTGTTAATTATTAGTTTATTAAAGGAAAATGTTATTGACACTTCAAAAATCTCATTCTACACTCTTAACAAATGTATTTTTGTTTCCTAATATAGAAAGTTTGGAGTATAGAATGAGATTTTTGGAATGCTAATAACAATTCCCTTATTAAATAATGAACTAAATTTAAAAATCTGATTAATTCAAATGATGTGGCTGTCCACATCAAATACCACCTAAAATAGTATAAAAACATGGTATAAAAATATGATAAAAATAACATTCTCGTTTATGCCCTGCACTCATATCCATGAGTGCAGAAAATATAATTCGTTAAATATTCAGTCCGAAATGCAGACAGAGAGAAGAGTGGAGTACCAAAATAGTTAGCGTCCTTTTTTATTCTAACATAAATTAGACATGTTAAGAGTGTTTGAGGGGAGATTACGTTATATATATCCTGCAAAACTACTCAAATCCCTCGGGTTTTTCAACAGTTCTTGTAAAAGATTAAAATTAAAAAAAAAAAAAAAACTTGACGCTAGATTACATATTTAATTTAATCTCTTAAAGTGTACTTTTATCAAAATTTATATTCAATTTTTGTTATTTAATGTGTATTTTTATCTAATCTCTCCACATTAAATTTTAATTTTATTAATATGCACATATTTCGGTCTTTAATTATAAATGAACATAAATGAGAAAATATTAAAAGAAATTTGTGATACAAAAATATATAAATACATAAGTATACAGAAATGACTGTGCCAAAATATATAAAATTGACTTTTTTGTACCGAATTATTTGTACCTACATGATTGTATCGAAATTGTCACATCCCGGCCCGGGTGGGACGACTTCCCGGGCCTGCTCCATTACCGTAGCACGATATTGTCCGCTTTGGGCTTACCATTCCCTCACGGTTTTGTTTTTGGGAACTCACGAGCAACTTCCCAGAGGGTCACCCATCCTGGGAGTGCTCTAGCCCAATTATCGCTTAACTTCGGAGTTCCTACAGAACCCGAAGCCAGTGAGCTCCCAAAAGGCCTCGTGCTAGGTAAGGATTGGAATATACATTTAAGGATCACTTCCTTGGGCGATGTGGGATGTCACAATCCACCCCCCTTAGGGGCCCGACGTCCTCGTCGGCACACCACGGCCAGGGTTAGGCTTTGATACCAATTTGTCACATCCCGGCCCGGGTGGGACGACTTCCCGGGCCCACTCCATTACCGTAGCACGATATTGTCCCCTTTGGGCTTACCATTCCCTCACGGTTTTGTTTTTGGGAACTCATGAGCAACTTCCCAGAGGGTCACCCATCCTGGGAGTGCTCTAGCCCAATTCTCGCTTAACTTCGGAGTTCCTACGGAACCCGAAGCCAGTGAGCTCCCAAAAGGCCTCGTGCTAGGTAAGGATGAGAATATACATTTAAGGATCACTTCCCTGGGCGATGTAGGATGTCACAGAAATATATTATAATGAACCTAAATGTATACACCGGAATGTATTATATTGAATTAATGCACCTAAATGTCAATATCGAAATGTATGTACCAAAATATACATACCGAAATGTATGCACCGAAATATAGTATATTGAATTAATGTACCTAAAAGTGTGACATCCCACATCGCCCAGGGGAGTGAACCTTATATGTATATTCTCATTTCTACCTAGCACGAGGCCTTTTGGGAGCTCACTGGCTTCAGGTTCCATGGGAACTCCGAAGTTAAGCGAGTAGCGCACGAGAGCATTCCCAGGATGGGTGACTCATCGGGAAGTTCCGTGTGAGTTCCCAGAAACAAAACCGTGAGGGCGTGGTCGGGGCCTAAAGCGGACAATATTGTGCTACGGTGATGGAGCGGGTCCTGGAAGTGGTCCCCCCCGGGCCGGGATGTGACAAAAAGTCAATACTCAAATGTGTGTACCAAAATGTACGTACTGAAATGCATTATATTGAATTAATGTACCTATATGTTTGTATCGATGGATATACCGAAATATTCAAATGTATTAATGTACCTAAATGAAGAACATACAAAATTGTTATCAGAATATATATTATAAAAAAATGAGTTGCCTAAATGTGGACATTAAAATATATTATGATGAATGAAATAAAAATTAAATTTAAATGTAATTAGTACATTAAAATAAAAATAAAAAGATAAATAAAACATCAAAATATAACTAATCAATGAGATGATTAAATGTACTTGGGACTAAAATTGGATCTTAATCTTACATAAGGTTATGGTCTAAAACTCATCATTTTTAAGGATTAAAATGAAGTTTTCTAGGGTTTTTTTTTTTTTTCACTTTAATCATTCAAGAAGATTGAAATTTAAAATAAACCTAGTGTTAGATTACATATTGATTATAATCCCTTGATGTGTCCTTAATTCAAAATAATTATTTTGCATTTTATTTAATGTCTCCCCATTAAATATTTAAATTTATTAGTATACAAATTTTAATTTTAATTTTAATTTTTTACCAAAAAAGTTTTTAATTTATTAATTTTATTTAACATTTTTCAAACTTGAAAGACTCAATTAACGTACTTAAATGTTAATTAGTACCGAAATATATGTATTAAAATATATGCACCGAAATGTATTATATTAAATTAATGTACCTAAATGTGTGTACCAAAATGTATGCACCGAAATGTTAGTACCGAAATATATTATATTGAATTAATATACCTACATGTTTATATCGAAATGTATGTACCGAAATGTGTGTACCTAAATCTATGTACTGAAATGTAATATAATAAATTTAATGTACCTAAATGAAGAAGACAACGTACATTGAAATATATTGTATAACAAAAATTAGTTTATCTAAATGTTTACAACAAAATATATCACGATAAATGAAATGAAAATGAAATAAAATTAATACATTAAAAATTAGGAAGAAAAAGAGAAATAATTAAAAGAATCAAAATATAATTAATAAATGAGGTTATTAATGTATCAAGGGACTAAAATTAGATTTCGATCTTACTTATGGTTTTAATCTAAAAGTCATCTTTACCAAGGATTAAAATGAAATTTTCCGTAATTTTTATCCACTTTGTTCTGAAGGGACAAAGCTTATCGGCTGTTGCTTTGCGGAGTAAGAAAAAGAAATTCTACCAACTTATTAGTGCTGCAGATGCTAAAGCAGCTAATGCATCAGCTCAAGAAGCGTAAGGATAAAAACATTAAACTTTCGATTTTCATTGTACTAAAACCATATTCAAGTTCTCTAAGTAATCTGCTTATATGATGCTGCAGTTTGCTATGCAAGCCCAACACGCTTGATCCTAAAAAAGTGAAGGGAAAGATATTGGCCTGTCTTCGAGGGGACAATGCAAGGGTGGACAAAGGTGAGCAAGCCTTCTTGGCTGGCGCCGTGGGAATGATTCTTGCTAACAATGAGCTTACCGGGAATGAAATTATTGCTGATCCACATGTTCTCCCTGCTTCACATATCAATTTCACCGACGGGAACCTTGTCTTTGCTTATATTTATTCAACTAAGTAAGATGGATGAAGTACCTCCAAATTACCAGTTTTAGACTGCATTTGTTTCACATGTTAGGATGCTTCATTTCAGTGTCAGCAGTATCAAGTTTTTTGGTAAAATTACTAATTGAGAGACTTACATATTTTGATAGGTCTCCACGGGCTTACATAAAGCGCGCAATAACGGAACTGGGAACGAAGCCATCTCCATTCATGGCAGCATTTTCATCGAAGGGACCCAACGCCATTACACCAGGCATCCTTAAGGTTTTTTATTAGCAAAACAATTTCTGTTCATTGAACAGACTCCCCAAGTTTTTTGCTCGTTTTAAGTATTCGGTAACTGTTGTTTTACATTAATTCAGCCTGATATCACTGCACCTGGAGTGAGTGTCATAGCAGCCTACACAGAAGCACAAGGGCCAACAAATCAAATGTTTGACAAACGGCGAATTCCATTCAACTCAGTGTCAGGCACATCAATGTCATGTCCACATATTTCCGGTATTTGTGGCCTTCTTAAAACCCTCTATCCTCATTGGAGTCCTGCAGCCATTAAGTCTGCAATCATGACCACTGGTAAGAAGTCCCTACGCACATTAGTTTATGCATTCGCTTCACATTAATGTCTGTCAAGAGAGCATTACTCATCTGTATGATAATTTTTTTTTTTCAAATCTTGTGTTACACAGCGGTGACACAAGATAACAGTATGGAACCATTGCTCAATGCTTCTTTCTATGAAGCAACACCATTTAGTTACGGCGCAGGACATGTTAACCCAAACAGTGCTATGGATCCTGGATTGGTTTATGACTTATCCCTTAACGATTACTTGAACTTCCTGTGCGCAATTGGCTACAATGAAACACAAATTGAAATGTTTTCAGAGGAGATGTATAAGTGCTCCAAACCAGCTATAAGTCTCACTAACCTCAACTACCCCTCAATCACTGTCCCTAAAATCTCTGGTTCCCTTGAGGTGACTAGAACAGTGAAAAATGTTGGCTCTCCAGGAACATATAAGGCGCGTATCCAAAATCCAGATGGTATATCAGTTTCTGTTGAGCCGAAGGAGTTGAAGTTCAAGAAAATTGGTGAAGAGAAAAGCTTTAAGGTACTCCTGCAGGTTAGAGAAGCAAAACAAGATAAAAACTACGTGTTTGGGAAGTTGATATGGTCAGATGGTAAACACTATGTGAGGAGTCCAATTGTTGTCAAGGCTGCCTAAAGCTAGAATAGTAGGCATATTGCTTCAGCTTATTTTACTTCACCTCACTTAGTTTCACGTTTCTTGTGTACTAAGCTAATGAGTTACAATAATTATTGGCAATGAAAATATTACTATTATTATGGGGAGAGGGGAGAGTTCTAGCTAAACTATTACAATAATTTAAGGGAGAGAAAAGTTTCAGACCAGGGACGCATGCGTAGAATTTCAATACCATATCCACTAGGATACTGGCCACATGCCACTATATATATGACTACTAATGTTATTACTCATTTGAACTTGTATTGGATGGGATTAAAAATCATAAATATATTTCAAAGCAAAAACAGAAAAGAAGCCAAAGGTTATACTTTGATACAAAAATGGGATTATCTGCAGGCTTTAACTAATTTGACTAGTTTATTTAATCTAATTAGTAAGGGTAAAGTACAAAAAACTATCTCAACTATTAGGATCACGACAGTTTCATAACTCATATTTTAAAATTGACAATGTCATACCGCATCTTACGAATTTGTGACAATATCATACCTTCGTCAATTTTTCTGTTAAGTGCTGACGTGGCTTAATTCAGGACCTACTTTCTATTAAAAATTATTAAAAACTAAAAAATAATTATTTAATATTTTTTAAATATTAAAATAATAATAAAAAGTAGAAAAAAAAACCCTCATTTCGTCCCTCCCCTCCTCCCTCCTCCCTCCTCCCTCCTCTCCCCATCTTCATCTTCTTCCCCCACCTGCAAATCCCAAAAAAAAAAAAAAAAAAAAAAAAAAAATCCAATTTGTCTTCCCCCACACCCACACCCACACTCAGTTTCCCCCACACCCACACCCACACCCACACTCTTTTCCCTCCTGCAACCCAAAAAAAAAAAAAAAAAAAAAAAAACCCATATCCCGTCGATGGGATCTTGGGTGCGCAGAGAAGGTGGATGATGGGTGCAGAAGAGGATGTGGAGAATGGATGAGAGTGGTGGATTTGGGGTTTGATGGGTTTTCAAAAATTTTTTTTTTTTTTTTCCTCTTCTTCTTCTTCTTCCGCAGGGGAGTTGATGGTTTTCAAATTTTTTTTTTTTTCCTTCCTCCTTTTTTTCCTCTTCTTCTTCTTCCTCCTTCTCCTTCTCCTTCTTCTGCAGGGGGGTGTTGATGTGTTTTCATTTTTTTTTTCTTCCTCTTCTTCTTCCTCCTCCTCCTTTTCTTCCTCTTCTTCTTCTTCTTCCTCCTTCTCCTTCTCCTTCTCCTTCTCCCTTCTTCTTCTTCCGCGCCAACCCAGGGGGGGTGAAATTTTTTTTTTTCCTTCCTCCTTTTTTCCCTCCTCTTCTTCTTGTTCTTCTTCCTTCTCCTCCTCCATCTCCTTCTTGTTCTTCCGCAGGGGTGGTTGTTTGGTTTTCAAAATTTTTTTGTTTTTTTTTTTGGGTTTGCAGGTGGGGGGAAGAAAATGAACATAGGGAGAAAGAGAGAGGAGGAGGGAGGGGGAGGGGGAGGGGAGGGATGAACTAATGCTTTTTTTTTTTTTTTAATTTAATTTAATTTTATTTTATTTACTTTTTATTATTATTTTAATATTTAAATAATTTTAAATAAATTTTTTTTAGTTTTTAATAATATTTTAATGATTTTTTTAATAGAAAGTAGATCCCGAATCAAGTCACGTCAGCATTTAATTGAAAAGTAAACGGCCAAGTAACGGAAGGTATAACATTGGACCAAATTCTAAATATGAGGTATGACATTGTCAATTTTAAAAGATGAGATATAAAAGTGTCACGACACCAATAATTGAGGTAGTTTTTTGTATTTTACCCAATTAGTAATTATGATACCCCTTGTGTTTTCACAACGCCCACCCTACACACATAAGTATCGAAATAATACTCTTGAGGTTTTAAATCATTTTCACAAAACTCTGTTAAATTCCGTCCATAGATTATCAATGTTAGCAAAAAAAATCTCCAAATTACACACACCCCTAAGGTTGTTTTGAAATCATATTTTCAGATTACCCCTCATGCTTTACAGAGTTTTGTGATAAACACTATTAAAACTAGCATGTTAAAAGAACCCCTATTGAAATTGGTGTTGCCATATATAAATTATCATACATGAGATGATAATGGGAGGGCAGCCCAGTGTGAGGCTTAGCCCACTCCCTCACCTTCTTAGTATAGATAATATTGTTTATTATAAAAAAGAAAAAAAAAAAGGAAGAGCGAGAAGGAGAGATTATCATCATTTATGTAAAGAAACAATTGGAAGAATTGGAATTTACAGAATTAGAACTTTTCGATCTGAAATTTATGTAGCATATGGAATCAGAGGCGTAGCTCCTCCAAAAATATACTCGGGTAAGTGCCCATCTCCAAGACTCCAAACAGCAACACAGAGAGAGAGAGAGAGAGAGAGAGAGAGAGAGAGAGAGAGAGAGATAGCCACCGCAAGCTTGCCATGCATCAATTAATGGGGGCAATGCTCCAGGTACAGTGGCAATCCTCTTTGAAATTCTACGTATGGAAACGCTATGGGTTGGTCGTCGTCCTCAGTCCTCCACCTACACATGAAAGTTGGCTCAACTTAATTCCATTTGCTTTTATAGCCCAACTATATAGTGCAAAAGAGGGATATATATATATATATGTATATGTATATGTATATGTATATATATATATGTATATGTATAGAGGGGTGGATCTGTGACAAAGTTTTGACACAATTTATTAGCCCGTAGATTATAACATATTGAATGGTTTAGATTAATCTGACATGACTAGGAAAAACAATATGGATCTGATTACCTGAAATTCTGTACAAGGTGGTGGAGAAAAACTGCAACTTCAAGCTTCCCAAGTTCAGATCCAGGACAGCATCTAGACCCTCCACCGAAGGGAGTAAATTTCTTGCATACTTGGTCTTGGCTTGGTATTTTCTGCCCAAGTCTCATGTTTTTCACAGTATCATTATTGTGCTTATAGATAATATATCAATAAGAATATATTACAAACATTACCAATTACACTTCATGTTGTTTATGGCCCATATGCTCATGTATAAGTAGCCAACGATCGTTACATCCAATAACACCTTGTTTTGACTCTATTTGATGAGGTCCAATTTTGTTGACGAAAGTTGTTGAATGGAAAATGATTCATCTATAAAATTAACTGGAAACTGGCCAAAGTAACAAATAGACTAATTTCATGTCCTTGTAGTCTTGAATTATGCACCTCACCCTTATAAGAGAGATGCGATCAACAATGTAGTGATGACAACATTATATTAATGAAAATTGGATGGTCCATTGTAGAAAAGTCCTATTAGGTTGAATCATGAGTTTAATATGTGTCATTACCTCCCATCTCCAAGGATCAAACTCAAGAGCACTTGCATGAAGAGAAGGGTCTAAATGAGCTGCACTAAAAACTGGTAAAACTTTCCAGCCAGATGGAATTAAATAATCTGCAGAAAGTTGCACAAAAAAACCACTTATTTTTTGTTTAATTAATTAACAGATCGATCGTCACACACACTGCAAGTGCAAAGTATAAAAAGTTTGCATGCTCGATTGTGTGTCATCGCATTTTTTTAGTACTACTTTTACCTCTAAATTTCACATCTTTGAGAGCCTTTCGGTGCACGAATTTTACAACGTTTCCACATCTGAGAGCTTCGTTAATGACCTGCAAATGACATACTTGTAAATACTTGCATTCTTCAATTGGGGGTGGGCTCATTCTCCCACTTACTTATAACATATTTTTACTATAAAAGTTTTCTAACCGGGACTGTTCACTCTTCTAATCGTCATTTGAAGATCATCTCTACAAAAATTATTCGAATTGGATATTGTTTTGTCATTTAAATGTATGAAATAAATCAATGGTTTTATCATGAATATGCTACTTGGTTCTTACACCGTTAATTTATTTGATACATTTAGATGAGTAAACGATATCCAATTCGTATGATTTTTTTTATAAAAATGATCTTCAAATGAAGGTTAAGAGATTTAACATGCCAATTATGAAATTTCGACTATAAAGATACGCTACTTGTAAGTGGGGAATGAGATCATCCCCTGTGAGAGGGATGCAAGTATTATAAAAAAAAATGTGCAAATTAAATCTATGACAAAGAATAAAGCTTGGGCAATTATATAATAAAATACTAAAAAAATTAATGAGATTTTTTGTCTTACATTTTGGGTGAATTCCATTTTTTTATAGTCTTCCCAGTTCAGATACTCATCTTTCTGCTTCACTCTTCTAATGTTCTGATGCTCTACCTGTATATCAAAAAATAAAATATTAAAAAATTAATATCATTTTGTCTAAGCCAAAAAAGAGAAATTAATTATAAATAATTGATATATTAAAGAAAGTTAATCAAATGTAACTTATTAATTAAGCTTTGTATGAAAGAGGAGATAAGAGTTTTTGGGGTAATTAATTACCTTTAATCGTTGTAATGCAGATGGTGATTGGGCTAGAAAATAAACTACCATGGCCATCAAGAGAGAGGTGGTTTCATAGCCACCCAATAGAGAATCCAAGATAAAACTCACTTTCTCATCTTCAGATAAGGTATCAACATCCAGAAGTATCTCAAGGAAATCACTTCTTTTAGTACAAGAATTAGTGCTCCCATCTGCATTTCTTCTTCTTTCCTCTATGATTGCTTTCACAGTTGAAGATATCCTCCTTCTAGCCTGTAAAGAGAAATAATAATTGTCACACTATATGCCTAGCTGCTTTTTTGTAATAAACAAGAAGAGAGCCCATACACGTAGCTGGTTTTGTATTAAAAAGATATAGAGACTTTTATTTTGGAGGAAAATGTTCTCTTGTCAGACTATCTAACAATATATATAAACATACTTACAATCATTAATTATGTTGATTTTTATTTAAATTTATGATTCTGATTCATTGGCAAAATAAACATTGTTTTACAAAACAAGTTTGCGTAAAACATTATTCGTATATTAGGTACCTTAACAGCTCTTGCATATGGAGTTCCAGGAATATAGAGAGGAAGAGAAATGAGCCCTCTCATGAAAGTCAGGAAGTCTTCAAGAATTTGTGTAGTCTGTGGCTCATCTGGGGTTAAACCTAGCACTTGCTTCACTATTACATTAAATGTGAACTGCGTGCAAGTGGAACAAAAAATAATTAATATTTGTGTAATTAAACCATATGATCAACATAAAAGAAAGAGAGAAAAATATATACTAATCCATGATAATATATAACTCAAAAATACCTTTCTGGCTTCCTCACAGAAGATGACTTGTGATTTATCTTTCCAAGAGTGAAGTATGCCAGTGGCTATGGCTTCAATGTCACTAAGAAACTCAGGCTTGGTCTTGGTGATGGTGACCAAGGAGACAGCCACATTTCTGAGCCTTTTGTGAGTGTCACCCACAGCCACAAGCATGGAGGATTTTCCAAGGATGCCATGGATAGGCTTTGGATAGCTGCATTCAAATAACTTACCTTCATTCTGAAGTATGAAGTAGTTCAGCTCTTGATCACATGACACAATTGTGGGAGACAAGAACAAATGGGATTTGAAAACTTTCCCATACCTGAATTAAAACATAACTAACCATATTTAACTCTAACCCTTTAATTAGTTAATTATGTATAAACTAAACAAATAATTTTTAAACATATATGAATTAAACAATATTGATGTTCGATTACCTAGAACAATGGTGTTTAAGGAAGGCACCAAGAGAATTAGAAGGATGAGGCTTCAAGAAGCTAAGAGTTTCTCCCAACAGAGGCCACCCAAAAGAGCCCTTAGGTGGAGTACCATTAAGCCTTAACAACGTTAAGGGCAAGAAGTGGTTTAGAATTAGACCCAAAAGAAAACCAAAAAGGCCAATTAGAAGAACAAGCCAAAAAGTGCTTTCTGCCATGGACAAAGTTGTAAGCTCGAGCGACTGGGGTTTGATTCTTGTTCAGTGTATAGTGAACTAAGATGGTGATGGGTGTCCAACTCTACACCACGGGGATAATATATATAGAGAGGAAAGAGAGAGGGTACATATGTTACACGTCTATATACCATAGATTATTGCTGTCGGTTGAATCAACTTTGTCAGAGAGGTCAGCTGGTCTAGGATCTAGACCCACAGTCTAGGGATACAGAGTAGAGGAGAGAAGAGGGAGAGATTGTAATCCCATCAACTTTGTTACAGCAACGATTATTGTATTAATAAGGTAAAAAAGAATTAGAGCATTTCGCAATTTATATTCTTATGTTCGAGTTTTAAAAAGGTCGTCGCTTTTGGTTTTCGTCTCCAATTCAAAATCTTATGTTTGTTTGGAGATTTGACTACAATATTAGTTATATGTTTTTAATACATTATTATCTTACGAGTATATATAGTTATGTGAATATATATACATATATATGTTTGATACAATAGACATTTTATTATTGAGATAGTGATTATAAAAAATACATATAATATTTATAAAGCAGTATCCAATTTTAGACCTATTCTTGTATTTTGAGTTCTAAATTTCGGTTTGAACCATTTGGGCATGCACATTCGAAATGGTTGGAATCAAAATTCAATCTTATTTCGCTAGAAATTCAAATATGAGTCCCAATTTTTAAGTATTCCGTGCATTGGAGATGTTTTACTTCATATTTGGAGTTCTAAATCTCCAATACATTAGAGATGCTTTTATGATTATGGGTTCAAGCGTATGTTAAGGAAAGTAATTTCAGCACATAATTTATTTTCTTTTTACACATATTTGTTTATTCTTGATTTTTAAATTGAATAAACAAAAAAGTTAAGGGACATAAATAAATATGTGCAAAAAGAAGAAATTGGGTGCATACATCATTTTCTTATGTATTTTCCATGGATTTGAAATCTTACAAAACGTTGCACACTTTAATACATAAAAGAGAATGCCAACTAGAGACTCAAAAGTACGATACTTTCTGTCATTTCACAATTTAACATTAATTTTTGTGTCCGTCTTATAAATATTTTGATAAAAAAATATGAAATTACAGAGAGTCGAGAATCCAATTTTTAAAAGAACCTTCTTAACATTTCTCTACATAAAATTAAAAAGTTTACTTAATTGCCAAATCAACGTTCCCGACATACATGCTTATGCATGCTCTCTGTTACATTTTTTTTTTCATAGTTACATACAAACACCAGTCACACCACCCAAATTTCTGTCACACAAAAGCTTTGAGTCTTTGTTTGCGACGTAAAAATTTTCAAAGTGTTAGGTATTTAAGCAGGTACTTTACGTATCATAAAATAAATGAAGGAACAAAAAAATATATCATTTTTTTCATGTGTATTAGAATATGTGAAATACCGTTTAAACACTCAATGCTTAAATCTCTCGTCTGCGACATACATACCCACCTGCTGCGCAGGAGAGAAGGAGCTTCGCATATTTAATAGGGCGACAATTAGGCTTATACCTAAGCACATAAAGAAAGCTATATTGATCAAAGTCATTGCATGATAACACAAGTTACAGTATCTTTCAAGGATCAAGGTCGACTAAAATTCAAAGCCCCCGTAGATTATTAGTGAAGTTTGTTAGCTACACTGATTAAGAGCATATGCTTATTTTATATATTTAGTACTTATAAAAATGCCTAATTACAAACACATTGATGTAAAAAGACAAATAGATCTTCATGTAACGTCAGTTTAGCATTCCAAACAAAAGCACTGGGGAGGAGAAGAACTAATGGGGAGGAGAAGAACTAATCATCATATATATATTCTTGCAAAAACGAAGAATTAAATTGAAACTTGAAATCTGATACCAGTACTTTTACGGCAGTGCTATTTTCACTCCCAAAAAGCTTCTTGCCCTTCTCTGAAAAGTGTTAAAAAAGTATTATTTATATGTATACTACTTCCAAAGAGGCATGAAGTTTTCTGAAAATTGCAAATAACGCTCCCCTTTAATCTAATATAGTCATCTCTTTTCTTTTTTGCCTCCTTTTGCTGCACATGACCGGGAAGGGAGAGATTCACATGTATCATATCTGTTAGTGCGGCGTTTAGGCCCTAATACAAAAGTCATTAATATATGCATGCGATTAGAATTAAGCCACATCAACGATGTTTAATTATAAAAGGTTACCTTTACTTGTTGTTCAATGTGTTTATAATTAAATGGGTGCGGATTTGTGGGACTATTTTTTTACACAATTTTTGACATATTTTTGTGGGGCCACTACTGCGTAATGTATATTCAACGATCTGAATTGTCCATTTTTTGGAGCATTGCTAAAAATTAGACAAATCTTAAACTATGAAGACATTCATTTGTAGTGAAGGAAATTGACGAATACGATTCTACAAAAAAAACCCTAAACTCTTAATCAACAGTCATACGATTTCGAATTTGAATGATTTTTTGTGACATTTGAGCGAAGACTTAAAAGATAGACGATTTGAACCATTAAAATACATTACAAAGTAGAGCCCACAAAAATAAGTATAAAAATTTATGTAAAAAAAATAGTGTTACAGATCCGCCATAGTTATAATATATAAATTACTACTTATCATCGAGGTCACAGACGTGCAAACCCAACCTTTATATTTGGTGCTCTTTCATTTATTTCTTCTTCTTTTCTTTTCTTTTTATAACCAATACATGGATGAACTAGCTAGCTAGATTGAGCAGCACATGGACACCCTATTGGAAGAACCTTTATTGATGTTGCAAGTTCTAAGTTTTATCCTTTATCAACCAAAAACAAAATAAAATTAAAAGTTTTACCTTTTGTAATAAATTATATATTAAGATGCAATTATTGTGATGTTAACAAAAAAAAAAAATGTACAAGTAGAAAAATTAATCCTATATATTCCTGGCCACAAAAGTACATCAATTAACAAAGTAACATATGATGGATTGTCTTTGATTTCTTCTTCTTAAATCTGTTGGGATTAGAGTAGTATATAAAGTCATCCACAACACTAGAACAGATTGTGTAGTATTGTGGAAGAAGCTGGTCTTTAGTATATTTGTAACTTTTTTGCCTACCAAACAATTTTTATATTTTACTTTTGGAGGGAAAAAAAAAAAAGTATTCGCTCACGTACCAAAAGCTCTATCTTATTTGCATGAAACTATAAATGCACCAAAAAAATTAAAAGTTTCAATTTTAGTTATAGAAATGAAGTCTATACCAACAAGCAAGATGACATTTAAGTTTCAACTCAAACCATGTTGATAATGCAATGGCTCAAATTCAGGGATTTTTATCAAGATTGGTCCCTGAAATTAAAAATAAAAAATTTATCAATTTCATTTGTGAAATGGCTCTCACAAATCAATTTGATCTTTTTGTACGAGCAAGGACCGATCTACCTCCCTTTCAACCCCCCCCCCCCGGAGTAATTTTTCGGTGTACCCGGCACACCAAATTTTTTTGGTGTACCCTCACTCATAATGGTGAGGGTGCACCAAAAAAATTTGGTGCACCCTCACTTTTTGTACACCAAAAAAATTCTAATGAGTGAGGGTACACCAAAAAAATTTGGGGTACCCGGTACACCTAAAAATTCCCCCCCCCCCCCGGGGCCGTGGCGGGGCGAAAGAACAAGAAGATTTTTAATCTTTTTTTTTTTTTTTTTTCAAAGATTTGTAATCTAGTTTGTAGTATTGTTGCGGTGATTCCACTGAGTCAAAGCACAGATTGCAATATATGCTTCTTGGGTTCCTCAATTGTATTATTTCTTATATACAGGGACCATTTTTGTTGTTTCTTTCTACATCATTTCACTCGTGGGCACCAAAAGATCTGAGGCATAATCCCAATATAATGAAGAGATTTTTCAATGTGATCGGTGTATGAGATAGTACACCACGTATTATTATACAAATAGTAGGACATGTATGTTCAAATGTTAATAACTTAAAAAATAAAATTTCTCATCATTCTTATTAAAACACGTGGTACACCATTTGTGTTCCCGTCACAACTAAAAATTTCTTCAAATAATGTTCGACTGCTTTTCCAGAGATGGCATTGCACAGATTAATGATATTGATGACGTCCTCTTAATTTTCATTTATTTTCTTGTCAAATTAGTACATTAATATAGGTAGGTTAACAAACAAAATTAAATTTGAATCATCTACTGGATAAATCCTTGATGTGATTCCAAATTTGTCTAGAACAAAGTCGTTTTTTTTTAAAATTTGATATTTTTATATTGATCACCATTCCATAAGCATTATACGCATTACTTTTTGGAAAGTCATTTTTGTACAGTTTTTTTTATTTTTTTATTTTATATTCTACCTACTACTTCTTCAATCTTGATTGTAACATTTAGTTATCTTTTGTTTTGTTCAATCTAATGCTGTAAAGTATTGAACTGAGTACATTCATAGAATAAATTCCTTTACATATACATCACAAGCCTTGATCTTTAATGATTAGTATTTCTTTAACACACTAATACTATTGTTTAAGAAAAAAAAACTAATTTACATTCAATTAGCATACTTGTGAAACAAGAAATCCTCACTAGGATTTAATTCATCAATATTACGCTTGAAAAACACATGCAAATCGATTAAGTAGAGAGCTTTTTTAATTTTCACATATATTTGTAATTGCCATCTCCTCTCTCTCTCTCTCTCCACAATACTCGAGATGGCACGAGGGCATGTCAGTTGAACCAAGGATCATCAAGTGCAGAAGAATCATGAAGTATGCACTTGTTTTCATCTTTTCTTGTTTGTTTGAAATATTTTGACTCTATTCTACTTGTGTTGTGCCCATGTTTGCCTTCCTTTCTGTCTGATTCTTGACTCTTGACCAGGGACGAAGCTAGAAATTTAACTAAGAGAGGGGCACCTTAAAAAATTTGAGCTTCTTTTTTGGACAAATAAAGTTAGTTCTTTTACAAATGCTGAAAAAATTAATTACAAAATCCCTAATTTTATTACTCTATTGTCTAATTTTGTCTTTAATTGTTGACAATCTAATGCTCATTTGTACTAATTAACCAAATACATGCAACTCAACAAGGTTTAGGCATTAGTGAGTGAGAAAAATATGCAAGACGAACGGGCATTTCAAAACTAAAAGAGGATTTTCACTATTTTAATATTATTAATTGAATAATATGCACAGCAAAAAAAAAAAAAAAAAGGGAATGATTAATTGATTAATTTGTAATTTTTTTTTTAAAAAAAGGATGAGAGGGGGCATGTGCCCCCACTGGGCCTTACCTCCCTCCGTCCATGCTTTTGACTAGAAAAGATGGAAAGAATTTTGCACGTAGAGCCAACATTAATCCGGAAAATGAGTCACGGTTGGTAACTAAAACCAGTGGTCTGTTATAAATAGGCAAAAGTTAGAGAAATAACCTTTGCTAAGAGCGAGGGCGAAGCGGGTGCAAATATTACACTGTTTAGTTTTTTTAATACTACCACAAAATTATTGCAAGTGTGAAAATAAGAGATACTGAAAGTAGTATATTTCCTTCCTTTCTCTTTTCTGTGTTTTTCCACTTTGAACAATTGAAGTGCTCTTATTTATAGAGCCACTTCAAGGGAAACTTACAAAAGGGTTACTATTTAGCATATGACTTTTACTATACACATGTGGGCAAACATACCCACTATTTACAACACTCTCCCTTGGATGCCCACATATCAACATCAGTTGCTTCGTTAAAACCTTGCTTAGAAAACCCAGTGGGAAAAAGCCACAGCGAAGGAAAAAGAGTACAACTCTACCCGGATTGTTGATATGGTGTTAAGCATGTTTACGTTGCCTCGTGAAAACGTTGATAGGAAAAAAAACTAGTGGGAAAAAATCCTAATCGAAGGAAAAAGAGTACAACATGCATGTGTCATGGATGATCCCCCAGAATTGTATCTCCCTCTGATTCTGCATTCTTCAAATTGGTAAGCCGACATAATCCGATTCCCTGCACTAACTTCTGAAATGTGCACCTTGGTAGAGACTTGGTGAATATGTTTGCCAAATTTTCATTGGAACAGATTTGTCTGACTTCAATAACCTTAGCCTTCTAAAGCTCATGTGTACTGAAAAATCTTGGAGATATGTGTTTAGTCTTATCGTCCTTGATGAATCCTTCTTTCATTTGGGCAACACAGACTACATTATCTTCATGGATGACAGTTGGAATGTCTGTCTTTGAAGGTAGACCACATGAATTTCGGATGTGATGGATCATTGATCTTAACCAAGAACATTCACGACTTGCTTCATGCAAAGCAATTATTTCCGAGCGATTGGAAGATGTAGCAACTAATGTTTGCTTTGTTAAGCGCCATGAAATTGCAGTCTCTCCATTATTGAACACATATCCAGTTTGTGAGCGGGCTTTGTGCGAATCAGAGAGGAAACCAGCGTCTGCATATCCAACAAGGATTTGGTCATTTGTGAACTTGTCTGAGTAGAAAAGGCCCATGTCTGTTGTCCCACGAAGGTATCGTAGAACATCTTTGACTCCATTCCAATGACGAATTGTTGGAGAAGAGCTATATCTTGCTAACAAGTTGACTGAAAAAGCTATATATGGTCTAGTACATTGTGCTAAATACAATAAAGCATCTATTGCACTCAAATATGGTACTTTTGGACAAGAACCAATTCATCCTCTTCTTTTGGACGGAATGGATCTTTCTTAATGTCCAAAGAACGAACGACCATTGGGGTGCCTTGCCCATACCAAATCGCTTCAGTATTTTTTCAATGTAAGTTGATTGATGGACCAAAATTCCATTAACACAATGCTCGATCTGCAGACCGAGAAAATATTTTGTTTTCCCAAGGTCTTTCATTTCAAATTCTCTTTTCAGATATTTAGCAGTTTTATTGAGCTCTTCAGGGATTCCAACTAGGTTTATATCATTGACATATACTGCCACTACAGCAAATCCAGTAGTTGATTCCTTAATGAATACACAAGGGCAGATGACATTGTTGGCATATCCTTCTTTAATCAAATACTCACTCAAACGATTGTACTACATTCGTCCAAATTGTTTCAGCCCCTATATTGATCACCTTAATTTAATTGAGAACATAACTCGTGGTTTGTTAGTTGCTTCAGGCAACTTAAGTCCTTCTGGGACTTTAATATGTATGTCAGTATCTAATTTTCTATATAGATACGCGGTAATGACATCCATAAGTCGCATGTCAAGTTTTTTTGAAACCACCAAACTTATTAAGTAACGGAATGTAATTGCGTCCATTACAGGAGAGTATGTCTCTTCATAATCAATTTCAGGTCTTTGTGAAAAACCTTGTGCAATGAGTCTTACTTTGTATCTTGCAATCTCATTTTTCTCGTTGAGTTTCCTTATGAATACCTATTTGTAACCTGCGGGGTTTACACCAGGCAGAGTTTGGACTACTGGTTCAAAAACACTTCGCCTTTCCAAAGAATTTAATTTGCCTGGATTGCATCTTTCCACTTAGGCCAATCATGTCTCTGTTTGCATTCATCAATAGAGCGGAGCTCAATGTCATCGTTTAATATAATTTCAGTAGCTATTGCAAATGCAAACATGTCATCGATGATTATTTCATTTCGATCCCACAATTCATTAGGACATGCATAATTTATGGATATTTCTTTGCTTTCATGTACTTCTGTCTCTTCAGGGACATGTGTCTCATAAATGACATTTTCTTTTTCTGGAAGTACAAAATCATGAATTGTGGATTTATCATTCATTTTCTGTTCCTGAATGATTTCACTTAGGTTCAACTGTGCTCTCATCTTTCTCTTTTGAGGGGCTGAATCTTTTGAACATGGGGGTCTACCACGCTTTAGGCGACTAGATGAATCATTCACTGCCACTTTATTTTGTCCAACAAGGACATCAATTTTTGCATGTGCATTTGCAGCTGGTATATGTGACTTTATCACTTTCGAAGCATCATTAAATGCATCTGGCATTTGATTAGCAATACTTTGAAGATGAATGATCCTTTTCATTTCATTTTCACATTGAATACTTCGTAGATCAAAATGAGACAAAGTGGGAACAACCCATGTCAGCTCTTGCCGTTCTTCTGGAACGGTCTTTTATCCTCCTAACGACAGGAAGATGGTCTCATCAAAGTGACAATTAGCAAAACGAGCCGTAAACATATCACTTGTCAAGGGTTCAAAATATCTAATGATAGATGGTGAATCAAAACACACATAAATTCCCAGTTTGCACTGAGGTCCCATTTTAGTGCGTTGTGGCGGTGCAACAGGCACATAAACAGCACAACCACAAACTCGTAAATGTGAAATGTTTGGCTGATGCCCAAACACGAGTTGTATTGGTGAATATTGGTGGTTGGTTATGGGTCTCAATCTAACCAATGATGCAGCATGTAATATGGCATGTCCCTATGCAGATACTAGAAATTTTGTTTTCTTAAGCAGAGTGCTGGCTATTAATTAAAGCCGCTTAATAAATGCCTTTACTAAACCATTTTGAGCATGGATATGAGGAACAAGATGTTCAACATCAATGCCCAGTGCCATACAGTAATCATCAAATGTTTGAGACATAAATTCACTAGTGTTATCAAGTCGGATTGACTTAATGGGATGATCTAGGAACTGTGCTCGCAACTTAATTATCTGAGCAAGAAGTCTTGCAAAAGCTACATTTCGAGTAGACAACAGGAAAACATGTGACTATTGGGTAGATGCATCAACCAAAATCATAAAATATCGAAATGGTCCACAAGGTGGTTGAATAGGTCTACAAATATCCCCTTGGATCCTTTGTAAAAATGATGGGGATTCAACATCAATCTTTAGTTGTGATGGTCTAATTACCAACTTCCCTTGGGAACAAGCCTTGCAAGGGTTATCATTTGAGACAACAATATGTCTGTTTAATAATGGATATCCATTAGAGTTGGTAATGATCATATGCATCATGGTGGATCCTGGATGACCCAAACGGTCATGCCAAAGCATATAAACTTTTGAGTTCATGAACTTCTGGTTCACAACATTATATGCCTCAATTGTCTTTATGTATGTATAATACAATCCACTCGATAAACCATGCAACTTCTCCAATATATGCTTCTGGGTATCATTGGAGGTAATGCATATATATTCCACATTTTCTGTACTTTTTGTTTCAATGTGGTATCCATTTAGACTATGTCTTTATAACTCAACAAATTTCCAGTGGATCGAGTAATGTACAACACATTATGTATAGACAATATTGTTCCATTTGGTAACATGATCTAGGCTTTTCCTGAGCCTTCAATTACATCTGATGCCCCTGATATTGTTGTTACATGTACTTTTGCAAGTACCAAATTCGAGAAATACTTTCAATCTCGAAGTATTGAATGCGTGGTTGAGCTATCTGCAAGACAAAGGTCTCTGTCATTGCTCTTGTTTTGAAAACAACCATAATTTTTATCCATGCTCTCTAAGTAATGGAAATGACAGTTAAAAACAGTTTATTCATACTGGAATACTACTTTTATTGAATTGAAAATGCGAGCATTAAACCACAAGTACAAATAACAAGAGTATATTAAACATAAATGATTCAATCAGATCCATAAACTTCATTCCCTCTTTCAATAATAAAATCTGAAACATCTAGGTGGTTTGTGTTCAACTGTCCCAATAAATCAGTCACTGGATCAGGTATATCAATCGGTTTAGCCTGGTCGAGGAAATTGGTCTCGACACCCTTCTTCTTGAGGGAGGCTTGATACAGATCCACCAGATGTTTTACAGTACGACAGGTACGCCCCCAGTGCCCATTGCCACCACACCTATGGCAAACTCCTTCAAGATTTTTAGGAGTATTCATATGAGCTATGCCTTTCTGGCGATATGCATTCTTAAAGCTCGGGCCTATATTATGCCTTGGAACCTGGACACCATGGTTCTTGCCTTTCCCATTCCACCGGCCTTGCTTGTGGCCATGTCTTCGTTTGTAATTATTGCCACGAAGAGGATGTGGTATTCCCTTTAAGCGAAACAGCATTCACTTCTAGGAATGGTGCAGATCCAGTAGGCTGGGACTGATGATTCTTCATCAGAAGCTCATTGTGTTGTTCAGCCACGAGGAGTACAAATATCAACTGGTTATACTCAGTAAAACTTCTTTCTCTATACTGTTGCTGCAGGAGCACGTTAGAGGCATGAAAAGTGCTGAAAGTCTTTTCCAGTATATCTTCCTCAGTGATCATTTCTCCACAGAGCTTAAACTGGGAAGTAATTCTGAACATAGCAGAATTGTGCTTAGCCACCGTCTTGAAATCCTGAATCCTTAGGTGAGCCCACTCATAACGAGCCCTTGGAAGAATCACTGTCTTCTGGTGATTGCATCTATCTTTCAGTGCCTTCTAGAGGGTTAGTAGATCTTCAACCATGAGTGTAGACATCGAAATTTCAGTAAAAAAAAAAAACAAATGTTCACCAATGCATTAAAGTTTTGACGTGTCAAGGCATACATGGCATACGCCACGTGTTGTACAAATTGTACACATGGCGTGTGACTCAACAAAATAGGAAGAAATACCCTTGAAGGATTAAACAAGTTTTTCTTCTCATTTTGGGCAATGACAAGGCAAGTACATTTCAATCCATTGAGGATCAAAACAAGTTTTTCTTCTCATGTTGGGCAATGACAAGGCAAGCACACTTCAATCCATTACGGATCAAAGCAAGTTTTTCTCATTTGGGCAATGACAAAGCATACACATTTCAAGTTTAAAATGGTGTTAAGTGGGAAATTAGGCCATAAGTTACACCACTTCAAGTTTAAAATGGTATTAAGTGGGAAATTAGGCCATAAGTTACACCACTTCAATTTCAATATTGCATTAAGTGGGAAAATTAGGCAATGGTGCTTGGAAAGGAAAAAAATATTTTGTGGTGGTGATTCATTCTCAAAGCCTATAAATAGGCTTCTCCATCAAGGTATCAAGCATCAACCAATTCACAAATACATTTCTCTACACACCAAAACCTTGAAGCCTTAAGTTCTAAAGCTCTCAAGAAAATCCCGAAGGATCAAGAAAGCACTCTTCGTTCTTCGTCAAATCCTCCTTCAAGATCAAGCCCCAACGGCCCTTGAAGAACTTCCACCAACTCAAGATCAAGCCCCGACGGCCCTTAAAGAAAGTGTTCATTGTTCATCATCCGTTCATCCTAAGATCAAGCCCCAACGGCCATTTGGATCAACAACCTCAACAAATCCACACAACCATTATTCAAGTCAAGCCCCGACGGCCCTTGAAGAAAGTGTTCATCCGTTCATCAACTGTTCATCCTTAGATCAAGCCCCGACGGCCCTTTGGATCAACAACTCATCCACAAACCTACACCCTACGAAGATAGAATCAGAGGACCAAATTTGAGAGAGATCGTAACCCCAAAATCATCAAACCAAAAAATATTATTTTGTACACGTTATTCTTGTTTCTTGTTTCAAGGAACTTTCGTGTTCACAAATTTGGCACGCCCAGTGGGACCTCTCTACCTCTCATTTCTATCCTCAAATCATCGAAAAAAACGCAAATGGCATCAAGAAAGGATCAAGCTGTTCCTGCAATCAAAGCAAAGAACAAGAACATCATCGCCGCAAGTGGTGGTATTTCGGGCATCACAACCCGAAGTAAAGCAAGAGCTCTTTTTGCCGCGGCTTCCGCCCCTGCATTAACTCTGTCAAAGGAACAAGAGCACCTGAGGTACGAGCCTATGATCACCCTAGCCTCGCTAAGGGCATCAAGGGGAGAAAGCCCGAGGAAATACTCAGAGTCCCTACTCTCCAACGCTGATTCGAGCGGCTGTACAACCATGCAAGTCATGACCACTGGAGCAACTTCAATCGAGGAGCAGCTAGCTCAGATGAATGAAGCAATTGCAAAGCTCACACGGACTGTGGAAGAGAAGGACTTGCAGATTGCCGCACTTGTCAACCAACTAGATGCGCTGCCCGACGTGAAAGTCGACCCAAATGTTGGCCTATTAAAGAAAGAAGTCGACGAAGAAGAGGAGCCATCAGCGGAGAAAGTTGAAGAGAAGCCGAAGCTAGACCAAGCAACGGCATTCATGGGATCTCTCTCTATCCAGCAGCTACAGGAGATGATCGCAAGCACTATCAAGACACAGTACGAAGGAAGCTCGTATGACTCCGTACTGTACTCAAAGCCTTACTCCAAGAAGATTGATGCTTTGAAAATGCCAAGGGGTTATTAGCCCCCAAAGTTCATGCAGTTCGATGGAAAAGGCAACCCGAAGCAACATGTCGCCCATTTCATTGAAACTTGCAACAATGCTGGGATAGAGGGAGACTACCTCGTCAAACAGTTCGTGCGTTCGCTAAAAAGTAACGCTTTTGACTGGTACACTGACCTCGAACCTGAGTCTATCAACGGTTGGGACCAGCTAGAAAGGGAATTCCTCAACCGTTTCTACAGCACTCGTCGTACTGTAAGCATGCTAGAGCTGACCAGTACGAAACAGTGGAGAGATGAACCTGTCGTCGACTACATAAATAGATGGCGCTCCTTAAGTCTGGATTGCAAAGATCGGCTTTCTGAAACCTCTGCCATTGAGATGTGCGTTCAAGGCATGCACTGGGGGTTACATTACATCCTCCAAGGCATAAAACCAAGAACATTCGAAAAGCTAGCAACTCGTTCCCACGACATGGAGCTGAGTATCGCTAATCACGGGAAAAAGGAGCCGATTACTAACTTCAATAAGGATAAAGTATTCGCCTCAAATATAGACAAGACTGGGAAGAAGCCCGCTAAGGAAGCTTTCATCGTCAACACTACCCCCATCAAGACCTCCTCAGCACTCATCAAGACCTCCTCAGCGCCCATCAAGATCTCCTCCAAGAAAAAAGCGAAGGAGATAAAGACAAGTGAGCCTTCTCGCACCCAAGATAGATACAAGAGCACTTTGAGAGAGTTGGAACAGAAAACGTACCCTTTTTCTGACTCTGACATGGCTGCCATGTTAGATGACTTGCTGGAAAAAAAGGTGATTGAGCTACCCGAATGCAAGCATCCTGAAGAAATGAATCGCACAAACGATCCTAGGTACTGCAAGTACCATCGTATCGTGAGCCATCCTGTTGGCAAGTGCTTCGTTCTTAAAGAACTCATCATGAAGCTAGCACAACAAGGGCAAATTGAGCTCGACCTTGAGGACACGGCCGCAACGCATACCACTACAATTGCGTTTGGATCGTTTAATCCTGTGCCTCTCCAAACGACACCTGACCGTTCCCGTGAATGCTCAAGTTGCACGACACCTCCTACACAACCATCACTGGAGAGAAGCGACCAAGATGCACATGCTGATGATAAAGAAGGATGGATATTGGTAACCTACAAAAAGACAAGGAAACCAAGACCACGAGTCATACAGCCAAAGGTGGAACAAAGAAGAAATCACCACGGCCGCAACAATGCAAAGCCTAAAAGAAACATAAAGCATGATAAGACAACATATGCTGGGGAACCTACGGAGCAGGAGCCACGCATTCCCGTTTCCTTGCGTGAATACTTCCCGAATGACTTTTTCCAACAGTGCACTACCATGGCCTGTCACATGGTTGAAGTAGAAATAGAAAAGCCCTCAAAAGGCAAAGCTATCGCTACTGAGGTAGAAAAGACCCTCACACCCGAATAAGGTCTACCAACACACTTTAGCATCGAGGAAGCGCTACCATTGCCAAAAAAGATACGAAGAGCACTAGCAGCAGTCCTGGCAAGTCCCGGCGACCACGAAGTGCAAGAAAGTAACGACGAAGGCTCGAAGCTTCAGCCACATGAATGTGCCACATGTTGTGCCACCCATGACGCAATTAACTTCACTGACGAAGACCTACTGCTGGGATCAAAGCCTCACAACCGTCCTCTCTTCGTCTCAGGGTACGTAAGGGAATACAAAGTCAACCGCATGCTTGTGGATGGTGGGTCGGCCATAAACATCATGCCAAAATCAACAATGAGCATAATCGGCATCAAGGTGAATGAACTATCCCTGAGCCGTTTGCTGATCCAGGGTTTTAACCAAGGAGGACAAAGGGCGATGGGCATGATCCGAGTAGAGATGACCATTGGTGAGCTCAAATCAAGCACGATATTCCACGTGAGGCAAGAACTTCCTACAGTTTGCTCTTAGGAAGACCTTGGATCCACGCAAATGGGGTAGTGCCGTCCACCCTTCACCAATGCCTAAAATTTTACCGAGAAGGAGTGAAGGTGATCCAAGGTGACACCAAGCCATTCACCGAAGCTGAATCACACTTTGCAGACGCCAAGTTCTACATGGACGAAGACATGGTACCTGAAGCTCTTCCGGAAGAGATCAAATCCACGGGCAAAGCAGTACCTAAAAAGCAGGAGTGGCAAGCCATGCCTAAAAAGCAAAAAGAGCAGGCCGTGCCATCTTCAAGCAAAGACGGCGATGAGTTTGCTAAACCTGCAACAACCAAAGGGAGTAGGATGCCGTCAGAAGGACCGAACGCACCCATATTCCGGTATATCCCGATGTCAAGAAGAAAGAATGGTCAATCTCCATTCGAAACTGGAACAAGAAAAGCCGATACACAGTGGCACACGGATAATGTAAAGTTGCTCAAGACGAATGCAGTTTTACCTCTGACACAGTTAGGGGGTGCTAAGGCCGCAAGACTACCACAAGGCTTCATAAAAGCTCTACCAAAGAAGGTGGAATCAAGCTTTCTTCCAACCAAGAGGACCGAGGAAGGTTTCGACCCAAACGCCTACAAACTCATGTCAAAGGCCGGGTACGACTTCGCTTCTTCTGAGGCGGCTGGAAAGAAGGTTTCAAACACTGTCAATGACAAAGAACGTAACCTCACCAAAACTCAAAAGAAGTTGAAGGAGCATGGTTACGGAGTTGACAACAACAAAGCCGGACTTGGCTTCACACCAAATGCACCCGTGAAGATTTCAAGCAAAGTGAAGAAAGCTAGCGCTCAACACATCAACGTGAGCATTGAACAAGACCAAAAAAGAGCCTAAATCCACCCCTCGGACGTCGGTCTTCGATAGGATAAGCCATTCAAGCTCCAAAATTTCAGTGCTTAATTGCATTGGTAGTCAAGACCGAACCTCTGTCTTCAAGAGGCTTAGCGCGCCAACATCCCAAAGCTCTGTTTTTGAAAGGTTGTTAAAGCCTAAGAAACAAAGCAACACAACAGTCTCTCATCTGCGACGATCAGCTTCGGAAAGATTTGAAGATAATGAGAAGCCTTTTGGAAAGAGGAAGACAACACCAACGGAAGAAAAGTTTGATGGGTTAGCAGAAAAATGCGACGTTCGAAGCTTGATTCCTTCAAGGATGAAGCGCCAAGCAATCCTAGAGGTCGACACAAAAGGACCACTGAAGGTAAGGAGGCGCATCATCGTCCACACTGGCAAATCTTCATGCCAACAAACCCAAGAGGACGGCACTGAAGATGAAATCCCTAAGAAAGATGTCACTCCTGGCTCTTTCGACTCAAAGTCTTCACCTCGACTGTTGGGGGCATGCTCCAAGTCAAGTGAAATTGAAGGATGGACTCATGTCACTCCGAAGAAACTGCACGAGAAACATATGTCTTCTCCACAAGTGCACCAATCAGAAAGGGGGCAAAGCAGCTACCGTCAACCTTCAAAGCTACATGAAAATGTTGAGGATGATGAAATTACAGCACAAAGATCGCTCATGCGGGATCTTTTCTTCCTCGAAGACGTCTTCAATTACTCGATCAAGGCTCCTTGCTATGAAGATTGTGAGGAATGCAGTTCGAAGATCGCTTCGAAGAAATTGGACAAGCAGCAACCATCTTGTCCACAAGTTTATCAGTCAAAAATAGGGCAAAACAGCTCTTGTCAACCTCCAGAACAATGTGAAAGTGTTGGAGATAATGAAATTTCGACACAAAGATCATCCATCCCCATCACAATGTGCGACCTCTTCCCAGAAGACTTCTTCAATTACTCGGTCAAGGCTCATTCCTATGAAGATTGCGAGGAACGCCTCTCCCAGAACACCAGACAATCCTTATACCGACAAGCCCGATAAGACAACAGTGAAGAGGAGATCCAAGATGTTTTCCACATCACGGTTCAAGAAGGTAAAGAAGACAAAATCCCCGAGGAAGATGTCACTGCTGCACCACCACAGCTCGAAGATGGGGGGCAAGCCACGGTCGATGATCTCAAGGAACTCAACTTAGGTACAGGCAAGGAACCAAAGCCTATCTTCGTAAGTGCATTATTAAGTACAGATGAGATAGAGGAGTATTATCAGCTGTTGTTAGAGTACAAAGACGTCTTTGCCTGGACCTACAAAGAAATGCCCGGCCTGGACCCTATCATCGCTGTTCATCATCTTGCGGTCAGGCCTGGAACACGACCGATAAAGCAAACTCAAAGACGCTATCGATCTGAGCTTATCCCACAAATCGAGGTCGAGATCGACAAGCTAATCGAAGCAGGCTTTATTCGAGAAGTGCAATACCCCAAATGGATCTCCAACATCGTCATTGTCCTTAAGAAATCAGGACAAATACGTGTTTGCATAGACTTCCGGGACCTCAACGATGCTTGCCCAAAGGACGACTTCCCCTTGCCAATCATTGAAATCATGGTGGATGCAACCACTGGCCATGAGGCATTATCATTCATGGATGGCTCTTCTAGGTACAATCAAATTCGCATGGCCCTCGAAGACGAGGAACTAACATCCTTTCGTACTCCAAAAGGTATCTACTGCTACAAGGTGATGCCCTTTGGTCTAAAGAACGCTGGAGCTACGTATCAACGCGCAATGCAGAAAATCTTCAATGACATGCTACACAAAAACATAGAATGTTACCTAGATGATGTGGTGGTTAAGACGAAGAAAAGATCAGACCACTTGAAGGATCTGCGAATAGTGTTCGAAAGGTTGCGAAAATACAACCTCAAGATGAACCCGTTAAAATGTGCGTTTGGCGTCACCTCTGGAAAATTCCTCGGCTTCATCGTCAAGCACCGTGATATTGAAGTAGACCAATCAAAGATCAAGGCCATTCAAAGCATGCCCGAGCCAAGAAACCTGCACGAGCTGAAAAGTCTACAAGGACGGCTAGCCTTCATCAGACGCTTCATCTCCAACCTCGCAGGGCGTTGTCAACCGTTTAGTCGCCTTATGAAGAAAGATGTTCCATTCGTATGGGACAAAGCATGCCATAATGCTTTTGAAAGCATAAAGAAATATTTGTCAAGTCCACCTGTCCTGGGGGCACCTGTGCCCGGGAAACCACTCATATTGTATATTGCTGCTCAGGAAAGTTCAATCGGAGCACTCTTGGCACAAAAGAATGAATCCCAAAAAGAAGGAGCACTTTACTACCTCAGTCGAACTCTCACCGGCGCTAAGTTGAACTATTCCGCAATAGAAAAGATGTGCCTCACTTTGGTGTTTACCATTCAGAAACTCAGACATTACATGCATGCTTACACCATCCACTTGGTTGCTAAAGCCGACCCTGTCAAATACGTTATGACTAAGCCAATCTTGACAGGGCGACTCGCTAAATGGGCTTTTCTTCTTAATCAATATGAGATCATCTACGTCCCAGCTAAAGCCGTCAAGGGACAAGCGCTAGCAGACTTCCTTGCCGATCATCCAATCCCGGCTGATTGGAAAATCTCAGACGACTTGCCTGACGAGGAGGTGTTCTACATCGACATCTTCCCAACATGGACGATGTTCTTCGACGGATCCGCACGAGCAGACGGAGCGGGGGCAGGAGTAGTATTCATGTCGCCACAAAGGCAAATACTACCTTACTCCTTCCAACTGAATGAGCTATGCTCCAACAATGTTGCTGAGTACCAAGCATTGATCATCGGGCTCCAAATGGCGATCAACATGGAAATCACAGCTCTTGAGGTATATGGCGATTCCAAGCTCATAATCAATCAACTCTTAACTGAATATGAGGTGAGGAAAGATGATCTCGTCCCATACTTCCGGCTAGCGACCCAACTGCTACAAAAGTTCGAAGCTGTGACACTGGAACATGTGCCAAGAAAGGAAAATCAAATGGCAGATGCTCTCGCCAATCTAGCCTCGAGTATGACACTAGGAAAAGATGAAGTTGCAGACGTGCCAGTTTGCCAAAGATGGGTGATTCCGCTCGTTAATGAAATGTCACTAGATGATACAAATGTCATCTCAGTACTTCCAGTTGATGCTGAAGAGTGGAGACAGCCGCTGATCGACTACTTAGAGCACGGAAAGCTTCCAGATGATCTCAGACACCGTTCCGAAATACATCGACGAGCACCTCGCTTCCTTTACTACAAAGGAACACTCTATCGACACTCTTTTGAAGGAGTGCTCCTGAGATGCCTAGGTGAGGAAGAAGTTAATCTAGCCATGGAAGAAGCACATTCAGGTGTGTGTGGGGCACATCAGTCTGGACCAAAGCTACATTTCCGGCTTAAAAGAATGGGTTACTACTGGCCGAGCATGGTGAAGGACTGCCTGGAACACGCCAAAAGGTGCCAAGCCTGCCAATTCCACGCCAACTTCATACATCAACCGCCTGAACCATTACACCCTACAGTTGCTTCATGGCCGTTCGACGCATGGGGATTGGACGTTGTAGGACCAATTACGCCAAAGTCATCTGCAGGGGAAGCTTACATCCTAGCTGCAACAGATTACTTCTCCAAGTGGGCTGAAGCCATCCCTTTAAGGGAAGTAAAAAAGGAAACTGTTGTTCGTTTCATCAAGGAGCATATCATCCACCGATATAGGGTGCCTTGCTACATTATCACTGACAACGGAAAGCAGTTCTCCAACCGACTCGTGGACGAGCTTTGCGACAAATACAAGTTCAAGCAGCACAAGTCTTCCATGTATCATGCTCCGGCCAACGGCCTCGCGGAAGCATTCAACAAAACGCTGTGCAACCTCCTGAAAAAGGTAATCGGCCGAACAAAGAGAGATTGGCATGAAAGAATAAGTGAAGCACTTTGGGCATATAGGACTACACATAGAACTCCTACCCAAGCTACACCTTATTCTCTCGTATATGGCGTAGAAGCTGTTCTACCACTCGAAAGTCAAATTCCCTCACTAAGGATGGCTATACAAGAAGGCTTGACTGATGAAGAAAATGCAAAGTTGCGCCTTCAGGAGTTGGAAGCGCTGGATGAGAGAAGGCTCGAAGCTCAACAACACTTAGAATGCTACCAAGCACGGTTATCCAAGGCATTCAACAAGAAAGTCCGCCCAAGGTCTTTCCAAGCCGGAGATCTCGTGCTGGCATTGCGTAGGCCTATCATTACAACTCATAAGACAAAAAGCAAGTTCACATCAAAGTGGGATGGACCCTACGTAATACAAGAGATCTACACCAATGGCACCTACTTAATCATGGCAGAAGACGGGTTGAAGATCGGCCCCATCAACGGCAGATTTTTGAAGCGCTACTACCCCTAAAGCAAACGGCACCAAATGCTCCTGGCCCGCAAGAGCATAAACTGTGTACGGCAAAATCATAAAAAAAAAACCATCACTCATTTGAACTACGTCATGACTTGATCCCTCCTCAACCAAGGGTACGTAGGCAACTTGAAACTTCAAAACTTCAAGTACAGTCACATCATCAAAATAAAAATAAAAAATAAAAAAAAAGGGAAATAACACATCTTGGTGATGTATATGTTTTATCTGTATTTAGCACAATACACTGAATAAAATAAAGCATGTTCATTGATCTCCGAGAAATTACAAGTGCGTAAAAAAAAAAAAAAAAAAAAAAAAAAAGATGAAGCTTTCACAAAGGATGTGTACGTGAAGCCCCACTACGTGGCAACACTCTCGGAGCAGGAGGCATCGGAGCAGAAGGCATCGGAGCAAGAGGCATCGGAGATAGAGCATTCGAGGCCTCAATACTTGGCGGAACGCTGGATGACCCAGGAAAAAGGTGCCTCTGGAAGAAAGACGCAAGCCTTTGATGGTCACTTTGCATTCGACCTTGAGATTCTTGCATCTCATCAAGCTTCCTCTTCATGCCCGATGAATAGTTATTTGCAAGCACATGCAAACTTCTATTCTCGTACTTAAGCTGTTTAATCTCCTGCTTAAGATCTTCCACCTCTGCCATCAATGATTCCACTTGACGAGACTGAGCAAGCAGGCGTTGGCCCATGTTGGACACAGAGCTCGCACACTGAACACTGAGAGCGAGGGACTCTTGAACGGCCAACTCATCGGACCGTCCTGAAAGCAGCCTACTATCTTTTGGTGTGAGGAGGTTCCTAGCTACTATTGTAGCTGTTGTTGCATTCTGCATCACTGAGTCTTCACTTGTAAGAGGACCGTTAGAAGATAAGAAAGACGGGCACCATACATTACCTTGACACGGCGCAACCGGATCACTGCTGAGACTCAATTCTAAGCTAAGGTTCGATGGGTTAGCCATTTTTCAAAGGTGTTAAAAGAGATGGGTGGATGGAGTTAAAACTCAAAAGGCCGGAGATGATTTTCAGGAATGAGCAACCTTCAAAGTGTGCATGTTAGAGGTGATCAATACCTCTATAAAAAGGAAGAGGCGCTTGCTCAGAAATCAAAGAGGCGTTGGTTCAGAAATCGAAGGGCCGCTTATTCAAAAGTGAAGAGACATCGCTCTGCAAATCTCAAAAGTTGGATTTTCCGGCGTAAGTTGGCGACGCTTTCTCGGCTTTTCAGAGCACGGGTGCCACTTTGTCAAAAGATCACGTGGAGGTCATCATCGCAGCTACACATCTTTAGCCAACAAGCGCAAAGTTCAGTGGCGCTTTCTCTGCTTTTCAGAAAACGCGTGCAGCTTTGTCAAAAGAGGCGCTCGTTCAGAAATCGAAGAGGCGTCGTTCAGAAATCAAAGAGGCGTATTCAAAGATCAAAGAGTCGTCACTATTTCAAAAAGCCGGATTTGCGGGATCAAAACGTTTGTCGACAAGGGTAAAAGAACAGTACCACCACTTGCTATTGGGAAATCCCTATATATGTCGACCTTCATCTTTTATGGCAAGGCAGACCTGCAAACAAAAAAAAAAAAAAAAAATGCCCAACTCTTCCTCACCTCCGAGAGTACACTCCCAGCAAAGCATCTCAAAATGCTCAGTTTTCTTCCTCTCCGAGAATGCCCTTGCAAACAAATGACACCAAGGCAAAAGTATCTCATATCATCAAGGGCGAAAGCAAAGGTATCTCATATCATGCTTTTCCCCCTTTTCCTTTGCCCTTGTTCTCACCTGCCAAGACAAGGACAGAGAAAGCAATATGTCGGAACCTCCACTCAAACTTGCGCTGCCACCAAGAAGTGATGGTCCATTCAAATGCAAGGTTTGCATTCAACTCCTGCATCAGGAACAAATACTACAAAAGAAGATGCTAAACCTGCATAAGGAAATACCACTTCTGCAAAGGGGAGCAAGTAAGGCAAGTGAAAATGATACATTGAAGCATGTGGAGACAAGCTACAACTGCATATGCTGAGCTATCATCTAACCCTCTTCAATACGAATTGGAGAGATTGAACAAAGAAACAGAAAAAAGGAGTAAGCTCAGACCTTCGGAGGAGACCAAAAGAATCCTGCTACCCAGTTCAAGAGTAGCACAAAGGAAAATCAACGAGTGGAGGAGACCAAAAGAATCTTGCACCCAGTTCAAGAGTAAGCCTGCGAAAAATCAACGATTGGAGGAAACCAGAAAATCTTCCAGTCGAACTCAAGATCAAGCCTCAATGGCCCTTGAAGAAATTTCCAGCCCAATTCAAGATCAAGCCTCGACGGCCCTTGGGTTGACATCTACATTAAGGGACTTCAAAACGCATCTTCTACACGTGTCAAGCACATGTCTACGACGCACCTTGAAGTGGGGGCATTTGTAGACATCAAAATTTCAGTAAAAAAAAAAACAAATGTTCACCAATGCATTAAAGTTTTGACGTGTCAAGGCATACATGGCATACGCCACGTGTTGTACAAATTGTACACATGGCGTGTGACTCAACAAAATAGGAAGAAATACCCTTGAAGGATTAAACAAGTTTTTCTTCTCATTTTGGGCAATGACAAGGCAAGTACATTTCAATCCATTAGGATCAAAACAAGTTTTTCTTCTCATGTTGGGCAATGACAAGGCAAGCACACTTCAATCCATTATGGATCAAAGCAAGTTTTTCTCATTTGGGCAATGACAAAGCATACACATTTCAAGTTTAAAATGGTGTTAAGTGGGAAATTAGGCCATAAGTTACACCACTTCAAGTTTAAAATGGTATTAAGTGGGAAATTAGGCCATAAGTTACACCACTTCAATTTCAATATTGCATTAAGTGGGAAAATTAGGCAATGGTGCTTGGAAAGGAAAAAAATATTTTGTGGTGGTGATTCATTCTCAAAGCCTATAAATAGGCTTCTCCATCAAGGTATCAAGCATCAACCAATTCACAAATACATTTCTCTACACACCAAAACCTTGAAGCCTTAAGTTCTAAAGCTCTCAAGAAAATCCCGAAGGATCAAGAAAGCACTCTTCGTTCTTTGCAAATCCTCCTTCAAGATCAAGCCCCAACGGCCCTTGAAGAACTTCCACCAACTCAAGATCAAGCCCCGACGGCCCTTGAAGAAAGTGTTCATTGTTCATCCTCCGTTCATCCTAAGATCAAGCCCCAACGGCCCTTTGGATCAACAACCTCAACAAATCCACACAACCATTATTCAAGATCAAGCCCCGACGGCCCTTGAAGAAAGTGTTCATCCGTTCATCAACTGTTCATCCTTAGATCAAGCCCCGACGGCCCTTTGGATCAACAACTCATCCACAAACCTACACCCTACGAAGATAGAATCAGAGGACCAAATTTGAGAGAGATCGTAACCCCAAAATCATCAAACCAAAAAATATTATTTTGTACACGTTATTCTTGTTTCTTGTTTCAAGGAACTTTCGTGTTCACAATGAGGTACTTGATATTCAGTCCTTCATCAAGGTGGCGACGGAGAAAGATTATGGCATTCGCCTGATCTTGAGAGGATGCACTGTTATCCTCCTTAATGGTTTCCCCAAGATTTCCTGCCTCCAGATGAATCTTGGCATCCATTACCCAGGTAAGGTAATTCTTTCCAGTAATATTCAGGGTAACAAAATCAAGTTTTGCCAAGTTCGCTATTTTCTTTTCTAAAAGAAAATTGAGGTGTGTAAAAACTTACAATAATATGTATTATGGAGGAATATTTTGTTAGAACTTTTAGATCTTACAAATTTTTCATTTTGATCTTCATGCCAAAATGGTAAGTACTCGAAACTTCAGGCTCGAGATTTACATGATTAATGAGAAAGGCGATTATTCCACACCACTTTAAACAACAGGAGAATTTAAATATACAAAGCAGGGTGCACAATTATACCGCACCACCTAAAATTGCGATAAAATTTAAATGTGCAGAGCAGGGTGGGTGATTATTCCACACCACCTAAAATTGCAATAAAATTAAATATGCAGGACAGGATGGGCAATCATATCGCTTCATCTAAAATTACAGTAAAATTAAATCTGCAGTCCAAGATAGGCAATGATACCGCACCATCTTTGATTGCATAAATAAACACTGGGTTAGTAGTCAATAACTACACCAAATAAGAAATCAAAGATATAAATAACTGTTATGTTAAGAACTAAAAGCAAGCATGGTGCAAACAGTTCTTCGCGAGGATATATCCAACAGTTGAGGCAGAGGAAAATGAAGAACAGTAAAATTCTTAGAGGAAACATTTTTTTTCTTTTCTTTCGGCGAAGAGAAATGAGAAATGGTTAGAGACTCGTGTTGATAACGCGTTATAAATAGGCAAAAGTTAGAGAAATAACCTTTGCTAAGAGCAAGGGTGAAGCGGGTGCAAATATTACACTGTTTAGTTTTTTTAATACTACCACAAAATTATTGCAAGTGTGAAAATAAGAGTTACTGAAGGTAGGATATTTCTTTCTTTTCTCTTTTCTGTGTTTTTCCACTTTGAACAATCGAAGTGCTCTTATTTATAGAGCCACTTCAAAGGAAACTTACAAACGGGTTACTATTTAGGATATGAGTCTTTACCATACACATGTGGGCAAACATACCCACTATTTACAACATTGTCGACGTTGTTGGTGACTTTTGAAAAAAATCAACGATTTTTTTTTATCAGACGGCTTACATGGTTGGACTGTTGATTCAACCAGCGGGTCAAATTCAATTTTTTTAGAAAAATCAAATTTATCAATGATGGAGATTGAATATTAGCAAATCTAATAGTAAAGAAAAGATCTAATAACCCAAAGTTAAGTCCAATAGCGAAAACAATTAAAAACATTATATAAATCATAATCACTTAGAAATTCTATAAATACCTATGTATTTGTTCAAACATCCACACAAAATTCACTTTTGTCAAACGATTCTTCTTCTTTTTCTTTCTACCCACCTATGTATTTGTGTTTAAGAATGGGTAGGTTGTGTATTTGTCCATGTTATTTCATGTGGCAAATAACATGGACAAATGTGAAAGAATGAGGTAGGTTTAGTGATTTTTTATTTTTTATTATAATCTAAATATTTTTGGGACAAAATGTCTATAAAAATAAATTAGGATAATCTACATAAATTTTACTTAAAAAAAAAAAAGCTACAAAAAAAAGGTTAAAAATCATTCTTCAACAACTTCGGATTCTTATTTAAATAAAAAATAAAATAAAAAAAAACTGTTTTTAAGTTACAACCTAAATTTTTTGGGCTAAAAATTTAAATTTTTACTTCAATCATTGGAGTTGGTCTTATAGAGTTAATATGTATATGTATGTCTTATACACTAACAAGTAACACCAGCATCATCTTTCTATTCAAACTTCAGATTATCTTGCCCCATCTGTTCTTGATGAAATAAAGTTGCAGATAATCAAATTTTTATATAGAGGAGATAAAAATCTCTCTCACGCGTACATCAGATCCATATCATGTCATAGATATCTATACAACACTATCCTGTCATAGATATCTATACAACACTATCCTCCTTGCAATCTTGTGATTGTGACTATATAACTCGAAGAATCCAATCATATATTAATAAGAAGTAATCCGTTTCCCTATTAAGACAGAGTACAAAATTGTCATACAATTGTCTTGTGGAATCTGCCTCTCTATGAGAGATTTTCATGTGTCACCCGGAGAAAAATTCCAAACTACGGCCAAATATTTTTTATTTTTTTCCTGATTTTCAAACGAGTACATTGATTGATTAAACACTTCATACATCAAAATAACCTTTGTCACATGAAGTTCAAAAACTTGGAGGTGACATTTAAAAAATATGGGATAACTGGATATAAATCCAATTTTGTGAGCCATTAGTAGGATTAGTCCACTCCATTGAAATAGGTCCAATAATTGAGATTCCACGTATGCTTATTTGTGGTTTATACCATATTTACCCCTTAGACTTATGAATTATAGTAAATACACAAAATTTCTTAATTATGGGATTATTTGTGGTTTAACTAATTCCTTAATTGTAGGATTAGCTATAGGCATATAATCACCTCAACCACCAGTCTGTTTCATCCCCCCTCTTTCCCTTCTTCCAAACAATTCTCTCTGTTAGATCATGGAATCAATCCTCCTCTTTTTTGTCTCTTCTTTTCATGGGTGATATTTTTGTGTTCTTCTCTCTAAATTCGTTCCTTTAATGGAGATACATCATATCATATTTATATTTCTATATATGTTCCGCTTCTTCCAATACAATAGGTAGTTTATTTTTGTTTTGCAGGTAGATTATATCTGCTTTGTAGGTATAAAGCATTTTTCTTCCTATACAATAGGTAGTTACTAGATTATATCGGTTTTGTTTTCTTCATAAATCGTAGGTAGTTACTAGATAATATTTTAGTTTAAGTATTTAAATATTCAAAATTTAAAAACTGAATAAATGATAAAAAAAAAATTTAAAGAAATTAAATATATTTATCTGAAGGGGCAAAATTGATATCAAAATATGTAATTAGATAACTGGACTCAGTCCCAAAAACTACCTATGTTTTTGGATCTAGATACAAAAACCCCTTTAAATATTTAGGTAACCCTAATTGGTGTTGTTTCTTAATCTTTACCTCAATAAACCCTAATTAAAAGAGTCGAAGCCACATTTAGGATTATGTGCCAGCACTGGAAGTACTTAGGACCATATGCATGTATGTGCTCCCCAAGCTAAGGTGTTAGCAGATACTTCCCCATGCATGTACCATATTGAAGAAAATAAATGCTAATAAATCTCAAGTTAACTTCAAGATGCGCCCTTCAAGGAATGGAGCTTTGATGTCTCATCCAGATAATATATGTCTTGATATCGTATTTAGTCCCACTATTGAACGACTGTCAATATTAATACCATCAATTATGTTTTGATATCAAATATATGTCTTGATATTTGACAACAAACTTGCCAACATGTCATCGATAATTTCTGATAATGTTAACATAGATAGTTTAGGGCTTGTTTAATAACTATTTTGTTTATATTTTTTATTTGCATCTTCAATGTGTTGAAAAAGTTAATTAGTTAGCAATTTAGTTTATTGAAGTGTAAGGGAATTTTCGTTTTCAAATCTTAGGGGATTTTTGTGACCCATAAGTATTTTTATTTCTTGTCTATTAAACTTTAGGGTAAGTTTTTTACAAATGAATATTTGTGACTTAAGTCTAACAAAATGTAGTTTATTTGGGTTATGTAACATTATTGGTAATGTTGTAGTGTTCTTTTTGTTGGAAAGTGCTATTCACGCACATGTTTTTACCTTTCACACATCCTTGTTAATTTTTTACCATTAATCTTTTTTAATTCATTTGATCTCATGACCAGAAATTGAGAGAGGTGTGAGAGGAGTAAAAATGGGTATATGGATATCACTACTCTTTTTGTTTTGTTTTGGTAAAGTTAGTAGCATTAAAGTTTTTCATTTAATTGCTAAGGGAAGAAGTATTAAGAAAGAATGAAAACAAAAATTAAAAAGTGAAAACAACTTTAAAATAGTTTTCGAGTTTCTTTAATATAAGAGGTATTGCACAACATATTAGTGTCGGACTAATCTCTCGATACCACATGAGTCGACATCATATTTTTATCCTCCGGGTCAAACGGTATGCCGCCAAAGCAAAGTCAGTGGCACCAAAGAATGCATCCCTAGAGTTTGAACTCGAGTTAGAGATTCTAACCTATAGTCACTTTTCACTATATCAACCCCTTGAGTTTTTTTCTATCCAATTTGTGTAATGTTAGGGAGACCAAATTTCTAAACCAAATTTTGTAAACCAAATAATGTGGATGTTGATGATTGAATTGTTACTTAAATCTCGATTAACGTGCTTATTTCTTATTGGTGACCTGTGATTTAGTTTACAAATTTGATTTAAAAATTTAGTCTTCCTAACATTTTCCTTTTTTTTTTTTTCAAATATTTCATCTATCATTAGCTAGCACAAATAGTAAAATCAAAAAATAAGAAACAAAATAATTATCAATTGAACACTTACACTATGTTTGGATGAAGAAATTTAAGATTACTAAGGAATTTTAAAATGAGAGAAATTGAAATGACGAGATTTTATTTTCTAGAATTTGTGAATTTTCTTGTTTGGTTAACCTAAAAGAACAATGAATTGAATACGAAATTTGTTATTTTAAACTCTCAATCATAAAAATTAAGAAATGGCGCTTATTTACATATAATTTAAACTCGGAAATTGGAGATTCCAAACTCTAAGTTTTTTTTTCCAAGCTGAAATTTTAAATTTCTATGTTTATGAATCCAAACAAGGGAATTGATACATGTCAATTTATAAATTCTGATTTTTACTTAAATTCTAAGTTTATTTCCCTTTGTCCAAACATAATGTTAAGTTGTGACAGTGATTAGAAGTAATGAAGTGAGTGATTGCACGTTGTGACAACGATTAGAAGTAATGAAGTGAGTGATTGCACGTGCAATCCTTGTGGTCCCAGAAAGATGAGAGAATCATTACTCGTGGGCAAAACTAATATGAAGGAAATTTTATGCAGGTCACACCCGTGCGTGTATGGTGGAAAATGGTCTTTATCCAAGGGTTGCCAGGGTGGGGTCGAACAACAAAAAGAGTTAAGGGGTGGGGGTTGGGGTTGGGGTTGGATTGAAATCAAAATAGGCAGAAGCTGGTACACTATACTTCTAAACAAAATAGTTTCGAATTATTTTCTGCTTTAAAAGGGAAAAGTTTAGGGATGCAACATGACCTTGAGTCTTCAGATTTGTTCTCTCTACTTTCAATTTGGTTATGACAATTACTAATCTTTTAGAATGTGTCAATTTGCTTTATAGTGCTACATTTTTTCATCAAATTAAGAGTTATTTTTGTTCATTCAAGTGGGGAGAACAAATAAAAAATATGACAGTTGTTTGGGACCAATTGGTACGCGTTAAATAATTAGAGAGTTAAGAATAAAATAAAAGTTGAACAAGCAAATCGAAAGAAAGTTGTAAGTTCATGAAGCATTTCTAATTTCAACTTTCTTAAATAAGTAATTTGTGGAAGGCTTCAGATACAAGCAGGAGGATTATAGGACACATCACCCCAAATGCCTATTTTCCTAACATGGACTGCTCATCCTCTGCCCTATGAACCATTGCTGGACTGGGCTCCTGAAATTTCATGTAATTAATCCCTAGACCGAAGTCAAAAATAAAATCAAATCTTGAGGTCGATATAAAAGTGACTAAAAAATGGAAAGCTCAAATATAAGAACGAATGTGATACATGAGTATATTATTGGCATGACCGTTGCACGTGATGTTACTAATTCATTCAATGAACAAGAATTTATCGTGATATATGATTAAACTCATTATTTATTTTTATTAGATTCTCTGAAGTTCAAACTCACTCACATACTATTAAAAATCATATATATAGGAAGCCATTAAGGGAGAGATCTCCATTTGTCAAAAAAAATGGGGACACCCTCTTGACCGTTAGATTCGGCTTTAATGAAATTCTGTTGTTGAGATTCTGTGGCCTGTGATTTAACCACAACCCTTCTTAGCAAAAACAGAAACTGAAAATTAACCACAACCCTGTTACACACCTTCTTCTTCCTCGTATCAATTCTCAATGAATTCGAAGCGAAATATCAATTTATGTCGACGATGAAGTCAAGTGACTTAGCCAGGGCCTGCATAATTAAATAGTAAAAACCTTAGATATAACAATATCAGATGAACAAAAGTTCGTATGCTAAGACAAATTTTGTAAACACGAAACTAAATTCCACGAAACATTTTGTCGTAAAGAGTTGTATCAGCTTTGTCAAATTTTACCGTCTTTTTTTCTTGGTTGGATGAGACAACGAAATTGTTTGCACCAAGCAGAGTTAGAGCTTCCTCTTTCTTTGATAAGCTTGTGCTGAAAACTGTCACGTTTAGTCCGAACGCCTTCCCAAATTTCACTGCCAAGTGTCCGAGACCACCAAGGCCAATCACACCAAGTGATTTTCCGGCCTGGTTCATTTTATGGCGGATCATTGGAGCATAAACAGTAATGCCGGCGCAAAGCAGAGGTGCTGCAGAAGCCAAGGGGTAGCCCTCTGGTATCTTGAAGCAGTACCTATAATAATTTCAAGAACAAAGTTAACATCCTCATTTGTGATAGATTCGTACTGTTTCCGGATTTCTTGAGCATTAAGACGTTGCAGTTATTGCAAATACGCAGGGTCGATGGTCACAAAATCTAAAACAATAAACTAAACATATCCTAATAGATGATGATACAGAAGTACAGGTTGACACATTACATTTGACATGGAGAATACTAACCTCTCATGAGCAACAATGTAACTGGAAAACCCTCCTTTTGTAATCGTGCCATCAGCATCAACATGGTTATAAGTGAAAATTGCTCCTTTTTCACAGGAAATCTCTTGGCCATCTCTACAATAGTCGCAATCTCTACAAGAATTAACAAAAGTTCCCACTCCAACATGATCACCAACTTTGAAGCCGTGAACATTTGGACCAACCTCTTGAACAATGCCAGCAATCTCATGTCTGTTGTACAATCAATCATAGACAACATAGGTCAGTTCAAGGAAATATACGTAATGACAATCATATATGTAACATAATAAATCATTCGACATACACAGGCACCATTGGATACATGGCGTTGCCATGCTTGTTCCTTGGAAAAACCACATCAGCATAACAAATTCCCGTGTCTCTTCCCAGGAGTTGAGAAATGTAAGATTCTTTACCCGCCTTTGGTAATTACCCGTATCATTTTCTTTTCTTTTTTTTCCCATATTTCGTATGTGTAAATTGAAAACAAAATTTATTTCATTTCCAGTTGCATATTTGAATTTACAAAATGACTTGCTTGAAACAAGTGCAGTGTTATCGTGAAGCCCCGCACAAGCTATGTAACATTGTATGATTAGTTCATGACACCATGATATCGGTGTACCCATTCACACAAAAGCCCAAATTTCAAATTCTAAATATGCAATTAATAGGGGCATTGATCATAAGAAAAACGTAGTTATTGTTTGCCATCCCATCTAGGGCTGGTTACGGCTAATTAAGGATCCTAGGGCAAAAACTAAGTTAGGCCCTTGGCAATACAAAATTTTCATAAACACTCAAATGTGACGCAATCATTGCCAATTACTACTACAGTCTAGCAGTATTTCTCTTCACTTGTAAGTGAAAGGTCTTAGTTTCGATTCTTGCCAAAAGGGAATTTGAACCACATTATTATGACTAGCCCCAGTGTGAAGATTAGCCCACTCCCCCACTCCCATAGCATATTATCGTTTGTTCAAAAAAAAAAAATGTGATGCAGCCATTATTTCAGTCTGTCCTTTTTTTGTCTCCCCTCTCACCTTCACACCTGAAGATGGTTATTTTCCAACCACCAGGTTGATGCACAATCATGCAATAGAAGAGAAAATTGAGGCTATTGTTATCTAATATGATTGGATCATTGATTACTCATATTTCTCAACGCATACCTGTTTTGGCCTTAAATATTAGGTTTGGGCAAAAGAGAGATGACTGGGTTAAAAGGTTGTGGTTCTCTGCCCAATACTGATTTCTCAAGTCAGGTGATGTTCAGCCATGGAAGGAATGATTCGATCGAGTTCTAATTAAATTGAAATTGCTAAGGATCATGGTAGATATTGGTAAGATTCGAATTATTACAAGAGTCAAGACTTGTGACTGATCAAATAACAAGTGAATTTAATCCATAAGACGGCTAGGTTCAGAATCCTAGTTCAAGTTGAAGTGGTCGAGACCATGTGCGGATTTGTTTTGTTTAGTGAAAGGATAATATCATAGATATCTAGAAAAGCACCGAAGAAATATAGTTCTATTAGGATTCTACTTCAGCTAGCTTGGTCACCATGAAATCCTACCTTATAAATGGAAGTGGTTCTTCAACTCAACACACAAACACCATGCGCAAAACCTCGCTCTATGCTAATACTTCTCGTACTCTGAGAAGTCACTAACTCACCTAACTGCTTCGTCAACTTCAGATTGGAGTAACAACACTATGTTGACAACTGACGACATCTTCAATTTGGATTAATAACACTGGAGCTATAGAATCAGGGGACTGAGAAATTCCTTCAGTTTAGATTAATAGCACTACTTTGAGTTTGGCTAGTTACTTATCCAAGTCTTTGCCATCGAGGAGCCATTGGTTTTCTTAGTGAAAGAGATCATCTCACTACCCTCTTGGTGATGAGGTGTTACCAGATTTCTCAGTGTTCAGCACATTTAAAGTTGAACCTTATTTGAACTTCGCAGTGACTAGCAACCTTGTATTTAGGTTCTAAAACCCAAGGCCAAGACATGTTCCTTCCTCACCCGTGATCGCTTGAATACAAAAGTTAGCAACGCATTCAACACCACCACCACATCTATTCTACTCACTCGATCGAACTCAGTCTCAAGTTGACACACCCGCATCCACTAAAAAAACGTAGTTAGCTCTTCATTATTCGGTCTACATGACAATTTGATAGTTTAAAGCCAATTGTCACGCTTTAAATAATTAGAGGGCTAAGGAAGAATTGAAAGTCAAACAAAAAGAAAATTGTATGAGGCATATTTATAATTTCAACTCTGGCGCTCAGTTACAAATAGGAGGATTACAAGACATATCAGCCCAAATGCCCGCTTTTCCTAACATGGATTGCTTATCCTCTACTTGAAGAACAATTGCTTAACTGGGCTTTTTAAATTTCCTCTAATTAATCCATGGACCGAAAGCAAAATGAAATCAAATCTCAAGGTAAATTTTAAAGTGATAAAAAAAATGGAAAACTCAATGTGATACATGAGTACATTGTTGGCGATACACGTAGTGGTGCCAATCTATTCAAGCTAAAAACAAGAATTTATTGTGATATATGGCTAAACTCATTTATTTATTTCATATAATTCTTTAAAGTTCTAACTCACTCACATCACATGTTACTTAAAATTGAGTACAAACACTTCCACGTATAACAAATATCAAAGTAGGGCAACATTCGCTTCTTAGCAACAAAAGAAAAAAAATAAAAAAATACAAAAACTGAAAAATTAACCGCAACCCTGTTGCATACCAACTTCTTCATCCTCATACCAAGTTCTCAATGAATTCAAAGAGAAATATCGATTCCTCATCATTTTAGGGAGTTTTCAACATCTATAACAAAACGGTACTTCACATCCCTCTTGATCAGCCTCTCAAGAGCTTCATTCACATACTGAATTGGAACTATTTCTATGTTTGGATAAATTTTGTGAGCAGCACAAAAGTCTAACATTTCCTGCGTCTGTTTTGTACCTCCCGTTACGCTACCAGAAATTGACTTCATACCTGATAAATAGTCAATATATTTTGTAAAACGATCTATAATTTTTGTCTTAAAAAAGAAAGTTGTGAGTATTAAAAGTGTTAACATACCAATAATCAAGCTCATGGGACTTAATTTAACTTCGGTTGGTGCCCCAACCAAGACTAGAACACCAGCAGTCTTCAGCAGAGACATATACAAATCAAATGGATGATCACCAGATGCTGTATCGATGATGAAGTCAAGCGACTTAGCCAGGGCCTGCATAAACAGTAAAAATCGTCGATATAACAAAATCAGATGAATAAAAATTCGTATGCTAAGTGTCGCGAAAGACTGGAATGGGAAACAAAACGGAATGCACACACAAAACTAAATTGCACGAATCAATTTGCCGTAAACAATTATATCAACTTGTGAAATTTTACCGTCATTTCCTCTTGGTTGGATGAGACAACGAAATTGTCTGCACCAAGCAGACTTAGAGCTTCCTCCTTCTTTGATAAGCTTGTGCTGAAAACTGTCACGTTTAGTCCAAAAGCCTTCCCAAATTTCACTGCCAAGTGTCCGAGACCACCAAGGCCAATCACACCTAGTGATTTACCGTCCTGGTTCATTTTATGGCGGATCATTGGAGAGTAAACAGTAATGCCGGCACAAAGCAGAGGTGCTGCAGAAGCCAAGGGGTAGCCCTCTGGTATCTTGAAGCAGTACCTATAATAATTTCAAGAACAAAGTTAACGTCCTCATCTATGACAGATTCGTACTATTTCCGAATTTCTTAAGCATTAAGCCATTAATTATGTAGACACTATAAATCTAGGCACTCGCATTGCAGTTATTGCAAATACGCAGGGTCGACACTCGACAGTCACAAAATCTAAAACCATAAATTTAACATATCATACTGTTTCCGGATAGATTCGTACTGTTTCCGGATTTCTTGAGCATTAAGACACTGTAAGTCTAGGCACTCGCATTGCAGTTATTGCAAATACGCAGGGTCGATGGTCACAAAATCTAAAACCATAAACTAAACATATCCTAATAGATGATGATACAGAAGTACAGGTTGACACATTACATTTGACATGGAGAATACTAACCTTTCATGAGCAACAATGTAACTGGAAAACCCTCCTTTTGTAATCGTGCCATCAGCATCAACATGGTTATAAGTGTAAATTGCTCCCTTTTCACAGGAAATCTCTTGGCCATCTCTACAATAGTCGCAATCTCTACAAGAATTAACAAAAGTTCCCACTCCAACATGATCACCAACTTTGAAGCCGTGAACATTTGGACCAACCTCTTGAACAATGCCAGCAATCTCATGTCTGTTGTACAATCAATCATAGACAACATAGGTCAGTTCAAGGAAATATACGTAATGACAATCATATATGTAACATAATAAATCATTCGACATACCCAGGCACCATTGGATACATGGCGTTGCCAGCCTTGTTCCTTGGAAAACCCACATCAGCATAACAAATTCCGCAGTGCGTAATTCTTATCGAAACATCATCGTTTTGAAGATTCCTGAATACATTAACTCAACCTTCGTTTAATTAAAACTATCAATATTACATATATAGCATGTAAATTCAATATAGTAGTCATTTAGCGTACTTTAGATAATTGTATCCGGATTTCAATTCGTGATCTAGCTGCATCGAACTTTATTAGGCCTAAGGATGAGAGATTTATTTCTTAATTATTTTCCATCAATATTTTATATTAGTTCAAAGACTGCATTGCCACTAACTTTGGGGAAGATATCACACCAATGTTTTATATTAGTTCAAAGACTGCATTGCTATCAGTATAACAAATTAAGGGCGTTGTGTTTATAAAAACGAATGGCACTATACTTCTTTCTACTTCTAGCAGATCACTTCAAAGGAGTGAATACCACTAAAGTTTTGGTATCAACCAGGTGAAATCAAGCAAAGAAAAAAAAAAAAAAATATATATATATATATATATGTAGATACACACTCCTACTAGTTGTTGACGTAATGGTAGTTGTCTCTAGTTAATACAAGAACAATATGTATTTTATGTGAGTTGTATGCCTAATTATGGCTAGTCTTGCAAGTTACGCTTATCTAGCCATCCAATAACGTACATATATAACTCAGTTCGCAGCCAAAATATATATATATATATATAGATACACACTCCTACTAGTCATTGACGTAATGGTAGTTGTCTTTAATTAATACAAGAACAATATGTATTTTATGTGAGTTGTATGCCTAATTATGGCTAGTCTTGCAAGTTATGCTTATCTAGCCATCCAATAACGTACATATATAACTCAGTTCACAGCCACTTAGTATTACAGTCTGATGGTATTTCTCTTCACTAGGAAGTGAGAGATCTTAAGTTTGAATCTCGTAGATAATGAATTCAATACCAACTTAAGCTACCCACTTTGTGGCTTAGGCCAAACTTTTCCTCTTTTTAGTGTAAAAATATCGACGTACTCCACAAAAAAAAAAAAAAAAAAAAAAAAAAAAAATCCTGTTCACATTTTTCGGTTTCTGTTTTGTTAAAACTGAAACAAATTTAGTTACCTTCGGGTAAACTTGTACGGCGAGAGAACTCCAGATTCATCAGTTGCAGCCCATCCCAAGCAGTTTTCATTCACACTACTCGTCTGTGAGCTCATGCTTAATAATTGGGACCCTTAATAATTTGTTGTAAATATGCAGAGGGCTCCCCAGAAATTGGGAAGAAATTAAAGAGATTGTTGAGAAAAAAGTCGTTTTGCTCTAGGTTTTTGGGTTTTTTATCTTGGTGAACAGTTTAAGTTTTTGGGTTTTGGTTGTCATAGGAGACGCTATTTCACTATTTATAGACTTACATGCAGGTTTTTGGGTGACGCAAGAGCATGCGTGATCACCTCCGTTAACGTACGTAGTGACGACTTCTGTACTTGGGTACCTTTCAACATGTTCACTTGGGGACGGGGATTCTCTCTTTTTCTAATCTATCTTATCTTTCCTATCTTCCTACATGATATCTTATATTGATATTTTATATTGAGATTTTATAAAAACAATAAGACAAAAAGTAAAGTATGAGAGAAAGAAAGGGAAGGAAATGAAAATAGGAGGAGAGACAATCTTACTTCTTTATGCCAAAATTTGTACTAATTGAATATGTCGTGATTATCCTGAACGAGATATTTTTTAGTATGACCAGTATACGGGGTGGTACACCATGTGTTACTATAAAAAAGTTAATAACTTAAAAAATAAAATTTTTCATCATTTAGATAAAAACACGTAGTATATCATCCATATTCTCGTCACAATGAAAAATTTCTCAACCTGAACACATCATTATCCATAGATGATCCTAGAAGGAAGGAAGTAGATACCATTATTAATGGAAAGAGATCCTCTCCAAATCTTTTCCACCAAGGCCATCAGATCAAGTGATCCGAACATTTGAAATTTTATCTAACGGATCACCTATTTTGATCCCTTAAAAGCTATAATAATTTTTTACTGTTGGATAAAATTTCAAAGGTTCAGATCACTTGATCCTGTAGTCTTAATGGAAGAAATCCGGTAAGGATTTCTTTCCATTATTAATTTTTAATTTCCTCTTATTTCCAACTTGTTTGACCTTTTCAACTTTTTTTTTTTAATAAACAACAAAGTCAAATTATATATACTAAAGCGCAATGAGAAAAACACTGTTCCTAAGCAAAGTTCAACAGGTTCACTTGCGGACAAGGATTCTCTCATTTTCTAATCTATCTTATCTTTCCTATCTTCCTACATGATATCTTATATTGATATTTTATATTGATATTTTATAGAAACAATAAGACAAAAAGCAAAGTATGAGAGGCAGAAAGGGAAGGAAATGAAAATAAGAGGAAAGAAAATCTTACTTCTTCATGCCATTTGTACTAATTCAATATGTCGTGATTGACCTGAACGGAAGATTTTTCAATATGATCGGTATACGGGGTGGTACACCATGTGTTACTATAAAAAAGTTAACAACTTAAAAAATAAAATTTCTCATCATTTACATAAAAACACGTAGTGTACCATTCATATTCTCATCACAATGAAAAATTTCTCAACCTGAACACATCACTATCCATAGATGACCCCATATGGAAGGAAGTAGATATCATTATTAATGGAAAAAGATCATCTCCAGATGTTTTCCACTAAGGCCATCAAATTAAGTAATCCGAACCTTTGAAATTTTATCTAACGGCTCACCTATTTTGATTCCTTAAAAGCTATAATAATTTTTTACCGTTGGATAAAATTTTAAAGATCTAGATCACTTAATCTGGTAATCTTAATGGAAGAGATCCGAAAAGGATCTGTTTCCTCTTATTTCCAATTTGTATGACCTTTTCAACTTTTTTTTTTTTAATAAACAACAAAGTCAAATTCATTCTAACATGCGATAATGGAAAGATGGGAATAAATTTATTAAATAGAATAAAAGTATAAACAAAGAGTGGAAGGGCAAGTACCTTACCCCTGAAAGAAAGCAAAACGTCAAGCACCAAAACTAGCAAAACCTAAAATTAGGCTTGTTGGAACTTAGTTATGTGTCAAATCAACACATAACTAAAAAAGTTTGATAGAATTATGACGTGATCATATTGATTTGCGACTTTAATCGATCTTCAATTTCAATGACCATTTGTGTTAACAACCCTTTTATTTATTTTTCTCATGTTTTGTTTGTGTAATTGTAAACAAAATTTATATCAACCAGTTGCATACTTGAATCTACAAAATGACTTGCATGAAACAAGTGCATAGTTGTGTTCTGCACAAGCTATATGACATTGTTATTGGAGATCTGTCCTAAAAGTCAATCTTGAAAATAAGCCTTTCAGGATAATGACACGTCCTGACCGAAATCAAGGCGTGAGGGTGACGTAGCCATGTGAACAGTGTGGAAGCAAAAGATAACAATTAAAGTACGAATAATTAAAGTAATACACTAGTGTGAGACTAAGTGTGACAAACATAATCAGAGCACAGAAAACCTAAGTGCAGTCCAGAAGAACAAATACTAAATACACAACACCCAAAGGTGATCCTACATTTGTGATGTTCTCTCAGAACCACCGTCAAGTCCTCGTGAACCACCAAAGCTGCTTCTAACTAGAACCTGGAAGGACGCAAAACAGAAAGTGTGAGTAGGCAAAAACAAAGTTTTTCAAAATCATATCATTATCAAAAGTTATAACCCCTCGATGTAAAACCTGTATAGTTTCCTAGAAAATAGAATATACACATATATCGAAAACATGTTCAGAAATATGCCATGTTGATTGCCTCCACATAAAATGTAAGTAGCCCAGGTAATGTCAATCAATGCAAGTAACATGTCAGCCGGAGTTACCTAATGTGACCTGTACGGCTGAATCTAGAGCTCAAATCCCCAACTCACTAACTATACCTGCACACGAGTCGGAACCACCTAAAGTGGTCTGTATGACAGGACTGGGTGTAAATAAATACGCTCAAGTGCTATGATCACGTGAAGACTGGGCGAATAATTGCGGGTCACCAACAAGTCGGAACCACCTATAGTAGTCTGTACGATAGGACTGTGCACCTAACTTGGATCCAAGATGAGCGTGTGGTGCAGGAGGTGAACATCATGTGAAGGATTGTGCCCTACTCTGGACGAGAGCATTAACACCGGGGGTGCAGGTTATGAGCTCTCAATGCATCTCATATATCCACTAATTCACAATCATAAACCATAAACTTACCTAGCACTTACTTGTGCGTCCGCAGCACTAATAAAACATATATGCAACTACTAATGCATAAATAAATAGGCAAATGCTATGCATGGCATTTAAAACATATATACATTCCATTTCATTTTCTAGGAAAAACCACAAGTATATAGGTATTTACGGAAAACCAAAAGCCCACTCACTGGTATGTGGAAGGGTCGTAGCCCCCAAGACTCGAGTGACTGCGCTCCTCCTCAGGATAGGTCTTACCTATATGCGAAACAACTATAAAATCGTCAATTTAAAGCACATAACCAAAACTAGGTAATAACTTCTCATACAATGCTCAAATGGGATGTTTGGATACACCAACATGATCTACTCAACCTCATGAACATCCCCATATTTTTAAAATAATTTTTCGAGGCACCACACGCCACGAGGGCACGGCCCTATGCGCCCCCACACGCGGCCAAAACTAACGGATTCCCTAACCGCCGTTAGGCAATATTCCGTGAAAACTAACAGATTCCATTAAAACTAACCTGGTGCCGTTAAGAATATTCTGTTAACTTAACAAAATATTCCCTTATCTTCTCCGGCACCCTTCTGGTACTATCGCCGTCGCCGAAAAACTGGAAAATTTTCAAATCTTTATATTTTACTTGTTTTTCAACCAAATTTCAAGAAACCAGTACCAAATTGAAGCTCTTAACTTGTAGAACATTTCCTTACCTGTTTAAAGCCCCAAAGATCACGAGATGTCGTCGGAGAAATTCAAGAAAAATCGGCCAAACTTGCAACTCACGATCCCGACATCCAATTCCACCAAACGAACCACCCTGAGCTTCCTAAGAACCTCACTAAGCTTCCTAAAAGCTTCAAATTCCCTGAAAGTCAATAGTTCACGTGTGCATAAACAGTGATCAAATCGGAGATTCCTGGTTCGACGTGAAATCGAAGGATTCCTTACCTGAAATTGGTATGGTTGAACTCGTATGATCCTCATGAACACAAAGGCACCATTTTCCACCTTGATCCGTCACGTTTGCAAAGGTTTTAAGTCTCGTCCATATAAGTGAGAATGAGAGAAAGAGAGAGAGAGAGTTCGAGACAGAGAGAGATACATGGGGGAAGGAGATGATGTGGATGTGGGTGAGTGTGTGGTCCAGATGCAACCAACAAAACCACAAAACAATCACCCCAAAATGACAAATAACTACCAAGGGCAAAATAGTCATTTCACACCTACAGTACAAATAATTCGGAACGGGCTGTCACAATAATGTTTCAATGTTTAATTATGTCTAATATAACAAATTGGGTAAAGTCATTTATTAGGACTATCTCAATTAAACGATATACATACATGAATATATGAAAAATGAAATAATGGAAGAAATAATCTAAAAGAAGTTAGACTACATATACCTTCTTCATTGGCGGTCGCAATTCATGGCCTGCCCTTGGGCCGTCCCTGATCCCATTCTAATTAAATGGTAGAGGGTTTCATTTTCCAACAGCCTTATAGCCATGAAACTTTTTCCAAGCATTTTCCATTCTCAAAGCCCTCTTTTCACTGTTTGTTCACTGAGAAAAGAAGTTTTGTTGAGTCCATAAACACCCAAGATTCTTATTTTCATCTTTAAAAGTCAAAAATTTTATCATATATGATGTCATGTACCAAATTTTGAAAATTTATTCACTAACTTACTATAAAAAAATATAAAACTTATTAAGTACTGATTTGGGACTGCTTAACTTTTTTTGTAAGTAGGGGTAAAAAAAAGTTAACTCCAATTTGTGTTTGGTAACTCGAGCAAACTTTGTGTGTGTGTGTGTGTGTGTGTGTTTTTTTTTTTTTTTTTTAAATCATGACAATTCAAAGCAAAAATCGAAAGCAGTAAAAAAATAGCTTTTGCACAAACACCGCCGAACAGTAGCCGTTAATGAGTTTTCAATATGACTATCCTGTCCTCCCTCTTCATCGTTCCTTTTTGCGCATCAAACATTTTTTCCATCTCTTAGTTTGATCTCTCCCTCTCTTGTCTTCCTCACATAAGTTTTGGATTCAACTTAACTATTAGTTCTAAAACAACAAAAACAACTACATTTCGAGTCGAATCGTACAAAGCATGAGCAACATATATATTACATTTACATAACAACATAAGAGACCTTTTTTTTCCAGTCAATCAAGTTGTGTGCTATACAATGCTTGTTAGTTGATACTTATTAAATTTAGCGTGATCATTTTGCAATTTGCCAGCATCCTTAAACAGACTCACAAGCAATTTTTCAGTTTACCATAAACACAGTCACGTGACATTACCATTTGACTTAAATTAGAACATATTTGTGGATGTAAATTTTTGTCATCTATTCCTTTGACAAAAATGCACCTGCAAAATAATAACACATGTGATTAAGGCCAAAAGCCTCACGCACCCATGATGAATTTTGGGGGGGGGTGGTTTGGCCAAAGAATCTCCGATGCCAAAGTTAGAATTATGAAAAGAATGTGTTTAGGAGTTTTCGGGTAGTAAATGACTTAGCATTTTAGTGGGATAAGAGGGGTATTATTAGGAGAATGGTTAACATAGCAATTACTCCTAATTTAAACAAGAAGTATTGGGAGTTACCTTTTGAATAAAATCAATACAGGATTGATGAGGAGTGGTGAAAGGAATATGAAATAAATTCCATATTGATCACCTTTTACTTTTCCTTGATTGATCTGTTATTAGCCATTGCATGCGCGTGGGAATTCTGGTGTTCCAAAGGTAATCTCGTCATTCTTGTCCAAAAATTCCACATGTCACTTCCACGATTTTTGGGATTATTTTTGGCTCTACAAATGCCCCCACACATGCTGGGTTGCTAGCAGGAAAGGGCAGTAAATGTAGAGATCCCCAACTTTGATGCATATACTTGGACTTGGAATTAGATGTTTCTAGGAAAGGGAAATAAATCGTCACTAAAGCCTATTTAAGCCTACCTCAAGTAGGGGATTAAATCAACTTTAGAGGGCAATCATTTATCACTACAAGAAAGAGAGAAAGCAAGAGGATATTTGTTCCCCCTCCCCTAATATTTTTCTTCGCTTGCCCATGCAAAGAATCGTCTTCCGTTGATTTCTTTGTCTTCTCTGTGTCACACCAAGGTAATAAAAACTTAATTTTCTTTGTCTTCTTCTTGGGTGGTGCTGTCGCGGGGAAACCTTTAGGGTGGTGTTGTCGCGGGGTAACCTTTGGGATGGTGCGGCATGTTGGCTAGCAAGGGCAAAGAGTCAACTCGGCGTGGGCCAAGGAGGTGGTATGGCAAGGGCCACAAATTGGCTAGAGCCAAGGGATGGCTCAGCATGGGTCGAGGAAGTAGCGTGGCACGAGCCACGGTTTAGGCTGCTCAGCTTGGTTGAAGTGTCTCGCAAAACTTTTAGCCATAAAACCGTCTATTGGGCACGTTGCTTCAAAAAAGGCTGATAAACCCACAAAGTCACTATGGTCGTGAGTTTTGGCTTCTTGGGGCGTCGAGATGTTGAGTTCGTTGTCGGCTGCTACCCCCCTGACCATTTGTTGCTTAGCTAGTATTCGAGTATTTGATCATTTGAGCTGTGTCGCCTACATCACAACATGATAAAGATCTGTGGAATATGAAAATCGTTAACTAATCACATCAAAATGAGTAGTTGTGTGGAAATTCATGGGCAGTTTGCCCATTTCCGGTGAAAAGTAGACCTAGGTGGGTGTCGGAGAATTGGTTTATCCTTTTGCATCGGAGAGCTTACCCAGATGGGTGTTAGGGAATTGGTTTACCCTCTCGCACTGGAGAGCTTACCCAGATGGGTATCGAGGAACTGGTTTATCCTCTAGCACTGGAGAGCAGACTCAGTTGGGTGTCAGGGAATTAGTTTATCCTCTCGTTCTGGAGAGCAGACCCAGATGGTCGTTGGAGAATTAGTTTACCCTCTCGCACTGGAGAGCAATTAGTTTACCCTTTTGCACTGAAAAGTTTACCTAGATGGATGTCTGAGAATTAGTTTACCCTCTCGTGCTTAAGAGCAATTAGTTAACCCTTTTGCACTAGAGAGCTTACCTAGATAGGTGTCGGGGGACTGGCTTACCCTCTTGCACTGGAGAGCTTACCCAGATGGGTGTCGAGGAATTAGTTTAGCCTTTCACACTGGGAGCAATTAGTTTACCCTTTCGCACTAAAGAGCTTACCCATATGGGTGTCGAGGGATTGGTTTACCCTTTCGCACTAAAGAACAATTAGTTTACCCTCTTGCACTGAAAAGCTTACCCAGATGGGTGTCGGGGAATTAGTTTACCCTCTCGCATTTGAGAGCAATTAGTTTACCCAATTGCACTGTAGAGCATATAATTTGTTGTGAGCACAGCTGAGGAAAACTGGACCGCTAGACAACTGAATAATCCTTAACCTGTGAGGTCTTGTTCGGCGATCTATTTTCTGCCTAAATTATGTTTTTCACATTATCATTATTGTGTTTATAGATAATATATCAATAAGAATATACTACAAACATTACCAATTACACTTCATGTTGTTTATGGCCCATATGCTCATGTATAAGTAGTCAACGATCGTTACATCCAATAGCACCTTGTTTTGACTCTATTTGATGAGGTCCCTAGTTCAAATTAATTCGTTGACAAAAGTTGTTGAATGGAAAATAATTCATCTATAAAATTAAATGGAAACTGGCCAAAGTAACAAATAGACTAATTTCATGTCCTTGTAGTCTTGAATTATGCACCTCACCCTTATAAGAGAGATGCAATCAACAATGTAGTGATGACAACATCATATTAATGAAAATTGGATGGTCCATTGTAGAAAAGTCCTATTAGATTGACTCATGAGTTTAATATGTATCATACCTCCCATCTCCAAGGATCAAACTCAAGAGCACTTGCATGAAGAGAAGGGTCTAAATGAGATCCACTTAAAACCGGTAAAACTTTCCAGCCAGATGGAATTAAATAATTTGCAGAAAGTTGCACAAAAAAACCACTTATTTTTTGTTTAATTAATTAACAGATCGATCGTCACACACTGCAAGTATAAAGTATAAAATGTTTGCATGCTCGATTGTGTGTCATCACATTTTTTTAGTACTAGTACCTCTAAATTTCACATCTTTGAGAGCTTTTCGGTGCACAAATTTTACAACGTTTCCACATCTGAGAGCTTCGTTAATGACCTGCAAATGACATACATGTAAATGCTTGCATTCTTCAATTGGGGGTGGGCTCATTCTCCCACTTACTTATAACATATTTTTACTATAAAAGTTTTCTAACCAGGACTGTTCACTCTTCTAATCGTCATTTGAAAATCATCTCTACAAAAATTATTTTAATTGGATATCGTTTTGTCATTTAAATGTATGAAATAAATCAACGGTTTCTTCATGAATATGCTACTTGGTACCTACACCGTTAATTTATTTGATACATTTAGATGAGTGAACGATATCCAATTCGCATGATTTTTTTATAGAGATGATCTTCAAATGAAGGTCAAGAGATTTAACATGCCAATTATGAAATTTCAACTATAAAGATACGTTATTTGTAAGTGGGGAATGAGATCATCCCCTGTGAGAGGGATGCAAGTATTATAAAAAAAAATGTGCAAATTAAATCTCTGACAAAGAATAAAGCTTGAACAATTATATAATAAAATACTAAAAAAATTAATGAGATTTTTTGTCCTACATTTTGGGTGAATTCGATTTTTTTTATAGTCTTCCCAGGTCAGATACTCATCTTTCTGCTTCACTCTTCTAATGTTCTGATCCTCTACCTGTATATCAAAAAATAAAATATTAAAAAATTAATATCATTTTGTCTAAGCCAAAAACGAGAAATTAATTATAAATAATTGATATATTAAAGAAAGTTAATCAAATGTAACTTATTAATTAAGCTTTGTATGAAAGAGGAGATAAGTGTTTTTGGGTAATTAATTACCTTTAATCGTTGTAAAGCAGATGGTGATTGGGCTAGAAAATAAACTACCATGGCCATCAAGAGAGAGGTGGTTTCATAGCCACCCAATGGAGAATCCAAGACAAAACTCGCTTTCTCATCTTCAGATATGGTATCAACTTCCAGAAGTACCTCAAGGAAATCACTTCTTTTAGTACAATAATTAGTGCTCCCATCTGCATTTCTTCTTCTTTCCTCTATGATTACTTTCACAGTTGAAGATATCCTCTTTCTAGCCTGTAAAGAGAAATAATAATTCTCACACTACATGCCTAGCTGCTTTTTTGTAATAAACAAGAAGAGAGCCCATACACGTAGCTGGTTTTGTATTAAAAAGATATAGAGACTTTTATTTTGGAGGAAAATGTTCTCTTGTTAGACTATTTAACAATATATATAAACATACTTACAATCATTAATTATGTTGATTTTTATTTAAATTTATGATTCTGATTCACAGTTTGGCAAAATAAACATTGTTTTGCAAAACAAGTTCGCATAAAACATTATTCGTATATTAGGTACCTTAACAGCTCTAGCATATGGAGTTCCAGGAATATAGAGAGGAAGAGAAATGAGCCCTCTCATGAAAGTCAGGAAATCTTCAAGAATTTGTGTAGTCTGTGGCTCATCTGGGGTTAAACCTAGCACTTGCTTCACTATTACATTAAATGTGAACTGCATGCATGTGGAACCAAAAATAATTAATATTTGTGTAATTAAACCATATGATCAACATAAAAGAAAGAGAGAAAAATATATACCAATCCATGATAATATATAACTCAAAAATACCTTTCTGGCTTCCTCACAGAAGATGACTTGTGATTTATCTTTCCAAGAGTGAAGTATGCCAATGGCTGTGGCTTCAATGTCACTAAGAAACTCAGGCTTGGTCTTGGTGATGGTGACCAAGGAGACAGCCACATTTCTGAGCCTTTTGTGAGTGTCACCCACAGCCACAAGCATGGAGGATTTTCCAAGGATGCCAAGGATAGGCTTTGGATAGCTGCATTCAAATAACTTACCTTCATTCTGAAGTATGAAGTAGTTCAGCTCTTGATCACATGACACAATTGTGGGAGACAAGAACAAATGGGATTTGAACACTTTCCCATACCTGAATTAAAACATAACTAACCATATTTAACTCTAACCCTTTAATTAGTTATGTATAAACTAAACAAATAATTTTTAAACATATATGAATTAAGCAATATTGATGTTCGATTACCTAGAACAATGGTGTTTAAGGAAGGCACCAAGAGAATTAGAAGGATGAGGCTTCAAGAAGCTAAGAGTTTCTCCCAACAGAGGCCACCCAAAAGAGCCCCTAGGTGGAGCAGTACCATTAAGCCTTAACAACGTTAAGGGCAAGAAGTGGTTTAGAATTAGACCCAAAAGAAAGCCAAAAAAGCCAATTAGAAGAACAAGCCAAAAAGTGCTTCCTGCCATGGACAAAGTTGTAAGCTCGAGTGACGGGGGTTTGATTCTTGTTCAGTATATAGTGAACTAAGTTGGTGATGGGTGTCCAACTCTACACTAAGCGGATAATATATAGAGAGAGTAAAGAGAGAGGGTACATATGTTAGACGTCTATATACCATAGATTATTACTGTCGGTTGAATCAACTTTGTCAGTGAGGTAAGCTGGTCTAGGATCTAGACCCACAGTCTAGGGATACAGAGGAGAGGAGAGAAGAGGGAGAGATTGTAATCCCATCAACTTTGTTACAACAACGATTATTGTATTAATAAGGTAAAAAAGAATTAGAGCATTTCGCAATTTATATTCTTATATTCGCGTTTTAAAAAGGTCGTCGCTTTTGGTTTTCATCTCCAATTCAAAATCTTATATTTAGTTATATGTTTTTAATGCATTATTATCTGACGAGTATATATAGTTATGTGAATATATATACATATATATATATATGTTTGATACAATGGTCATTTTATTATCGAGATAGTGATTATAAAAAATACATATAATATTTATAAGGCGGTATCCAATTTTAGACCTATTCTTATATTTTGAGTTCTAAATTTCAGTTTTAACCATTTGGGTATGCACATTTGAAATGGTTGGAATCAAAATTCAATCTTATTTCGCTAGAAATTCAAATATGAGTCCTAACTTTTAAGTATTCCGTGCATTGGAGATGTTTTACTTTATATTTGGAGTTCTAAATCTCTAATACATTAGAGATGCTTTTATGATTATGGGTTCAAGCATATGTTAAGGAAAGTAATTTCAGCACATAATTTATTTTCTTTTTACACATATTTGTTTATTATTGATTTTTAAATTAAATAAACAAAAAAGTTAAGGGACATAAATAAATATGTGCAAAAAGAAGAAATTGAGTGCATATATCATTTTCTTATGTTAGAGGTCTAGTTCGATTTTCCATGGATTTGAAATCTGACAAAACGTTGCACATTTGTTCTTCAAAAAAAAAACAAAAAATGTTGCACACTTTAATACATAAAAGAGAATGCCAACTAGAGACTCAAAAGTATAATACTTTTTGTCACTTCACAATTTAACATTAATTTTTGTGTCCATCTTATAAATATTTTGATAAAAAAATATGAAATTACAGAGAGTCGAGAATCCAATTTTTAAAAGAACCTTCTTAACAATTCTCTACATAAAATTAAAAAGTTTACTTAATTGCCAAATCAACGTTCCCGACATACATGCTTACGCATGCTCTCTGTTACATTTTTTTTTCATTGTTACATACAAACACCAGTCACACCACCCAAATTTCTGTCACACAAAAGCTTTGAGTCTTTGTTTGCGACGTAAAATTTTTCATAGTGTTAGGTATTTAAGCAGGTACTTCACGTATCATAAAATAAATGAAGGAACAAAACAATCTATTATTTTTTTCACATGTATTATAACATGTGAAATACCGTTTAAACACTCAATGCTTAAATCTATGATTTTCTCCACAAGTATTATAGCATGTAAAAGGTGCTTAAATCTCTCGTCTGCGACATACCTACCCACCTGCTGGGCAGGAGAGAAGGAGCTTCGCATATTTAATAGGGCGACAATTAGGCTTATACCTAAGCACATAAAGAAAGCTATATTGATCAATGTCATTGCATGATAACACAAGTTACAGTATCTTTCAAGGATCAAGGTCGGCTAATCCACGTTTCTACTTTGACTTATCATATTGTATCAAGGATCAAGGTCGACTAAAATTCAAAGCCCCCGTAGATTATTTGTGAAGTTTGTTAGCTACACTGATTAAGAGCATATGCTTATTTTATATATTTAGTACTTATAAAAATGCCTAATTACAAACACATGGATGTAAAAAGACAAATAGATCTTCATAGAACGTCAGTTTAGCATTCCAAACAAAAGCACTGGGGAGGAGAAGAGCTAATCATCATATATATATATATATATATATATATATATATATACTCTTGCAAAAACGAAGAATTAAATTGAAACTTGAAATCTGATACCAGTATTTTTAGGGCACTGCTATTTTCACTCCCAAAAAGCTTCTTGCCCTTCTCTGAAAAGTGTTAAAAAATATATTATTTATACGTATACTACTTCCAAAGAGGCATGAAGTTTTCTGAAAATTGCAAATAACGCTCCCCTTTAATCTAATATAGTCATCTCCTTTCTTTTTTGCCTCCTTTTGCTGCACATGACCGGGAAGGGAAAGATTCACATGTATCATATCTGTTAGTGCGGCGTTTACGCCCTAATACAAAAGTCTTTAACATATGCATGCTATTAGAATTAAGTCACATCAACGATGTTTAATTATAAAAGGTTACCTTTAATTGTTGTTCAATGTGTTTATAATTAAATGGGTGCAGATTTGTGGTACTATTTTTTTACACAATTTTTGAGACATTTTTGTGGGGTCACTGCTGCGTAATGTATTTCAACGATATGAATCGTCTATCTTTTGAAACATTGTTTATAGATCATCATTGCTAAAAATTAGACAAATCTTAAACTATGAAGACATTCATTTGTAGTAAAAGAAATTGACGAATACGATTCTACAAAAAAACCTTAAACTCTTAATTCAAATTTAGATGATTTTTTGTGATATTTGAGCGAAGACGTAAAAGATAGACGATTCGAACCATTAAAATATATTACAAAGTAGAGCCCACAAAAATAAGTATAAAAATTTGTGTAAAGAAAAAATAGTGTTACAGATCCACCACAGTTATAATATATTCTTATCATCGAGGTCACAGACGTGCAAACCCAACCTTTATATTTGGTGCTCCTTCATTTATTTCTTCTTCTTTTCTTTTCTTTTCTTTTTATAACCAATACATGGATGAACCTAGCTAGCTAGATTGAGCAGCACATGGACACCCTATTGGAAGAACCTGTATTGATGTTGCAAGTTCTAAGTTTTATCCTTTTTCAACCAAAAACAAAATAAAATTAAAAGTTTTACCTTTTGTAATAAGTTATATATTAAGATGCAATTATTGTGATGTTAACAAAAACAAAATGTACAAGTAGAAAAATTAATCCTATATATTCCTGGCCACAAAAGTACAACAATTAACAAAGTAAAATATAATGGACTGTCTTTGATTTCTTCGTCTTAAATCTGTTGGGATTAGAGTAGTATATAAAAAGTCATCCACAACACTAGAACAGATTGTGTAGTATTGTGGAAGAAGCTGATCTTTAGTATATTTGTAACTTTTTTGCCTACCAAACAATTTTTATATTTTACTTTTGGAGGAAAAAAAAAAGTATTCGTTCACGTACCAAAAGCTCTATCTTATTTGCATGTAACTATAAATGCACCAAAAAAATTATAAGTTTCAATTTTAGTTATAGAAATGAAGTCTATGCCAACAAGCAAGATGGCATTTAAGTTTCAACTCAAACCATGTCGATAATGCACTAGCTCAAATTCAGGGATTTTTATCAAGATTGGTCCCTGAAATTAAAAATAAAAAATTTATCAATTTCATTTGTAAGCTCTCACAAATCAATTTGGTCTTTTTGTTAACTTGCTATTAATTTTTTTCGTTAGCAAGGACCGATCTACCTGGGACAAGGTGGGTCAGCTGACCCTCCCCCCCCCCTTCCCCCAGCTCAGAAATTTTGCATAGAATAGTTGGGTGTTGCCTTTGAGAATCTGAGATGCCCTTGAAAGTTGCCCACTACCTGCTCGGCGAACTGCCTTTATGGGCATTGGGTAGGGTAGTTGCAAACCTCATGCTTTTGTATGCATTGCTATGACATCTTTCAATGGGCTCACTCGGCATGTGTTGGCATTTTTCGACATGCTCACTCAAAAACTATTGTCATCAGTCGACATGCTCGTTTGAAAGTTGGTGGCATATGTCGTCAAGCTTACAGTATGATTTAGCAAATGACCTCAAGCCTACCAAAACTCAATGAAATGCTATTTTGTCCAATAAAAATTTGTGTGATGTGCACCCTTGTCTGATTGACCACATATATCCTGGATCCGGCATTGCCTCACATCTAAAGCTTGGTGGGTTTAGGTGCTGAACCAGCGGAGATCACCTGTGTCATCGTGATGGTCTTGGGGCTGAGGAAGCTGAGGGTGTGAGACAACGGCTGAGAAACTTGCTGCTAGTGGTAGTTTTCCCAGGGGAATTGGGGTTCTTGTGATTGGATCTGAATATGGGGTTGCTGACTTGCTGGTGGTGTTTTCTTGTTTTTGTTTTCCGTTTTTTATTTTTGTTTTGTGTATTTTAGTTTTAAAATATTAATAAAATTGATTTTTATGATTAATTAATGTGGCGTCATATTATTGGTTACTTGAAATTTATTTGGTTGCCACATCACCATACTAATAGAAAATTTAAAGATTATTTTGATTGAAAGGCACAATTTTGGAGATTAAATGTAATAAAATATATATTTGAGTTTTCACTCTAATATTTTCTTCTTAATAATGACATATAAACTTCAATTTGCCCCAAACACAAGAACAAAACTAAAAACCTGCGTCCGCTACGTACTTAGTTGCTGTGATACATATGGGATTCGAGCATTGCATACAATTGCAGTAAACTAACACAAGGTACGTAATAAAAAAAATTAAAAAAAGAAACTAGTTGCAGAAGAAAGAATTTACTTCGATTGTGTAGGACAAGTTACAAATAAAATAGTGGACCACGTACGCAAGCCGTGGCTCAACTTGCTTTTGGCATGCAATTGGCATGGATCCAAAGAGGAAAGAAACAATTTCAGGCCGAAAGAACAAGAAGATTTTTAATCTTTTTTTTTTTTATTCAAAGATTTGTAATCTAGTTTGTAGTATTGTTGGGGTGATTCCACTGAGGCAAAGCACAGATTGCAATATATGCTTCTTGGGTTCCTCAATTGTATTATTTCTTATATAAAGGGACCCTTTTCGTTGTTTCTTTCTACATCATTTCACTCGTGGGCACCAAAAGATCTGAGGCATAATCCCCAAATAATGTTCGACTGTTTTCCCAAAGATGGCATTGCACAGATTAATGATATCGATGACGTCCTCTTAGTTTTCATTTATTTTCTTGTCAAGTTACGTACATTAATATAGGTAGGTTAACAAACAAAATTAAATTTGAATCATCTTCTAATGATCTGGATAAATCCTTGATGTGATTCCAAATTTGTCTAGAACAAAGTCGTTTTTATTAAATTTGATATTTTTATATTGATCACCATTCCATAAGCATTATACGCATTACTTTTTGGAAAGTCATTTTTGTACAATTTTAATTTTTTTTATATTCTACGTATTACCTCTTCAGTCTTGATTATATCATTTAGCTATCTTTTGTTTTGTTCAATCTAATGATGTAAAATATTGAACTGAGTACATTCATAGAATAAATTCCTTTACATATACATTACAAGCCTTGGCCTTTAATGATTAGTATTTCTTTAACTCACTAATACTATTGTTTAGAAAAGAAAAAAACAACTAATTTACATTCAATTAGCATACTTATGAAACAAGAAATCCTCATAAGGATTTAATTCATCAATATTACGCTTGAAAAACACATGCAAATCGATTAAGTAGAGAGCTTTTTTAATTTTCACATATATTTGTAATTGTCATCTTCTCTCTCTCTCTCTCTCTCTCTCTCCACGATACTCGAGATGGCACAAGGGCATGTCAGTTGAACCAAGGATCATCAAGTGCAGAAGCATCATGAAGTATGCACTTGTTTTCATCTTTTCTTGTTTGTTTGAAATATTTTGACTCCATTCTACTTGTGTTGTGCCCACGTCTGCCTTCCTTTCTGTCTGATTCTTGACTCTTGACTAGAAAAGATGGAAAAAATTTTGCACGTAGAGCCAACATTAATCCGGAAAATGAGTCACGGTTAGTGACTAAAACCAGTTGGCGACTTGTGAAAAAAATCAACAATTTTTTGTTTATCAGACGGCCTACATGGTTGGACCATTGATTCAACCAGCGATTCAAATTCAATTTTTTTAGAAAAATCAAATTTATCAATGATGGAGATTGAATATTAGCAAATCTAATAGTAAAGAAAAGATCTAATAACCCAAAGTTAAGTTCAATGGTGAAAACAATTAAAAACATTATATAAATCATAAATCACTCAGAAACTCTATAAATACCTATATGTTTGTTTAAACATCCACACAAAATTCACTTTTGTCAAACAATTCTTCTTCTTTTTCTTTCTACCCACCTATGTATTTGTGTTTAAGAATGGGTAGGTTGTGTATTTGTCCATGTTATTTCATGTGGCAAATAACATGGACAAATGTGAAACAATGAGGTAGGTTTTTAGTGATTTTTTATTATTTATTATAATATAAATATTTTTAGGACAAAATGTCTATAAAAATAAATTAGGATAATCTGCATGAATTTTATTTTTAAAAAAGTTACAAAAAAGGTTAAAAATCATTCTTCAATAACTTCGGGTTCTTATTTAAATAAAAATAAAAAAATAAAAAAATAAACTGTTTCTAAGTTACAATCTAAATTTTTTAGGCTAAAAATTTAAATTTTTACTTCAATCATTGGAGTTGGTCTTATAGATAATATGTATATGTATGTCTTATACACTAACAAGTAACACCAACATCATCTTTCTATTCAAACTTCAGATTATCTTGCCCCATCTGTTCCTGATGAAATAAAGTTGCAGATGATCAAATTTTATATAGAGGAGATAAAAATCTCTCTCACGCGTACATCAAATCAATATCATGTCAAAGATATCTATACAGCACTATCCTCCTTGCAATCTTGTGATTGTGACTATATAACTCGAAGAATCCAATCATATATTAATAAGAAGTTATCCCTTTCCCTACTAAGACAGAGTACAAAATTGTCATACAATTGTCTTGTGGAATCTGCCTCTTTATGAGAGACTTTCATGTGTCACCCGGAGAAAAATTCCAAACTACGGCCAAATATTTTTTATTTTTTTCCTGATTTTCAAACGAGTACATTGATTGATTAAACACTTCATACATCAAAATAACCTTTGTTACATGAAGTTCAAAAACTTGGAGGTGACATTTAAATATTTAGGTAACCCTAATTGGTGTTGTTTCTTAATCTTTACCCCAATAAACCCTAATTAAAAGAGTCGAAGCCACATTTAGGATTATGTGCCAGCACTGGAAGTACTTAGGACCATATGCATGTATACAACTAGAACTTGCTAAACCATGTATGTGCTCCCCAAGCTAAGGTGTTAGCAGATACTTCCCCCATGCATGTACCATATTGAAGAAAATAAATGCTAATAAATCTCAAGTTAACTTCAAGATGCGCCCTTCAAGGAATGGAGCTTTGATGTCTCATCCAGATAATATATGTCTTGATATCGTATTTAGTCCCACTATTGAACGACTGTCAATATTAATACCATCAATTATGTTTTGATATCAAATATATGTCTTGATATCATATTCGACAACAAACTTGCCAACAAGTCATCGATAATTTCTGATAATGTTAACATAGATAGTTTAGGGCTTGTTTAACAACTATTTTGTTTATATTTTTTATTTGCATCTTCAATGTGTTGAAAAAATTAATTAGTTAGCAATTTAGTTTATTGTAGTGTAAGGGAATTTTCGTTTTCAAATCTTAAGGGTTTTTTGTGACCCAAAAGTATTTGTATTTCTTGTCTATTAAACTTTAGGGTTAGCTTTTTACAAATGAATATTTGTGACTTAAGTCTAACAAAATGTAGTTTATTTGGGTTATGTAACATTATTGGTAATGTTGTAGTGTTCTTTTTGTTGGAAAGTGCTATTCACGCACATGTTTTACCTTTCACACATCCTTGTTAATTTTTTACCATTGATCTTTTTCAATTCATTTGATCTCATGGCCAGAAATTGAGAGAGGTGTGAGAGGAGTTAAAATGGGTATATGGATATCACTACTCTTTTTGTTTTGTTTTGGTAAAGTTAGTAGCATTAAAGTTTTTCATTTAATTGCTAAGGGAAGAAGTATTAAGTAAGAATGAAAACAAAACTTAAAAAGTGAAAACAACTTTAAAATAGTTTTCGAGTTTCTTTAATATAAGAGGTATTGCACAACATATTAGTGTCGGACTAACCTCTCGATACCACATGAGTCGACATCATATTTTTATCCTCCGGGTCAAACTGTACGCCGCCAAAGCAAAGTCAGTGGCACCAAAGAATGCATCCCTAGAGTTTGAACTCGAGTTAGAGATTCTAACCTATAGTCGCTTTTCACTATATCAAGCCCTTGAGTTTTTTTCTATCCAATTTGTGTAATGTTAGGGAAACCAAATTTCTAAACCAAATTTTGTAAATCAAATAATGTGGATGTTGATGATTGAATTGTTACTTAAATGTCGATTAACGTGCTTATTTCTTATTAGTGACCCATGATTTGGTTTGCAAATTTGATTTAAAAATTTAATCTTCCTAACATTATCCTTTTTTTTTTTCAAATATTTCATCTATCATTAGCTAGCACAAAGAGTAAAATAAAAAAATAAGAAACAAAATAATTATCAATTGAACACTTACACTATGTTTGGATGAAGAAATTTAAGATTACTAAGGAATTTTAAAATGAGAGAAATTGAAATGACGAGATTTTATTTTCTAGAATTTGTGAATTTTTTTGTTTGGTTAATCTAAAAGAACAATGAATTGAATACAAAATTTGTTATTTTAAACTCTCAATCATAAAAATTAAGAAATGACGCCTATTTACATATAATTTAAACTTGGAAATTGGAGGTTCCAAACTCCAAGTTTTTTTTCCACGCTGAAATTTTAAATTTCTATATTTATGAATCCAAATAAGGAAATTAATGCTTGTCAATTTACAAATTCTGATTTTTACTTAAATTATAAGTTTATTTCTCTTATCCAAACATAATGTGAAGTTGTGACAGCATTTAGAAGTAATGAAGGCAGTGATTGCACGTGCAATCCTTGTGGTCCCAAAAAAATGAGAGAATCATTACCCGTGGGCAAAACTAATATGAAGGAAATTTTATGCAGGTCACACCCGTGCGTGTATGGTGGAAAATGGTCTTTATCCAAGGGTTGCCAGGGTGGGGCGAACAACAAAAAGAGATAAGGGGTGGGGGTTGGGGTTGGGGTTGGGGTTGGATTGAAATCAAAATAGGCAGAAGCTGGTACCCTATACTTCTAAACAAAATAGTTTCGAATTATTTTCTGCTTTAAAAGGGAAAAGTTTAGGGATGCAACATGACCTTGAATCTTCAGATTTGTTCTCTCTACTTTCAATTTGGTTATGACAATTACTAATCTTTTAGAATGTGTCAATTTGCTTTATAGTGCTACATTTTTTCATCAAATTAAGAGTTATTTTTGTTCATTCAAGTGAGGAGAACAAATAAAAAATATGACAGTTATTTGAGACTAATTGGTACGCGTTAAATAATTAGAGAGCTAAGAACGAAATGAAAGCTCAAATATAAGAACGAATGTGATACATGAGTATATTATTGGCATGACCGTTGCACGTGATGGTACTAATTCATTCAATGAACAAGAATTTATCGTGATATATGATTAAACTCATTATTTATTTTTATTAGATTCTCTGAAGTTCAAACTCACTCACATACTATTAAAAATCATATATATAGGCAGCCATTAAGGGAAGAGATCTCCATTTAAAAAAAAAATAAGGACACCCTCTTGACCGTTAGATTTGACTTTAATGAAATTCTGTGGTTGATATTCTGTGGCCTGTGATTTAACCACAACCCTTCTTAGCAAAAACAGAAACTGAAAATTAACCACAACCCTGTTACACACCTTCTTCATCCTCGTATCAATTCTCAATGAATTCGAAGCGAAATATCAATTTATGTCGATGATGAAGTCAAGTAACTTAGCCAGGGCCTGCATAATTAAATAGTAAAAACCCTAGATATAACAATATCAGATGAACAAAAGTTCGTATGCTAAGCACAATTTTGTATACACGAAACTAAATTCCACGAAACATTTTGTCGTAAAGAGTTGTATCAGCTTTGTGAAATTTTACCGTCTTTTTTTCTTGGTTGGATGAGACAACGAAATTGTTTGCACCAAGCAGAGTTAGAGCTTCCTCTTTCTTTGATAAGCTTGTGCTGAAAACTGTCACGTTTAGTCCGAACGCCTTCCCAAATTTCACTGCCAAGTGTCCGAGACCACCAAGGCCAATCACACCCGGTGAATTTCCGGCCTGGTTCATTTTATGGCGGATCATTGGAGCATAAACAGTAATGCCGGCGCAAAGCAGAGGTGCTGCAGAAGCCAAGGGGTAGCTCTCTGGTATCTTGAAGCAGTACCTATAATAATTTCAAGAACAAAGTTAACATCCTCATTTGTGATAGATTCGTACTGTTTCCGGATTTCTTGAGCATTAAGACACTATAAGTCTAGGCACTCGCGTTGCAGTTATTGCAAATACGCAGTGTGGATGGTCACAAAATCTAAAACAATAAACTAAACATATCCTAATAGATGATGATACAGAAGTACGGGTTGACACATTACATTTGACATGGAGAATACTAAGGTTGGGTTTGGTAATTCCCATGTCTCTTCCCAGGAGTTGAGAAATGTAAGATTCTTTACCCGCCTTTGGTAATTACCCGTACCATTTTCTTTTTTTTTCCCATATTTCGTATGTGTAAATTGAAAACAAAATTTATTTCATTTCCAATTGCATACTTGAATTTACAAAATGACTTGCTTGAAACAAGTGCAGTGTTAACGTGAAGCCCTGCACAAGTTATGTAACATTGTATGATTAGTTCATGACACCATGATATCGGTCTACCCATTCACACAAAAGCCCAAATTTCAAATTCTAAATATGCAATTAATAGGGGCATTGATCATAAGAAAAACGTAGTTATTGTTTGCCATCCCATCTAGGGCTGGTTATGGCTAATTAAGGATCCTAGGGCAAAAACTAAGTTAGGCCCTTGCCAATTACTACTACGGTCTAGCAATATTTCCCTTCACTTGTAAGTGAAAGGTCATAGTTTCGATTCTTGCCAAAAGGGAATTTGAACCACATTATTATGACCAGCCCCAGTGTGAGGATTAGCCCACTCCCCTACTCCCGTAGCATATTATCGTTTGTTCAAAAAAAAAAATGTGATGCAGCCATTATTTCAGTCTGTCCTTTTTTTGTCTACCCACTCACCTTCACACCTGAAGATGGTTATTTTCCAACCACCAGGCTAATGCACAATCATGCAATAGAAGAGAAAATTGAGGCTATTGTTATCTAATATGATTGGATCATTGATTACTCATATTTCTCAACACATACCTGTTTGGGCCTTAAATATTAGGTTTGGTCAAAAGAGAGATGACTGGGTTAAAAGGTTGTGGTTCTCTGCCCAATACTGATTTCTCAAGTCAAGTGAAGTTCAGCCATGGAAGGAATGATTCGATTGAGTTCTAATTAAATTGAAATTGCTAAGGATCATGGTAGATATTGATAAGATTCGAATTATTACAAGAGTCAAGACTTGTGACTGATCAAATAACAAGTGAATTTAATCCATAAGACGGCTAGGTTCAGAATCCTAGTTCAAGTCGAAGTGGCTGAGACCATGTGCGGATTGGTTTTGTTTAGTGAAAGGATAATATCATAGATATCTAGAAAAGCACCGAAGAAATATAGTTCTATTAGGATTCTACTTCAGCTAGCTTGGTCACCACGAATTGGTTCTTCAACTCAACACACAAATGCCATGCGCAAAACCTCGCTCTATGCTAATCCTTCTTGTACTATGAGATGTCACTAACTCACCTAACTCCTTCATCAACTTCAGGTTGGAGTAACAACACTATGTTGACAACTGATGACATCTTCAATTTGGATTAACAACGCTGGAGCTGTAGAATCAGGGGACTGAGAAATTCCTTCAGTTTAGATTAATAGCACTACTTTGAGTTTGGCTAGTTACTTATCCAAGTCTCTGCCATCGAGGAGCCATTGGTTTTCTTAGTGAAATAGATCATCTCACTACCCTCTTGGTGATGAGGTGTTACCAGATTTCTCAGTGTTCAGCACATTTAAAGTTGAACCTTATTTGAACTTCATAGTGACTAGCAACCTTGTATTTAGGTTCTAAAACCCAAGGCCAAGACATGTTCCTTCCTCGCCCGTGATCGCTTGAATACAAAAGTCAGCAACGCATTCGACACCACCACCACATCTATTCTACTCACTTGATCGAACTCAGTCTCAAGTTGACACCCCCGCATCCACTAAAAAAACGTAGTTAGCTCTTCATTATTCGGTCTACATGACAATTTGATAGTTTAAAGCCAATTGTCACGCTTTAAATAATTAGAGGGCTAAGGAAGAATTGAAAGTCAAACAAAAAGAAAATTGTATGAGGCATATTTATAATTTCAACTTTGGCGCTCAGTTACAAACAGGAGGATTACAGGACATATCAGCCCAAATGCCCGTTTTCCTAACATGGACTGCTTATCCTCTACTTGAAGAACAGTTGCTTAACTGGGCTTCTGAAATTTCCTCTAATTAATCCATGGACCGAAAGCAAAATGAAATCATATCTCAAGGTAAATTTTAAAGTGATAAAAAAATGGAAAACTCAATGTAATACATGAGTACGTTGTTGGCGTGGGCGATACACGTAGTGGTGCCAATCTATTCAAGCTAAAAACAAGAATTTATTGTGATATATGGCTAAACTCATTTATTTATTTCATATAATTCTTTAAAGTTCTAACTCACTCACATCACATGTTAATTAAAAATTGAGTACAAACACTTCCACCTATAACAAATATCAAAGTAGGACAACATTCGCTTCTTAGCAAAAAAAAAAAAAAAAAGAAAAAAAACCGAAAAATTAACCGCAACCATGTTGCATACCAACTTCTTCATCCTCATACCAAGTTCTCAATGAATTCAAAGAGAAATATCGATTCCTCATCATTTTAGGGAGTTCTCCACATCTATAACAAAACGGTACTTCACATCCCTCTTGATCAGCCTCTCAAGAGCTTCATTCACATACTGAATTGGAACTATTTCTATGTTTGGATAAATTTTGTGAGCAGCACAAAAGTCTAACATTTCCTGCGTCTGTTTTGTACCTCCCGTTCCGCTACCAGAAATTGACTTCATACCTGACAAATAGTCAATATATTTTGTAAAACGATCTATAATTCTTGTCTTAAAAAAGAAAGTTGTGAGTATTAAAAGTGTTAACATACCAATAATCAAGCTCATGGGACTTAATTTAACTTCACTTGGCACCCCAACCAAGACTAGAACACCAGCAGTCTTCAGCAGAGACATATACAAATCAAATGGATGATCACCAGATGCTGTGTCGATGATGAAGTCAAGCGACTTAGCCAGGGCCTGCATAAACAGTAAAAATTGTCGATGTAACAAAATCAGATGAATAAAAATTCGTATGCTAAGTGTCGCGAAAGACTGGAATGGGAAACAAAACGGAATGTACACACAAAACTAAATTGCACGAATCAATTTTCCGTAAACAATTATATCAACTTGTGAAATTTTACCGTCATTTCCTCTTGGTTGGATGAGACAACGAAATTGTCTGCACCAAGCAGACTTAGAGCTTCCTCCTTCTTTGATAAGCTTGTGCTGAAAACTGTCACGTTTAGTCCAAAAGCCTTCCCAAATTTCACTGCCAAGTGTCCGAGACCACCAAGGCCAATCACACCTAGTGATTTACCGTCCTGGTTCATTTTATGGCGGATCATTGGAGAGTAAACAGTAATGCCGGCACAAAGCAGAGGTGCTGCAGAAGCCAAGGGGTAGCCCTCTGGTATCTTGAAGCAGTACCTATAATAATTTCAAGAACAAAGTTAACGTCCTCATCTATGACAGATTCGTACTATTTCCGAATTTCTTAAGCATTAAGCAATTAATTATGCAGACACTATAAATCTAGGCACTCGCATTGCAGTTATTGCAAATACGCAGGGTCGACACTCGACAGTCACAAAATCTAAAACCATAAATTTAACATATCATACTGTTTCCGGATAGATTCGTACTGTTTCCGGATTTCTTGAGCATTAAGACACTATAAGTCTAGGCACTCACATTGCAGTTATTGCAAATACGCAGGGTCGATGGTCACAAAATCTAAAACCATAAACTAAACATATCCTAATAGATGATGATACAGAAGTACAGGTTGACACATTACATTTGACATGGAGAATACTAACCTTTCATGAGCAACAATGTAACTGGAAAACCCTCCTTTTGTAATCGTGCCATCAGCATCAACATGGTTATAAGTCAAAATTGCTCCCTTTTCACAGCAAATCTCTATGCCATCTCTACAATAGTCGCAATCTCTACAAGAATTAACAAAAGTTCCCACTCCAACATGATCACCAACTTTGAAGCCGTGAACATTTGGACCAACCTCTTGAACAATGCCAGCAATCTCATGTCTGTTGTACAATCAATCATAGACAAAATAGGTCAGTTCAAGGAAATATATGTAATAACAATCATATATGTAACATAATAAATCATTCGACATACCCAGGCACCATTGGATACATGGCGTTGCCATGCTTGTTCCTTGGAAAAACCACATCAGCATAACAAATTCCGCAGTGCGTAATTCTTATCGAAACATCATCGTTTTGAAGATTCCTGAATACATTAACTCAACCTTTGTTTAATTAAAACTATCAATATTACATATATAGCATGTAAATTCAATATACTAGTCATTTAGTGTACTTTAGATAATTGTATCCGGATTTCAAATTCGTGATCTAGCTGCATCGAACTTTATTAGGCCTAAGGATGAGAGATTTATTTCTTAATTATTTTCCATCAAAATTTTATATTATTTCAAAGACTGCATTGCCACTAACTTCGGGGAAGATATCACAAGCTGCATATTAGTATAACCAATTAAGGGCGTTGTGTTTATAAAAAGGAATGGCACTATACTTCTTTCTACTTCTAGCAGATCACTTCAAAGGAGTGGATACCACTAAAGTTTTGGTATCAACCAGGTGAAATCAAGCAATATATATATATATATATATATATATATATATATGTATGTATATATGTATGCATGTATGTATGTATAGACACACACGCCTACTAGTCGTTGACGTAATGGTAGTTGTCTCTAGTTAATACAAGAACAATATGTATTTTATGTGAGTTGTATGCCTAATTATGGCTAGTCTTGCAAGTTACGCTTATCTAGCCATCCAATAACGTACATATATAACTCAGTTTACAACTATTCAGTATTACAATTTGATGGTATTTTTCTTCATTCAGAAGTTAGAGGTCTTAAGTTCGAATCTCGTAGATGGCAGTGGCGAAGCTAGGAATTGTTGGGTGGAGGGGCGAAATTTTCCGAATCCTTACCTCCAATTAGTAAACCGTTTCTCAATGAAGACATTACTTCCATCATTTCTCATTTTATCAAAATCACATTGAAAAGTCTCAATAATGGCAAAATGTTACATCTTTTGCTATACTATATTTCAATCACTCAAAATTATCAAACTAACGGGAGATAAAACATCGATTGTCCTTCCCCATAACTTATAGTATCATTCCATTACCTAAATGTATAATGGAAAGAAAAAAAGTCACTTAATCCTTGAGTAGAGTCTACTACGAGTAATAACTAATTAGACCAACAATTTAGTTAATTAATATTAATAATTATATAAAATTATTAATAGTTAACAATTAATTTAATAAAAAATCAACAATTCAATTAATCAATAATCAACAGTTAAATTCATCAATAACCATACAATTCATATCAATTAAACAAAATTTTATATTAAACTATCAATTAGGGATAATTAAATGTATAAAATAAATAAAATAAAAAATAGATCTTTACATTAAAAGTGGCTATGGAAGTTGGCTTGGAAGATGTTGGCTTCGAGGCTCCTTGGAATGGAAGGTGGAAGCCGCTGGCTAAGGCTTGAAGGCTTGAAGCTGGAATGGAAGGGGACACGGACGAATGGAAGGTGGTCCCCTCCCCTTATCTTTTTAACTTTCAATGATCACACGGCGCCGTTTTTAGCTTTTTACTATTCTTTTAGTACGCCGAAACGATGCCGTTCTGCTTAAGATTTCTTTTTCATAAACCCAGGTTCAAAAGAACAGACCCGCAGCGCAGCAGCAGGAAGGAAAAGGGATGGTTTGCAGGTTTTCCGACGATCTAAAGGGGGCAGCAAGTTGCTGCTGGGCATCATTTCCGGCGAGAGGAGGGGCGACCGCCCCTCCTTGCGCCTATGTAGCTTAATATCGACATATTCAAAAAAAAAAAAAAAAAAAAAAAAAAAAAAAAACCTCAGTTCACATGTTTCCGTTTCTGTTTTGTTAAAAACACATTAAACTGATAGAAATTTAGTTACCTTCGGGCAAACTTGTACGGCGAGAGAACTCCAGATTCATCAGTTGCAGCCCATCCCAAGCAGTTTCCAATGACACTACTCGTCTGTGAGCTCATGCTTAATAACTGGGACCCTTAATAATTTGTTGTAAATATGGAGAGGGCTCCCCAGAAATTGGGAAGAAATTAAAGAGATTGTTGAGAAAAAAAGTCGTTTTGCTCTAGGTTTTTGGGCTTTTTATCTTGGTGAACAGTTTTAAGTTTTTGGGTTTTGGTTGTCATGGGAGATGCTATTTTACTATTTATAGACTTACGTGCAGGTTTTTGGGTGACGCAAGAGCATGCGTGATCACCTCCATTAATGTACGCGGTTATAACTTCGGTTCATGGGTACCTTTCAACAGGTTAACTTGCAGTTGCAAACGAGGATTCTATCATTTTCTAATCTATTTTATCTTTCTTATCTACCTACATGATATATTATATTGATATTTTATAAAAATAATAAGATAAAAAGTAAAGTATGAGAGAAAGAAGGGAAATGAAATGAAAATAGGAGGAGAGAGAATCTTACTTCTTCGTGCCAAAATTTGTACTAATTCAATATACCATGATTAACCTAAACGAGAAATTTTTTTAGTATGACAGGTATACAAGGTGGTACATCATGTGTTACTATAAAAAAGTTAATAACTTAAAAAATAAAATTTTTCATCATTTACATAAAAACACGTAGTATATTACTCATATTCTCGTCATAATGAAAAATTTCTCAAGATGATCCCAGAAGGAAGGATGTAGATACCATTATCAATGGAAAGAGATCATCTCCAGATCTTTTTTACGAATGTCACTAAATCAAGTGATCCAAACCTTTGAAATTTTATCCAACGTATCATCTGTTTTGATCCCTTAAAAGCTATAATAATTTTTTATTATTGGATGAAATTTCAAAGGTTCAGATCACTTAATTTGGTAATCTTAGTGGAAGAGATCCGGAAATGATCACTTTTCATTATTAATTTGTAATTTCCTCTTATTTCCAACTTGTTTGACCTTTTCAACTTTTTCTTTTTAATAAACAACAAAGTCAAATTATATATACTAAAACGCAATGAGAAAAACACTGTTTCTAAGCACAGTTCAACAGGTTCACTTGCAGACGATGATTCTCTCATTTTCTAATCTATCTTATCTTTCCTATATTCCTACATGATATCTTATATTAATATTTTATATAAACAATATGACAAAAAGCAAAGTATGAGAGAAAGAAAGGGAATGAAATGACAATAGGAGGAGAGAAAATATTACTTCTTCGTGCCAAAATTTGTACTAATTCAATATGTTGTGATTGACCTGAACGAGAGATTTTTTAGTATGATCGGTATACGGGGTGGTACACCATGTGTTACTATAAAAAAGTTAATAACTTAAAAAATAAAAATTTCCATCATTTACATAAAAACACGTAGTCTATCACCCATATTCTTGTCACAATGAAAAACTTCTCAACATGAACACATCACTATCCATAGATGATCCCAGAAGGAAGGAAGTAGATACCATTATTAATGGAAGGAGATCATCTCCAGATCTTTTCCACCAAGGCCACTAGATCAAGTGATCTGAGCCTTTAAAATTTTATCTAACGGCTCATCTGTTTTGATCTCTTAAAAGTTATAATAATTTTTTACTATTGGATAAAATTTCAAAGGTTTGAATCACTTGATTTAGTAGTCTTAGTGGAAGAGATTTCCATTATTAATTTGTAATTTCCTCTTATTTCCAACTTGTTTGACCTTTTCAACTTTTTTTTTTAATAAACAACAAAGTCAAATTATATATACTAACGCGCAATGAGAAGAACATTGTTCCTAAGCACAGTGTAAAGACTAAAATACCCCCATTCAATTTGTCTTTTCCTTCCTATACTTCATGCTGCTACAGTAAAAAGACGAAAAGCCATGTTGCACACGTGGTGCGCTAGCGAGATTTCTCTCCCCCACCGCTTCCTTCCTCTACAGTCTGCATCGCTTGCTTTTTACTCCAATCCAAATCGAAACCGAAAAAGCTCATCTAAACGTTCACACCATCAAGACAAGAAATTTCACCGTCATACTTCTCTAGATCCTTCCAAACCCACATCCCTATTTGCTCATCCAAATCAATTCACCACCAAATTCCTCCACATCGTTTCAATCTTCAGCAAACCCAAAACTCACTCACTCACTTTGTCAGTTATGCTATCACTCTGTCAACATGTTTTGTGGCCATTAGAAGCCGCAAAACCCCTTGACCGGAACTCAGTTTGGCCATCCAGAAGCTACGGGAGGAAGAATGGAATTTTTTTTTTTTAAACACCCTAAGCCTAAACGACGATGTCTTGCTCCCTTGCCCTGCTGTTATTTCCTTATGTCGTCTCTTCCACAATAATAGTATTTTCATAGTTATACTATCCTGAAATTTTATGATCTAAGTCGACATTTTAGGTATGAAATTGAGAAGATTTGAAAAACATTTGTGTTTGAGAAAGAAGCTGCAAAGAAATTGACCAACAGAAAGGGAAAAAAAAAAGTAGAAAGCATTGATCATAAAAAGTGATAACAATAAGTCGCGTAGGGTATTGATTTAAATTTGGTTTAATTATGAAGTATAGTAGTATGTTCTAATTTTTAAGGGTATATGTTCTACAAAATATGTTGGCAAGTTTTGCATGTTGCCCACAAAATTATGGAACCGCCATGTATATATTTGCTATTAGTGTTCAGATTTTCACTTGATCTTTTTTTTTATTATTAATTTGTGGACCAATTTTAGTTGCTAATCATTGTTATAAACCCGTTGCATCGCGCGGGTTTTTTTTCTTGTTCATTCTAACATGCTATTATGTTTTTTTTTGTTCATTCTAACATGCTATTATGGAAGGACATGCATAAATTTATTAAAAAGAATAAAAGTACAAACAAAGAGTGGAAGGGCAAGTACCTTACCCCTTAAAGAAAGCCAAACATCAAGCACCAAAACTAGCAAAACCTAAAATTAGGCTTGTGGAACTTAGTTGTGTGTCAATCAACACATAACAAGAAATTTTGATAGAATTATGATGTGGCCACATTGATTTGCGACATTAATCGATCTTCAATTTCAATAACCATTTATGTTAACAACCATTTTATTTATTTTTGTCATGTTTTGTTTGTGTAATTGTAAACAAAATTTATTTCAACCAGCTACATACTTGAATTTACAAAATGACTTGCATGAAACAAGTGCATAGTTGCGTTCCGCACAAGCTATGTGACATTGTTATTGGAGATATGTCCTAAAAGTCATTCTCAAAACTAAGCCTTTCAGAATAATGTTTCAATGTTTAATTATGTCTAATATAACAAATTGGGTAAAGTCACTTATTAAGACTATCTCAATTAAACGATATACATAAATGAATATAAGAAAAATGAAATAATCCAAAAGAAGTTAGACTACATATACTTTCTTCATTGGCGATCACAATTCATGGCCTGCCCTTGGGTCGTCCCTGATCCCATTCTAATTAAATGGTAAAGGGTTTCATGTTCCAACAGCCTCATAGGCATGAAACTTTTTCCAAGCATTTTCCATTCTCAAAGCCCTCTTTTCACTATCTGTTCACTGAGAAGATTTTGTTGAGTCCATAAACACCCAAGATTCTTATTTTCATCTTTAAAAGTCGGGAATTTTATCATATATGATGTCATGTACCAGATTTTTGAAAATTTATTCACTAACTTACTATAAATATATATATATATATATATATATATATATATATATACACAATTTATTAAGTTCTAATTTGGGACTACTTAACTTTTTTTGTAAGTAGGGGTAAAAAAAGTTAGACTCCAATTTGTGTTTGGTAACTCGAGCAAACTTTGTTTTTTTATTTTTTTAAATCATGACAATTCAAAGCAGAAATCAGAAGCAGTAAAAAAATAGTTTTTGGACAAACACCGCCGAATAGTAGCCGTTTATGAATTTTCAATATGCCTATCCTATTCTCCCTCTTCATCGTTCATTTTTGCGCATCAAACATTTTTTTCATCTCTTAGTTTGATCTATCACTCTTTTCTCTTCCACACAAAAGTTCTGGATTCAACTTAACTATTAGTTCTAAAACAACAAAAACAACTACATTTCGAGTCGAATCGTGCAAAGCATGAGCAACATATATATATATATATATATATATATATATATATATTACATTTACATAACAATCTAGGAGACCTTTTTTTCCAGTCAATCAAGTTGTGTGCTATATAGTGCTTGTTAGTTGATACTTATTAAATTTAACGTGATCATTTTGCAATTTGCCAGCATCCTTAAACAGATTCACGAGCAATTTTTCGGTTTACCATAAACACAGTCACGTGACATTAGTATTTGACTCAAATTATAACATATTTATGGATGCAAATTTCCGTCATCTATTCCTTTGACGAAAATGCACCTGCAAAATAATAACACATTTGATTAAGGCCAAAAGCCTCATGCACCCATGATGAATGGGGAGGCTTTGGCCAAAGAATCTCCAATGCCAAAGTTAGAATTATGAAAAGAATGTGTTTAGGAGTTTTTGGGTAGTAAATGACTTAGCATTTTAGTAGGATAAGAAGGGTATTTATAGGAGAATGGCCAGCCCTTTGGGTGGAGATTGTGGTATAATATCTCGCAATTAATATAGCAATTACTCCTAATTTAAACAAGAAGTATTGAGAGTTACCTTTTGAATAAAATCAATATGGGATTGATGAGGAGTGATAAGAGGAATATGAAATAAAGTCCATATTGATCACCTTTTACTCTTCCTTGATTGAGCCGTTATTATCCATTGCATTAGCGTGGGAATTCTAATGTGCCAAGGGTAATCTCGTCCTTATTGTCCAAAAATCCACGTGCCACTTCCATGATTTTTAGGATTATTTTTGGCTCTACAAATGCTCCCACACATGCTAGGCTGCTCGCAGGAAATGGCAGTAGGTGTAGAGATCCCCAACTTTGATGTAGATTCCCACTTGGACTTGGAATTAGATTTTTCTAGGAAAGGGAAATAAATCGTTACCAAAGCTTATGTAAGCCTACCTTAAGTAGGGGATTAAATCAACTTCAGAAGGCAATCATTTATCCTTACAAGAAAGTGAGAAAACTAGAAGATATTTGTTCTCACTCCCCTAGTATTTTTCTTCGCTTGCTCGTGCAAAGAATCGTCTTCCGTTGATTTCTTTGTCTTCTCTGTGTCGCACCAAGGTAAGAAAAACTTAATTTTCTTTGTCTTCTTCTTGCGTGGTGCTGTCGCAAGGCAACCTTTAGGGTGGTGCGGCACGTTGGTTGGCAGGGGCCAAAAGTTAGCTCAGCGTGGGCTGAGGAGGTGGTGTGGCAAGGGCCACAGATTGGCTGGAGCTAAGGGATGACTCAGCATGGGTCAAGGAAGTAGCGTGGCAGGGGCCATAGTTTAGGCTGCTCAGCTTGGTTGAAGTGTCTCGCAAAACTTTTAGCCATAAAACCGTTTGTTGGGCACGTTGCTTCAGAAAAGGCTGATGAACCCACAGAGTCATTATGGCCATGAGTTTTGGCTTATTGGGGCATCGAGATGTTGAGTTCGTCGTCGGCTGCTACCTCTTGACCATTTGCTGCTTATCTAATATTCAAGTATTTGATCATTTGAGCTGTGTCGCCTATATCATAACATGATAAAGATCTGTGGAATATGAAAATTGTTAACAAATCACATCAAAATGAGTAGTTGTATGGAAATTCATGGGCAGTTTGCCCATTTCCGGTGAAGAGTAGACCTAGATTGGTGTTAGAGAATTGGTTTATCCTTTCGCACCAGAGAGCTTACCCAGATGGATGTTGGGGAATTGGTTTACCCTCTCGTACTGGAGAGCTTACCTAGATGGGTATCGAGGAACTAGTTTATCCTCTCACACTAGAGAGCAGACCCAGTTGGGTGTCGGGGAATTGGTTTATTCTCTCGTTTTGGAGTGCAGACCCAGATGGTTGTTAGGGAATTAGTTTACCCTCTCGCACTGGAGAGCAATTAGTTTACCCTTTCACACTGGAGAGTTTACCCAGATGGATGTCGGAGAATTAGTTTACCCTCTCGCGCTTAAAAGCAATTAGTTTACCTTTTTGCATTGAAGAGCAGACCTAGATAGGTGTCAGGGGATTGGTTTACCCTCTCGCACTGGAGAGTTTACCTAGATGGGTGTCGAGGAATTAGTTTACCATCTCGCATTGGGAGCAATTAGTTTACCCTCTCGCACTGAAGAGCTTACCCATATGGATGTCGAGGGATTGGTTTACCCTCTTGCACTAAAGAGCTTACCCAAATGGGTGTTAAGGACTTAGCTTACCCTTTCACGCTTGAGAGCAATTAGTTTACCTTATCGCACTAGAGAGCATATAAGTCGTTGTTATGAGCACAGCTGAGGAAAACTGGACTGCTAGACAACTGAAATAATCCTCAGCCTGTGAGGTCTTGTTCATCGATCTACTTAAGACTTCGAACTACTTGTGGAACCCGCGTAAGAGTGTAAGTAGGAAGTGCAGTGAGTTGCTCCCAGACCTTTTCCAAGTATTGCACTATCCTTAGATGTTTCATCGTGTGATCTTCTGAGGCTTGGTTAGTGGTCAATTAAGAATCTGAATAGATTGGAAGTTTCTTCACCGCTAAGTCTTTCGCTAGCAAGGGCTACTAGTAGAGCCTCGTATTCTACTTTGTCATTGAATGCTTTGAAGTTTGAAGTATCGTGAGCTTGATTGATACGGTTAAGAGCTGTATGGCAAGATCGGCACGGCTGTGAGTTATGGTGCAAGATTGGCACGGCTGTGAGCCATGGTGATAAATTGAGGGTGGTCGGGAGTCGTGAAACAGGTAGGCACGACTGTAAACACGGAGTCGGGGCTAGCTTGCGCGCAGTAAAAAGAATTGGACCATTAAGTTTACGGTGCTCAACTACTAGTGATGTGCTGCTCCAGTATTGAATAATCTGGAGTCATGAAAATAAAACCTTCCCCTGGTTCTTAGTGGTTGGGTTGATGTGTCATTCTAGTACCCGTCTGCCTCCAGCGTGCTATTAGGTTGAGTTGATGCATTTTTCGAAATAGAAGTAATCTTTGTATCTGCCAGTGTATGTGAGATTGTTCCATCTGCTCAATCTTGTTGATGAAAGGTGACCTGATTATGTTAGTCATGTCTCGTCGGAGCATCCTGTTAGTTGCTTTGTTGCGTTAGAAATCATGCAATCATTCGGTTGGAAGCTTTTCAACTTCTTCTTGAATTTGCCTCTACTAAGGCAGCAGAGCCTCAGGTTGCCCCCAGTTGTGAGCTGTTGGTCTAAGTTGTTATTCCCTGTGCTTGGCTAATCAATGTCGCGATTATAGTGTATGTGGTACATTCCTAGCAAGCGAGCGAGTTACTCGCTGGTTGCCGATTGAACTTCAGCTGGATTAAGTAACTACTTCTCTCCTTCTGATGTGTTGCCTACTCCATTGTGAGGTGGATGATGCTCATTGTGGGCTTTTCCACAAATAAACACTTCGCTTGGAAGGTTGTCCATGTTGATTATTGGAGTGTTACCCCAAGGTCGTCTACTGCGCGAGGGCACTTATCAACTTTATGACTTGTTGAGACAATTGTTGTTCGCCATACAGGATGGAAGAGCTTGGATGGTAAGTTTCTCCATAGGTGATAGAAGTGTAGTGGACTTTAGGTGCAAAATTTGAGCTTAGATAAGTCAAATCCTTAGAAACTCGAGGTGAAAATGACCCCGGTTCAATTGTCGGTCCAGAAATCTGAAACCGAGATGGTTGAACTTGTCTTGGACCAATGGGATCACCAAGTAGGTCGTGGGAGTAGATTGGACCGCGAAAGTGGTATGACGATGGGAGTGCTTTGGATTTGCGTTGTTGGGGCAGTGTTTTAGGCCAGCTTGCCTGGGCCTGGCTCGGCTACCTTGCGGTGTGGGCTGTAGAGAATTGGGCAGCCTCCTAGGCTGCTTACGCCACTGCTGCCAACACTTGGGCCCGGGCTTGGTCCTAGGTTTAGGTTGTTGTAGTGGCAAATCATATGGTTATGGTTTGTTGCCATGGAGTTGGTCCACTCCCCATTGCCACAGTGGTTCATATGGCCGCCATGGTGATGGTGCTCCGTGGTGGCAAAGTTACTCATCTTGCCATCGTGTTGAGCTTCATTGATCGTTGTGGTAGGGCTATGTCACAAACTCCATCATTTGATCTAGATCTTTGAAAGTAAGAAGTTCTGTTCGTCGTGGTTTCCGAATTTCTTGCCATTGTATTTTTCTCCTATGTCTATTCAAAGAACAAAAAAATTCTAGGAATAAGAACGTATGAAAAATTTACGTATGAACGAGAAATGAGAAACTTTGAATGCGAGAGTCTTCTTCGAGTGTGTGAATCAAACTCTCAATGAAAACACCAATTTGTGATTGCAAATTTCCGTCATCTCTTCCTTTGATGAAAATGCACTTGCAAAATAATAACACCTTTGATTAAGGAAAAAAAGCCTTATGCACCCATGATGAATTAGGGGGGCCTTTGATTGAAGAATCTTAGATGCCAAAAAAATGTGTTTAAGAGTTTTCGGGTAGCAAATGGCTTAGCATTTTAGCTGGATAAGAGGAGTATTTATAGGAGAGTGGCCAACCATATATGGTGTAGTTGGGTGAATAATTGCAAGGTATTATGTGGAATAATATCTTGCAATTAACATGACAATTATTCCTAATTTAAATAGGAAGTTTTGGGAGTTACCTTTTGAATAAAATCAATAAAGGATTAAGGAGGAGTGATGAGAGGAATATGAAATAAATTCCATATTGATCACATTTGACTCTCTCTTGATTAAGTCGTTATTGTCTGTTGCATGCGCGTGAGAATTCTGGTGTGCCTCTAGGGTAATCTCGTCATTCTTATCCAAAAATCCACGTGTCATTTCCTCTTTTTTTGGGATTATTTTTTACTGTATAACATTAATTTTTTTTATAGGACATATAAGTCATATCATTAACCCTTACTATAATACTGAGGGATGACATTGCGTGGTTTGTGTTCCTAGCACGGATAAAAATTAGAAGGGTGTGTGAGAAGTAAAAAAAGATGTGTGGATATCACACCTATTTCTTTATTCTAAACAAATGAGAGAGGGGAAAGAGAATTGAAATGGTGGGTTCTTTGGGAAATCATATTTAATCAACTAAACCATAGTGCGATTGGAAAATAAGCCCACATTAGTAAAATAAAAAAATAAAGAAGAAACTAAAGGAGCCAACCACCAAACCACACCGTTTCATTTAATGGAAAAAAAGTTATAACTAATAGCACAAAACAAAGTAAACGATGTCGTCTGGTTTTAAGTCGTCTTCTTCCCTTGAAAACATTAAAACCCAGCAACGCAACGCACCAACCCCAAATGCCAGCGGGTTCAGAAGATCGAAGGGGCATAATCTTCACTCTTAATGGCGACTTCCAATGAACGGAGGGGGCGGCCGCCCCTCCTTGCTCCTATGTAGCTTCATCACTGGCTCAAATTATATTCATTTCAAGTCTAAAAATAATGTTTTTTAATACACAAGCTATCTCTCCCTTCAGTCGACGCTCTTACAGGAGGTTCCCACCATTTTATTTAGGCTTTCAATGATCATCCCCTGCCCTAAAACAACCTTGAGTCTACCTAACTTTGCATTTAATGCACCACCTACGCGGACTAGCACTTACATCTTTTCACTTATCAATCAGACATTTAACAGTGGAAGTGTCATGTGTTCAGTTGAGATGACGCGTCTTTTTAGAGTGATATGGGCCAAGCATCTAGCTCGGCCTTTAGTCCAATGTCGTCCCTTCGAGCTTTGTTCTAAGCACCTTTACGTCCCATTTTAGGTTTCTGAGCCGTCACGTGGCCTAATTGACGTCTAGCGCCTATTCATGGTAACTTGTGGCATAACATTGTCAGTGTGCTCCTGGCGGTCAAAAAGCTTTTTTACATGTTTTGGTCGAGTTAAGCTCAAAGGTAGTTGGCTTTAGTGCTAGGTAGTATTCTCTTTTAAGCCCCTTGGACCTTGAGCTTCTTGATCTTTCTTGAACTTCTCGATCTCGCATGAGTTTTCCGTGACTTCTTTTCTGATCTGCACCATTATGCACACCTAAAAGGATCCCGTGTTAACACAAGTGTAACCCAATAATTTATCACATTAATATGACCAATTGATTGGTATTCAAATTAGTCAATTGACTTGTTTGTAAATACGAGACCATGACCTTCTAGCCTAAACTAGACCTCTTTGGCCATAACCACAAGTTAGGTAACGAAGTCTAACAGTTTTTTGTTAACATAATTTTAGAGGTAAATTACATTTTCACCCTTAAGTTTAAGGTCAATTACAACTTCATCCAACATTTTAAAAACATTTCAATCACATATATTTACTTTTATTTCATTTCAATTTCATACCATCATTAGAAAATTTGTTAAGTTAATGGTTAGGTGATGATGTGGCAAATATGAGGATGGCAGCCAATTTTGCACCATGTGAATAAAAAAGAAATAAATATTAATTAATAAAAAACAGTTTTTTGTATAATTGAAATTTTGGAAAATATAAAAATAAAATAACATTCTTTTCTATCTCCCGTCCAACGTCTCGCCGTCCTTCATCCCTCGTCCCGCCATTGCCACCTTCATATCAGTACCCAGAACATCATCTGCATAGTCGAAACCCATTTCGAAACCTATCTTGAACATTCACAAACCCATCTTGAAACTTATCTTAGAAATCCCTTCCCTCGTAATCTAGATCCGACAAGACACCATTCACAATCCCCAACTCCAGCAACCTTAGATCCAATCCATAATCCAAAACCCAAAACCCTTCGTCTCTCTCAACATCTCCACCATAGCGACCAATGGAGTCATACATCCTCCAAACCGCACCACCGCTATTCTTTTACCACAGCACTGACCCATCGTTATTCTTCCACATCATCACTCCTTAGATTGTCAAATACCAAAATCCCCTTTTGATTTTGTTGCTGGCTGCGTCTCATTGGTTCGATCGACGCCAATTTGGGGTTAAAATGAGAGAAAGAGATGGAAGAGGTCGCTGGAAATAGGTGGGAGGGCGGCATAGGGGGCAATAGGTTCCGACCTTTCCTCTATTTTTTTTTTATGGGTAATCTATTTTAGAACACACACACACACATATACATATATTTTTTGGTTGATACAAATCTGGGTTTCTTGGTTGATCACAAATAATCTGGGTTTTTTGGGGTTTTGGGTTGGGGGGTTGCAGGGGAGGTGGGGTTTGGGGGTTTAGGTTGCGGGGGAGGGGTTGGTTGAGGGGGGTCTTTTTGGGTTGCGGGTTTTTTGGGTGGGTGGGGGGTTTGGTTGCGGTGAGGGAAAGGAGGTTGAAGATGAATAGTAATGGTGGCGGGGCCCATGTTTTAAAAAATATTAGCATAAAAAGTTATTTATTATTTTTAATAATTTTTTTCTTATGTGGCATGTTAGTGACATCCACGTTAGCAAAAATGTAGTGACATGTCATCATTTAACGATTAAATTGACAGTTTGACTAACGGATGTATGAAATTGTAATAAAATTAAAGTTTGTATGTGAAATTTTAATGTTTTAAAGATAATGTATGAAGTTGCAATTACATCCAAACCTAAATGGGCAAAATATAATTTACTCTAATTTTAATAAGAACAAAAAATATATATTTTAAGAGTTGGTTTTGACTTTGTGAATAATAATGTATAAAATGAACTTATCTAATATTAATTTTTCCTAAAAAATTGTCAGTAACTGCATATTATAGACAAGATTTCTTTCTTTCTTGTTTGCCTCTTGGATTACACAAGATTTCTTTCTTTTCTTGTTGCCTCTTTGATTGCATGTGCCTTAAATTTCAAAGAAGAACATGTAACTAAGATGTAAGTGTGATGTTATCTAAAAAACTATGTGATGTCAACTGGGGAAATTAAAAATACCTAGAGGCATGTGATTGGCCTAATATAATGTCGTCGTAACATCTCAATTGCATGTAAATTTTTTACTTGAGTTAAGACTCAATAATTCAATGGACGAATTGAACAAATTGCAATCTGGGTACTTGCGTTCATGGTCATTTTACACAATCACAACACTTTTACATAAAAGTTTATCAAACATTCTTACACTACTTTTTTTGTTAAAAGTACCTTTACAAGTACATTTTATCAAACACTTAATTATTTTATTTTAAAACGGTTTATTTTATAACAAACTAGTTTTTAATCCCTAAATAAGATGAAGTTTAGAAAAATGTCTTATACAAGATTAAAAATTGATTTTAGTCCCTAGACTCTATTTAATGTCAGCATATGTATTCAATGTCTTTTTTATTTATTTATAATTTTATGAATTTAAATTTTATGAAAATATTATAAATTTTAATTCTCATTATGGTAAGCATCTTATATAAGAAAATATTTTCGTAGACATTTTTCGGTACACTTTTGTTTTTGCATATTTTCTTATCTGCCACTAATTCATTGTAATATATTTAGATATGAATATTTTGGTACACTGGGTTAGTATAATAAGTTTAGGTACAAATATTTCGGTACACTAGTTTAGTATGATATATTTAGATACCGACATTTCAGTAAACTAGTTTAACATCATATAGTTAGGTATGGAATTTTCAGTACACTTATGTTTTTACGTATTTTCTTATGTGTCACTAATTCACTACAATAAATTTAGGTACAGGCATTTCGGTATACTAATTTAGTAAAATATATTATGATACGGATGTTTAGGTACATTAATTAGGGAAAGTTAAATAAATTTAATGAATTAAAATGTATATAATAATAAATTTAATGTAATAACATTAAATAAGTTATCTAGTAAATACAAAAACAAAAATATAATATGAATTTGAATTAAGTACACATTAAGGGATTAAAATCAATATTCAATCTAATACTAGATTTTTATTAAATTTTAATCTTCTTGAAGGATTAAAGTTCAAAAACCCTTTTATTCTAATATCACAACAGAAACAATTTTTTAAAAGCACCAAACTACCAAACTAGCCCTAACACACAAGGCAGGAGATGAATTCAAACACTTCCATTAAAAGTAAGACAACTACACCCAACCAAAAAAAAAAAAAAAAACCACAACCCTATTAGATAAAATCTCTGCAAAGCTTTGGTAGAAATCTGAGTTTTCCTTGTTCAATATTTCAGGGAGTTCTCAATATCCACCACAAACCGGTACTTCACATCCTTCTTTATAAGCCTCTCAATTGCTTCATTCACATACTGAATCGGAACTATTTCTATGTTGGGATATATTTTCTGAGCAGCACAGAAGTCTAGCATTTCTTGCATCTCTTTCGTACCACCCGCCACGCTACCAGATATCGATTTCATACCTGTGAAAAAAAAAAAAAAAAAAAAAAAATTAAAGATCACTGCATCTTGTTCAGTTAATCAGTAAACTACTGCATTGTTTAATGTAGCATAAAATCACTAATTTTCTAAATTTTAAAAACACCAAAACTTTGAGCAATGAAAATGTTGCAGTACCCAGAATTAGGCTCATAGGACTCAGTTTAACTTCATTTGGAGCCCCAACCATGACAAGAACGCCGGCAGTCTTCAGAAGCGACATGTACATATCAAATGAGTGATCAGCAGATACCGTATCGATGATGAAGTCGAGGGATTTAGCCATGGCCTGCATAAAATGAAGGTTAATACAATCATTACATACAAATATACAACAACTCATAACATAGTGCAAATAATGACCAAATTTGGAAGGCTTGTGCATTTCTACCTTCATCTTTTCTTGGTCGGATGAGACCACGAAATTGTCTGCACCAAGCAGAGTTAGAGACTCCTCTTTCTTTGATGTGCTTGTGCTGAAAACTGTTACATTCAGTCCGAAAGCCTTACCAAATTTCACGGCTAAGTGACCAAGACCGCCGAGCCCAATCACGCCTAGTGATTTACCGGGTTGGTTCATCTTATGGCGTATCATTGGAGAATAGACAGTAATGCCGGCGCAAAAGAAGAGGTGCTGCTGAAGCCAATGGATAGGATTCTGCTATCCTGAAGCAGTACCTGTATAAATTCAAATACATAACCAACAATGTCATTGATTTCTCAGGGAATTGAAAAACTTGCCTTATAATTCCTTGAGCATTAGGCAATTAGGTTATATGATGCTGACATAACATGAAATATCAACAACCCCGTTAATGCTTATTTTAACACGTTGATTAGTAACGCTACATGGCAATGCAACTGTTATCAAACTAAAAGATTTCTGATGAGAGGACACAAACGACACCAACCTTTTGGGGACAACAATGTAAGTGGAAAATCCACCTTTCGTCATGGTACCATCGACGTCAAGACGATTGTAAGTGTAAACAACTCATTTTTCACAGTAAACTTCAAGACCATCATTACAGTAATCACAATTTCTGCATGAATTAATATAAGTTCCCACTCCAACATGATCACCAACTTTGAATCCGCGAACATTTGAACCGACCTCTTGCACAATGCCGGCGATCTCATGTCTGTAATTTGTACATTAAGCAGTAGTTAACTAAGAATTAATCATATGATAAAAATAAAATCATGAGTTAATGGATGCACATATATACGTACCCAGGCACTAAAGGATAGGTGGCATCTCCATGTTTGTTCCTTGTCCAAACCACTTCAGCATAGCAAACTCCACAGTGTGTGATCTTTATGGAAACATCGTCACTCCCAACAGCCCTGCAGATTCATTAACAAACTCATTGTTAATTAAGCAGTACGTTTAGCATGCAAATTATTAATTAATTAATCGAAATCGAGCGTACCGGCGGGCAAATTTGTAAGGGGAAAGAACCCCAGACTCATCTCTTGCAGCCCATCCCAGGCAATCCTCCCCCTTATTTGCGTTTTCTGAGCTCATGTTGCTTGCACATATATATATATATATATATATATGTAAGAGATCGAACGAGATCGACAAGTAGTTGTGGGTTTGTTGATATATAGTAAAACGAGACCTATTTATATACTTGCGATAGGGTATAAGGAGGATGTAACGATGACGCAAGGGCATGCGCATATATCACTTCATCATAACTATTTGAGAAAGAAATTAACAAGGAAAAAGGTGGTCACGACTCTTATCTCTTATGTTCATGGAAGTGGACCTATTTTTAAACCGTATTAACTAATTAAAATAATGATTATGGAATATTGGATCCTAAAGTCTCCTAATTGATTATGTTTGAGGATTAATGTGCCGACTCTATATACAGTAGCTTAAAGGTGGAGAGAAAAAATTGAGTTGAGAATCCTATGATTGGCGGATGTATTGAACCTCGACCGAAAAAGCATTTGACCCAACCGAAGATCGAGTAGGAGAGAGGAGACGATCGCCTTCTCTCAATGTGTGGCTTCACTGCAAAAATTGACTAAGTAGCTCGAACGTTTTCTTTTCCTTCTTAAATTGGTATGACATAACCTGGAGAAAAACTTACTAAAAATACCACTAGAGCATAGTAATATGACGTCTATAGTGGAGTTTTGAGAATGAAATAGGCATTGTAATATTAATTTTTAATAACTTAGAGATACTAACCATACTTTGATACAAATTGTTAGCATCTCGAATGAGTGCCCTAAATCAGCACCTAACTAAAATTTAAATTCAGACAGGAACGAATCAAACGAAACGACTAGTCGTAAATGATGAGACATTTTTAAACCATCAAAATAATTTCCCTCCACACACACACACTCTCTCTCTGTGTCCCGCTGCGCAGTCCCACAATGACTGACACACAGCGCACTGCTCCGTCCTAATTCAAACTGCAAACCCTAATCTCCCCAATTCCCTTCTCCGATTCTTCCATTTCCGATGTCCTCCAACGGCCCCGATGAGCCCTGCAACTCCGAGACCGAACCGGAAACAATAGCCCTAAGAATCAAGCAGAAGCGCTCCCGCCGCGTGAGCTTCGCCGACACCGAGATCACCTCCGTCCACATATTCAACCGCGACGAGGAGTACGACACACCTCCCGACCCCAAGCCCCGACCCAGCTCTCAAAACGACGTCGCACAGGCCGAGAACCCGGTGATAGGGTTTTTTAGGGACTTGGGCGGTGACAGCGACGATTTTAGGGATTCCGAGGACGATGACCAAAACGACGACGGGAGGAAGTCGTTTTTCAGGCCAAATGGATCGCCCTCTCCTGGGAGTAGTGTTCCGGGCTCTGCTACCTCCAACGACGGTAAGCTATAAATTTTATCTTATTTTTTTTATTAATTAGTAATTAATACACAATTAGGAAAGTAAAGGAAGATTCTTTAGAGGATGTTAGCACTTAATGGCTTATGTAATTGGTGCTTTATATTACCAGCTTACGTTATAATCGACTTTAAATTACTTGTATAGGCTGCAGATAATTGAATTTTTAACTACATAGATTCTTGTTTGTCTAGGTAGTAATTCCACCGAGTAAAAAATTCAAGTGTCTTGGTCGAAAATTATAGTGTTTTTTATGATTTATTTTTGCAGAAGACAATTTCTTTGGCCCTGTATCGGCCAATTTCATTAGACCAGGACGGTTATCTGAATCCGCGGCCTCAGATGACATTCATGAAGCTACATTGGATACTACAGCATTTTCAATGCATTACCGCAGTCTTGCAAGGTCAGACTCCGGAGGAGATCTCAAGACCCCAACGGCAGTGCGCCTTGCCTTTGAAGAGAGGACACGCCAATCCATAATACCAGTGTTACTGATTCTGGAAGTCTCATGTCTCTAACAAAACCGAAGATGCTTACTCCTCAGTCTTCGGTCCCTGCTGATAAGGTTAGAAGTGGCGAAGATTCGAATGACATGAGTATTACAGAAGAAAACCCACATAAGTACGAATATGGAAGACTATCTCCCTCATTAGATGCACTTTTGGCAGCAGGCAGCAAGGATCTGCATGCTGACTCTGTTGCTGTCCCTGCCAGTTCAATGTCACCAAAGAGGGATGAGGTATCTGCATCAGATGAAAATGAGATTGGCCACATGAGAAATGGTAGAACTACTGAAATGGGCAATTTTGGCACTAATGACACGCCTAATGAGGCAGAATCAGTTTCTCGTATCAAGTTGAGTGAGGCAAATGGTGGTTCTTTTCATCAAACTGCTTATGATGCCTCATCTAACAGAGGTCGTAATCCAGCTGCTGGTGACTTCGTTGATGGCCAAATCCAGACTCTGAATCAATTAAACAATGTAAGGATGTCTTTTGCAATCAGGATTTGATAGACCCATTAGCAGTTTGGTTTGATCTCATCCATTTGGTATTTTAAATTAGTAGATTTGATGATGCATGTCTTAGACTCTTTGTTGTTGTTGTGAGGATTGTGGTTGTGGTGTTGTTAGAAGGGTGAAATTTCATGCACTTGAACCAAAAAGGTCCTGCCAGTGTATATGATTTTATGTACTTCGAAAACAAGTTTTAATAATGGTTCAAACAGAGAGTGCCAGTAGCTGATTTGGAAATTTGGAGTGTAGCCATCTTATAGCTTTTGTTGTTTGATAAAATGGATTGCGACTGTTTTGTGGCCGTGGGAAATAAATACTGGACTTTTCTATGGTTGGGTTTTGTAACAAAATAATGTGTGAGAAACCCCCTGTTTACCAAAAAAAAAAAAAAATAGTGTGTGAGAATGAAGGTAATGTAGTAGCTTTTATGTGAGATTAAGTTGTTTGAGGTTGATGAAATTTGGCTGTTCAAACATGAAGGGTTTCAGTAGAAAAATTTGGAAGTTGGATATTTGGATTGGACAACAGAAGCTGATACTTTAGTTTTCAGCTGGAGTAAATGGCCTCAGTTGCCAAAGATTTTGTCTAGTAGTCTAGTTGCTGTGATGGATGATGATTTATCATATTAAAGTACATTTTTAATTTTAATTTTCATCATGTTATTATTGTAGTTGCATGTCCATAATCAACTTGTTCTATACTGAAATACACATTTTACCATTATTCCATTCGATCTACACCAAAAAGAAACTAAATATCTGTTGTTATCTTATTAATAGCATCATCTTAGAGTTATCATGCTTGACAATTCAGGACTGGTCCTATTCCTGTCGACTTTAGCTTGCATAATTGATGCATTATTAGTGCTTGCATTCTAGTTAACTATTCATTCTATTATATTATATGTTTACATTACCAGTGAAGAAAACGGGAAGTGTTAAAAAATTAGATAAATGTGAGTTTTTGTATCGGTGAACTGATGCACAGGTTTGTTTGCAGGTGAATAAGGAATTTACTGAAGTTGGATCTCCAAGGGATATGAAAAAATTGGAGTTAACTGCTGTTAATGGCAAAGTCCTACCAGAATTCAATAGTGAAGCACTTCAGTTTAATGTGTTTGTCCAGCATGAACCTGCTTATCAACATTCAAGTCAAGGCATGGTTCAAGAATATTCTCTTAAGGAGAAAACATATAATAGAGATCAACATTTGGACCAACAATATAGATCACCGATGGAGGGGTCCATATTATTGTTATCTGCTAGACATCAGCAATCGGTTTGGAATACTCCTAATTTGGCAAGACACTCAAGGATAGTGACTCCATCCTCGAAACAACCAGGTTCCTTTTTAAGTGCGGAACACACAAAACATAATGAGTGGGTTTCATCAATTCAGAAAAGTATTTCTAGATTCACACTTCCTGAGCCTTCTCCTTGTGCTTCTAGTCTCAAAGATGGAATTGAAAAATTAAAATGTAGATTATCAAGTTACTCATCTGTGAATTCTCCCATAAAGAATGTTATGGCTGACATTAGCAAAGATCTCCAATGCAAATTTTCTAATTCTCCTACTGCTTGTTTAGAGAAGCAAACAGCTATGCCTGATCTCAACAGTGGACAGAAAAGCTTATGTAACACGAATAGCAATGGGAATGAGAACCCAATAAACATCAGTATGTTGAGCCAGGTTAACGAGACCACAGACCTTGATAAAGATGAAGAGCCTCAGCATAGCATGGTTACAGACACTCCTTTGAAGGATACATTTGGCACACCAAGAAAAGCAGTGGCTTCACCCTCTCAGCTGTCAATATCAGGAAGCAAAATGACACAGCACCTCTTGATGTTAGAAATTCCCACTGAAGGATTATTGGTTTCTGCTGGAACTGCTCCCATATTGGCAGGTGAGCGAGAAGATAATCCTCCCCATCTGCAAATTGAATCTGAAAAGAACTTCCAATCACCTTCAAGAGGTGCAGTCATTCTAAACTGCCCAGATAAAAGCATTCCAGGTGGAGCAGAACCACTGCATTCTAAACCATATGTCTGCAGCAGCACGACTGAACAATACCTTCAGGTCTGTATATTTGCTAAATTTTAAAGGGACATGGACACGGGGCCTATGTTTTATACCACACAGATTTGTTCGGCTTTGCATTCCATGCTCATTCTATACACAGTAGGCTGGGTGTTGGGCTAATATTTACTCAAATTTGAAAACAGCTTTATATAGTTTCCCATGCTTTAGTTGGCTGCTGTTAAATACTAGGCTGTTCTATTTAGAGATATCATTACTTGTTCTGTGTTGCTTAGGGGTTTGACATTTTGTTCGGCAAATGGTCAATGCAGAGCCCTTCCAGTAAAGAGTCAGCTGAGAACCCCTCCACGAAAGGGCGAACTCAGGGTCCACCCCGGGAGAATCCAATCCTGAATTCTACTGGGAGAAAGGTAACTCAGAGTCCCCTCAAGAAAGTGCCAAGTCAGAGTCCCCACAGGAAAGAATCAACTCCGAGTCCTCCCAGAAAAGAACTTACTCTGAGTCCTGGAAGAGAACCAATTCGAAGTCCCTTTGTGAAAGAGCTAACTCGAAGTCCTATCGTGAGAGACCCAATTCAAAGTCCTATTGTGAGAGAGCCAATTCGTAGTCCCTTCATAAAAGATATGAATTGGAGTCCCTCAAGAAAAGAGTCAACAGATAGCCCCTCCAGGCTGGATTCATCTTATGCAGCTGACACTGAGAATATGCAACCCTTTGCTGGGAAAGGCCTAGTATCTCACGAGTCCAATTCAAATAGTCATCCTAGTAGTGATGACTGTTATCAGGGAGTGTATAATTCACATAGTCCATTTACAGGGCAAGATTCAGAAAAATCTGTTGGACGGAAACGACGAAACCTAGGAATAATTTCTGAGGATGGATACTGTACAGATATGATCCCCAGCATCCAGAAAAGCCCGAAAGTTCCCAGAAGTGAGAACTGCAATCCAGAGTTCATGCTGCATCAGTCAAATAAAGGTTACGATGGCAGAGTGAAGTGTGGGGGCGATACAACATGGAAGTGCTGGACTGATGTGTGTGTACTATTTCATGTTTTGTGATAATCTACTTGAATAGCCAGGTTTTCTGGCAGATATGATAAGTATTTTATTTTCATACCTTTTCTTACTTCAGTTTTCCCTCTTGCAGATTTTAGTAAAATTCTCAGGAGATACGGAACAACTGCTTTCTCCATTGGCAAGAAAACTAAATTTAAGAGCGGTATATTCCTTTTTTTAATTACTTCCTCCCAAGTAAAATCTAATCTGGGTGATAGAATTAACCATCTTATGGTTAGGCTTGTTATCTGTATCTGTTGGTTGACATTGCTGTTTTATCATGATCATGTAGATCGGTGTGCTGGATGATATGCTGGTCCACCTATTGAAAGCTAAAAAATATGGGACATTGTGTTCTGAGGTCCAGTCTCAGGTTTGCTGAATTAAATGGTCAATCAGGGTCTGTTATGGACATGTTTACATATTATAGTCGGACCAGATAGCATTCTTTAAATCTAATAGAACTTCTACACTTTCAATTTTTATGCTAATAATGGTATTTACTGTGTACAGAAGTTTGACTGCATCAATGTTGGGCATAAAAGGTGGTGTCTTTCATCATGCCTTTTTTTTTTTTTTTTTTTTTTTTTTTGAATTCTTACCTGTCCAGGAATGTGGGTTAGCTTAATAAGCATTGACATTAACCTTTGCAGAGTAGCTGAAGCAAGATTGCTGCTTTGTAAAATAGTGTATGAAAAGGCAAAATTGCAGTTAATGCAAGTGAAGCGCGATAAATTACAGGTTTGCATTTTTTTTAAATATTAATTAAGGTTGGCTCTCTTATGTTTTTCATTTCTAGATATGCATACAGTTTGTCACCTGGACTTATACTTGCCTGCAGAGTAGAGTACAGCTCTTCCGCTCTGCAATTCAGAAGTCTCAGATGCTGAAATTGAATTACATTCGTTGTCAGTCTGAACCTAGTGAATGGCAGACTCATGTTGATGATAGTCATCATCAGTCCTCTCTAGTTAATTCTGAGGGTGAACAAGAGGTAATCATCAACTCTAAGATTGGGGATCTATTTACCATTTTCTTTGTCCCTGTAATCGTAGCTTCAGTAATTGTTCTTGGCAATTTATCTGTCCGGTGTTTCTCTAATTTTTAACAGCAGGATTTTAAACACTTACGAAAACTGTTGCAAAGATTATAAACCAGAGAATCCTTTTGTAACTACAAAGCAAGGTGAATGATTTTTTTTGTTTTTTTTATTTTAAAAAAGCCATTACATGAGAATGTATATTTGCAATAGAAATGCGATTTTATTAATTTCTAGGCAGACCCTACTTTATTGGGAATATATTAATCAGAGTTAAGTACTATTCTTTAAAGTTTTCCTGTGAACCAAATTCCAAGAAAGATGCAGTAAATAAAATTATTAGTAGAATTTGAAAACAGGTGACAGGTTTCTGTTATAAAACGTTCCAGAAAATTAAATAAGATGAATACAGCATAAGAAAGCCGTTCTTCTTCCTTTGTCTTTCTCAAACAACCAGTTCAACTTATAGATATTACAAAAAATAATTATGTGAAGATAATGAAGTTTCAGGTCATGAGTTTTGTTTATATAAACCTTTTATTGTCAGGCTTCCTATGATAATGTAAGCACAATGAGGCAGGAGCTTAAAGCTTTAGACAGAGATGGCACTATACACTTCTAGCCGTTGACCTAGTGGCACTTGTCTCGAGTTAATACAAGAACGATATGTGTTTTTTGTGAGTTGTATGCCAAATTATGGCTAGCCAACTACATATATTACTCAGTCCACATGTTTCCATTTCTGTTTTCTTAATTAAAAACACAGTAAACTGATACAAATTTAGTTTCCTTCGGGTAAACTTGTACGGCGATAGAACACCCGATTCATCTGTTGCGGCCCATCCCAAGCAGTTTCCATTTTCACTACTCGTCTGTGAGTTCATGATTGATAACTTGTTGCAAATATGCAGAGGGATCCCCAGAAGTTGGGAAGAAATTAAAGAGATATTTTACTTTGCGAGAGTAATGATATCTTGAAGGAAAATACCGAAGATTGTTGAAAAATGTCGTTTTGCTCTTGTTTTTGGGTTTTGGTTTCTAAGAGAAACGCCTATTAATTTTAAGCAAAACTAATGAAAAGAATTTGAAAACTTTGAGTTTTAATGATAAGGACAAAATAAAGAGTAAAGTGATTAGTATCAGAATTAACTTTTTAGTGTAAAAATATGATTTTTTGTTAAAGTAACAGTACCATGATCTTTTCGTTAAAATTTTCCTAATTTTACCATTTATATACAGCTATGTACAGTGAGTATAGAAAAACGGTGACGAGAGAGTATGCGCGATCACCTCCATTAACGGACGTACGCAGTGACGACTCCTCCTCACTGTCCCACTACATAGGTAATCAATCAATAATATTTGTTACATAACACCTCCACTAGCGTAATTCTTCTCATGAATTATTTGTCATTTTTAACGGGTGTGTAGGACCCTAGTAATTGCATGTACGCATAGGTTACCCATCAGCGATTGCACTAAGAAAAATAAAATATAGTAATTATAATTTTTGACTTTTAAAACTTTGTAAACCTCCTTTTCATTTTTCGTCATTGAACCGTATGTGTCTGTGTGAATTAAAAACAAGGCACGAAAGGAAGAAAGTTTAGTGTTCCACTTAAAAATGCGTGGACACATATTAAGTGATACGAAGCATATAGGAGCTAGGTTTTATACATGGATGCAACCTTACGTGTAAACACTTAAGTCAAACAAGTGGACAAAACCTATTAAATGATGGGAGCATGTGGAGTTGTTGGGCTTCTTACAGAGACTAACATACTATGTTACTATGCAGAAAATTATGTGTTCATCCTAAATTAATTGACGATAGAGTAAGTAATCTAATTGCTTAGAAGAACATACAATATCCCTTTTTTAACTTTTTGATGCGTGACAACATCCTATATCTTCGTAGAAACAAAAAATATAGATATATGCATAAGAACAAAAACGATAAGGTTGGGTTTGTTTTTGGTCAAATAGAAAATTTATTGCCAACACATCATAATTATAAAAGAAGAGGCCCAATTGCATGAAAGGCACACAAAAAGATATGGACCCCCAGAACAAAGCACAAAACAAAGTTTCGAGCCCAGAAACGGAAAAATCCTACAATCCAACCTGAGCTGCCGTCGCGGCAGCATCGTCGAGAAATAGAGATTCAGCCAAATCCGCATAAATGATGGAATCGACGACTCCAACAACTTTCAGAAAACACCAATAGAAGAGGACAGCAATCACAAACAAAAGAAAGCTAGTGAGATATGAACCACCGGCAACAAGGTCACAGAAGGGAATAAAAGCCACTGAGGACAAATCAAGGGGAGGTGGTGGTGTGAACACCTGCGTAGGAGCTCTACGCACTTCCCTAGAGAATCGCATCAAAACGCGTTGAAGGAGAGTGACCGCAGATTCGTACATTTGTGGGGTGGAACAAAGCCGGAGCCAGATGGGAAGGATGGGAAAGGGAAGGAGTAAAATTATGGAGATAGAGGATGGGAAAGGGGAATCGAAATTGATGATAAAGATTTGGATTGATGGGAAAGGAAAACAGAGAATGGGGAAGGGGAATCAAATTTGATGGCTGAGGTTTCGAAATTCAAAGCACAGGGGAGATACCCAGCGGAAAAACACAGGGAAAGAAGCTAACAACTAGAAAAAGAAAAGGAAACAGGGGAAAAAGAGAGCCACCAACCCTAGCCTTAACTAGGGCCAGCAGCTGAGGAGGATGGAGGACTGGGAAACTACTGCACACACATGCGCGAAGGAACGAAGAGCCAGCAGCTGAGGAGGATGAAGGACTAGGAAACTACTGCGCACACAGGCGAGAAGGAACTCTCACAGGAAATGAGAGAAAACCTCTCACGGGGAGAGAATATCGAATTTTTGTCGAGTTTCGTGCCTCGCTAAAAGGTTGGGTTTGGTACGAGTAAAAAGGAATTCCCGTGTCTCTTCCCAGGAGTTGAGAAATGTAAGATTCTTTACCTGCCCTTGGTAATTACCCGTATCATTTTCTTTTCTTTCCCATATTTCGTATGTGTAAATTGAAAACAAAATTTGTTTCATTTCCAGATGCATACTTGAATTTACAAAATGACTTGCTTGAAACAAGTGCTTTGTTATCGTGACGTCCCGTATAAGCTATGTGACATTGTATGATTAGTTCATAACATCATGGTATAGGTCTACCCATTCACACAAAAGCCCAAATTTCAAATTCTAAGGGGCATTGATCATAAGAAAAACGTAGTTAGTGTTTGCCATCCCATCTAGGGCTGGTTGTGGCTAATTAAGGATCCTAGGGCAAAAACTAAGTTAGGCCCTTGGCAATACAAAATTTTCATAAACACTCAAATGTGACGCAGTCATTGCCAGTTACTACTACGGTCTAGTGGTATTTACCTTCACTTGTAAGTGAAAGGTCTTAGTTTCGATTCTTGCCAAAAATCAAATTTGAACCATATTATTATGATTAGCCCTAATGTGAGGATTAGCCCACTCCCTCACTCCCGTAGCATATTATCGTTTGTTAAAATAAAAATAAAAAATATGATGCAACCATTATTTCAGTCTGTCCTTTTTTTGTCTCCGCTCTCACCTTCACACCTAAATATGGTTATTTTCCAACCACCAGGCTGATGCACTATCATGCAATAGAAGAGAAAAATGAGGCTATTGTTATATAATATGATTGGATCATAGATTATTCATATTTATGGGCGCATACCTGTTTGGGCCTTAAATATTAGGTTTGGACAAAAGAGAAATGACTGGGTTAAAAGGTTGTGGTTCTCGGCCCAATACTGATTTCTCAAGTCAGGTGATGTTCAACCATGGAAGGAATGATTCGATCGAGCTCTAATTAAATTGAAATTGCTAAGGATCATCGTAGATATTGATAAGATTCGAATTATTACAAGAATCAAGACTTGTGACTAATCAAATAACAAGTGAATTTAATGCATAAGACGGCTAGGTTCAGAATCCTAGTTCAAGTCGAATTGGCAGAGATCATGTGTAGATTGGTTTTGTTTAGTGAAAGGATAATATCATAGATATCTAGAAAAGCACCGAAGAAATATAGTTCTATTAGGATTCTACTTCAACTAGCTTGGTCACCACGAAATCCTACCTTATAAATAGAAGTGATTCTTCAACTCAACACACAAACGCCATGCACAAAACCTTGCTCTACACTAATCCTTCTCATACTCTGAGAAGTCACTAACTCACCTAACTCCTTCGTCAACTTCAAGTTGGAGTAACAACACTATGTTGACAACTGACGACATCTTCAATTTGGATTAACAACACTGGAGTCGTAGAATCAGGCGACTGAGAAATTCCTTCGGTTTAGATTAATAGCACTACTTTGAGTTTGGCTAGTTACTTATCCAAGTCTCTGCCATCAAGGAGCCATTGGTTTTCTTAGTGAAAGAGATCATCTCAAAACCCTCTTGGTGATGAGGTGTTACTAGATTTCTTAGTGTTCGGCACATTTAAAGTTGAACCTTATTTGAACTTCGCAGCGACTAGCAACCTTGTATTCAGGTTCTAAAACCCAAGGCTAAGACATGCTCCTTCCTCGCCCATGATCGCTTGAGTACAAAAGTCAGCAATGCATTCGACACCACCACCACATCTATTCTACTCACTCGACCGAACTCAATCTCAAGTTGACATGTCCGCATTCACTAAAAAAACGTAGTTAGCTCTTCATTATTCAGTCTGCATGACAATTTGATGGTTTAAAGCCAATTGTCACACTTTAAATAATTAGAGGGCTAAGGAAGAATTGAAAGTCGAACAAAAAGAAAATTGTACGAGGCATATTTATAATTTCAACTATGGCGCTCAGTTACAAACAGAAGAATGTCCGTTTCCCCAACATGGACTGCTTATCCTCTACTCGAAGAACAGTTGCTTAACTGGCCTTCTAAAATTTCCTCTAATTAATCCATGGACCGAAAGCAAAATGAAATCAAATCTCAAGGTAGATTTTGAAGTGATAAAAATGGAAATCTCAAATATAAGAATGAATGTGATACATGAGTACATTTGTTGGTGTGGGTGTGGGTGATACACGTAGTGGTGCCAATCTATTCAAGCTAAAAACAAGAATTTATTGTGATATATGACTAAACTTATTTATTTATAGGAGTTTTAACGAAAAGTTCGCGATAATGTTCACTTTAACTAAAAACAAAAATTTTACACTAAAAAATCAAACCTGATACTATTCACTTTACCCTTTATTTTATCCTTATCGTTAAAACTTAAAACTCAAAATTTTTAAGCCATTCTCATTAGTTTTCTTTTTATTTATTTCATATAATCCTTTAAAGTTCTAACTCACTCACATTGTACTTAAAAATCGAGTACAAACACTTCCGCTTATAACAAATATCAAAGTAGGGCAACATTCCCTTCTTAGGAACCAATAAAAAAAAAAAAAAGAAAAAAAAAAACTGAAAAATTAACCGCAACCCTGTTACATACCAACTTCTTCATCCTCATACCAAGTTCTCAATGAATTCAAAGAGAAATATCGATTCCTCATCATTTTAGGGAGTTTTCGATATCTATAACAAAACGGTACTTCACATCCTCTCAAGAGCTTCATTCACATACTGAATTGGAACTATTTCTATGTTTGGATATATTTTGTGAGCAGCACAAAAGTCTAACATTTCCTGCGTCTGTTTTGTACCTCCCGCTGCGCTACCAGAAATTGACTTCATACCTGACAAATAGTCAATATATGTTGTAAAAAAAATCTATAATTCTTGTCTTAAAAGTGAAAACTGTGAGTATTAAAAGTATTAAAATACCACCAATCAAGCTCCCCGGACTTAATTTAACTTCGGTTGGTGCCCCAACCAAGACTAGAACACCAGCAGTCTTCAGCAGAGACATATACAAATCAAATGGATGATCACCAGATGCTGTGTCGATGATGAAGTCAAGCGACTTAGCCAGGGCCTGCATAAACAGTAAAAATTGTCGATATAACAAAATCAGATGAATAAAAGTTCGTATGCTAAGTGTCGCGAAAGACTGGAATGGGAAACAAAACGGAATGTACACACAAAACTAAATTGCACGAATCATTTTGCCGTAAACAATTATATCAACTTGTGAAATTTTACCGTCATTTCCTCTTGGTTGGATGAGACAACGAAATTGTCTGCACCAAGCAGACTTAGAGCTTCCTCCTTCTTTGATAAGCTTGTGCTGAAAACTGTCACGTTTAGTCCAAAAGCCTTCCCAAATTTCACTGCCAAGTGTCCGAGACCACCAAGGCCAATCACACCTAGTGATTTACCGTCCTGGTTCATTTTATGGCGGATCATTGGAGAGTAAACAGTAATGCCGGCACAAAGCAGAGGTGCCGCAGAAGCCAAGGGGTAGCCCTCTGGTATCTTGAAGCAGTACCTATAACAATTTCAAGAACAAAGTTAACCTCCTCATCTATGACAGATTCGTACTATTTCTGAATTTCTTAAGCATTAAGCAATTAATTATGTAGACACTATAAATCTAGGCACTCGCATTGCAGTTATTGCAAATACACAGGGTCAACACTCGACAGTCACAAAATCTAAAACCATAAATTTAACATATCATACTGTTTCCGGATAGATTCGTACTGTTTCCGGATTTCTTGAGCATTAAGACACTATAAGTCTAGGCACTCACATTGCAGTTATTGCAAATACGCAGGGTCGATGGTCACAAAATCTAAAACCATAAACTAAACATATCCTAATAGATGATGATACAGAAGTACAGGTTGACACATTACATTTGACATGGAGAATACTAACCTTTCATGAGCAACAATGTAACTGGAAAACCCTCCTTTTGTAATCGTGCCATCAGCATCAACATGGTTATAAGTGAAAACTATTCCCTTTTCACAGGAAATCTCTAGGCCATCTCTACAATAGTCGCAATCTCTACAAGAATTAACAAAAGTTCCCACTCCAACATGATCACCAACTTTGAAGCCGTGAACATTTGGACCAACCTCTTGAACAATGCCAGCAATCTCATGTCTGTTGTACAATCAGTCATAGACAAAATAGGTCAGTTCAAGGAAATATATGTAATAACAATCATATATGTAACATAATAAATCATTCGACATACCCAGGCACCATTGGATAATTGGCGTAGCCATGCTTGTTCCTTGGAAAAACCACATCAGCATAACAAATTCCGCAGTGCGTAATTCTTATTGAAACATCATCGTTCTGAAGATTCCTGAATACATTAACTCAACCTTTGTTTAATTAAAACTATCAATATTACATATATAGCATGTAAATTCAATATACTAGTCATTTAGTGTACTTTAGATAATTGTATCCGGATTTCAATTCGTGATCTAGCTGCATCGAACTTTATTAGGCCTAAGGATGAGAGATTTATTTCTTAATTATTTTCCATCAAAATTTTATATTATTTCAAAGACTGCATTGCCACTAACTTCGGGGAAGATATCACAAGCTGCATATTAGTATAACAAATTAAGGGCGTTGTGTTTTATTTTATAAAAAGGAATGGCAGTATACTTCTTTCTACTTCTAGCAGATCACTTCAAAGGAGTGGATACCACTAAAGTTTTGGTATCAACCAGGTGAAATCAAGCAATATATATGTATGGATGTATGTATGTATGCATCTATGTATGCATGTATGTATGTATGTATAGACACACATGCTTACTAGTCGTTGACGTAATGGTAGTTGTCTCTAGTTAATACAAGAACAATATGTATTTTATGTGAGTTGTATGCCTAATTATGGCTAGTCTTGCAAGTTACGCTTATCTAGTCATCTAATAACGTACATATATAACTCAGTTTACAACTATTCAGTATTACAATTTGATGGTATTTTTCTTCATTCAAAAGTAAGAGGTCTTAAGTTCGAATCTCGTAAATGGTAGTGGCGATGCTAGGAATTGTTGGGTGGAGGGGCGAAATTTTCCGAATCCTTACCTCCAATTAGTAAACCGTTTCTCAGTGAAGACATCACTTCCATCATTTCTCATTTTATCAAAATCACATTTGAAAGGTCGCAATAATGGCAAAATGCTACATCTTTTGCTATACTATATTTCAATTACTCAAAATTATCAAACTAACGGGTGATAAAACATCGATTGTCCTTCCCCATAACTTATAGTATCATTCCATTACCTAAATGTATAATGGAAAGAAAAAAAGTCATTTAATCCTTGAGTAGAGTCTACTACGAGTAATAACTAATTAGACCAACAATTCAGTTAATTAATATTAATAATTACATAAAATTCTTAATAGTTAACAATTAATTTAATAAAAAATCAACAATTCAATTAATCAATAATCAACAGTTAAATTCATCAATAACCATACAATTCATATCAATTAAACAAAATTTTATATTAAACTATCAATTAGGGATAATTAAATTTAAAAAAAAAAATCAAAAAAAAAAAAACACATTAGATCTTTACATTAAAAGTGGCTATGGAAGTTGGCTTGGAAGATGTTGGCTTCGAGGCTTCGAGGCTCCTTGGAATGGAAGGTGGAAGCCGCTGGCTAAGGCTTGAAGGCTTGAAGCTGGAATGGAAGGGGACACGGACGAATGGAAGGTGGTCCCCTCCCCTTATCTTTTTAACTTTCAATGATCACACGGCGCCGTTTTTAGCTTCTTACTATTCTTTTAGTACGCCGAAACGATGCCGTTCTGCTTAAGGTTTCTTTTTCATAAAACCAGGTCGAAAAGAACAGACCCGCAGCGCAGCAGCAGGAAGGAAAAGGGATGGTTTGCAGGTTTTCAGACGATCTAAAGGGGGCAGCAAGTTGCTGCTGGGCATCATTTCCGGCGAGAGGAGGGGCGACCGCCCCTCCTTGCGCCTATGTAGCTTAATATCGACATATTCAAAAAAAAAAAAAAAAAAAAACTCAGTTCACATGTTTCCGTTTCTGTTTTGTTAAAAACACATTAAACTGATACAAATTTAGTTACCTTCGGGTAAACTTGTACGGCGAGAGAACTCCAGATTCATCAGTTGCAGCCCATCCCAAGCAGTTTCCATTGACACTACTCGTCTGTGAGCTCATGCTTAATAATTGGGACCCTTAATAATTTGTTGTAAATATGCAGAGGGCTCCCCAGAAATTGCGAAGAAATTAAAGAGATTGTTGAGAAAAAAAGTCGTTTTGCTCTAGGTTTTTGGGTTTTTTATCTTCCTACATGAACAGTTTTAAGTTTTTGGGTTTTCGTTGTCACCGGAGATGCTATTTTATTATTTATAGACTTACGTGCAGGTTTTTGGGTGACGCAAGAGCATGCGTGATCACCTCCATTAATGTACGCGGTGATGACTTCGGTACATGGGTACCTTTCAACAGGTCGATTTGCTGACGAGGATTCTTTCATTTTCTAATCTATCTTATCTTTCTTATCTTCTTACATGATATATTATATTGATATGTTGATTTGCAGACGATGATTCTTTCATTTTCTAATCTATCTTATCTTTCTTATCTTCCTACATGATATATTATATTGATATTTTATAAAAATAATAAGACAAAAAGTAAAGTATTGGAGAGAGAAAGGAAATGAAATGAAAATAGAAGGATAGAGAATCTTACTTCTTCATGCCAAAATTTGTACTAATTCAATATGCCATGATTGACCTGAACGAGAGATTTTTTAGTATGACCGGTATACAATGTGGTTCACTATGCGTTACTATAAAAAAGTTAATAACTTAAAAAATAAAATTTTCCATCATTTACATAAAAACACGTAGTATATTACTCATATTCTCGTCACAATGAAAAATTTCTCAACCTGAACACATCACTATCCATAGATGATCCCAGAAGGAAGGAAGTAGATACCATTATTAATGGAAAGAAATCCTCTTCGGATCTTTTTTACTAAGGCCACTAGATCAAGTGATCTAAACCTTTGAAATTTTATCTAACGGATCACCTATTTTGATCCCTTAAAAGCTATAATAATTTTTTACTATTGGATAAAATTTCAAAGGTTCAAATCACTTGATCTGGTAGTCTTAGTGGAAGACATCCGAAAAAGATCACTTTCCATTATTAATTTGTCATTTCCTCTTATTTCCAACTTGTTTGACCTTTTCAACTTTTTTTTTAATAAACAACAAAGTCAAATTATATATACTAAAGCACAATGAGAAAAACACTGTTCCTAAGCACAGTTCAACAAGTTCACCTGCAGACGAGGATTCTCTCATTTTCTAATCTATCTTATCTTTCCTATATTCCTACATGATATCTTATATTGATATTTTATATAAACAATATGACAAAAAGCAAAGTATCAGAGAAAGAAAGGGAAGGAAATGAAAATAGGAAGAGAGAAAATCTTGCTTCTTCGTGCCAAAATTTGTACTAATTCAATATGCTGTGATTGACCTGACCGATAGATTTTTTAGTATGACCGGTATACGGGGTGGTACACCATGTGTTACTATAAAAAAGTTAATAACTTAAAAAATAAAATTTTCCATCATTTACATAAAAACACGTAGTGTATCATCCATATTCTCGTCACAATGAAAAACTTCTCAACCTGAACACATCACTATCCATAGATGATCCCAAAAGGAAGGAAGGAAGTAGATACCATTATTAATGGAAGGAGATCATTTCCAGATCTTTTCCACCAAGGCCACTAGATCAAGTGATCTGAACCTTTGAAATTTTATCTAACGGCTCACCTGTTTTGATCTCTTAAAAGCTATAATAATTGTTTACTATTGGATAAATTTCAAATGTTTGGATCATTTGATTTGGTAGTTTTAGTGGAAGAAATCCGGAAAGGATCTCTTTCCATTATTAATTTGTAATTTCCTCTTATTTCCAACTTGTTTGACCTTTTCAACTTTTTATTTTTTAATAAACAACAAAATCAAATTATATATACTAACGCGCAATGAGAAAAACACTGTTCCAAAGTACAGTGTAAAGACGAAAATACCCCCATTCAATTTGTCTTTTCCTTCCTATACTTCATGCTGCTACAGTAAAAAGACGAAAAGCCATGTTGCACACGTGGTGTGCTAGTGATATTTCTCTCCCCCATCGCTTCCTTCCTCTGCAGTCTGCGTCGCTTGCTTTTTACTCCAATTCGAATCAAAACCGAAAAAAGCTCATCTAAACGTTCACACCATCAAGACAAGAAATTTCACCGTCATATTTCTCCAGATCTTTCCAAGCCCAAATCCCTATTTGCTCATCCAGATCAATTCACCACCAAATTCCTCCACATCGTTTCAATCTTCAGCAAACCCAAAACTCACTCACTCACTCTGTTAGTTATGCTATCACTCTGTCAACATGTTTTGTGGCCATTAGAAGCCGGAAAACCCCTTGACCGGAACTCAGTTTGCCCATCCAGAAGCTACGGGAGGAAGAATGGAATTTTTTTTTTAACACCCTAAGCCTAAACGACGATGTCTTGCTCCCTTGCCTTACTGTTATTTCCTTATGTCGTCTCTTCCACAGTAATAGTATTTTCATAGTTATCCTATCTTGAAATTTTATGATCTAACTCGACATTTTAGGTATGAAATTGAGAAGATTTGAAAAACGTTTGTTTGAGAAATAAGCTGCAAAGAAATCAACCAACAGAAATGGAAAAAAAAAAAATAGAAAGCATTGATCATAAAAAGTGATAACAATAAGTCACATAAGGTGTTGATTTAAATTTGAAGTATAGTAGTATGTTCTAATTTTTAAGGGTATATGTTCTACAAAATATGTTGGCAAGTTTTGCATGTTGCCCACCCAAGATAAAATTTATGGAACCGCCATGTGTATATTTGCTATTAGTGTTCAGATTTTCACTTGATCTTTCTTTTCTTTTTTTTATTAATTTGTGGACCAATTTTAGTTGCTAATCATTGTTGTAAACCCGCTGCATCGCGTGGGTTTTTTTTCTTGTTCATTCTAACATGCTATAATGGAAAGACGTGCATAAATTTATTAAAAAGAATAAAAGTACAAACAAAGAGTGGAAGGGCAAGTACCTTACCCCTCAAAGAAAGCCAAATGTCAAGCACCAAAACTAGCAAAACCAAAAATTAGGCTTGTGGAACTTAGTTATGTGTCAAATCAGCACATAACAAGAAATTTTGATAGAATTATGATGTGGCCACCTTGATTTTGCAACATTAATCGATCTTCAATTTCAATAACCATTTGTGTTAACAACCATTTTATTTATTTTTGTCATGTTTTGTTTGTGCAATTGTAAACAAAATTTATTTCAACCAGCTGCATACTTGAATTTACAAAATGACTTGCATGAAACAAGTGCATAGTTGCGTTCCGCACAAGCTATGTGACATTGTTATTGGAGATATGTCCTAAAAGTCATTCTAAAAAATAAGCCTTTCAGAATAATGTTTCAATGTTTAATTATGTCTAATCTAACAAATTGGGTAAAGTCACTTATTAAGACTATCTCAATTAAACGATATACATAAATGAATATATGAAAAATGAAATAATGGAAGAAATACTCTAAAAGAAGTTAGACTACATATACTTTCTTCATTGGCGATCGCAATTCATGGACTGCCCTTGGGTCGTCCCTGATCCCATTCTAATTAAATGGTAGAGGGTTTCATTTTCCAACAGCCTCATAGTCATGAAACTTTTTCCAAGCATTTTCCATTCTCAAAGCCCTCTTTTCACTATCTGTTCATTGAGAAGAGAAGTTTTGTTGAGTCCATAAACACCCAAGATTCTTATTTTCATCTTTAAAAGTCGGGAATTTTATCATATACGATGTCATGTACCAAATTTTTGAAAATTTATTCACTAACTTACTATAAAAAAAAAAAAAAAAAATATATATATATATATATATATATATATATATACACAATTTATTAAGTACTAATTTGGGACTGCTTAACTTTTTTTGTAAGCAGGGGTAAAAAAAGTTAGACTCCAATTTGTATTTGGTAACTCGAGCAAACTTTGTTTTTTCATTTTTTTCATTTTTTATTTTTTATTTTTTATTTTTTTTAAATCATGACAATTCAAAGCAGAAATCAGAAGCAGTAAAAAAATAGTTTTTGCACAAACACCGCCGAATAGTAGCCGTTTATGAATTTTCAATATGACTATCCTATACTCCCTCTTCATCGTTCATTTTTGTGCGTCAAACATTTTTTTCATCTCTTAGTTTGATCTATCACTCTCTTCTCTTCCACACATAAGTTTTGGATTCAACTTAACTATTAGTTCTAAAACAACAAAAACAACTACATTTCGAGTCGAATCGTGCAAAGCATGAACAACATATATATTACATTTACATAATAATCTAGGAGACCTTTTTTTTTCCAGTCAATCAAGTTATGTGCTATACAATGCTTGTTAGTTGATACTTATTAAATTTAGCGTGATCATTTTGCAATTTGCCAGCATCCTTAAACAGATTCACGAGCAATTTTTCGGTTTACCATAAACACAGTCACGTGACATTACTATTTGACTCAAATTATAACATATTTATGGATGCAAATTTCTACCGTTTATTCCTTTGACGAAAATGCACCTACAAAATAATAACACATTTGATTAAGATCAAAAGCCTCATGCACCCATGATGAATGGGGGGGCTTTGGCCAAAGAATCTCCAATGCCAAAGGTAGAATTATGAAAAGAATGTGTTTAGGAGTTTTTGGGTAGTAAATGACTTAGCATTTTCGTAGGATAAGAGGGGTATTTATAGGAGAATGGCTGGCCCTTTGGGTGGAGAGTGTGGTATAATATCTTGTCCTTCTTAATATAGCAATTAATATAGCAATTACTCCTAATTTAAACAAGAAGTATTGAGAGTTACCTTTTGAATAAAATCAATATGGGATTGATGAGGAGTGATAAGAGGAATATGAAATAAAGTCCATATTGATCACCTTTTACTCTTCCTTGATTGAGCCGTTATTATCCATTGCATGAGCATGGGAACTCTAGTGTGCCAAGGGTAATCTCGTCCTTCTTGTCCAAAAATCCACGTGTCATTTCCATGATTTTTGGGATTATTTTTGGCTCTACAAATGCTCCCACACATGCTAGGCTGCTCGCAGGAAATGGCAGTAGGTGTAGAGATCCCTAACTTTGATGTAGATTCCCACTTGGACTTAGAATTAGATTCTTCTAGGAAAGGGAAATAAATCATCACGAAAACTTATTTAAGCCTACCTTAAGTAGGGGATTAAATCAACTTCAGAGAGCAATCATTTATCCCTACAAGAATGAGAGAAAACTAGAGGATATTTGTTCTCACTCCCCTAGTATTTTTTTTCGCTTGCTCATGCAAAGAATCGTCTTCCGTTGATTTATTTGTCTTCTCTGTGTCACATCAAGGCAAGAGAAACTTAATTTTCAATGTCTTCTTCTTACGTGGTGCTATCGCGAGGCAACCTTTAGGGTGGTGCAGCACGTTGGTTGGCAGGGGCTAAGAGTCAGCTCGACATAGGCCGAGGAGGTGGTGTGGCAAGGGCCACAGATTGGCTGAAGCCAAGGGATAGCTTAGCATGGGTCAAGCAAGTAGTGTGGCAGGGGCCACAGTTTAGGCTGCTCAGCTTGGTTAAAGTGTCTTGCAAAACTTTTAGCCATAAAATCATCTGTTGGGCACGCTGCTTCAAAAAAGGCTGATGAACCCACATAGTCACTATGGCCGTGAGTTTTGGCTTCTTGGGGCATCGAGATGTTGAGTTCATCGTCGGCTGCTACCTTTTGACCATTTGTTGCTTATCTAATATTCAAGTATTTGATCATTTGAGCTGTGTTGCCTACATCATAACATGATAAAGATCTGTGGAATATGAAAATCGTTTACTAATCACATCAAAATAAGTAGTTGTGTGGAAATTCATGGGCAGTTTGCCCATTTCCGGTGAAGAGTAGACCTAGATTGGTGTCAGATAATTGGTTTATCCTTTCGCACCAAAGAGCTTACCCAGATGGGTGTTGGGGAATTGGTTTACCTTCTCATACTGGAGAGCTTACCCAGATGGGTATCGAGGAACTGGTTTATCCTCTTGCACTGAAGAGCAGACCCAATTGGGTGTCGGGGAATTGGTTTATTCTCTCGTTTTGGAGTGCAGACCCAAATGGTTGTCGGGGAATTAGTTTACCCTCTCGCACTGGAGAGCAATTAGTTTACCCTCTCACACTGGAGAGTTTACCCAGATGAATGTCTGAGAATTAGTTTACCCTTTCGTGCTTAAAAGCAATTAGTTTACCATTTTGCACTGAAAAGCTTACCTAGATAGGTGTCGCGGGATTGGTTTACCCTCTCACACTGGAGAGCTTACCCAGATGGGTGTCGAGGAATTAGTTTAACCTTTCGCATTGGGAGCAATTAGTTTACCCTCTCGCACTGAAGAGCTTACCCATAGAAGTGTCGAGGGATTGGTTTACCATCTTGCACTGAAGAGCAATTAGTTTACCATCTTGTACTAAAGAGCTTACCCAAATGGGTGTCAAGGACTTAGCTTAGCCTTTCACGCTTGAGAGCAATTAATTTACCATATTGTTGGAAATGTGCCCTAAAACCAATCATATGATGATACTTTACGGACATTTCAAACTAATGTAGTTTAAATGTAAAGGGCAAAGATTATTGTTTGAGCCGTCTCATATAAATGTTATATGCTTAAACGATATGTCCAAGGAATATGTGATTGGAAGAATGCGATCTAAAGAAGTTAGATTCATGAGACCATTCTTTCGTTGACACATCCTAAACGTTCCTGATCATAGGATTGTCAATTGGGCATTGACAGTCCGTTAATATCAGTACGTGCTATGTCTTCTCTCAGGGAGAGTGACTAGTCTTGAGTCATTGGTGTGTGTGACATCAAGACAAGTACGTAGGTGCTCAATAGAGAATGAGTTCACTGAACACGATCAACGAAGAGTTCTCATATTCATGTCACATGAGAACTCATGGTTGGGATAATGCAAATTAGTCTTTTAACCTGAGGCATCACAGTTGTCTTGTGGTTAGGTCCTTAATCTTTGATTATGTCAAAGTCACTCCATCAGGAGGGTGTCCATGACATCGTTGGGGTTAAGCCACTTAGCCATGGAGGCAAGTGAATGCGCAACAAGGGATCTCTAACCTTCAAACTGTTTGAGGGAGAATACTCTATGATATGATTAAGAATCTTTGGCCAAAGTATGAATGAGATTTAGGAATGTGTTCCAAATCACATTCAAGGTAATCATATAAGCACAAGACTCACATTGGATAGTAGACATGAATAAACTATCAAACCAAACAATGTGGTCAAGAGTATTGTATTAGAGAAAGACCGTATTGCATTTGTAATCCTAAAACTGAATAGGTTCTCCACCTCTTCTGATTAGCTTGGGTAACCATGACATGCTGCTAGGCGTCAACCATGGTTTGTGGAAGCCCTAAAAGTGTATTATCACTAACGGGAGAATTGAAAGTAAGTTTCAATTCACAATCGATTAAAAAGAGTTTTAATCGCCCACTGCCTCGCTAAAAGGAACCTAATGGATCGTTCACCGAGTAAGGTAGAGTTTGAAGAAACAACGGAGATGAGTAAGAATAATTAAATGGTTTAATTATTTATCTAAGGCTAGGATTAATTAATATGTTAATTAATCAAACGAATAAGTTCATTAAAGACCTCGGGTTAGTTTTGGGCCGCAAGGCCCAATGGGATTTGAATGTCAAGCCCATTAACTCAAGTTGTATGACAACTTGAATAAACAAAGGGCTTGAAAGCCCAATAAACCCTATAGGCTTGCCATGTTAGAAGAATAGGGCTTTTGGTCCATTAGGTCACTTATTTGAAGGGACTATATAAAGGACTTTATAGCCTAAAATTTACATATGGTAATTTTTGGGGAAAGGATGAGAACACAAGCTCTCCTTTCTCTCAAAAATTTAGGCCACCTTGGAGGGATCATCTAGCAATCAAACTCCTCCAAGGTCACTCATTTCTTCTTCATTATGCCTTGGTGATGAATCATTAGAGGTTCTCAATTTTGGGAACTTGGAGAAACCTTTTCATCCATCCAAATCCATGGATCTAAGATGCAAGGAATGAAGGCCCTCTCTTTGGGTGATTAGCCTTTGCTTATGCAAAGAGGAATCTACAAAGGTATTGATTTCTCAACTCACTTTGTTTTGAGTTGAGTCTTGGTTCACCTATCTACTAGGCTTTGAATTTCATGGGTAAATGTTTTGTTTTAAGTGCATACAAGCATGATTCCGCCTTTAATTGTTAATTGCATGCTATTGATGTTGCTTAAATGAACATGTTTTTCACAAATCTTCCTTCACATATCGCACTGGAGAGCATAGAAGTCGTTGTTGTGAGCACAGTTGAGGAAAACTAGACTACTAGACAACTGAAATAATCCTCAGCCTATGAGGTTTTGTTCAATAATCTACTTAAGACTTCAAACTGCTTGTGGAACCCGCGTAAGGGTGTAAGTAGGAAGTGCAGTGAGCTGCTCCCAGACCTTTTCCAAGTATTGCACTATCCTTAGATGTTTCATCGTGTGATCTTCTGAGGCTTAGTTAGTGGTTAACTGAGAATCTGAATGGATTAGAAGTTTCTTCACTGCTAAGTCTTTCGCTAGCAGGGGCTGCTAGTGGAGCCTCGTATTTTACTTTGTCATTGAATGCTTTGAAGTTTGAAGTACCGTGAGCTTGATTGATGCGATTAGGAGCTGCGTGCCAAGATCGGCACGGCTGTGAGCTGTGGTGCAAGATCGGCACGGCTATGAGCCATGGTGATAGATTGAAGGTGGTCGGGAGTCGTGAAACAGGTAGGCACGACTGTAAACGCGAAGCCGGGGCCAGCTTGTGCGCAGCAAGAGGAATTTGACCATTAGGTCTGCGGTGCTAGAATACTAGTGATGTGCTGCTCCAGTATTGAATAATCTGGAGTCATGAAAATAAAACCTCCCCCTGGTTTTTAGTGGTTGGGTTGATGTGTCATTCTGGTACTCGTCAGCCTCCAGCGCGCCATTAGGTTGAGTTAATGCATTTGTCGAAATAGAAGTAATCTTTATATCTGCCAGTGTATGTGGGATTGTTCCATCTGCTCAATCTTGCCGATGAAAGGTGACTTGATTATGTTAGTCATGTCTCGTTGGAGCATCCTGTCAATTGCTTTGTTGCATTGGAAATCGTGCAATCATTCGGTTGGAAGCTTTTCAACTTCTTCTTGAATTTGCCTCTACTGAGGCAGTGGAGCCTCATGTTGCCCCCAATTGTGACCTGTTGGTCTAGGTTGTTATTCCCTATGCTCGGCTAATCAATGTCGCGACTATGGTATATGTGGTACATTCCTAGCAAGCGAGTGGGTTACTCGCTGGTTGTTGGTTGAACTTCAATTGGATTAAGTAACTATTTCTCTCATTCCGATGTCTTGCCTACTCCATTGTGAGGTGGATGATGCTCATTGTGGGCTTTTCCGCGAGTAAACACTTCGCTTGGAAAGTTGTCCATGTTGATTATTGGAGTGTTACCCCAAGGTCGTCTACTGCGCAAGGGCGCTTATCAACTTTATGACTTGTTGAGACAATTGTTGTTCGCCATACAGGATGGAAAAGCTTGGATGGTAAGTTTCTCCATAGATGATAAAAGTGTAGTGGACTTTGGGTGCAAAATTTGAGCTTGGATAAGTTAAATCCTCAGAAACTTGAGGTGAAAATGACCTCGGTTCAATTGTCGGTCCAGAAATTTGAAACTGAGATGGTTGAACTTGTCTTGGACCAGTCAGGATCACCAAGTAGGCCATGGGAGTAAATTGGACCGCGAAAGTGGTATGATGCTGGGAGTGCTTTGGATTTACGTTGTTGGGGCAGTGTTTTAGGCCAGCTTGCCTGGGCCTGGCTCGGTTACCTTGCGGTGTGGGCTGCAGAGAATTGGGCAGCCTCCTAGGCTGCTTGCGTAACTGCTGCCAACACTTGGGCCTGGGCTTGGTCCTGGGTTTAGGTTGTTGTGGTGGCAAATCATATGACCATGGTTTGTTGCCATGGAGCTGGCCCACTCCCCATTGCCACAGTGGTTCATGTGGCCGCCATGGTGATGGTGCTTCGTGGTGGCAAAGTTACTCATCTTGCCATCGTGTTGAGCCTCATTGATCGTTGTGGTAGGGCTATGTCACAAACTCCATCATTTGATCTGGATCTTTGAAAGTAAGAAGTTATGTTCGTCGTGGTTTCCGAATTTCCTACCATTGTATTTTTTTTCCTATGTCTATTCAAAGCATAAAAAAATTCTAGGAATAAGAACGTATGAAAAATTTACGTATAAACGAGAAATGAGAAACTTTGAATGCGAAAGTCTTCTTCGAATGTGTGAATCAAACTCTCAATGAAAACACTAATTTATGGTTGCAAATTTCCGTCATCTCTTCCTTTGATGAAAATGCACTTACAAAATAATAACACCTTTGATTAAGGAAAAAAGCCTTATGCACCCATGATGAATTGGGGGGGGCCTTTAACTGAAGAATCTCAGATGCCAAAGTTAGAATTCTGAAAAGAATGCGTTTAAGAGTTTTCGGGTAGCAAATGGCTTAGCATTTTAGCTGGATAAGAGGAGCATTTATAGGAGAGTGGCCAACCATATATGGTGTAATTGGGTGACTAATTGCAAGGTATTATGTGGAATAATATCTTGCAATTAACATGGCAATTATTCCTAATTTAAATAGGAAGCTTTGGGAGTTACCTTTTGAATAAAATCAATAAGGGATTAAGGAGGAGTGATGAGAGGAATATGAAATAAATTCCATATTGATCACATTTGACTCTTCCTTGATTGAGTCGTTATTGTCTGTTGCATGCGCGTGAGAATTCTGGTGTGCCTCTAGGGTAATCTCGTCATTCTTATCCAAAAATTCAAGTGTCACTTCCTCTCTTTTTGGGATTATTTTTTACTCCATAACATTAATTTTTTTTTTATAGGACATACAAGTCATATCATTCACCCTTACTATAATACTGAGGGATGACACTGCATGGTTTGTGTTCCTAGCACGGATAAAAATTAGAAGGGTGTGTGAGAAGTAAAAAAAGATGTGTGGATATCACACCTATTTCTTTATTCTAAACAAATGAGAGAAGGGAAAGAGAATTGAAATGGTGGGTTGGTTTCTTTGGGAAATCATATTTAATCAACTAAACCATAGTGCGATTGGAAAATAAGCCCACATTGGTAAAATAAAAAAATAAAGAAGAAACTAAAGGAGCCAACCACCAAACCACACCGTTTCATTTAATGGAAAAAAGTTATAACTAATAGCACAAAACAAAGTAAACGATGTCGTCTGGTTTGAAGTCGTCTTCTTCCCTTGAAAATATTAAAACCCAGCAATGCAATGCACCAACCCCAAATGCCAGCGGGTTTAGAAGATCGAAGGGGCATAATCTTCACTCTTAATGGCGATTTCCAATGAACAGAGGGGCGGCCGCCCCTCCTTGCTCCTACGTAGCTTCGTCACTGGCTCGAATTATATTCATTTCAAGTCTAAAAATAACGTTTTCTAATACACAAACTATCTCTCCCTTCAGTCGACGCTTTTACAGGAGGTTCCCACCATTTTATTTAGGCTCTCAATGATCATCCCCTGCCCTAAAACAACCTTGAGCCTTCCTAACTTTGCATTTAATGCACCACCTACGTAGACTAGCACTTACATCTTTTCACTTATCAATCAGACATTTGAGAGTGGAAGTGTCATGTGTTCAATCGAGATGACGCGTCTTTTTAGGGTGATATGGGCCAAGCATCTAGCTCGGCCTTTAGTCCAACGTCGTCCCTTCGAGCTTTGTTCTAAGCACCTTTACGTCCCATTTTAGGTTTCTGAGCCGTCACGTGGCCTGATTGACGTCTAGCGCCTATTCCTGGTAACTTGTGGCATAAAATTGTCGATGTGCTCCTAGCGGTCAAAAAGCTTTTTTACATGTTCTGGTCCAGTTAAGCTCAAAGGCAGTTGGCTTTAGTGCTAGGTAGTATTCTCTTCTAAGCCCCTTGAACCTTGAGCTTCTTGATCTTTCTTGAACTTCTCGATCTCGCTTGAGTTTTTCGTGACTTCTTTTCTGATTTGTACCATTATGTGCACCTAAAAAGATCACGTGTTAACACAAGTGTAACCCAATAATTTATCACATTAATATGACCAATTGATTGGTATTCAAATTAGTCAATTGACTTGTTTGTAAATATGAGACCATGACCTTCTAGCCTAAACTAGACCTCTTTGGCCATAATCACAAGTTAGGTAACGAAGTCTAACAGTTTTTTGTTAACATAATTTTAGAGGTAAATTACATTTTCACCCTTAAGTTTAAGGTCAATTACAACCTCATCCAACATTTTAAAAACATTTCAATCACATATATTTACTTTTATTTCATTTCAATTTCATACCATCATTAGAAAATTTGTTAAGTTAATGGTTAGGTGATGATGTGGCAAATATGAGGATGGCAACCAATTTTGCACCATGTGAATAAAAAAGAAATAAATATTAATTAATAAAAAACAGTTTTTCGTATAATTGAAATTTTGGAAAATATAAAAATAAAATAACATTCTTTTCTATCTCCCGTCCAACGTCTCGAAGTCCTTCATCCCTCGTCCCGCCATTGCCACCTTCATATCAGTACCCAGAACATCATATGCATAGTCGAAACCCATTTCAAAACCTATCTTGAACATTCACAAACCCATCTCGAAACTCATCTTAGAAATCCCTTCCCTCACAATCTAGATCCGACAAGACACCGTTCACAATCCCCAACTCCAGCAACCTTAGATCCAATCCAGAATCCAAAACCCAAAACCCAAAACCCTTCGTCTCTCTCGGCATCTCTGCCATAGCGACCAATGGAGTCATACATCCTCCAAACTGCACCACCGCTATTCTTTTACCACAACACTGACCCACAGTTATTCTTCCACATCATCACTCCTTAGATTGTCAAATACCAAAATCCCCTTTTGATTTCGTTGCTGGCTGCATCTCAGTGGTTCGATCGACGCCAATTTGAGGTTAGAATGAGAGAAAGAGATGGAGGAGGTCGCTGGAAATAAGTGGGAGGGCGGCATATAGGGCAATAGGTTCCGACCTTTCCTCTATTTTTTTTTGGGTAATCTATTTTAGAACACACACACACACACACATACATATATTTTTTGGTTGATACAAATCTAGGTTTTTTGGTTGATCACAAATAATCTTGGTTTTTTGGGGTTTTGGGTTGGGGGGTTGCAGGGGAGGTGGGGTTCTGGGGTTTAGGTTGCAGGGGAGGGGTTGGTTGAGGGGGGTGTTTTTGGGTTGCGGGTTTTTTGGGTGGGTGGGGCGTTTGGTTGCGGTGAGGGGAAGGAGGTTGAAGATGAATAGTAATGGTGGTGGGGCCCATTACATATGTTTTAAAAAATATTAGCATAAAAAGTTATTTATTATTTTTAATAATTTTTTTCTTATGTGGCATGTTAGTGACATCCACGTTAGCAAAAATGTAGTGGCATGTCATCACTTAACGGTTAAATTGACAGTTTGAATATATGAAGTTATAATAAAATTAAAGTTTGTATGTGATAAATTTTAATGTTTTAAAAATAATGTATGAAGTTGCAATTGCATCCAAATCTAAATGGGCAAAATATAATTTACTCTAATTTTAGTAAGAACAAAAAATATATATTTTAAGAGTTGGTTCTGACTTTGTGAATAATAATGTATAAAATGAGCTTATCTAATATTATTTTTTTCCTAAAAAATTGTCAGTAACTGCATATCACAGACAAGATTTGTTTCTTTCTTGTTTGCCTCTTGGATTACACAAGATTTCTTTCTTTTCTTGTTGCCTCTTTGATTGCATGTGCCTTAAATTTCAGAGAAGAACATGTAACTAAGATGTAAGTGTGATGTTATCTAAAAAACTATGTGATATCAACTGGGGAAATTAAAAATACCTAGAGGCATGTGATTGGCCTAATATAATGTCATCGTAACATCTCAATTGCATGTAAATTTTTTACTTGAGTTAAGACTCAATAAATCAATGGACGAATTGAATGAATTGCAATCTGGGTACTTGCGTTCATGGTCATTTTACACAATCACAACACTTTTACATAAAAGTTTATCAAACATTCTTGCGCTACTTTTTTTGTTACAAGTACCTTTACAAGTACATTTTATCAAACACTTAATTATTTAATTTTAAAATGGTTTATTTTATAAAAAAAATAGTTTTTAATCCCTAAATAAGATGAAGTTTAGAAAAATGTCTTATACAAGATTAAAAATTGATTTTAGTCCCTAGACTCTATTTAATGTCAGCATATGTATTCAATGTCTTTTTTATTTATTTATAATTTTATGAATTTAAATTTTATGAAAATATTATAAATTTTAATTCTCATTATGGTAAGCATCTTATATAAGAAAATATTTTCGTAGAGATTTTTCGGTACATTTTTGTTTTTTCATATTTTCTTATCTGCCACTAATTCATTGTAATATATTTAGATACGAACATTTCGATACACTGGGTTAGTATAATATGTTTAGGTACGGACATTTCGGTACACTAGTTTAGTATGATATATTTAGATACTGACATTTCGCTACACTAGTTTAACATCATATAGTTAGGTACGGAATTTTCAGTACACTTATGTTTTTAAGTATTTTCTTATGTATCACTAATTCACTACAATAAATTTAGGTACAGGCATTTCAGTACACTAATTTAGTAAGATATATTATGATACGGACATTTAGGTACACTAATTAGAGAAAGTTAAATAAATTTAATGAATTAAAATGTATATAATAATAAATTTAATGTAATAACATTAAATAAGTTATCTATTAAATACAAAAACAAAAATATAATATGAATTTGAATTAAGTACACATTAAGGGATTAAAATCAATATTCAATCTAATATTAGATTTTTATTAAATTTTAATCTTCTTGAAGGATTAAAGTTCAAAAACCCTTTTATTCTAATATCACAACAGAAACAATTTTTTAAAAGCACCAAACTACCGAACTAGCCCTAACACACAAGGCAGGAGATGAATTCAAACACTTCCATTAAAAGTAAGACAACCACACCCAACAAAAAAAAAAAACACAACCCTATTAGATAAAATCTCTGCAAATCTTTTGCATATATATATGCCTTCTCATCGATGCTTTGGTAGAAATCTGAGTTTTCCTTGTTCAATATTTCAGGGAGTTCTCAATATCCACCACAAACCGGTACTTCACATCCTTCTTTATAAGCCTCTCAATTGCTTCATTCACATACTGAATCGGAACTATTTCTATGTTGGGATATATTTTCTGAGCAGCACAGAAGTTTAGCATTTCTTGCATCTCTTTCGTACCACCCGCCACGCTACCAGATATCGATTTCATACCTGTGAAAAAAAAAAAAATTTAAAGATCAAAGCATCTTGTTCAGCTAATCAGTAAACCACCGCATTGTTTAATGTAGCGTAAAATCACTAATTTTCTAAATTTTAAAAGCACCAAAACTTTGAGCAATGAAAATGTTGCAGTACCCAGAATTAGGCTCATAGGACTCAGTTTAACTTCATTTGGTGCCCCAACCATGACAAGAACGCCGGCAGTCTTCAGAAGCGACATGTACATATCAAATGAGTGATCAGCAGATACCGTATCGATGATGAAGTCGAGGGATTTAGCCATGGCCTGCATAAAATGAAGGTTAATACAATCATTACATACAAATATATAACAACTCATAACATAGTGCAAATAATGCCCAATTTTGGAAGGCTTGTGCATTTCTACCTTCATCTGTTCTTGGTCGGATGAGACCACGAAATTGTCTGCACCAAGCAGAGTTAGAGACTCCTCTTTCTTTGATGTGCTTGTGCTGAAAACTGTTACATTCAGTCCGAAAGCCTTACCAAATTTCACGGCTAAGTGACCAAGACCGCCGAGGCCAATCACGCCTAGTGATTTACCGGGTTGGTTCATCTTATGGCGTATCATTGGAGAATAGACAGTAATGCCGGCGCAAAGAAGAGGTGCTGCTGAAGCCAATGGATAGGATTCTGCTATCCTGAAGCAGTACCTGTATAAATTCAAATACATAACCAACAATGTCATTGATTTCTCAGGGAATTGAAAAACTTGCCTTATAATTCCTTGAGCATTAGGCAATTAGGTTATATGATGCTGACATAACATGAAATATCAACAACCCCGTTAATGCTTATTTTAACACGTTGATTAGTAACGCTACATGGCAATGCAACTGTTATCAAACTAAAAGATTTCTGATGAGAGGACACAAACGACACCAACCTTTCGCGGACAACAATGTAAGTGGAAAATCCACCTTTCGTCATGGTACCATTGACGTCAAGACGGTTGTAAGTGTAAACAACTTCTTTTTCACAGTAAACTTCAAGGCCGTCATTACAGTAATCACAATTTCTGCATGAATTAATATAAGTTCCCACTCCAACATGATCACCAACTTTGAATCCGCAAACATTTGAACCGACCTCTTGCACAATGCCGGCGATCTCATGTCTGTAATTTGTACATTAAGCAGTAGTTAACTAAGAATTAATCATATGATAAAAATAAAATCATGAGTTAATGGATGCACATATATACGTACCCAGGCACTAAAGGATAGGTGGCATCTCCATGTTTGTTCCTTGTCCAAACCACTTCAGCATAGCAAACTCCACAGTGTGTGATCTTTATGGAAACATCGTCACTCCCAACAGCCCTGCAGATTCATTAACAAACTCATTGTTAATTAAGCAGTACGTTTAGCATGCAAATTATTAATTAATTAATCAAAATCGAGCGTACCGGCGGGCAAATTTGTAAGGGGAAAGAACCCCAGACTCATCTCTTGCAGCCCATCCCAGGCAATCCTCCCCCTTATTTGCATTTTCTGAGCTCATGTTGCTTGCATATATATATTTATATATATATATATATATATATGTAAGAGATCGAACGAGATCGACAAGTAGTTGTGGGTTTGTTGATATATAGTAAAACGAGACCTATTTATATACTTGCGATAGGGAATAAGGAGGATGTAACGATGACGCAAGGGCATGCGCATATATCACTTCATCATAACTATTTGAGAAAGAAATTAACAAGGAAAAAGGTGGTCACGACTCTTATCTCTTATGTTCATGGAAGTGGACCTATTTTTAAACCGTATTAACTAATTAAAATAATGATTATGGAATATTGGATCCTAAAGTGTCCTAATTGATTATGTTTGAGGATTAATGTCCTTGGCCGACTCTATATACAATAACTTAAAGGTGGAGAGAGAAAATTGAGCTCAGAATCCTATGATTGGCGGATGTATTGAACCTTAACCGAAAAAGCATCTGACCCAACCGAAGATCGAGTAGGAGAGAGGAGACGATCGCCTTCTCTCAGTGTGTGGCTTCACTGCAAAAAGTAACTAAGTAGCTCGAACATTTTTTTTTTCCTTCTTAAATTGGTATGACATAACCTGGAAAAAAACTTACTAAAAATACCATTAAAACATAGTAATAATGACATCTATAGTGGAGTTTAGAGAATGAAATAGGCATTGTAATATTAATTGTTAATAACTTAGAGATGATAACCATACTTTGATACAAATTGTTAGCATCACGAATGAGTGCCCTAAATCAACACCTAAACTAAAATTTAAATTCAGACAGGAACGAATCAAACGAAACGACTAGTCGTAAATGATGAGACATTTTTAAACCATCAAAATAATTTCCCTCCACACACACACACACACACACTCTCTGTCCCGCTGCGCAGTCCCACAATGACTGACACACAGCGCACTGCTCCGTCCTAATTCAAACTGCAAACCCTAATCTCCCCAATTCCCTTCTCCGATTCTTCCACTTCCGATGTCCTCCAACGGCCCCGATGAGCCCTGCAACTCCGAGACCGAACCGGAAACAATAGCCCTAAGAATCAAGCAGAAGCGCTCCCGCCGCGTGAGCTTCGCCGACACCGAGATCACCTCCGTCCACATATTCAACCGCGACGAGGAGTACGACACACCTCCCGACCCCAAGCCCCGACCCAGCTCTCAAAACGACGTCGCACAGGCCGAGAACCCGGTGATAGGGTTTTTTAGGGACTTGGGCGGTGACAGCGACGATTTTAGGGATTCCGATGACGATGACCAAAACGACGACGGGAGGAAGTCGTTTTTCAGGCCAAATGGATCGCCCTCTCCTGGGAGTAGCGTTCCGGGCTCTGCTACCTCCAACGACGGTAAGCTATAAATTTTATCTTATTTTTTTATTAATTAGTAATTAATACACAATTAGGAAAGTAAAGGAAGATTCTTTAGAGGATGTTAGTACTTAATGGCTTATGTAATTGATGCTTTATATTACCAGCTTACGTTATAATCGACTTTAAATTACTCGGAGAGGCTGCAGATAATTGAATTTTTAACTACATAGATTCTTGTTTGTCTAGGTAGTAATTCCACTGAGTAAAAAATTCAAGTGTCTTGGTCGAAAATTATAGTGTTTTTTATGATTTATTTTTGCAGAAGACAATTTCTTTGGCCCTGTATCGGCCAATTTCATTAGACCAGGACGATTATCTGATTCCGCGGCCTCAGATGACATTCATGAAGCTACATTGGATACTACAGCATTTTCAATGCATTACCGCAGTCTTGCAAGGTCAGACTCCGGAGGAGATCTCAAGACCCCAACAGCAGTGCGCCTTGCCTTTGAAGAGAGGATGCCAATCCATAATACCAATGTTACTGATTCTGGAAGTCTCATGTCTCTAACAAAACCGAAGATGCTTACTCCTCAGTCTTCGGTCCCTGCTGATAAGGTTAGAAGTGGCGAAGATTCGAATGACATGAGTATTATAGAAGAAAACCCACATAAGTACGAATATGGAAGACTATCTCCCTCATTAGATGCACTTTTGGCAGCAGGCAGCAAGGATCTGCATGCTGACTCTGTTGCCGTCCCTGCCAGTTCAATGTCACCAAAGGGGGATGAGGTATCTGCATCAGATGAAAATGAGATTGGCCACATGAGAAATGGTAGAACTACTGAAATGGGCAATTTTGGCACTAATGACATGCCTAATGAGGCAGAATCAGTTTCTCGTATCAAGTTGAGTGAGGCAAATGGTGGTTCTTTTCATCAAACTGCTTATGATGCCTCATCTAACAGAGGTCGTAATCCAGCTGCTGGTGACTTCATTGATGGCCAAATCCAGACTCCGAATCAATTAAACAATGTAAGGATGTCTTATGCAATCAGGATTTGATAAACCCATTAGCAGTTTGGTTTGATCTCATCCATTTGGTATTTTAAATTAGTAGATTTGATGATGCATGTCTTAGACTCTTTGTTGTTGTTGTGAGGATTGTGGTTGTGGTGTTGTTAGAAGGGTGAAATTTCATGCACTTGAACCAAAAAGGTTCTGCCAGTGCGTATGATTTTATGTACTTCGAAAACGAGTTTTAATAATGGTTCAAACAGAGTGTCAGTAGCTGATTTGGAAATTTGGAGTGTAGCCATCTTATAGCTTTTGTTGTTTGATAAAATGGATTGCGACTGTTTTGTGGGCGTGGGAAATAAATACTGGACTTTTCTATGGTTGGGTTTTGTAACAAAATAATGTGTGAGAAACCCCCTGTTTACCAAAAAAAAAAAAAAAAAAAAAATAGTATGTGAGAATGAAGGTAATGTAGTAGCTTTTTATGTGAGATTAAGTTGTTTGAGGTTGATGAAATTTGGCTGTTCAAACATGAAGGGTTTCAGTAGAAAAATTTGGAAGTTGGATATTTGGATTGGACAACAGAAGCTGATACTTTAGTTTTCAGCTGGAGTAAATGGCCTCAGTTGCCAAAGATTTTGTCTAGTAGTCTAGTTGCTCTGATGGATGATGATTTATCATATTAAAGTACATTTTTAATTTTAATTTTCATCATGTTATTATTGTAGTTGCATGTCCATAATCAACTTGTTCTATACTGAAATACACATTTTACCATTATTCCATTCGATCTACACCAAAAAGAAACTAAATATCTGTTGTTATCTTATTAATAGCATCATCTTAGAGTTATCATGCTTGACAATTCAGGACTGGTCCTATTCCTGTCGACTTTAGCTTGCATAATTGATGCATTATTAGTGCTTGCATTCTAGTTAACTATTCATTCTATTATATTATATGTTTACATTACCAGTGAAGAAAACGGGAAGTGTTAAAAAATTAGATAAATGTGAGTTTTTGTATCGGTGAACTGATGCACAGGTTTGTTTGCAGGTGAATAAGGAATTTACTGAAGTTGGATCTCCAAGGGATATGAAAAAATTGGAGTTAACTGCTGTTAATGGCAAAGTCCTACCAGAATTCAATAGTGAAGCACTTCAGTTTAATGTGTTTGTCCAGCATGAACCTGTTTATCAACATTCAAGTCAAGGCATGGTTCAAGAATATTCTCTTAAGGAGAAAACATATAATAGAGATCAACATTTGGACCAACAATATAGATCACCGATGGAGGGGTCCACATTATTGTTATCTGCTAGACATCAGCAATCGGTTTGGAATACTCCTAATTTGGCAAGACACTCAAGGATAGTGACTCCATCCTCGAAACAACCAGGTTCCTTTTTAAGTGCGGAACACACAAAACATAATGAGTGGGTTTCATCAATTCAGAAAAGTATTTCTAGATTCACACTTCCTGAGCCTTCTCCTTGTGCTTCTAGTCTCAAAGATGGAATTGAAAAATTAAAATGTAGATTATCAAGTTACTCATCTGTGAATTCTCCCATAAAGAATGTTATGGCTGACATTAGCAAAGATCTCCAATGCAAATTTTCTAATTCTCCTACTGCTTGTTTAGAGAAGCAAACAGCTATGCCTGATCTCAACAGTGGACAGAAAAGCTTATGTAACACGAATAGCAATGGGAATGAGAACCCAATAAACATCAGTATGTTGAGCCAGGTTAACGAGACCACAGACCTTGATAAAGATGAAGAGCCTCAGCATAGCATGGTTACAGACACTCCTTTGAAGGATACATTTGGCACACCAAGAAAAGCAGTGGCTTCACCCTCTCAGCTGTCAATATCAGGAAGCAAAATGACACAGCACCTCTTGATGTTAGAAATTCCCACTGAAGGATTATTGGTTTCTGCTGGAACTGCTCCCATATTGGCAGGTGAGCGAGAAGATAATCCTCCCCATCTGCAAATTGAATCTGAAAAGAACTTCCAATCACCTTCAAGAGGTGCAGTCATTCTAAACTGCCCAGATAAAAGCATTCCAGGTGGAGCAGAACCACTGCATTCTAAACCATATGTCTGCAGCAGCACGACTGAACAATACCTTCAGGTCTGTATATTTGCTAAATTTTAAAGGGACATGGACACGGGGCCTATGTTTTATACCACACAGATTTGTTCGGCTTTGCATTCCATGCTCATTCTATACACAGTAGGCTGGGTGTTGGGCTAATATTTACTCAAATTTGAAAACAGCTTTATATAGTTTCCCATGCTTTAGTTGGCTGCTGTTAAATACTAGGCTGTTCTATTTAGAGATATCATTACTTGTTCTGTGTTGCTTAGGGGTTTGACATTTTGTTCGGCAAATGGTCAATGCAGAGCCCTTCCAGTAAAGAGTCAGCTGAGAACCCCTCCACGAAAGGGCGAACTCAGGGTCCACCCCGGGAGAATCCAATCCTGAATTCTACTGGGAGAAAGGTAACTCAGAGTCCCCTCAAGAAAGTGCCAAGTCAGAGTCCCCACAGGAAAGAATCAACTCCGAGTCCTCCCAGAAAAGAACTTACTCTGAGTCCTGGAAGAGAACCAATTCGAAGTCCCTTTGTGAAAGAGCTAACTCGAAGTCCTATCGTGAGAGACCCAATTCAAAGTCCTATTGTGAGAGAGCCAATTCGTAGTCCCTTCATAAAAGATATGAATTCGAGTCCTTCAAGAAAAGAGTCAACAGATAGCCCCTCCAGGCTGGATTCATCTTATGCAGCTGACACTGAGAATATGCAACCCTTTGCTGGGAAAGGCCTAGTATCTCACGAGTCCAATTCAAATAGTCATCCTAGTAGTGATGACTGTTATCAGGGAGTGTATAATTCACATAGTCCATTTACAGGGCAAGATTCAGAAAAATCTGTTGGACGGAAACGACGAAACCTAGGAATAATTTCTGAGGATGGATACTGTAAAGATATGATCCCCAGCATCCAGAAAAGCCCGAAAGTTCCCAGAAGTGAGAACTGCAATCCAGAGTTCATGCTGCATCAGTCAAATAAAGGTTACGATGGCAGAGTGAAGTGTGGGGGCGATACAACATGGAAGTGCTGGACTGATGTGTGTGTACTATTTCATGTTTTGTGATAATCTACTTGAATAGCCAGGTTTTCTGGCAGATATGATAAGTATTTTATTTTCATACCTTTTCTTACTTCAGTTTTCCCTCTTGCAGATTTTAGTAAAATTCTCAGGAGATACGGAACAACTGCTTTCTCCATTGGCAAGAAAACTAAATTTAAGAGCGGTATATTCCTTTTTTTAATTACTTCCTCCCAAGTAAAATCTAATCTGGGTGATAGAATTAACCATCTTATGGTTAGGCTTGTTATCTGTATCTGTTGGTTGACATTGCTGTTTTATCATGATCATGTAGATCGGTGTGCTGGATGATATGCTGGTCCACCTATTGAAGGCTAAAAAATATGGGACATTGTGTTCTGAGGTCCAGTCTCAGGTTTGCTGAATTAAATGGTCAATCAGGGTCTGTTATGGACATGTTTACATATTATAGTCGGACCAGATAGCATTCTTTAAATCTAATAGAACTTCTACACTTTCAATTTTTATGCTAATAATGGTATTTAATGTGTACAGAAGTTCGACTGCATCAATGTTGGGCATAAAAGGTGGTGTCTTTCATCATGCCTTTTTTTTTTTTTTTTGCGAATTCTTACCTGTCCAGGAATGTGTGTTAGCTTAATAAGCATTGACATTAACCTTTGCAGAGTAGCTGAAGCAAGATTGCTGCTTTATAAAATAGTGTATGAAAAGGCAAAATTGCAGTTAATGCAAGTGAAGCGCGATAAATTACAGGTTTGCATTTTTTTTTAAATATTAATTAAGGTTGGCTCTCTTATGTTTTTCATTTCTAGATGTGCATACAGTTCGTCACCTGGACTTATACTTGCCTGCAGAGTAGAGTACAGCTCTTACGCTCTGCAATTCAGAAGTCTCAGATGCTGAAATTGAATTACATTCGTTGTCAGTCTGAACCTAGTGAATGGCAGACTCATGTTGATGATAGTCATCATCAGTCCTCTCTAGTTAATTCTGAGGGTGAACAAGAGGTAATCATCAACTCTATTTACCATTTTCTTTGTCCCTGTAATCGTAGCTTCAGTAATTGTTCTTGCCAATTTATCTGTCCAGTGTTTCTCTAATTTTTAATAGAAGGATTTTAAACACTTACGAAAACTGTTACAAAGATTATAAACCAGAGAAACCTTTTGTAACTACAAAGCAAGGTGAATGATTTTTTTTGTTTTTTTTTTATTTTTAAAAAGCCATTACATGAGAATGTATATATGCAATTGAAATGTGATTTTATTAATTTCTAGGCAGACCCTACTTTATTGGGAATATATTAATCAGAGTTAAGTACTATTCTTTAAAGTTTTCCTGTGAACCAAATTCGAAGAAAGATGCAGTAAATAAAATTATTAGTAGAATTTGAAAACAGGTGACAGGTTTCTGTTATAAAACGTTCCAGAAAATTAAATAAGATGAATACAGCATAAGAAAACCGTTCTTCTTCCTTTGTCTTTCTCAAACAACCAGTTCAGCTTATAGATATTACAAAAAATAATTATGTGAAGATAATGAAATTTCAGGTCATGAGTTTTGTTTATATAAACCTTTTATTGTCAGGCTTCCGATGATAATGTAAGCACAATGAGGCAGGAGCTTAAAGCTTTAGACAGAGATGTAAAAAAGTTAAGCAATTTCTTTCACATCCACTGCAAGTTGAAAGGAGAACCAAGTTGCGCCGATGCTATTTCATTAGTTCAACATCAACTGAAGACAAGAGCATGTTGCAGGATTATATGTCATGATTTACAGGTATTTTTTACGTGATATGACTTTTTTCAGACACGAAATAAATGACTTATTTTTCTAAGAGACACCTATGATTTCAACAGCTATGGAATATTGATCATTTTGAGATTAAGAATGGCCATTACAACATTCTTCTCAGCTATCACGGTTATGTCTTGCAAAGGTTTTTTCTCGTTCTCTTTGGATGTTCTTTTGGCTAAGTCATGGACATTTTCTTTCTTGTTACAAAATTCAAGTATGACATGTGATTTCATGCTGATGATATATACAGGTTTATGGGTACTGTGGGCCCAACATCAAACATAGCCATCTCACACAATATGAATGATATAAAAATCACAAAGGTACTGAGGTCATTAGGTTGTTTATTTTACTATTCTTTTTCTAAATGGTTATTTTTTTGGACGTCAGGAATTCCCAAACATGGATGTTCAAGTTGCATTTGGTTTTGTGCTAAATGCTGAGGTCACCAAAAAAAGTTCTGAGTTGAGATGTTCGCCTTTGGCACAAGAAACACAAGTATGTTACTATTTAAGTGAATGGAATATTACGTGCATTAGTTATAGTAATTGTGATACTGGGTTTCAATTCCCATAGGTCAAAGTGGATAATATGTTTCCAACTCCACATTCTATACTGCTTTTTCACTTTGGTCTATATATAATGCAGGTAACCCGTTCACTGCTAAGAAATCTGCTAGACGTGGTTGAGGAAGTGCACCTGGCTCGATTTGAGATTGTAAATTTGATTCAAACAAATTTTCAAACTTCATCTGGTAACAAAATCTACTCCTCTAAATGTGATAACCAATTTGTTTATCTGAACTTTCACCATCATTCACTGAATAAATTTTTGGCTCACCTTCACATATAAAGTTATTTTTGTACTAAATTGTTGGTTATATGTTCTTGTTTATAGCTGAGCAGCTTGATCTGAAGCTTTGTTTCCTTAACTTTAAGAGTGGTAGACAAGTGGCACTGACTCTTGACGTGACCTGTTTGAAAAGGTACAATCCTATCCAATTTCCTTGACTATCTCGTTGCTTATTTAATTTGGAAATTTATACCATATGAATTGGCTTCATATAGTTGAACGAGTCACATATAAACAGTATTAAAGTATTCTGTCACTGCTGTAAATTCCTGTTGCAGTTTTAGGTTTTGTGCCCATTTATCCGTTCTTTGTACCCGTATGCATTTAATCATGTTACTTGGCCCAACAAATACATTTAGATTCCTAAACAATACTACACTCTTCTGTTTTTATTTAGGTTCGTACGTGATGACTCGTGGGTATCATGATCATCATGTGTGGTTTAACAATGCAATAATAATAATAATGCACTTCAAAACTGCCCTCCTTGTCTTTACCACCTTAAAGCTCTCCGAAATGCTATATGGACTACTTGTGATTATCTGCAAATGTTCGTTGTTCGTCTGTCAGTATCCTCTATGCCTTTCATACCTCAATGTGCTTTATACGCACATATACCTTAGTGCTTTTGAATAAATAGTGACTTGTTTGTTGCACATATACCTAGTGCTTTGAATAAATAGTGACTTGTTTGTTGGTTTCTGGACAGTGGGATTTATCCCTCGGAGATCCTTCCACATCAGATACAGGCTTCCGAATCTGCAGTAGAAAAGCCGCTGCCTGAGTCACTTTTAGCTGAAATACGAGCTGCAGCCGATTGTCTTGATTCTGGATATACGAGAATAATGAGGCTCTGCAAGTGTATCTCCAACGTGGTGTAACTTCACGCACAGAGTATCTCCAAGGGAGGTCAAACGCGTCGCCAATACATCGTTGGAATTTACCTTAGGTCACCCTAGTTGCATATTTAGCTAAAGATAGTTCGATAACTCGGGTTTTTCACCCAAATCCTATTGGGCAGACTCTTGTAATCGAGTTCTATCGCTCGAACCGTGCAGGGTCGCTAACATATTGAACTTGGCGAGGTTGAGCACACATTCTTATCTTTTGTTGTAAGTTCCAACATTTACGATCAGCAATGTCTTCGTATTTTTGCTATTGACGACCAAAAGAAAGAACAAATTGTTAGTAGGGTTTTGGAAGGGGACAAATTTATTTATTTATTTTTCAGACCAAAAGAAAAGTGGAAAAGGAATATTTTGTTGCTGCAATGTCGACTAGTACTTGGATCTACCAGAGGACATGATAGAAGTCTAGGGTTGAAGGGGTAGAGGAAGATCTAGGAAAACTTTGGAAGAGACTTTAAGAAAAGACTTAGAGTACTTGGATCTAACGGATGATATGATACAGAATCAAATATAATAATATTTTAGGATTCATATAGTCGATCCTACTTAATGAAAAAAAAGGTGTTTTTGTTGTTGTTGCAACGTCGACTAGATATTTTCTGAAAAATTGGAATCTCCAATTTAAATGGACAGGTGTATCTGTCTTTGTGGCCTACCAAAATCTATTTTTGGCTTGTAGGGTAGAAGATATTTGTCCCAAAAAAATAAAAAAGTGCAAGATATTTTCTTGATCTTTTTAATCCCGGAAAAAATCTGAGTTGAATGGTCAATTGGCACCCAACCTGTTTCATACGGGTAGTAGCCTCGGTGGACTTTTATCCATATTTGTTACGAAATATACTTTCTGGTTTTCTAAAATTGTATCTGGGCGTAGATTTTTAAGGGACAAGTTGAGATTTTCACTTGGGCAAAATGGTAATGTGCAAGAGTTTGTCCAATGGAGAACTCATGAGTCATAACTGATTGACGTGCCCTATGCTGAGTTTGAGGGTTGCTACTGATAGTTGTCTTTCAACTCTCATTAACGGTTTTGATAGTCATTCGCTCGAGCAAAATAGTAATCGGCAAGAGTTTGTCCATTGAATAACTCAGCTGTTGGCGTGCCCTGTGTTGAGTTTGAGAAACGCTATTGATAATCGTTTTTAAACATGTATTAACGGTTGACAGTCATTCACAAGCATGAACACGCTTGAGTTTGAAAAAATGCTACATAATTTACCTTTACAACCACAAACAGTTAATAGCCACTCATGCGTAATGAATTTTCTCACCTCCAATTTGAAAACGATTATGACAATCTAACGCTCTTGACGTTGATGGATTTGTAGGTCCCACAAGCACATGCTAATTGTCCCTACGCACGAGTTTTCCTTACTATTGTTCATGTGTGACTTCTATATATATCTTTTTTTTTTTTTAAGTAATATATTTACATTAAAGGGGGAGATGAGTTCGACTAAGCCACACAATAGGCAACCTAATTTGATATCAAATTCACCATCCCTTGTTAACGCAAACATGTTGAAAGAGATATTAATAGATTGATACGCATTTGATAGCATAGCGTTACAAAAACAATCCTCTAAATCTGAAGTTTGATTTTTTTGTGAAAGATTAGCTTATATTTAATAATTAATAAATTATAAATTAAGGATGTTCTGGTTTATAGATTTAGGTCAACTTCTTAATTTTCTTCCTTTTTTGGTGGACTTAAATGATATGCTAATTGCTAGTTGCTAATATAATACACGTTAATGGTCTCTTTTAGCCTTTGTCAATGGCATGGGGAGTCGCTGCCACTGGTAAGTCTGGAAGACTGGTAGTAGTAGTCCAGCAGATATTCCAGTCCAGGGAGGACCAGCAGATGGTCCAGCCCAGGGAGCACCGAGAGGATAGGATATTATGTGGGCACCGTGGCTTGATGTGAGAGAAACAAATTGTTCACAAGAAGGTTAGTTTGGTACATACACACAAAAATTTGACAGATGGCCAAAAGGGTAGCACTTTTTGTGAGAGTGGGGTTTGTAAGTTGGGACGGATCCTTTTTATCGGAGAGATTCATGATCATGTTTGTTTATCGTATATTAAGAGATCATAAATAATTTAAAGTTTAAAATTTAAAATCAAATATAAATAGTAACTAACGAAAACTGACCGTACAATGTAAGATGAACAATTACGATCACAAGATCCTTCGGATCCCCAAGAAAATGATTCGGCGAGGATCATTTTCCTGTAAGTTGAATCTCACATGTCTTTTCTTTGGCCTGCCTTATCTCTTATTACAATTAGCTGAGCACTAATCACAATACATAATACACTGGTTACCTTAATACATTTGATTAAGCTCATCTAATATACTTAGCTTCCTATCACCTCCCACTTTTTCTTGTTGCTTCCAACTCCTTTGGGGTTTTGGCCATTTGTAAGAATTTTGTATGATAAACAAGAGAGTTGATAGATGGATAACTACCCTAGCTTTTAGGACGTAAAATTACTTGCATTTGGTTGTATATTCATTTGTCTTTATTACTCTTGTTACAAAACGAGTCACGTAGCTTTGCGAGGAGAAAATAGAGATAAACGAAGATGGCAAGTCTAGGGCTTGTTTCCTTTTGATGTACCACAAAAAAATGATAGTTAATCCTAACTTTGGATAACAACTTACATGCAACGCGTTAACTTTTTTCTTTGTATTTGATTGTCTCGTTCCATGATGCAGCATGTGTTGGCCTGAGATGGTTGAATGACCAAAACACAAAACCTTGTGAGTAACGGCTGACCTGAGGCTCTAGCAGCCATTGAAGCCGATGTGAAGAGTTTGAAGTATGCGGAAGCAACTTTGAACGCCTATAGTCTTCTACAAATCATAAGAAGTCTATATGTTGTGTTGTAGGGTTTGCATGGACTGCTAGGATTATATAGCTGTTAGGTTATGACTTCTGTTTATTCAAACCCCTCCACACCCCCATATAATATGATATCAGTTTTGGTGAATAATATCAAGACGTTAATGACAGTAACTTGCCCTTTAAGACAAAACGATGGACAAGCTAATTATATGTGATTTCATGTAATCATGATATTAGACTCCAATTACATTCCTATTGATTTGTAGGATCATTTTAAGGTTAATTTATGTTGGAGTTCCAATCCAACGTTAATGCTAGAATTCAAATCCAACATCATGTAGTCACGTGAGGAAAGTACAAACACAAATGAATATACACCTCGTTGAGTGTAAATTTTTTTTCCTGATTAGATTAACTCAATGCTATATTAGATATACAAAATTGTCATTTAAAACCACGAAGACAAGTGAATATACACCTAAATTTCTTTCCTAATTAACTCCAATGCTATAAATGGCATAGAATCTGTCATTTTTAGAAAGGTAAGAAAAGGTATATTCACACACACCAACCTCAATAAATTATGGTTATCCTATTCAATCATGTAGAGTATAAGGTGAGGTGCATGCACCATAGTTATGATAGGACTTAGGTGTGAAAAGTGCAAATATAGGCTGTAGTGGGATCACATATTATGTCATGGAGTTATGACTCATTAGAGCACGATTATCATTATTGGCCTATTATTGTTGAATGTCAAATTAATAATTGTATATGGAGACTTTGCCTTCACTTTTTGGGGTGTCTTTGTGTTGTTGATATCAAGTTGCCTCATCAACACTCATATGAAGGTTTCTAGAGCTTTAAGGATTGGATTTTGGGGATGTAGTAGCAAATTAAGAGAGTGCAAAAGAAAAATACCCTAAGATTGGATTGGATGGCCGTCTAAGACATCAAAATCAAACGAAAACTCAAATCAAATATCGAAACGGATGTGAATTGGTCAGTGGACGAAGATGATGTGTCCGTCTTTTTTCATAGGAATTCAGATATCCTACCTTGTTAATAAGAATATTATTTTGTCATCAGTCGAAAAAAGGGGACATGTGTAAGTTAAGTCGGTTGTCTAATCCATTGTGTTTACACTTAGATCTGAAGTCAAATCTCTGTTCGTACAAACCAGATTAGAGTTTTATTTTTGTCAAGTGTAAGAATTTTATTTAAATTCTAATTAAAACTTTGCATCAACCGTTAAGATATTAAAAGGTCGAATTAGCTCTATATGATCCTATCTAGATTAGTTTAGAACATTACTTTGTAAGAAAATAAACCAAAAAAAGAAAAGAACCATAAACAAAAACAAAAAATCATCAAAAAAAAAAATGTAAAAAAATCAGACCAAGGGGAAAAAGAAAAACAAATAAACAGAAAATCTAGGGACAGATGTAAGATAAGTGATTAGGACACATGACATGCCAAATCATGTGGGATTAGATTAAGGACCATGTGGAAGCACTTTTGACAACTTGTACACCTTATTTCCATATACCAAAAAGGAAAATAAAAAATTCCCAAAAAATCCCAAAGATAAAACAGAGAATCAGAGAGATATTAAGAGGGAGTTAGCTTCAAAATTAAATATCAGTTTTATACGATGGGGGGACCTAGAAAAGTGAAGGGCCTAACTTTTTCCCTGCACTAGGAAAATGACAGGGACCCACACAAGTAATGCACTTTTTATCAACTTTGCTGAAGTCACCATCTTTTGGAGCCCCTCTGACACCAAAACAACAACATTAAGCTTATGCTCACACCCACCCCTCCTCCCCAACCCAATCTTTCTATCTTTTCCATCTCCACATAAGAAAGAACAACAAATTTGGGTGAAAAAACCCCAAAAAGTTCATATCTTTAGGAGTCCTTCAGAAATATCAAAAGCTGTTTGTCTACAGATCTTATCCTCCTCTCCCTTTCTCTTGGTAAGGTTTCCCCGAATGCTCTCTCTGTCTGTTGGTTTTTTGTTTTCTGTTACTATTTTTCAGGCTTATTTATACTTCAAAGTTTTATTGGGTGTTTGTAATGGATTTACTTTGATATTTCCTCTGTTGGTGGGTCTGATAATTCTTATCTGAAAAATCAGATGGTGAAGAAATAATATATAGGGCCTAATTGAACTACCCTTTTATTCATTTTTTTGTTTTGAAGAGAAATTTGAAGCCAAAATCTTTGCTGCAAAACTTGTTTAATCTGTTAAATTCACCCAAAATATTCTACCTTTTGTGTTTTTGGTGATGCAAGTTTGTTAAAGGCTTTTGCTTTTTCAACTTTCTGATTATATTTTCTTGTCCAAATACATCTGCAAATTTGGTTTTTGTATGAATTTTTCTTTTTTTTTTTTTTTTTTTTTTTAACAAAATAAACATGTTTGTGAAGCTCTTGTTTGAAAGGATGTTTTAGATATTTAGATCCATTTTTTTTAACCAATTTTTCAGATTAGTAATCATAGCATCTCCTACAATTGACATAGTAACTTCCCTGTTTCAATAGGCAAAAAACGAACCTTTTTGTTGTTCTTGTTTCGAATTTGTTCTCTACGAAAACTTGTTCGTGTTCTTCTTGTAAGATCTTTTTACAGCAGTAATACTGATTTTGTGTTAATGATGTTGTTTGAAGGTTGTAGTGAGATACACTCGGCAGAATTGTGGTCTTTCTGAGAAGCTAGTTTCGGTTGGATTCGCATTCAATTTGGATAAATTGGAGAAGATTTGATTAGAAGAGAGAAAAAAGTTGAACCATGGGTTACCTGTGTGACTACTGCCAGGTTCAAAGGTCCATGGTGCACTGCCGGTCTGATGCGGCATGCTTGTGTTTATCGTGTGACAGAAATGTCCACTCCGCAAATGCCCTGTCTAGGCGTCACTTGAGAACACTTCTTTGCGAAAGATGCAATTCACAACCTGCATCAGTTAGATGCACAGAAGAGAGAGTGTCTCTTTGTCAGAATTGTGATTGGATGGGTCACCAAGCATCGACTTCAGCATCTGGACATAAGAGGCAAACCCTCAATTGTTACTCCGGCTGCCCATCATCTGCCGAACTGTCGTCTATCTGGTCATTCGTATCAGATTTACCTTTTAACGGAGAATCTACTTGCGAGCAGGAAATGGGATTGATGAGCATCGCTGATAACGGCACCAGAAGTGATTGGAGCCAAACTGAAAGTAACACTAGGCAAAGTGCATCTGGTGCGGATGAAGTGAATGCTGCGCATTCAATGGAGAAATCTGGTATTCTGGTTGGTTCCTCTTCGGTGCCTGAACGTAGTCATGCTCGTCATGTTGTTGGCCAGCTGACCGGATCTGTAAATGCTTCATTGCCTAAGGTAATTTTTATTCCAAAATTATGATCTTAATACAGTATTGGGTACAGTCATGTGTATGATTTTGTTCTAAGTTTGAAGTTTCTTCATCAATGACCTTTGGAATTTCGTGTTATGATTATACAGCTGTACTCTCATGGGGGCAAAGGTACTGGACTCCCCGAAGACGATGACCTTTATGATGATTTAGATATGGATGAAATGGAATTGAATCTTGAAAATTATGAAGAACTGTTTGGTGTATCTCTCAATCACTCTGAAGAGCTTTTCAAGAATGGCGGGATTGATAGCTTGTTTGGGGCAAAGAACGTGTCCAGGGATTGTCAAGATGCGGTTGCTGCTGAGGTAATTTTGTCTCCTTATTTTCGTGCTTTATGATGCTCGGACTTTCGACATCTGTTTTTGTTCATTGCCTGGGCGCTTGTCTTAGACTAGACTACTGTATAACTAAAAATTGCTTTCTTTATCTTACAAGTAGCCGTTCTGAACTTTTTGGGTTTTTCTTTTGAATATTTCTTAACGTAGTTGGTAAAGTATGTCCAGATTTGAGTTTATAAAATGTATTTGTAGTTAACTAATAGTGCTTTTTTCCAGGGGTCTTCAATTGGACTGGGAAATGCTCCACAGCCAGCGTGCAGTAACGCGGCATCTGCTGATTCTGTAATGAGTACGAAAACTGATCCAGTTATCTGCTTTCCAGCAAAACAAGCACATTCAAACCTTTCGTTTTCGGGCGTCACTGGAGAGAGTAGTGCTGGTGATTGTCAAGATTGTGGAGCGTCCTCAAAGCTTCTCATGGGAGAGCCGCCATGGTGTCATCCTTGCCCTGAGAGTTCCATGCAGTCAGCTAACCGTAATAATGCTGTTATGCGTTACAAGGAAAAGAAGAAGGCTCGCAAGTAAGTGTACTCCAAAAAGTAAATATATTAGCAAGCGTGCACACACAAACCACTATTTGTTCTTCATTCATTTATTAAGCCAGCAATCGTTTTCTAGTTTCTTTGCCACTTTGTTTGATCACTTCTTGGAGTAGTCGTATGTTTGTTTCTTATTATTCGCCGTTTATAGAGATTTAACCATGTAGGATACCTTGATTTCACTCTATACTTACCTCTGGATGAAGTGGTTACACTTTGACGGAAGTCTTATTTGGTTATGAAATTTCATGCTATCTATTGAACATCTATATTTTCTGTTGTCCTTTCGATAGGTTTGAGAAAAGGGTGAGGTATGCTTCTCGCAAAGCACGGGCTGATGTAAGAAAGCGTGTCAAGGGCCGCTTCATTAAAGCTGGTGAAGCTTATGACTATGACCCTTTGAACCAGGCCAGAACCAGAAGCTACTGAGTACAATTTTTAACAATGTTATATAATATAAAAGACGATTTGATCCTTATTACGCAATGGTAGATGAAGTTGATGCATCTTTTCCTTGTGCAGTGAAAAGCTGTATGATTGTATCACAGGGCCTTGGTTTCATTGAAAGAGAAGGGTTGATGCAAACGGCCAGGTTCTGATGCTTCACTAATAAAGTGGAGGAGCAGATTTCTGATTCTAATCACCATGACAGATTGACTGATCGTGACATTATTCAGAGCGTTCGTTTCCCTTTTATGTTTCTCTGGCCGAAGTTCATCTGTTCAATTATTCTCCCTGGAGGATTCACATTGGTCTTCCAAACCATTACTATGCTTGATGCCTTGATTATCCCTGTTATTATATTTTGTCCTCCTGCTCCGATGACTCCTATAAAAAGCGGCTGCCATGGCGTCTTTGCAGCTGAACTTGTAGTTTCCGGTCATTAGGTTAGCCTTGGATTGCTATTTTCCCCCTTTTTTCTGTTCATTTGACATGCACATGATCTGTACGTATGCCGTTGAGTGTTATGAGCTCTGACCTAAGAGTTAAACTCGGACTTGTAAATTTCTCTTTCATTTTTGTTGGCCTGGGTAGACAAGAACGGGATGGTTTACATATGCAGTTTAGGGAGATTAGTTTGTAGTTTCTTTATACCGATAAGAGGAGGGGGATGTTAATTCGCTGCCGTTGCCGTAAGATGTAGTATCTTAATTGGAATACAGTTCACCTTGTAATTCTAGTGTGTAGCATCTCATGTACTGTCAATAAATTTTGCACCGTTCTTTCGGTTGCAGGACAAAACGTAGTTTCTTTCGGATTTCAGTTTACGCCTTTTGGATGCTAAGAAAGTCCGGTGTTTTGTTGCACATCATTGTAATGTACGCAAAAATATATTCCGCTTCGCTTGCAAATGTAAACTGCGAGTTTATTCATTGCTTCTGTGAGCTGCTTCTCCAAAATCTTCTGAAGGTAAAAGAAAATTTTGCACAAAATGAGCGAGAAAAACAGGATATTTTCGCTAATTGCATCAGAAAGCACTCATTTATAACATTAATAGAAATCGAAAACAAAACTCCTCCTGTGCAGTAGCAACAAGGATAACACGGTAGTGTTTACAAAAAAGTATGCCTAGGACACAATCAGCACATAGCCGTTTGTGCAGTTTCACAGCATCAATCATCATCGGAACTATCTCCAGCCGTTCGTGCAGTTCCACAGCATCAATCGTCATCGGAACTATCTCCAGCGACCCTTCCAATGTCATCTTCCACAACGGTGTCCTGTATGCAAATTACAGCAATATGTCACCAGAATACATAATAGCAACTACAAGTGCACTGTGTATGCGCGCACATGTTTAAGTGAGAGCACGCGAGTGTCTTTGACCGGTGAAACACTTAACAAGATGTGATTAAAGATCCTTACCGGCATCTTATTCCAGTCTTTCAATTTGGGATTTGTGAGCATGTAATTATCTCTTAAGGGAGCCCAGGCTGGCCCTTCACCATCCACTGCGCCTTTAGACGCATGAGCCTGCATGTTAAATCATTCTCACATATAAAGCCCACAAAAGAATAATTAAGAAAATATACTTTAGCAATTTGGCACTACCAACAATTTAATGGAACCAGGTGGTTGGAAGATAAATATATTTCAGAAAAGGACCTTCAACATCAGATCCTCCAAACAGAATTGGAGCAATGGTCTATTTGATTGTTCAAATCATTGAAAATAAGAAACAAGAATGTCTACAACCATACCTTCCCCAGTAAGGAAGATCAAGATGGTAAAAATGATGTGGGAGAATGCAAGGAACTGAAAAAAAAAAAAAAAAAGTAGCTGACCTTCGAAGACGTTTTGCCCAACTCTGAAAAGAATGCTTCTTTCCTCCGCTTTTTTATCACTGGAAACATTTGGACAACGATATAGGGAGATTAAACACACATTCAGAACAGAGATTTACACATTTAAACTCAAAATTTGCAACTGCCAGCAGAGAAATATGTGTTCCATGTGTCTCACCGACAAATATAGGAGTAATTAATAGACCAAAATGATCAGTTAGATTTGTGTAAACTGAATTTCAATAAGCATAAATAACTTGCCAGAATACACTTTGTTTACAGGGTTTGAATGCTAATGGTGAATTTGTGCTCAAAAGACATTCATGATTCAAACCAAGGTTTTAAAAGGCAATCAAATTATGTGAAAAATAGGATACCTCAAGAAAACGTTAAAAAACTGGCATTGATACACGGTCTATGAGAAAAATATAAATCATAAGATGACAGCATTCTTTTTTTCGGTTAATTAGAGAATGTGCGAGGCTGCTTGGAGGACAATTGACGGGGAAGAGACAAAGAGTCCCCTCAAAAGGCCTCGCCACAAAACACTGAATTAATATCTGCCTCCTAACAAAGCCATGTATGAAATCCAAATCAATCCATACGGCTACTCAGAGACGCAGGAATAAACATAAAATCACAAAACAGTTCAACACTATCTGTGATATGATGAAAACGTATTGCTTTCCCTATCAGTTTAAAATTCAAAACTAACTCAACCACATAGTTGATACCTGAAACTCAACAAAATAAATTGGCAAAACAGAGGGCCTCAGCAAAACTGAAGGTCTCAAATTGTAGCTGCAGTACTAAGAAGTCAGAACACACCTTTGGCATCTTTAAACTTGGATGGATTCAGTCCTTTCTGAGCATTTTGTGCCTTGTTGACCTGCATTAGACACGAACACAAGCTCATGACTCAATGCGGCGCAACAAAAACAATCTTACAAAACTTAAAACTTTTAAACTCCCAATTCAAAAACAAGCAAACAATTAGATTCACATAAGGCAACTTACAGCATTGAACAACTTCACCACTGCACATCCAGCATTGTACATGGTAAATGTGAGCTAAGTCAGTATGAGAAAGAAATTTGATAACTCCCATAAGACAAATAACACTTGATCAAATATATCTTAACCAAAGGGAAAAAATTCCGGTACCTCCTTTAGTAGCAACACCGATTAGAAACTTTTCATGCGTGTCCAAATAATTGGCCGGCATCACATGCCCCTTTTCTATCACCTATCAAATCAAAACGATCTAAACAAATAAGCATTAAACCTCTCAAGCATAATGTTGATACATACACATTACAATTGAAAACAAATCGAAGATATGAACTACCGTATGCTTTTCCTTCTTAGCCTCGCCCTTGGCCTTGCGCTCCGTCTGCTCCTCGGCAAGCTTTTCTGCAACAAGCTTCTTGTGCGCCGACATCACCGGTCCCTGTAAAGCAATCAAATTTTGTTATTGAAGAGTCAAGACACAAAAACTAAACAATTAGACATAGCAGCTCAACTCTATATAACTCACCACTGCATTCAGAGAAACTGACTTCTTGATTATACTCCTGAATGCCAACCTAAACGCATTGCAACCCTCCGAAAACTTCATGATTCCGGGCAGAATCTCGCCGTGCTCCTCGTCATCTGAAACTCCATCACCCCTATTGCGACCACCACCACCACCACCACCTTCCTCCGACTCTTCTCCTGAAGACGACGCGGCACCGCCACTCGGCTCCTCCTCATTGTTTCCCAACGGTTTCGGTTTCACATCTTCCTGTTTGGACTCCTCCTCCGACTCCGAATTGTAGTCCTTAGCTCGTTTCAGAAACAGTTTCTTCATTTTATTGTTAAACTTCTTCGGCTTCATGGCTCTGATTTCCTCTGACGAATGTAACATCTTCGCCTTCTTCTTTGCCTTGGAGCCTTTCTTCTTCCCTATTTTCCTCTTCCTTGGCTCTGTTGCTGCTTCTGGCAGATGGGTTTCTTCGGCCATGGCGTCCTATGCTCCAAACCAAATCAAGGTTGAATCTTTGCCTGCTGCTGCTGCTGCTGCTTCCGCCGATAACTGGCTGGGCTATTTGTGAAAAAGAAAAATTACTAGCAGAGAAGAAATTATAAACCGGCGGCACAAAAGAAGACAGTTTGCCCTATTTTTGTTTCTATAATTTGCTTAGACGATGGCGTTTTATCAAGAGCAACTCCACCCCCTAAGACTTTGCACCAGCATCAAGCCCATTTATCCACTTCAATAAACAGTAATAGACCCTAATGAACAGTAATAGGCCAAAGCATCTCCACCCCAAAATAAATGTGCTGGCACTCAGTCTAAAAATACGCTGGTACAAACGATCTCCACCCCTACAAAATGTGCTGGCACCCAGTCCATTTAAAATATTAAATAATTGTTTTATAAAATAATAAATAAATAAAAAGTTTTAATTTCGGATAGGATTTTTAACCAATCTCGTCACGCCACGTGTCATTATCTGAATGTACTATTTTTTGAATAGATTTCCGCTAAGATTTTCAACCAATCCCGACAACTCACGTGTCACTTCCTGTTTACAATAATTTAGGCAAGATTTTGATAAGATTTTTAACCAATCTTGTCACGCCACGTGTCATTATCCGAACGTACTATTTTGTAGATAGATTTCTAATAAGATTTTCAACCAATCCCGACACGCCACGTGTCACTTCCTATTTACAATAATTTAGCCAAGATTTCGATAAGATTTTCAACCAATCACGTAGTGCCACGTGGCATTGTCCAGAACCTCATCTTTTCTTTTTTTGTCCATATAAACCCTACATCCCTACATCCATCCTCACACTAAACTCAATCCTTTTTTTTAGCTCAGAATTCTTCTTTATTGTTTTCAAATCTTGAGTTCTTACAATGTCTTCTTCAAGGAGAGCGTATAAACAGTTGCAAGAGCAGCAGAAAAGGTTGTTGGCACAACAGGAAGAATTGGTCAATCTTGACCAAGGTGGAGGTGGAGATGAGGTCTTCGCAATGGAGGAGAATGAGGATGATCACCATAGAAGGCGGAGGGCCTCACATTCCTGCCGTATCATGGAAGCTATGGGTCAGATAGCCCAACTCAGACGTGCGGCAAACATCGATAGAAGAAGGGAAAGACGAGGTAAAGATTTCTTGGAAGATTATTTTATTCCCAACAGCGTTTTCCCTGATTATGTTTTTAGACGTCGTTTTATAATGCAACGAAGTTTGTTCGATAAAATCATGAGTGATGTTTGCAACCATGATCCATATTTTGTGCAAAAAGAGGATGTTTTTCATGTTCTAGGTCTTCTTCCTGAGCAAAAAATTACGGCTGCCTTGCGAATGCTTGCATATGGAGCATCTGCAGATTAAGTGGATGAGATCGCAAGGATGGGAAAAACAACAGTTCTGGAGTCCCTGATGCGGTTTTGCTCTGCAATTGAAGCCCTCTACACCAATGAGTACTTTCGGCAACCCACGCCAAGGGACATACGAAGGCTTCTAAGGAAGGGTGAGATGCGAGGCTTCCCTGGCATGATTGGAAGCATCGACTGCATGCACTGGACATAGAAAAACTGTCCAAGTGCGTGGCAAGGAGCTTATGGCGACAGAAAAGGAGCCAAAAGCATCATTTTGGAAGCGGTGGCTTCTTTTGATACATGGATTTGGCATGCTTTTTTTGGTGTTCCAGGAGCTCAGAATGACCTAAATGTCCTTGCCCAATCTCCAGTGTTTGACGAACTGCTACAAGGAAACGGGCCGAGATGCACATATTGGGTTAATGGTAATAAATACGAGGGACCATACTACCTTGCAGATGGTATTTACCCAAGGTGGTCAACATTTGTCAAAACAGTGCCACATCTGTAGAGTGAAAAAGAGAAACACTTCGCAAAGTGTCAAGAAGGGCGTAGGAAGGATGTTGAGCGTTGTTTTGGTATCCTGCAAGCTCGTTGGGCCATTGTCAGGGCTGCAGCTAGAATGTTTGATGTCGAGACTCTTCGATCCATCATGATGACGTGTATTATTCTCCACAACATGATTGTTGAAGACGAGTATGATTATGATGCCGTCGATGAGCCAGATCCGATGAACAACTCAAGAACACAAATCTACTATGCTCATGACCGGACCGAAGATCCCGTGCAACACGAGTCGTTGGAACGGGATGGACGTTACAATGAATTGATCGTTCAACGGTACACTTCATTGCAAGAGCCATACTGGCACATAACCCGCCAGAATGACTTGATTGACCATCAGTGGAGATTGCACGAAGGCAAAGATAATTAAAATAAGGCTTGTGGTTGAAGAATAAAGTGTATTGTTTTTTAAGTAATCTTATTTAGTGTGTTTGTTTTTTTTTTTTTAAGTTTAAATGGTGAGGTTATGTAATTTTATTTGGTGTTTTTTTTTAAATGTTTATTTGGTGAGTTTATGTAATCTTATTCAAATATTTAAATAAAGTACAAAAATTACATAAGAAATTAAATAAAGTTCTAAAAGTAAATAAGAAATTACATAAGAAATTAAATAAAGTTCTAAAAATAAATAAGAAATTACATAAGAAATTAACTAAAGTTCTAAAAGTAAATAAGAAATTACATAAGAAATTAAATAAAGTTCTAAAAGTAAATAAGAAATTAAATAAAGTTCTAAAAGTAAATAAGAAATTACATAACAAATTAAATAAAGTTCTAAAAATAAATAAGAAATTACATAAGAAATTAACTAAAGTTCTAAAACTAAATAAGAAATTACATAAGAAATTAACTAAAGTTCTAAAAGTAAATAAGAAATTACATAACAAATTAAATAAAGTTCTAAAAGTAAATAAGAAATTACATAAGAAATTAAATAAAGTTCTAAAAATAAATAAGAAATTACATAAGAAATTAAATAAAGTTCTAAAAATAAATAAGAAATTACATAAGAAATTAAATAAAGTAGTACAAATAAATGCGAAATTATACAAAGTCTGTGGAGTTAGGATATGTGGTGCTAGGATCTTGGTTGCTAGGATTTCTGTAGCTGGAACCCCCTTGACTTGTTTCGGCATCTCTTGCACGCCTCCTTCGCACGACATCTCTTTTTTCTGATGTCCAAAAATATTTTGAATTCGGAGATAGTCTTACTAGAGACTTATTCATAGTGTCACGATCTGTTTGAGTCATCCTTTCTTCTCTAAGCATCTCATTCTCTCGATGAAGTGCTTTTCTAATCATCTCGTTCTCTCGATTAACTATTTCTCTTTGTCTCTCAGCCGCCGCATCACGAGCCTCAGTAGCTGCTATTATTGCTGCCATAGCAGTAGCTTTTTCCTCATCTCTAGCCTTTTCCCATGCCATGTTCAGTTCACCTTGACGAGTAAGTTCCTTCATATATTTAGTGTAGTCATTTTTGGAAGAACTACCTTTTTTCTTTGATGCCTTTTTACCTTGAGGCCTGAGTGACTGATGAGTCAGTTGGGTCTCTGGCACTTGTTCAAGCGTCCCTTCCGTGTCTTCAAATGTGTTGGCTTCTTGTTCGGCTGTGTCTGCTTCTGGCGAACTGTGTAGACTCATACCGTGCATGACAACTTCTGGACCGGTTGCCACAATTTTGTATCTAGGGCAATCTTTGACAATTTGCCAACATTCCCATTTGTTGAATGATTTGTTATGGTTCTTTGCATTGTAGAATGCTTGTGCTTGTATTGTCTATAAAAATGTGGGATAAGATAGTATTAAAAAATACGGGTGTAACATAAAATATTGATGGACGTGGAATGCATATAAATTACATAAGAAATTACATAGAAATTACATAAAAGAAATTAAATAAATTAAAATATTGATGTGGGTGTAACACAAATAAATAAATTAAAATATTGATGGGCGTGGAATGCATATTACATAAAAATTACATAAGAAATTAAATAAATTAAAATATTGATGTGGGTGAAATGCATATAAATAAATAAAAATATTGTTACCTCATCCGCTAAACTTATCCCACTACGCAGATTACCAGAAGCATGAGAAAGGGCGTTTTTCCAACAAGTAAAGGATGCGTTGAGTTTTTTCCAACGACCTTGAAGACCTTGACTAGATCTGGCATCTTTTCCATGTACATCTTTTCCATGTACATCGCAAAACGATTTCGTAATTTTACTCCACATTTCTCGCTTATCCATCTCATTACCCGTAATCGGGTCATGAGTAGTGCGAACCCAACATTCACACAACGTAACATCTTCACTGAGCTTCCACGAAGTCATTTTTTTCTCTCAAAGTGTACAAAATATTCAAATGTAGAAAGTGTAGAAAGTGTAGAAAATATTGAAATGTGGTATAATGTGGAAGATAAGGGTTAGGTATTTATAGAAAAAAAATTATTTTTTTAAAATTTTTCTGCATTTTTTAAAAAAATTTCACAATTTTTAATTAATTTTTAATAAATTTTAATGTTGTAATTAATCTGGACCGTTGGATTTGAAAAATAATCAAATCCAACAGCCAACCAGCTGCCACGTGGCCAACGGTCAAATTTCTAACTGTTGGGCCTTTTTTTTTTTTTTGGTGAAAAAAACGTGGACCGTTGATCTGTGATCAGACGGTCCAATTTAAAAGTCAAATTTAAATTTTTTTTACCATTGGAAATCCAACGGCCTACAAAAACTAGCCGTTGGAAATCCAACGACTCTGAGGAGGGCCACGTAGCCCTCAGCCGGTCGAACGCAAGTTGCCCTGCACGCGGGCCCCACCGCCTGCAAGGGCTGTCGGCTACTCGCGCCTAGTCGCGCGTGTTGTGCACGCGCCAGGGAAATGGACCGGCTTCTGGGTCTGTCCGAAATAGGCTGGGCTGCTGCCTGGCTTGGGCTGGGTGCCAGCCTATTTGGCGGGCTGGAGGTGATGGACAGAGTCTCGGCCTATTTTTTTCACTTGGTGCCGGTCCAAATGCCTTGGGCTGGAACTGCTCTTACATGTGGCCTAATATCCTAGCAAATAAAGTATTAGTTTTCTATCCATGCACTTTTGATAGGGTAGCTGCCAATATACCAATGGTGATTCAGGCTCATATGTCCTGCCATCAAGCCGTACGTGACCTAATGCAAGGGCCTCAACTCCTCTCATAATGGGCTAGCAGTAATGTCGTTCAAATTTGTCATGGGCGAGAATCGAAGTTTAGACATCTAACTTACCAGTGAAGAAGAATACTACTAGACCATATGTAAAACTAAGTGGCACTAAACCTCAAATTTAAGATTTATACTGTAAAAACTCTTCCATTAGAGGCAATATTCTTTCAGAGATACAGATTTCTTTTAGATTTCTAAATAAATCTTCAAAAAAGTGGTGGGAGTCCCGAAGTAAGAATTCCAATTGAAAATGCTCTTCCCATTGAAAATTCTATCAATCTAATGGCTGTTAACATTGCAACTCATGATGAAGAGTTGTGACCAAAATTAAGAGAAATAAGTAATTAAAGTGGTGTAATACCTCCTTGAAGAGACATGTGGACCTGGGTGCATACGGGCATATTGAAGACCACCAATTCTCTCTTTATTCCGTGTATAATTCAAAACCTCCTCCATTGTTATATTATTTTCTTATACAAAAGCTCTAGTAACTAATATCTGCAAATTAGTTTCTAGTTTAATCTTGAGCGTTCTTATCTCTTTTAAGTGTTTGGGATTTGTCTTAAGAGTGTAAAATTTTGACAAACAATGAACGGAAGGCCGGGTTTCATTGTATCCACAAGGCTTATTCGTATATTCTCTTTACACATTGGATATGGGGCGAATAGAGTCCAGAAGATAGCATATATACGTGCCTTACCGCAATCTTTTATCCTTCATCATAAGTTCATAACCATAACTCACATGTTTACAAAATTTTCCCCAACAGTTTTCAGACTCTATTTCTAGCCTTTGGTTATGGACTCTGAGGGAAGATTGCTTGGTTCGATAATATATCATATATTCTGTGGATGCATTGAATTGGTGGAGGCAACAATGGAGACAACGATTTGGTGGAGGCAATGCAAGAGGGGCAAAGTAATATGATTTCAAATTTATGTAAGACAATTTCAATGCTTATACATAACTGGTACAAAATTTTATAAACGAAATTCTAAATGTTTGATTGGTTTAGTTATGAGAATTACAAATATGCATATGCTTGAATTATGTAGATCACTTGGTATATGTTTAATTAAGACATAAAGTGGATTGGATGTCATCGTTCCATTTCATGTTGCTTCTTATTGTATATATGTCGTGCGCAGTCTTCTTTTCTTTGAAAATGTTTAATTTTATACTATTGAGGAAATTGCAGTGATAGATATTGGAACGGTATGGATTACTTATATGGCATGAGGTTGTTAGGACCTGTGACTTAAAAGTGGCAACTGCCTTACAACAGCAAACTGTCCTGTCTAATGCAAAAGGACTTGTATCTTTTGCGATTGCTGCTGTTATGTGTTGTTGTGTTCTTGTTACTGAAAGCATGCTTGAAGCGGTGCATGCGCTTACTTTACTTCTTCATAGACATGCTTTTGTTAATACATGAATAAACTTAAAAGCCAAACTGGAAAAGTGATTTGAAATTAGTGCTTTTGTTGACATTCAAAACTATAATATCATGCTGTTGGTGATTCATATATCTTTTGGTAGGCTGCTTATAATTTGCTGATGCATATCTTGATATTGTGATGTATTTCTTTTTGTAAAATTTTGATATATATTATGCATGACGGTACGTAAATTATCCAAATAAGAAGGTTAATGGGATCTTAATTAGCATACTGCAATTGACTAGTGCAATGTGCGCGCTAAATGAATTTAGTTTTATTGTTAAATCAAAGATTAGCCTCTAGTGAAGGTCATGTATTGCAATGAACAAACTATGATTTTGGACAAAGTTGGATCTCAGTAATTGATCATGAGGTTTGCAAGGAGTAGAGGTAGGTTTACATGAACCCATACCTGCCATGTCAACTAAATCCTTAATATATATTAGGGTTGATTGATTCCCAAGAATGTCACCATTTGTCTTGTATGTGATCTGCACCCCAAGGAAATGGGTGAATTTACCCAAATCCTTTAAATAAAAAACTTCAGACGGTTCTTGAAATAAGTGAGCTCACCCTTAACATGCAATCAAAGCATGTTAAGAGTTGCAGAAGTACAATATATGAAGGCGATTGCAAGCACTAAGTGATTTTCATATAATGAAAACACTACTATTTAATTTTTCCATCCAAAGGTAACAGTAAGCCACAACACTACATCTACCACGGCTAATTGACCACAGACGTATAAAGTTCGTTATAAAAAGTCAAATTTAACCACGGACATTCGAAGTTCGTTGTAAATAATTATTATAACAACTGGCATAAACAAAACCATGGTTGAAATGGTTAAAATAACAACGCACGTTTAAAGCCCGTTGTAATTTAGCTAAATGTCAAAGTTCTAAAAGACACTAGGCGCTAGTCAGACGGCGGGCTAGGGCCTAGGCGGGGTCTAGGCAAGCGCCTAGGCGGACTAGGCAGATTTAATTAAATCTATTAAATTTCGTGTAAATAAGTGTCTATTTATACTTAAAATATATATAACTTCATCATAAACTACAAAACAGAATGACATATATATATTATGAGCTATTGGAATATAATGAAAACATGGGAAAGGAGCATATAGTGTGTCTTCATTTAAGTATTCAATAAGTTTCTTACAAATTTATTGAAAAAAATAAAATGCAAAATGTAAGTTATCTATTTTCTGTCTAAGTAAGTCGCAACCTATGTGAGTGCCTAGGCGGGTCTTGGCAGGTGCCTAGGCGGTCTAGGCGGGCGCCTTAGTAGGTCAAGGTGCTCTTTCTTAATTTCCAAACGCCTAGGCATTAATCAGGGCGTTGACCAGCCGCCTAGCGCCTAGGCAGAGATTTTTAGAATAGTCCACAACAAAGGTCGTGGTTGCAAAAAGTTTTAACAACAGCGCCTTTTTAATTTCCGATGGACTGTAACTGTAAGGGTAGTTTTGTAAGAAAAAAATAACAATTAAAAGAGATAAACAGAATAAAATAAACGTGCAAAAAAGAAATCTGATTGTGGAGGACTCGAACTAAACTGCCACAAACTGAGATAAAATAGAATGAAAAAGAAAAGAAATTGAATGTGCAAAAAGGAAACCTAATTGTGGAAGACTCAAGAAATTGAACATGCAAAAAGGAAAGCTGATCGTGGAGGACTCGAGAGTAAACTACCGCAAACTGACTGAAAAGATGAATAAACTATCAAGAACTCACAAATCCACATTCAGTGATTTACAAATCCAACATTAGAGAAGGAGGGAAGAAGCTTCATTATTGCTGCTAGTTCGAATGGTTTGAGTAAATTTTTGTTTTCAATTTTATTCTATGACGCTGCCAACAGTTACTAAAATCCAGCAAAAACACAAATTGTGCATTGTGAAGCTCATCGTTCCTCTTCTATTTTTGAGTCGGTCACAATTTAAGACCGATAGATTGTTTTTATTCTACTTTGTTCAGTTTTTGTATTTCTATGTTTTGCATCTATATACATAATGATTGGATTCTATCAAGCACTTTTGTTAGTTGTTACCTTTGTGCTTCGCCTACTTTTTCATGATGTTCATGGTTACATTCTGCAATCTACATGGAGCACATCCTAGTATTGCAACTCTCGTTTCTACTTAATTATACATACACATAGAGGCTCTCTCTTGTAGAAGTTTTAATCTACAAACATGACAAACCTCGCTATGTAGACGTGTAAACGAATGAGGGAAAATGCGAACGTGTGAGAAAATAGTTTCGCGGAAGCGGAGAAATAAAATCGATTGCTCCATTGTGAAAATCAAAAGCAAGCTCTTCTCCACTGATACCCAAAGGTTTTTATGTGAGTTTAGTTTTGCTTAAGTTTGGTTTACTTAACCATTCTCCTCTGCTTATATTACTTGATTATCCCTTCAGGCACTTCTCACACAGGAGTGGTCTTCTGTCCTTTTGACTATTATTTTTCATGTCACACTACTCTTCTAGTAAGAAACTCAATCTATGGCCTGGTGGTTTGAAATAAAAAAAGAGAGCCATGAATTATAGCAATAAATTTTTTTAGTATTCACTTGCATCAAGATTGCTTGCTTTTTGTGTAATTGACTTTGTGGATTTGATTTTTTCAATATATGGGCCTTGAGTGGTGAGTTTTGATTTCTAAGCTTTATATTTTTCCTTATTTGTCTCATTGGTGGTTGGTGGTTCTAATTCATGACGGTTTATAACTCAAATATGAACTACATTTACAGCCACCTGCAAATTTAAAGTGTGATTGGCTTGCAGGAGCGTGTCTTCTTGAAGAAACGATTGCAGAGAAGACAAATATCATTGGAGGACCAAGGTTGGAACTAGGACTCGAGTTTTGTTTTAGAGTGCGAAGCAAAGTCTCTACGTATTTTGGTGATTTGGTATATTTCTTAATATAACTACTCATTTTGTTGTTAATTTTAGTGTAATATTTGAATATATATGAATTTTAATAAAGTTAAATTTGCAATTTTGTATATAAATATCTATATATATTATTTTTATTAAATAATTTTTTTTATTTTTTTATTTTTACTTTTTTGAATTTTTTTTATAGCGAGCATTATCTGTGATCAATTTGTAATTCACAATAGCTATAGCACGTAGTGTTAGATCTCAATCTATTACAAGCATAATCCGTTACATTTGACAACATGCATAATCCATGGTAGAAACAAAAATTTTCTATCACATTCAGAATACTAATGGACACAATGTCCATGATAAATTGCAATTTATCACGGACATCCACCGTAGTAGATGAACTTTTTTCTTCTAGTGAGTGACTGATCCTGTAATGTATGGGGCAGTTGAGCAATGGCTCCTAATACGCATTGACTAGTTAAAATACTACAGTTACAGGGTACCGCATGCTTACCTATATGAGTGGGGAGGTGGTGCCGCCTTCTCTAGGCGACTTGGGGTAAGTCTCTAGAGCACTTACGAAGGTAGATATAGACACAAGGCAAATCCGCATGTCAGTTTTTAGAAACACTCGTAAGAGGTTCAAAAGTAGATGTGTCTGGTTAGGTCATATAGTGGGATCGTAAGTTCAAAGCATAGCTACTTCTCCATCTCGATTTAACTTTGATGTGTCTTTACTAAGCTAAGGTTCAAGTTCATAAGACACCTTAGTTATGCACTAGGCTTTCAAGAAAACTGCTCAAGAAAATTTTACAAAATGTTTTTAGTATTGTATTATTATTTTGAAAGGGTATTTTAGCCAAAATGATCACTGAGATTTGCATAACATATCACTTTGGTCCCTGAGATTGAAAATCAATAGAAATGGTCCCTGAGATTGTCCACCATCCATTATTTTGGTCATTCCGTTAAATGTCATGGAGCTCTTGGCCGAAAGTTTGGGCAATTTTTCAAAGCTTCGTAACTAAATCGTTTCTTAACCAAATTCGACCCATAATATATCAAAATGAAGATAGGAAAGTGTAGAACAAGATTATACCTATTTGGAAGCCCAATGGTTGCCAGAGATGGCTGGAAAATAGCCTGAAAGGTGACTAGTCCGCGGGAAAACTGGAAAACTCATCAAAAATTGGGTAAATTTTAAACGTTCATAACATCTTCAATACTCAACGCAATCAAGTGATTCAAAAATGAAAATCATACTTCTCGACGAGACGAAGAGAATGGTACCTTTCTTGATAGCTAAGGCCGGAAAATGGCTCCAAAGTGGCTGTCTTGGTCTCGAGTTAGCCACTTTCGAGTCGTTTTCCGGCCAAACCACGACGAATTAGCTACCTTCTCTTCGTCTCGTTAACAAGTATGATTTTTTTTTATTCACTCGATTTTGTTGAGTATTAAAGAATTATGAACGTTTAAAGTTTACCCAGTTTTCGGTGAGTTTTTCAGTTTTCCCGTAGACTAGTTACCTTTCAGGATATTTTCCGGCCATCTCCGGCAACGATTGTGCTTTCAAATATGTATAATCTTGTTCTATACTTTGCTATCTTCATTTTGATATATTATGAGTCGAATTTGGTTAAGAAACGATTGAGTTACTTGGAGGCAAATAGAATATGAAAGAAAGCATTTTATATGCGCTTTGAAGCAATCTTCCATCCTCCATCACAACCATATCCCACATGTTTACAAAAAAATTCAAACATCACCCCCAATGTTGATTTCTTCCATACATTTGGATGTCTAAAAGATATCCAATTCAAATGATTTTTGCATGAGTGATCTTCAAATGAATATCAAGAAAATTAACGGTTTCAATTCTGGAAATAGTAAAAATTCACAAAAAGTGAGATATGTGCTTCTGGAACGCAAAAATTATCCTTTAACCTTTCACACCCCGAAAAATAACTCAATAAAAAATAAAGGTTAGAATTAAAAATGAATGTAAGAAAAGCTAAAATAAATGTGCTGTCATTTTCCTTTACAATTATCCCACCCTTAACGCCCATCGAGGGTTTGGCAAAATAATCTAAATAACTTGCATTGAGTGAACTCATCAAATTGTGCAAGAAAAAGGACAAATAATGTGAGAGAGAAGAGAAAATAAAAAATTGGTCAATGGGCAGCACGCACCCAAGATGGTAACAAGAGGTAGGGTTTGCAAATGGTAATGGACAAGAAATAAATAAGAGATGGGCAGCACGTGAAATCCACCTGATACCATATCATTATCAGGCTTTTCCTATCAGAGTTACCTAAATTTCAATGAACTTTCATCGCACTACACGGCTCTCTTACCTTTCAAAAGATTATACATATGTATAGTCCTTTTTATGAAGCCACTCTTAAATTCTTAATCTTATAATCCTTTAAAATAAACAAATAATAGCGCATGAAAACATGAACGTATCCATATTAATTAATGAAAATACATACGGCGTCATGTACTCAAATTATAGATTGAAACTTTTTTTTCGCAATTTAGATTTGTTGAACGTAGTTATATAAAACAAATGAAGTTTTTACTACAAAACAATAGCATGCATAGTTAAACGGAAAGATATGATAATGTTGGTATACGGTGTTTCGAGTTTAGGGTTTGGGGTTTAAGATGCGGATTGGCCGTACGTATGCTAATTTGTGAAGAGATTTGGAGAGTTTTAATTTTTGTTAATTTTTTTTAAGATTAGGAGATTGTTTGGAGGAGGAGAATGAAACGCCCAGAATCTCTGGTTTCCACTCCTTTATTCATGACATGGAGACAAAACTTATCGATTTAAATATATATACATATATTATATATATTTCACCATCAAATCTGTGCTTAATGCCTGTCGGATCTGTATTATTGCATCCAGAAGCGTTTGAACTTGTCAGGCATAATATACTTTTCCAGATTATAGTACGAACGGTGCATGTGCAGGTCCGTGTCCATTGTGTGTACACCAGCTAACGGCCATTAAATGGAGTCACCAACAATGGTGTCTGTTAATGTCATATGTCATTTCTTGAAGAGGTATTTCTCAATTTCCTTAGTTCTTCCTTTCAAATTGATAGGGAGTTGTCAATTTTTTCTATGATTTAATTTTAGCCATCTCTAAACATTTTAATTAGCTAATTTTTCTTTTTAAATTTTAATTTTAGTCGATTATCCGTGTCCTGAAATTTTTTATTGGTTAATTTTCTCCTTGAACTTTAAATTTCTAATTGCAAAAAAATTATTTTATCCCTAATTTGGACAACATATTGTTTTCTTGTTCTTTTTCTCCTCAGCTAGTTCACTTCCTACACTTATTTGTTTGAATTTTAGAATTTAGGGGGGAAATTAGAGTTCTCAGTGGGGGAACTGGCCAATTATAAAAATTCAGAGAAATAATCGACTAAAATTAAAATTAAGGAGAGAAATTAATCAATTATAAAAGTTCAACGGAAAAACTAATAGCGCCTTACAAGTTTGCGCGGGAGAAATCAATCAATACCTCTTTCTTGAAATGTAAAATAAGTGAAGAATTCACGCAATAACCGAGTACATGGATAAATACTGTTAATAAATAAGAGATTTACAAACTCTTTGCTCACCTATCAATCACTAAAATGTCCTATTGTTTGACTAAAGAACAATACCAAGCTAGTTATTACAAATATATCATCATCAATCATCATTTGCAAAGTTGGCATTTCCAAAGATGAAGTTATCTACGTAATCTTATGATGAAAGTTTGGAAGAGTTAGATATGTTTTAATATTTATACTCAATCACAAAGCAGCATTTAGATCACTAATCCAACATCAATCCAATCAAGTTGGGTAAGCAGTCTTTAACTTAATAGTACAAATGGTGCTTATTATATATATACACACATAGCAAAAGTCCTTTTCTTTTGGTAGAAACCTTCAACGCGTTAGAATATTTCTTTCAACCCCGTACAAAAGTCAAATAATGTATAAAGTTGTAAGAGGGTGTAGCTGTAGTCGGTAGAACATTTTACACTCATGCACAGTGAGAAATCAACTTTTCAACACTTATTATAATATTAGAACTTAACACGTCATATTTGACATGAAAGACACGGCAATTTTAGTACATATTGCGAATAGGCGTGATATCAAATCAAAATAAATGCTAAAATAATAGATTCAACCTCAAATAACAAGAGGGCAAACGTAGACAAAGCATAGTTTTGATGTGGCTAGTGACTATACATTTGTACAGTTTTGGTCCTTCCTTTGCGTGCATGCATGAACCACTCCCATAGTTCAATTATTTACCAAACCAAAAGGACATTTTGGCATGTTTTTATGGGATCAGTTCAGATTCCAGGAAAGATGTACCTGTCAACCTAAACACACAAAATATAAACTTGCAGGACACTCCCTCTCCTTTTATCTTTTGGCTATGAAATTGGCAAAAGAGAATCTGTAAGATGTGAAAGTTCCTTGAAGAAAAAGGTTAAAACCCTAAAAAGGAGGTTTATCTTCATCCTTATGGACCATGCATGGCTAGTGGTAGATGACTTTGTTTGGCCATTTGCCGCGTGGCAAGTGGTGCTGATGATTGGAGTGCTCGGCTCCCATTGGCCCACTACCATGTCGTTTTTCTAGTGCTCCTTTGGAGAAACGACACGTAGGCAAGGGTTACTTTCCAAGAAAAGCGTAGTCCACAAACAAAACCTTACCGAGAAATGTAGACACATATGCACCTATGTGCAGATAGACATTGTAGCAATGGGACACATTGGCATGCGACAATTGGTGAAAAATGACATGTAATCAGACATCCCATGACACATGTCTATCGGAGGCGAAATCTTAGCAAGTAGGAACAATCTTACCTATATTTTGGCCACTCGATAACATGATATGATGAGTCTATAGAATTTTAAAACTTTGTGTTTTTTTCTTTAGAGAAACACTAACAACTGTCTTAAATTGAGATTTTTAATGGATTTTTTGGCATTTTATGTTTTTGACATTATGTTTTATAATATTAGTATGGAATGTTAAAAAGATGTGATGGAGAGAGTCCATGAAGAATTTTATTTTTGAGAAAGTCTCCTTAATATTTATATATTCTTTATTACACAATAAACGAAATAAATACGTTTATACAACTGACTATATACACAAAATGACTCAAGTTGCACAAGCCTTTGATGTGTTAAAAAATGTTAATTCTGTTGTGAAACTTTTGTTACAAATGTAAATTCATCTGATGATACTAGCATTCCATATTTGTTGGGAATGTTTGGAGGAAGGGTGAGAGCTGCTTGAGGCTGGGACCAAGGCCCTAGCAGACTTATGCAGGGCCGTGCTCCTAGACTCGGAAGATGTAATTAAGGAGAGAAGTGCAAAAGAAGAGAATAAAAGCGTGAAAAAGCAACACCAAATCAGAAATTAAGACATTCTAACATTAAAAAAAAAAAGTATTTCGAGTCTTAAACTATAAAAGAAGGTATATAGTAAAGCTCGTAATAAAATCACACCATTTGCCATGTAAATTTTCCATGACATCATCTTTGCAGATAAATCTTGTCATGCTATACCAGGTAGGTAGGTAAATCGAACACAAAGCTCCCTGAAGATAAAATTGGCAAGTAAAAGAAGAGAATGTTTTACCAAAACAAGACATGAAAATGGGAATAAAAGCAGGTTAAAAAGCCTGTAAACAGAGCAAGATGTTGATATAAAGTAACCATGGTTAACAGAAGATGGAGTCCGCATAAGACGGAAGCCTAACCATGGTTAGAGAACTTGGGTTAAGTTGCCGGTAATCTTCGGTGTGGATTGTTCCTCTTGCTATATATACATAGTGAGAGCAGACTGTGCAGAGCAGCCATTGTCAAACAAAATATATATTTATATGCTGATTGTGTGTGTGTGACTGCTGCCTAAAATCCCTTGAATCCCTTCTTCTTCTTCTTCCTTCAGCTCCTCTGGTCGGTACTCTGTTTTTATAAGGACTGAAAAAGCTTAAAAGCTCCAAAAGTCTCACTGTGTAAGTCTAAATTCTCAACCATTTTTTGAAGTTGCGGACTTTATTTTCTGCTTGTTTCTTCATTTTTCTTTTCTGGGTTTGATCAAAATTGTTCATTTTTTCTGTTAGTAATCAAAAGAATGCATTTTTAATGGTTTTTTGAGGGATTAATTCGAAGAATTCTAGATCTTATGATACATTTGTTGCTGGGTGTGCTGGGTTTAGGAAATTGGGTTGTGGGGTGGGATCAAGTTGCTTGCTTTATCTGTTTTGTCTTTAATTTGGTAATGATCTTGTGATTTTAACTGGTTTAGGCTTCATGATGGTCAAATTTTTGCTAGATCTTGATGGTGGTAGAAGCTTTCTCAATGGTTTTTCTTTCACCTTCCATCCAATCTTGCCATTTGGGTTCTCAAGATTTGGATCCATTGTTGTTGTTGTTTCTACATGCTTATTTTTTGCTTCAAATTTTTAATATCTCTGCTGGGTTTGAGGTAATAATTTGTTCTGCTCTTTTTAAAGTCCGGGGTATAAAGCATGGTTATTTCAGTTATATTTTTGAACGTTTCATTGACATTAGGGGGAAAGGGGGTGTTTTAATAAGAAAAGGTGTTGAATTTTCAATTCTTCTGCGGGTCATGCGCTTTTCATGTCCCTATATTTTGTGGATTTGCTGGATCGGTTTTGTTATTCTGTTTATTTGCGTATTCATGATCTCCATCTCTTTTCGATTTGATCAAATAATCTTTGTGCTTGATACGAATTCCGCTGTGAAAGTTTAAGCTTTTAATGCTCAAGGGTCTCCTTGTGATCAATTTTTATGATTCGATCTTGTTTATATGAAAGGTTTCTAATACTTTCCTTTATTGCATTGCAGGTCGGATTACACCAAGATATCGGTGACATTTCAACTTCGTTTGAATTAATCTGTCTCCCGTTTCGTGTCTTTGCCAGTTGATTCTGGTTTCACTGTCCCTCAACAATCTTGTACTGATTTTAGCTTGAGTTTGGATATTCCGGTGTTTACCATACATTTATATTCACAAATCCGAACCCCTCTAACATCGGTTTTGTTCAAATGGGTCTCTCAAGTCTACCAGCTCCATCAGAAGGAGTTCTATGTGTGCTTTTAGTAAACACAGCCCTATCAGTCTCCATTATCAAGGGGATAATCCGATCAGTCCTGCAAGTAGTTGGTATCCGTCTCACATCAGCCTCCTCATCTTCTTTCCCATCAGAAGACTCTGCTGAAAACCTCTCAGAATCATTTGAGTTCCATGTCAATCCTTCGGCTAGTTACATTGAGGACATCAGGAGCCATATCCCAGCAATTCGGTTTGACGCTGTGTGTAGCTTCAAGCAGCAGAAACACGAATGCTCCGTCTGCCTAACCGAGTTTGAACCTGAATCAGAGATCAACCGCTTGTCTTGTGGCCATATTTTCCATCAACATTGCTTAGAGAAGTGGTTGAATTACTCGAACGTTACATGCCCTCTTTGTAGGACTCCGTTTATGCCTGGGGAGGACGCACCCTGCTTCTGGTAAAGGGTTTGCAAAGCATGAAAATCGCGAAGAACTTCACGTACAGTGTTTAGTGTACAGGTATTTTACAAGAACGCATCGCCGGGCCATAGTGTTGTTATACCTATGTTATGTGCGAGTTAAAACTTTGATAGTATGTCGATCGGTCTCACAGACCAACATTTTTACGATTGTACATATTATGGAGTTACCGAAATTTACATATCTACGTTTGTCTTTGGGTTATGTTTATCGAATCTTCGAGTTTTACTTGTGTCATGGTTTACTGTGATATTCCCTTTCCTACTACTTCCAATCATACTTATGCAGCCATATATTGTATAGTTGTGCTTAAGCTGCGCTTTGAAAAAAAACTGCTTTTACTGTGCTGTGATAATAAGTTCATTTTTGTTGTTTCACGTTTTCAGCTTTTTTTCATCCAAAATTGTAAAAATAAGCTGTTTTTATTTACATATCCGTGAGCCCAATACCAGAGTTCTAGTTATATATTGAACGAAAAACATGAAGTTTTCAACTCACAAGGGCCAATGTGGTTTTGGTTTGTAAAGTCCGAATGGTTCTTAGACTATCTCTAATTATCGGGTTAAAACTTAAAATTTAGGTTTTAAACCTTCTAAAACTTGCTCCAGGAAAATACCGGTCAAGATCTAGACCTGGGTTAGTGGGGCTGGCCCACGGTGTGCGTGGACGCGCTTAGGAAAATGGGAAACTGCAACAAGGTAACAAGGCCAACTCGTTGAACGCGCGAGGCATTGACAGCAAGGGGGCCCCACCTTGATGTGATTGTCAGCCACCCAAAACGAGCCCAACGGCTCTATTCTGATCTAACGGCACGAGTTATTAAATCATTGGTTGATCAAGCGGTATATATTCAAAATAATTAATTTTAAACATTAAATTTATAAATACATTAAATCAGTGACTGAGATCGGTAAAATCTATAGTTAAAAAAAAATTCAACGGCCCAAAATTATATCCAACAGCTAAAACAATTTAAAAATAATTTATTGGCTAAACACATGTTTCATGGGGTCGGTTTAATGAATTTAATATTTATCGAAACCTAAATATTTTTTGGTTAAAATGTTCATAAAAATAAATTAGGATAATCTACTTAATTTATTTCTAAGAAAATTACTTTAAAAAACATTTAGCTTAAATTCATTCTTTAATAATCTCAGATTAAAATTTTAATCCAGAATCATTTTGGAGAAGAAAAAAATGTTAGGGTAAAAATTTTTAGGTGATATTAGGTGTTACTAAACGTATACAACTAGTGATCGAATTTCTCTAGGTGTTACTAGTTGTATACATATGGTTCTGTATAATGGTGAAACGTCCAATTTTCTTGTGAAATATAGGGTGGAGTTTGCTTCCTTCTTAATGAAGGTGTTATGAATCTATGGATGGAGTTTTCATTTTCTTAAGTTAACATCAAGGAAAGTGAAACTAGGAGGAGGCTTTCAAGGACCATTTCTTAATGGTTTGAGAAAATGGAACAAACCCTAAGAATTGAAGCATCAACTGAACACTTGAAACAACTGTTTGGAGGAAAAAATAGCTACAAAACAATAAACCCTAAGATCAAATAACGTTATAATGGTGGTCCTTTTTTTCTTTGTAGCTTAGTAAATTGTGTTTTCTTCTACGGTAGTGTTATCCACACACTCATTTTTATTTCTCACACGCTCCTTTTAGTTTTCAACCAGAGGTGGTTGAACCGCACACACACTCCATCCCCGTATATTTTGGTACCACTCATTTTAGCCTCATGTCTTGTATCTAGGGCTTGCATCTGGACGAAAGAGTTTCTCCACCGATGAAAATTGTAATAAAGTCATTTGCTTTCAAGCACCTTATAGTGCAGTGCATTCTGTCATCACAAGCCAAAAAACTTGATGGGGATGAAAGAGACCTTGCAGAGGGATTAATAGGGAATCATGTGGGCAGACTCAAAGCTAAATTCTTGAACCTTTGTTTAACATGAACCTGTTGATTAATCTAAAATTTTGTTTTTTCACGTATTTAATTACATATTGTATTCTGGGAGCCGAATATATTTTGGAAGTTTGGAATTTGAAATAGTTCTAATACGTTACGTGGCAGTAAACATATGAAAAGTTGTAAGAAAGTAATATCAGTACATTTTCTAAATAAGTAACATGCTCTTAAATATAATTTTTTTTTAACAAATGATATTATCTTTGTTAATAAGGTAGAGAGTGGATTAAGCCTTACAATGGGAGCTAGCAATAATGTGGTTCAAATTTACCTTCGGCAAGAATCGAACATAAGATCTCTTATTTATAATATCATTATACTATAATATTAAATGACTGCTCTTAAGTACAATTTTAAAAGAGAACTGTTATTAGCACACTCAAAATCTCATTCTATACTCTTTACAAATGTATTTTTCATTCTAATTATAAAAAATTTAAAATACAAAATAAAAACTTTAGAGTACCAATAACAATTATTAAAAAAAAAAAAAAAAAAAAAAAAAGCTGCCAACTTCTGCTATTTGTGGAAGACAAAAAAGCTGCCAAGCATATTTGAGGGTGCCATGTTGTCATGCTTTTGGCAAACTTTTAATAAAGTGATTAGGTGTGTCCAAATCGGTAGTTGCAACTAGAATATGGGAACCATCATTAGACATGATCTCTCTTTTTCTCTCTCTCTCTCCCTCTCTCCTCTCTCTTCTTTCTTTCAAGTGAAGTAGCCATATTTGACTATAGTTTTAACTTTGGAACTTGCCTCTCAAGTAATTTTATCTTCCTTGTTTCCACCTATTTTGGTGCATTTAGGGCTCGTTTACTTATTCATAATCAAATTGAGAGGAATTGAATTAAGGTGGAACCAGAATCGGATTTCTGTTGAAGTTGTTTACTAAAATTGTCTGGATTCGAAGTATGAATGATGTTGAGTTTATATAAGTTGTTTACTAATTCACTTCAATCGGAATGAAAACTTGGTTGATTACTGTATTGCCTTTACATAAATAAATTATTTTCACACTAATTAATTGTTTACTAATTCACTTCAATCGGAATAAAAACTAGGTTGATTACTAAATTACCCTTACATAAATAAATTATTTTCATACTAATTAATTGAATTAAATTTATATAATAAAATTCATCTATATAAAAATATATAAATAGGTTTTATTTATTTATTAAAAGATGGCATAATGAGTATCAAATGAAGGGCAATGTTGGGATAATTAGAAATAAGTGAGGGCATAATTGGTAAATAAAATTCATTCCGTATTCCTCAAGTCACAAGGAATTGAAGTACCTCCCTTACGTAGGGAGTCCAATTCCTCCAAAATTAGGAGTTGGATTCTTTAATGCGTGTGGACCCCACATGTATTTTGATTTCCTAAAATTACGTAAACAAAGGTGTACGCCGTAATTGGAATCCAATTCTGTAAATTGATTCCGATTACGGGTACGTAAACGTATTGGGGAAACTACTACTCATTTGAAAAGTGAGCTGCCTTGGCTTTTTTTTTTCTATCACTTTTCACCCATGGTATAATCATTTATTTTTATTTTCATGCATTATTCAATTATATATGTATATTCAACGCATAATGCACAATTTTAATACTGTGATTGAGTTGATCGAACAGTTTTTATGAAACCGCGTGATTGTATTTCGACAAACAGACAAGAGAATCAAGGCCATGCTGAATTTCAAGGTTTCTGCAGCACCTTTAACGCAGTACCCATTACTTGTAAAGATGCTCTATGGAGGTACTGAATGAATTTCCATGACACTATGCCAATAGGATCGAAATAAAATTTTGGTTACGAACCAAAACTGTGATGTAGCTATTTCTAATTCATAGGTGATTAGTTGAAAATGCGCTTTTTGATAAGCTCACGTTGAAGAGAGTTTCAAACTGGTAAAACTGTGAGTTAGTGAAAAACATCTGAAAGTTTAGCAGAAATACATCTATTGAGAAGTAGTTGATCACCATCGATTGGAAGTTGATATTTAGAAAATAGGGTTAAACTTGAAACATATTTGACGGTCATTTATCGAGAAAAAAATTTTATGTTGTCAAACATTCTGATATGCTCTGCTCTATCGTCAATTTTAATTAATAAATAGAGAGCGATGTATGATTCATAACTTGACAACGTAACGTTTCATATACCGAATATAAAATTATTGGTTGTTAAAATTTCGAGAAAGTTATAGCAACAGTCTCTCAATTTGAACTCAATTGGAGCAATTATCTCTCAACTAAATATCTATTACCATTGGTCCCTTAACTCATCAAAACGTATAGACATGGTCATTTTCGTTAACTCTATCAGAATTCCGTCAAAATGAGTTATGTTGTAATGATCATTGCTACAACTGGGTTAGAGTTGAGGAACCGTTTTTCCAATTGGATTAAAGTTGAGGGACCATTTTTCCAGTTGGGTTAAAGTTGAGGGACCATATTTACCTATCGATTCAACCTCATGTGTGTGACACATAACTCATTTTAACAGAAGTTCTAACAGAGTGGAAGAAAATAATAAAAGTTGATTACTCCAAGTGAGTAAAAGATGATGGGCTATTACTACAATTTCCTCCAAAATTTCGTACATCAATTTGTTTTTTAATTTTCTTCTTCTCACAACTCACTCACAAAGCAAAGCAGCAACAATTCATTCTATCCAGTTTCTCCAGAGTCCCAAAGCTGAAGCCTTCAAGCTCAGCACCCATCAAATGACGGACTGCCCCTTCAGCCAGTCCTAATTTACCATCCCAGCACCGCCCATTATGGCTTTTCACTGCCCCTGCTCCACTGAAGCACTGGAGTCGCGGCGTCTCATGGGCGTCCCGGAAGCTCACGCTCGTCCTCGGCGCCAACACCACCTCCTCACGAAGCAGACCCACTTCCCCTCTTCCTCCTCTTGGCTCGTTCGCTCCGTCAGCCTGAGGTTTTTATCACCGTACGTTTCGATTTCAAAATTTTCAAGTATTGTTGTTGATTGTGCTTCTGAATTTGTTTGGGTTTTATATGCTTCGAATTATGCACATTGAATTCAGTGTCTTTTGTCGTTATAGAGTATGAAAGCTTGCGTTTTTCGATGTTCTGGAACCGGGTTTTATTTGGGTCTTTTTCGTCTTCAGCATTGCTCTACTCGCAATGTATGTCAGCATACATTTGGGAATCAGAGTCAGTGTCATCTTGATAGGAAATTGTGTTTAAGTTGAAGCGGATTATTATTTCAGTATCCAAGGTAATTATGTTCATGTTTTTGGTTAATCAAATCATAGGAAGCATGAGGCACACCATTAAGGGAGTTTGAAATATATTCGCTTGATTACATGTCAAGTGGTTGGCATTGGTTCCAACGAAATTTCCAGCATTTGTAGTTACTCTACCCCTATCCGTGCATGCTATGAAAACATCGTTCAACAGATGAAATGTGGGATTATCAAATTAAATGCCGGTTGCTGTAGTTCCTCTGTCCGTATTTGTGCATACTCAGGAAACTTCAGCATTTGTGTCTCAACACAAGATGAAAAAATTACATAGAAATGCTTTAAAAAATACTTCTGTTAAGTCTGACTGTCTTTGTACTTTGTATATCTCTGTTTTTCTCTTTTTCTCTCCTTGGAAGGATTTATACATTATGGTATCAGAGCAGGTATCTATACCATCACATTGTTGAGAGTTGTCCCACATCGGTGAGGGACAAGGTTTGCTATGTGCTTATATGGTCTTGGACTACTCCCCATATTGCCAATTGGTTTTATGGTGGAATCTCAATTTCATCACTCATACCCCTCGGAAATGCGTTCAGATTCACTCTCTGTATGGCAAAGCATAGTTCTTTCCTGAGTTCTCCTATGATGTCCATGGAGAAAAGTAACGCGACTGTACTGTTTTTGAACATCTTTGATACTGTTTCCTTGTCTGTGTTAGTCTTGCATTAATATATTTAAGCTCATTTCATTGTCTGGTTTGAGAACTTCAACCTACACCCCACCCCCTGGCGGAAAAAGATGCATTTGTAGTAGTAATTTCTCTACTGATAGGACTTATCATCCTCATCTATGTTCAGACAGACAACTACGAGAATGCAAAGAATTAATTTGAGATTTTTCTTTGCATTATGCTTCACTGGTCTGAGCGATAGTGTTGTAATCTGAAGTTTTCCTTTCCACAATGATCATTCTTAGTCTTGTTTCTACCTATGATAAGGAATTCAAGGGAGGAGTCCTTTTATTTGCTTCTCTCCCCATTGGTGCAGTTTGTGTAAAGCTAAGGAGGAGAGTGTTAACCATATTTTTCTTCATTGTTCTTACACGATTCAACTGTGGTGGAAATTGTTTCAGGAGGTTAGAGTTAGTTGGGTCATTCCAAAGGGTTGTTTCGAGCTTTGAAGCACCAACTTTGAGGCTCTAGGAATTGGGAGGAAAGCTAAAGCTTTGTGGGGTTGTCTGGTGTCTGCAGTTTTTTGGAACATTTGGTTGGAGCGTGACAAAAGAATTTTTGAGGATTATACTGGTGTGGGGGTAGCAGATCTATGGGGAAGAGTAAGATATTGGGCAGCCCTCTGGGCTTCAGTTTCGAATGATTTTAAGAATTACTCTCTTTCTCACATACTGTGGGATATGTTAGCAGTTGTAAAGTGATTTTGGTTGAGGTTTTCCTACTTGTAACAGATCCTCTTGAGAGATTTTGTTGTTCTGTTCTTGGTGGATTTCTTATCCACTTCTGTGTATTTCACTTTTCTTTTTTAATAAATTGTTATAGTTTCTTCTCAAAAAAAAAAAATATAAGGAAATATGTAACCTCCTTTTTTAACGTTTTAAAGAAACAAGGATTATAAGAGAATGCCTCTCTTAGTACTAAAGTAAACTATTATGTCGTTAATGTTACACATCAATGACAGCATCCTTTCGGTAAGTACTTTCCTATAGTTAAAAATGGCTTATGGATCTAGAACACTCTGGTTTCTCAGGAAAGTCAAATGCTGCTTCTAAAGGAATGTGCAAGATAGTCTGGACAATAGAGGCTGATCTAGAAGCTGGCCAGTTTCTATACATAACTGGGGATCCTACTGTTCTTGGCTGCTGGGAGCCGGGGATTGCTATACTAATGTCTCCTACGGAACATACAAACTTATGGAAGGCTGAAGTCAAGGTACTTTTGCCTAGTTGCACAAAGTAACACGTGATTATGTTAGTTTTGTGAAGCATGAAATGATGCATGAATTACGGTATCTGTCAAATATGAGATTTATTTATTTGTTATGACTTACACAAATGAAAGCAAACAACAAAATCCATACACATGTTTCTAATATGATAAAATAAGTAGTTATGGATTTCCCGTTAGCATAGAAGTAACTAGAGATGTTTCTCCTGGGAAAAAGACGAAGAGAGACACAGAGAGGTAGAAATATTTCATTTTTATTTTATTATATGCTGTAAGGTTCGCTTCTTCACCCTTTACTGTTCGGCAGATTAATGGTGGTGTCAATTTCAAGTATAACTATTTCATAAAGACAGAAAGGTGACCTTCATATGACATCACCTGGAGACCTGGACCTGAATTGTCTATATCTGTACCCTTACCTGTCAAACAAAGTGGAAAAATTATAGTGCGGGATTCATGGATGAGGACCGATACCACAATGTCTCCGATTTGTTCATGGCATTCGTGGATAGAGGAGGCATATCTTCCAATACAGCCTTTATTCTCAGCTCCAGCTAGAGGTAAATCTCCCTCATAATGCCTTGGTATATGCAATCTCTTTCCTTGACATGTTTCTGAACACTCAAATGCTTCCAGTGGTTTGACAGATGAATATGAGATTACGAAACACCTTAAAAGTGATATGATTGAATCAAAGCCAGCTTTAAATCTTCCTATGGAGAACGCTGATGGCGAACTTAACGAGGGCTTAATTTCCAGTAGTGAGATTTTAGAGTTGAACCCATTCTTAATTGAACCAATGGAGGATAATGTGTACTCTGATGGCGACCGTATAGCGAATAGTAGTCAGAGGGGCTCAACTTCTATTAGTTGTTCAACTGAAAGACATTATCCTGTTGAGTAACCCTGGTTACTCCAGTCACCTCTTTTCTGTTTTGTGTCCAAGGATAAGATGAGGTCTGATGTGTCCAAAAAGAATGACAGCATAAAAGATGGTGCGGAGAATTTGGAAGATCCAGAAGATTTGTTGCCTGAAGAAAGGAATAACCTAATTTCGAAGGAACCTGTTCCTACAGTTATACTGATTAATTCTTCTGTATGTAGCATGCAAAGGATAGCTCTACTGGAATATGGGAAATTGGTTGAGTTGCTACTGGAACCAGTTAAAAGTAGCGCGGTGTGATAGCATGTATATAGGTGTGGTTTCGAAACTTGTCCCCCATATGGGTGGTGCATTTGTAAATATTGGGAGCTCTAGAACCTCTCTAATGGACAGTAAACTAAACAGAGAACTATTCATATTTCCTCCATTCTGAAGGAAAAAGAAAAGTGAAGTCAACAGTAATATGTTGGATGAGCACATGACTGCCTACGAAAATGAAAGTGTCACTTGATTATGAAGCGACTGATGACATCATTGAAATCAGCTCTCAGAACAATTATGTAAAATCGATGCACAATGATGTTGACGATGATGAGCATGATATTGAGGATGAATTTGATGTTTCACATGTTAAGGAAAACATCAATGGTCGTATACTCGATTATGGTGAAGTAGAAGCTGATCTTCTAGAAGGAGAAACTAGTTCTGTACCTGTTGCCATAAATGGATCTAGCAATTCTCAAATGTCTCACCTCCAAAATAAGAAGAGGGATACAAATACTGTGACTAATGAGAATAAGTGGGCCCGAGTTCAGAAAGGCACTAAAGTTATTGTACAAGTTGTAAAAGAGGGGTTGGGTTCAAAAGGTCCCACACTGACTGCATACCCAAAATTTTACCACGCTTTCCAGGTGAGCAATTACCTTCAGGAGATTGCCCCTGATCTTTGTGATCGAGTAGAGTTATACAATAAAAGAATTCCTCTTTTTGATGAATTTAAGATAGAAGAAGAGATTAACAGCATGCTCAGTAAAAGGTGAGTGGCGGGCAATATTGCTTATGCTCTCAGTTGTCACATTCTCTAACTCTGAAGATGTGTATTGACCCATTTGTTAATTTTTGTTTCATGATCTCTTCACTTCATTGACCCTGTATATTTGGTTTTCTCTTTATTTCTTTGGGGGTGCGGTGAGTAAGTATTTTTCAACTATTTTTGTTGATGTTTACGTCTTTTGCCTTACAGGGTTCCACTGGCTAATGTAGGGTCTTTAGTGATAGAGCAAACCGAGGCATTAGTCTCTATCGATGTAAATGGAGGACATGGGATGTTTGGTCATGGAAATTCACAGGAGAGAGCTATTTTAGAAGTCAACCTTGCAGCTGCCAAACAGGTATGCTACATGCTGAACTCTAGCTCTCTCTTTACAATTTGTTTGCCTTGCACTGACAAGCAACTTGTATATTTCTTGCCAGGGAACATATTACTCGGTTGTGACTTGTAAGATGGTAACAGATCATATTACCATGTTTATGCAACTATTACCTGGTTGCCGTCCGATTTCCAAAAGATGTTATATCTTTCTTTCAAGGCTTTAAGTTAGATTCTCGTTTTTTTTTTTCATCTGGTTCTTTAAGCATTAAGATACTTGTTTGACAGAGAATAATGTGTTCCAGATTGCAAGGGAGTTACGACTGAGAGATATCGGTGGCATAATTGTGGTAGATATCATTGACATGGCTGATGAGTGTAAGTCGAAGTCTCCCTCTCTTGTGGGTTTGTGGAAGTGCTATTGACATATTTAGGCATAACCATAAGTTCATAACTGGTTTTGTCCTTAGGATGGATAGAAACTTACAGAACTTCATGGTTTTATGGGGAAAAGGAGGCAGGTTAATAAAAATACATAAAAAGATTTTTAACCGTCATCATTTTTATTTTGGGAAGTTATATTTATTCATGAATTCCTCTTTGGCACTGGCTTATTTCCATCAAACAAGAGATTGGTCTATGAAGAAGCTAAGAAGGCTGTTGAGAGAGACAGATCGATGGTTAAAGTCTCCGAACCGTCTAGGCATGGACTTATGGAAATAACAAGAAAGCGAGTGTTGCATTATCACGATTCACAAGCTTTTAGTTTTCAGTAAAATTTTAAACAGAATAATTTTGATGAAGATTTGCAGTTAACGCTGTCTGAACTATTTGTGATTACCCAGATGGTTGCTTGAAATTGCAAATACGTATATAGATTATTTAATATTCAGAAATTTATGTCTAAGAGCGGAACATGGAAATCTTCACAAGATTTATATATTAACAAGAGGATCTTCATACAATGCTTGATGAGCTCAGTCAAGGTTAATTGTTTTATGTGATGAATGATGGAATGATGTTGGCAGGTACAGCCTAGTGTGACGTTTATGATTAGTGAACCGTGCGCTTGCTGTCATGCCACTGGGAGATTAGAAGCATTAGAGACCTCCTCCTCCAAAATTGAACAAGAAATTTCTCGATTACTTGTAAGTGAAGTTTTAGACTACTATATGTTGCTTTGTGTGCATATAAATCTGAAAACTTGGGAAGAACTGGCAAATGCAATTGTGTATATGTTAGAAAGAAATGAACTACTCAATCTCCTTTTATTGACGGAGAACTATTTCTTTCAAGAATTGAAATCCTGCTAGCAGGCTTTACAGCTATTTTAACCTAATACCATATAATTTTAGTTCGTTCAATTGTTAATGTGCCTTTTGGAACAGAAAAGTTAATAGTTCTTGAAATTTTATCAGGCGATGATGGAAGAGAGACCGGACCCGGGAAACCCCAAATCTTGGCCAAAATTTATTCTGAGAGTTGACCGTCACATGTGTGAGTACTCAACTTCTGGCAAAAGGACTAGACTTGCATTCTTGAGCGGTTCCCTCAAGGTCTGGATTCTACTAAAGGTATGTAAAACCGACGAATATTCTTGATCCCAATCCTTCAGTTTCTGTTCAAGATTTAGGATGACATGGGACCCGGAAAATGGTTAACTTGAAACTTCAGATGAAAAGTCATTTTCAGATGAAAAGTCACATAAAGATCCGCCTCCAGTAACGATCTCAATGTTACAATCTTCGGAAGGCAGAGGTAACAATTCTGGCCACAAGGTGACCTTGTTTCCGGTCAAAAAATGGAAGACCGGGCGAATATGAGACTTGCCCGATCGATGTGTACTTGTTCTGTATACGGACTAGAAAATTTTCTTTCTGATTCATTCAAATGTTTATTATATCAGAGGAGGATGTAGAGAAAGGAGAAAAGAGAGGATTATATGGCATTTTGTTGATAAAAGCCTGTTAATTTATTGGATCACATTGTAGTAATGCTTGGCCAACAAGTTTTGTTAATAATACCTTTGTATTATTAAATAATACAAAGGTTTTTGAGCGGAGAAGTTATACGGTGTGAAAGTCGCTAACTTTTTAACTACAAACTCCTTCAAAGCTCTGATTTTTTGGACAAAAAGCTTGCTTCTTTCACGGGTATTTGAGCTTTCTGCCTTTCTGGGTTCTAATTAAAGTGAATCTTCATCTAATTTGATATGGGTTTTCTTTGGTTTTGCCATTTTTGGAGCTTTTGATCTGGGTCTTGGAAGACTAGTATGAGAAATTGAGAGGTGGAGTTTTGTTGGATTGAAAGGTTCATCATGCTGGATCAAAGATGCTTATCTGATATGCCTATCCCAAAATTTGGTCGGTGTATGATTAATTCGTTTTTTTTTTCTCTTCTGTTTTTCTTTAGATTTTCCTTTTTCCATTTAACATAGGTTATTATGTGAATAGTTACTAAAATTATTTTGGTTTGAAGCAATTTTTCTTTTTCTCTGTACAGTGGCAGTATAAATAATACGATTATTAGTCCGATTTGCACCAAACGTCCAATTAATTTAATCAGTACTATCCGGTGACTATTTATCCTATTCGACTAAAATAGTCAGTACAGTCCAAACTGTCAAACAAGGCCAAATGACTGATTCGGGATCATGATATTGATTGTCCGGTGGACCGGTGCTTCTCTTTAGACCTTTTGCACTCCACTAATTTATTAAGTCCCTTGATTCTTCTTTAATTTATTCAATCATACAGCTAAAACGAAATAGGAGAGTGCAAGAAGTGAAAATAGAATAACATTAACAGAAGCACTAGCAACTTGGTAGTTACCTTCTCTGCTTAAATGTGCTCCTCAAGGTAAAAGATAAAAGAGTGGAAATTTGGGAATCGTTGTCGGGAATCTTCATTAGCACTCCAAACCAGTCATTTTGCCCTACATTTTTCTATTTTTGATGATTTTCTTGGAATGCGGGTAACAATTCCCTATTTATTGAAGGCTAATAATGATTAGAGACGAGTAAAAATAATTCTGGAACAACTCCCCACAAGATCACATGATTTAATACATGGGCTTTGACATCAAACAATACAAGTTCAACCGAACAGTTACGAAATTCGAAGTGGTGAAATATTGAAAGTTGCTTTTTCTACAAGTACAAAACTCATGACAAAAGCTACTTAATTCTAAGACTATCAGTTCAGGCTTACAATTTCTCAAATGCAAATCATAACAATAAGCTAAACATGTAAACACGTGGATATTGGCAGTGTAGCAAATAACGAAGTCACAAACCTTATTTGCGGGGATCAGCTGGTCGCGGTGCTGCAACTGTTGATACCATCCTTGCAGTCGTTGGTGAGATCGTTGAAAGTTTCAATCTGCTTTTTCCCTCTCAGGAACACTTCTGTATCAACCGAGACCCTCATGTAACCGTCAAATTCAACCGGAACTCCATTGTTGAGTTTCGTGGTTTCAGAGTACCACTCGCTGTTTTCATCCCAAAGATCCTTGTACTCGTCAAGGAAGTGAGTTGTATACTTGTCTTTCAAAGGATCAAAGAAAGATGTATCCGGCTCATTTGTTGCAATGTAGAGGTTCCGCCCGTCTTCAATTTTGTTAGGTAGGGTTGAGAGCAGTGCATTGGGTGAAGTATCTGCATCAAGGTTAGGCCACAACTCCTTGTTCTGTGCCTTCTCTCCTCTCTCAATGTGCACAGAATCATAATCCCAGTTCAATTTTGATGCAATTGCAGACACTATATCCATTAACCTTCTCGATTTCCACACCAAATGCCATGGTCGTTGAACAACAGACTCTGTCTCCCCTTCACACACCCTATACCAATAATTGTCTGGCTCCACAGACCCAAACTTTCTCATAATCAAAGTATCCTTGACATCATTAAGTTTCATAGGTGTGACCCTATAATCCTCCACAAGATGCAGACCCAACCCGTCTTTCTTCTGCCATTTTTCCCAATCTGTCCAAAACTGCTTCGCGTCTAACACAGATGCAGATTCTCTTAAATGCTCAAAGTCAAAGTAAAACCTGAAGTCCTTCCCTTCCTCATCTTGATTAGACGAAGTGTAAATCGAAGACAGACAAAGAGTCAATTCCATGACCAAAGTTCGGTTCAGGTACTGAGCTTCACCTAAAGCACACAAGAAACTCCACAAGTAATGGTTCATGCTCTTGCACCTATCTCCACCACCCGTATATATTAAGTATTTCCCATGACTGAATGAAACTTCAGACTCAACCACTGGTAGGGTATCATTTACAATCTCACCAACAACTGGCAAAGAATTCTCCTCAGTCTTCCCTTGCTTATCAAATCCGGCCTTCTTCTTCCTCTTCCTGGCATTTACTCCAGTATGGTACTCTCCAATATCACCCACACTAAGAGTACAATTCTCAGACTTCAAAATGCTAAACCTCCGATAGTCCTTGTAAAAAGAAGCAGTCTTCCCTTCCTTAGGCCTAAACCGCCAAGCCATATCACAACTGTTACCATCCGAACCCCGCACTGGTTTCCCAAACCGGTAAAAATGAATATCCTTAAACTTCTCTATGGTGGCCCTCATCATCAAATGGAACACTTCCGGGTCCCTGCAATCAATGGGACCCTCACAACTAGCCGATTCTGCTTCAGAATTCTCAGTAGGCGAGTTATCGGCCTCGCTCAAGTTAACAACATCAGTCATATTGATAAAATTTCCAATCTCTGTTTGATTGGGAGCCAAGAAATTCTCACCAGTCCGGACCACAGTGTCATCGGACTTGAAAGTGGCATTGGATTTGGATGTGAGGAATGTGGTGATCTTGGTTGACGGGTGAAACAACGGGTCTTCGGGTTCATAGGTAGCGGCAATGATAGTAAAGATCAACACTCCCAGCACAAAAAGCGTAAAGCAAAGGTTCCCAATCAAGGCAAGCGCATTGGGGCCCAAATTCTCAGGCCTAAAGCCTCCAGTTCTGGCAAATGGGGACCGACCCATCATTTTTCGGAACTAGAAGCTTCTTCTACAACCAACCAAATCCACAATCTACCACAAAACAAAACTACCTAAATCACCAAACCACCCAAAAAATCGAAGATTTAGTAAACAAAATGGAGAGAAAATAACTATATGGGATTCGAAAAGAGATTTTTATCGATTTGGGTCCTTTAATTTCAGATCTTGGAATAAATTCCAAGTGGGGTTTTGGAGACCTACGAATCGATGCAATGTACGAAGCCAAAAGATTAACAGACGAGCGAAGATTTTTACCTTCTTCTTCTGGTTTTCACGTGGAGAGATGGAGCTAGAACCGTCGGGAAAGCTTCATTTCGTCACCATTTTCGTCGGTTCTGTCGACTTTGCTTCTCCAGTGCGAGTGTGAGCTGTGTGCAGCTGCTGGATATTCTCTCTCAAAGACTTTTCGGCGAGGGACGATTGTGACGATTAAACCAGATCACCGAATTCTAGACTGCGCAGGGGGTGTACTGCGCTTATCCGTTAGGATGGTTCCACGTGGAAGAGGCGGCTGCGTGGAAGGAGATGAGTGGTGTGGCGTATTGCGCCACCCGTAATGAATTACTGTGTTCGGTGTTTATTAATGGGAAGTGTCTACTTCACGGTTTAACGACTACAGACACACCGACAGTGGCAAAAATGTAATTTTAGGTTCTACTAATAATGATAGTTAAAGTAATTAATAAATTAATGATGTATTTTAAGCTCCTACGTATCAGCTCTTTTAGTTACTGAGTTAACAATTTCTTTACCTAAAATTGTTGTCACATGTTAAGGTTGGTGCCTTAACTAAATAAGTAACTGTCCTTGAGCTAAAGTACAGAATGGAATGGATTCCAGCCTTGCCACATGGGCCAGGAGCATGAGAGCGGACTTGTATGCAGCGAGAATGTCGTTGGGCAGTTTCCGTGTTATTCACATTTACATGTGAGAAAGTTAAAACGCATGACAATGTGTGATTGGCTTGAGATGACGTTACATTGACATTCCTATTATATGGGTAATGACACTAATGTGGTATCCTGAAAGAATCCCGCATGTGAGAAAGCTAAAATGTTTGATAGCACGTGAAAGACTTAAGCTATTGCCATAATGACGTTCCTAATATAGATAAATTACTCCATGTAGCACTTCACCTTTTGGGGTTGCTTTAAATACAAGGCATCTTCAATTATATAATTTTTTTTTCTTTAGTTTAATGGAGGAGAGGGAGTCGAAAACAAAATCTCCGGTGCAAAGAATCATCTCTGAGCCAACTGAGCTACAAGCCCCTTTCCGATATCCTTAAATTTTGGACATGGATTACCAACTTGACACTGCCTATATTTTCACTTGTGGTCAGAAGAAATGTGCAGTAAAATATCCGAGTGATTTTATATATATACATGAACAAAGTTTGAGATATACAATGGAGTCACAATTCACCCTTACTCCAATCCAACATTTCAACTCCAGTAACTGGAGGGCGATTTAGCAGGGTGCAGAGTTTTAACTGGCCAAACAAAATTATTACATAGACTGCGTATTCGAAGGTGGACAAGATGCAGCTCTCTGCTCGATTCGGTTCATGCTATGCTCCATGCTTCTTTTAACCATGTCTTCCAATAACATCTTTGCGGTTTCAGCTGCTTTGTCCGCTCCATCTACCCTTGTGGCAATGTCGTATACAATTCTCTCTAAAACGGAGGATGCCAGTTGCTTTTGCTGGGGAGAATCTCTAAGCAAGTCTAGCAGCATATGAGCTCTATCCCGGGCTTCAGCTGTGCCATCTACTGTCAGTCGAAGAAGACCTGGGACTGCACCTTCGTTAAGAATGAGTTCCCTGTATTTGTCGCGGCAGCTCTGACACATGGAGAGCAATGCTCCAACCGCGTGTTGTGTGCTGATTAGGGATCCATCTTCAACAGTCTCTACTAAGGTTAATATCCCACCTTCTGTGTTTGAGATTGCAGTACGTCCTTCTTCAGAGTTGGATAGGATCTCGAGAAGGGCAGTAGTTTTTTCAGCAAACTTGGAGTACTTTTTGCATTCTTTGAGGAGGTTGATAAGAGGACGAACGGCTGTAGCATCCAGAATGGTAGTTGAGTTCTCTTTGCAGGTGGAGAGATTGTGCAAGGCAGTCACAGCATCAACTTTTCCTTGAACACTTCCGGAGCTGAGGATCTCAACCAGGAGAGGCGCAGCTCCTGATTCTGCAATGATTGGCTTGTTCAGTGCAGCAGCTGAGAGTGTTAAGATTGCCGCAGTTGCTAAATCCCTTAAACTACCATTTTGGAACTTGAGAAGCTCAACAAGCGGTGGGAGGGCTCCGGCCATCACAATCTTGACCTTATTCCTAATTAGCATAAAACAAGGACCCAATGAGACATACAGACACCATGTTGAATATTATACTAGTAACAGCCATAACCTAAAACGAGGGTAATGGCCAAAGAGCAAAGAATTGCAGTACTAGGGACCACTTTAAAATTCACATATAATAATGCAACCATATCTACCACAATGTGAATTCACATGATTATAGTTAGGAGAATCCTCCACAAAAGAGACAAAAAAGGACTAAAGGACACCATTTAAGCGCAATAACCGCAACAAGTGCTATTTTTACTCAAGGTGACTTTCTGGTATCAGAATGCTAGTGCAGCATTAAGATAGAGACAATATAATCTGTCTGAATTCAGCCAATGGATTCCGAACTAGCATTTAATTAAAATACAAATATTTAAACTCTGAGAAGAAATTTCTCTCTATTAACTTCCACACAAGTTTCCATTACCATGTGTACGAAGGAAAACAAACAAAAACAAAACTAAAATGAAAAACTGAACTCGACAGACTCACACCCTTCAACAGATACATATACAAACAAAGCCATCTCATTGGTCAAGCCTTTGGGCATTCCATCTCATTTGCAGCAAAAAGGAAAAATCCTTAGGAATCAAGATCCAGCTGGATCTTCCAATACATCGGTAAAAGGAGAAAAAATTCGTCAAAAAAGGCTCTCTCCGTCAAGTAGTTTGACATCATCAAGCACTGCCCTTTCTCTCATTTGTTCTTTTAATAACCACCACGAGGCAGAAATTTTGGTAAATTGGACTGAAAGGAACCTAATTCTTCCAGAAATTAAAAATCATTTTTAGTATCAACTCTTTGGCCCAATCCCAACTTCATCGGTAACCAAACAGAGGAAAAATACACTATCATCTATTTCTTCTTCTGCATATCATGTCACCCTCGCTCAGCTAGTAAATAAGGAAGTCATCCAATCCACACAATTACGGACAAAGATGATTTGTATTCGCTAATCTCAATCAAGAAATCACCAACCAACTTATCAAAATCCATTTATTTGCTAAGTAATGTGATCAATTCTTTTCATTTTTTGAATCAAAATCTAGAAGCAAAGCAACCCCATATGAGAAAAACATAAACTCATCTCCAAAGAATCATAAAACAATCACAGAACACAAAAAGTTTCAATCTTTCCGAAAATTAACACAAAGCAAATAAAACCCATCGACAAAATTAGCAATTTCTATTCCTTCAAACCTCAGCAGTGAATAAGCAGAGATAAATTCAAACGCAGAGCAGCAAAAGTTACCGTTCGTTTCGGACAGCAAGGTTGAGGAGCGCGAGGAGGGAAACTTGGCGCGCATCTGGATTAGGAGAGCAGAGCATCAACACCAGCGGCGGAATCACGCCCGCCGCGCCCAGCTTCGAGCGAGTCTTGGAAGACGAGGACGAAGTGGAAGACTTTCTGACCAAGTTTCTGATATCTCTGGCGGCTTCAATCTTGGATTCGAGATCGCCATGGATGAGCTTCGAGGAGATTTCGAGTATAAGGGTTTGTTTCCTTTGGTTCCATGTCTCTGCCTCCTCCTCCTTCTCTGCCACTCTTTCTCCTTCTCCCACTCCCACCGAGGTTTGCTCCTCCTCCCCCATCTCTCTCTGTACCAGCAGAGGAGTTTCCGTTTCTGTTTCGAGGAGTTTTTTCCTTTTCTTTTTATCTTTTTTTTGCTTTATTATCTTTTCGGTCTTTTTCTTCTTTTTTTTTTTTTAAAATTTCTTTCTCCAATGAAAATGCATTAACAAATGCTACGACTTGCAAAACCAAAGGGGTTATTTTCCAAAAAAGGAAAACAATACGGATTGGAATACTTAAAATGGGTGCAGTATCGATAAACTCTTTTTTACTTCTCATATCATCTTAATTTGGTTTAAAATTTTGATCTCTCAAGCATTATTATCAGAAATGTATGACATGTGTTGCTAAATTTATGATACATTAATGTATGACATATATTGCTAAATTTGATTTATTATTGATTTTAGACAAAAAATAATAATAATCATGGTTGGATCTACAAAATATTGTTGCAGTCAAATGTGAGGGCTGTTTCTCCACAAACCCAAGTCAAAATTCCCAAAATTCAAATGGGAAATTGCTAAAATGTGTAAGAGTTCATTTGGATGTACTTTTAAAATGACTGAAAATGTTTTTAGAGAAAATATTTTTGATTCCAAAAGCATTTGAGGTGTTATCTGTAAGAAACACCAGTTATGTGTTTCATCCATAAAGCACCTTAAGTATTTTTTTTGGATTTACTTGCATCTTAATTAAAGATTGGTTCTAAAATCATTTTACCAAAAATGTTTTCAGTCCTTTTCAAAGCACATCCAAACAAGATCTAAAACTCTAAGCTTTGAGAATGATTTTTTTTAGAATATTTTCCATTGCAGCTGTCTACCACAATTGTTTTATGTCTTTTTCTGTGTAGTTGACAAGAGTTTATTGAGGTCAAAAACCATTTCTCGTTGCCTTCTTCCCCGTTGAGCATATTAGGATCTAAGGTCATCTCTAATCGAGGGCTGGCGAAATGGCTCGTTTTAGCCTTCTGGTCCTCCAAGATATTAATATTTTAATGAACAGTACATGACCATATTTGCCTCCATCTCCAACCAAGTACATGACCATATTTGCCTCCATCTCTAACCAAGGGCCATAAGGCTCATTTTAGCCCTGTCACAAAAAACCGTCTCCAACCGAGAGCCATAGGGCCAAACATAATTTATTATTTAAATTTAAAAACTACAACAACTTAAATTTAAAAACAACAACTTAAATTTAAAAACTACAACTTATATTTAAAAACTACAACTTAAATTTAAAAACGACAAATTAAATTTAAAAACTACAACTTAAATTTAAAACTACAAATTAAATTTAAAAACTACAAATTAAATTTAAAACTACAAATTAAATTTAAAAACAACATTAACTTAAATTTAAAAACTACAATAACTTAAATTTAATATCCATAATCAACATCATCTTCATCATTCGCCATTGTAGGAGTATAGCCAGAGGTAAACAACAAAATCCGCCATCATCCGCCATTTGTGAGGAATGGTGAATAAATGGTTTAGGTATTTATAGAGAAAAATTTAGAATTTTTAAGAATTAAAAAAAAAAAAGCCAAAAAACCAAAAATAAATAAATAAAGGCCCAAAAATTTGAATCCAACGGTAACTGGCATTAGCTAGACTTTGGATTCAAACTTTTGTTTAAGCATTCATGTATATCCTACAAGATTGCTGGAATTTCTGGCCAGCCCTTTGACCCTTTCAGATTTCGTGTGGCCCACGAGCCCTATGGCCTAGCCCTCGGTTGAAGACGATTTTCAGACTATTTTTGGCCCTCTGTACCAATCGGTTAGAGATGGCCTAAAGTTGCTACTTGCTAGAGAAGAAGGAGAAAGTGGGCCCCTTTTAGTATTCTTAATTTTATTTTCAAATTGATTTTCTTTAACAATGAATATTCATTTTTTAATTTGTTTTTTATATACATTGCCTAAATTATATGAGTTCCGCGACGTGCACATGGGCAAATAACAGAAAAACTAATAAAAATTAAAACGAATGTATGATATTGAAATGAAATAATAAGTAAATATATGAGATTAAAATAATTTAACGATGTATGAAATTGCAGTTGAACACAAACCTGAAAGAAGGGCAAAATGTAATTAACCTCTTTTTATAGTTTTTTTTTTCTTAATTTTCAAATATTAGGTTTTTATTTAGCTTTTTCATGTGGCATCATATCATTGGCTTTATAAGTCCCCACACGCATGCCACGTCAGCATGCAAACATAAAAGTTAACGGAGTTGGAAGGAAGGGATGAATTGATGTGTAGACCAAACCATGAAGGATGACATTGATGAGTTTGAATTATAAAGAGCTAAAAGTCTGACTTTTGAATACATAAGGGACCATAAAAATATGAAGACTGACCACAACGTTTTACCATCACTAGGTCTAGCAGACTAAGACCAAATGGAGTTACAGAGTATACTGCCTATATATCGTCCATATCCCAAGGGAATGAGATATCAAGAGAAAAACGAATGTGTGAAAATCACTATTTTTTGTTTGTTTATAATAGTGTTTGGTATACCATTGGCGTGCATGTAAACCATACAATCAACGAGTCATTCTAAGTGGTTCGGATCCACCAACTAGATTCATTAGAATTGTTCAATGCATGTCTAATTGTTAAATTTAGCGCTCTATGTCATACATGATTGTATTGCAAAATTTTCATGCAATCAATACCATTTGAATTGATGCCCAACTACTAGTGGAGTTTTTATCATTATTATCTTTGTAACAAATTAAATTTTTGGTTGATGCTATCATGCTACAAAAAGGTCATCTTTTATTCAAAAGTCTGGACTACTCAATAGTACAAAACATAGATGGTCAAAATTGAATCGGGAAACTATTATTTTTCTCAACTTGTCAATCTAATTGATAAAAGTCAGATTACTCAATAATCCGAACTATTAAAGACGAACCCCAGAAGGCATTTAGGGCCGAGTCATGTAAAAATGGTACTTACGCAAAAGACATAGGGAATTAGTACATTCTATTTCTTATGCTACATATGCCCTTGTTGGATGCTCAAATGATTCTTTCTTATTAAAGAGGACCAAAACAAACAAAATGGCAAGGAAAAGGTTAAATTGTCCTAAAAAAAAATATGTTTTCTTCTGAAAAATCTATGTTGTCTCTGGTATTCTATTAGAAATTATCAGATCATACTAATTGTCTAAACAAACATCATTAATTCAAATAAAATCACATAAAATGCACTCAAAACGATTAAAACGACTCCAAAATTAAATTAGAAAGCACACAAAGATATGTAATACTTATTTTTCTTTGATCTAACAATTATCGTCCATGTGACATGAACTCAAATCTATTAGACGAAACGGTAACCGACACGACTTACAATTAACATAATTGATTAAACAAAAATAGGAGTATATCATTATGATCAAACTATCTATAGGGAAAGGGAAGGGTAGCATCACTCTATTTCTTCACACGATCGTTCCCATGAGTTTATGTGATTCCTGTAAGTGACGGTTGCCATGTCACAACACTTCGTACCCTTCTCTTCCCTCGATGAGATTGAGCGCTCGAGCTTTCACTCAAGCGCTCAGTTTCATCACCGTTGTGCTTGACATCAATGCCATTGAATCTCACATGTTTCTTGCCAACACTTTTCTTTCTTCTGAGAATACCACAAACAGAAGTATCACGTAGCTCACCAGCCGCGGTACCTTGTTTCTAGCGCGAAATTGTCTTAGCTGCAGTTGAGACATCCATGGAAGATTGGGATACAAAGGAGTTGACGAAAAACTCTTTGTTAGGTTTTCTCATTCCACTCTGGAGCTTCCTCACAGTTCATTGAGGAATAAGGTGTATTTTCTCACCAGTTATGTGCTTCTTCCAGGAAGCACTTTAAGTGCTTTTTCAGAATTTATTTGTATCTTAACTAAAGATTGGCTCTAAAATCATTTTCACCAAAAGTGCTTTCAATTATTTTAAAAGCACATCCAAACGAGGTCTAAAGCTTCAAGCTTTGAAAGTGATTTTTTTAGAATATTTCCATTGCAGCTTTCTACCACAATTGTTTTGTGTCTTTTTCTGTGCAGTTGGAAGGATTTTATTGAGGTCAAAAACCATTTCTCGATGCCTTCTTCCCTGTCGAGCTCATTAGGATCTAAGGTCGTTACTTGCTAGAGAAGAAGGAGAAAGTGGGCCCCTGGCCCCTTTTAGTATTCTTGATTTTATTTTCAAATTGATTTTCTTTAACAATGAATATTCATTTTTTTTTAATTTGTTTTTATATACGTTGCCCAAATTATATGAGTCCTGCGACGTGCACATGGGCAAATAACAGAGAAACTAAAACAGATGCATGATATTGAAATGAAATGATAAGTAAATGTATGAGATTAAAATATGGAGAAATTAGATTCTCATCCCTCTTTTTTCAATTTCATTGAGTAAAACCTTATTCATTTTTAATTTTTATTAAGGTCCTTAGGTTTTATTGAACGTCATTAATTATTTTTATAATAATATATTTTACATATCAAAATAATTAAATTTTATTTCTAAATATATTCATTTAGTGTTAGAACATTATATTGACATATTTATATTAATGGCTAAATTTTGTATCATATACTTTTATTTTTAGTTTGTACCCATTTTTAATTTGCAACCTTTTTTTTTTTTTTTAATTGTACCAATTTTCTTTTCAGTTTTAGTTTGTACTCATATATTATTTTTTTTTTGTGTCCATATTTTGCAAACTTTTATTTGTACTCATATTTTTTTAACCTTTTATTTGTACCCATAATTTTCTCATAATGTGTGACATCCCACATCGCCCAGGGGAGTGATCCTTATATGTATATCCTCATCCCTACCTAGCACGAGGCCTTTTGGGAGCTCACTGGCTTCGAGTTTCATGGGAACTCCGAAGTTAAGCAAGTAGCGCGCGAGAGCACTCCCATAAACAAAACCGTGAGGGCGTGGTCGAGACCCAAAGCGGACAATATCGTGCTACAGTGATGGAGCGGGCCCAGGAAGTGGTCCCCCCCCCCCGGGACGGGAATGTGACATAATGTACCCATTCATCTTTTAAAAATGTACCACTTTATTATATGTAAAATGTACCTTTTTTTTTTGTAAGTACCAATTTTTTCATGTAAAATGTACTCATTTTTTAATGTAAGACCTATTTATTTATTTTAATCTAAAATGTACCCATTGTTTTTTTTATATAAAATGTGCCCGTTGTCTTTTTCATACAAAATGTACCCATTTTTTTTTATATAAAACGTACCACCTTTTTGTGTAAAATGTACCAACTTTTTGTATGTAAAATGTACCCACATTTTTGTGCAAATATACCAATTTTTTGTATATAAAATTTCATTAATATAAGTAATGACAAATCATGGGTTTTATTTAAGTATAATTTGTTATTTATACTTTTTTATATAAGTATAGTTTATCTTTTAATATTTTTAAGCCACTTGGTACTACGGTTTGATGATATTCCTCTTCGCTTAGAAGTGAGAAGTCTTAGGTTCAAATCTCATGGATGGCGAATTCGATACCAAATTAGGCTACCCATTGTGTTGCTTAACCGAACTCTCCCTGCTTCTAGTGTAAAAATATCAATGTTCTAAAAATAAAATAAAAATTTAATCCCACAAATCATGGATTTTACTTAAAATCTCATCAATATAAGTAACTACAAATATCAAATTTTAATTTAAAATTTATATTGACATAGAAATGCATTGTTGCATTAATTTCAGGAACTTTAATAAAAAACTGAAATCCAACAAAGTTTCAATCAAAGAACGTTGATAATTAAAGACCGCATCCAAAGTCACCCTTAAAATATTTTAAAGATGTTGTATGAAATTGCCATTGAACACAAATCTCAAAGAAGGGAAAAATGTAATTTACCTCTTTTTATAGTTATTTTTCTTAATTTTCAAATATTAGGTTTTTATTTAGCTTTTTCAAATCATATCATTGGCTTTATAAGTCCCCACACACATGCTACTTCAGCATGCAAACATAAAAGTTAACGGAGTTAGAACGAAGGGATGAATTGATGAGGAGACCACACCATGGAGGGTGACGTTGATGAGTTTGAATTATAAGGAACTAAAAGTCAGACTTTTGAATACGTAAGGGACCATAAAAATGAAGACTGACCACAGCGTTTTACCATTGATGTGCATGTAAACCATGCAATCAACGAGTCATTCTAAGTGGTTCGGATCCATGAACTATATTCATTAGAATTCTTTAATGCAGGTGTAATCATTAAATTTAGCAATATATGTTGATACATTATTGTATTGCAAAATTTTCATGCAATCAATACCATTTGAATTGATGCCCAACTACTAGTGGAGTTTTTATCATTAATATCTCTGTAACAAATGAAATTTTTGGTTGATGCTATCATGCTACAAAAAGCCATCTGAAAGGCAATTTTTTCTTTAAAAGTCCAAACTACTCAATAGTACAAAACATGGACGGTCAAAATTGAATCAAGGAACTATTATTTTTCTCAACTTGTCAATCAAATTGATAAAAATCAGACTACCCATTAGTCCGGACTATTGAAGACGAACTCCATAAGGCATTTAGTGATGAGTCATGTAAAAATGGTACTTACGCAAAAGACATAGGGAATTAGTCCATCTATGTCTTATGCTACATATGCCCTTGTTGGATGCTCAAATGATTCTCTCTTGTTAAAGAGGACCAAAACAAAATGGCAAGGAAAAGGTTAAATTGTAAAAAATATGCTTTCTTCAGAAAAATCTATGTTATTAGAGATTATCATATAATTAGATCATACTAATTGATTTTATGTTGTATACATAAGTTCTCAACAAACATCATACAATTCAAATAAATTCATATAAAATGCACTAAAAAAGTTTAAGACGACTCCAAACTCAAATTAGAAAGCACATGAAAACATGTAATTTCTTCCCTTTGATCTAACAACTATCGTCCATGTGACCTGAACTCAAATCTATTAGACGAAACAGCTACGGTTGAGACATCCAAACGAGGTCTAAAGCTCTGAGCTTTGATAATGATTTTTTTAGAATATTTCCATTGCAACTCCCTACCACAATTGTTTTGTGTCTTTTTTTGTGCAATTGGAAGGAGTTTGTTGAGGTCAAAAACCATTTCTCATTGCCTTCTTCCCTATCGAGCTCACTAGGATCTAAGGTTGTTACTTGCAAGAGAAGAAGAGAAAGTGGGCCCCTTTTAGTATTCTTAATTTTATTTTCAAATTGATTTTCTTTAAGGTAAAGTACAAAAAACTACCTCAACTATTGTTCTCACGACAATTTCATACCTCATCTTTTTAAAATGACAATGTCATACCTCATCTTACGAATTTGTGCCAATGTCATACCTCCGTCAGTTTTTCTATAAATTTCTCAGTTAAATGCTGACGTGGCTTGATTTGGGACCCACTTTCTTTTAAAAATTAATAAAATATTATTAAAAACTAAAAAAAATCATTTAATATTTTTTAAATATTAAAATAATAAAGAAAAGTTAATAAAAATAAATAAAAAAAAACAAACAAAACTTCCCCTCTGCGCGCCGTCTCTCTTCTCCCCCGTCTTCATCTCCCTTCCTCTTCTTCCTACCTGCTACAACCCAAAAAAAAAAACAGAATAAAACTTTGTCCCTCCCCCTCCCCCCCCCGGGGGCGCCCTCTCTCTTCTCCCCCATCTTCATCTTCTTTCTTCTTCTTCCCCCTATCTACTACAACCCAGAAAAAAGAAAAAAAAAAAAAACAAACAAACAAACAAAACTTCCCCCCCCCCACGCGCCCTCTCTTCTCCTTCATCTTCATCTTCTTTCCTCTTCTTCCTACCTGCTGCAACTCAGAAAAAAAAAAACACAAAACTTTGTCCCTTCCCCCCCCCTGGCGCCCTCTCTCTCTTCTCCCCCATCTTCATCTTCTTTCCTCTTCTTCCCCCTATCTGCTGCAACCCAGGAAAAAAAAAAAAAACCCAATTGTCTTCCCCCGCACCCACCCTCCACACCCTCTTCCCTCCTGCCTCACTCCTTAAATCCACACCCATTCCCCCCATTTTCTCCGCGCCCAGGTTCTCCACCCGCGGAATTGGCCTAGCGAACGGGGATCTAGGTTTTTTTTTTTTTTTTTTTATGGGTTGCAGGTAGTGGGTGCGGGAGGGTTTAGGGAAGACATGAAGGGGGAAGAAAGGGATGAGTTGCAGAAAAGGGGGAGTTGGAGAAGATGAAGATAGGTATTGTGGTTTTTTTCCTTCTTTTTTTTTTTTTTTTTTTTTTTCTGGGTTGCAACAAATAGGGGAAGAAGAGGAAAGAAGATGAAGATGGGGGAGAAGAGAGAGGGCGCGCAGGGGGGGAGTACGAAGTTTTGTTTTTTTTTTTTTACTTTTTTGTATTATTTTAATATTTAAAAATATTAAGTAACGTAAGGTATAACATTGGACCAAATTCTAAAGATGAGGAATGACATTGTCAATTTTAAAAGATGAGATATGATAGTGTCGAGAGACCAATAGTTGAGGTAGTTTTTTGTACCTTACCCTTTTCTTTAACAATGAATATTCATTTTTTAATTTGTTTTTTTATATACGTTGCCCAAATTATGAGAGTCCCGTGACGTGCATATGGGCAAATAACAGATAAACTAACAGAAATTAAAATGGATGCATGATATTGAAATGAAATAATAAGTAAATGTATGAGCTTAAAATATTTTTAAAATGTTGTATGAAATTGCACTTGAACACAAACCTGAAAAAAGGGCAAAATATAATTTACCTCTTTTTATAGTTTTTTTTCTTAATTTTCAAATATTAGGTTTTTATTTAGCTTTTTCACGTGGCATCATATCATTAGCTTTATAAGTCCCCACACACATGCCACGTCAGCATGCAAACATAAAAGTTAACGGAGTTGGAAGGAAGGGATGAATTGATGTGCACCAAACCATGGAGGATGACATTGATGAGTTTGAATTCTAAAGAAGTCTGAACTTTGGAATGCATAAGGGACTATGAAAAATGAAGACTTGACCGTAACATTTTACCATCACTAGGTCTAGCAGACTAAGACCATATAGAGTCATATAGTACTCCTATACTATATCGTCCATACTACAAGGAAAAGAGATAACAGAGGATAACGAGTGTGTGAAAATCATTATTTTTTTTGTTTATAATAGTTTTTGGTGAAACAATTGACGTGCATGTAAACAATGCAATTAACGAGTCATTCTAAGTGGTTCGGATCCACCAACTAGATTCATTAGAATTCTTTAATGCATGTCTAATCGTTAAATTCAACAACATATATCATACATTAATGTATTGCAAAATTTTCACGCAATTAATACCATTTGGATTGATGCTCAACTACCAAGGGAGAGTGAAATAATATGTTGATGTATCAAGGTTCGATTATCTCTGTAACAAATGAAATTTCCAGTTGGTGCTATCATGCTACAAAAAGTCATCTGAAAGGTCATTTTTTCTTCAACAGTCCAAACTAATCTATAGTACGAAAAATGTATGATCATAACTGAATTGAGGAACTATTATTTTTCTCAACTTATCAATCTAATTGATAAAAGTCAGACTACCCAATAGTCCGGATTATTAAAGACGAATGAAGAATGCATTTAGTGTTGAGTCATGTAAAAATGGTACTTATGCAAAAGACACAGGGAATTAGTACATTCTACGTCTTATATATGCTACATATGCCCTTGTTGGATACTCAAATGATCTCTCTTGTTAGAGAGGACCAAAACAAAATGGCAAGGAAAAGGTGAAATTGTCAAAAATATGCTTTCTTCAGAAAAATCTATGTTATTAGAGATTATCATATAATTAGATCATACTAATTGATTTTATGTTGTATACATAAGGTCTCAACAAACATCATACAATTCAAATAAATTCACAAACAATGCACCAAAAAAGTTTAAGACGACTCCAAACTCAAATTAGAAAGCACACAAAAACATGTAATTTCTTCTCTTTGATCTAACAACTATCGTCCATGTGACCTGAAATCAAATCTATTAGACGAAACAGTAAGCGACACGGCTTACAATTAACCTGGTCTATAATTGATTAAACAAAAACAGGTATATCATGATGATCAAACTGTCTATGGGGAAAGGGAAGGGTAACATCACTCATATTTCTTCACACGATCGTTCCTATGAGTTTCTGTGATTCCTGTAAGTGATGGTAGCCATGTTACAGCACTTCGTACCCTTCTCTTCCCTCGATGAGATTGAGCGCTCGAGCTTTCACTCGAGCGCTCGGTTTCACCACCGTTGTGCTTGACATCAATGCCACTAAATCTCACATGTTTCTTGCCAACACTTTTCTTTCTTCTGAGAATACCACAAACAGAAGTGTCACGTAGCTCACCAGCCGCAGTACCTTGTTTCCAGCGCGAAATTGTCTCGGCTGCGGTTGAGACTTCCATGGAAGATTGAGATACAAAAGAGTTGACGGGAAACTCTTTGTTGGGTTTTCTCATTCCACTCCGGAGCTTCCTCACAGTTCGTTGAGGAATAAGGAGTATTTTCTCACCAGGCGTGAGGATCTCATCAGGCTTAACTACCGAATCCCAGGGCCGCCTAAAAACCTCAGGCCTAGCCAGCAAGAAAGAGGGGTGCTTCTCCAATATCTTGGCCGCCGGAGTAGCCATGTAGTACCTCTCAACACGTCCGCCGACATGGACAATCTTCAAGAGAGAAGTGCACCCCTCCTCCTCCGGCTCTGCTTCTGGGGCTTGTGGCCGCCGTGAGAACGGTTTGAGTTTATGGACGTTGAGAAACTTATGGAACATGTTGGCTTGGCTATTGTTCTACAGAGTCAGACATTGATCATACAGTCCAGCACAGAAACACTTGGTTTCCCCTTAACGTAATTGACATCGATGAATACAAGAACTCGTTTTGCGCCCCGATTGGGCAGAGAGTCGAAGTTAACAACGTCAAACAAATAAAAGGTCAATAGGCAGGAAAGCGAAGGATTGTCCGCGGCTGTCGGCAGGTGGCCTGCAGCTGATTTCGAGAGGCAGGCGTGTTTCAAAGAGTAGTCACCACATCAAACTCATCGCACAAAATTGTACTCATCTGCAGAGACTATCTGATCAAACAGCATCAAACTTTGGCCATCAAACTTCAGCCCCTCCGCCATTGAGCGCCGTTCGATCGTACCACCGATCAAGCGTGACACTGTTCAATCCACAAGCTCTTTGATGTGCAGAAACACATGCAGACAGTCAATTCAGCATGTAAAAAATTACAACATATGCATACAGCATGTATCAGAAAGTGAACATTCTGCACTAACATTATCTGAATTCAACTACGTATTTTTTTCTGCGAACACACAATATTTGACTTGCAACCGTGCAAACTATGAGAAGCACCATCAGTACCCGAGCCGGCTAATAGAAATGACATGTTTGCTTCTGTTATAACAAATACAACAGTTGAATACAGATGTTTCTTGCTATCAAAATTCACTTTACAGGTAAGACAGCAGAGTGGAATGCTAAAAATTCTTCGGCAGCCTATAATCTTACCTTCCTTAACCTATAAGACCTCAAATATAAAAGAGTAAAGAATGGAAGAGATTCTCACCACGCAACGGTAAATTCTCAGTTCAAGAACTCCAAAAAATAAAGTAAAACGAACTAAAGGGAAGAGACCAGATAGGACTCGAAACTATGAAACAGAAAAAATGGTAACACCATAAAGCAGCACAAGAAAAAGACGACCTGCCATGCCTACCTTAACTAACTAAAATGGTCAATCTCAGTTACAGGTGGACCGCACCTTTTATGTCCTCAAAACAATCTGAAGATACTATCGGCGAATTCCCTTTTTTTTTTTTATGGTTTCCAAGCCTCCTTTCACAGATTTACACTCAATCTAAGCCAACTTCGTATCCTCTTGATGCCTCTCTCCACCCAAACTAGTTGGAGTTGGATAATTTCCAAGATATTCTTCTTTCGAAGTTTACAAAATGTTTCAGTAGTTACTCGGCCAGTTCATTTGTGCATGTTGAGGCTGTTGATAAACATTGCCCCCAGGTCCCACCATGTCAACAGCCCCAGCCATGGTATGGGGCTGTTGGAGAAGCGGATGAACTGCTGCTGCTGTTGCTGCTTGCGCAGGGTGGTAGAGACCAGCAAAGGTTCCATGGCCAGCCTGCGTTGGGGTGAAAGTCATGTGCTGACCCTGATGGGGAAGGTTGTAAAACGAACTTGTTAAGCTGGATATGTCTCGGCCAGGTGCTGCAACCCACACAGAAGATCCTTCACTCTGTAGAAAAGCAATTTGCAAATATCATGTAATGGTAATTATGGTATGGAGGGGGAAAATGGCAGGACTTGATGAACACAAAAGATGAAAAGCCAACGCTCTACAATACTAAAAAAATAGTAGTAACACTTAGCAATGATGAGCCCTTACAAATTCACAAGACTGGGTAAAATAAACAACACACAACCTTTACAAAGTAAAACAAATTGAAGCAAATCTCGTTTACCTATATCAAACTCAAAGAAATCTATTCACCAAAGGGAAAAGCAAGTATTCAATAAAGTTGTCATGTTAAAATAAATGAAAACAAATAAATACAAAATTATAGACAAAATTAAGTATTTTAGAGACGTGCTTTGTAAACACCTTACCGTTCCTTTCCGTAAAAATTAAATTCACCGAGTTAGCAAACGAATAAAGAAAGATCAAGCTCTAATCTTTTACTGCTAGAATTTTGACATATCAAACAATGGAAAAGATAAACACCAACCTGCTGTCCCGTGATGTATACATTACTTTCCTTGAACCGAGATGAGGCAAGATCCTCATTAGAAGTAGAGTTTCCTACCGTTGTGGGAGCACTCGGATTATAACCAGCTGGGGAAGAGCCATATGGCCCATAACCACTTGCCATTCCCATATGAGCAGAGTTCCCCGTATTAGTCCCTGTTTTGTATTGCGGCAGTGAGTATTTGACTCCTGTGGCTGCTGCTGCTGGAGGAGCTGGATACACACCACCAGCTTGAGGTTGCTGAGGAAATGCACCATTGCCCAAAAATTGGTGGATGGGTGGAGGTGGAACATAGAATGGGGAAAAGTAGTGACTGTAGGGAAAATAGTTAGGAGGATAATGAGATATGTGCATCCCAGCTGGTGGTCGAAAGACAGGAACTGGCTGCTGAGTTACAGATATCGAGCTCTGAACAATCCCAGGAGCCTGTGTCACCAATGGTGTTGGGCCAGCTGCAGATAGAACCCCGCCCTGAAAATAGGCATTAAATATCATCAGAATACAGGAAGCATCTTAAAAACCAACACATGTCACCTATGTCCATCCACACATCACAGAAAGTACATACATGCATAAATAACCCTACTTCATCCTATCCAAGAAAATGAGCTACCATCAAAAGAGGAAAATTTAGTACCAATCCCGCATGCCCAATGAAGAGCAAACCTTGACATATACACATTTTTGCAATGTCGTTCACCAGTATATTTTAAACCCACGGTAGTTTTTCATGAGAAAAAACCAGAGTTGAATGGACTATTAATGTCAACATCAGATATTTTGGTGCTTGAGTATGCGATGCCTTTGTTCCATTCATGCTAGCATCTTTGGTTGATACTTGGTAATACGGAAAAGTTGCTATGCCTAGTACGCAAGTAGCGGTATCAGAACGACATAATTTTAAAAATTAATAAATTAATAAGGTGTTATTATCTGTGATTTCCTTTGGAAAGAATTATGATGTTATAAAAAATATACTTTAAGGCTCACTTTCAATATGACCATGTATATTAAGATGAAATCTCTTATGCTTGGATAGGCTTCTTTATAATCTTCTCAATAAGAATTACATCTAGTAGTGAACACATATTAATCAATCAAGACAACTCGGTGCTCAAATTTTCGAAATTGCAACTAAGTCAATTAAGAACTAATCTATATTGATTAAAGCTATAGAGACATGGCACCAAGGAGACCTTAGATAATGCGATTACGTTACAAACCCACAACTCTCTTAACTTTGAAAAAATGAAGGTGCTATTTGTGCAAACCTCTTGGGGAGACTGAGAACTTTGAGGCAATACTGCAACATTCGCATTGTACTCGGTGGAAACCCCAGGAGAAGGAAATGGAGAAAGGCGGCCATCACTATCAGCACCTGAGCGGTAATATTGGGCATAATAACTTGCTGGGTCAAAGGGTGGTTGTACCTATTGACAAACACAATTAAAGCCACTATCAATTGATTGCAAAATCAAAGAAAATTCTATTTGCAAGGAATGTAAAATCATATTTCACACCAGATCAGGCAGAAAACGTTTCACATCAATCAACATGTGAACTTTAAAAGTCACTGGACATTTAATCTCGCATTCCAACTAACTGAGATCAAGGATTAGTTGAATTGGGTTCTAGACATAAGAAATTAAAGTAATGCACAAAATATAAGCAGTTACAATATGGCTATATCCGATAGTATAGGAAGCTTAGGTTTGAGAACTCACTACAAAGCTTGGAAGGCGAGAAACATCACGTGCTTGAGACTCAGAGTTTTCAAATGGTGCAAGCTGACTCCCTAAAATTGGGGGCACAAACCCAAAACTGTAGTTCGGAGAAGTATGAGCCACCGAGAACTGATGGCCCCCAGCTGGCAATGCAGTGTCATGCTTAGATTCATTGTGTCCTGAGGCTACACTGGATGATACATCACCCTCACCGGATGATATATTTTCGGATACTAGAGGAGGTGATTGCGGATGATCAGGATAATCACCTTCATCAGCAGTTGCCGAAGTATTTTGATTGCTGCTCCAACAAGAAAGGAAAGCAAACAGTAATGAATTAACATCAGCACACGTTTAATACAAGATAATAATACAAAGAATATACCACGCTAAAGATGGAAATGCAGGGATCAGAAACATGTTTGTTTACTGATAGTACACTATAATGGCTAAATCCAAGCACAGGCTAAAACAAAATGATGGAAACCGGGAAAGGGATTGCTTGCGAATGAACCTTATTGGATGAATTAGGATCTGATGAAGTTTGTTGGTTTACCACTAACCCCAAAAGCTTAAGCCCTTAGAATTTGGATCAACAATTATTTTATATTCTAATATTCCCCCCTCTAATATAGGACTCTTTCACATACTAAAGTCCAAAATGTCAAATTGGGATGTCGCAATTGCAGAGATTTGAACTCAAGATTTCCTACCAGGATGAGGTTTGATGCTTTACCATTATCGTGAAAAAGCTTTAGTTGGAATCGAATTGATCAACAATTTATCTCAAGATAGGTCAAAGTTCAAACACAAGCCAATTAAAAGCGGATTGATAAATGAACATGCTCCAAATATCTGGGGCAATGATCAATCTTCTTTATCCAGAAAGTTCCTTGCAAATGAAATTGCAGTAAACATACGAATCATGCCAAAGTAAAATAAATAATGATCACTACAAAGGACAAACCTTGAGGATTGTTCCTCCACAGATTCTTCAACAACCTGAGAAGTCTCAGACCGTGGTGTTGAGCTCTTATCACTCTCAGGAGCACTCACATAGCCAGTACTTATTCCAAACATAGCACCAAAACTTCCAAAACTCAAGTTGGTTCTTTCAGATTCTGGAACATGGATGTGATTTGGAAGAATAACTACTTTGCGCTGAGGAAGGTGTAATTCCTCTAGTTTTCTCTGCAGTTTTGAAGTTGCTTCTTCTGAATCAAGGACTCTTGAGACCAGCTGCGACTGGGAAGGGGCCTCTATGGAATCGGCAGAAAGCTCAGATGCGGGAGCAGTTCCCAGACCTTGGACAACAGCAGAATTGATTGGTTTTGGTTTCCACTCTTTGTTGGTACCAACTGCTGAAGAGAAACAAAACATTACAAAAACAGTGCAAGTCAAAAGCTATCATAAATTATTAAGCATAGTAGAACACATCAAATTGTCAAGCGTAATTTTTCTTGAGAAAACTTGTGCACCAAGTTACCAACTTAGGAATTATGTCTTCTACGTAGATTCCTGTTATGATTGATTTCACTGTTCTAGTAGTTAGAAATTCACCCTGTATCATGATACTGATTATCTCCAAATTTACTAAAGACTGAACTGACTCTCATTTCTTTCTTTGCAAAGGAGAAATGAAAAATCTAAAAGTGAATTAAGCAGTAGGGACCAAACACAGAGACAAAACTCCATTTTGTCAAGCAGTAAACCATGGCTATCTTTCAGAAGAATGTCAGTCAACCATTCTGACCATGAATTACCTTAGTTAGGCAGATTCAGCCGTGTCAGAATCAGAAGCCACATTAACACACACGTAAGGACAAACAGTTTGAGGACAATTGTCAATGTTTTAAATGCTTCAAACAGATAAGAACAACTCCAATACTAAGCTCAGTGTATTAGTATAATGCAAAATAACATCAATAAAATAACAAAAGCAAAAGACAGGTCACCATATTTTCTTCTTTTTAGGGAGGAAGTTTGGAGGTGAAGTCTAACTTTTAATAATACCCCTAATGTTTGAAAGAGACTCATATGACCTCTCGACAATTTCAAGGACACAACACAATCATTATGGCAAGAAGCATATAGGATTTTATACTATATACACACTCGCACGCAAACAAATGAAACCAATATCATACCTTTTTGAGTGCCAATCAATTGTTGTGACCGGCTACTGTAGTTAGATGATGGTCGACTACCCGAACCACCATAAGTTGATGTAGATGAAGAGCGTGAAAGATCAGAAAGCTGACTTTTCCCAACTCCATGTGTCTTGCTTGCCACTTTACCTTGTGCAGGAGAGATACCAACCTCTGAAGCTGTTATATTGTCATCCAAAAATGCTAATTCGGTTTATAATCAACAACTCAGTACTAAAGGCGGAGGGTGTCTCTGAAACTAATAATCACAACAGTTACATTTGACTCACCTGGAGGATGATGGCTCCCTACTTCACGTTTAATTGTGCCCACGGAACCTGGGAGCCGTGAATCATTAGATGGCACGAGTACAGGATCTGAAGTTGAGAAACAAGCTGCCAGTGTAGATGCTGGGTTTGCCAACGCTGAGTTGCTACTGGAGCTTGGTGCGGGCTGCTCCTGCAAGTCCTCAGTGCCAAATTTAATGCTGGCGCTTTCTTTTGCATCCACTGGGGGGAATGAACTACCCAAATTATCCCCAACCCGTGACAAACTTATTTCAGGACCACTTCCAGCAGATAAATGGTGGGGATGCACAACACTAGGACTTCCAGAAGCCACATTGGTAGGCCCATGCACACTTCTCTCTTTATTTTTTGTCTCACGAGAGGGTGGGAAAGAGAGAGAACCACCTTCGGCACCCTGACTGGGTCCATTTTCTGTTGCAGGACCAGCATTTCTGCCACCACCAGCATCTGACAAGAATTATGCAGAAGACAGTTAGCTTGGACATTGGTGGCACAATAAAAGTCAAACTCTTAGAACAGTTGAGGAGCATGTAAGTAAAAATTTTGAAATCTATTAAGTGCACTTATATAATTATATTGGAGAAGAGGAAGAGATAAACATTTTATCTTAATCAACAGACACACAGAAATTTCATATAATTGAACCGAGATGCTTTGCAACGGTAAAAAAGACCATACAAGAAATATGATCCTGACACAGGATCTAACTTGAGCATCACCTACCATGTGGCATATGACGAGGTACAAAATTCGCCCGGCCACCCCTGCCCCCCCGTCCCTGCCCTCCAGGTCTCCACCGGGATTCTGCAGACTCTTTGTTGTTCAGATTCTGAATGATAGAAGACAACTAATTGTTATTCAAAATAAAAAGTACCAAAAACTAACTCCGCATACTAGTATCGAAACCATCTTATAAATTTTGTTAAAAAAAGGCTTGATAATGGAACATGCTAAAAATTCACGACCTTAACTACCACTTTCCCAAATTAACTGATTTAGATGATGAAAAAACTCAACTTGTGATTAGAACTTCTTACCTCTTTTCTCTTGTCGCGTTTCCTTTTAACCTCATGGAATGGATCTGCATACCAATACATAAAATTTAATTTCAGTTAAGAAAAAATAAACAGAAGGAGAAAGAACAACAAAAACATAAAAAAACAATAGCCTTTCACGCAGAAGAGATAGACACAGATACCATTAAACATAGTATCACCTTCGTTTCTTAGAAGCTACTACATAGAAAGTGCACAACAACATGCAACCATGAATACCAGAACCTAAGGGTATAATATTTGCAATAGTATGCAAAGATGACAAGTAGAACCTTCGCTTAATCTGTGTGTGAGTGTCTTTACACACACGAAAGAAATATATGAGAGAAAGGAAAATATGGGAATCCATATAGATAGAAAGACACTGCAGGTCAACAAAAACCAGAAGACAGCAAACCCAACAAGCCAACAACACATATTATCACTATCAGTTCCATCCATCATCACAACAAAGCCAAGCTATTTCTTTCTACATGGATCTATAACGTTGTTATTAGTTCCCTCCGTCTGCTAAAGAAAATACAACTGAGAATCTTTTTTGGATAATTTTTGTGAAATATAATTAATACAAAAATATGAGCAATAAGTGACCCCACACATTCATCATAAACCTACATTACCTCATTTAGAACACTCACAACTCTAAGGCAAGACTAGACGAAACCAGCTAATCTACAATGGCCTTCCAATCTAGTATAGTAGTATATAAAAGAGAAAGAGAAAGCCCTAAACTCTACGGTTACAAATGACCCCACTGAAGCCAAATCCGACTCTGTTCTAGGGATCCTTCGCCCAAACCCCTGAGTAGTCTTAAAAAATCCTCCAATTTCTCTTCGTCCAAAGGGAGAGTAAATTTAGGAAATGACAAAGCAGATGACTTCACTGGCCGCAATGCAACTAATTTCAACATGAATGTAGCTTTCAAAAAGTTTGAACCAAAACGACAATGAATCCTAAACTTACTTTTCTTTTCACCTAAACGGAGAACATGTGTTTAGCTTCAATGAATGCTGTAGGCTTGTAGTTTACTTCTGGTCACCAAATATAAACAAAGTTTAATGTAAAATAAAGTCCCTAATTTTACCCAAATGCATCTCACTGTTGCCGTAATCACTCTGAACTGCCTGACCATGATTGCAAAGAACCAACGTAGAACCAGCTCAATCCCTAATGATTTCAGAATCCAACCAAGCCCTTATAAAAGCAGAACACAAACAGTGAAAACCCATTACAGCAAATAAAAAACACAACTGTTTTCCCACTTCCCACACAACCAAAACAAAAAATCAAATCAACCAAACACAAAATCAAATCACCAAACCAACACAACCCAGAAGAAAAAAATCAAAACTTTAACACACGGATCACACCAAATCACCAAAAGCAAAAACAAGACAATCCCAAATTAGAAAAACGAGCAGAGGAGAAGCAAAAGCGGAAAAAAGCAATTATGGGTTACCCTGAAGGAGAAGCTTCTGGGCGGTCTCGTTAGGATCCATGTTGCATTCTTTGAGCATTGCGTAGATTTCCTCCTCACTGTGATTGCCGGTGATCTCCTTGATGTCCTGGATCGTCTTCCTCACACTGTTGGGGATTGAAACCCTAAGCCCGCCGCCACTCATGGTTGCAAACCCACAAAGCGAAAGGACCCAGAAGACTTGGGAGTGTATGTGAGAATGTGAGAACAGAGACTTCAGATGAAGGAAAGGGAACTGCTGGGTTGGGAAGATTGGGGCTTTTAGATGGCCGCTATATGAAACATGGACTAAAATAAACAAAAAATTCTCGAAGGGAGAAAAATATAAGCTTTTGTGGCTGTTCGAATTGATCTGCCACAAATAAGAGAAGAAGAAGAAAGAAAGGGGGAGAGAGTTGAGGGAGAGGGGGAGAGGGGAGGAGGGAGCTAAGTGCAAGTCTGTTTGGAGTGTAGGGCTTTTTGGTTTACTTGCCTTTTCCTTAATTTTAATTATTTCATTACGAAATAAAAAATAATAATAATACACACTAGATATTTACACCAAAAGCAAGTGGAATATTATTTACTAGTTCGATCTAATTGTATTTTTTTTTAACAAACGATATTATTTATATTAAGAGAGAGATGGGTTTAACTTCACAATAAACTTGTAATAGTGTGGTTTAAATTTGTTTTTAACGAGAATCGAACCAATTTATTTTTCTATCATTTAGTGTAAATACATAGTAGTATAAAAAAGAAGCTAGAGAATAAATTGATTTTGAATCGTCATTACGAGATTTGAATCGAAGATGTTTTACTCACCTATAAAAACACCATTGGATGATTGGACCGTATATTATGTACCAATTTATTATTATTATTATTATTATTATTATTATTATATGTTTGATTCCATTTCCCAAATGGGGGAAATATTTGTGCTAACCACCGTTAAGTGATAGTGATGTTCACCACTCTATTTATCACCATTAGATGAGTTTAAATTTTGAGATTTGGTTAAATCTAAACTCATCTAATAGTAATAAACAAATTGGTACGCGTTACAGTTACTTAAGAGTAGTGAACAAAAATATATCCTAAATGGGGTGTGTTGTTTTTGCTTAGGGTTAATTTTATGGACCAAGTGCAATCCTTTCTATGAATGCAGTGTGCACTTTTCAATGCGTGTGATCCCTAGCTCAACCATACCTTGACAATCAAATCTGATACATATCACCATATAAATTTTTTCTTAATAAAGTGATATTCTAAATTACGTTGAAATAATTTATTTTTTTAATCACAACAACTACATTGAAAAAAATTCAAATTCAAATAGTACAACTCAAACACTAACAAGCCCAAACATGCAAAATGAAAGGGGATAAAAACTGCTCAAACAACTAAAAAAGCTCACATCACTAAAATTACGTATGATCTCGGTTTCAAGTCCATCAAAACACATATAACTACCATCGTAAACAACTCATAAACCTAAACGAAACGTACCACTATCACTTCAGGGTCATCGTCAAAACCTACTAAGTCTAGTCATGAAGAAAATAAGAGAAAATTCGTTATACTGTAACAACTTTGCATGTGGTATAATATCATAGTGAATTGGGTGTTGGATTTTTATCTATGGGTCTCAAGTTCAAAACTCCTCACTCTCTTAAATTACTGTAATAGTTTCGATTTCTCCTCCTTCTCCTTATTATGGCAATGGTTTCTTTAATTTATGGATCGAACTACCAATATTAACAAAAATAAATAAACTACTTGAACGAAAGTGAAAATTTAAATAAAACAACAGGAACTATGAGCTCGTTTGGATGTGCTTTTAAAATAACTGAAAACACTGAAAATGTTTTTAGAACCAATCCTTAGTTCAAATGCAAGTTATTGGAAAAACACTTAAAGTGCTTTTGGAAGCCGAAAATATTTTTTCTAAAAGCGTTTTTAGCCATTTTAAAAGCACATCCAAACAAGCCATATATTAGTGAAATTAGGCTTTGAATAAAATTGCAAAATATAATATTAATTTCTATGAAAAAAAATATAGGATGAGCGTGTGAGAATTAGCTTAAAAAGGTTAATTAATTGGCTTGTCCTAAGACCAGTTGAAGATACTGTAATATCCGAATATACTTGAGTAGTTAAAAAGGTACCATTCCCATGGTGCGTGCGTATACAAAACAATGGAATGGGATGGGATTAATGGGGTTTGGGTGGTCAAGAATATACGCCCACTATGTTAATCTATGTCCTATTATGTTAATCTATGTCCTATGACTATTAGCAAAGTTGATGTTTCTAAATCATGGCCATTACTACCTAATAAAGTCCTAAAATATATGCAATAATGACATAATTTTTGTGATTTACTTTTTAAACTATATGATTAAAGGCTTGTTTCAAAGTGCTTTTAAAATGACTAAAAACGTTTTTGGTGAAAGTGTTTTCGGGTTCCAAAATCACTTTTAAGTATTTTTTTAGGATTCACTTGCATTTTACTAAGGATTGCTTTCAAAAACACTCTGATCAAAACTGCTTCCAATCATGTTAAAGACACTATCAAACAAGTCCTAATTTAATAAATGTTTGATTGACCAGTTGACTTCTTTAGTGTGTTTGACATGTATTCCTCTTTCATGTTTGTTTTAAGACCAATCGTTAATTGTCACTTAGTACTACGGTCTAATGATATTTCCCTTTATTTATAAGTGGGAGGTTTTAGGTTCAATTCTCGCCAAAGGCGATTTTGGACCATATTATTGCTAGTCTATTATGAGGCTAAGCCCACTCCCTCCCGTTTAGTGTAGATAATATCGTTTGAAAAAATAAAAATAAAAATAAAAAAAAGGACAAATGGTTAATCAGCCATGCAATAATTAAAACTTACACCTCTTTGAGTTCTAATTTTAACAGAAGATAACACTTTTCCTATTTTATATGAGAAAGTTTAAGGGGTTGTATTCAATTTGGAATTTGAGAGATTTTGATGGATTTATAAATTTATGGATTTTTATGAAGTTTAACTAATTTGTAGATATTCCATGTAAAATTTTGATTCAATTCCCTTGAAATTTCATGGGGAGATATGAGATTTGTGGATGCTTAAAATAGACTACAAAATCCCTCTAATTCCTCAACTTTTCCAAATTCTTTAAATTCTAATTATAATTGAATACACTTGGAATTTTATAAACTTCTTTAAAATTCTAATTGAATATAGTTGGGTTTCTAAGGAGTTTAATAAACTATCTTAAAATGCTGATTGAATACACATTGAATTTCAAAGAATCACTTAAAATCCAGATTGAATACCCCTGAATTCATTAAAATAATTAAAATTCCTCAAAATCTCAATTGAATACACCCCCTAAAGGTTAAATGACTCTCGCACTTACATTTTTGTAAACCCATGGAACTCAATAAATAATAATCAAATTGATTTAAATTTATTCTTCATTGTGCCACTTACCACAACATAATATGATCCAATAATATTATTTTAAATTATTCTTGTATACAAGTATCAATTGTGATTTGTGGGTTGAGACAAAAATTAAGATAATAATTTTGTTTTAAAATAAGACAAATAAAGAAAATTGGGTGAAAGTATAATACCATCTCAAAAGAGATATCAAATTTAAAACATCCAAATAATGTTTGATGACTTATGTGGCAATTTGATATTTATACAATTTTTGCTCCACCTGATATGTTAATTAATGATACCATTTTATAAAAAAATTTCTTTTTTTGTAGGGTCCAATTATTGAGAAAATTAACCAAATACGTGAAACACATGGCAACATTTATTATATATTGCATCACATTTCTTAAAAAATTATTAAACGGATTTGACACTTGCTGTCAAATTTGACAGCAGAACGCCTTGTCTTCAAATGACTCGGCACCACATAGGAAACCGAAAGCTCAGTTGAAAAGAATTTGCTGCTATTTTTTACTGTTATATATCTATGTGGCAGTTCTGATATTTTGTTTGGAGATGTTCTAATTACTTAGGAATTAATTTAACGCAGTACAATATTACAAAATTGATCAATATTTAACAACACGAGGCCCAAACTCAAGGCCCAGGCCCAACCCTAGCCTTAAAACTCTGATCGCATTCTTCCGCTTTGCTTATAGATAATGAGCAGAGTGTTTTTTTTCCACTTTTTGGTTCCTCGTTGGCTCTAAAAAACCAAAATTCGCTGGTAATTTCAGGATTTTCGACCACTCAAATCCCGACGGACATGGCTTACAAGAAGAGTAACTATAACCCTCTCTCCGGCGATGGTGCTAGCCCCGGGTTCTTCCTCTCTCTCTCTCTCTCTCTCTCTCTCTCTCTCTCTCTCTCTCTCTCTAAGGGTTCTTTAATCTCCGACTGTGATAATAAGCTAATGCGTTGTATGTTTTGTGTGTTCTTGTTTTGCAGAAAGATCTTCATCGGTGGTTTAGCTAAAGACACCACTTTGAGTAAGATTCCTTCTATTAACTTTGATGGGTTTTCTTTAGTTCCGTGATTTTATGGGGTTTTAGCTTTAATTAACAGTTTCTATCAAATTATCCATCGAAATTTTGATGGGTTTTTTGAAAGTTATGTTTTTTTTTCTTTCTAGTATGATTTTAACTACAATTGGTATGAATTTTGGTGAATTATGATGTTCAATGGACTTTGTTGACAGCTTGTCTCCTTGTTTTGCTTTAAAATTTTGATGGGTTATCGTTGAATTTTGCTCATATCTACCTGCAATGTGTTTGTTGTATTATCTGGTTACAGATACCTTCGTTCAGTACTTTGAGAAGTATGGGGAGATAATTGACTCTGTGATCATGAAAGACCGCGAAACTGGTCGACCTAGGGGGTTCGGGTTCATCACCTACGAGGATCCTGCTGTTGTTGACCAATTAATTGAAGAGACTCATGTGATCAACGGAAAACAGGTAAGCAGCATCCTCGTCCTTCTTTTGTTATGATTGGTTGTATAGAGAATTGTTTAGGTCACTTAAGTGTTGAATCCTTCATTGGTCTGTGCGATTTAGAATGAATGGAGCGGACATTATATGGAATTGGTGTTCCTTTTAATATCCATAAAGATAAGGAATTGTTCCTTGTATTAGCAAATATATGTAGGCCTGTTCTGCAGTACAATGTCTAGATTTGAGTAGTAAATATTGAGGTTATTTTTATCAAATTGTGACAGTTGATGTGAAGTTTGTATTCAGATTAAAGCTCCTTGATGTTTCCACTGTTAAATTGATTTCAATGGTCCTGTATGATTTTTCTTTTACATAATTTTGTGGTCAATTTCAACCAGGTTGAGATAAAGAGAACCATTCCAAAGGGGGCTGGTCAGGGAAATGATTTTAAAACAAAGAAAATTTTTGTTGGCGGGATTCCACCGACCTTTCCTGAAGGTTTGTTGTAATTATTTTTCTTTTGTTGGGTGTTTACTAATGCTATATTTTTCGTTGCACAACTGATGAATTGTTTGCTTCTAACTCAAATTGTCCATTTGAATATCAGATGAGTTCAAAAGCTTCTTTTCACAATTTGGTAAGGTGGTGGAGCATGAGATCATACGTGATCATGTCACTAAGCGCCCTCGAGGATTTGGATTTGTTGTATTTGACAGCGATCATGTTGTTGATAATGTTCTCGCAAATGGAAATAGGATTGATATGGCAGGTACACAGGTGAGTTATTGGCAACAGTCATTCATGGTGTTGGCTATATATTATGGGCGTCTAATGTATAAGGGAATATTTGAAGGTTTTCCTTTAAAGTATTCTCAGAATTGTGAGATTTTTGTTGTATACATTTGTCATAGTTTCAGTCACCCTAGTTTTATCCGGATTTCATCATTAGTGGACTACTGGACTTGAATGCAGGGTTTTCTCCCTCTACATAAATCCAAGTCCTACAGAAAACTTGTGAAGTATAAAAGCCTAGGTTAACTCACTTCTTTATTGTAGGTTGAGATCAAGAAGGCTGAACCAAAGAAGGCCTCAAACCCCGCACGTGTTCCTGCATTTGGTACTGACTCTAGGGCACACCCTTACAATGATAGATTCGGTGCATTTGGCGACCCCATGAGTAGTTTCGGTCCTGGTGGTTATGGCCCTCCTCCTTATAGGTCACTTGGACGTTTTGGCAGTAGGTTTGGTGATTATGGTGGATATCCAGATACTACTGATTTTGGAGGTGGTTTTAGAGGTGCATTTTCTGGTTATCATGGGGAGTCATCATTCGGCTATCCTAGTCGCTTTGGTTCCTACGGTGAAGGGCTTGGCGGGGGATATGATGGTAGTGGGTTAGGTGCATATGGGCATGAAGTTAGGGGCTATGGTGGTTACGATGGTTCAGGCTCTGGTGATGGCTATGATTCAGGCCCTGCTGCTACTTATGGTGGGCCTCGAGGCATGTATGGTAGTAGGGCAGGTTATGGTGGGAGTAGTCGTTACCATCCCTACGGAAGGTAGAATTATGCTTAAGCTTCCCAATAGGTGTTGCATGCAGGTTACTGCAAGAGGCTCTAAGCTAGGAGATCAAATCAACCATTAGTTTGTTCGATGGTCTACTCTATCGCACGGACAACCAAAGTTAGATCATCACTAATTTAGAGACCTCTGTCGTTTATCAGTTAGGCATCTTATTGTCGTCGTATGTTGGGATTTAGAAACTTACTGTTATGTTGTAACATATTTTTGGTAGAATCAGCCTAGACTAGAGTTATCTGCCTATTATCTTTCGTTGCATTGGTTTCTCTATAGTGTGCACAGTGTGAAATATTCAAATTAGTTTTAACTCTTTTGTTAATATGCAGCTACCTTCAGTGAGTTGACATAACTAATACAAATATGTCTAGATATATTATAGGCATGTTTTGAAGTGCTTTTAAAATAACTAAAAACGCTTTTTGGTTACAAAAATTCCTTTCAGATTACCAAATGTTTGACAGAAAAAGTTGAAAGTGCTTCTTAAACATTTGGATGTACTCCAAAAAGAAGTGCTTTTACTGGAAGCGCTTATGAGCATAAGTGTTTTTTAAAGAAGCATTTCCAAACAGGCCTATAATTTGAATGATATAAGATTTGGTTGAAATTATGTTGGTCTTGCTTCCCTTGCTAGCAAATAGGCTAAGAGACAGTTTGAGTCTTGTGCTTGGTTAATGCAACCGCATTGTAGGTTTTCTAATTCTTTGTAAATCCTGTATGATTTGTATTTTCGCCAAATCATACAGGATTTACAGTAACAAACGAATGTCATGTCCTGGTAGGGTCCCAAGAAATACCGAGTTTCTTTTTGGTTTCGAGCGGCATTCTAAAATAATCTAAATTACGGAGTGAGGGATCAAGAGATTAGTAAATATCATATGCGAAAATTTTATTATGCTCCTGTGTACGACGTGCATTGGACAAATTAACGATTTGATGATGGATAAGGATTCAATAGTTACGGATTATGCGATAGACCTGTGCATACTAGAAAATAATATCAAACTGGAACTTCTTACTCAGAATATTAAACCGGATTTGTATTTAGTCCGGCTTAAGGCTTGGACTAAAACACATTTGATGTAAATACAATTTTGTGAGTCATTGTTAGGATTAGTCCACTTCGTTAAATTACGCCGAATGCTTGAGACTACGTAAGTTTATTTTTATATTTTTACCAAATTAATATCAAAAGCTCCAATATATGTGGAACGACAAATGCCGAAGCCAGATAACAAAATCTTAGTAAAATGGCTGGTTATGTAATCGCTCACGTGTCACTTCTCGATACGTCACTCAGTACGCCAGCCGTCCGCCTCGTGGCAGTTGCATGTCCCTGGGAGTGTTCTATTTTATTTTCTCTTTTTCCGGAAACATCCGATTTTGCAAAGATTATAATAGAATATTACGATTACGAGATCTCAATTACATCTATAATTAACAATCGATAATAAAAAAAAGAGCTTGTTTAAAAAATATTGGACTCAAATTACATGACAAATCCAAATAAGACAAACCATCAATAAATTTTTTTTTTCACAATTAATTTGATGAATTTCACAAGTTTAACAAAGTTCTTTTTATTTTGCACTTTGGACCCTACGGTTGGAAGCTAAACGGAGACCATGTCCGACGAAGTAAATTACCGAAACCACCCCTCGCTGATTCTAAAGTCCATTGAATTCAGCGGTGTCGTTTTCGTAATTTTACATAAATACGGTGGCATAAAAGTAAAGGCAAAAATCAGAGCCGAGCAATCTGTCTCGCTGCCACCTTCGATACCCTGCTCTGCTTTTTTCCAAGCTCAAAAGATTGTTCCTTCTCCATTGCAATCGCCTTCTTCGATTCCAGAGGTGAGCTTTTCGGGGTTTTTTCATCTTTTAATCCCAGACCCATATATTTTTTGCACTATTTTCTATTGGTGATGATAAATACTGTTGTTTTTGTTAAGATTTGGTTTATTTAAAAGTTGATTGTTTTTTCTAGTTGATGCCGAATACTTTTGTGTGATAATCTGTGGGTTTATGTGGAAATTGGGTTATTGATTTATTATTGTTCTGTGATATTGTATTGGAATCTGTTGATTGTGTTTGCTAATAGTGAGGTGGGGTGGCTGCCTGCCTGTTCATGTTCGAGTGAGCATTTGATCGAATTCAACAATTTTAGATCATGGGTTTGGGGTTATATTCTTTGATTTTAATACCGGAGGAAGAAATATATGGACTTTCTGCCATCTGGGTTTCGATTACGTGTGGTATCACTGTTTGATCGTATTGTTTTGTTCGGGTTGGTAGTGTTTTGGAAATGAGGAGTTCTTCAGTTGGATGGAAGTTGTTTTGGATTAATTCGGGTTTTTATTTGTAACTGTGGAAGTTGCAGAATCGGCTCGGTGGTTTGCTGAGAAGAAAGTTATGAAATTCCATTGTCGATGATGTTGCACTTCTCATTTGTGCATTCCATGTGGGTGACAACTTGCTCTTGTACGGTGGAATCAGATTTAGTTATATGTTGTGTACATGGGATATAGATGGAATACTACTATAGTAGTGACACTAACCATTAGACATTGCAATCTTTTTTTCGTCCACACAGATTAGTGGACGTCTGCAATTTTTTTCTAACAATAGAATTTATTTCCTTATTTAACTGCCTGTAGCTATTGATGATATTACTAATCAGTGTCATCTATATTAGGTAACTATTCGGTCTATTGAGGGAGGAGTTATTTGTTATTAATAAACATTTAGTGATGGAGGATTCTGAGAAAATTGTGTCGGTGCAAGACAACATGGTTGCTGATGATCACTTGTCAGTTCTGAAAGGCTATGGAACATACGGCATTGTTGGTGCTGTTGTTGTTGCCATACTTATACCTGCATTTCTGTCCACTCTGTTTGGGGGAAAGAAAAGGGGGAAGCAGAGAGGAGTTCCAGTTGAAGTTAGTGGTGAGGCAGGTTATGCAATGCGCAATGCTCGAGAAACTGAGTTGATTGAAGTTCCTCAGAAAGGAGCCACAACCATGGCAGCCCTTTTTGAACAATCTTGTAAAAAGTACTTGCATAATCGATTTCTTGGAACAAGGAAGTTTATTGGAAGGGAATTTGTTACAGCTAGCGATGGAAGGAAGTTTGAGAAGCTTCACATGGGAGACTATGAATGGCAATCTTATGGAGAAGTGTTTGATCGTGCTTGCAACTTTGCATCTGGGCTTATTAAGTTAGGTCATAATATGGATAGCCGTGCAGCAATTTTTTCAGAAACCCGCGCAGAGTGGTTTATAGCCTTTCAGGTACCTTTCATTATTTTTTTTCTTTGTCTGCCTTGAGGTGTCAGTTGTCGTTCTTGGAAATTTCTCTATTTTTTGTCTAAGGACTTGCAAGTGCATGGCCAGTTCTAAAATTAGTTGGTTTTGATTCCAGGGATTCTTCCGGCAAAATATCACCGTTGTCACCATTTATGCTTCACTAGGAGAGGAAGCGTTAATTCACTCCCTCAATGAGGTGTGTGGCAAAATCCCTGCTTTTCTATTCTTTATGAGTTTATTAAATTTATTTAACCGGCTATAGTACTGTTTACCTATAATGACTGAAAATGGAGAACATGGATTGTCCTCATATAGAGCTTTTATACTTTGACAGACCCAAGTTTCGACATTGATCTGTGATTCCAAGCAGTTGAAAAAGTTGGCTGCTATAACCTCAAGCCTAAACACTATTCAAAATGTTATTTATTTTGAAGATGAGGGAAGTTCAGATGCTAGCGTATCTGGAAGTATGGGCGATTTGAAAGTTGCATCCTTTTCTGATGTTGAGAAGCTTGGACAAGAGAGTCGTGTTCCTCCAAGTTTACCTTCCAAGAATGATATTGCTGTTATTATGTATACAAGTGGAAGTACAGGTCTACCGAAGGTTTGTTTCACTAGCCTTTCATTGCAAATTTATTGTTTTCTATTTGAGCAGTGAGGCTGATCCAGAATATGGTCTTGGAAATCTGTCCATTTGGCCATCTGTGAAAAACAATATTTATTAGTGTCTTCTTTTAAATTATAGATTCAAAATTGTAGATTCCCAAAGTTTAAAAACTTGAGTACTTATTATGATCTAATAATTTCTATCTGGCCATGTGGCATCATCGTTAATTGAATAACGTAGTGTGCGATGTATCCGAACATGACTATTTATTTCTAAAACCCAATGTTGTTTATTTTCCTTTGACACGATCTGGTGTGTAATGATATAGGGAGTCATGATAACTCATGGCAACGTTGTAGCCACTACCGCAGCGGTTATGACAGTGGTTCCGAGTCTGGGTAGTGCTGATGTCTACCTGGCATACTTGCCATTGGCTCATGTTTTTGAATTGGCAGCTGAGGTACGCTTGTTTTCGTATTTGTATTACATTACTACAGTACATATGTTAAATTGTAATCATGTTGTGGTTGTCCAGTCTGTGATGCTGGCTGCAGGCTGTTCAATTGGTTATGGTTCAGCATTGACTTTAACAGACACTTCAAATAAAGTTAAAAAAGGAACCAAGGGAGATGCAACTATGTTACAGCCAACCATCATGACAGCAGTTCCTGCTATTTTAGATCGTGTTCGAGATGGAGTTCTGAAAAAGGTGAAGTTGATATTGTTCACCTTGTACGCGGTTGTATAGCATCTGTTATTCACTCATATAGATTCAGGCACAAAGGTTGAGCTTGCACTAATCACTACGGTGTATTACAGGTTGATGAGAAAGGGGGCTATGCTAAGAATCTTTTTAATCTTGGGTTTAGACGGCGACTGGCGGCTGTAGAAGGAAGCTGGTTTGGGGCTTGGGGTTTGGAAAGGATGTTGTGGGATGTCGTTGTCTTCAAAAAAATACGCTCATTACTTGGAGGACGCATTCGTTTTATGCTCTGTGGTGGCGCTCCTTTGTCTGGTGATTCACAGCGATTCATCAATATTTGCATGGGGTAATTGCTCTTTCATCTTGAGATAACCAGATAGTTGGAAGAATAACCTATTTTCATTTTATTTTTCCTTCGAGATAACCAGATATCTGATCAAGGAAAATGAAATTTCATGGCAGGAAGTGCTTTATATTCTTATTCTAATATTGGTAACAGAACACGATATGTCCAATGGGTTAACATCTCTTTGTTTACAACAGTTAGAATCAACATTGATCTTTCTACTGTGTTAGGATTAGTATCTATACCTATTCTTTTAGTTTTATTAATGTGCGGTCAGTATTGTCACAAAGGTTCTGTTGATTCTTATCAAGTATGCAACGTATTTAATTTGCATGCCATTGTTTTTTAACAGGGCTCCTATTGGGCAAGCATATGGTTTGACAGAAACATTTGCTGGAGCTACATTTTCCGAGGCGGATGACACAACTGTGGGCCGTGTTGGTCCTCCCCTTCCTTGTGGATACATTAAGGTACTAATTCCTGGAAAAAAAATTGCTGCAAGTTTATGATCAGAGCAGGATGTTTAACAGGAGAGAATTTACAGGATGATATATCATCATATGAGTAGGAAAATATAGTAATTTAGTTTCACTGAACAAGAGAAGATGTTCTTGTTTAGGTCGAAAAACAAGAGAAGGCATGATGGTGTACAGTTTTAAGGGTTTTATGTCGTATATTATGTGAGATGTGCCAGGCAGGATTTTGAAGAGTTCAATGTGACAGTTATCCTTATTTGATAATGCAGCTTGTTTCTTGGGAAGAAGGAGGATACTTGCCATCTGACAAGCCAATGCCTCGTGGGGAGATTGTAGTCGGGGGATACAGTGTAACTGCTGGTTACTTTAAGAACCAAGAAAAGACTGATGAGGTGTTTAAGGTAAAATTCTAAAGATCCTGTACGTCTTTTTGTGTGTGTACATGTTTTGCTTCATGATCGTCACTCCTCAGAGGCCCTAATGATTAATGACTTGCTACATGCTGCAGGTTGATGAGAAGGGCATGCGTTGGTTTTATACCGGTGACATTGGAATGTTTCATCCTGATGGATGCCTTGAAATTATTGATAGGAAGAAGGATATCGTTAAACTCCAGCATGGAGAGTACATTTCCCTTGGAAAGGTGCCTTTTTTAAGTTTCGTACTATTTCTGATAAATTATGTTTCCAAATGAACGCTCCCCATAAATTTTCTTCTCCGGAATACTAATTAAATTCGTCACTGACCTGCTGCAGGTTGAAGCGGCATTAGCATCAAGTAATTATGTGGACAACATCATGGCATATGCAGATCCCTCACACAACTATTGCGTAGCTCTAATTGTCCCTGCACGTCAGGCCCTCGAGAAGTGGGCACAGGAAGCCGGTGTCCAGTACAATGATTTTCCCGAGCTGTGTGAAAAAGCTGAAACAGTCAGTGAGGTTCAGCAATCCCTCTCCAAGGTCAGTCCGTCCATCCTTATAACCTAGTAGACGATTGGGCAAGAGTTGAAATCCTTTCGTTCCATAAATAAATTTCTAGCATCCTTACAGGTAGCAAAAGCATTGAAATTGGATAAGTTCGAACTTCCTGCGAAGATTCGGTTGCTGTCCGAGCCTTGGACGCCCGAGTCCGGATTGGTTACTGCTGCTATGAAGATTAAGAGAGAACAGATCAAGGCCAAGTTCAAAAATGAGCTCAACAAGTTGTATGCTTGAACACGAACGCTAATGTCTCTTCTACTCTGCTGTGCTACATTGTTCTTGATTTTTAGATATTTTTTCGGTTTAATTTTTCGATATTCCAGTAATTCAATGCTGCTGTTGCAGATGTTTAGTTTGATGCGTGTATGTGGCTAAAGCCTTCATGGGCAAGGAATAGGTCTAGCATGTTTCACATGATAGTTAGAAGGCATAATGCTCTAGCACAACTTTACGTAACTGTGTTCGAAAACAGTATTACAGCACAAACACGAGACCACGAATCTGTATGGTAACAACTTTGTCAAATGGTCGTTACAACACGAATCGTTGTCACGGATACAATTCAATGAATCTTGTCAAATTACATAATATCTCTTCAGGTTTTGGTGTAATTATAATCTAATACATCTTTAAAATATTTCAATATCATATATTTACTATTATTTTTTTTCAATATCATACAACGTTCTTTTTGTTGTTAATCCTTCTGTTAACATCTCTTCATGTTCTTCCATCTCCCCTTGGTCGACTCAAGGACCAGAAGTCCCAGCAGAAGGTCAACCTCGAATTCGACGAAGCCGCACTCAGATCTAAACCTCTGACGGAAGGCAGAGGTCGTCCAGAAGTCGTCGAAGGTGAGCTGGACGAAGCCACACTGAACCTAAAGCCGAAATCCCCAAAACCCAGATTTCGCTGCCCTTCGATTTCGTTCCAAGCGACCAGTCGAATACCAAAATCCCCAAACTCCCCTTCGATTTCGTTGCTGGCTGCGTCTCACGGTTCCGATCGACGCAAATTCGAGGTTAGAGTGAGAGAATGAGGAAAAGAATGAGATGGAGGAGGTTGCCGGGATCAAGTGGGAGGGCAGCAATGGTGTTTGTAGGGGAGGGGAAATAGGTTCCATCTTTCTTTTTTTTTATTTTATTTTTTTTTTTATGGGTAATCTGTTTCAGATCTTATATATTTTTTTGGTTGATTCTTGTGTTGAAAACAAATATGGATATTTTTTTTATGGCGGAGGGGTTGTTGTTTGATCATGCTGCTGGTTGTTGTTTGGGTTGCAGATGGGGGGAAGAAATGGGTAGCAGGTGAGGACACGACTTGGAAGAAGAAATCGAGGCAAGGGTTTGAGGTGGTGAGGAAGGTGGGGCAAAATTCATAGTGAGGCCTTGGGGTTTTCTGGGTTGCTCCGGGCTTTGTAGATGAGGAAATTGATGGTGGTAGTTCTGGAGGAAGAAGCTTTGTTGGTGCGGAAGTGATGGGGGATGGGGGTGGTTATGGTAGAAGGGTGGCTCGGGTGGGGAAAGGGGTGGTGGTGGTGGTGGGAGAAGGGGTGGCTCATGTGGGGAAGAAGAAGATGAAGATTTGTGTTTTTTTTCTTTAATTAATTATTTTAATGTTTAAATTTTTTATTAAATGTTTAGCCATATGACATAAATGTGGCAGCCACGTCATCACAAATAAAACTTTATATTTGTCACGTTATCACTTAACGGTTAACTTAACAGATTTTTTAACGGTTGTACGCAATTGAAAAAAAATAATAGTAAATGTATGAGATTGAAATGTTTTAAAGATGTATATAATTGTAATTGCACCCAAACTTGATGGGGTATTATGTAATTTACCCAAAAATAAAAGTTGAAAGAACTATGAAATGTAGGAGGTGGGCACGGTTTGATTCGGCCCAGTTCCACCCTCAAAATGGAATCGGAATCGGAAAATTTCAATGGTTCGGCTTAGTGCAGTTCTGCTTAAATTTATTACTAAAACCGTACGATTCGGTTCATGACTGTTTACGGTTCTAACCAAAATTATATATATGGTTTTTTCTAATTTTCTACTTCTAATACCAAACACATATTTCAACCACAAATTCAAGTAAATTTGAGTTTCCACTACTATATCTACAAGATTTGTGATCGGAAGATAGAAAGTGGGCATATAAATATAAATCAAAAGATAGAAATGCTTATATCAAGACCAAAGCGTAGATCTTAAATTAAAACTAAAATGTACATAATGCATAATATATTGGAAAAAAATGGAGAAAAATAATGTAGGGAGAGAAAAGTGATAAAACAATGAAAGAGGGGGAGAGAAGTGAAGAACAATATTGGGTTTATGTATATGGTCTTCTTGGAAAAATGTCTTATTAATATAAATATAAAAATAAAAATAATTTATATTAAAAGCGGTTCAGTCTGGTTCTTAATATTTTCAAACTAGAACCGAAATCATTTGAAATGATTCGGTTCGGTTTTTGTTCTGGTTTGACTTTTTTGGTCGACGTGGTTTTTACCCTTTTTTTGTTATAGTTCGATTCGGTTTTCCGGTTTGGCGGTTTTTATGCTCACCCCTATTCAATTAACAATGCTTCTTAAACATATACTCGAGTTTCGTTTTCGTCCTCTAATTTAGTTTATAAATTATTGCATGCTCCGATTATGTTACATGTGACTATTTCATCATTTAATCAAACGTATCGTTATAATATAAAAAATTATGTAATTGAAGTATCGATAATATAACAGTGAAACATATTGAAGAGTGACATCGAAATGTCTAATATGATAAATGCAATGGCTAATTTACCCCTAGTATTCAAAGAGAAGTTAATAAAATTGACGATAGGACTAACTTGACCCTTATATTTTACGGGATGTGATATCCACATCACTTTTTTAACTTTTCACACATCTTTCTTATTTTCGGCTGTCGAATCAGAGAAATTGAAGAAGATCAAAGGACAGAAGTAAAAAAGGGTATGTAAGAAGTAAAAAAATGTGTGTGGATAACACAACCCATTTTTTACATGGGGCGGACGGATTTGGGGTAAATTATACAAATATAAAACTCAGCAATCCACTCATGTAAAATTTTTATTGAAAAGTCACTAAACTGTAGTCTTCGTAAGACGATGATTGCTGCTATAAAATGCCAACATTACATTTTCACCCCAAGACAAAGAAATGAGGAAAGGAAGGTAACAAAAGGGCGCCTTTCGTAACGGCAAAAACGACCACAAACCAAACACCCATAAAACTCAGATAAGGCTCCTCTCTTTTACTCTCTGAGCTTTCGTCAGCCATGGCTGAAGCTTCAAGAGTTCTGCAGACAACTCTCCTCCCCACCTTCCATCACCAACACAAAATCCACACATTCCAGTCGCTCCATTGAATTTCCGCAGACACCCAGTTCAGTGCTCGGTCTCCACGACCGACGGCGCCAAGCCACGGTGGCGCAGAAGATTCCGTGGGGCTGCGACATTGACTCCTTGGAGAACGCTTCTGCTCTGCAGAAATGGCTGACTGATTCGGGGCTTCCGCCGCAGAAGATGGCGATACAGAAAGTGGAAGTTGGGGAGAGGGGACTGGTTGCTTTGAAGAATATAAGGAAGGGGGAGAAGCTGCTCTTTGTGCCTCCCTCTCTGTTTATCACTGCTGACTCTGTAAGACTCTTCTAAATTTGCTTTGTTTTTTATTTGTGTAGTGATTTGGATGCCGGTAATTATATGTTTTGTGCACCAATTGGACACTCCTGTTTGGACGTACTTTTCTAGAAAGCACTTTTACTTGTGTTTATGTAAGATGCACTTCTCCTCACAAGCGGTTTTACCTGGAAGTGCTTCTTGGTAAAGCAGTGCCACTTGAAGATACATTTGTTGGCGCTCCTCGGCAAAGCACTAAAAGTGTTTTGTAATTCAAAAGCACTAAAAGTGTTTTTGTCAAAAGCACTTTAGATTTAGAGTATTTCTGTCAAATATTTCCAGAAGTGCTTTTAGGCCTGACGCGGGTCCCTTAATATAGTGGTTTAACTGCCAGTAATTATGTGTAATGCGTACAACTCCAGTTGAAAATGCTTCTTTAGAAAACACTTCTGCTCATAAGTGCTATCATAGAATTACATTAAATGTTTACTAAAAATTCAAGTGCTTTTTGAAAAAGCATTTGGAAGTGTTTTCTGAAAACTAGGTGCTTCTCTAGAAAGCGCTTCTAAGTGCTTTTATAACCCATAAGCAATTTTAACTTTTTCGGCCAAATGTTATTCCTAGTGCAGCCATTCTGAAAGTGCTTGTTTTGCCGTGTTTGTAAATGTTAGGAATGGACTCGCGGTGAGGCTGGTGACGTGTTGAAGAAAAACGGTGTACCTGATTGGCCATTTCTGGCAACCTATCTGATTAGTGAAGCAAGTTACCTTCAATCTTCTCGATGGAGCAACTATATCTCTGCCCTACCAAGACAGCCTTATTCCCTTCTGTACTGGTAAGTACTAACTAACTAGTAACTACCTCCTGTCCATGTTTTGATGGCGGAATTTTACGAGTCTGTCATTTACTTTGGGAAGAGTCTACTCTCAGATTTTTCTACAGCCTTTATGTATCCTTTCAGGACTCGTGAAGAACTTGACCGGTATTTGGAAGCATCACAAATCAGGCAGCGGGCGATTGAAAGAGTTACTAATGTTGTTGGAACGTATGGCCTTGTATTTGTTAGTGTAGTTTTCTTCATTTGAAATATTTGTCGTATGTTATTCTCGAATGATAACAGTGCTTCCGTGAGTCCAACTTCATGAATCATGATCTCGTAGTTATGGAGTTGAATACTTACTCCTCTCTGGTGCAGATACAACGATTTAAGGATGAGGATATTTTCCAAGTATCCTGCTTTATTTCCTGAAGAGGTATTAAACTTAAACGATGAGCTCAATGCGTGTAGCTAGTGTTGAATATAGCCACATATCTTCTTCAGTTTTTCACCATGTGCAACTTCTTTTACTCCGCTCCATGTTTTGTTTACAGGTGTTCAACATTGAAACCTTCAAATGGTCATTTGGAATTCTTTTCTCCCGCTTGGTGAGTTAACTAGTCCTGTTGATAATGACACTGCCATCGTAAATTTGTTTCTGTATCTGCAGAATGGTGTCAAATTGTGTTCAGTGTGTGATGATGATGACGATTTGGTTGTTAATATAAGTAAAGTACACAAATTTATGATGTGTAATGATGTCACCGTCAATTAATTGGAAGGAATTACTCAAAATTTCTCTAGTTACTGCTTCTAGGTCTAAAATTCTGATATGAAATCCAGAAGTAGGCTGAAGTCTGATATTGGATATTTCGTAAGCACAGTGATTTGTCGAAAACATGACCTCAACATCTTCTTTCTCCTAAGCACAGGTTCGGTTACCCTCATTGGGTGGAAAGGTTGCGTTGGTTCCTTGGGCAGATATGCTGAATCATAGTTGTAAGGTCTGTCAATGAGTCTCTTTTAATAAACACAACCCGAAGTATGAGCTGCACAGATTTTACTCGCATTGTGCATCTTAATTTGACTGGTGTAGGTAGACGCATTCTTGGATTATGATAAATCGTCACAGGGAGTTGTCTTTTCAACAGATATGGCATATGAGCCAGGTGAGCAGGTAAACAATAATTTTTTTCACAACTTTAGGTCTAAATCCATTGTTGAAGTTGCAAAGAAATCAAGACCTCTAGTGATGCTTTTGGTCACTTAATGCAGGTTTTCATTTCCTACGGAAAGAAATCTAACGGAGAGCTGTTGTTATCTTATGGGTTTGTTCCAAGGGAGGGCACCAACCCTAGAGATTCTGTTGAGCTGCCACTGTTGCTTTCAAAATCCGACAAATGTTATAAGGAGAAGTTGGAAGTTTTGAGAAAGTATGGATTGTCAGCGTGAGTACCCGATAGCTCAGAAAAATCATGCTTAGTCTTCAGTCACTCTTTCCATTCCTTTCCCTCTTTCAGTTGAATCTCCAAAATTTATGTTCCTCCTTTACGTTGTACCAATCTGGGATACCTTATCAAGCAGATCTCAGTGCTATCCTATACAAATCACCGGTTGGCCATTGGAGCTAATGGCGTACGCTTATTTAGCTGTGAGTCCTCCAAGTATGAGGGGACAATTTGACGAGGTGCAACAGTTTTAGCTTCCTATTGTTAATCAAAGTTTCCATATTGTTGAACATTATCTGAAAGTTCTTTACTGTAGATGGCTGCTGCAGCGTCAAACAAATCTACAGCGAAGAAGGATTTACAATACAGTGAAATAGAGGAAGAAGCGTTACAGTTTATACTGGACACCTGTGAAGCCAGCATATCAAAGTATAACAAATTCTTACAGGTGAGGGACTAATTTGCAACAGAATTTCTACATCTGTCCATGACTCTATGAACACTCTAGATCGGTTGAAGCTGAGAGATTTAAACATTGAAACCCACAATTGATTTTTCGCTGACAGGCAAGTGGATCCATGGATTTGGACGTGACGTCTCCAAAGCAACTAAACCGAAGGTTGTTTCTGAAACAGCTAGCGGTAGACTTGAGTACTAGTGAGCGGAGAATCCTATTTCGTGCCCAATATGTAAGAAAATTACATCTTTCGTTCTCTATAGATTGATTGTTCTACTAAGACTGAAGCAGGTTTCATCTGTTGTGTGCTTTTACTCTAAGTTTTGACACAGCTCAGCTCTTGTGAATGCTTCTTTGATTCACTCTGTGCTCTGTGCCTCATATGTTTCTGCTTTACCTTAGCTGAAAGCGTTGTGATCACCGGAGATTTTCAAAAAAGAATAACTGAAAATTGTGGATGAGTAATGAGTTGATCTTATGAGCTCAAGAACTTAAACAATAAAAGTTCCGGCTGAGATTGCATGTCTTCTGCAAGGATTATGCATTACTGTTGTGCTTCATAGCAAAATCTGCCTTGTTTTGTTTGGCTGATACGAAGTTGTGACTGATTTCAGATACTGAGAAGGAGATTGAGGGACATAAGAAGCGGTGAACTGAAAGCTCTAACAATCTTCAACGGATTCCGAAAGTTTTTCAAGTGAGAAGAGCTTCAAGCAAGCATGATGTGCTGCTGGGATTTCTGATGAGCCCTGCCCTTTTTGCTCAAGCTACATCTAGTGGCATTTCTTTTGTGACTTTTGGGACCAAATCAATTGAGACAGCCTTCATTTGGAAAGGAGTTGAGGTTCTAATTCATACGATGCCATGAACATGTAACTACCAAAGGAAGCAAGAAAAATGCTACAACTTTGAGGTTTTTCTGGTTGATTTGATTGTATTATAGTATGTGTCATGAACTCTCTTTCCACCTTCATGCTAGCTACCACACCTTTGGACCAATTTCAATAAATTCATCAATGTAGTTGGTTAAAGTGCCAGGGTGCCAAATTTTATCCGTCGTTGTAACGCGATTTTATTTACATGATCATCTATAATTGAGATATCAAATTAAAATGTCAAATTTTGTTTTTATAGCTGTTGTGGCAAAATAACATTTTTAAAGTTGCTTACTCTAACTGAAATGTCAAATTAATTTTCTTTGGTTATTTATAAAATTAAGTGGGCCCAAACTTTAATAATAAATAAATATGTGGGCTCATCACTAAATAAAACAAAAAGAAATTTTTTACGTTGCTTTTAAATTTGACAGCAAAGTGGAGAATGTTAATTTATGTAGAATTTTGGTATCTCCTTTTTTTTATTTCAAACCGTCCACGTAGATTTTTTGACATCTCATTTGAAAATGTTGTAACAATTTTGTTTGGACAATGTTAGAGAGACTAAATTTGTAGACAAAGTTTTGAAAACTAAAGGACATGGAAGTTAATGATTGGTTTATCATTTAAACGTTGATAAACGTGTTCATTCCTATTGGTGACACATCATTTAATTCGCAAATTTAGTCTTCAAATTTAATCTCCCTATCATTATCTTTTTTTTTTTGTTATTGTTAAAAATATAAAAAATTGAGGTCAATGGTTATTGGGAGTAGTGTCAACCAATTTCCACTAGAGGAGGATTCTTTATTTTCCTAATCTCTATACCCTTCCATGTCCTCCTATTTGAACGGCCATGGTTAAGTCACATCAACATTTTATATTGATTGTTTTATAGAGATAATAAACAAAAAACAATGTGTGAGAGGAGATGATGGTAGAAGATGAGAATATAAAGGTAGAGAATCTTCCTCCATTTCCACTTTCTCAAAGTTCAAAGCTCATAAATATGGAGGAAGATTCTCTTCTTTCCTAATTTCTCTCTCATTTTCTCATTTCAAATAATTACGATTAAATCACGTCAATATTTTATATTGATTTTTCTATAAAGAAAATAAGACAAAAAATAAAGTTTGAGAGGAGGAAAAGGAAAAGAGTGGGAATAGGAGGTGAGAAAATTATATTCCTATAAATATAGTTGTTGAAAATATGAAGTATAAATTATAATAGAGAAAACCAGTATAACGTTCCCACTCACCAAAATAAAAGTATAACGGTTTTCACTTTTTGTTGAGTGGAGCAAAAAAAAAGTATAACGGCTTACTTTTCACACTTATTATTATTTTTTTTGTCATTGTTTTTTTTTTTTTTAATTTTAATTTGGTTGATTGATAATTAAAGGATGTGTGAAAAATAAAAATAAATGCGTGGACAACACTACTCAAATTAAAATAATTTAGAATGAAATATTGTAAAAAAACTGATAAGCAAAAAAGAAATGATTAAATCTACCCAAAAAAGGAAAAAAAAATCCTTAAATAGAAGGAAAGTAAAATAATGTATTTAATAGTGATTTTGAGATATTTTAATTCTGTTAATGAATCTAGAGATATTCAATCAGAATTTTAAATGATTTTTTGAAATTCAAGGTGTATTTAATTAAAATTTTAAAATAGTTTATTAAAATCTTTAGAAATCTGGGTGTATTCAATTAAGATTTTAAAGAAGTTTATTACATTCTAGGTGTATTCAATTAGAATTTGATTTTAAAGAATTTGATAAAGTTGAAGAATTAGAGGGAATTGAAAAGATTTCGTAGTGTATTTTAAGCATCCACAAATTTCACATCTTTCCATGAGATTTCGAGAAAATTGAATCAAAATTTTATATGAAATATCTACAAATAAATTAAAACTCCATAAAAATCTATGGATTTATAAATCTATTAAAATCTCTCAATTCTCAATTGAATACCCCACCTGAAAACATAAATCAAATTCTAAAAATGGAAGCAAATCTCACATACATGATACACCCCACCTCTCACAATCAACCCCAAATTCCTAATTAATCATAAACCCTAATCCTAATAATTCCTAATGACCAATGCTTTCTTACCACTTATAACTCTCACTTCTCAGATAATTTTACTTTCTCCAGCACATAGCCCCAAGCAAGTGCCAAAGACATTCCCTTTCTTTTTGGCTCTGCAAATCCCCATCCAACAATGGAGGGCTTGGCTTCCTTCCGGGCTGTTGCTTCTCTCTCTTCCCGCCCCAGAAAACCCATTTCCGCCTCTGCTTTCGACGCGCGTAGAGTGAACTCGCTCTCTCTTCCGTCGTCGTCTTGCTCTATTGTTCGAGCTCAGCAGGTTCTTAGTTTTTCAGATTTCTTAATTTTCTTCTACAGTTTCTGGATTTTACTTTGAACTGCATTGAAATGGTGTTCGAATTTATGGGTAATTGTTTGTCTTTTATTAGATGGAGTCTAAGGGCACTCCGCCGTCGGCGGTTGCAGTGGAAGGCGAACCGGAGCCGGAGAAAGTAGAGCTAGAAATCAAGGAATGGGAGGTGGGTATGTACCACAATGAGGTGGCTGCGAGTCAGGGAATTAGAATCAGGAGGAGGCCTCCCACAGGACCTCCTCAGCACTACGTGGGACCTTTCGAGTTCCGGTTGCAGAACGAGGGCAACACTCCCCGGAATATTCTGGAGGAGATCATATGGCACAAGGACACTCAAGTTGCTCAGGTAAAGTCATCAGCTTTGTGTTTTTGGTGAATTGGGTTGTTCGATAAATCGAAAAGTTTTGGGGGTTTTGAAGACCCAATTGGATAAAAAAAAGCAGAGTGATTTGGTCAAGTTTTGTATATATGATGTGTTACTAATTTGGCTACTGCTAATGATGTTGATTCAGTTGAAGCAGAGGCAACCTCTGTATTCATTGAAGAAAGCTCTTGACAATGCTCCTCCTGTGAGGGATTTTGTTGGAGCTCTGAGGGCAGCACATTCACGAACTGGTCTGCCCGGTTTGATTGCTGAAGTGAAGAAGGCATCCCCAAGTAGAGGAGTTTTGAGAGAAAATTTTGATCCGGTAAGTCTGCATTGTTTCATCCTTATTCCTGTGTTTGGGAGTGTTTCTATTCCTGTTGTGCCTGTATGAGATTCAGTGTGCTGAACTAATGAATTCATGCTCATCGGAATAGAGGAAGTATCATTGTCTATTTTTCAAACCTTAAAAACTGTAATTCTGATCAGGATGTATTTGTTATCCTCCTTGTAATGGAACAAAAGCATTGTATGCATGTGTGTGTTGATTCATTTCTAATATAACTCTGTAACTTTTGAGAAAAGAGAACTTGAGTGGGGATAGCTGCCCCCGGTCATTGTTCTATGTATGTGAAAATGATTTTCTCCCCCAATCTCACCAGTTCTTGTTCTTTTATAAATTATCATGATAGGTTGAAATTGCACAAGCTTATGAAAAAGGGGGAGCTGCTTGTCTTAGTGTTTTGGCAGATGAAAAGTATTTTCAGGTGAGCAAATCAATTTGATCTCTCTTAGAAGTCATTGACGTTAAAAGCAAAACTATAGCTGTATCTCACTTGCTTTTTGCTCAATAAATATAGGGAAGCTATGAAAATATGGTGGCGATAAGAAATGCTGGAGTTAAGGTTTGTCCGTAAGCAGTGTTCCTCATTTTGTAGTATTCTGCACATGCTAGGATGTACTTTGGGTATAATTATTCTTCTAACACTAGCAAAATATGTAGTGCCCTCTGTTGTGCAAAGAATTTATCATTGAGGCCTGGCAAATCTACTATGCTCGAACCAAAGGTGCAGATGCAATTCTTTTGATTGCTGCTGTTTTGCCTGACCTTGACATCAAATACATGACAAAGATCTGCAAGATGCTTGGCATGGCAACACTTGTTGAGGTTTGAGTTGCACTTCTTTCTCCATTATTAGTTTTTTGTACTTCTGTTTGTATGTTGGAAGTTTGGTGGGTTTCAACTGGGAAAATCCGCCCTTGTCTATGTGAGTTAGACTGATTTTACGATTCTTTAATGTCTGGCCTATTCTGGGCTTCGTTTGGATACAGAGTTATGCATCAGTTACAACATATCCTTGTGTGTGCGTGTGTATGTGTATCCTTTTGTCAAAAAGAAAAAACCATATCCAATGAAATCTAATCCCGAAACATCTTGTGTGTTACATTGTTACAGGTGCATGATGAGAGGGAAATGGACCGTGTTCTGGCCATTGAGGGGGTTGAGTTTATTGGCATCAACAACCGCAATCTTGGTAAAATTTCCTAAGCTCTGTGAATTGGCTTATGCTATGATACTTCTTGTCATTTACAATATGGCTGTTTGCTGATCATTTCATCTTTATCTATTATCTATATTTATGAAAGACTAACGTTATTAACCGTCAACCAGTATTTTGCAGTAATATGTGGGAGCTTTTTGAAAGCCTTCAATAATGTGCTTCCTGTTTGAATTTGTGATAGGATCCTCAAAACACCTTCCCCTTTTGCCCCCTAATATGCATTATTATAGGCATAATGACTGTGTGTGGTTCAGGCACCATAATTGGTAGTTCAGTCTTCTTATATTAATTAAATTATTAATTTCTTTTTAAGTGAGGATGTTGATAGGGTTTGAATAAGATGGGTCGGCAAGCTATATATAGAAGGGGATGACGTTGAACCTGCCGATATTCATGTTTGCTATCTGTCAAATCGGGCTGTGTATTGCAGTGTGAACTTTAATCGCAATATGATAACCTTATATTTGATTCGACTGCAGAAACATTTAAGGTTGATACTAGTAACACAAAGAAGCTTCTTGAAGGAGAGCGTGGCGAATTGATCCGTCAGAGAGACATCATTGTGGTAGGAGAATCTGGGCTGTTTACGCCGGATGATATTGCCTATGTACAAGAAGCTGGTGTCAAAGCGGTTTTGGTAGGAGAGTCGATTGTGAAACAGAATGACCCTCAGAAGGGAATAGCTGAACTTTTCGGTAAAGACATTTCCTTGTAAGTCACTTTAGGGAGACCGAAAAAAGTTCAAACAGAGACTTAAGTTGGACCTGAGAATGTGACATTGTATTTATGTGTCAATGAGTAAAGTGGAATAAGTTTGGATGCCTCAGCTGCTTGTGAGTTGTGATAGAGAGATTTGTAACTCAGTTTTTCGTTCTAGCTCGTGCGCTTTGACGAGAATCTCACTTTTCCAAACTTGCAGTTGTGTGACTTCGATCCCTTATGCTTTCGTTTTGTGTCTTAGGTTACCCTATTCCGTCAAGTTGTCGAGGAAAATTGTTAAACTTGTTGCGGAACTATAGCCAAACAATGAGTGCCAAGTTTTGAGCAAAACGCCAGTCCTACATTAACTAAGGTACAATTTTTCTAATGAACTTGATGGAACAAGTTTAACATAGTTTACCGCTATAGAGCACTTTTAGCCTTACTGAAGTAGTCCCAAAGAGACTTTAATTAGGGGTGGTTCGGTATAGGGATACCGAACCGAAAACTATATACCAAATACCGAACTGAAAAAGTTCGGGATGAGATTTTAGCAACCGAAACCGATCCGAAATTTTGCCTTTCGATTATTTCGGTATTCCCGAATATTTTTCGGTTTTTTGGTACGGTTCAGGACGCAGCCAACACCAGCCATCTCCAGTGGCTTCTTCACAAGCCTCCTCCTGAGAGATCTTAATACCATTCTCCTCCGCCACCTCCACCATTCTCAGAAAGCAACGACCACGGCGACGACTCCGAATCCACCTAGCTCCCAACCCCGCACCCACTCCTCTCCACAATCACATCTTCTCATGCCATTTCTGCACAAATCCTTTAGAACCCACATGCAAAAATCCAATCTTTTTCTTCGAGCACGGCGGCGACTCTGAGTCCACCTCGCTCCCAACCCCACACGGCCACACCCACTCCTCTTCACAATCACATGTTCTTATGCCATTTCTGCACAAATCCTTCAGAACCCACATGCAAAAATCCAATCTTTTTCTCTCGAGCTTCAGTGATCATCAAATGGAATTATTTGTTGTGGGTTATGAATCGTGCATGCGCAGCGCTGAGGATTCATAACCCAGAGACGAGAGAGCTTCAGAGAGGATAGAGAGAGAAATGGGTCGAGGCCAGAGACGAGAGAGCTTCTTCCTATCTCTGCTTCCCAACACGAAGACTGCTTCTCTCTCTCTGCCTCAAGAATCAAGATTCAAAACCAAAACAAAAGCTTTGTGCTTTTAGTTTCCAAAAAAGCTTTGTGCTTTTATCCCAAACCGACAAGGCATCACCATCACATGCCTTTTCCATATTATTTTATTTTTGTTCCTTTGCCAGTGGAACCGAAAGGCTCTGCTTTTTATTTTATTTTTTCATTGTTCTTTGCAGATGTAGCGCTGGAAAGTAGGAACCACAAATAAAAGAAGATTTCGGGACTTCGGGAATACCGAAGAAAAGAAATCTGGAAATCAATTCCATACTGAATATTTCGGTATTTTTCGGTATGGGATTACCAAAGTTCGGGATAGTTTCGGTTTGAGATTTTTCGGTTTGGGTTTGGGATTTTTTCAGTTTGGTTTGGGATTTTCGGGATTTTTTTCCAGCCCTAACTTTAATAGTGTTTTTGTGTTATAGAATTGCTTTTTGGAGAATAAGCACTTCCAACTGCTTTTATAGGAAAGACTTGAATGGTAGGACAAATTTCAATGTGTTTTAGGACTCGTTTAGAAGTGCTTTTTAAAATGGTTAAAATCATTTTTAGTGAAAACGTTTTTGGGACTGATCCTTGTGCTTTTTGCAGAGTGCATTTAAGTGCTTTTGGAATTCAAAAACATTTTGTCTAAAAGCACTTTTAGTCATTTCAAAAATATTTACAAACAATCCTTTAATAAAAATAAAATGGAAAACTAATGAAAATGATTTCAAAACTTTGAGTTTTAACGATAATGACAAAATAAAGGGTAAAGTGAATTGTACTAGGATTGCCTTTTTAGTAACTTTAGCTGTTTGATTAAATTTTAAGATCCCAGATTGATTGATTGAGAGGATTTGGTAGAAGGAATCCAAAGAGGATCCTCTCCATCTAAATACCCCCTTTTCGTAGCGGAGAGCATTTTTGTTTTGTACTCTTAACAAGGAAAATTTTCAAATCCTAATTGACGTTACAATAGTTTCCTCTCCCCTCATGATCTCAATAATGTTAAGCTTCACTAAATGACGTGTCAGTATACATGCAAACATCTCTTTACTCACCGTCTATCAATAAAGTTCATTAATATTGTTTACTGACTACTTATTATGGCAAATTCTCCTCTTTCTCCTTATGTCAATATTTTGTCTATCATCCAGATGATAGCAATTGTCGTTCGATTCATTTGTAGGTTTATTGAGAGTGTAATTTTGCCAATTCTGCTATTAACAAAAAATTAACGTTTGAATAAAATGATAAAATAGACGACGAAATTAATATACATTAACGTCTGAATAAGAGAATAAATAAATATATTATATGCATTACATCAAAATTATTCACACACCCTCGTGAATTATTCAATTATTGTTCAAGTGAATTTTAGAAATCCAAAAGAAAAAAAGTGGGAAAATTACAGTGAGCGCATGATGATGATGTCATGGAGGCAAAGTTGCGGTCGCTCCGCTGACACAGCATAGCATGCGCTTCACGCCTGCCAGCGAGCCGTAACCGAAAGAAGCGAAACGCCACCAACAAAGGCAAAAGCAGCAGGCAAGTCGATTTTCCAAGAGAAAGGTGGTGGCGGAACGGCGACGCGCGGATGGCGATGGAGTTCAGGTCCTACAAGGACGACGCGTGGTACGACGTGAGTATCGAGACGGAGGGCGGCAATGGCGGTGGCGGCGACGGCATGAGACTGAGAGTCAAGTTCGCCGGGTTCCGCGACGACCAGGACGAGTTCGTCGACGCCAACGACTTCAGGTCGGTGAGTGACGTGGCCGAGTTGAGGATCTCGGTTCAGGTCCATGTCGGCTCAGCTTCAGGACTCGGAGTGCTCTCAGGTGAACAGGGGGGTGATCGTCTGCGCCGCTCACTCCGCTCTCCCCGACGATCGCCGCTTCTACGACGCCGTCGTGGATGACGTCAGTCACCTTTTTCCCAATTTTCCCTCCGCCTCTCTGTAGTCTTAATTTCTGCTTAATCATGGCTTGATTAGGTGATTAATCGGTGAGTAATGATGATTAGGTTGTGCATAGTAAGCATGTGTTCGCAAACGGAGAAGAACAATGCACATGCACCTTCATCCTCTCATGGCAGCACGGTCCGTTCGCCAGGACGCTGACCGCCAAAGCTCTCGAGCACATTTGCAAAGTCCTGCCTCCGGTTGCTGATGGCGAACTGAATCCACTGCTCACCTCTTTTCTGAACTTGGTAAGGAAGAGAATTGAAGCAACTGGCTTTTCGGATTCGAATGTGAGTTCTGCTGAAGCTGCTGCTGCCAGCAATGGCCGAAATGGGCCCCCCGGCTTTCCTCAACGCCGAAATCAGGCAAGTTTCTGGTTACTTGTGTACGAAGATGTTTAGCTTTTGAATTGGAATTGTGCTGCTGCCTGCTGCATTTGATCTTTGTTAGAATTAGTCTGGATTCATTTCGATTTGAGTTTGCTTTCCTTTGCTGGATGGGGTTATTGTTCTTGAATTTTTCCTAATTTTTGAAGGATTTTTTTTCTTCTATTTTTCCCATATGATAATAATATATAGACTGCTTGGTGGTATTTAATAGTGTGCAAGATTAATGTAAGAGGAAACGAGAATTTGCGCGGGTGAGTTTCCGATAGCGTGCAAGATTGTAAGATTGTAAGCAGAACAGGAGTGAGTGAAATAGAGCTGACTTGGGAGGTTGAGAGTTTGGGAATTTAATTATATGGTTTGTAGTGGGATTTCCGATCCCCTGTCCATGGATGTTGACAAGTTTGTCGAAAATCTTAAGCTTTTGAGACCTGACAGGAACTTTGTGTGGCTCCTCGTCTTTTACATGTGTGCTGAATGCTTGTGGTATATTGTTTGGATGATTGATGCGGGCTTTTTTTTCTTTTTTTTTTTTTATTTTCGTATGCTTGGCCGTTTTTTTGCAGGAAACAAGGCCTTCTAGGTTGTCCTCAGGTCATGTCAAAGGTTTGTACTGATTTGCTTAAGTTCTTTTTTTAATCTTTAACTACTCTTCAAAGGCAAAGGTGAATGTAAAATCTAAATTTATGATCCATTTAGTTTGAATGGATGATTAAATAAAGCTCTTCGGTGAAATCTGATGTTGGAAGTAGTTGATCACCGTGAATATTCTCCACATATTAATGTACTATATTTAAACTAGTCAAACCTATTGGTTACTTTATCTTGTATATAGTATATGAACGAACAGGACATGACGTAGATATTGGAGGGGTGCCGCATATGATCATCATAGACAATCTTGAGAAGGGGTTATTGCCATCAACAATTATGGAGTTTATTCATCAACAACTTTCAATCTCATGTCAAGCATTTGTTTCGCCAAGTAAGTTGTTAGAGATATATGCACGAGGAGGCATTCTGTTGCACAGCAAAAGGAACTTTGACAAGTTATTGGCCTTTTTGGAGAATCCAGATCACATCATTGTTTCCTCGGGAGGAAGGTATAGTGTAAATCTCTTTCCAGTAATTATAAATCACGCAAACTAGTCTTAAAATGGTGTTTGTTAAAATTTAGTAATTAGATATCCAAGCAAAAGATTTTACGGCCTTTATGTAACTTAAACAGCCAGCTGGAACCTGGATGTAAATTTTGGCATTCTGAACCCCTTGATTTGTTGATTGATTGTTAAAATTTTCATCGTTTTGTATTTTCTCCACAGGCCTTGGTTCGTGACTGAAAAATTACCGTTACATGACTCGCTAAAGGCAGTGACTGAAACATTCGCACTTGCATCTCAGGTCAGTTTCCTTTAATTCTTCATGTGTATGCGGCTAATGATTATAACGGTGAAATGTCATTCTAGAAGCCAGAGCGTTTCGTTGACTAATCATTGATCATTGGACGCAACTACTGTATGCACGAAAACCTGATAGAACATGAAATAACTAGTGTATAAAAGCACCGGGTTTCCTCTAAAATTACCGTTCTTATTGATTTTGCAGAAAGTATTAGAGAGCAGAACTAGAACTTGCAATGAATTGAAGGTTGTCGTTTCTGGGACTAAAGAGTACGAGCAGGCTAAGCAGCTACGTGAGTTGTTTAAGCAATTTGCCAAGCATCAATGCATGATTCAGCAGAGATTAGTTATTGAAGAGGGAAGGATCTTGCAGCTGTCTGATCTGGTGTAGAGATGACAAACGTTTAAAGCTTAAGTCCTTGTGAATACTTTTTGTTACGTTGCAGATATGTGTTATCTGCAACGAAGGCGACGCACTCTGACTGCACCAAAATGTAAACGTGACGAGCAAATGAGGCACCTCCGACCACCTCCTATATGTATATCTGGGCTGAATCAAAGGTACATGGATGTACTTAAAATTTTGGTTTGTAAAATCTGGGCTGAACCGAAGGTTTTTTGGAATTCGGTTAAATTGTGAATTTTCAGTGTGATGCTTCTGCTGTAAAATCTGGTATATCAGTTGGTGCATTTGCTTTGAGGATAATTACGTGTGGTCTTTAACTTTTTTCTCCTACACATTTTTTTTTTGTTTGTTTGATTATTCTTTACCTTATTCGGTCGAATTATTAGAAGATAAATAGCGGTGTGCATGGAGGGAAAAAATGAGTGAGGAAATCATTTTCCAAAATTCCATGCTAATTGCGATGGCAAAAGATCCAGCGAGGGCGGACTTGTACAAAAATGCCATTGTGGTGTATCCCATCTCGTAACGATGGATCGATCATTTGTGAACTGAAAAGAATAAGGAAGAGAACAAAGATAGTGGTCTGGAAAATTCAACGGATACATGAGTCTAATAAAAGTGGAAACGGTCAGCTCTTGCATAAATCCGTACCGCATGGTGGGACATAGTTTTGTAGCCGAATCTCACGTAGCATTGCAGCTTGACCCCAAATTTGAACCAAATCGCTCCTCTTTTTTTTTTTTGGAAAATATCATCAAATCACTCGAGTTACCAAAATAAACAAAAAATATATATTCTAACAGAATGGCGATGTTTGATATCGCATCCCACGCAAGCGAAATTCGTGCTTTTTTTTTTCACCGAAAAGGATCCACGCTGGATTTTTTTTAAGGGATCTTAAGATTTCGTGATCTTGATTGTTCATTGTACATTATTCAATTAGTTTACGTTAGGTATTATTTATATTTAATTTTAAATTTTAAATTTTAAATTTAATTTGAAATGATTTCTGATTGTATGACGATTAATGGTTACGATCGTCAAATCCTTTTCCTTTCTCCACTTGGCAAAACATCATCCTATGTGGAGTGTTCCCATTGGCTAGTGGGTCAAGCTATTGAATCACACTGAATCCGGATCTCTTTGTGAGGATTTGAGAATCCGTTTATCGTATATCGTATGGTCAGAAATTATTTTAAATTTTTTAGTTAAAATTGAACACAAATAATATTTGATAAAAACTGATCGTACGATGTACGATGAACGGACATCATTCACGAATCTCCTGAATGCTCACAAAGAGAATCTGATGAGGATCCTATTGGGAACCAAACCCTGCCTCGCTGGCTAAAGCCCATAAATGAAGGAAAGGGATCTTCTTCGGATCCCTTCCACTAAATCCACCAAGTCAAAAAATCTGGATTCTTGAAATTTGATCTAACGGCTAAAGTTATTATAATTTTTAAAGAGGCCCATGGTTTTAGCAATTGGATCAAATTTCAAAAGCCGGGATCCCTTGACTTAGTGGATTTGGTGGAAGGAATCGGAGAGCATCCTTTTCCATATGAAAACGAAACGACATCGTCCTTAGTCCTTTTATTCTGGTCTGGTTCAACAAGAAGTGCCTGGTCCGACAGCTGAGTTCGAGTTCGGCACTTCCCAAATCCCAGTTCATCCTAAAATCCCAAAAACTTCAAGCCTCCGCCAAATACAAAACCAGAACCTATTTCCGAGGTAAATTTTCACGTTCTTCTCGATCTGTGTATTTACATCTCGGGATACCAATCTGGGTAACGATTATTTGTGACTAAAAACCCCGTGATTGTTGACTTTGTGTGCTGGAAATTTGACGGATTTGCAGGGAAGAAGATGGAGTTCTGGGGCGGAGGACACGTGTCCCTGAGTTTGGTGCTGGTGGGTTTTCTGGTTCTGTGCCAGTTAGAAGGGTCGTTAGGGTTAAGGTTCGTGATAGACAGGGAAGAGTGCTTTTCTCATGATGCAAAGTACATGGGAGACACGATTCACGTCTCTTTCGTGGTAATCAAAGTCGATTCGACCTGGCATTACACCGACGACGGCGTTGATCTCGTGGTATGAGTGAATACTATTATGTTTCATATGTGTTTGTTTTTCCCAATTGTTTGATGTTTCAGAATTTTGCCTGTTTGATCTTGTTGTGGAGAAGGATTTAATGGTTGTTGCTGATTTGTAATACTTTTTCTGCCTTGGCACAAAACCGAGCGCTGTGGCGTTCTAGGATTCATATAGCCGACCCTAGTTAGTGGGATAAGGCTTGTTGTTGTTGGCAAGTTGAATTTTGATGCAAGATTAAGCTTGCGGGTTTTCATTTATGATTCGTTGGTTATAAGGGGTAACATAATCTGTTTCGAAAACAGGGGGAAAGAACGGGGCATGTAGCTCGACCCATTACGATCATTCATGATATATATCCTGTACATGAGGTCCTGTGTTTGCCCAATATCGATTGTATCAGAAAAAGAAATAAATAAAATGGTAGATTGAATAGAATGTTGTTATTGTTGGTATATAAGACCGTCCCAATTGGTTTTTCGGTTAGGACATTGCTTTTTTGTTCAATAATGATGGTAGTGGTTTCTGTTTCTGAAATCTTTCTTATACTTGTGAACTATGTTGCCGATATCAGATAAAGGGACCTGGTGGCGAACAAATTCATGACATACGCGACAAGACAAGCGAGAAGTATGACCTTGTGGTTCAGAAGCAAGGTGTTCACCAGTTCTGCTTCACTAACAAGTCTCCTTACCACGAAACCATTGACTTTGATGTACATGCTGCTCACTTTACATACTATGACCAGCATGCTAAAGACGGTGAGAGGCCATCACTTGTTATTACCATTTCCGTTATGGATGAGTCTTCTTTATGGCGGAATAATGATCACTGAATGTTATTTGAATTTATGCAGAGCATTTCACACCCTTGCTGGAGCAGATACAAAAGTTGGAGGAAGCCCTCTACAACATCCAATTCGAACAACATTGGTTAGAAGCTGAGACTGACCGCCAGGCAATAGGTATTAATCTGAAGAACCGTCTTTTCTCTGTCAAATTTTAATTTATTTTCTTTAAAAGAAGTTGGGAGTCTCATGCATAGTCGGGCTGCATAAACGATTTTAACAAGATACGAGAATGATTTCAACTATAGTAATTCGAGGAGTACATCATTTTGAACTTGCATCTGCATGTCATACACGGGCACACAAAGCTAAGATCAAGTCATAAACGATACTTAAAAGTTATGAATACGACTTCAACTGTATTACTTCAAGAAGTAGCTGATTTTGCATCTGTTGATCTTGGATTTTCGTGCAGTGAATGAAGGAATGAGCCGCAGAGCAACACACAAGGCATTGATAGAATCAGCAGCGCTTATTGGAGCTAGCTGCCTGCAAGTTTTTCTTTTGAAACGTTTGTTTGAACGCAAGCTTGGATCCTCTAGAGTTTAGATTAGTCGGTTGTCTACGTGCCTTGGGGTATTTACTGGTTGTGCTATTTAGAAAATGGAAAGAATGTTTATATACTGAAACCATTGGCTCGAGTTTTAATATTTTGAAGATGGTATTTTTGCTTATTGCCTTGAGTTTTAATGGTAGCTTACATGTTTAACTGGAGATAGCAAGATCCAAGACGCTTTGCCTTTGGTACTATCAGATTTTTTGGATGCTTATTTGGGGGCTGTCCGGGATTGCTTGTGTAGGAAGTACTTCTTATAAGCACGTTTGCTATGAACACTAGTGATGAAATAGAAATTTCTCTTGCAGGGAGATGCCCGAGTGGTTGATAGCTTTGGCCTTGAAAATAGGTGCTGATTGAAAATAGAAAATAGGTACTATTCACTTTAACGAAAAATCATATTTTTAACATTAAAAAAATCAATCCTGATACTATTCACTTTATTATTTATTTTGTCATTATCGTTAAAACTCAAAGTTTTCAAGTTATTTTCATTAATTTTCCTTTGAAAATTCTGTAGATCTTGAGTTTATCTGTGACCAAAAAAATGGATCACTGAATCGTAAAAGGTTAGAATCCAAAGCTTCACAGTGCACATATATGCAGTTAAACATGAACGAAACGCAAATTGAATCGATAACAGGAAACAAACAGTCACGATTATCTCAGAGTCAAGCATTGATTCAAGATGAGGAAGCTGCATGCAAATATAGTTCACCAGTTTACGTAAACATAAAACAGTAACATTTTTCAATCATTCATCTCCCAAAACAAGCCCAGAATTTCTACCAATGTTCAGAAGGACAGCAAACAGATTCCAGCGGGACCAATCATGGCTTCTGAACACAGCTCCAGTCTTCTGGAATATATATCGTCGTGGGGGGCATAGATACGTAGTAATATCTTCTGTAAAATTTATGACATGGTACGTGCCTCCTCATGACTCCGCACGCAAGCAGCAAAACCATTTTTTCTACACATCAAAGCACGAAAAGCATAAAAAATCCAACCATTATATTTTTGAAGCTATCATCTTTTTCTTCATCACATTAGGGTTAGGGTGGCTTAAGATCAACCGGCAGCGTTCTTTTCTTTTTCCCTCTTTCTTTTTCATTTTTGGTGCCAGCTTAGTTGGACATCATTCAACAAAGCAAGATTCATGCTTTACCAAAATCAGGATGTTAAAATTTTGCAAGCGAAAAGATAAAAATACAAAACAGATAGGTTTATAAAATCAACGGGTGCCACCAGAGTGAGGACAGCAAAAGAGAAATTTGTTTAACATGGTTCAGTGAGGGTGAATGCAGACATTTTCAAAGTCGAGAGAATAAAAGTTGCACGTAACAAAAACTAATTAGACAGGAAAAGGTAAGTGCTAAGGCGATTTAGCGATCTGGTAGAGAAGTAATATGCATTATCCACAGGGGCATGTATAACAAAGATTTATAACTAGCCCTAAGCTTGGATTAGTTGTCAAATCATATTGAGGTCACTTGCAGTTCACTACTATGAATGAAGAATATTATGTATATTGTGAAACCACAATTTCCCAGTTGGACATAGATTGGTTGGGAAAATAACAACTACTCAGCACCCAAAAAATCCAAATTAGAGGGAAACAAAAACGTTGAGAAGATTTTGAAATTAAAGGATTAAATGCAAACTTAGTCACATGCAAAATGTGATGCTAAAGATGTAAAGATTCTAATGTACTGTGCATCCAAAGCTCGTAATAGTCCAAGTAATTCTTCTATGTTCTCAACCTAAACCACCCTTTAGGCTTTAGGGAAAGATATGACTATGTAATACAGACAGCGTCAAGTATAAAAGAGATAAAGGCATTCCAAAGTGCGGAGAACTATAAGGTCAGCGAATCCAACTTACAGATGGAGGCTTTCCGAGAACTGCTTCATGCTTATATGTGTGATCCTCCTTTGATGGTGAGTCAGGTCTGCCACCTGTCTTCTTCTCAGTCCTAGCCTTGTTGAAGATTACAGTGAATCCCTCAGCTGATGCTGGATCATTGACATCCCATTCACCAAATTTTGGCAACGGTACACCCTTTTCCTGTGGATTTACATAATTTTGATTAAGGGAATCAATCATCTAAAGTCAATGCATACCAAATTGAGATGTATAAATAACACAATTGTGTACAAAGTTCAATGATTCATATGTTCTTGCATGAAATTATGAAGGAAAACAAAATCCAAGTAACGAAGATGATTAAGATTAAGGTGAAGGTTGGCTCCCACGCATCAGCAGAAAAACAGCTTATGAATCCTACTGTATCCTCAATCCTACTGCATAAGAATACAACACCAAGATATATAAAGTCAAGTGTATTCATGAATCGGTTTACAAACACCGATGCCTGTAATTATTCTTCAATATGAAGGTATTCCAAAAAGAAGAAGAGGTTTGAAATTCGACAAGCTTGTAAGAGATCTACTATCAACTCTATACATGCCTAAAATGAACAGAAAGAAATCTTCTTCTTGTAAAGTCAGATTGGGTGACACTATAACCACTACACAGGATACTACGTAATAGTCCATTGTAAGGACAGTCAAGTGCACCAAACCCCGACCATTCGACCATTCTGAGTATTGACCTGCAACTAAGCAACAGAACAAACCTTACCCATTGAGCTAGGCTCACCCTCAGGTAAGAACCCATTGTAAGATTTTAACATCTACAACAACAACAACAAAGCCTTATCCCACTAAGTGGGGTCGGCTGTATGAATCCTAGAATGTCACTGTGCTCGGTTTTGTGCTAAGTCTTCCGTTAGATCCAAGTACTCTAAGTCTACCAGTACTCCAAGTTGTAAGTGTTTAACATCTAAATCATAAAAATCTAAACCATTGAGCACTCAACCTACTAAACTACACTTGACCATTCAACACAACAAACACAGAGAGAGTTTTTCACACAAGTTAGCAATCAGATAAGCTACTTATCGGGGAAGTCGAATCTACAGACATACAACGTCCAATTTGATTCCCAAATACTCAAAAGTCTGGTTGGTATAAACCAGACGAGAAGCTAAAAATACAAACTTTATCTACAGAATATAAAAACCCAGAAAGCAAAAGTGACCCCAGATAGCAAACACCAGCTAGATACATGATATTCATACAGAACAACCTTCTGCTGAAAAATTAGAAACCAGAAGGATGAAATGACAGCAGAAAGCATCGGACGAAGGACAATACAGTAATTTCAACTCCACCACCAAGCTAGAGCTGGAAACGAATCGAATCGAATCGCTCCACACACAAAACTCAGAGTCTCAGATCAAACACAGAACCATACGGAAACATACACCGATACAAATTCAATAACTAAATTAAAAGACAAAAAAAAAAAAAGAGACTAGCTTGCATACCCCCATGAGTTCTGCTTCGAGATTTCTGAGAGTAGCGACGAAAAACGGCGAGTGATATGCTCTGGTTGTAGGTATTTGAGGTGGTGGGGTCTGAATAATGAAGGTGGTGTGGAAATGGAATGAGATGATGATGGATTGATGAGTCCTGAATTTTTCAGGTGGGGTTCGATGGAAGAGAGAGAGAGAGAGAGAGAGAGAGAGTATGAAGTGGGCCAGTGGATGGATGTGGTTAATGGGGGCCCACTGTTTGAAGAGCCAATTAGATGGTGTGCGGTGCTTCCAGCTATGCATCCCATACAGCTTTTGTCTGTTTCCCCATGACTGTATTGACTATATTACCCTCCCTCAAGAATGTTCTAATATAAATGTTGTTTTGAAAACCAAAAAGTTAAAAATTGAAAAACGAAAGTACGAATGTTCATTGCGTTTATTCATTTTTATATAAAATGACAAGCAAATCTAACAGTTAAAATACTTGTTACATTGAAGTTGCATTTGGATATTTGCGGGACCATTTTCATAATTCGATAATTCATCAATTATATCATAGCAATAGTCAATCACCAATCACAATTAAGAGTCGAATTCATCACAAATATGTAGTGTTCTCATATTTATGTGAGTTAAACTTAAAAGAGTTATTCCAACAAAATAAACGCAACTATCTATATGCAATTATTGACAAAATATAAACTCATCGTCCTCTCATATCATAAAAGATGAAAAATAATTTACGTATACCGCATGTTCGTATTTTGACTTTCCTTTTCAATTTATTGCTCAATAAGTATCCAACCCAAAACAATATTTAAGCAATTGAGAGAGAGAGAGAGAGAGAGGAATGGACGCAACTATTAAGAGTCGAACTCATTGCTAATCACAATTGAGAGAGAGAGAGAGAGAGGAATTGACGCACCTATTAAGAGTCGAACTCATCACTAATCACAATTAAGAGTCGAACTCATCACAAATATGTAATGTTCTCATATTTATATGAGTTAAACTTAAAGAGTTATTCCAACAAAATGGACGCAACTATCTATATGCAATTATTGACAAAATATAGACCCATTGTCCTCTCATATCATAAAAGATGAAAAATTAAAAATGAAAAATAATTTAAGAATACCGCATGTCCGTATTTCGACTTTCCTTTACAATTTTGTTCGTACAGGCCATTAGCTCCACATTATTGCTCAGTACCAAGCATCCAAGTTACCAAGTATCCAACACAAAACAATATTCAAGCAATTGAGAGAGAGAGAGAGAGAGAGAGAGAGAGAGAGAGAGAGAGAGAGAGAGAGAGAGATGACTGGGAGGAGGAAGGCTTTGTAGAAATGGATTCTTTGTAGGGGAAAATGGTTTCATCAAATAAGACATGACGTGACAAAAATATGCGACCTGTGGACATATCTAAACACCTATAACCATGTTGATTTAATGAATATCCTAAGAAAATGCAACGTTTGGAACGAAATTGTAACTTATTAGTATTATAGGGACGAAGATAGGGAAAACATGCACACCCAAAAACTTTAAGAAAAGCATAATTAGGAGATTTGTGAAACAACTTTTGAAATGGAGACTCATCATGGAGAACTCTAGTTGGTAAACGATTGATCAAATAAGTTGCTGTATGAAAAGCATCATCCCAAAATGAAGTAGGTAAGGATGAATGAGCAAGGAGTGTGAGGCCAGTTTCAACTATATGACGATGTTTTCGTTCAGAAATGCCGTTTTGTTCGGGATGATGTGGACATGTAAAGCGATGGAAAACTCCATGTTGAGATAAAAAAGTTTTAAAAGTATTGTTGACGTACTCTCCTCCTCCATCGGTTTGGAGTGTTTTGAGTTTAGTATTAAACAAGTTTTCAACCAGTTTCTTGAATGACACAAAAGTAGAAAAAACATCGGATTTTAATTTTAATGGATATAGCCAAGAGTAGCGGGAATAATCATCAATGAATACTACATAATATTTAAAACCATTGATAGAAAATGAAGGTGAAGTCCATACATCGGAATGAACCAATTCTAATGGAGACAAAGACCTAGAAGTTGACAATTGAAAAGGTAACTTGTGACTCTTACCCATGGGACATGAGTGACAGAACTCACGAGTGACAACGCCTTTAATGGGCAATTTATTCCTAGAAACCAAACTTTGCAAAACATGAGAAGATGGGTGACCTAACCTAGAGTGCCAAATTGAATTGGACACTCTAGTACCTAAAAATGCAGACACGCCTTTATTTGTTGATGAAACACCAGAGAAGGGGTAGAATCCATTTCTACTCGGGCCTTGTAAAAGTATCCTCCCCGTGTGAAGATCCTGAACAGAATACGAATTAGGATATAGGGTTAGAGAGCAATTATTTTCTTTGGTAAAGCGATGGATGGATATAATATTGGTGGATGCATTTGGGCAAAGTAGTGTATTAGGTAAGCTAAAAGTGGAGTGAGGTGTACGAATGCAAGTGGTCCCTATGTGTGAAATTGGCAAACCTGTTCCACCAACAACTCCATTGACTTGGTCCATGCCATTATAAGGATGAGGATTCGAAAGACTGGCAGAATTATTTGTGATGTGAGCATTAGCCCCTGAGTCAAACAACCACTCCTGGATGGCAGGTGCTGTGGCAGAGGCAGAAGGTACCGTAGCAGCAAACGCTTGCAAGCGAGGGGCAGGAACGCGGCCCTCATAAGACATGTTTAGGCGGTTGAAGCAGTCGATCGCAGAATGGCCATGACGACTGCATATTTGACATTGAATGCGTCCATTAGTGAAAGGACTTTGAGAAGGAGCGGTGCCGAGAATCCCATCATTTTGGCGAGAGTGGGAGCCTGGGTGAGGGTTGGACCCATGTTGAGAGTGGGATCCTTGATTAGAGTGAGACCCTTGGTGAAAGTGAGGAGAGTTGCAGTGGCGATTTGAAGAGCCACGACCACTAGGAAAATGACTACGACCGCGAAACCCAGGAGAGGATCCTCGTCCCCGAAAAGATGTAGGTGCACGGTTGCCATTGCGGCCTGCTACAAGGGCAGTGAGGCCGTTGTCAGTACCAAATGCAGAATGCATTTTCTGTCGTCTTTCAGCGCCAAGGAGAAGTGCTTCCAAAGCACTGTAGGTAATGGCCTCATCACGAGCTTGGGCGGAGACAACGGTGCTTTCATAGGCAGGGCCTACGTTGTTGAGAATAATGGCAACAACATCGGAGTCTGAAACAGGAGCACCAGAGAGAGAGAGAGTATCTGCGAGACAATTAACTTTATCCAAGAATTCAGAGATGGAAGAATCACCTCTGTGGGTATTCATTAACTCACTGCGGAGTTGGAGAAGGCGACCGGTTGACTGAGAAGCATATCGATCACGTAGGGTTGTCCATGCAGAATGGGAGCTAGTTTTCCCAATTAAAGCAGCAAGTACAGTAGGGTGAACAGAAGAGTTGATCCAGGACAGAACAGTGGCATCCTGTTGCATCCAAGTGTCGAAGTCGGGATTGACTTTGTCAGTGATGTTGCCATTATCATCTTGCAGGAAAGCGGGAGGACACTTACTGGTTCCTTCAACAAAGGAAACAAGATTACGACTACGGAGGAGAGGTAGCATTTGGGCGTGCCAGAGGGGGTAGTTGGTACGATCAAGTTTGATCGTGAGAAAGTTGGAGACATTTGGGAGGGGAATGGGAGAGGAAGAATAAGAAGCCATGTGAGGAGAGAAAAAAAAAAATCTGTCGTTAGACTTTTAGCTCAGAGATACCATGAAAGAATTTAAGCTAGGGTTGTAAACATAGATTGCATAAACTCAACTCAATTAATTATGAGTGAGGTATGGACTTCATTATATAGAGATTACAAGATGAGGTTGGTTACATATCATCTGATTACATTTGAAAATCAAAACTAAGTTACACATGAGTTTTAGATAAGGAAGGAGTGTGATTCCTTGCTATCTGTTGAAGAGGTTGAAGAGTATCCAACTTGTGTGGCTGACTTGGAGATACGTTTACCATGCATTTCGGACTTGGAGAGATATCTTGAATATTTGGTTTATCAGTTTCATCTCTCACACGAACAAGGTCCGACCTCAGCCATTCTGACCTGAAACACAAGTCATGTATACTGATAAGCGAACTGACATCGACATTCAGAGGATACAAATCAAGTATATGAAAAACTCTCGTTTCGCAGAAGAGCAAGACCACCAAGCTAAAATTACATGGAACACGCGACACTTACCAGTTATTGACTTGAAAGTGGCTTACAAAAGCTCCAAAACAAGGGCAGATGCACCTCCTCCGCCGTTGCAAATACCAGCAGCACCATATTTCCCGTTCTTCTGCTTCAGTACCTACAATAGGATTGCACTCTGAATAAGGGGTTTGAAAGAAAAAGATATTGTTCGATGGTAAATAATTCCAGGTAAGCTACAACGGAAAGGAGAGGTGCGGGAGAGTAGCAGCAAAAAGTAAATCAGAGCCTATTCATTCTTAAAGTTTAACATATTCTCCTTTTAGTTTAATAGAATAGGAAGTGAAATGTACCCCTAAAAGGGTGACCAAGATACGAGCTCCACTGCAACCAAGAGGATGTCCCAATGCTACAGCTCCACCATGCACATTAACTTTTTCCTGAAATCAGAACAGAAAATGAGTTAAGGAACAAATGCGGATTCCTATGCTGGTAAAAGCCCGACAGAAGGAGTTGAGACTGCTTAATTAAACAAAAATTAAATTGGATTCATTCTAAGCATTCGGTCAGAGAGAGAGAACTCACTGGGTTAAGTCCAAGAAGTTTCTGATTTGCAAGAGCCACAACCTGTACACATAAAATCGTTCCAATTAATATTCGCAGCCTTGAGATGCTTTACCCTATTTTAAAGATTGCCACAAATTATGATAGCTTACAGCAAAGGCTTCATTAATTTCATAGAAGTCAATTTGAGAAGCTTCCAACCCAGCATTTGAAATAGCTTTTGGAATCGCAAGAGCCGGAGCTGTTGTAAATAGTTCTGGTGCCTGTGCAGTCAATCTCATGTAAGCATATTGGTATGAATGATATGAAAACAAAAATGCACTTTAAAGCTCTACAATCTTGTTCAGATATATAAAACTTCTACAGTACCTGAGCAGCATCGGCGTATCCACTGATCTTTGCAATCACTTGTAGCCCAAGCTTTAATACCTTTTCTCCACTCGCTAAAACTAATGCTGCAGCACCATCACTGTTGATGAATGGTGTTTCAAATTTCAGAAAAACTTGCATTGTAAAGACTTATGAAACCAAAAATGAAGGTGGTTCCATCAATTTAAAATCAAACCAATGACAATTTAAGAAGTAACTTTTGTGCTAATTCAAGTAAACGAATATAAACATTAAATAATTAGATGAAGGTGAATAAATATCAATCATTTAACAGAAACATATACAAACTAATAACCTGATACTAGAAGCATTTCCTGCAGTAACAGAACCTCCACTCTCCTTAAAACTTGGTCGGAGCTTCCGCAATTTGGCAGCGTCAAACTGACATGATAGCAAAGCAAACAATAAGGACGTCTGAGATGGGTAAACTCACGTAATGTGATTCAGATATATCCTAGACTCCGAGTATATGGTATATTTATTACAATCACTTGGCAACATTGGATAATAGACTGGAACTCAAAAATAGTTTGTAGAATGCACTTCCCCACCCCGTCTTCCTCTCTATGCAAATAAAAATGCTGGCTAAACAAACTGCAAATGATAAAAATGAGATATCTCGACTGTGAAGCATCAAAACTATCTACTCTAGAAACTGCATTCCAGTTAGCAGGGGACACCTGATGGACATTTTATATTGTGCAAGAAAAACATAGATATGCCTACGTGTCTGACTGATACAAACATGATTTATTATTACCTTGCCTAGACCTTCATCCTTATCAACAATTGTTGATGGCCTTCCCCTTCCTCCAGAAACTTCAACCGGAACAATTTCCCATGAAAAGGCATCACAGCCTTGGGCAGCAATACCACGCTCGAAGCTCTGAACAGCAAAGTTATCCTGCAGTGGTCACAAACAAATATATGAATAACCTTGTATAATGGTATGCGCTACAGTATTTAAAATGCACAAAAGGACTTATATATTACCTGCTCCTCCCTTGTCACTGAATGCTGCTCAGCACATAATTCAGCGCACACTCCCATGCCATAATCATTGTAGACATCCCACAAACCGTCCTTCAGCATTCCATCAACAAGAGAATCATGTCCAAGTCGAGAACCCTTCCTGCATTTTTTTTGTATCAAATCAGTGCCTGTCAAAGTTTCATTTAAAGTTCAAAAGAGTCGTGAATCAGAAGAAGTATTAACCTTGCTTCGGCAAAATACTTGGGCACGTTAGACATGCTTTCCATGCCACCAGCCACAACAACGTCATTGATACCCAACTGTATGCTCTGTGCTGCGAGCATAGTAGCTGCAATCATCGAAATTAAATTTGTGTTATTCTAATGTCATCTTTTTCCTGCGGAAAAACAAATTTTGTCGCCTAAAAACAAAAACAGATTCTAAAAAATGGGTGTTGCACCTTTCAACCCTGATGCGCAGACTTTGTTAACTGTGGTACAGATCACTGAATTAGGGAGTCCTGCACCTAATGCAGCTTGTCTAGCAGGGGCCTGCCCCAAGTTTGCACTGAGAACATTGCCGAAGAAAACTTCTTCTACAAGTGCTGGATCAACATTTGCCCTCTTGAGAGCAGCTGCAGGTTGACATAAAACAATATGTAAAATCAGTCGATGCTACCTACAAAAACTTAAAAAACTAAAAACCGTGAAATAATATCAGCTTAAGTAAGCAGGAGATATTGTGCTCACCCTCAATAGCTATAGACCCAAGCTTGGTGGCAGGTACAGATGAAAGTGCACCCAGAAAACCACCCATCGGTGTTCTTGCAACACCAACGATGCAAACATCTGCATTCGAATCAATAATATTAACCATAGAAAAAAATTTGAAACTTAGATTCTACTGCAGCGCCTTCACCACGTAACCAACAAATATTATGAATTTAGAAAAACATTTAAAAGCAGGGGAAATAAAAACCTCTCGGCTTGATTGAATCGGAACATGCTTCTGCTGCAACTGGAGCCATTGATACAAGCAAATGGAAATCTGCAATAATTACACGGTACTTGGTTAGTGAATCAAACAGAGCAACGAAACAGAATACGTGACAGAGTACCATGTCGAATTACAAGCAGAACAAAGCGAAGGCTCGAAATAAACCATCAAATGTTCAAAATTAAGAGGGAAAATTGAAAAGAAACAAACGGCTGTGCTTTTTATTTTCGTTTTACCCCAATTAAATTCTGTTGGTGGACTTTTAAGCTTCATTTAAAAAAAGAAACAAACGGCTTTGCTTTTTAATTTCTTTTTATTCAACTAATCAAAACGCACGTTTAGGCTATAGACTTAAAAATAAGGAAAAAATTGAGTGGCTTCTTCTTCTTCGCGAACCAGAACCAGAACCAAACAGAAACGTCGTCGTTGTCGAGGTAAAATTTTCTCGGTAACTCATTTTCGTCTATAACATCGCCGATTTGGCCGATATTTCCGATATATCTAGCGATAATCGCTGATTTCGGAGATATGGGTGAAAAAATAAGCTTCATACACACACCCTTTCCATGTCGAGCGCTCAAAATTCCGATATATCGAGCAAATTTCGGCCATTTTAACGATAAATAGATTAAACATTCTGGAAAATCGTAGAAAAAAAAGTTTCCCAATTCAATTTCACAGAAAACTAGAAGAGAACCCAGTTTCCATTTTCCCATAAGCAATGCCAAGTTCATTTTTTTTTTCTCAGGAAACAAACAGAAAGTGAGTGATTTTTCGATCAGAGCTAGATCTATCATCAGCAAACAAACAAAGCATGCACAAAATCATTATAATTCTTCAAAATTATCGACTAAATCACAGATCCTAATCAATCCAACGATGCAAATGCTAAGAAAACCAAACAGTGTGAAGAACGATCGCACTCTATCCATCGGATGGATGAATCGAGTGAATGGTGAGCTGAGTGAGAGAGAAAAAATCGAGAACGAGAGAGAAGGAGAGAATTGTTACCTTTTGGGTTAGGGGTGTTGGTGGGAGGAAGAAGAAGACTGACTGGCAAGTCTCTCTGGATTGGCGTTGGTCAGCTGCAAATGCGAAAGCACGGCTCACGTGTTATTAAATAGCGGGGGAGAGAGCGCTCGCGAGCACGTTATAAAGTCAAATTATCAAAATGCCCCTGAACAATGAAGATCCACTTTAATAAAATTTTTTTTCTCTCTTTTTGATTTGATGTGTATTATGTAGTACTTTCCGGATTTGAATCCACTCTTGATCTAAATTGTGAGGATTCTAGAAATCTTCACATTTTAATTATTTATTGTGCTTTATGTGGTCACAAATTATTTGATTTTTTTATTTAAAATTAAACGCAAATAGCATCTGACGAAAACTAACTGTACGATGAATGGCTAGGATGTAAAAATCCCTATGATCCCCACAAAATGGATCCAGATCCTCTTCCGTAGTTTCCTTCTTGTTTCCCTGGGTAGTTAGTTGATTACGGGTAGCTGCTCAACTGCTAATGTTATGTTTGTTTCTTTAAAATAAAATAAAAAATAAAAAAAATTAGTAGTGTTATCTTGTGGACAGATGCTAATATTATTAGACGGTAAATCTTGACAACATGTTTAGTAAAACGAAAAACTAACACGATTGATGGTTCATTGGTTATATAATTAAGGAAGTGTACTTAATGCAAATAATTTGTAGTTTCAATGATTAACAGCATTTACATTTGCATCCGAGATCCTAAGTTTTATTCACATTTTTCTCAACATTGCTTGTTTATATATTAAAAAAAAAAAAGTGCTTAACAAGTAGTGTTTTCTTATGAATTGTTAAAAAATAAATCTTAATCAGGCATTCAGTATAAAGCTCAATATGGTAACAAAATCGTATTGTTAAGTAAACAGTCGAATAAGAGCACATTGATATTTTCATACTCAATATTTTCTAGGTTGGAAACTTTTTTTTAAGTATTTTCTTTAGGGAAAAATGCATAACAAAAAGCTTGTTTATTAGATTCTCATGTAGATTATACTTTGATGGGAAGTAAGATTCTCTTTCCTTTGAATCCTCTCCTTTCAGTCTCTTCCTCTCACTTTTTTTTTTCTTTTTTTCTATCTATGAAGAAGTCAACATCAGATGTTTATGTAGTTTAATCATAACCGTTCAAAGAAGAAAATTAGAGAAAGAAGAATTTGGAGAAGAGAAAATCTTACACCGAAGAGTAGTAGTATTGAATAATAATTGTGGAGCTGGCTTTTGGGGGCACCAACCAAAATTGTGATTATTAAATGGGGATTTGTTCCATGTTACATGTGTCACTCTGTGTGTGTGGTTGAGGTGCCAAGTTTGACATTGTTATTTTGTTCGTTGGTGGTGGTGGGAGGTACAAATTGGTCAACTAAGGAGAGCTGATCTAAATTTTGCAGCAGCAGGCTAACATTAATATATAGACCCGGCTTCTCTACGCTTTCAGTTCTCATACGCTTTCATCTTTTTTTTTATTTTGTATATAGTTAAATTATATCAATTTTTTATATTAACTTTTTTTTATAGAGATAATGAGATAAAAAATAATAATGATATAAAATATTGACGTGATTTAATCGTGATCGCACAAAATAGGAAGGAATGAAAATGTATGAGAATTGGAAGGGCAAAGAAGCTAGGTCCAAAATATATTCCTTTGGATGGTTTTAGTTGCAGATTAGATGGTAAAATCGATGCAGATGGATTAAATTTTTAATTAAATTTTTTATAATTGCAAAACAAAATATTATTTTTTGTAATGGGTTCAAAACTCAGCATCATTTCCAGAGAGCGGCTGATCGAGGCTTTGAAGTGGAGTGCTAAAGTTCTATGATTCATGATTTTTTGTACATTGATATGCATAAAACATAATTTGTTAAAGAGTCCTGCTCTTCTAAGATCCTTATTTTGACGACATGTGAGGATTAAATGCATATTAACCACAAGATTATATTAGTTTACATCCAAATGCTTAAAATATTTAACAACTTAGTAAAGAAAAACAAGAAAATGAGTTTTGTAATGGTTCATAGATATTAAGTTGGTTTTTGTCTTATTATCTCTATAAAAAATCAATAAAATGTTGACGTGGCTTAACCGTGACCTCATAAAATAGAAGGGGATGAGAGTGTATGGGAACTAGGAGGGCAGAGAAGCCCAGTAAGAATATATTCCTTTGGTTGGTTTTAGTTGCAGACTAGATGGTAAAATCGATGCAGATTGATTAAATTTTTTATAATTGCAAAACAAAATATTATTTTTTGTAATGGGTTCAAAACTCAGCATCATTTCCAGAGAGTGGCTGAGCGAGGCTTTGAAGTGAAGTTCTAAAGTTCTATAATTCATGATTTTTTTGGTACATTGATATGTATAAAACATAATTTGTTAAAGAGTTCTGCTCTCCTAAGATCCTTATTTTGACGAAATATGAGGATCAAATGCATATTAACCACACGATTATATTAGTTTACATTCAAAGACTTAAAATATTTAACCACTTAGTAAAGAAAAACAACAAAATGAGTTTTGTAATGGTTCATAGATATTAAGTTGGTTTTGTTTTATTAAGTTGTCAAATATTTTAAGCTTTTAGATCTAAACTAATGCAATCTTATGACTAATATGCATTTGGTCATCATAGGTCCTATAATGAGGACCTTAGGAGGGCATAAATGATTCGCTAAATACATGAAAAAGTCTACTTTTACATCAATATCATTTAAAATTAATATCAAAAGAAGAAAGATATACAAACATATACTTAAATATTACATTTTTAGACGCAAATGTTCTAATCAAGTTTACATAATCTAATTTTTCAGCTAATTCTTTTTCAATTGATAAAATAACTAACTCATTCAATCTTTCTTGTGACATAGTTGATTAAAGATAAGATTTGAACTTTTAATTTTGAAAACTACTTTCTGCAAAGGGAACTGTAACTCGTATGGTTAACAAATTCTATAAGCAAAGACTCAAAGCCTGTAAACTTCTTACTTGAACAAATACAAATTTGTAATATTAATATATACATATAATAAAATAGAAATTGGTGGCCCCACCGAAGTAGAGGCCCTAGGCTGCTCGCTTATTCTGGCTACCCTCAAGGTCAGCCTTGTTTCTTGGTGGTGTATTATATATAGATTTTGATGGACTTTCATGATAGTTTGAATGCATTACATTTTGAAGGAGTTTACTTGACTTCCATAGAATTCTTGTGGTTTTGAATAAATGTACATGGATTTTAATAAAGTCTGTGAAACTTTTACCACAAATTTAAATAAAAATTTGTGAATTGTCATTGACTTTTTCATAACCAATTTATTAATTAATTGCTATTTTTAAATTTTTATTATTTGAAATGATAACTATGACCATGGTGGTGTGACCATATAAGGTGGTGGCGGCAATGATAGTGGTGGAAGTGCCACATGGTAATTGTCGACAAGATGATAGTAGTGATGGTGGTGTCATTGGTGGTGGTGGTAATAGTAGTAGTGATTATGGTCATGGCATGAAGCTGGGGTGGTGGAAGGGTAGGGGTGGGGTAGTGGTGATGATGATGGTAGAGTTGGTGGTTATGGTGGCAGTCATGTACGGTGGTGGTGGTGGTGATGTGATATCCCGTCCCTGAAATTAGTATTTTATTTCTTTTTAAATGTATTATGGAGATTTAATTGAAATTAGTTTGTTAATTCTCCGGTTTCGAGAAAAGTGAAGTGAAGGGTATTTTTGTCAATTCTTAAGTTGGAGGTAGAGTTTGATTCCATGAGCGTGTAGGCAGAAACGGATCTTAATTTCGAGTTAGAACGAAGAAGTTAGAAACGTTTAAAGTGGGGAATATTTTGGTTATTTAGACCTTACCATAAATAGTGGGCTTATACAAGTGGATCCCAGATTCTTGGAGGTTTCTATTTCGGGAAACCTGACCCATAACCCAGAAAACCCACCCAAGAACCACCTTGATTAACCATCATATGTGGCCGTGCGAGGCCACAAAAACTGACAAAAACCAACAGTGCTCTGGCCAGCCTTTTCATTTTTTTGGCGAATCAGCAAAGTGATGGCCAACACCACCACCTGAAACTTGTAACCCATCATCCCAAGAGTAAATCCCGACTAGCCTTGACCTCGTTGGACCACTATAGGCGACAAATTGACATCGGGAAGCTTTAGGCACCCGCACGCTATATCGGCAAAATTGACCCTTTTCCATCCACTTTTGGACTTCGTGACAGGGATAAAACTATTCCTCTTGTTGAGCTCTACCTTTCTATTAATTTTGGTAGAATTTGAAGTTAGTCAAAAAACTGGGTCTTCGATCGTCGGAAACCACCAAGCATGGCAGCGCGTGGGGAAAAGTCAAAATTTATGGATTTTGGACAGCGAGATGTTCTCGATGTCTTGAGCCCATATCTAAAGCCCGTTCATCATAATTCGATACGATGGTTCTATTATTCAATTCTTCAGATAATTGTACTGTCGTACGATTTACATAATTGACGATAATCCAATCGTTGGATCATAGTGCAATTTTGTGAGCACCCTAGTTATTATTTGTTTGATCTTTGAGAACTTATGGATCGGAAATCTGATGTGTGGATCTTCGTATTGAATAACCTTAGTTTGTTAACCTTAGTGGACTTACTTTAACGATGGTTGATTTTTAGTCAATATGCCCTATTCTAGTGTGTCGTTTGTTTGTAGTTGTTGTTCAGGCTTGATGGAACTTAGTTGGCTCATCTTGATTTCTCGGTTGATGTGCGTCTCAGTTTACATGCACGTGGCACTTAGGCTTGGTTTGTGTGTTAGTCTTATTAAGTTTCCTAAGTGGGTTTTCGTGTATTGTATTAAGTTCCTTGGAGCGGAGTTGGTGAATCTAGAAGTGCAAATAACCCAGGTGAGTGACTTTAATATTATGTGATATGGTTATTACCCATGAAATTCCTTGTTATATACTTTGTGGATATAACATGGATTTACAAATGATTTTATGGAAATGTGTGCTACTATGATGTGTTTACTTGATGATGCTATCAGAAATATATATACTTGTGATATGTGAGGGCTAGTAGAAGACCGTTAACCCAGTACATGGGGTAATGTGGGATAAAATCAGAATCTGCACCATGTAGCAGTGGTACATGGATGGTCCTGCTTGGTTATCCGCAATGGGGGACCATACTTTGGGATCATGCTTAGTTAAAGCGATGGGCAATCCTTATTACTTAGTTATGGCCATACATACATATTTAGGGGTGATCATGCTTGGTTAATCCGTAACGGGTGATCACTGCCTATTGGTATTTGTAAGAGTGACTATGCTTGGTTAATCCGCTATGAGGGGTCACTACCTACAATATGGTGTTTTCAGGAGTGGTTTTGCTTGGTTAATCCGCAATGGGGGACCACATCCTGATCAGTTGCCTAATGTAGGCTTCGACTGAATTGTGTCTTTTTATAGCCCTAGACTATTATTTATTACATATATGAAAGATAAGATTGAAGGCCTGTGTGGCTCAATCTAGAAAGTGATGATTGAATCAAATAATTTACATGATGATGTTGCCTAAAAGAGAATGATTTCTGATGTGACTCATTTCTACTCATAACGAAGAGATGCAATTATGAAAAAGATACCAATCTCATTCCTACACGTGATTGTATTATTTATGCTGTGTCATTCCTACACAACTTCAAATTGTGTGATGACTGAATATTATCTTGATAGACATGTGGTGAGATTCGAAATTGAATAACCATTCCTATACGTATTAATGAGGTGTATGGTGGTTAAATTATAATATATGTGGAAATTGGACCCTTGTGATTACTCGGAAATGATGACAGGCGAGCGGTGAGTCACAGTCCGAAGGGAATGACGGAATAATATTGATGGTTGATATGGTATACAGAAGAAATGTCTTGTGTGGAGGTAGCACTACTTTTACATTTAATCATTTGATGTTATTTATATTCACATAGATGATATTATTGTCACTCACATAAGCTTTGCAGCTTATCTGGATTTTGCTTTGCCTGGTACGCCATTCCTACTGCGTAGGGTTATTTTGCAGATTAACGGGTATCGGTTATAGGAGAAGATTGCGTGGTGTAGCTGTTGTGGGTAGTGCACTTAAGAGTAGGTATTGCCACCCTTTGTTGTAAGTTATTCCACTGATGCTCTGATGTATATTATATGTATGAGTCTAAGTGACTATATATTTTATATTGTACCGCTACTGTCATACCGTTGCGCATCGATTCTCAGCGTATCTTGGAATCAAGACGTGACATGTGACATTGTGGTGAAAGTAGTGGTATTGCTAGTCGTTGCGTTTTGGTGAGTAGTGGAATGTAGCATTAGAAATTAAAAAAAAAAAATGCAATCCTACAAAATCTTAGAAGGAGAGGTTGAATTTGCAATGACAAAAAACTTCCTACAAAAGCACTCAAAATCCATCAAAATCTATGACTTTTTAAAATCCTTTAAAATCATTGAAATTTCAATGCACCTAAATTTTTGTGGACTTATGAAAAATTATAACTGAATACTACAAAACTTTCATAGACTTTGTAGAAGTCATAAATAGTCTTTATTTAATACATGGTGATTTTTATTGACTCGTTAAAAGTTCATATTGAATGTCCCGCGTACATTTTTCTTCCCTTGCACATTTATGTTTATCTTTTGCTTTAAATTGAATACAACAAAGGAGAATCAAGAGATGAAGATAAACAATTGTGTGCAAAAGTAAAAATAGGTACATGTAAATCATTTTCTTAAAAAACAATATATTTCTATTCTAAGTCAAACAAAATAGTATGAGATGAAATCCCAATTACTCATTTCAATATCATGCGAAAGCGTAGCTATTCTAACCTCGTTTGTCGTCGAAAGAAAGCGAGGCTATGACACTTTATCACCATATTTATTATGTATATAGCTGCTAAACTTTTACCAACTTAGTCTGTTGAAGTAGTAATCATTTAATAAGTTAAGTTGGTGGCAATCATTGTCAACCCAGCTGGACTAGATTAGAAATAATAGTATTATCAAGTTGAAGTTGATATTGGTAGGGATGAGTTCAAGTGTTCAACGATGTCCAGCCCAAAATAAGTGTTTGAATTTGAACTATGATTGATGTATGAACAAAAAAGACTGCACGTTCTGTAACTAAAGACACAATATTGAAATTTAGTTCCGTTTGTGAAATGAGTTATTATGAACATGACGACTATGCAGATACAGTTCGGAATTTGGATGGTGAAGTCAACCACCAATGGCCAAATGAGTACGAATCTCACTATGTTCCTCTTTGCATATATATTACGATATTTTTTCTCTGCACTACACTAAAGTAAAAAAAAAAAAAAAGTTTAAACTCAAAATGCAATGAATTTAAAAAGAATGAACTAAAAGAATTCACTACTTGCATATATTTATATACTTGAGTGCTCATAGAGGCGAATCCATGACACTACATAACTTTTGATACATTTTTTGCAGAGCCTATTTCATAATGTATTTCAACGATCCGATTGTTTATCTTTTACGTCTTCCCTCAGAGATCATGTCTGCAAAAATCATCCAATCTGAAACCATATAGCCGTTGGATTAATATTTTAGGATTTCTTTGTAGAACAATATTCGTTCATTTTTTCACTATATATGAATATCTTAATGATAAATTTGTTTAATTTTTGTAAAGATGATTTATAAATGATGTTTTAAAAGACAGATAATTTGGATCGTTAAAATAAATTACGAAGTGAGTTCCACAAAATATGTGTCAAAAGTTGTATAAAAAAAATAATGCCAAAGATCTGACCTATGTATATATGAGCCAATCGGTATAATTTAGTATATTTTATGGTTTTATAAGTTTCATAATGAAAAAAATAATAGTTTGGACATATTTACGACAAAATGAATGAAATTTAGGTAGCTAATAGTTCATCAATTTGGTGCTATTTAACATGAATGCTATAACTTCTTGGGATTATTTTCGAAACGTTACCAAATTTCGTGGATGATGAGAGTTTGAGTCAAAGTTTACCAACCACCAAATTGTATGACAGTTTATGCAAGCCTTTGTTGACCAACAATTCAAATGCGTTTGTCCCCTTTTTGCAACTTCAGCCACTACTGTGCTGCCTTTCATTGACCAAAACAAAAAAAAGATGTGGTGCCTTTTAATTTTTTTAATTTTCACATTTATATCCTGAAAAATATAGTAATCGAAGCTGATATTGACATTTCAAAATTGTTGTTATATATTTTTTTATGTTTATTTTTTCTCTTGTTTTACAAGCGACTAATGTTAAGTAGACAAATTTTTTAGACTAGACTTGCAAACTGTTACATTTCAGTCCAGCTCCGCTGTAGCAAGATATTGTCCGTTTTAGGCTTACCATTCCCCTCGATCCGTCAGAAACCCTAGAATGGTGAGCCCAAAGTGAACAATATCGTGCTACGGCGGAGCCGAAGTGGGATGTGACAATTTGGTATCAGAGCCACTTTGCCGTGTGGTGCGAGTGTGCCGACAAGGACGTCAAGCCTCATAGGGGGATGAATTGTAACATCCCACATTCACCAACAGAGAGGGGGTGATGTGCCTTATATGTACATACCCACCTCCATATAGCATGAAGCATTTTGGGAACTCACTTGCTTCGGATTCCATCGGAACTTCGAAGTTAAGCGAGTTCGAGCAAGAGCAATCCTAGGATGGGTGACCTATTGGGAAGTTCTCGTCTGAGTTCCTAGAAACAAAACCGTGAGGGAATGGTAAACCCAGAGCGAACAATACCGTGTTACGGCAGAGTCGAGTCTGAGATGTGACACAAACCATATGATGTGTCATCAATAGAAAATAAGTAGGTTAATATATAGCCGATACATATGATGTGTAACAATTAATAACAATTCTTTAAAAGTAAAAATCTTCTTTCCGCCCATACTATTGATCTAACATGTTGCGTTTTCATAATGGTGTTTAGCATATAGTCAGTACATTATATTGTCAAACTATTGATGTAGACCACTTACTAGTTAGAATATTATTTGAATATACCATCCAAATAATCTAACATGCTGTACTATCATAATAAAAACTCTATTAGAAAGTCGTGACGTGTTATGTTGTCTTAATCTAAACCATAAAAATATGATGGGATGCTACCAAACCTTTGTTGTTGAAGGTAGTTGTAGTATTAATACACCACAAACTTGCTCAAGTCACTTTCTTGTATTTATTTTTCTAATATTTGGGATAAAAGATAACCTCTTTGTACAGTCACCAATTGCTTATACATATACAGGGCTCAAATATCTGAGGCACTCATTGTTATTTTCCACGTTTGTGTGCATGTATACAAGGCATACAACTCTCGTGTATGCAAAAAATCAGACTATATGAAGACGAAGCCTATAAGTTGATCAAACATTTGACAGATGAACCGAGAATCGTGTAAATACGCTATACTGCACAATGGCAAGACGGGGTCTGGATTTTCGGGTTGAGAAATTAGGTCATCTTCTCCATTTTATCAAGTTTGTTCACCCTTTGCATAGACCTAGCTAGCTAACAGCGTGAGAAAGATTCCTGCAGAGTGACAAAAGCTTTGATGAATGCAACGAAATGGAGCAGAAGGTGTTTTTATATCAAAGTTTTCTTGAGTAACAAGTTACCTGCACCGATGAACGATCCATTTGGTTGTGAAAGCTTGACTGCCTTGACATGCTCAACGTCCCCGAGGTTCACCAGGGTACCTCCTAAGACTGTATACATCGTCACCATATGTAGTATTGCTGCTTTTGGTGCTGATTGCCGACTGCCAAATGTAGTTTTATTCATGTTCATTGAACTTGTGTAGCTGTGTTCGTATACATAACTAGATGGGAAGTTTGGACTGCTAAAGAAGCGTGCTTATAGTCAAGATTGAATACCCAAAGTACCCCGGACTCGGAGTTTCAGATCCCTGATTCGAGCTCTTTCACAAACTCTCTATTCGCTGAATTCTGTATGGCATCGACATGGCATAGCTTCTAGCATAAATTTACATGCACAAGTACACTTAGGGCCAAAACTGATAAACATTTTGGTTTTACCATCTTCCTGAACTGGAAATCAAACTAATCAAATTTATTTACTTAACCAAAACTGTTGAATTATGGCCAAATTATAGTGGGCCTTTGTTTGTAGGCCCAACTGCCCATTTAAGGGGTCTTTTTATTTGTCCCATTTGAAAAAGCCACGGGGTGGCTAGGGTTCTTTGTAAGGTAACAGCTGCTGCCTTTGTTTAATGTAGAGCAGCAGAAAAAAAAAAAAAAAAAAAAAAAGAAAGGGAAGGGTGCCCCAGCCCCATTTGTGAGGAGGAAGTTGTAGTTGTTGTATTAGCTTTGAGTTTTGTATAGAGAGGAAATTATTTACTTTATTTTCTTCTTTATTTGTTTCTTTGATGAATGAGAGCTATTGAGTGTATTGGGTTGTGAGATTGCTAAACACTTTATAACACTCTCATTTGGTTGATAGTGGATTATTAGGTGAACTCCTACTGCTCCGAGGACGTACAATAGTTACACTGACTGTTGAAGAACCTTGTTAAAATCTTGGTGTCTCTTTCTATTTTTGTTCTTGCATTTCATTTGATATATTTCTTGTGGGTTAACTTGAGTTGGTTCCAATTGGTTTGCTGCTATCCTAACACAACAATTGGTATCAGAGCACTAGTTGCTCTGGGGTACCGTCTAATGGCTAAAGATGTCAGACGGACAAGATGAAAATCCTTTTGGAAGCAACTCAGGGTTTGCAAGAACTACGGTGCAAAATGCAAAGTTTGAAGTGGAAAAATTTGATGGCACAAACAACTTTGGGATGTGGCGATGTGAGGTCAAGGATGTGTTGGCTCAACAAGATCTACTTGCCGCTTTGGGAGATAAGCCAGAAGCTATGTCAAAGTCGGAATGGGAGAAATTAAATTTATGGGCTTGCTCCACAATTCGGTTGTGTCTTGCAAAAACTTAGAAGTATTTTGTGATGCAGGAGACATTGGCAAATGTGTTGTGGCAAAAATTAGGAGATAAGTACATGACAAAAAGTGCAGAGAATCGGCTACACTTGAAGAAAAAACTTTACCGCTTCCAATACAAAGAAGGTACAAAAATGATTAGACACCTTGATGCTTTTAATAAGTTAATTGCCGATTTGATGAATTTGGATAAGGCCTTAATATTGTTGAATTCCTTGTCGGACTCTTATGAGCATTTTGTTACCACTATTATGTATGGTAAAGAAACTGTGAATTTAAAGAGTATCAAATGCCTTGATGAATTATGAAATAAGGCATAGAGATAAGAATCTTGATAGTACCTCTGAAGCTTTTATTTGTTAGAGGTAGATCATCATAGAAGAGATTCTTCTTTAGTAAGAAAAAATCACAGTCTCGACCTAGAGGAAATTCTAAAGGCAGAAAAAGCTTGGAAATGGATGAATGTGCTTTTTGTCATAATAAGGTCATTGCAAAAAAGATTGTCCTAGGTTGAAGACCAAAGGCAAAGTGAGTTTTGAAGCTAATGTTGCTGAGCTTGAAACTGATTTTTCTGATTTTGCTTTAACCGCTTCATCATAATTTGATTGTGCTACTATGTGGGTGTTGGATACGGGTTGTACTCGTCATATGACTCCTCACAAGGATTGGTTTTCAAGCTTGAAAGAGTTTGATGGTGGTGTCATTTTAATGGGAGGTGACAATCCTTGTACAACAAAAGGGATTGGTACAGTTCATTTGAAGTTGCATAATGGTATGGTTAAGGAGTTGACAGGTGTTCAGTATGTACTGAATTTGAAGAAAAATCTTATTTCTTTGGGCACTTCAGAATCCAAGGGCTTCAAGTTTCATTTAGATTGGAAGACATTAAAAGTTACTTATGGTGCACCTGTTGTGATGAAAGCTCCTTGATGTGGTCATTTGTAATTATTGCAAGGAAGCATTGTGAGAGGTGAAGCGTCTAGTCTCAGAAAATATAGGCACATCTAATTCAAATACTACTAGACTGTGGCATATGGGATTAGGCCATGCCGATGAGAGAGTTCTACAAGGGCTTGTGAAACAAGGTCTTCTAAAAAGTGCCACGACTTGTAAGCTTAATTTCTGCGAGCATTGTGTCTTGGAGAAGCAAATTAAAGTGAAGTTTGGTACTGCAGTACATCAGAAGAAGGACATTCTTGATTATATGTATTCGGATGTTTGGGGTCCTACAAAGACTCCCTCTTTGAGTGATAGACATTGGTTCGCGACCTTTGATGATGATTATTCTAGAAGGTCATGGGTCTATACTATGAAGCATAAAAGTGAGGTGTCAAGAATTTTTTTGGGGTTGGAAGAAAATGGTTGAGAACTAGACTGGGAGGAAAATTAAAATTTTGAGATTGGATAACGGTGGAGAATACACATCGGACCATTTCCTTAAAGTTTACAAAAAGGAAGGGATTGTGAGGCATTTCAGTGTCAGGGGAACTCCACAACAAAATGGAGTTGCATAAAGATTGAATCGAACCTTGCTTGAGAAGGTTAGATATATGTTGTCTCAGTCGGGTTTGAGCAAGTCATTTTGGGCAGAGGTAGTTACTTATAAATGTCACATCATCAACTGGTTACCCTCAGTTGTTGTTCAGGGTAAGACACCAATGGAGGTATAGGCTGGAAAACCTTATTCTGATTATGATTATATTCGTATTTTTGGTTCACTTGCTTATTTTCATGTAACTAAAAATAAACTTGATCCTAAAGCCAAAAAGGCTATCTTTCTTGGTTTTAGTAGTGGTATCAAAGGTTACAGGTTGTGGTGCCCAAAGATGAAGAAACTTGTGATCAGTAGAGATGTGACATTTAACGAAGAATGTTCAAAGACTTTGAAAAGAATGTGAAAGATGTCAAACAAATGGAGCTTGAGAAAGTTGCCTCTAGTACTTCAAATCTTATTTCCACTGATGTCAAAGCCATTACAAGTGAAGAAGTGGGAGACCACGAGAATGTTGAAGAAGTTGAAGTTGAAGACTCTTATCAAGATGAAGAACAAGTTTCACCTTAAGAGTTTATTGCCAAGAGCAGAGGAAAAAGACATATTACTAAACCAACTCGGTATAGTGATTATGTTGCTTTTGTTTTTCCTATTATCATTGATGAGATTCCATCCAATTTTGAGGAAGCCATTGAGAGTGAAGAAAATGAGAAGTGGTGCAATGTCATGGGTGACGAGATAAATTCTCTCTTGAAGAATAAGACTTGGGAGTTAGTTAAATTGCCTAAGGGTAAGAAAGCTATCGGTTGCAAATGGGTGTATGCCCTGAAGGAATGCATTGATGAGAAAAGCAATGTGAGATTTAAAGCAAGATTAGGTGCTAAAGGGTATGCACAAAGGGAGGGCATTGACTACGATGAAATCTTTTCTCTGGTTGTGAAGCACTCATCAATTTGCATTATGTTAGCTCTTGTTGCACAATATAGTATTGAGCTCATGCAACTTGATGTAAGACGGTTTTTCTACATGGTGATTTGAATGAAGAGATCTACATGTGTCAACTGGATGGGTACTAAGTGAAAATGAAGGAGAATTTGTTTTGCAAGTTGAAGAAATCACTTTATAGCTTGAAGCAATCTCCAAGACAATGGTATTTGAGATTTGATAAAGTTATGAGAGGCCAAAATTATTCTAGAAGTCAATATAATCATTGTGTGTACTTCAAGAAGTTGCAAGATGGGTCTTTCGTTTTTTTGTTGGTATATGTAGATGATATGTTAATTGCCTCAAAGAATGTCGAAGAGATTGAGAAATTGAAGAAGCAAATGAAGAATGAGTTTGAGATGAAGGATCTAGGTGAAACGAAAATCCTTGGAATGGAGATCAATAGAGATAAAGAAAAGGGTTTGGTGTGCTTGAATCAAAGACAATACCTTGAGAAGTTGATTCAGAAATTTGGAGTTCATGATTCAACCAAACTGATTAGTATGCCTTTGACTCCTCATTTTAAATTGAGTTATCTACAATGTCCTAAAACTGATAAAGAGAAGCTGTAAATGAAAAATATACCATATGCAAATTTGGTTGGTAGTTTGATGTATGCAATAGTATGCTCTAGACGTGATATTGCTTATGCAGTTGGTATAGTGAGTTGATATATGCACAATCCTGGTAAAGAGCATTGGCATGCAGCTAAGTGGATATTGAGGTATCTCCATGGTCCTCAAGATGTTGGTTTATGCTTCGAGGGGGATGACTCTGGCATTGGCAACTTTGCAATTAGTTATGTTGATTCTGATTATGCAGGTGACTTGGATAAAAGGAAGTCTACTATAGACTATGTATTTACCATAGCTAAAAGGCCAGTTTGTTAGAGGTCAATTTTGCAGTCATCTGTTGCCTTGTCTACTATAGAGGCTGAATATATGGCAGTTGCTGAAGCTATAAAGGAGGCCATTTGGATATATAGACTTATTAGAGATTTGGGGGTTGATTAGAAGTAGGTGGAGGTGCATTGTGATAGTTAGAGTGCCATTTATTTGGCTAAGTATCATGTTCATCATGCAAGGACTAAGCACATAGATGTGCTTTATCACTTTGTTCGTGAAGTTGTCGATGAAAATGAGATTATTCTCCAGAAGATTTCCAACTAAAGACAACCCTGCTGATATATTGACGAAGGTCGTTGGTGTAGCCAAGTTTGTTCATTACTTGAACTTGGCTCACATTTTTCCCATTTGAAGAAGGTGTTGAGCAGTAGGAATTTTGGAGCATTTTGGCTCGGCATGAGTTATTCTCTTACTACTTTCGGGAGTGGTTTTATGTTGATTGTTGGTTATGTTGATTTGGCTTGTCATTGTTCTTTCGGGAATTTGGCCAAGGTGGAGATTGTTGAATTATGGGCAAATTATAGTGGGCCTTTGTTTGTAGGCCTAACTGCTCATTTAAGGGGCCTTTTTATTTGGCCCATTTGAAAAGCCACGGAGTGGCTAGGGTTCTTTATAAGGCAGCAGTTGCTGCCTTTGTTTAATGTAGACCAGCAGAAAAAAAAGAAAGAAGAAAAAAGGTGCCGCAACCCCACTTGTGAGAATGAGGAAGAGTAGTTTTTCTCATTTGTTAACAATCACTCCATCAAAGTTGTAGTTGTTGTATTAGCATTGAGCTTTGTATAGAGAAGAAATTATTCACTTTATTTTCTTCTCTATTTGTTTCTTTGGTGAAGGAGAGCTATTAGGCGTATTGGGATTTTGGGTTGTGAGATTGCCAAACACTTTGTAAACACTCCCATTTGGTTGATAGTGGATTATTAGGTGAACTCCTACTGCTCCGATAATGTATTTTAGTTACACTGACTGTTGAGGAACCTCGTTAAAATCTTGATGTCTTTTTCTATTTTTTTTTCTTGTATTTCACTTGATATATTTCATGTGGGATAGCTTGAGTTGGTTCCAATTAGTTTGGTGCTGTCCTAGCACAACAGAAACCAGAACAAGGAACTAAAGCAAGGAAAGAGAGTTAGGTTGTAGTACATCATCAGCTTATTTCCTTATTTCATTCATAAGTTGTCTCCCTGTACGCTCATTCTGTCTTAAATCTAAAAGCTCCTGCATATAGCGTATAATATCAAGCGATGTACTTCTAAACCATTGCTAAGGAAAATACGAAATTCGTTACGCACAAAATAGTAATTTATAGTTGTTAACCTGAGCATATGGTGCATCAATCTTCACAAACGAAAAATCTTTATCAAGAATATAGCCTATAACTGAACACATATTAACTTATGCTCATCAGATAATGCCGTTGAATTGAAAACAAAATTCATTTGAACTTGGGAGAACATAAAATCAAGATTTTAAAGTTTTAATGTTGTACCTTCCAGGGTTGAGAATGCCCTTAGGACAAAATTAAACGTGGATGGAAATCGAAAGGGCTAATCTTGTGCTATTGCAAATAAATCCTGCGATTAAGAAAATCCTTGTCAACAACTTACATTAAAAAGAGAATATTTAGAATGAAAACATAAAATGACTCGACATCTTCATCAACGCAGTGGCACTAGTAACCAGGACATCATTCTGAACCGGAATTGCAATCAATCTCATTGTCTGGTAGAACCTGTTTCTACTATTTTACCCTTTTTTCTAGCCCTTTTTATAAGAGCTAAAACCAGTAGCTTGGTTACCCGTGGTGCTATTGGGCATCTTCTTTAATAGCACGTAATAGTGTAACAAATAAGACAAGTTAACAAGAATTGTACATAACAGTATATGCATACCTCTCCAATTGTAAATAACGTCTATGACTGATCTAGTGTTTAGCTGAACAAATTGTTTAAAAAGTATTGAACGGACCTCTATACCAAGAAATTGAGGTTAGAAAGAGTGAGAAAGAGAGCACCAAATGTTTCTGGAAATCACTTTATCAAGTGACTTTTCCATTTAAAAAGTATAATGAGTACGGAGATGGTGCATATAGATCACAAATCTCTGGTAGGCTGAAGTGCTCCAAGATATATGAAGCATTGCATAACCTGCAAGTGGATTTTATGAGATTAAACATTTGCAACAAGGCCAGACTGTTAGAGTTAAATCACTAAACAAGATTAAAACATGAACCAAAACCTTGTTGAAATGGTATCAGACATGTAGTTGACAGATAAAAAACAAAGCTTTATGACAGATAACAATGGTGAGAAATGAACACACACAGAGAGAGAAGTTGTACATATTTTCTGTAGTGAAATCGAAGAAAGGGAAATACAAAGTTATAACCCTAACTTGGTCCATTGCTCATATCCTACATCTCAAGGAGTAAAGACACATCTCCAGCCATTCAGGCCATCGGAGGCTATGATCCTTCTACTTGGGAGAGATCGAAGGTCACAGTACAACTCTAGTAAATAAGAGTAACATATATGCAAGTTTCTAAAATAGGAAAAAAAAAACTAGCTGTTACAAACTTAAACTCTAACGGCTATTAATATAACTAGTAAGTTCTTCAAGGTTCTTCGATTTCATTATTCTCTCTAATTGGATTTGCAGGATAGTCATATGCAATGCTGATTCCAAGTTAGTATGTAGCTTAAATCTCAACAGCCTCTCCTAAGCTGCCTACTAGCTTCACTCCAAGCTTTAATCTCAGATAATTAAATCTTTCTTTTGGCAAGGCTTTTGTAAAAATGTCTGCAAGCTGCTCTTCACTTCTGCAATACTTCACATCAATTGCACCTTCTTGTAATGCTTCCCTTTTGAAGTGGTATTTCCTGTTGATGTGTCTTGTTCTTTGATGGAACACAGGATTCTTCACCATAGATATTGCAGACATATTATCACAGAATAATGAAGTTGCATCAGGTTGTAGCTCACCAAAATCATCAAGAACAAATCTTAGCCAAATAGCTTGAGCTGTGGCTTCTACTATTGAGACATACTCATTTTCAACAGTTGATAATACAACAGTGTTTTGTTTCACAAAGGCCCATGAGAATAATCCACTCTCAAAACTAAATGCATACCCTGAAGTACTCATGCTGTCATGTTCAATACTTGCCCAATCTGAGTCACAAAATCCAATTAGAATTACATCCTTGTTTCTTGCAAATTCAATGCCATAGCTAAATGTTCCTTAAATGTATCTTAGAACTCTTTTGGCTACTCCCATGTGTTTCTTTGTGGGACCATTTATGAACCTTGATAACAAACTTGCAGCAAACATTATATATGGCCTTGTTGCTGTTAGTATAGCAGGCTGCCAACTATCATTTTGTATAGAGCTTCATTAGCTAGCTCACTTCCATCAACCTTTTTCAAATTTTCTCAAGTGGGTAAGGGGATTGACACAGGCTTGCAAATCTTCAAGTCTAAACTTGAAAAGTAGAGACTTTGCATACTTGCTTTGATGAATAAACACTCATTTTCCAAAATGTAGTATTTCCATTCCCAATAAATGGTGAAGGAGTCCTAAGTCTGACATCTCATATCTCTGCATCATTTCCTTCTTGAACTCATTGATTAGCACATCATTATTGCTAATGTACACGATATCATCAACATAGATTGAAACTATGATTATTTTCCTTCTTCATCAGTTTTGGTGTATAAGGTGGCTTCACTGGCACTTCTTTTGAAGTTGTAGCAACTGAGATAGTTGTCAATTTTATTGTACCAGGCTCTAGGAGCTTGCTTTAGACCATATAGAGCCTTTTTTAGCTTATAGACTTTGTGTCTTGTACTCATTACTTCAAAACCTTCAGGTTGTTCAGTGTAGACCTCATCCTCAAGCACTCCGTTGAAGAAGGCTAATTTCACATCAAGTTACAACAATTTCCAACCATTTTGTGCTGTAAGTGCAATGAGGGACCTAATTGTATCCAACCTTGCCACTGGGGCAAAGGTTTCATTATAGTCAATGCCATGTTTCTGTGCATACCTTTTTGCCACAAGCCTAGCTTTGTGCTTTTGAATAGTTAGATCCAAGTTCAGTTTGGTTTTGAACACCTATTTAACTCCAATAACTGGCTTGTTTGCAGGTTTCTCAACTAGTTCCCATGCATCATTATTCTCAATCATTTCAATTTCAGCACTCATTGCATCTTGCCATGCTTTATCTTGTGTAGCTTCATGATAGTTCTCAGGTTCAATTATACACATATGACACCTTGCATATATATCTTCCATACTTTTTAACTTCATAGGAGTTGAGCTTGGGGTTGAATTTTGACTTATTGATTCTGGATCACTCATTGATGTACTAAAATGACTTGAGCTTGCTTGAGTGTCTTGAGCAACATCAAAATGAGATTCTTCTTGTGATCCAGCTTGAGTTTCACATCCTGCAATTTTAGTTTCAATACTGAAAGGCATCGAGATTGTCTTAATTTTCTTCATCTCCCAATTCCATGTTTGATCTTTAGTGAATACAACACTCCTAGATAGAACAATTTTGTTAAACAACAGATCATAAACTCTATACCCTTTTTTCACAGCTGCCATAATCCAGAAAGACTCAATTCCTAGCCTTCTCATCAAATTTCTGTCTCAATTGAGATGGAATGAAGGTATAACTGAAGGAAGATTTGTGAAAAACATGTTCATTTAAGCAACATCAATAGCATGCAATTAACAATTAAAGGCGGAATCATGCTTGTATGCACTTAAAAACAAAACATTTACCCATGAAATTCAAAGCCTAGTAGATAGGTGAACCAAGACTCAACTCAAAACAAAGTGAGTTGAGAAATCAATACCTTTGTAGATTCCTCTTTGCATAAGCAAAGGCTAATCACCCAAAGAGAGGGCCTTCATTCCTTGCATCTTAGATCCATGGATTTGGATGGATGAAAAGGTCTCTCCAAGTTCCCAAAATTGAGAACCTCTAATTATTCATCACCAAGGCATAATGAAGAAGAAATGAGTGACCTTGGAGGAGTTTGATTGCTAGATGATCCCTCCAAGGTGGCCTAAATTTTAGAGAGAAAGGAGAGCTTGTATTCTCATCCTTTCCCCAAAAATTACCATATGTAAATTTTAGGCTATAAAGTCCTTTATATAGTCCCTTCAAATAAGTGACCTAATGGACCAAAAGCCCTATTCTTCTAACATGGCAAGCCTATAGGGTTTATTGGGCTTTCAAGCCCTTTGTTTATTCAAGTTGTCATACAACTTGAGTTAATGGGCTTGACATTCAAATCCCATTGGGCCTTGCGGCCCAAAACTAACCCGAGGTCTTTAACGAACTTATTCGTTTGATTAATTAACATATTAATTAATCCTAGCCTTAGATAAATAATTAAACCATTTAATTATTCTTACTCATCTCCGTTGTTTCTTCAAACTCTACCTTACTCGGTGAATGATCCATTAGGTTCCTTTTAGCGAGGCAGTGGGCGACTAAAACTCTTTCTAATCGATTGTGAATTGAAACTTACTTTCAATTCTCCCGTTAGTGATAATACACTTTTAGGGCTTCCACAAACCATGGTTGACGCCTAGCAGCATGTCATGGTTACCCAAGCTAATCAGAAGAGGTGGAGAACCTATTCAGTTTTAGGATTACAAATGCAATACGGTCTTTCTCTAATACAATACTCTTGACCACATTGTTTGGTTTGATAGTTTATTCATGTCTACTATCCAATGTGAGTCTTGTGCTTATATGATTACCTTGAATGTGATTTGGAACACATTCCTAAATCTCATTCATACTTTGGCCAAAGATTCTTAATCATATCATAGAGTATTCTCCCTCAAACAGTTTGAAGGTTAGAGATCCCTTGTTGCGCATTCACTTGCCTCCATGGCTAAGTGGCTTAACCCCAACGATGCCATGGACACCCTCATGATGGAGTGACTTTGACATAATCAAAGATTAAGGACCTAACCACAAGACAACTGTGATGCCTCAGGTCAAAAGACTAATTTGCATTATCCCAACCATGAGTTCTCATGTGACATGAATATGAGAACTCTTCGTTGATCGTGTTCAGTGAACTCATTCTCTATTGAGCACCTACGTACTTGTCTTTATGTCACACACACCAATGACTCGAGACTAGTCACTCTCCCTGAGAGAAGACATAGCACGTACTGATCTTAACGGACTGTCAATGCCCAATTGACAATCCTATGATCAGGAACGTTTAGGATGTGTCAACGAAAGAATGGTCTCATGAATCTAACTTCTTTAGATCGCATTCTTCCAATCACATATTCCTTGGACTTATCGTTTAAGCATATAACATTTATATGAGACGGCTCAAACAATAATGTTTGCCCTTAATATTAAACTAGATTAGTTTAACATGTGAAATGTCCATAAAGTATCATCATATGATTGGTTTTAGGGCACATTTCCAACAATAACATATGCATCCAAACACTCTTAAGTGTTTTAGACCTTGATTGGGATCTTCTTTCCTAGCATCATGAATCTTCCCATTTCACATATAGTTTTATTTCTCCTCTCAGCAACTCCATTTTGGTGAGTAATAGTCAGCTGTCTTTCCATTCCTATGTCTGTGTAGAAATTTTGAAACTCAAGTGAGGTATATTCACCCCTTCTGTCACTTATGAACTTCTTTAACTTAAAACCACTTTGTAATTACACAAAAGCCTTGAACTTCTTGAATACATTGAAAACATCGGACTTGTTCATGAGGAAATAAGCACATTCTAGAGAAACCATCAATGAATGTGATGAAGTATATGTTTCCTCCCATAAATTCATTCTTCATTGGTCCACACACATCTAAGTGCACCAGTTCCAGTGGCTGGCTTGCTATCCATGCTACTTCTTTGCCAAAAGACTTTCTATGTTGCTTCCCTGAGATGCAACTCTCACATATTCCTTTCTTGTCTTGAAATTCAGGTAAGCCAAGTACCCAACCTTTTTCTGCATCATTTTCATACTATCAAAATTCAAGTGTCCTAGCCTTTTATGCCACTTCCATGAATCTTCTTCAATTGTAGCTTTTCTAGCCACATAGTTTATGGATTCCAAAGCTAGAGGAAATCACTTGTTCCCAATCATCACTACTCTTGCCACAACATTTTCAAGGTTGTTGTCATAAAAAGTCACAACTATATTACCCCCGAATAGAACATAGTATCTATGCTCTATCATTTGCTTTACACTCAACAAGTTCTCATCTAAAACAGGAACTAATAATACTTCATTAATGTATCTTCTTCCATGCTTTGTTTCAACAACCTGAGTTCATTTTCTAGTAGATTGCACCAAGTCTCTAGTCCTTATTTTAACTTTACATGTCACAGTTCTGTCAAGGTTGATAAGTAGTGACTTTTGAGAGGTCATATGGTTTCTGTAGGAACTGTTAACAAACCACACAAAGGGATTTTGTGCTATTGAGGTTGAATGGCATACATAGAACATTGTTCCTGTGACAACTTCTTCTTCCATGGCATAGTTTTCCATTTACTTGCTATAATCACAGTCCTTAGCTAAATGCCCAAATCTGTTGCACTTAGTAAACCGAGGTTTTCATTTGTATTTGCACACACCAAAGTGATATTTCTCACACTTGACATTGGGGTTTCACTCCATTTTGACTGCCACCAGATTGCCTGTTTTGTGTAGAGAATTTGTTATTCTAGTTCCCATTTCCATGATTATTCTAGCGTGAGTTTTGAGACCAATTTTTCCTTTTCTTATATTGTCCCTATTTGTTGTTTTGTTTGTTTTAAGACCCTTTGTATGTCTTTGCAGTGTTGCTAGTGCTGCCAACTTTGAGACTACTGAAAGCCCTCTCAGTGCCATTAAGTTTCTCTCTTTCATTATGTAAGTCTTCTCTTTTATCATACACTTTGACAGAAGCTAGCACTTCTTCAACTCTAATGGTGTCTAGATCTCTAGTTTCCTCTATGATGGATATTATAGACTTGTATCTTCTACTTAGGCTCATCAATAGTTTCTGTACAACCCTTTGTTCTGGCACATCTTCACCTAGAGATTTTAGGTTATTCACTATTTCAAAAAACCTAGCCAAGTAGACATCTAGAGTTTCACTATCATACATTCTCAATTATTCAAACTTAGCCCTTATAACTTGAAGTTTAACAGCTCTTATCTTTTTGTCACCTCTGAATTCTCTTCTCAAAATTTCCCAAGCACCCTTTGTTGTTTTCTCATTTCTGATGCGTGGGAAAAGCTCATCTGAGATTGCTCCTTGGATGAGGCTTAATGCCTTGGCATTCTTGATCTTATCTTCTCTGAGATTTGTCTGTTGCTGGACCCCAAGTTCAATCACATTCCATAGATCATGTGCTATGAGGATGGTTTCCATCTTGACCGCCCAGAAGTCATAGTTGTTGCCATTAAATTATGGAGTCCGTAAATCTCAATTGGAAGAACTTGGACCAACCATCTCTCAAACTATTCAAGCAAGAAATTTCAACAAAGGTGCAGTCTTTAGCTTTTCTGAGTTAAAAAATAAAAAAAATTTCACTCACAGTTCATGCCCCTTTTTTGGAATCCAACCACAAAGCTTTGATACCATGCTGAAATGGTATCAGGCATGTAGTTGACAGATAAAAAACAAAGCTTTATGACATATAACAATGGCGAGAGATGAACACAGAGAGAGAAGTTGTATATATTTTCTGTAGTGAAATCGAAGAAAGGGAAATACAAAGTTACCACCCTAACTTGGTCCATTGCTCAGATCCTACATTTCAGGGAGCAAGGACACATCTCCAGCCATTCAGGCCATCGGAGGCTATGATCCTTCCACTTGGGAGAGATCGAAGGTCATAGTACAACTCTAACAGATAAGAGTAACAGCTGTGCAAGTTTCTAAAACAGGAAAGAAAAACTAGCCGTTACAAACTTAAACTCAAATGGCTATTACTATAATTAGTAAGTTCTTCAAAGTTCTTTGATTTCATCATTCTCTCCAATTGGATTTGCAGGATAGTCATCTGCAATACTGATTCCAAGCTAGTATGCAGCTTAAATCTCAACAAACCTAATAAGAACTAACCATAATTCGTGTATGATAGAACCAAGAAGAGAAGCATACCTGCAATAGTTCCAAAACTTGAAGCCATGACACCAAGCTTTCAGTGGACCTTCTCCTCTCTCGCACACAATCAAGAACTTGACTGACAAATAAGTTTAAGTCTCAATATGAGCGTGTGTTCAGTGAGACTATCTATATATATACATACTTATTCCCTAACAGATAGAATTCCCTATTAAAATCCCTATGGGAAACAATACTTGTTTCCTTGTGCCATAAGAACTGATCTCAATGCTATAGAAAATCCTTGTTTTTCAAGGACTAGCACTCCTCCTATCAACAAGACTTTTCCATCAAACTGAATACCTATAGCCGGTCCCTAAAACTTCTCTTTCTCATACTCATATTCTAACGCAGACATGATCATATATTTTGATCGTTCCTAATGAATTCAAATACATGATTCCGAGCCATCATATGCTAAGCAAAGCGAAGGGAATAATTAATATTAGACAATTAATGTTCATATTTTAATTGGTTTCCTTTAGATTATGCCATAGAAAGAACACCTTTTTTGCATATTTCTCACATACAGAATCGAAAAGTTCAAGCAGTTTCTCCCGGGTGAGATTTAATATCGCCCATCATACCAAAATCGTAATAGATTAGCGTTTCATCCACATCAATGGCAAGATTTCCTGGATGAGGATCAGCATGGAAGAAACCGGTTCTGAGTATCTGCATGAATAGCAAGGTCGAGCTAATCAAGCACTTAGATAAGATGGTTAATAGTTAATTATGGTGATCAAAACAAAACAGACTCAGTCAAGGAATAGATGCATTCATTCAGTACAAAATAGTCATCGTATTCATGTCAAGATAAGCGTAGTCATGTCAGCTGGTCGACAGAACAACAAATTTCCTGACCTGGATCAGGCATGCTCAATAGCGCGTGATGAAGTTCGAGCACGATTAAAACCCTGTGAATCTAGCATGTCTAGCCGATTCAGTTGGTTGGTAACTTGGTACGTGTTGGGGCTTCCTAACATTTGGCTTTAGGTACTCCTATGGCGTGGCAGTTTGGAGTTGAATTTGATTTGAGCCAAATTTTTTTTTAATTCCTTTTAGTTACATAAATTTGTTTTATTTAGAGAAGTAACTTCCATGAAATATGTTCGTTGTCACGTGACATTCCGATTTAATAATACAATTTCATGTGTTGAAAAACTTACATATGTCATTGTTTTATTGGAATGGAATGCCATGATTAATGTGAACCTATTCCATATAAGTCCTTATCTTTATTTGGTGACAATAATTACAAGTATATAAACAATGATAAAGAAAATTAGAGAAGCCTTATATCAAGCATCTTGGGCAGCCCCATATAGTTAGCTTTTTATTTATAAGTCCAAAATTGCCATACATTTATACAGAAATTAAGGACATAAAAAAAGTGTGTGATTTGGGTTGAGCCACCAGAAACCATATAAAATGTCACATGCACGTATGGATATCATAGAATGGGAAATTAAGATGCGTAGAAAATACCAATCTTCTTACATCAAATTTCTCAACAGATACTGGGTTTTTTCTTTTAGCATTTCTTCTCAAGAAACTTAGGCAGACAAAGATTACCCACCCCGGCCACCGGGTTTTTTTTTTTATTATTATTTTTTTTAGACATGATGATACGAAATGAAAGACGAAACTCTAAATTATGACTTTGCACTATAACTGAGCTAGAGCCGTAGGAAAAAGAAGTGTTCATAACCTAATTGTCTTAAGCACGTACCCCTAATAGTGATTTGGTTTCTATACTATTTTAACTCAATTGAACCAAACTATACTGCTACTTAACCGTTATCTACTGGTTCGACCTCAGTTTAATGGAAAAACCAAACCAAATCATACCAACCCGGACTAGTATACCTTAAATCAATTAGGTATTTATTTCGTGTGAGGGCCTAGTCCAAGTGAATAATAACCTTAAATATGTTTGTTGTTGACTTGTAGTTGGTTTCTCTTACAATCCCTGACCATGCATGGAAGTCACGAAGTATTTCCAAACGTGTTTTTCTGGGGTACGTGTCAAAACATGTTTAAACCATGACACGAGAATTGACTTTGATTTGAATGAGTATTTTGATCAGTCATACTATTTGCCTTGTTCTCATGTTTCCTTGTTGCGAGATGCAACGATGAATTTACATTGAAGTTTCAACACCAAATTATCAGATAATCTCCATGTAAGTACTCTAATTTTTCTAGAGTATGCAAATATTTATACGAGAATAATGCTAAGAAGATCAAAAATTTAAATTAAATTGTGTAAATCAAATGATGTGATTGTTAATAATTAAATTATTATTTAAATATTGATTAATGTATTTATTTCCTATTGATGACACATCATTTTTAACCCACTGGGTCTATATATATTAACGTAGAATATCCTTTTTTTGGCTAGTTAGTTTATGTTACATTGAAGACAACTATGGGATATCATTAATTACACAAGTGTCAAGAACACTGAGCAGATGCAGGCACTTTGCATGTGAACACACCAAGTGCCAAGAAAACACTGAGCAGATGCAGGCACTTTGCCTTGTGTGTTCTAATCTGAACTATCATATTTCTCTCTTGGAAATTGACAAAGATTTACCAAATACCGTGCCAAAAAGAGCAAAGACTTTTACTCGTTCAAAGTCGCAAACCCAAAAGAAGCTGCAGCAGCAGCCACCAAGGAAAATTCACCATGTCTTTTGAGCAGCCAAAGCATAAGGTATAAAACGCTTCGCTTCCCTTAAGAGGTGAGAACAGAACAATCAACTTTCTCTTGCTAACACGCATTTAAATTCTTAATTAACAGGCGTTTAGATTCTTAATTACGTACATAATCACACACAAATAACAATATGTTGATGCAGAGGTTCAGAGCCACCACCAAGCTTGTGCCATATCTTTCTTCTGCAACCAATGCTGCTTCTGTTGCAGCCCATCATCATCCATTAACAAAGAGGCCTTGCTTTGGAACACTTTCACCTTCCTCGCCATCCTTGCTTGGCGATCACAAAGGTAGGCTTCAATTTTATTCCATATTCTTTTTATTCGAGTGATATTTTATCTAATCTAAACCATGTGAGTGGACAAATAGTGTTTAAAAAGTGAACTTTAACGAAAAGTTCTCGGTACCGTTCACTTTAACGAAAAACCACATATTTACACTAAAAAGTCAATATTGGTAAAACTCAAAGTTTTCAAGCTTTTTTCGTTAGTTTTCCTGTTTAAAAATCAACTTACCGGCTTTCTTTAACAAGATTCAAACAAAAAGAATGAGAAAGGGTCGAACCATATCTTACTGAATAATCTGACTCAATGATATTGAAGAGCTTTTTATGTGGATTGAGATTAGAAGTAATTATTAACATTAAGGAGTTATTATTAACACTAAAAAAACTCATCTTGAACGTCGTCTTGTACCTCTTTCAATGATAGCAATGTTGAAGTGCTGTTTTAAGAAAAAAAAAATTGCGTTTGATGGAAATGTCTTTACTGGAGCAACTACTTCTTTTTGTCATCCCTTCTGTCTTCTAACAATTGTAAAGTATGAGTTTTATTTCTGAAGAATTTGTGGTGGATGGTTGAAGTAATGTTGATGTGTGACTTTCACTTATTTCTTCATATTCAAAAGATAAAGTTCCTCACTTGATTCAAGCCAAGTCGGTTTCAACGAATTCATCCTCCGTTGCAAAACAAGCCGTGCCTGAAAATGAAGTCGAACAGGTTGAGTTACTCACTGCAACTGAGGATTTACATGGAGGAGTTATTGTTGACATGACCGAACCTATGGATTCTGCGGTTTTTGCTTCTTTGCTTCAAGCTTCCATATCGCATTGGAGGCAAAAGGTTTGTAATTGTTACTTTTATTTTATTCGATCTCACTATATGTCTCGTGTTCACTTGATGCTGATGATTTGAAAGTTGTTTACTTTATTGTATTTTGTAGGGGAAGAGGGGCGTTTGGATCAAATTGCCAATCGCACGGTCAAATCTTGTTGATGCCGCAGTTAAGGTACAAGAGATTCTACTGGCCTATCTCTTCTGAAACACCTCAAAGATTGAATTTTTGATCAATTATTTGAGGCTGTTCTGAATATAACTTGTCTAGTTGTCTTATTGTCTTGATCAACTATCCTTTACACTTTTAAATGACACAAGATATTAGCATAATCACGCAATTTGGCACCACTCAGGCTGCAAAAGTATAGCTGTTTTGTTCCTGATATCTGGGGCCACGACACTCAGGCTTCTTTTGTTACTTGTGCAGGAAGGATTTAGGTACCACCATGCTGAATCGGATTATTTAATGCTTGTACGTTGGATTCCCGAAACTGAGGACACTCTTCCTGCAAATGCTTCACACCGAGTAGGCATTGGCGCTTTTGTCATGAACAGTAAGAGAGAGGTATTCCTTCTCAGATGAATCTAGTTTCCCTAGTGTTCTTAACAATATATGACATGTAAATTTAAAGTTCAAACTTTTAACATCTTCCTTTCATCTTCTGTTTAACGAGAAAATAGTGAACAGTTTCTAACATTGTTCACTCGATCTGAAACCTGCTATTTAAAAGAGATTATTAAACGGTAACTTGGTCCTTTTATATACTTTCCTGCGGTGGTTGTTAGCTTTTAGATCAGATAACCACAGAGAGAGAGTACTGGTATCCGTCGTAATCTAAAACTTAAAAGGAAAATTTCTTTTAATAAACATGCAAGATGCATATTCCTTTCATATTTGCATAGATAATTTAAAAGTTCTAAATCAGAAAATAGGATTAGTTGTCATGTTTCTGATAAAGCACTTAATAGGTCACGTTGACATCATTCTAAGTAATTCTGTAAGTTTCTTACTGTTGAAACCTCTTCCAACGACATTATGTTTGCATTGCCGCATTCTATCTTTGCCTACTAAAATTGTTCGCTCGGATAGATACTTGTGGTTCAGGAGATCAGTGGCAGATTCAGAAATACAGGTGTGTGGAAGTTGCCAACTGGGGCTGTTAATGAGGTGAGTAAAAACCCCAGCACAACTATAGCAAATACTTGGTAATTAATTTACAATTATGTTATCCTCATGGATTAAAAAATTTATCCATCGACAGGGTGAGGATATTTGTAAAGCTGCAGTTAGAGAGGTCAAAGAAGAGACAGGAGTAAGTATATAACTGATTGAATATAGTATCGATCATACATAAGCTATCAAACTTAATGTAAATCAAACACCGTCTGTTTTTATTTTACAGATTGATACAGAGTTCGTGGAGGTTTTAGCATTTAGGTAAGAAACTTGCCTTCCAATTAAACAAGTGTTGTATGAATTTATACAAGCCATGCATCAGGTTACTATTATGCAAATAATTCTATAGAAAGAACTCTTTATATCCTCTCCATCTCTCTACAGGCAAGGCCACAAGTCATTCTTTCAAAAGTCAGATTTGTTCTTTGTTTGCATGCTGACCCCAAAATCCTTCGACATCCAAAAGCAGGACTTGGAGATTGAGGCAGCCCAGGTAATTTCCTGGGGCACAAAAAATCTGTCATTGAGTATAATCGTTAATCTTGTTTAAACTATTCGGTGGTAATGTGATCATATTTATCAAGTGTTAAAAGGTATCATTAACATGATTCGAAGCTATTCTAATGTGTTACTTTCTGGGGATTGTTTTCAGTGGATGCCAGTTGGGGACTACGCAGCTCAACCCTTTGTTAAGAAAAACAAACTCTTTGACTACGTAGCAGAAATATGCTTGGCAAAATCAGACAAGGACTATGCCGGTTTTACTGCGCTGAGCACAACTACATCCTCTGGAAAAAGAAGCTACTTGTACTATAACAACCGGGATATGGAAAAGATTCAGGCTACCGGTGATCCGCAGTAGAAACGTTGACCTCTACTTCAATAACATATATGGTTGTAACAACAGTTACTGTGGATTCCTAGCTATCTGAATATTGGTTCCTGTATAGATTGATGTCATTTACTTTGCGTTATGTAATGATATGCTAAATAACTTGTGTTCTAAGTCACAGATAGGATATATACATTCATTTTTTTTTTACTGCAAGCTGTACTACTCTTGGGACTGTAGTTCAAGAACTTGCTAATTGATTTGAGTTCTCAACACTATATGTTGCATTTGCTATTTGCTTCGATGTAAAATATACAAGTTGTGTTTGTTGTATCTTGCCTTTGACGAATAATAGAGATCCATTTGCAAGTTTACAACTTACATAACTGATTTGACGTGCTTCTAATAAAACAGATTTTAGAAAAAGCGCTTCTGTAGGAAGGAAAAGTGCTTATGATCCAAGTAGTCCTTTCTAGCAACACCACCATCACCATCGAACACACCCAAGGCAACACCCCTATCACTGTGAATTATTGTAGCAACCACTCACTTTCCCTCTCGTAAATCTTCACGCAACGGTTCCCTCTGAGAGCAGGACTGAATGCGCCTGACTCGTATGCTAAAGCAGTTGATATCCACTCGATAGGGCACCCTCCCCCATCCGTGCCACCTTCATAGCATCAATCTGCACCACTTCCCTGATTTCCCTTCTCCGGTACCCCTCTTGGTATGAATTATGATGTTTTTTGGATAGTTTATTGAACTTTTATTTATTTTTGGCAAAAATGTTATCATTTTTTAATTGGAGTCTATTTCTTTAAATAACTAAAGTTTTAATGTTTTGAAATGGAATTTTAACACTAAAATAACGGAATGAATTACATTGGCTAAATGTGTAAAACATAAGGACTAAAACGGCTAAATTTAGAACACGGGAATTATATTTACTAAATGGTTAAACACAAGGACCATTTTGACATTTAAGCCAAAAATTTAATACAAACGTGAAGTGGAGATCTAGGTGTTTCTCCTAGTGTTTTTAGAGCATCTCCAATGGAGACCCTAAGAGCAACTCCAGTGTGGGAGTTTGCTTGGGGGACATGCCAGGAAAAAGGGCCCGAGAGCTCGGCCTACACACTCCAGCGTGGGGAGCCCGAGGGACAGCGGAGGCTTGAGCACCAAGCCTATGAGGAATTGCCAGCTCGCGAGCTCGAAGTGGATCTAGCACAGGGCTGGCGTCATCCAGGTGTCAGCCCAATTTTTTATTTTTTTTCTGTCAGGTGCGTGCATCTCACCCACGCGTGGGGGCGCATCACTCGACACGGTTTCAACCCCTGGGGCCCATGGTGCAGTTTCAAAAAGTTACAGTTGGGAAGCCACGTGGCTTCCCATGGTCCATTGTATCTCAATGGCTATATAATGTGGATTGTCTGATTTGCAACGGTAAAAAAACAAAAAAAATCTTATTTAATATCAACCGTTGGATTTGAGATCAACTGTTGATATTATTCTCCTTTATAAATTTAAAAAAAAGTTTTAAAATTCATAAATGTTACCGTTGTGTCACGTGGCACAATCTGGAGTGTTGGAATTCAATTTTTTTTTTTTAAATCTCACGACAGAGATTAATTAGTTGAATAAAAAAATTAAAAAATTGTAAAAAATGAATAAAAATCGGAAAAAAAAATTTGAAATTTTTTGTAAAAAATTGTTTTAACTTTTCTATAAATACCTTCTCATTACCATCTACCTTACACCACAATTTTATATTTTCTCAACTACTTTCAACCACATTCCTATCTTTCTCTCAAAGTTTCAATCCATTTTTTTTTTCAACAAAATGACTACTGATGCAGGTACGAATTGGACACTTCTTGAAGATATTGCGTTGTGTACTAGCTGGGTTGAAGTTACTCATAGTTCACTTATGGGTAATGAGATGTAGTTGCGAGAAATGTGGAGTCTTATTCATACCAATTATCTTGAGAAAATGAGTGGGAAAAGAACCAAAGAATCGATGTCTAGTCGTTGGAAATTACTTAGCCAATTGTTTAGTACGTGGAGAGATACCTTGGCACAAACTAGTACTAATATTCAAAATGGGGAAAATTACGCGGATCAGGTAACAATATATTATTTATTTGTTTGTACTATACCAAAATTTACATTATAATTATTTCTTATCTTGCATTGTGTAGCAACTTTAGGTTGTACATAACGCCACGTGGCATACCGTCATTTGTTAAAATTTTGATGGAAATCTATCCTCAAAGATTGTAAACAGATTATGACACGTGGCGCGACGTGATTGGTTAATAATCTTATCGGAAATCCATCACCAATAATTGTATTTTCGGATAATGACACATAGCGCAATGAATATGATTAAAAATCTTATCGGAAATCCATCACCAATAATTGTCTTTTCGGATTTTATGACACGTGGCGCAACGAGAATGATTAAAAATCTTATCCGAAATTACAAATAAAATTATTTTGTATTATTTTATAAATAAAAAAAATACTAATATTTTATTGCCTATTGCCAGGTCTATTGAAGTGCAACGGTGGAAATGCAAAAGGCGGTTACTGTTCATTAAGGGCAGTTACTGTTCACTAGGTGGATAGCATAGTGTATTGCCTGGGAGGGTTCCCACACTGGAATTGCTCTAAATGGAGTCCCTACAATCGTATAGTCTCTAAATATAGGGACAAATGACTTCCAATGGGACGGAATTGAAGTCTTCAAAGTATCTCAATACATAGGCACTCGCCGGAGACCTCAAAAGACTTTTAAAAAATGAGGACTACATATAGGAACTCAAATAGTGGACTCCATATTTATTTTGAGTGAGAATCATGTTGCTCTTTATGTTTTTTTCCTTGTTTTTTTTAACCCACCCAAGTGGGGCAACTTCTCATTTGTTTTTTTTTCATTTTTATAATTCTTGAAAAATCAATGGTCGAGATAGCTTTTTATTTTTATGAATGGTTACAATATTTCAATGTAATGAATACTAATTATTTAATATTTTAGTCTCTATATTTAAGGATTATACCATAAAGAATTTTCATTATAGACAATATTCTTTTAGGAACTCGAATATTTTTAACTTATATTTCAATGTAATGAATACTCTTTTGACTTATAATTTTGTTAATGAGTATTGGTTTATAAAATGTTTTTAACTAAGTTTAAATGCACTTGCAAACAGGTTCATCATGTGGTTATGCACTTGCAAACAGGTTCATCACGTGGTTAGGTACTTCTTGTGAGATAATTGGGACACCGTGCTTTTGCCTCTAGGCCAATCACTAACACCTCCTCTTATGACGTACCGGATGTGCGTACTCCAAAATTTGGAGATATTTTTTTATATACTTGGATTATAAGACGGTACGTTATATGATATTATGTACAAGTGAAGAGAGGTTTTTTTCTTTTCTGAGTAACGCTAGTGAAACTAAATTTGTAGACTAAATTTTATAAATTGAATGACATGAAAGTTGATATTTGATTATTAATGTTGATTAACATGCTTATTTGTTATTGATGATACATCATTTAATTTGACAAATTTAGTCTCTCTAACGTTACTTTTTTTCTCTTTTTAAGTGTTCTTATACTTATATACTACATAAAACGTGTGTGCCTGTGTTCCAGGCATACTGAAAAATCTCTCCAAAATCAAAGTTTGATAGCATAAATTAAATAACATGTCATATAGTGCAACAAGTAGACATTACACTACTCTTTTTTCTTTTTCTTTTTTAATATTCATTCTTATTTGGAAAATAGAACCTTAAACTTCTACCCCCAATGGTTCTAAGATACATTGATGTCATAAATAAATAAATAAAAAAATAAACAAAACTGCACTAGAAAAGTTAAAAGAAAATAAGAAGTCCTTCCAGGGGAGGTTAGATTTGATTTCACAAAATATTTAAATACGAGGTAGTTTGATTAATTGATTCTTTTCCAACCACAAAAAAACAGATTTTGCATCCAAATCCACTACCTTAAAATATAAATGAGAAGGTGCATCCCATGCCTTTAGTCTCAAGGTCAAATCACATTTTTAGTCCTCTAACTGGAGCCATTTTCCAATTTGATCCCCATCCTTTTAGTTTTCGGAATTTGAATCCCGTTGTTTTGTTTAGTTAGCAATTAAGTCCTACAAGTCTAAAATTGTTAAGAAAAAAACAGAACGAAATGATTAAGGTTTGAGTCAATTGCAAATGTGGAGAGAACAAAATGCCCTCACATATGGTAGTTGTATATTTTTTAAAGCTTCGAATCTAATGTTCAAGTTCAACATAATTTAATAATATTTGGACTCGATTGCAAACTGCACCAACTACAGAGCTAAAACTGTGAATATTAAAGTAATATGAACCAAATTGGAAACGACAAAAATTGTCACGATAATATATATATATATATATATATATATATATGTGTGTGTGTGTGTGTGTTTATATATATATGTGTACAAAGTAGAGTCTGTTCCAACAGATCTCCAGGCATTTGAGAAACCACCAAAACTGAGTTTCCACAGTGACTGAGAGTTCTCCAGCCATGTCTCTGGTGCAAGGCAAATGGATCAAGGTCTGTTCCCTTTCACTAATTTCCTTTCAACTTCTGTTTAATTTAGATCATCAGCTTAATTTCAAGGATTAATTACTCAAAATTTGATGAAACCTTAATTGCAGTTGTACTGTATTTCATCATCAAATGCTTATCCAAACTCTGTGGTGCATATATATATATATTTTTAATTTTATTTCTCTCTTCTCCTTTGTAATTTTGTTAGGGTTTAGGGTTTAGATTGTTTGGTTAATGATTGGATCTTTTTACATGTTCAGCTTGCATTGGATTTGCCCATCTTCCTTCAAATCAATGAAAACACTTGAAAATCTCCATGATTTGATGTAGACTTTACAACTATAATCTGAATTTGTGGCTTTTTTAAGTAGATATGCTCTCTTTTTGGTTACGTCGGAAGAGAATCAAACTCTTTACCCATCTTAATCCTAACTTATTATCCTGCAATCACCCACTTTAGTTGACCCGAAGAGCGTTTAAAGTATAATCTTTACATGTTTAGATTCACAACATAAGAAAAGTTTGAACACCCATATGAATGTCTTACTCATTACCCCAAATGATAAGATAAAATCTCTTCTACATCGTCAGATTATAACGTGTAGTGTGATCTCGATTGGTATATTGTTTGTTGCAAAATGTGACTCTGTTGCTAGCATGCTTCCATTTCCCCACAATTTTAACATATTATTTGTTTGTTTCCAGTTACTTGGTTACATCCATCAAAACCTACTGAAAGTTTCTTCTGCATTTGTCCAATTTTTTCCTTCATAAAAATCATTTGAAAAATGTAGTTTGAAAATATGAAACAAATAGTTTTATTCATTAAAAAGTTATCTTACTTGTATCCATTTGTAAATCTGTATCACTGTGTCAGCTTGATCAAAAGGGGACTGGTCCTGGAGCAAGAAGCTCACATGCCATTACCCTAGTAGGACAGAAGGCCTATGTTTTTGGAGGCGAATTCACGCCACGTGTCCCCGTCGACAACAAGCTCCACGTGTTTGACCTCAAGGAGTTGACGTGGTCCGTGATCGAAGGAACCGGGGATGTCCCACCGCCACGTGTTGGTGTGACATTGGTAGCTGTTGGAGAAATTATTTATGTATTTGGAGGTAGGGATTATGAACACAAGGAACTCAATGAGCTCTATTCATTTGACACATCCACAAACAAGTGGACTCTAATTTCAAGTGGGGACACCGGGCCCCCTCACCGGAGTTACCACTCAGTCACCTCCAATGACCACCATGTATACATATTCGGTGGATGTGGTGTCGCCGGCCGTCTCAATGATCTTTGGGCCTACAATGTCGTTGATCAAAAGTGGATACAATACCCAAATCCGGGTGACAGTTTGAAGGGGAGGGGTGGGCCGGGCCTGCTAGAGGTCCAAGGGAAAATATGGGTTGTGTATGGCTTTGCTGGAGAGGAAGTGGATGATGTACACATCTTTGATCCAGCCCAGGGTAAGTGGGCCCAAGTTGAGACAAGCGGCGAGAAACCAACAGCTCGGAGTGTATTTTCTACAGTAGCAATTGGTAAATATATAATCATATACGGCGGTGAAGTGGACCCAAGTGACTTGGGCCACTTGGGTGCTGGGAAATTTGCTGCTGAGGTTTATGCATTGGACACTGAAACATTGCTGTGGAAGAGGTGGGATGATGGCCTGGGCTCGGACCATCATCCCGGGCCTCGCGGTTGGTGTGCGTTCGCCCGTGGGGAGTGGGAGGGGAAAGAAGGCCTTTTGGTGTATGGTGGGAATTCACCAACTAATGATCGACTTGGTGATATTCATTTCTTCACTCCTTATTTGGAAAATGGTAAATGATTGGGGAATAGACATGGGATGTATATATGAGTAATGATGTTGATGTCATGTAAAAAATGGAGTTTGGGTATCTATGTTTGTTTGTAATAAGACACAGACATGACTCTGTGTCAGTGGGAATTAGGTTGTATTTCGTTTTTCTTCTTTTCTTTGGTAATGTAATTTTTGTTTTTGGCTTTTTGGTTTTGTTTTTGTTTTGAAATAATCTATGGACTCATGAGTATTTGTAAATTTTCTTCATTACTTAAGCTACAAGTTTCTTCATGAAAGTGGTTTTAAACTGTTTCTACTCAAACATATCCAAAATTGGTGCCAATGTAATCTCTGTAGAATTCCCAGTTCATCCCACACCGATAGATGTTCGGATTCGCATAGTCTTCAGTTAGATTGTAGGGCTCAAAACGTCAGCTTAAAGTGATCAACTAAAAACGACTTCATGAAATTTTCTCCAAATTGTGTCTAGTGTAACATATACAAATTTGATGATAATCCATTCACTGTATCATTCCGTGTGCTCGAAACAGTGAGATGCTCTAAGGAAACTGTAGCAGCTGCACAAAAAATGCCTAAGTCGGACTTCTAGCTTCTATGAACGGAGGAAGAGCTGAGAGCAATGAGAGGCAGTAGTAACTTGCAGTAATTTTTAACTAAATTATAAAAGAAGGAGAATTTCATCCATGTGTGAAGACAAGAAGTGATGGACAAGCAAGTTGTAGCTGCCAAATAATTGCCAGACTTGTACTTTCAGCTCTTATAACAGAGAGAAGCTGCAGCAAACGAGGGAGAAGAGAGAGTCATTCTTTAGTTTCAAACGTCCTTTGTCTTAGCTCTCTTTCCATGTCTTCGAAACAATTCGCGATGGGATGGAGTTCCGATCGCTAGCAAGGGCCTTCATACATGAGCATGGTTTCGTGAAAATTCACTTTCTCTTCCGTTGGAATTGAAGAATAAACTGACCAGTAACTTTTGCTGCAATGAAAATGCAGAGTGGAAGTCAGAGTTCAATTCAGGTAGCTACCATTAAACACTTGAGAGATTTTTAGAGTCAATAAATATATGAACAAATGTGTGCTGCTTTAGGACTTTTCAAACACTTAGGACTGCAAAAGAACTTCTTTTTAGGAAGAAAACACTCGCGCAATTGTATAACAAACTGTGTGCTCCATTAGAACCTTAAAACATTACAAACTATACAGATACTTATTTTTAGGAAGAAAACACCTGCGCAGTTGGTTTTATAGTAGCCACAAATTGATGTAACATTCAAACACTAAAGAAATTTTTTGAGTTAATAAATGTATGACCAACTACGTGCTGCTTTAGGAGCTCCAAACACTACAGAATTGTATATGCACTTGTGCTGCCTTACAACCTCAAGGTCTATAAATAGCCAAGTCAAACATGAAAATCTGTAATCGCCATTTATTTTAAATGGACTGGGTGCCAGCGCATTTTTAGACTGGGTGCCAGCACATTTTTTTTGGGATGGAGATGCTTTGGCCTATTACTGTTCATTATGGTCTATTATTGTTCACTGAAGTGGATAAATGGGCTGGGTGCTGGTGCAAAGTCTTAGGGATGGAGTTGCTCTTAGACATCAGCGGGCCCTTTAGCAGATACCTTCACTGCCTTTATTGGTGTTCGTCAATTAAGCTATTAGGGTCGTCAATCTAACCTTACATGAAATTTGCATCTACAGTACCAGTACAATATCTTTAATACGTGAATTTCTTCATTGTGCAAATCATTATACACCTTTAAGTACTCTTCACAACAATATTCTGTCTGTATTTAAATGGTATAACATGCAAAATAATTGTATAGCACAATACATCTTTACAATTCATTATTCACTGGATTAAATTAAAATAAAAACAAAAAACAAAATTCAATTTCCCACAAAACATACCCTTCCCAAACCAATCACATAAGCAAAACCCCAACACAAAAACTCAAAATAACCATGACCAATCTCCCACCGTCCAATCCCGCAACTCCATTCTTCTCACTATCAGCCGTCTGATCCGCCGGCGTATCATCCGACGGCGCATCAGCCGGCCCCGCCGCCACCTCCTTCGGCGCTGGAGCCACCGTCGCCTTAAACAGTTCCGTCGGCTGCAAAACCTTGTTCACCTTATAAACCACCAACGGCTCCTGATCAATCACCGTCCCCGTGATCTTCGCCGTCACCACCTGCGTCTCCAAACTTACGACCTCGCCGTCGTTCTGAACCGTGAACTCGAACTTCTTCGCCTTGTCGGTGGCGAGCGTGTTGACGAGACCGTTGTTGGACTTGAGATCCTGGAGGGACTGGTAGACGGGGACACCGTGGTAGAGCAGCAGCGACACCTTCTGGGATGCTGTTAGATTTTTATACTTGGGGAGGAAGGCGTTGACGACGGAGTCCGTTGGGCAGAAGACCGTCAAGCCGCCGTCGATGTTGGTCTCGAAGGTGGAGTCGGCTCCGGCAGCGACGAGCAAGTCGGCGAAGGCTTTGCAGCCTTGCTTTGAGATGATGGCCGTTAGATTCAGCTGGCTTGGTCCGGCAGTTGGCGCCTCGGCTTCAGCAGAAGTTAGTGCCTGAACGTTTCATGTTATATTGTCAACCGATTTTCTCTCTAGCTTTTATTTTAACTAATTTTTTTCTTCTATAAAATTTAGATTCAAAAGAAGAGTTTAAAATATCAATATACATATACAAATTTATAAAAATATCGATAGATATATTGATACGGATATCGATTGTCTTCAACGGAATTATGGAAATTTGTAATGGGTAAGTATATTAACTCATTCAAATATAATCGAATTAGACAAAAGTTTCTAAAAAAAAAAAAAAAAATCTAAAGTTCGAAATCTGCAATACGTTATGACAAAATTTATGTAGTGAATTGGTAAATATAATTGATATTCATTAATTTTTTTTATATCTCACCGATATAGAATGAAGTTTACATTCCACATATTTCAATATCAATTCTTAATTTTAAAATATTTTAATAAAAAATATCGATAATTTCGTAAATATCTTAACCACTAACTTACACAATTTGATTCAATCCTTTTTCTCAAATTAAGTCAATCATATATGACCGTGTTTAGAAACAAATAGACATTAATGAACTACAAGTAGAGGAAAAAAAAAAAAAAAACAAACAAACAAACAAACACAAAATATTCTAATTTTCAAGGGACACATTTTCTCTTAAATTTCCTTTCTTTTTCAAAATCTGATTTTTGTCGGTGGAGTAACATGGCACCTTGCACTCGTATATCTCAACTTTTTTTAGTGATGGCAATAATTTGGACTAATTTTATATATTTATTTATGGGCACTAGCTGTACATGCATGTCCAGTGGACAAAATTAAATGTGTATTATTTTGAATTTTTGTATTTCTTCATATCAAATAAGAATATAAATTTCAAGAAATGGTTGAATTATTATTATTTTTCAAATATGAAAAACAATCATATAGTCTAGCCTTTACCATCAGACATTAATTAAAATTGATTTTAAAAGCATCTTTTCGAAAAAAAAACATTTTCAATCAATTTAAAAGTGGACACTTTGAGGCTTGACACGTTATCTAAGTAGACTATCAAATTAAACTATTGATCAAAAGACTTATATAACATCTAATTAATAAAAATCACACATTAACCCATATATAAAAAATAAAATTGATACTTTTCTTTGACTTTAGTTTTTCTTTGCTAATTATCATAACATTAGGGTTATAGCGTTAATTTGGATAATTATAATAAAATTTCAGTTAAAATATGCATACCTGACTGATTTGCAAGACAGAGATGTTGTATGGCATCTCCAGCACAGACTTCACATAGAAGGAATTGAGTGTCCCACCATTGTCTTCAGCTCCGAAGCCGACTTTACCGCCCTTGAGGTTGGTTATGTTCACGTACCCAGAGGTCCCGGCCGCCACCCCGGTGGCTTGGAACATGCTGCTAGCCAAGGTGGTGCCATGGGTGAGCTGGTGAAGTTTCTTTGCGCCAAAGTAATCAACAAGGACATGGAGGGAGAGCACATTTTTAATGGTGTATACCGAGAGTCCTTTGGAAATGAGGGATGACATGGCGGCATTGTCGAGGGCGAGGACAGTGATGGTCTGACGGCGGTTGATCTCGGTGGCAAGGTGGGTGAGGCTGAGGTAGTGGTTGAAGGTGGAGAGGGAGGGGTGCTGGTCGAGTATGCGCGTAATGTTGTGCGCTTGGGACGTCAAGGATAGGAGGAAGAGGAAGAGGGCAGAGAGGGCTAGGGTGGCTGTGAGGGCTGGTGGTTTCTGCATCGTGAAAGGTAGAGGAGAATCGAAGGTGGGTTTGGGGGCAAAGAAGGGGAATGAAAAGAAGGAGATGTGTGGTTATATGTGATTAGCATGTAGTGTTGCAGACTTGTAGTGCTGTATTGTGGTGTATATGGTCCCTCAAAGTGGTGCCAGCTTGGTTTAGGTAGGGATGAGGGAATATGATGTAGTGGTGGGTCCTTGGGATGATAATTACATTTATATAATTGTAAGTTTATGAGATTATATATTAGCAGTGATGGAGTTAGAATTTTAACTTAGGAGGGGTCCAAATGTCTCAATCTGAAATGCTCTCCTGATCTTACAAAAATTACTCTGCTATATGGTGAGCAACCGACTAACATCGTTTGAGTTCGGTAAGGTGTCGTCCTCATCATCCTCTTCTTTAAACCTAAACCCCAAGCCTCTCTGAATTTCTTCCTTTCTCCCTCCATTGATTGCCAGACCAAAGTCATTCTCAAAGCTCACAAGCAATAGATTGTCTGAACTCTATAGGAGCCACCAACCTCATATCAAACTCGATAAAAGAAATTAAAGTAAAAAAGTTGGATTGGGGCCCTGAGCCTACAGAATAACTTGAAATTCATAAGCATAACACAACTTTTCTCCGTGAAAAAAATGTCAGGATGGGCCTAGGATCATCCCAGTCACTTCATAGCTCTGCCCCTATATATTAAGGCACTAGATTAGTTCTTACTTTACCCTATAAAAAGAATTATGGTAATATCAGCCGCTCATGCTCTCACATGTAATAATCAATTCATTTTAGAGAGAAATTTACTTAAAATAGAGATGTAATTGTGGTGGTATGTTTAGTCAATTAAGTATTGTCATGCATTTTAAATTTCACACACAATAATGCAGGGTTAACTTAATATACCATCATAATGACATCCTCGTTATATAAAAGTTCTTCTCTCATGCCTTGCATATGCGTAGCTAAGAACACATACGTGGCATTCGGGTTAATAATGTAATGTTAGATGAAAAAGTTAAAATAACTAGCATCGTGTTATCAGTCTAAAATGTCGCAGTTACATACTAGAAATATAGGTAAGTCATTCTCTTGATAAAAGGTAAATCACCTAGTGGTCACCACACACCAGAGTTAACAACAATATTGCCAAGAGAGTGAGGGTCAATTCTCAAATGCATGTTTAAGCTCCTAAAAAGGTCAATGATTGCATTGAAGCTGTAATTGAACCATATTGGTTGAAACACGAAAGCGATGGGGGGTGAATAAATTAGTAAGAGACAGAAAAGATTGAATTAGTTGATACATAATTTTCCATAGATTAATCTGGTTAATCACACAGATTTGAATATAATTAGGACTTTGTCTTCCTATATGGCCTATGGGTCACTAAATTTGAACAAATGGGATGTGAAAAGATAATTTTGATTAGAATTTAAAGCAGATAAAATGGCGACATCATTGTCCTCGTGCATACTGCCAAGCAAGTAATTATGCTCATGCATGAGGTGATTAAGCTATATAATAATCCTGATTAGCAAAAAAACAAATAAAAACGAATAAAATTAAGCTAACATGTGTCGGCAGAAGTGTATTCCCGAAAAGCCAGACTGGCTTGAAGAAAGAAATTGAGGGACTACATGGACAGCGATGCTTGATCTCCTTAACAAAAATTACAAATACACAAAATAAATAAATGTATAAAAAAGAATTCAATAATATTATGATGGTTGGCATTTTATTTTCAGACTTGTATTGGATCCAGGCTGTTCATATTTTTAATGGTGGCATTGTCTTCTCTCTAACAAGTTAACTAATTTTCTTTTGTTGGCATTTTCCATGTTCCAACGGTCCATTTCTTGTGTGAATATATATTAACTTAATTTATCCTGACACTATGAATATATTAACTCAACTTGTTCAGCTGCAGATTGAATGAAATTAATGAACTTCTATAAAAAAGGAACTTAAGGTAGGTGATTATTTGCTTGTTTAGTGGGTGCCACAACTCTCTTTGAGGATTTAAAAGAGGGTCTTAGCCCTTTTTTGGTTTACAGATCACTAACCAAGAGGGATTGTTGGCAGCGGAATTCGAATCGAGATATTTGTCTAACAAACAAAACAATCTTTACCAACTCAACCATTATTCATTGACTATTGATAACCTTTTTTTAATACAAGGATATTGATATTAGAAGGCCCAATTTTCTAAAATTTATTAGAAGAAGAAGAGGCCACAGGAAAAGAAAAATCAAGAAAGGCTTCAATAAAACTCTTCAAAACTTCATAAAACTTGCAAAGTCGTTAAATATACACTAGAAAGCACTGTTTTAAAAATTTCTGTCTACTGTTGCCTAAGCTGCTAGGCGGCTGACCACTGTCCCAATTAGTCCTTAGGCGTTTGAAAATTAAGAAAGTACACCTAGACCCGCTTAGGTGCCCGCCTAGGGTGCAATTCTCAAAATCGATAACTTTCATTTTGCAGGAATTCTCATTTAGACAGAAAATTGATAACTTTCATGTTGCAGCAATTCTCATTTACACAATATATAATAAATTTACATAAATCCGCATAGGTCCCGCCTAGGCTCTAGACCCCAGCATGCTGCCCGAATAATGCCTAACGTCTTTTAGATCCTTGCTACAGAGTGATCTAGGGCTCTTCGATGACGCAATTTTTGTTTGGTAAAGTCACAGATATTAGGACTAGGGTTAATAAATTAGATAATATTCCAACATATCGTGTCTTCTAAGTTTCATCTTGAGCGGTAAAACTTTATATAGATAGCTTGGACTTAATTTTATCCAACTATAGCCTAGAAAAGTCTTCAACTTGAAGATAACAAGAATATATGCTCATTAAATTTTGGTTACGGAGCCCAATCAACCTTATTTCATTGATATATCCCAAGATGCCACCCAACTATAATCGAGTTACATGCATTTATATACAATCCCATTTTACTACAAAGTTAGTTCTACTTATTCTTCTTCTTGTTTTATTTGTTTGGGTTGAGAAATTCATGTCTTTATCCCAAAAAAAAAAGAAAAAAAAAAAAAAGAATGGTGAAGGCAGACATACCAAGAAATTTTAGACTAAGTTAGTCGTATATGCTCTACAGAAAGATTATATAAAGGGATATAAACTGAGTGAATAAATGGATATGATGCAGATGGATTCACAAATAACTACTTGAAAAAAGTCAACTTTATAGTTCATCTCTAACAATATATCCTCAATCTCTTGGAATTTGCAAATCCTCGTCCAAACATAGGGTCAAAAAGCATCCAGTGGATCGACTAACTGTGGAAAAATTGTCTCTGCAGAAGGAGCAACCCAACACAAGGAGTTTATCGTATCAGAGTATTCTGTCTCAGTTCTTGGAGGATTAAGCGCCATGAGCCGGAGGGACTTTATGAGACCAGGCAATGGCGAAGAGAAGGTGTGTCTGAATTCATCTGGAAAGATTACAACCTACACCAAATTCACAATCAACAAATTAAAAATCCAAAATGTGAATTTTTTCAACATATAACTGCACAACGTAGACTGATGAAAGCAAAAACGGATACGTACGTACCTTAAAATTGCAAACAATGAGGGTTACATTTTCTGAGCAAGAAAACTCTTTAAGAAAATCTGCCAGTGTAGGGAAATATTTCCATGGCCCGTTGAAAGCGTTGAGTAAATCTTCGTCCCAAAATTCGTTCAGTGAGATGGTGGTCTCCCTCAAACTTGGAGCTATCAAAGAAACTTTGGACTTTAAATAACCAGAGAAATCAAAAGAAACTAGATTTGGAGCAGTGATTGTGGCTTTCAAACTATCATGACATCCCCATATATGTAATCGTTTTAGGTGCTGAGCATGAACATCGATATTCTTCAAGTTGTAGGAATCATACAACATTATACTCTCAAGAAGCGAAAAGCTCAATGAAATGAACGTAAAAGATTCAAGATTCGGAGCATCCCAAACTACGATAACCCGAGCATTGCAATGCTCAACTTCCAAGAACTTGAGACTAGAACTCACAAGATTAATGTTATCGTCTTTTTCAAAATAGGAGGAAGTTAATGACAAGTACTCAATGGAAGGGCACTCCTGAATTAAGAAAAATAGAGCATCACTTTCAAAGCGCACGGTTTTGAGGCTCATAATTTTCAAAGAGGGAAGAAGGCTTATATGCACAGTCCCCTCATTATGTATGTCCATGTTCTTTATTCTCACGTACTTCAAACTGAGAGTAGTTAAAGATTTTGCATCAAGCAAACTCATTCGAGATATGATGTAGTAGTGCCTCCAGTCCCAATCGCTCTGAAATAATCTACCTAGGGTTATGTCTAACTCTTTGACGTTTCTCTCAAACGAGCAAGTCAACAACTTATCTACGATCTTGGCGTCCTCTTTGTACAGGTACCCTGTCATGCGAATCCTAAGTTTATCTAATGTATGTTTCTTTTGCTCATCCTTCACAAAGAGTTCCAGGTACTTCTTCAAGATGTTGATGAACTTTCTGTGTTGATCATGATCAAGATTTTCGTCATCACTACCCTCGTCGAAATCTAATATGGAGCACAAACACCAGGCGCGGTCCCATTGCTTAGCAAGAAAGCTCATCCGGACAGCGGATTTAGCGGGAAGGATTCGGATGATGTTTTGGATGACAAGGTCAGGTAAGTGAAACTCTAATGGCTTGACGACGGCCATGACCGTTTTGGTTATGATGGAGTTTGGGTTGCGGGGTTTTTTTTTCTCTCTTTTGCGTATGCATGCGTGAATGCCGACGGTACTAAAAGAGGGTATGATTTATAAGCATTAAGGAATTAATATTCTTTAGCTAGAAGGAATAGAAACCCTTGACCCAGAAGGAATACGAAACCTTGTACCTTTTGGTTTTGCTCCTCCATTTTGCTAGGGGGTTCAAAAGTTGTAACATCTTCGGTGAAAGATGTAAAATGTCTTGAACAACTTAAAAAACCAATTTAAAAGTCTAATTCATCAGAACGTTACTTTGATTCCTAAATAAAGAGAAATGATTCTTATACATTTTGTTCTCTTTCTGCATTTTATTTATTTTTATCATTTGATTCTTCTTTAATTCAATTAATTTAATAACAAAAAAATAATTAAATAGTGCATGGAAATCACTATAAATAAAAATATGTTACTAATATAACATTTCCGTCTGAATTTTGAAATGAAAAGAGGCACCAAACTAAAAGTTAGTTGATCACGAAAAGGATACAGGATTCAAGCTACCCATGACAAGCTCATCCATTTGCAAATAAATGGGCCATTTGTTCCGTCTATCACTACTACATTAGCATGATGTGCGGAACAAATGAGTTAGAAGCATTACTAGCAGGGTTCGACATGTCTTTAACAATGGAAGCATTACTAGCAGGATTCGACATGTTTTTAACAATAGAAGCACAACCAAGGCCCATGGATCCATTGGAATACCGAAACATAGTTGAATTTTTCGTAAATAGGCAAGGTCATGCATCCAATATTGTTTGAGGTACATGCAAGTCACCCTAAACTCATATTCACCTTAAACTCCATATATTCATGCTCCACATGGGTTTTGGTTGGTGGAGGTATCCATATGGAAGACAAGCAAGTGAAGGAGACACAATGTCTTTGTACAGCCACCAAAGAATCCACCGTGGAAACAAGTATACAGGATGTTTCTGTATTTGGTAAACAAGAATGCCTATTTGGGTCATAGTTCAAAGTAGCCTTTCCTCCAAGAACACAAACACAACCCACTTTCATAGAAGCAAATCCCATGAATCATTGGGGAGTTTCAGTGTATTTTGAAATTTTTTTGGTATACTCCAAGCCATTATAAAAATTTTAAGAGAAAATTGTAGTAATAATCTTTTCAATTTCACTTAATTAGAGTAATGGTCCATCAACTAAAAATATTGATTATGGGTTCTTAACTCGTCAAAATGTGCAGCTATAATCATTTTCATCAACTCTTTTACAACTTTCATCAAAATGAGATACCATTACTTCAACTGAGTTAAAGATGAGAGCCAATTAGTCTAATCATTAATTTTAAAAACAGATTTGAATTTATAAGGACCAAATATCCAACAACTGATTTGTGATTTAGTCAAAACAATGAAATTAAACAAGTTCAGCTCACGATATGATACAATTACAGACACACCCACCTTAACCTTCATCTCTCGCTCAACTAGCTTTAGCTAAATACATTTGTGCCTTCCACTATACTTTTCCTTCGCCACAGTTACACTTACAAGCGTACAGAGAGATGGAACTAGTTCATCGTCCTTAGTGACCCAGGCTTCCATGATGGCGATGAATTCCGTTCTCTCCGCAAGCAGATAAAACACAAGAAAATTGACCATCTGAATTAAGATCAAGACTAAAAGTTTGTCATCATCATCCTTAATTAAATCCACAACGTAAAGCATCTACCTTGACCTGAGAATCACCTGACAACTGAAGCTCCACCACCACCACTTGAACCACCACTCTTCCCAACCCCTCCACCTCCCATTCCCATATGGTGCTGTTGATACCCACCACCAGAACCGTACATGTGTCCCCTGATGATGATTATGTTGACCCATCATCACCATTCCACCATACCCTCCATTATACCCACCACCACTTATCCCAGAGCTGACACCGCCGCCTCCGCCACCACCAGACGCCGCACCTCCGCCTCCGCTGCTACTATCTTTCTCTCTGCCGACACCTCCGCCGCCCATGGTGCTCTTCTCGCCCTCCATCTCCCGATACTTTTGCAAATAAATCTTGAGCGGCTCCACGTACTCCTCGAACCCCAACGTGGTCATCGCCCATAGCAAATCGTCGCCGTTGATCGTCTTCCTCTTCTCCCTCTGGCACTTGTCGGAGGCCTCACCAGTGACGAAACTGATGAACTCCGACACGCACTCCTGTAGCGTCTCCTTCGCGTCCTTGGATATCTTTGCGTTCGCCGGCAGCGCCTTCTTCATGATCCGGCTCACGTTCGCGATCGGCAGGAAGCGGTCCTGCTCACGCGCGGACAACTCCCCGCTCTGCCCGTGGCTGACGTCGTTGGGCCCTCCCGAGTCGTTATCCGAATCGGCCATTCCGGGAGTTTCGTGGGGTTGGGAATCTCAGATGGCTTCGTCGTAGGGGCGAGGCGGGAGAGAGAGGGAGAAGTTGGGGTCCGTTGGATCTAGCGGGGTAATAACGAATCCGGAAGATAAACGTGGATTTTTCTGGACCGTTTGTTTCTCGATAAGTTGTGGATTAGGTGGGGGGTTTTGGGCTGTTGGATTAGGGTGTGGGACTTTGATCGAACGGATGTGGAATTGACACGCAAGCTGCTGTTTGTTTTGAGATTCTTCAGGCGGCTGCTGCAGCTTTAGCTCCAGGCTGTAGCCGAGTCGAAAAAGTTAAGTGATTGAAAAATCTATACCGTTGTTTTTCCCAAAAAATAAAAAAGATCTGTACCGTTGAATCTATCGGATCGCAGATGTGGTCTTTTCTTAGTCGTTAGTGAAAGCCGTGGCTAATGCTAACGTAGCAGGCAGTTTGTTGACGGTACAGAAAACCCTAGGAGGAGATGTAAGGCTTGCGTGACAATATATGTCATAAATCATGTGTAGATGCTTGACAAAAATTTAAAAATTTAAAAATCATGTGTAGATGTCAATTTTGCCAACAAAATATTTCCACAAGTTATCTTTATTTTGTATGACAATCACTTACTAAAGAACAGAGTAACGTTCGAAAAATTCTTATTTTTAATTGTTTCTCAAATATGTTATGATTGAATATGTGTTTATTTTTCATTTGAATCTAATTTAAAAACTAATCGATTCGCACTTATAAGTTGTAATTAACATCAAAATGTTAGCATTTAGTATACGATCTATTGATATTCTAATTTACTTGTAAATGAGAAGTTTAAGGCTCGATTCTCGTCAAAGACGAATTTGAATCACATTATTGCTAGCCTATTGTGAGGCTTAGCCCACCTCTCATCCTGGAATTTTATTTTCAAAGAATAAACTTACCAAGTACAAAATTACAAGGCACAAAACATACAAAAATATATTTGTGATGGCGGTTCTTCCTTCTAATGACCGTCATATCTATGATTTTTTTCTCCCCAATGAAGCAACAGGAATTGGTCTGTAGAACCTATAAAAAGAATAGTAATTATCCTGGCCCTTGCTATTCCTCTTTTCAGGCGAGTGGACTTATACAAAAGTAATTATTGTTTAGAGTGAATAATAAAGATAATTAATTTCACTGCATTTGTCTTTGCCTTCCTAAAATAGGTGGAGATACTCTAAGTCTCAGATAGCCAGCCCTTTTAGCTTGGATGAGGCCTATTTATAACAAGCAGTAATTTATAACAAAATACATGAAGAACAATTCAGATTGAAAAGAAAAGGTAAAACAATTTGAGAAATATATGTGGATAGGATAAAGTAGGTCTAAGGCTCCAAAGCTTCTAATCTGAGTTTAGCAGGAGATGGAGAAGGAACCACTTTGGACAAGGTGCTATATGGGCATCCGTGCCTCTTTTTTACTTATTACTACGATCTAGTAGTATTCTTTTTTATTTATAAGTGATCTTAAGTTTGATTCTTGCCAAAGACGAATTTGAACCACACTATTGTTAGCTCATTGTGAGGTTAAGTTCATCCCCCTCCCTCTTAGAGTAGATAATATCGTTTGTTCAAAAAAAAAAAACATTTATTACTAGAGCTCAATAAGACTTTTGCTGAATTAGAACCATTTAATTTTGAGTATCTCCAATGGAGTCCCTACAACCGTATAGTCCCTAAATATAGGGACAAAAAACTTATAATGGGCCAAAATTGAAGTCCTCAAAGTATTTCAATATATAGGGACATGCCTGATACTTGAAAGAAATTCTCAAATAAAAAGACTAATACAGGAACTCAAAGAGTGGACCCCATATTAATTTTGAGTGAGAATGCTACTGCTCTTTATGTGTTTTTCCTTATTTTTTGAACCCATCCACATGGGACAGGTTCTCATTAATTTTCTCTTGTAGCTTTTTATTTTATTAACTCTTGAAAAATTAATGGTAGAGATAGCTTTTTAATTATTATTAATGGTCACAATTGTAAGATCCCACATCGCCCAGGGGTGAGGATCCTGTAAGCCTTATATGTATATTCTCATCTCTACCTAGCACGAGGCCTTTTGGGAGTTCACTGGCTTTGGGCTCCATCGGAACTTCGAAATTAAGCGAGTTCGCGCGAGAGCAATCCCATGATAGGTGACCCACTAAGAAGTTCTCGTGTGAGTTCCCAGAAACAAAACCGTGAGGGCGTGGTCGGGGCCCAAAGTGGACAATATCGTGCTACGGTAGAGTCAAGTCGGGATGTGATGGGGGCCCGGGCCGAGATGGGACAATTTGGTATCAGAGCCAATTCCTAGCTAGAAATAGGGGTGGGCATAAAAACCGCCAAACCGCAAAACCGCATCGAATCGTAAGAAAAAAAACCGAAAAAAACCGTGTTGACCGGAAAAGTCAACTTTGAGTGAAAACCGAACCGAACCGTTCAAACCGGTTCCGGTTCCGGTTTCGAATGACCAAGAACCGGCCGAACCGAACCGTTTTATTAATAATAAATAAATAATTATATATACACACACATGTCATGGTATAATAGGTTGAAAAATGGTTGAAAAATTGTGTACAGGAGCTGCTGCTGCTTCTTGCTTGCTCTCTGAAGTCTGAAAACCTGCAATTTGCTTCATCATTTTTTTGTTTGTTGACTAATTGACCAGTGCATATGTATTTTAGTTGTCTCTTTTTGTTGACTTGGTGCCACTAACAAAGACATTTGCATTAAAAAAGATGTGTTGTATGCAACTTTATGTAATCAGTTTTAGAAGATGTATTTGAATGCATAATGATTTGGTGTTCAAATAATTTATTATTAGGAACCGTAAACTGGCAAGAACCGAATCGGAACCGGTGTAGACCGAACCGTAATGTTCTAGAAATAAATTTAAATGGAACCGCACCGAATCGAACCGTTAATATATTTCGGTTTCGGTTCCAATTTAAGGGTGGAACCGCACCGTGCCCACCCCTAGCTAGAAATGTGTCGACGAGGACGTCGGGCCCCTAAGGGGGGGTGGATTGTAAGATCCCACATCGCCTAGGGGTGAGGATCCTGTAAGCCTTATATGTATATTCCAATATCTACCTAGCATGAGGCCTTTTGGGAGCTTACTGGCTTCGGGTTCCATCGGAACTCCAAAGTTAAGCAAGTTCGCGCGAGAGCAATCCCATGATGGGTGACCTGCTGGGAAGTTCTCGTGTGAGTTCCCAGAAACAAAACCATGAAGGCGTGGTTAGGGCCCAACGCGAACGATATCGTGCTATGGTGGAGTCAAGCCCGGGATGTAGTGGGGGCCCGGGCTGAGATTTGACAATTACCAAATTGACACACCCCGACCCGGAATGTCTGTTAGGACTCCGAATCGAGCTGTGTTAGCTGACACCTGGAAGGTGACGAAACCATAAAGTGTAGTGATATGGAAAATTTGAATAAACTTAAACCTAATAGTGCCTAAATATCAGAGTGACGAAGCCATAAAGTGTAGTGATGTGGAAAATTTGAATAAACTTAAACCTAAGAATGCCTAAATATCAGGGTGCACTGGTGAGGCCTGGGCCTCCACCATATCCCGGGCCGGGATGTGACAACAATACTCCAACAAAATGAACAATAATTTTTTAATATGTCAGTCCCTACATTTAAGAATTATACTATAAGGATTTTCCATTGCTGACAATATTCTTTTAAGGAATTGAATATTCTTTTAAAACCCCTAAATAAGTCCTCAAAGTTGGTGATGGGAGTTCATAAGTAAGACTCCCATTGGAGATGCTCTAAAAATATGATATTTGCAATTGTAGAGATACAGAAGAAATATTGTTGAAGTGTGCTAACATATAGTTTATTTAAGCTTCAAAATTATATTGTAATATTTTGTTCTCTAATAGAAATTCACAAAAAACTTGTCCACTTTGACAAAGTCATGTAATTTACTGGTTCTTTTGTTGAATTTGTAACAGAAATTGTTCCTTAGGGTTTCTTGGGAGACCTTAAAGCTGCACAAGAGGGAAGAAAAATGATGTAATTGGACTTGAGGACCCATCTCGAAACGGCTAGTTTGAAACGGGTTGGGTTAGGTCCGATTCCAAAACTTGGAATCCCTATACCCACCTTGCCCCGCCCCACCCCCTATTGCATTTCAAAACGGGTTTGGTCCAGTCCCTCCAAATTTGAGCCCATTCCAATTTGTGCCCACCTCTATTATCTTAAAGGAAGGAGTATTGATCCAGGAATACTTGAAACACAATTAAAACTAGAGGTGCTTGTGAATTTCTTCCATGAATTTGTGAGAGCTGTCAATTTTCCCTTGAACTTTAATTTTAGCCAATTTTTTCCTTCACTTTAATTTAGCCAATTTCCCCACTTGAACTTATATGATTGGTTTTTTTCCTTATAACTTTAATTTTAGTCGGTTATCCCCTTAACTTTAATTTATAATTGACCAATTCACCCCGGGCGTTGGATTTTGGAAATTTTCATCCCTCTTGGTCACATGCACAACACATGACAATTGTCTGAGGGCAAAAAGGTAATTTTATTCCTAATATGGACAACATATTTTTTTTTCTTTTCTTCTCTTCCGCTAGTTCACTCTATATACTTTTTGTTTGAATTTTATCCCTAATGTAGATAACTATGAATCTTCTTCATGGTCTTACTTTTTCAGCAAAAGGTTGGGTTGTGAAGCCATTTCATTAGCCTTCTTTGTGACTAGATTCACATGACCGTCTGAGATATTTCAATTCAAGACCTAAATTCAAATAAGAAAAGTAATTACTCATCTCAACAAACTCATTACTAGAAAGTGGCCAATTATGTATTTTTTTTTTGGGTAATCAACTAAACTTAAAGTTTGTATGAGAAATTGGACAATTATAAAAGTTTAGAGGGTAATCGGCTAAAATTAAAGTTTAGGGAGATTGATAGCTCCTTATAAGTTCCCGGGGAGGGGAAGGGAGGGGGCGGGGGTTGGTAATCGGTGAATACCTTCTAAAAGCAAGGTGCAAAGAGGTGTATACTTGGATATGTGAACTAAGAAGAGAAATAGATAGAAAGAAATATACATCTCGTGCACACAATTATCTAATGAAGTTGATGTTCTATCATCAAACTAATTAGCAATATGAAAAGTAGCCCAACTACGTATAAATATATGAAAGAGCTCTCCTCCCATTACAGTACCTCTCGTATAACAACTTCAGCTTGTGGCGACTAAGAAATTAACCTTGTCAAGTTTACTTGTGTTCACTATATTAATACAGTATACTTAGTCTGAAGATCTGATCCAGTTTGTAATACACTCTGAAGATCAGATTCAGTTTATAATTGATAATTCTTAATGCAGTAATTGCATAGATGCTACTAGTCAACTCAATGACTAGTTAACTTATATTGATTTAACAAAAGGTTTATTAATCTTCACCCTGAAATGTCCTCCAGAATCCACAAAAGGAATAAAAGGAGATCTAAAATCGTGACGAGTGATGCCGTATATACAGACAGCAAAAAGAAGTTGAGAAGAAAAGGAAAAGCAAGTGGAATTCCAACAAAATATAATTTTTTTTTGACCTTCAATTAAACTTTTTGTACTTTAATTACTGTGCAGTAGGAGAAAAGAAAAGGGCCATAGTACAAGTGCTTTGGTGGGAATCCAAAGCTTGTCAAAAAGCAGAAGCAGCTTACCGTGCACAACATCATAACACAAAGTAGCCAATTGCACATAAGCGAAATGTAAAGTTGTAAACTTTATCTTCAACCAAATCCATGGAGGATCAAAAACATAAAAATGGTCATAAAATTGAATAAAAGAAGAAGAAGGTAACTCTCAAGCTTCAATCTCAAACCTTGAACACTTGATGGATCCCATGGATAAGTCGATTTCGAACAAATTTTCTTCCTCATTCATCTCAGCCAAAAGCTCCAATATAGTATGCTGCTTAAAAATGGACAGACCTGGCATTTTCTGCTGCAGGTTAACCACTGAGTCATGCTCCTTGTGACCGACATAGTATCCACCCGGGAGGGCTATTTCGATGAGGCTATCCTCGTCGGAAATGGAGCCATCTGAGAAATCTGGGCTCCGAGCCACACTGTCTCCAAACGACCAGTCAACTAATTCAGAATCATCACTGGTTGATAAGTGATCAAGGCATTCACTTTCTGATATCAAATCCGGTGAGCTCAGTTGTGCTTCTTCAGCATCCTTCTCTTGTGGGGTAGCACTTTGATGTTTTGCATCTTCCAAGCAAGGAATGAACAGTTTTTCTTCAACTAACTTATTCTCAACCAGATGAAGAGGTTTTTGCTTAGAAAATGGGAAAAAAAAGGTCGAGAAAATCAGTACCATAGATGTTAGGAAGATGGAGAGGAATCCAAACCCCATGAATCCAATCAATACAAGGAATGGAGCAAGAACAAGCAACAAAGGTGGTGGAAATCTGAAGAACCACAAAGGAGTAGCCATTTGACCTTCAAGTAATTTTTCCAACTCCACGAATTACTCAAGCCTGAGTAAGTAATTATTGGAAGGAAAAATTAGGGTAAGTGGAGAGAAAACTTTCCTTTTCGTTGGATTTGAATATTGTACAGTAAATATAAGTTTGGTAGAGATATGTAGAGAAGAATACTAAAGGGTAAATTCTGGAAACAAAATTATATATTGCAGAAAGGTGGTAGTCTGCCTGTTTTCAACTCCAGAATAAGCAAGAAAATAGTATGTAAAAATCAAAATGAAAGAGCCACAGGAGTAGCCCAATGGTAAAAGTGGGTAGAGCCCTAGGTTAAATTAATAGGCTAGAGATCTAGAGTTCGAAATCCTCTTTCGTAATTAAAAAAAAAAATTGATCAAAACAGGAAAAAAATGAAAGGCTCAAAATTTTGAGGTTTCCTCAAATATTTTTAACAAAAACCTAGAAAGGAAAGTTCTGAATGGGGGATTTGAAGAAGAAACTGCAGATAAACAGTTGTCTGAGAAAGCATGAACAGGAAGGAGGAAGTATATATGAAACTAATTAAGCTGTAAGCTGTGCTTTGAGATTTGAGGAAAGAGGAAGCCGCAGCTAAATTAATTCAACTAGTTTGCAATGAGGAAGCAAGTAGGTAAGGAGAAGAACAAATATATTAGGTATTTTATTACTAAATAAAATGGAGGAGTTGTACTAAAGGGTTCTCTCATCACAGACTCAATACACAGTTCCCAACAGTCCCCAATTAAACAAAAAACTGGGTTTCTGTGTTTTCTAACACCTACCACACCAATCAAGTAAGTTTATCAAGTTTATCTCTGCAACTGATTCTCTTGAAAAACCCAAAACCTCCATAGTTTTTTCCCTGTATTGGTTTACACAGACTGAGTGCTTGGAAATGAGAGGAAACCATGTGCTCCCATCTGAGCTCACCACATGGCACTTTCCATCTAACAAACAAAAAAGATAAATCACAAGAAGAAAGAAAAAAAAAAAAAACAGTGAACCAAAGATTAATTAGTAATTTAGCTTATATTGTTATGCTTTCTTCAACATTTCTACTCATCAACCCCAAGATTAATGAATAATAGAAGTACTCTACCTGACTTTCAGTAAAGATAATGCTCATTTTCTCCTCTAAAGATAAATTTGTTTTTCTTGATGACGCTCACTCAAAAGACCCACTTGTCTGCAGATTGCTTTCACACTTTCTGACACTTCAATACCTTTGAAAGCTATGGCTGGTCTCCTTGGAGATCCATCATCAACAAATACTATTTCTTAGGAAGCAATTTACAGGAAGAGTAGCTAGCTCCCACTCAAATTATGACCCCTCAGTCAAATTTCAGCCTTGTAAAGTGGCAATAACATGCAAACCTAAAAGAGTAGCTGACATCCATGCAATCTCTAAAGCTTCATGCATGCGCAGGCAGTTATTTCTGAACCAACTCAATTGAATTCCTTCGAATTAAGAAATGAAGGGACAAAAGCAACAAGACATGGTCACATAGTCATCATTAAAGAAAATTAAAATGAAAAAAAAAAAAAAAAAGGTGGAGTGTAGATAATTCCTAGCTTGATGATAAATGGATAGAAAACATTTAAATAGAAATCTCCTGCAATGATATAAAACGCATATTTAAGCGGGTCAGTGCTAATATTGGGGGTTTTAATTAATTTTATTAAATTAAATAAACTAATTAAAGTTAGAGAAAAGTATTACTGACTTTAGTGGAGGTGTCCAAAACGCATGGCTTTGTTCCTTGGCTTTTAAAACCAATCGACATGTCTCACTAAAAGGGTATGTAAAAGTAAATATAACACATAAGATTCTAAAAGATACTAAGCATCAGTCGGACGGGGGTTGAAGCCTAGCGTCTAGATTGCTATGCAGGGCCTAAGCAAACTAAGCGGATTTAAGTAAATTTATTATATATTGATTAAATATATGTCTATTTATACTTAAAACACACACACATAATTATATTAGGATACATGAATTGCAAACTAAAATGACATATAAATTATAAAGTATTAGAACATATTGAAAATATGGAGAATAAGCATATAATGAGTGTTCATCCAAGTATTCAGCAAGTCTCTTACATTTTATTGAAAAATTAAAATGCAAAATAAAAGTTATCAATTTTATGTCTAAATCATAGTCGCAATCTAGGCATGCACCTAGGTGGGCTAGGCGAACGCCTAAGCGGGTCTAGATGCATTTTCTTAATTTTCAAACGCCTAGGGACTAATTGGGCCTAGCGCCTAGGCGGAGATTTTTAGAACAGTGGTTGTACTTAACTCATTGCATTAGACAAGACATCTCCTTCGTTGTTGACCTATTAGTAAAGATGCAGAACCGCACCTACACGTAACCACTGAATTGATATTAAAGACGTTTTTCTACTACCCTGAAGGTACTGTGGATTTGGGCTAATCCCAACGCATCCTGAGTTCATCCAGCTCCCCTGATCCTTGGAATGATGTTTGCCTTGTTTGTTATGCTAACGCTGGTTACTTATCAAACTCGCACAAGGCACATCCCAAAATCGTTATGTCTTTACCGTTACGGATACCACAATATCTTGGAGGTCCACGATATGACCTTAGTTGCAAAATCTTTGAACCGCTACAAGAGTCAAGTGATTATACTTCTGGATACTCCTCCTGAGTTTGACAAAACTTCCAAATGAGAACTACAAGCATTGCATATAAATAGTTGGGCATACAATTCCTCGGACAAGCTTCTAGAAGGTTGACTTCGGCAGTGACGTCATCTAGAGGTCAGCAAGGATGTCTCGAACCGGCATGCATGACTTCAATCTCCTGATGCTTTACTGATATGATGTAGACGCAATATGTATTGGCGTTGACTTCGTATATGAGGTAGACCCAATATGTGAGATCGGCAAGGGTTTAGGGGTGGCCTAGGCGCTAGCCTAGACGAGTCTAGACGCACTTCCTTAATTTTTAAACACTTAGGAAATTTTCAGAACAATGATAACACATAACATTTCCTTGCAAGAACATGTGTGAAAAGAGGAGAGATTTTTTAATGTGATGGTAATACGACCCGGTACGCTAAGTGTCGTAATACAAGTGGTTGGATACTTACACTCACTTTTACTATAACACTTAGTGTAGCAGACCGTATTCCTAGCACACTAAATTTTTTTTGTAAAATAGGGTGCATACCATGCAGTATAGCACACTTCTTTCTTTATTTTACCCATAAACTAAGGCATGTTCTTCTCTCTAGTTCGATTGTATTATTTGTATTGTTGTTGAGGTGGTACATGGATGCCGTTCTTAACGTGCCTATCTTGTTATGCCTCCATCCCAAGTTCAGTCGTACCTTAAGTGGCATGAAAATTCTTGGTAATTAACAAATGGTAATATGAATAAGGGGTTTTTTAACTTTAATCCTCGAAGAAGATTGAAATTTAATAAAAACTTGGTGTTAGATTACATATTGATTATAGTCCCTTGATGTGTCCTTAATTTAGATTAATTAATGTGTATTTTATTCAACATCTCCCATTAAATATTTAAATTTATTAATATACACATTTAATTTATTTTTCAACCAAAAAAAGTTTTTTTAATCTATTAATTTTATTTAACATTCTTTAAACTTGAAAGACTCAATTAATGTACCTAAATGTTAGTATCGAAATGTATGTCCTGAAATTTTAGTACCGGAATGTAATATATTCAATTAACGTACCTAAATGTTAGTACCAAAAGAATACTTAAAAAACAACAAAAAGAAAAATTGCTCTCTAAGGTTTCGCTAGGTTAAGTATTGCGGCGTCGACCGTCATTTTTCTGGTGATTTAAGCGTTAGTTAGGTCGATTGGCAGTGAAAGAGGCCCTTTGTGCACACCAAGGGTGGATGTTCTCTCGAGCAGTAAGGTTCTTACGGGGCTTTGTTTGTGGTTTCTGGCAAAGCAGTTTGCAAGTAGTGACTGGGGTGATAGAGGATATGGTGATGAAGTTTGTAAATAAGTTGGCCCTCACTACTGAGGAACAGAGGGTAGTGGTGATATATGATCATGAGAGTACTTTTCTCAGGGCCAAAAAGGTCTTCATAGTAGGGCAGATGCTTACACGAAAGGCCTTCAACAAAGAACAGTTCAAACGTCAAATGTTAAATCTCTGGCGCCCTAAGACAAGAGCTACGATAGTTGAGTTAGATGATGGGTTATTCTATTTTGGATTTGATAGTCAACGGGAAAGGACGATGGTGCTAAAGGGATAGCCGTGGCTATATGACGGTGCCTTGCTGGTGTTGGCGGAGATAGACAACCTGGCACATCCAGCAAGTATTATGCTGGTGTCTTAAGAGTTCTGGGTACATGTCAAGGGACTACCTCTTCCGTATATGACTCGCCATATGGGACAAGTTATCGGGAATCAGATTGGAGATCATGTCTTAACCGATCAGAGTAGGAAGAGGGAGCTATTTGGTAGTATTTTACGTATTAGAGTTGCATTGAATATTGTTGCACCATTGCGTCGAAGTCTGTTGTTCTCTATTCAGGGAATAGAGGTTCGGGTTGATTTACGGTATAAGAAATTGCCAATAACCTGTTTCTTATATGGGATTATTGGTCATATGGAGAAGCAGTGTGTTTCGAAGCCGTATGGCCATTGGTTCCAGAATGATATTTTGGGAGATGATTATCGTCACCCCCAAGGTAAGTGTTTTAGGTTAGAGTCATTGCATAGGTGGTCTATGAAAGCCCATATGCATGTCGAGGAAGTCGAGAGCTTGATTAGTAATGACTTGGTGGAGGAAAGTGCACCAGTAGCTATAGAGGCATGGCCAGATGGTGAATGGCGGAGAGATGTGTAGAAGGATAATAGCATTAATGAAACCATTATTCTGTCAGATTTGAATATTGCCTTTAGTCCTGATGAGGTGATGATTGACAATTTGGCCATTATTTAATACAGTCAACTCCTACAAATCAGGAAGGATGTGGTTTGATGTTATTTAGAGTCAATTTGAATGACCCACCAGCTGTGGGTGGGGATATTTCTCTAGTTCCATCCTCTAATTTAATGGGGGAGGGGGGGATAATTAATGCGCACGGGGAGGAGTTTAATGGGCTTTTAGGTAGACATAAGGTTGGTATGGGCCAGCAAGTGGATAGTGGGGGGAACAATATAGAATGTGCACAGACTGGAGTGGGCTAAGGCTGTTCGCCATAGGAAGTGTCAGGCTTGGGCTCTGACCTACTTAACTTAATGCCTATTATTGAGCATCTTCATAAGGGAAGGATGAAGAAACATCGTAGGAAGTATTGAGCTGGTGAGAGGGGAGTGAAATCCAGTAGCGTGCAGGCTAATGTCCATAAGGGTGGTGATGCAATGTTGCCTGAACTTGGTAAAAGATTGGTACGAAAGGAGGACAATATGGCGTCAAGGCCAGGTGTTCGAAGGAAAGTGGTGCCTAGTTTGGAGTTATTCAGTTTCTTGGTGGAGGTTAATGAAGCTCAACCCTGCCATCAGCAATGAGTTGTTTAAGTTGGAACTGTCGAGGGCTTGGGAACCTTAGTGCAATTCATACGCTTTAACGCTTAATTTTTAGTCAAGATCCCACCAAAGTGTTCTTGTACGAGACCAAAAGTAATTCTCATCACATGGACCATTTACGTTTAAAGTTGAAATTTGATCATAGTTTTACAGTTGATAGTAGAGGTAACTCTACATGTTTGTGCGTTTTATGGAAAAAGGAAATAAATTTATGTTTACGGCCTTATTCTCAGAACATGTTGATTTTGATGTAGGTGTGCCAGACGACTCAGATTATTGGCGTTTCACAGTTTTCTATGGTTTTCTAGCTACGGTTGATAGATATAAATATTAGCAGCTATTACAGTCCCTTTGCCATAGTGACTCCAAGCCTTGGTTATGCATATAAGATTTCAACGAAGTTCTCCAAGCTAATGAGCAGGAAGAAGGTAATGTTCAACAAGATAGATAGATGGAGGGGTTTTGTAATGCAGTGAAGAGCTGTCGGTTTATTGATATTAGCTTTTCTAGGAATAATTTTGTGTGGTTTAGGTGGAATAAAGGTGAGGCTAGATCGGGCTTTGGGTAATCAGGAATGGGTTGACATGTTTCCTCAGTTCAGTGTGTATCATTTGAAGAAATCCACGTCCGATCATGTAACGGTGGTGTTGAATTGGTCTGGCCGCAAGGTAGTTTAGGGGAGAAAGCAGCTTCGTTATGAGGAGTTTTGGAATATGCATGAGGAGTATGTTGAAGTGGTACGAAATAGGTGAGAATATGTCATGAATGGTTTGCCAATGTACCAGGTCACAGAGAAAATTAAAAGGACAAGAATGCAGTTAACCAACTGGGCTTGTAGTAATGCCAGGTTAGGACCGAAAGAAATTAGGAAAGTTGAGGACAAGCTAACATATCTCTTAAACCACCCTTTTACGGAGGAATTTATTGAGCAAAAAAAGGAACTTATAGGCAGATTAAATCGATTACTTGAACGAGAAGAGCAATTTTAGAGACAACGGTTGAAAGAGAATTGGGTTAAACTTGGGGACCAGAATACTAAATATTTTCATCAGAAGGCAAATCAGAGGCAAAAAAAAAAAAAACTGTTTGTACGGTTTGGTGGATGATTATGGGGTTTGGCATGGAGATCGAGGAGGGATGGAGGATATAGTGGTGTCTTATTTCTCTTGGCTTTTTACTTCTAATGGAATGCATAATCTTGACAAGATTTTAGGGTACATCTTACCATCAGTAACGGAGGAGATGAACTCCTTGCTCTATAGCCCTTTCACGGATGAATAGATTAAATGTGCAGTTTTTCAAATGCATTAAACGAAAGCTCCTGGCCTTGATGGTATATCTCCTGGATTTTATCAAAAACATTGGGGCATGGTCGGTGCGGATGTGTGTAAGGCGATCTGAATCATGGTCTTCTCGAGTCATTTTTTGAGGAAAATTAATTTTACTCACATGACGTTAATCCCCAAGGTAAAGGATGCAACGAAGATGACACAGTTAAGACCTATTAGTTTATGCAATGTCTTTTATAGGATTGTGGCGAAGGTTCTCGCGAATCGGTTGAAAGTTATTCTCCCATGTATTATTGTGCCTACTCATAGTGCTTTTATTCAGGGGCGTTTGATCTCTGATAATTATCTGGTTGCTGCTGAAGTTGCTTACAATATCCATAAGAGATCATCAGGGTCTAATGGCCTTATGGCGTTAAAATTGGATACTAGTAAGGCATATGACCGAGTGGAGTGGAAGTTTCTTGAGGCTATAATGTTTCTTATAAGGTTCTCTAATAAGAGGATTAGTATAATTATGCTTGGTGTTACAACGGTGACTTACTCTTTAAGTTGAATAGGGAGCCAATGGGCTACGTGCATGGGGAAAGGGGAATTCAACAAATGGACCCCATTTCACCCTATTTGTTTGTTATTTATGTCGAAGGTCTCTCGGCATTACTATCAAAGGCAGAAAGTGAAGGGGAGTTGCAGGGAATTAAGGTATGTCATAATGCTCATAGTATTCATCATCTGTTCTTTACTGATGATAGTTTTCTGTTCGCTCGTGGTACCCTGTGTGAGTGTCGAAAATTAAGCATGTGTTGCGATTATATGAGGGGGCTTCTGGGCAGACTGTGAATTTTGAGAAGAGTTGTGTCTCTTTTAGTCATAACCTCACCAATGTTGATAAGCAATTACTTGCATTGTCTTAGCATGAGGAGGGTGGAATTTCATAATAGATATCTGGGTTTACTGGTACTAATTAGGAAGTCAAAAAAGGAAACTTTTGCGTATGTGAAAGATAGGCTTTGGAAAAAATTGCAAAGTTGGAGATGAGGTTTACTGAGTTGTGCATGACGGGAGTTGTTAGTGAAAATAGTTGCCCAAGCTTTGCCAATGTATTATATGCAGTGTTTCCTTCTTCTTAAATCCTTTTGTAAGGAGTTGAATATGATGATAGCAAAATTTTGGTGGAGTGGGGATTCGGGTAAACAGAAAATACATTGGCTTAATTGGCGTTGTTTGACTAAACCGAAGAGTGAAGGAGGACTTGGGTTTAGGGACCTCTATGCATTTAATTTGGCTTTGTTAGCAAAGCAAGCTTGGCGTTTCATGCATCGACCTAAGTCGTTGGTTTTTCGAGTATTTAAGACTCGATATTTTCCTACGATGGATTTTTTGGAGGCTCGAGTTAACGCCAACAGCTCCTATGTGTGGAAAAGTATTGCAACCTCGCGGGGGAGGGGTGATTTAGAAGGGAGCATAGTGGCAAGTGGGTAATGGGAGGAGCATACACATTTGGCAAGATAGTTGGGTGTCGAGAGACCACTACTTTCAGATTTTGTCCCCTCTTTCGGAGCATTGGAGTATTGAAGCTACGATAGATGCCCTATTTTGGAATGGGTCAAACCTCTGGGATGTTTAGTTATTGGATAAGCTGTTTTCTTCCGAGGAAATGGAGTTAATTCGTAGCATCTTTCTTAGTTTGAGGAACATGAAGGATCAGCACATATGGCATTATGAACAGAATGGCAAGTTCACAGTGAGAAGTGCTTATCATGTAGTACGGGCCCTTAATGTGTCAAGTGAAGAAAGTGCATCAGCATCGGCATCATTTTTTGGTAGAGTGCGTGATAAGTTTTGGAAGAAGTTATGGGATACATGTGTGCTGGGGAAGGTTAAGATATGTGCTTGGCGTGCGTGTTTAATGTGAAATCCCATTCCTGGATTTCACTGTTATAATCTACGTATTTGTATTATTGAGATTTTATATTATTTTCAAGAATTTATATTAATTTATTTGAATTTAGATTTCAATTAAACTAGTTACGAAGAGTGAAGTTTGAAAATTATTTTTTTTACTCGTTGACCTTTTGAGGTCATAAGTAACGTTTTCGAATAGGTCTCGAAGCCACGTGAGCATAGGCGAAAGCCGTTTGCGAATCCGAGTTATAACAGTATAGTTATGGACGTTTGAAGTGGTGATACTATAGATTTTAGGAATTAATAAACTCCCACTTCGTGGGAATTTGGGGGCCCTACCAGGTATGAAAAGGGGGATCGAATCAAACAAAGGGAGGAATGGAATTTCCCCCTCCATTCTAGTGACCCATGTAACCCGTTTTGCACTCGACTTAATTCCGGAGATTTCGCTATTTTTTCCGTTGAATCACCACTATCCAACACCTACAAAACTCTCAGCAACTTCCTATCTTCCATTTCGAAAAATTTAGGGTCCAATTTCATGTAGAACTTCACCAAAGCACCAGAGGTGCTCGACGACCATTCCGCCGTTTCGACAAGTTACACCACCCACCACCAACCTTAGTCAACTCCCTTTAGACGCAGGAACAAGACCCAACAGGTTGTAGGGTCATTGGAACACCGAGGAAGTCGAATTGAAGAACACCCACCTTAGGGTTTTCGGCAATTTGTGGTCAGTTTGGGGTGTTTTCCGGCCAAATTGGCCTTGGCCGCAAGTATAAAGTTTACTCTACTCATTGAGATCTTCATTCTTGTAATTTTTGGTAATTTTTGGAAATAGTTGGATTTTTTCGGTGAGTCGGGACGGCCGACCGCCACATACGGCGGCGCGTGTGGCGGCGCATGGCCAGGGGACTGTCAATGTCACTTTTAGGTTAAATTAGATGCCTTGAGCTTAGTTTTGGTAATTGTATGACATAGGTTGATGGTTAGAACCTAAATTCTCTACGATACGTTAATTGGTAAAAGTGTGAATCGACTATCCGACCGTTGGATCGTCACCAAACTTTAACATATGTGATATGGTTATTACCTTGATTTCTTATATTGGTATCATTTGTGAATATGAATTGGTCTTATAATTATGATTTCTATTGAATTGTGAACTTTATATATTTAGCCATAGACCTATGCTAATTAACTATGATTTGGCTTGTGTAATGATGATGTTTGTGATATATATGTGTTTAATTAACTTTTTAATAATGTGAATGATAATTATGATGAATGTTATGACAATTATGGGATCTAAATATTGTTTGATAATTATTTGGATATGCTTGCCAACTGAACACCTATTTGAACTTGGTGTTATTACCTAGCATGAGGTGGAGATGGAAGTCAGGAGATAAGTTAGGTACTTTATTAGCTTTTTAGTAGAAATAGTAATTAAGGGAATTCCTTGTGTTGTGCTCCATCTGACTAAATGCTGGTTGATATGTGGAATTGATAGCATGTATACGTATAATTATGTATAATGTGTGATGATGAGATTGCACCACGTACTAGTGGTTCATGGATGGTCCTGTTTGGTATATCCGCGATGGGGGACCATATGTATTCGGAGGTGATCATGCTTGGTATATCCATGATGGGTGATCACTACCTGCACGATGAGTTTATGCCTATGGTCCTGCTTGGTATATCCGTGATGGGGGACCATACGCATTCTAGAGGTGATGATGATTAGTTGTACATGGTACATTTTTAGGCAATCATATTTGGTTTGGTTCCGTTGAGTGGTCCGGAACCCGAGGTTGTTGAATTTCGTGGAGTGGCCTAAAATCCCATTGTTTGGAGAAATAGGCTTGGCCTAACTGTGTCACTCTAGCCTTAGTTATATATATATATATATTTGTGTCAATGGTTTCGAGAGTCTTGTGAATTGAGTTAGAAAAGATGTTGGACGTCTAAGTGATTCCTTCGGGATTTCTATGATTCGATTATGATTTCATAAGGTATGAATTTAGAAAATATGAGAATGATTGTTTTACTTTGATCAAATTAATTAATTAATGCGGCTAAAGGATGGTTTTGTGTTAGTCGGCTCTTAAATATGATGTGCGTTGTGAATTGCAATATCATGATGAGACATAATGATTTATATGTTGGATGGGAGAGATATCATGTTTTCATGGGGATTGGTTATGTAGCTGAGTCCAGGAATTACATGTTGCCAGGTTATATTGAATGACTGAGGAATACTATGCTTTTCTGCTTGAACTTAGTGGAATAAACATCTGATTTTGTGATAGTGAACTACGAATGGCTTGATCCTTATTGAGGGTACGTAAGCAGTTTAACGAGGAGGTTAGATGCAGCCATAAGGCAAACGAAAAATTTCTTTGCAATTTGATTCTCGAATTATGATTGCCATATTCCTGAGACAGGGTATGTGAGGTATATGAGTATTTGGGTGACATCACGTGTCGATCCTGGACGTATGTTGGGATCAGGGTGTGACAATTAAACGCCTTACCTACACACTCAAACCTTTGCAAACAGCGCGTGATGAATGATGTTTGGTGTGCCGTTTTGTGGTGGGAAAGTCGAGTATGTTGAGCATGCTTTACGAGATTGTACATTGGTGAGGGTGGTGTGGTTTCAGAGTTTGGGACTGAAGGTAGAGATGGATCGTGGGCTATCTCTAGTGCACTGGATTTCTCGGTTATCTCTGCAGTTGCGGTCATCTGGTTTTGAATTTTGTTTGATGTTGATTTGGGCTCTCTAGAAGTAAAAGAACGACACAGTTTGGAACAGTAGGTTATTCCCGCCGTATGAGGTCGTGATAAAAGATGAGGGTTGGTTGATTGAATTTCAAAAGTGTCATAAGGGGGCGACTAAGAAGACTAGCTAAGAGGTGCAGCAGTGGCAGAAACCTGAAGTTGGGTGGGTCAAGTGCAACTTTGATGGGGCTTGGAGTCGAAATGGGTGTCGAAGGGGCTTTGGGGTGGTAATTCGTAATCACTTACGGGGAGTTTTTGGCTGCTTTTACAAGTCCAATTGTGATGACTCAATCTGCGTTTCATGCAGAGTTGTTACCTCTTCGAAGTGCAGTTTTATTGGTTAGAAATAATTGTCCTCTCAATTGGAAGGTTATTTTTGAAGGATATTCTAGCTTGGTACTCGCGACAATGAAGGATCAAGGGGAAGATTGCTCACCTTTGGGTCCTGTAATAAACGATGTTAGATTCTTCCTCAGAGGGATGGCTCACTCGAGGTTTAATCATGTGCAGAATGAGGGTAATTCTACAGCTCATCACCTTGCTCGTATAAGTATTGGGAGTTCTCAAGAGCTTCTGTGGTTTGAGGACCCTCCTGACTTACTCCAAGATGTTTTAGTTGAGGATGGAATGTAATTTCTTTATTGTTCAGCTGAGGATAGGTTACATTGTTATGCGGGACACTCTTTTTCCCTTAGACCGGGTTAAAATCCCCGGCAAGGTTTTTATTGAGGCCTAATATGCACACTATCCTCAGGTTGTACGTATTCTTTGCCTTTTAATGAATCATACTGTTTCTCAAATGTTAGTACCAAAATGTGTTATATTAAATTAATGTACCGAAATGTATGCACTAAAAATGTATACACCGAAATGTATTATGAAGAAGACAAAGTATATCGAAATATATTGTATAACCAAAAATAGTTTATCTAAATGTTTACAATTAAATATATTACAATGAATGAAATATAATTAGTACATTAAAATTAAGAAGAAAAAAAGAAATAATTAAAACATCAAAATAAAATTAATAAATGAGGTGATTAATGTATTAAGGGACTAAAATTAGATTTTAATCTTGCTCATGATTTTACTCTAAAAGTCATATTTGTCAAATATTAGAATGAAATTTTCTATATGAATAAAGCTATTTATCTTTGATTTTGTTGATAGGTATCGTAAGATGATGTTGACATTAGTTAGTGTCAATCGTGATTCATACTTTTATGTTTATTGGATTGCGGCACGGATGATGATTTTGCATGTAGCCTTTAATTACCGTATAAATACTTAGCCTCACTTTCTTGTAAATCGGTAGATAAATTTTTCAAGAGAAAATTTGAAATAGATCCAATTTTATAGACTATCTTTTGAAATATGTCCAATTTTTAGTGACTTTTGACTTTTGAAATAGGTCCAATTTTTGGTTACTTTGGACCCATTTCAAAAAACCTTTAGTTCAATAAGTCGAAAATACAATTAAAAAACATTTTGTGTCACAATACTAAATGTCTCGAATCGTGTTACTAAAATGCTACAAAATATCTCAAGCCGATGGGACGGACAGACGGTTTTTCTTTGGTGCTGTCGAGTATTAGGTATCAGACGGTACCGGTTTTTCACCAAGAAAACAAAAACGAAAAGAAATTTTGTAGAACCGATCAATGAGTTTACAATCAGGACCACTGACTTGTGGAGGGCCCATGTGAGCCGCGTGTAAGTTTTATTTTTTTTTAAATTTCATACCCCCTGGACTTGGCTTCTATGTGCTCTCAGTTCTCATATATTTTCATTTCATCCTATTTGTGAGATCACGGTTAAACCACATTAATATTTTATATTATTATTATTTTTTATCTTATTATCTTTAAAAAAAAATCAATATAAAATATTGACGTGACTTAATCATGACTACACAAAATAAAAGATGATAAGAATGTATAGAAACTGAGAGGGCAGAGAAGCCGGGTCAGCCCTCAATATCAAAACCGGCGATGGAATCCAAGCAAACCAAAATTCTGTTAAACATCCTCACCGGCATCCCACCTCATTCTAGAGCACCACTGCACCCTTATCGCCGCCCTCACAGTGGATGCCTTCACGCGAAACTCCGCTGTCAACACTGCAGACGACCACCACTCTCTTCGGCTTGTTTCTCTCTCTCTCTCTCTCTCTGTGTCGGCTCTTGCGCTCTGGTGTGTGGGAGGTTGGGTGGGGTTGGGGGATGGAGATGGTGGCGGTGGGATTGGCAATTTGGCAGATGGCTATGCGCAGAAAGGGAGAGGGAGCAGAGAGAGAGAGAGAGAGGGAGTCTGTTTTAAGATTTTTTTAATCTTTTTTTTTTTTTTTTTAATTATTTTTATAAAACTTACCGTTCAGAAGTCGGGTGTTTTGATTTGTTTTATTCAAGAACAGCCAACTCATGGTCATAGCCATATACATTTGTACACAAAAACAGAGAAGGGGAAAGCAAGCAAATACCTCACATGGAGGAATGTTTACTGTATACTCTTAACTACATTGATTAATGATCCGTGGCGTGTGGGTGGATTTATATATGATCTAGTCTTTCATCCATGATTAATGGTCCATGGCAGTAAATCATGTCGGGTTAAGACTTTTACCTATATTCAATCTTTTGCTTTTATATATATATACACACACACACACACACACATATATATATATATATATATATATATATCCACAAATAACCTCTTCGCCATCAAGTGACCAAAGTATGAATGGTCATTTACTTTTAAATTTGATATCAAGATCAGTGGAGTACTGGATGTGTTTTTAGTGTTTTAGTTGCAACCTTTCATTTCAAATACGAAGGTGAGTGACCATGATTTCTTGGGCATCATGTTATCACAAAAACAGAACTCTGTATAACCATTTCCATAGAAGAATGTTAGCACACTAGAGTTATATGTAATCATAGGTTATGTTGTCAGATTATAAATCATGAGTGATAAAAACTTATCAAAACAAAAACCTAAACATTTAGCATAACCATTTAAGAATTACAAGATAATATGCTAGTTGTTGTAGTGCATGACCAAACCATCTGTTTTGGGGACTTATTAACTTCTGTTTTCCTTGAAAAGGAGCATTCGTTTGTTTTTTAATTTGGTAATTTATTTGTACGGGATAATTGAGACATTCCCTTCTTTCATTAGCTTTTGATATCCATGAGAAAGCCATGCATTCATCTCAAAAGAAATAATTTCCTTCTCACAATAATGAGATGAGGAACTTTGTATGTGCTTATAAGTGGTTAGACTACTTTCATATTACTAATTGGTTTTATGGTAGATGTGACAACTCGTTCCAAATTTTACATTTTTATTTTATTTTAAAAGCGTGAATTTACGAAATTGCCCTAGAGGCAAGGACTTTGACTTCCGTTAACCATCGACTTGAGAGATGTGGGACTTATTCTTTTAGCATATCCTCGTAGTACTCGTTGGAACAAACGTATAGGCGAAAGTCGTTTGCGAGTCCGGATTATAATGGTATAGTTACGAACGTTCGAAATTGGTTATTCAAGGTTTAGTGTTAATTAAATTAAATCCCCACTTTGTGGGGTGAAGCCCAATCAGAAATGGAGGAAAGAAAGAAAAGAAAAGGAAAAAAAAAAAGAAAAAAAAAAAAGGAAGTGGCTTTCCTGTCCACCCGCACCCATCACGAGTTCCCATTTTCCAAGCCCAATTCCGGCCAACTCCGATGGAGTTTTTCGACGCCACCACCATCATCTTGAAGCTTTCATTCCCCTCTACAAAACCCACCCAAGAACCACCTTGATTAACCATGGTATGTGGCGGTTTGAGGCCACGAAAGTCGACTAAAATCAACGGTGCTCCGGCCACTCTTTTCGATTTTCCGGCAAATCGGAAAAGTGATGGCCGATGCCACCACTTGGGCTTTGTAGCCCATCATCCCAGGAGAAAAACCCAACCAACCTTGACCCTGTTGGACCATTGTAGAAGACGAGTCGACATCGGGAAGTTTTAGGCACCCGCCGGCTTTGTGGGCAAAATTGACCATCTTCCGTCCACTTTTGGACTTCATGGCAGGTATGAAAGTTGTTCCACTCACTTAGATCTTCATTTCTATGAAGTTTGAGAATTTTTGGAAATAGTTAGATTTTCCGGCAAGTCGGGACGGCCGACCGCCACCCGCAGCTGCGCGTGCGGCGGCGCGTGGCCAGTGGGCCGCCAATGCTATTTTTAGGCTATGTCGAATGTCTTGAATTCAGTTTTGTTATTTGAATGACATAGGTTGATCTTTGGAACCTAAATTCGTTACGATACGTTGCTTGATGAAAATGTGAATCGACGATCCGACCGTTGGATCGTCACCAAACTTCGATACATTATAATAAATAATATTTGAAGATCATAGGAATTTATGGATCGGGAATCTGATGTACAGATCTTTCCAAATTGAATTTGTAAGTTAGTAAAATAAATGTTCACGTCCACTTGGTTTTGGGCAAATGGCGGAGATCCAACCGTTGGATCCTAATGAAATTTTAATATGTTATTCTAGAAATATATTGTGGATCGTTGGGAGTTACGGATTGGAAATCTGATATGCGGATCTTCCAAATCGAGCTATACAGGGTTGTAGACCTTACCGTCGATCTTTGATCAACGGTTGACTTTTGGTCAATGAGTCTCAAATTATTCATGAAGTTCCTTGAGGATATGTTTTATGTAAATTATGTATTCTATTGGTAAAAACTTTGAGACGTGATTTGATAATTGGTCACAGGCGACGATAGATCGTGATGTCTCGATGTGCGTGCAAGATAATTATAGCGTGGACTCCAGGTGAGTGGGCCTTTTTCTTTCATAGGCATATAATTGATAGTTCCACAAGCACTTCTATAGTGATCTATGCTTGTTACCTACAATTAATCATTTCGAACTACGAATGGCTTGATCCCTGTTTAGGGTACGTAGGCAGTCTAACCAGACGTTATATGCAGCTATATAATAAATGAGATTAAATAATTGAGACAATAGCCTTGTTTAGTGAATTGAGCAATGTGAAGGACATTGGTGGGAAGTGTGAGATTTAGCTTTATGATTTGGCGATTAATGTTGATCATGAATCAATGCGTGAAGAATCAAGAAATTAAAGTAAGGAAAGGTAAGTAATAATAGTTAATGTAACTAGGGTCTAATTGGGCTTAACACTGATGATTACTCTCAAAAGTAAATAGTTTGGGAGTAGATGTTATTGATTATACATGTTACGCCGTATTATATATTTTGGGAATATCATGAAATGTTTAGGTATAGATTGCATCTTGGCATATTCATATGGATATTACCTGAACCTAACTATTGTGAATGCTTTGAAGTGCTATATGACGCCGCGAACGTCCAGGTAAGCTTCAGGTGAGTACATGTTGATGTTAGTGATGGTAGTGAGTACGATTGTGTTGAGATATAATATAGCTCATAAACCTGCACCCCGGTGTTAGTGCTCCCGCCCGTGGCCAGGGCACAGTCCTTCACGTGATGTTCACCTCCCGCAACTTACGCTCACCTTGGACCCAAGGTAGGTGCACAGTCCTGTCGTACATACCACTTTAGGTGGTTCCGACTCGTAGGTGACCCGCGATTATTGCCACAGTCTTCACGTGATCGTAGCACTTGAGCGTATTTATTTACACGCAGTCCTGTCGTACAGACCACTTTAGGTGGTTTCGACTCGTGTGCAGGTATACTTATTGAGCTATTGGCTAGCCATGATTGATGAAATATGGATAAGTTGTACAGGTCACTATAGGTGACTCCGACTTATATGTTAGCCATGATTGATGAGATATGGATAAGTCGTACAGGTCACAAGAGGTGACTCCGACTTATATGCTAGCCATGATTGATGAGATATGGATAAGTCGTACAGGTCACTATAGGTGACTCCGACTTATATGCTAGCCACGATGATGAGATATGGATAAGTCGTACAGGTCACAAGAGGTGACTCCGACTTATATGCTAGCCATGATTGATGAGATATGGATAAGTCGTACAGGTCACTATAGGTGACTCCGACTTATATGCTAGCCATGATTGATGAGATATGGATAAGTTGTACATGTCATTTTAGATGACTCTGACTGATATATCACTTTGTATTGATTAAGTTCATTTGGCCTACTTATTAATGTATGGTGGAGTTGATGGCAAACCGTGGTTTTGGTCATTTCTGAGTATGGTTTGGATATATGTATATATGTTGTACTGTCCTATAAAAAACGATAAGGGAATTACAGTGAGGGGTTATTACTGTTAGAAGGGTAATAGTTTTGGGAAGCTTGGTTTTACTGTTTACTCACACTTTCTGTTTGTACCCCTTCAGGTTTTAACTGCTGAGTTCGTATCAACGAAGATATATAGATAATCTTAGTATTGGTGGCTACTTTTAAGGGTATGATTCTTACCCACACTACTGTACCTTACTTATGCTCTGACATCGCATGTGAAATGGGTTCGCTCCCACTCGTAGCGCACTCTGGTATTTAGACACTTTTAGATTCAAATTTATTCACTTTTTATACACTATCACATTTTATGGCTTCGTCACCTTCCAGGTGTCGGCCAATACAGCTCGATTTGGGGTCCTAGTGGACATTCCGGATCGGGGTGTGTCAGTAGAGCCTCAACTTTTTTTAATGAAAATTTATTTATTAATTAATTCAGTACTGTAAATATTTCTGTATATTTTGATGTTGATTGTGGACCACTGAAATTCTTCTTCCCACTCCCAACCCGCACCCAACCCCACTCATCCCGCCCGCGCCTTCCCCCCTCCCCTCCCCCCACTGAAATTCTTCTTCCCACTCCCAACCCACACCCAACCCCACTCATCCCGCCGCCCCCCCCCCCCCCAAAAAAAAAAAAAAACCAATTTTCCTTGAACCTCTAATATCTATGGGAAGATTAAAGCGAAAGCACTCCTCATGGGAAACAAGTAAAAATTAAGCAACCAGTCGGCAAATAAATTATCTAGGGCAACGAAGATGTTGCCACTTGTCGCCCATTTGCGCGTTGGTAATTGCAAAATAAAGCAATAGTTTCACGTATATGAAAACCTTAGTTCCCAACTACAAGACATTGAGAACAACCTTGGTACTGTTATAAGTTGATTCAAACAAAAATGTGTTTGGGGGTTTGAGACGTTTTTGTTTTGACCGGACTGGTGTTGGTGATCTGTGTAACTTGAGGAATGTTTGAGCTGTGGGCGTGGAGGGGACCATATCTCCATGATGTTTCATCGTAATTATACAATTTTTTCGGATAATACAATCGTTCTTTGAACTTAGAGCTTTACCTACAACTCGTACTAGTTTAACATATATATATATATATATAACATCTATAGTTTTTGCATCCAAACTAAAAGTCAAAAGCGGTTCCAAATGCTAGCACATAAATTGCTGATTAAGAAAAAGGTTTTTTTTTTTTTTTTTTTTTTTTTTTAAAATCTAAAATGGATCAGTGAGATTAGCATAACTCAACACTTTGATCTTTAACAATTAAAATCATAAATCATTTTGGTTATTCCGTGAAAAATCTATCAATATCATCGTTAATTTTCACAAAATGACCAAAATGATTTATGGTCGACAAACTCATGAACCATTTATATTGATTTTCATTGTCATAGACGAAAATAAAGAGTTATACTAATTTCAATGATAATTCTAGATAAAAAGCCTTAAGAAAAGTAAGCAAGAGAGATTAGAACGTACAATCTCACTACATTCTAACTAGTTTCGTATTAGTACTTGGCTTAAATAATAAATTAGTTACGTATATGTATGCCTACTAGCCAACTTGTGAGTATAGGGAGAGGCCAATTAAGGTAAGCCAGTGACGAACAAGTACCTCCAGTACAAAACATGAGGCTAATTAAACATAACCCGTAATTATCCACAAGAGTAGAGGTGTACGATTAAGAAGTTAGTAGCCAATTTGCTAATGATAAGTTGGTGCCATGTACTATTGTTTCTGTTGACAACGAACGACATGATGAAGTTGACATGCGTAGGTATGCTTCGGTCAGTAAGTGGATGCTAGTCGGAGGAAATTTTATATTGGCTATGAGGATATAGAGTCACTAAGTGATTGCCACGTATCGTGAGTCTCTGCTTGTTTGGGTTGGTTCGAGTGATTCGGTATGAGTGCTTAATTATTGGCGTTACTTCAGTAGGTTCATGTGTTTTACAGGTGGGAGGTGGATTGTCTGCCCTTCTATTTTCATACTCTCTTCATGCCTTTCTGTGATGTGTGGTTACGGTTAAGCTACGTCAACATTTTATATTAATTTTTTTATAAAAATAATAAAATAAAAGTAATAGGAATATAAAATATTGACGTGGCTTAACTGTGACCACACAAACAAAAGGGTATGAAGAGAGTATGGAAATGGAAGGGCAGACAATCCACCTCCTTACAGGTGGCTGATACTCGGTAAGTAAGGATATATAGTCAATAAGTGATTGCCATGTGTCGTGGGCTTCCACTTATTCAGGGTTAGTTCGTGTGCTTCAATATGAGTGCTAATTATTGGTGACGTTTGGTAGGTTTATGGTGTTTTACAGGTGGCCTATAGTCGGTAACTTTGGAGGTCATTCATTATGATACAAATAATGTTCTTCCTCACTTCCCAAGTGAAGAAGAACTTCTCGGTTAGAAACTTGTAAATCAAAGTAGTCTTCTTCTTCTATTTTTTTTTTTTAAATTTATTATCAAATTTATCATTAGTCTTCAATCGAAGAGGGTTGCCGAAGAAGTGTCTTCTCTAAGCCTGGTTATAGTCGTCAAAGGAGTCATGTTGGTGAACTTATCTTGCCTCCCAGTTTTATTTGGGTCCAAGGGTTGCCGAAGGAGGTATCCGTTCATCTCCACCTACTAACCGAATCACACTTGCATAGGTCAACTTCATCACACTGTTCCGTTGATTCAACTTCGGCCATCAACAAATTCATTACAATGATAATTCAATCTGCTAAATGAAATTGTTGATATCAAAATCTAGTCAATTACCTTCTTAGTTTTGATTATCCGTATACCAACCAGCCATGAATTTTAAATGAACATATATAACTATCGTAGTAATTAATAACGTTGTGGTGCTCACCAAAAACTACATTTTTATAAAATTGTAATATGCCCCCTTTTTTTTAAACGATGGGTTGCTAGTTGGTTTCACGTCTATCCCAGGAGAAAAACGTTGCGGCGCACAGTTTTGTCAATTGGAGTTATAAAATAAATCTTGGATACCATTATTTTTAGAATTCTCCTGAATGAATTGAAACTCATTTGTTTAATGATATAAGTGGAGTCCCTAGGACTTAAACTGTTTGTAATAATTTATTAAGTTAGTTTTGGGGTGATCTACATCCTTATGTTAAAAAAAATGATAGATTTGTTATGGCCTATATTTAACTGACAAGGAGAGGGGGCCAGCGGCACAGAGAAAATATATAGATAGAGATGTGTTTGTAGGGTTGTGTAGAGGATGTCTTATTCCTCCTACGCAGTGCTTTTATTTGTAGTAATAAGAGAGAGAGAGAGAGGAAATCCTTCTCCTCCAAGGAATACAAGTCCTAATAGGGAAGAATAACTAGAATCAAATCTAATCTAGGATTTACACAAACACACTTAAATAAGAAGTTTATAACACTCCCCCTTGAGTGTGTAAATACTCAAGTAGATTCGGCATCATGTAGAGTTGAGGAAATCGACTCGTCAACACTGATTATGGGAACATGTTATTCTCAAATAAGGTAGGAACTTGCATAATGAAGTAAGTCTCACAATAAAAAAATAAATAATAAATAAATAAACAAACAAACAAACAAAAAAACCCCCAAGGCTATGGTAAAAACCTGAGTAGGGACAAAATCCAAAGTCTAAGGAAAAATGCGTGAGTGCAAAGTCAAATGAAATGTCTATGGTATGTCATCATGGATATGTCAACCCAAAGTGGGTGCCTCATCAAAACCTCGTTATGTAGTAAAAACCCAGTGGGAAAAATGCTCTTAATCGTAGAGTAAAAGAGTACATTAAGATCAAGCAAGTATACTTCAGGATACTCCCCTTGAATTTGACACAATTCCAAAGAGAACTAGCAATGTTACAACTCAGAAAACTTACGCGTACCAATTCCTTGAACAAGCTTCTCAAACGTCGCCTTTGGTAGTGATTTAGTGAAAAGGTCAGCCATATTGTCATGTGAACGGATTTGTGTGACTTCAATCTTCTAATGCTCTTGTTATTGATGTGAGAAGAAGAATTTCGGCGCCATGTTCTTGGTGTTGTCTTCATTGATGTAACCCTTATTAAGCTACTAGATGCATGCTGCGTTGTCTTTATAGATTGTCGTCAGGACATCAACGATGGGGTAAAGATTGCAAGAGCTTCGAATATGACCCAGAACTGCTCTCAACCAAAAGCATTCCCGAGTTGCTTCGTGTAAGGCGAAAATTTCAGCATGGTTAGATGAAGTGGCAACTAAAGTCTGTTTAGTTGACCTCTAAGAAATTGCGATGCCTCTAACAGTAAAGACATAACCCGTTTGAGAACACATCTTGTGCGGATCAAATAAGTATTATGCGTTAGCATAAACAACAAGGTGAGAATCGAGATAAGGGGATGCAGCATCACTCGAGGATCCGTAAAAATAAAACAAGCCCAGATCCGTAGTACCCTTAAGGTAACAGAAAATGTCTTTAACACTAGTTCAGTGTCTGCGTGTTGGTGCATTTACTGTATCTTGCCAAAAGATTAACAGCGAATGAGATGTTGGGTTTAGTGCATTAAGCTAAGTACAATAAAATGCCTATCGCACTTAGATAAGGAACTTCAAGCTCCAAAATCTCTTCATCATCCTCTTTCGGATGGAAGGGATCTCGTTTTGCATCTAGCAATCAAACGGCCATAGAAGTACTCGAAGGCTTCGCTTTATCCTTGTTAAAATGGCACAACACCTTCTGGGTGTAGTTCGATTAATGTACTAAGATTCCATATGAACAGTGCTCTATCTTGAGACTAAGACAGTATTGAGTTTTTCCTAGATCTTTCATCTCAAATTCTGACTTCAGATGCACAGTAGTTCTCGCTAGCTCTTCAAGAGTTCCAATGAGATTCATATCATTGACATAAGCTGCAACTATCGCAAAACCAAAATATGACTTCTTAATGAACACACAAGGGCATAGTTCATTGTTCATATATCCCTGACTAGTCAAATACTCACTTAGACAATTATACCATATTTTTCCGGATTGCTTCAAACAATAGAGTGAACGCCTGAGCCGAATTGAGAGCGTGTTCTGGGATTTAGAATATTTGATCCAATCAATGTAAGTCATTCGGGAACTTTCATATAAATTTCCGTATCAAGATCCCTATAGAGATACTCAGTTACTACATCCATTAGTTGCATACTAAGTTTTTCGGAAACTATCAAACTGATAAGGTAGCAAAAAGTAATCACATCCATAACGGGTGAATAAGTTTCGTCATAGTCAATCCCAGGGCGTTGTGAGAAGCCTTGCGCAACAAGACGAGTTTTGTAACGCACAATTTCGTTATTCTCATTACGCTTCCGAACAAAAACCCACATGTAACCAACGAGCTTTACATATGGATGAGTAGGAGTTACAAGTCCCAAAACCTTACGTTTCACAAGTGAATCTAGTTCGACTTAGATTGCTTGTTTCCAGTTTAACCTATCAAATCTACGTCGACATTCATCAACGGAACGAGGTTCAATGTCATCGCTCAACATGATCTTAGTAGTTACTGCATATGCTAATGCATCGTCAACGATCATCTCATTTCTACACCAAACATCATCCAAGCTGGTATAATAGACCAAAATCTCACGATTCTCAGAAGGGGGATTTATCTCTTCAATGACGCTTCCTAATCTAGAATTTCCTCATGAGTTGGATAGAATGAGTAGGCGACAGTCGAATTCATGGTAGGCTCTTCAGAGGTCTGTGCTGTGGGTTTCTTCTTCCGGGGGTGTAAATCATTTGAACCAAGTGGTCTGCCATGCTAATGTGTAGGGGCAGATGATTGGCTAGCCACTAATGTACGTGGATCGGCCAAAATGGCATCCCAGGCCTCTAAGAAGGAAATTCGTCGTACATTTGGTACATCCATCTTTGCAAGCACATTCACAGCTGAAATATGTGTTCTTGTCACTCATGCTAGATCAGTAAAAGCATATGGCATGCTCTAAGATATGTTCTGAAGGTCTAATATGTCCTTGTGAACACGAAAAATTCCTGAAAACAAGAAACAAGAATAACATGCACAAAATAATATTTTTGTGTTTAATGATTTTGGGGTTACGATCTCTTTGTAATTTGATCCTCTGATTCTATCTCCGTAAGATGTAGATTTGTTGATCCAAGGGCCGTCGAGGCTTGATCTTGGATGAACAGTTGTAAGTTTCTTCAAGGGCCTTCGTGGCTTTGATCTTGAAGGTTGATGGAAGTTTCTTCAAGGGCCTTCGGGGCTTGATCTTGAAGGTTGATGGATGAGCGGATCTTCAAGGGCTTTTGGGCTTGATCTTGAAGAATGGGTGTATGGGTTTGTTGAGGTTGTTGATCCAAAGGGTCGTTGGGGCTTGATCTTAGGATGAACGGATGATGAATGATGAACACTTTCTTCAAGGGCCGTCGGGGCTTGATCTTGAGTTGGTGGAAGTTCTTCAAGGGCCGTTGGGGCTTGATCTTGAAGGAGGATTTGACGAAGAACGAAGAGTGTTTTCTTAATCCTTCGGGATTTTCTTGAGAGCTTTAGAACTTTAAGGCTTCAAGGTTTTGGTGTGTTCTATTCCTCTTGATGGAGAAGCCTATTTATAGGCTTTGAGAGTGAATCACCACCACAAAATTTTCCCACCCAAGCACTATTACCTAATTTTCCCACTTATGCAATATTGAAATTGAAGTGGTCTAACAAATGACCTAATTTTCCACTTAATGCAATATTGAAATTGAAGTGGTCTTATTTATGGCCTAATTTCCCACTTAATACAATTTTAAAATGTGCTTGCTTTGTCATTGCCCAAATGAGAAAAACTTGCTTTGATCCGTAATGGATTGAAATGTGCTTACCTTGTCATTGCCCAAATTGAGAAGAAAAACTTGTTTAATCATCCAAGGGTATTTCTTCCTATTTTGTTGAGTCACATGCCATGTGTACAATTTGTACGACACGTGGCGTATGCCATGTATGCCCTGACACGTCAAAACTTTAATACGTTGGTGAACATTTATTTCACCGAAATTTCGATGTCTACAAATGCCCCCACTTCAAGGCGTGTCGTAGACATGTGCTTGTCACGTGTAGAAGATGCGTTTTGAAGTCCCTTAATGTAGATGTCAACCCAAGGGCCGTCGAGGCTTGATCTTGAATTGGGCTAGAAATTTCTTCAAGGGCCATCGAGGCTTGATCTTGAGTTCGACTGGAAGATTTTCTGGTTTCCTCCAATCGTTGATTTTCCACAGGCTTAGTCTTGAACTGGGCTGGAGGATTCTTTTAGTCTCCCCCGAAGGTCTGAACTTACTCCTTTTATCTGGAGTTGAATTTGATTCAAGGGTGGAGAACACTTGATTTTGAATCGGACTTGTGATTTCTTCAAGGGCCATCGAGGCTTGATCTTGAGTGAAAATAGGACCATGAGCGGTTTCAGGATTCAGACACATGGCAGGCAAGAACGAGGTGGAGGTGATGACCTGTTTCTTTGTTCAATCTTTCCAATTCATATTGAAGAGGGTTAGAGGATGACTCAGCATATGCAGTTGTTGCGTTTGCTGACGATCCACAAGATTGATGTTTCATTGTCACTCGTCTTAGCTGTTCTCTAAGCAGATGTGGTCCCTTCTCTGGAAGTGTATCAACCGTTGAAGATGACTACTCGAGAGCAACGCTAGGTAAGCAACTAGGGAATAGATTCCAGGTAGTCGGTTCCAGATCGGAAGACTAACTCCAAGTGCCGGCTGATTGCTCTCTTTCTCTTTACCCTGCGAGTAAGAACAAGGACAAAGGAAAGGACATGAAGAAAGCATGATATGAGATACTTTTGCTTTTTGAAGAAGTGTTGACGATTTAACGGCGTCGCGCGGCAAGGCTTTGCTCTTTGGTGACGGCGCCAGCGGAGGGTTGTTGAGGCTTCTCGAGCTCTTTGATTAGAACAATGATGTCGAGCTTGGATTTGACTTAAACTCTTCTGTCTGGATGGTGCTGCAGGGGAAGGCGTCGTGCTCCAGCAGTTTGTTCCAGCTCCTTGTACCGCATTCTTCTCTGCTTGTTTCTTTTACATAGCCGAGGTGGTGCGCAACCCTTTGCCTTTAAATGGTCTTTCAAGGCATCACTTCTCAGCAATTCATCTATGCTTGGCAGCTTCAGTGTAAAGAGCCGACACTCCGTCGCCTGTCCTGAAGTATGCGCTGAGGGAATTCAAGACTCACCAACAGTTGAAGACGAGCACTCGAGAGCAACGCTAGGTAAGCAACCAGGCAAAGGTTCTAGGCAATCAATTCCAGATCGGAAGTTTGATTTCGAATTCCGACTGATTGCTTTCTTTCTCCTTGTCTTGGAGGCAAGAACAAGGGTAAAGGAAAAGACAGGGAAAAAACATGATATGAGATACATTTGCTTTCGCCCTTGATGATATGAGATACTTTTGCTTTTGAAGAAGCAGCGAATGAATCAGCACATATATTTGTTGCACTTGTCTCCACATGCTTCGATCTACCGTTTCCTCCTGCCTCATCTGTACTCCAGGCATCTGGTATCTTCTTTGGGGGTACATCAATGGTTGAAGATGAGTACTTGAGAGCAGGGCTGGATAAGCAATCAGGGAAGGGATTCCAGGCAGTCGGCTCCAAACGGGAAACTTGATTCCAAGTGCCGACTGATCTCTCTCTCTCTCTCTCTTTGTCTTTCAGGGAAGAAGAAAACTGAGCATGTTGAGAGGTTTGGTTGCAGCTACATTCTCGGCCGAGAAGAAGAGTCATGCGTTTTTTGGATCTATGCCTTGCCATGAATGTTGACATATATAGGAATTTTAATGGCAAGTAGTAGTGCGGATGCGGCTTTGTCACCCACGCTTGTCGGCAAAAGTGTGGTAGTTGGGATAATGACCTCCACGCGTTTTCAACTTTGTCAGAGATCTTTGACAAAGTTGCACGCGTTATCTGAAAAGCCGGGATTGTGTCTGAAGAGCTCTGAAAAGCCGAGATTGTGTCTGAAGAGCGTTGACGAACTTTACGCAGGAAAATCCGGCTTTTAAGATTTGAAGAGTGGTGTCTCTTCAATTTTTTTGAATCGGTGGTTGTGTCGCCTCTCCTTTTATAGAGGTATCGATCACCTCCAACATGCACACTTTGAAGATTGCCCACTCGTGAAAATCGTCTCCGGTGTATTTTGTTTTAACGGCCCTTTGAGATTTTACTCCATCCAACCCTTCTCTTTTAACATCTTTGAAAATGGCTAACCCATCTAACATTTGCTTAGATTTGAGTCTCAGCAGTGATACAGGTGCGCCGCGTCAGGGTAATGTATGGTGCCCGTCTTTCTTATCTTCTAATGGCCCTCTTACAGGTGAAGACTCCGTGATGAAGGATGCAACAACAGCTACGATAGTAGCTAGGAACCTCCTCACTCCTAGAGATAGTAGGCTGCTTTCAGGACGGTCCGATCAGTTGGCCGTTCAAGAGTCCCTAGCTCTCAGTGTTCAGTGTGCGGGCTCTGTGTCCAACATGGGCCAACGCCTACTTGCTCGATCCCGTCAAGTTGAATCATTGATGGCGGAGGTGGAAAATCTTAAACAAGAGATCAAACAGCTTAAGCACGAGAATAGAGGTTTGCACGTGCTTGCAAATAATTATTCGACGAGCATGAAGAGGAAACTTGATCAGCTGCAAGAATCTGAAGGTCGAATTCAAAGTGACCGTCAAAGGCTTGCGGCTTTCTTCCAGAGGCACCTTTTTCCTTCGTCATCTAGCGTTCAACCAAGTATTGAGGCCTCGAATGATCCATCTTCGATGCCTCCCGGTCCTGGAGTTTTGCCAAGTAGTGGGGCTTCACGTGAACAACCTTTGTGAAAGCTCCATCTTTTTTTTTTTTTTTTTTTTTTTTTTGTACGCACTTGTAATTTCTCGGAGATCAATGGACATGCTTTATTTTATTCAGTGTATTGTGCTAAATACAGATAAAACATATATATCACCAAGATGTGTTATTTCCTTCCTTTTTTTTTTTTTTTTCTTTTTCTTTTTTTCTTTTTTTCTTTTTTTTCTTTTTTTTTTCTTTTTTTTTTTTTTGGTGATTTTGATGATGATTTTGACGTACACAGTTTATGCTCTTGCGGGCCAGGAGCGTTTGGTGCCGTTTGCAGTTTCAGCTCGTGCAGGCAATGAGCGTTTGGTTGTCACCTTTTAGGCTCGTGCGAACGAGGAGCTTTGGTTGTTGTTGTGGATTTGTCAAGCGATCTGGGAGAGGCGTTCCTCACAATCTTCATAGGAAGGAGCCTTGACCGAGTAATTAAAGAAGTCTTCTGGGAAGAGGTCGCACATTGTGATGGGGATGGACGATCTTTGTGTCGAAATTTCATTATCTCCAACACTTTCACATTGTTCTGGAGGTTGACAAGAGCTGTTTTGCCCCCTTTTCGACTGATAAACTTGTGGACAAGATGGTTGCTGCTTGTCCAATTTCTTCGAAGTGATCTTCGAAAGGCATTCCTCACAATCTTCATAGCAAGGAGCCTTGATCGAGAAATTGAATAAGTCTTCGAGGAAGAAAAGATACCGCATGAACGATCTTTGTGTTGAAATTTTCTTATCTTCAACATTTTCACATTGCTTTGGAGGTTGGCGAAAGCTGCTTTCCCTCCTTTCTGATTGGTGCACTTGTGGAGAAGACATATGTTTCTCATGCAGTTTCTTCGGAGTGACATGAGTCCATCCTTCAATTTCACTTGACTTGGAGCATGCCCCCAACAGTCGAGGTGAAAACTTTGAGTCGAAAGAGCCAGAAGTGACATCTTTCTTAGGGATTTCATCTTCAGTGCCGTCCTCTTGGGTTTGTTGGCATGAAGATTTGCCATTGTGGACGATGATGCGCCTCCTTACCTTCAGTGGTCCTTTTGTGTCGACCTCTAGGATTGCTTAGCGCTTCATCCTTGAAGGAATCAAGCTTCGAACGTCGCCTTTTTCTGCTAACCCATCGAATTTTTCTTCCTTTGGTGTTGTCTTCCTCTTTCCAAAAGGCTTCTCATTATCTTCAAATCTTTCCGAAGCTGATCGTCGCAGAGGAGAGATAGCTATGTTGCTTTGTTTCTTAGTCTTTAACAACCTTTCAAAAACAGAGCTTTGGGATGTTGGCGCGTTAAGCCTCTTGAAGACAGAGGTTCGGTCTTGACTACCAATGTGATTAAGCACTGAAATTCTGGAGCTTGAATGGCTCATCTTATCGAAGACCGACGTCCGAGGGGCGGGTTTAGGCTCTTTTTGGTCTTGTTCAATGCTCACGCTAATGTGTTGAGCGCTAGCTTTCTTCACTTTGCTTGAAATCTTCACGGGTGCATTTGGTGTGAAGCCAAGTCCGGCTTTGTTGTTGTCAACTCCGTAACCATGCTCCTTCAACTTCTTTTGAGTTTTGGTGAGGTCACGATCTTTGTCGTTGACGGTGTTTGAAACCTTCTTTCCAAGATTTGAAGAGGAAGCAAAGTCATGCCTAGCCTTTGACATGAGTTCGTAGGCATTTGGGTTGAAGCCTTCTTCGGTCCTCTTAGTTGGAAGAGAGCTTGGTTTCACTATGACACCATGTTGCGCCTCCAGACGGTTGATGAGTCTGGCAGTTTGCAAGTTTTTCTCATCTGCAGTCTTTATCAGCCTTGCAATTGTTTCCTTCATCTGAACCAGCTGTTTTTCAATGGAGGTAGTGCCGATGGTCATGACTTGTTCTTTGTTTGAAACCATGGAGTGTGCTTGAATATCTTGAACGGAGACAGAGATGAGAGGTAGAGATTGTCCCACTGGGCGTGCCAAATTTGTGAACACGAAAAATTCCTGAAAACAAGAAACAAGAATAACGTGTACAAAATAATATTTTTGTGTTTAATGATTTTGGGGTTACGATCTCTTTGTAATTTGATCCTCTGATTCTATCTCCGTAAGATGTAGATTTGTTGATCCAAGGGCCGTCGAGGCTTGATCTTGGATGAACAGTTGTAAGTTTCTTCAAGGGCCTTCGTGGCTTTGATCTTGAAGGTTGATGGAAGTTTCTTCAAAGGCCTTCGGGGCTTGATCTTGAAGGTTGATGGATGAGCGGATCTTCAAGGGCTTTTGGGCTTGATCTTGAAGAATGGGTGTATGGGTTTGTTGAGGTTGTTGATCCAAAGGGCCGTTGGGGCTTGATCTTAGGATGAACGGATGATGAATGATGAACACTTTCTTCAAGGGCCGTCGGGGCTTGATCTTGAGTTGGTGGAAGTTCTTCAAGGGCCGTTGGGGCTTGATCTTGAAGGAGGATTTGACGAAGAACGAAGAGTGCTTTCTTGATCCTTCGGGATTTTCTTGAGAACTTTAGAACTTTAAGGCTTCAAGGTTTTGGTGTGTTCTATTCCTCTTGATGGAGAAGCCTATTTGTAGGCTTTGAGAGTGAATCACCACCACAAAATTTTCCCACCCAAGCACTATTACCTAATTTCCCCACTTAATGCAATATTGAAATTGAAGTGGTCTAACAAATGGCCTAATTTTCCACTTAATGCAATATTGAAATTGAAGTGGTCTTATTTATGGCCTAATTTCCCACTTAATACAATTTTAAAATGTGCTTGCTTTGTCATTGCCCAAATGAGAAAAACTTGCTTTGATCCGTAATGGATTTAAATGTGCTTACCTTGTCATTGCCCAAATTGAGAAGAAAAACTTGTTTAATCATCCAAGGGTATTTCTTCCTATTTTGTTGAGTCGCATGCCATGTGTACAATTTGTACGACACGTGGCGTATGCCATGCATGCCCTGACACGTCAAAACTTTAATACGTTGGTGAACATTTGTTTCACCGAAATTTCGATGTCTACAGTCCTGCCCTTCAGTTTTAGACTAAACGATGCAAGGATCTAAATGAGACAAAGTGAGAGTCGTCTTCAAGAATGTTGACGCTCTTATCTCCCCCTAATAACAAGAAGATTGTCTCATAGAAGTGATAATCAGCAAAACGAGTAGTAAACAGATCACCTATCAAAGGTTCTAAGTAACAAATGATTGAAGGATAATCATATCCGACATAGATTCCCATCATTCGTTGAGGCCCCATTTTTGTACGTAAAGGCGGCGAAATCTGCACATAGACCTCACAATAAAAATCGCATAGATGCGATATGTCTAGTTGGTATCAGGTAACCAACTAACGGGCGTTATATGGTTGGGTCGTAACAAGCCTCAGGCAGTCCAACATAAATGCGTGCAATATTGCATGGCTCTAAGCAATGATAGAGAGCTTGGTACATATGACCAACGATCGGACAATCATTTGTAAGCGCTTAATGAATGACTGTCCCAGGCCATTCTGGGTGTGAACATGGAGTACGGGATGATTAACTTCAACCCCAACCGACATGCAATAGTCATCAAAAGTTTTAGATGTGAATTCTCTAGCATTATCCAATCGAATAGATTTGATCGGATAATCAAAGTGGTGAGCCCTAAGCTTGATAACTTGAGCTAACAATTTGGAGAATGCAGCATTCCATGTGTACAACAAGCACATGTATGACCAACTTATGGATGTGTCAACTAAAACCATAAAATATCTAAATGGTTCGTATGGACAGTGAATCGGTCCACAAATGTAACATCCCACATCGACCAACAGAGAGGGAGTGATGTGCCTTATATGTACATGCCCACCTCCATATAGCACGAGGCCTTTTAGGAACTCACCGACTTCCGATTCCATCGGAACTCTGAAGTTAAGCGAGTTTGGGTGAGAGCAATCCCAAGATGGGTAACCCACTGGGAATTTCTTGTCTAAGTTCCCAGAAACAAAACCATAAAGGAGTGGCCGGGGCCCAAAGCGGATAATATCGTGCTATAGCAAAGTTGAGATTGGGATATAACAACAAATGTCCCCCTGAATCATTTGTAGAAAAATAAGAGGATTCGAACAAATTTTGTCATAAGAAGGCTTAATAATAAGTTTTCCCATGGAGCAAGTTTGACATGTGATTCCTTGAATCAAACCTAAACTTCGAGTTAGTGGATGCCTGTGTGATGATTTATGGGTACGGCGCATTGTTGTTCATCCATGGTGTCCCAAACGATCATGCCAAAGTGTAAATTCGTATACGGTCCCAGAGGTAGGGCTGGCCATATAGTGGCTTTCTATAGGGAGTATAGTCGTATACAGACCACTCGGGATACGCTCAATCTTCTCTAGAATACGATTCTGGCCATATTCGTAGGAAGTGATGCACAGAAATTCAACTCCATTTTCTACATAGGTTTCAATGTGGTAATTATTATTTCTAATATCCTTGAAACTAAACAACGTTTTTTCTGGAACGCGGACAATAGAGTGCCTTATCAATGGTTAAAATTGTACCATTGGACAACATTGTACGTGCCTTATCATATCCTTCGATCAGGCTGGATGGGTCGAATAAGGTTTTTAGAGGTGCATTCTTAAGTATGAAGTTAGTGAAATAGATGCGTTCACACAAAATGGTTGCACTATTTGTCAGACAACTAACTTTCCCACTAGTCATACCTACAAATAAAAATTGATTTGAAATTGTCACATGCATATAAATTCTAAAAATAGATATCCTTTCAAAGTAATTTAAGTACTCAAGGATGGTAATTAATAAAAACTTAATATCGAAACACGAATCACCAACAAATAATCCAAACATAAAAGAAATTGTTCAAAATTAAACCAAAAAACAAATCGGCCACTACATGGAATTCGGCCCCATTATTCTAAAATTTAACTAGAAATAGTTCTTGTCTAAGATTCTAATCTTCCATAAGGGTGGCATCCTCTTGAAAGTCATAAACCACCATCTTGGTACTTTCTAGTTCATCCACTTATACACAGTTTGATTCAAACTTCTTACGACAAGAATGATATTCAACTACAACCTTCTGGGAGGCACAGCAAACATAGGACCAATGGTCATTTGAACCACATCGGTAGTACATGTCCGCATCCATGGTTTTAGGTGCTTTGCCCTTATTCTTGAAGTTTGGGGCCTTGAGAGCGAGGTTAGGGTGCTTCTAGGCTCGGTTTCCACCCTTAGATAGGCATTGGCTCTGTTGACCTTGACAGGGTGGCTTCTGGCCATCCCTACCATGCCTATGTTGGCTTTTAGGCGTTGGTTTGTGCTATAATGTGCTTCAGGCACAACAGTCGCCCCAGTAGGTCGAGCTTTATGATTTTTCATCAACAGCTGATTCTGCTTTTCAGCAATAAGTAAAACAGAGATCAAATCTGAAAACTTAGTGAACTTTTGAGCCCTACATTGTTGTTGCGGGATAATATTAGTAGCAGAGAATGTCAAATAGGTATTCTCCCAGAGATTCCCTTCGGTCAAGGTTTCGTCACAGAACTTGAGAAGTGATCGGATTTGATAAACTTCAGAGTTATATTCATTTACAGACTAAAAGTCTTGGAAGGGCAAATGATGTCATTCATGTCTTGCTTCAGGCAAGAAGATGTCCTTTTGGTGATCAAAGCAATCAACCAAAGCAACCCGAGTGCTCGTGGATCCTCCTTAGTAAGGTACTCGATTTACAATGCATCATGAATGTGTCTTCGGATGAAGATCATGGCAATGACTTTCTCAGCTTTGCCAACCGGGTTGTTCGTCTCATCTTCAATGGAGGGACGCAAATTCTTTGTAGTGAGGTGAAGCTTCACATTTTGGACCCACTTAAGGTAGTTTCTTCCAGAGACCTCCAAAGCGGTGAAGTCAAGTTTGTTCAAATTCGACATGTTCTTATCACAAAATAAATGGACAAGATGTAGTTAGTGTAATGGAGAAAAAATCAATCCATTCACATAGGAGTAGAACATTCAGCTTCTAATAGACATGTATTGGTTTAAATTTACATGAAAAAGCTTTGGGTTTTCATGGGTGATGTTTTTAAAGAAAACTTCAGGTTTTCAAATATGTTTCAAAATAATTATGAACTTCAAGTTCATATAGACCCGGCAGATTCTGACACGACATAAAAAGGACATGAAAATAACAGGTTTCGAGTTAACACGATAACTAATCGGGTCATTATCGGGTAACCCGTTATTTATCCGTTAATAACGGGTATACACGAGGGTAACACGTGGGTAACCCGTTTCGACCCGTTAAGAAAAAAATTATTTTGATAATTTTAAAGTTTAATTACTAAAAGATTTATTATAAAATACAATAGGCATATTAATACATACAATATATTCTATATTAAATATATAGTTTTGTATTATTATTCTATATAAGTTATAAAAAAAAAAAAGTTTTAGTCATTATTTATTTTTATTATGAGAGTTCCTTATTATCATTACTAGGATAAATTTTACTTAACATGTTGTTGTCCAAAATTAAAATAAACTAGTATAGTATTTGTATAGGCAAGCAATGGCGTAGCCATCCACAAGGCTAAGGTGGCCTGTAGCCCAAGGAGGTTTTCTGTAAGGGTAGTGCTATCCATACACTCATTTTTACTTCTTACACACATCTCTTAATTGCCTGTTGTTTAGATCGAATGAATTGAAGATGATCACTAATTAATAAGGCTGTGTTGGAAGTAAAATGGGTTTGTGAATAGAACTATTCTTTTGTAAACTCATGCTTATAGCCTACTCAATTTCAATACAGATTATTATTTAATGTATATTTAGTAGATGAGAGGTAGTAAATAATACATTTTCTGTTAAAAATTATAAATTAGTTCTATCTCCAATCCCCCTTTATTCTATTCTTTAAAGAACAAGATCATTTACCCTATGTAATTTAGCTTATGTGCTTCTTACTCAAGAAAAGATTAATAAAGTTCTTTAAATACACAATTAAATCCCTATCTCCTCAATTCTTGACTTTCCGTTACAATTTTCCAATGAATGTCACCTTTGGTACGTTCTTATTCTCTTTATTTACTTATTCTTGATTTAATTAGTACGTTAATTATTTATATGGTCCTTGAATTTATCGGTTAGGATTATGATTTTGAGAATAGTTTATATTATATTGTTGTTCTTTTATATTGATTATTATATACTTTTATATAAGCAAAAAAAAATAAACATATAATTTTATGGTACTATTTTTAGCTAGCCCACCCAAGAAAAAAATCTTGGCTCCGCCCTTGTTGGCAAGAACTAAGAAGACATACATACAAGTATGAAAAATGTGAAAGAATATATAAACACTCGTGATTCATCATTATTCCTCCACGGGTAGATAATGGTTACACTTACATTATCGTTTAAATTTTTAAAATCCTCCAAACCCTCATGAATAATGTTTTTTATTTGAGGGCAAAATTAATAAAATTAATAATAATTATTGTAGAAGTGTAAAAAATGTAAAAAAAAATATACAATCACTCATAGTGACAAGCTTTACAACTTTCATGAAGGGATCAGCTTCGAAATCCAACACTATAATCCATAAACCTTAAATTTATATTTAACCGTCAATTGTCATTTACGCTTTATTCTTCTTACTGAATTTCATTTTTAAAATTTTCTTTTTTGAAAGCATGATCATCTAGCGGATGTAAGAAGATGAACAGTTCAGATCTTTGATATCACGTTTTGATATTTACGGTTAACTGAAATATGAGTCGATGTCATATAGTTTGTAGAAACTTTATAAACATCAAGCAATATTTTCACTAACCGTAAAACTTTGAATATAATATCAACAATCCAAACCGTTCATCTTCCTGTATCCTTTAATAGATCATGTTTTCAAAAAAAAAATCTAAAAAAAACAAAATTTGATGAGAACAATGAAGCGTAAATGTAAACAACAATCAACGGTTAAATTTTGATTTATGATTTATATGATTATAGTGGCGAATTGCAAAGTTAAGCTCTTCATGAAAGTTGTAAAGCTTGTCATTACGAACATTTATATATTTTTTACACCTCTACATTAATTAAAAAACTATTAAAGACTTTATTTAAATAACAATCGTAAGATAAATGAGAGTAAATATGTACCGTTGGATTCTATTTCACTTATATTATTAGAACTTTTTGGATGAAAAAACCCTTTCTCCATTCCAATATTTTCCAATTTTATCATTTGATCAAATTAGGTAAGCGAAAATATAATTAAAAGAAAAATGCGTTTTTATGTTTTGGATGTGACAATATGGTATGTATATACTTATATAGTATTATGTTTTTCATTTGATTATTTATTGGTTTAAAATATATTTCTTAACGGGTAAAGGGTCGAGTCATATTACCTGTTAATATTATCGAGTCGATTTCGGGTAAGGTCATTTTTACCCGTTTATTTTAACGGGTGTTACACGACACGACCTGTTAAAATATCTGATATGACACGAAAACGACACGAACACGGAAAACGCGACACGAATGTCAGGTCTAGGTTCATATGTTCCTGCAGACAAATACAAATATGTATACAAAAATATGCAACAAGAAAATATGCAAATAGAACTTCAGGTCTAGAATTGTAATTGAATTAATTGTTTGGACTTCGGGCCAAATTTAAAGTGTGGGTGAAAAATTATAAAACCCATAGGACCTAAAAAATAATTAGGCAATTATATTCGGGGCCTAAAATAAGGGGCCAAAGCCCACGGGTGGGCTAATCAAATTTGTACTATGGTCTAGGCCCAAAATTGAGTTTAGATAAACATGGGTTGATCAGGCCCCAAACAGAACTTGGGCTGCGAGCCTAGTAGTAGAAAACAGGCTGTAAGAACCCGGTTAAAAAATAAAGGCCCAGATAGGCACTGATCAGATGCAGCGCAGTGCATGTGCACCGATGCACCAGCTGTAGGCTGGGATCGCGTGTATTCATAACACGGATGCACCAGCACGGGGGCTAGGATCTAGTGCATCGCGAGCATAGGGACACCAACACAGGGTCGAGCCGTGGACTAAGGCCGCATCAGGTGAGCCTAGTCTAAACAAATTTCCATTGCAGGCCGCTTCAGGCCAGCCCAATTGAGCTTGGGTTTCAACCGATGCACCAGCGCTGCCGCTTCAGGCGTCCATGTTCAAGTCAAAACAACTAGGTGCGAGTCAAGGGTTTAACATGGAATTCAATTGTGTGATTAAGAAAAAGGGAAATCTCGACGTCCATAAGCCAAAAAACCCTCGGATTCGAATTTAGGGTTTTCGAATCCATGGAGATTCATACGAATCTCGGCCAAATTCAAAGTCAGCGACAACTGCAGGTCGTTAAGGATAGCAGGGCATGGCTGCAGGCCATGCGTGGGACGCCGTGAAGGGCGTCAGAGTTTGGCAGGTGGACGACGTCGAAACGACGTCATGGATCTGGGCTCCAAAGGCGTGAAGCTTCTAGCTCCGGTGTAGGCTCGAGTCATAGGTTCAAAGAACCCTAAAAAAGAATTTCGATTTTGTTTTCAATTAATTCAATGCATATTTAATTAAATAATTTAATGAATGAACATATATAAGATGCAATTCATGGCAATATCAATTCACATAATTCAACAATTATGGATATAATGCATACACAATTTATGTAGAATCTAAAATTTGAAAAACGTAAAGTTGGGTCATGCATGGTGAATGTTCATGCTATCAGGGTTGCAAAAATATCAAGATAAAAATTGTTGTTTTGAAAGAACCTGATTGCGTGATGATATTGGTGAACTGGTTTGATGCAGAAAACTTCACGTTGAATTCCTAAGTGTAGCGGTAGGAGTGTGCTGATAACGTGTTGTGACCTATATTTTACTGACAGGGAGAGGGGGTCGGAGACATAGAGAAAATATAGAGAGAGATATGTTTGTAGGGTTGTGTACAGAATGTGTGATTCCCCCTATGCAGTGCCTTATTTATAGTAATAAGAGAGAGAATAAATCATTCTCCTCTAAGAAATACAAGTCCTAATAGAGAAGAATAACTATAATACATGCTTGTGTATGCCCGCACCACTCTTACACTTTTTAGTTTATAGGTATCATTTTCTAACCCAAGAAAAAGAGGTTCCTATCATTTTAAGTACAAGTAATTTGTGACGCAAACCCACATGGGATATTTTTATATAGTCTATATAGACACTGACCCAAGGCAGCAGATTCTCTTCCTATGTCACATCTCTCCCCTTGTGTGATGCCAACACTTAACTACCAACCCATGTATATTTCTATACTTTATATTTTTAACAAAAGATATCGTCAATTCTCTCTCTCTCTCTCTCATAACTTTTATATTTGCTTTATTTCCTAAGGCATTCTTTGAGGGCAAAATCTCACTCTCATTAGATTCTTGCACTAATGCAATGACCCACACACACACACACACACAAAGGACCCAAAAGGAAGAAATTGTAAGAGCATTTGTTAGCATCTGCATTTCCTTTAGCTTGTTAAAATTGAGTGGTTGAACAAAAGGAGAGATGCCCACTGCCTCCAATCTCTCATGTCTCTTTGGCTTATTAATTTAAACTGCATTGGGGGTTACTCAAATCATGCTCAACTACCACCTTAGCTATATTATAGTGGGCATATAATGGTAGATTATGAACAAGAGTCACATGGAGAGATCTAAACTTTTAGGACCATTGTTGCTAGGATGAGTTTTTTGTGCAATAGGGTAGTGTACTCAATGAATGAGCACAAGCAACCTAAGTATGCCATATTTTTCAAAAATTTCATGTCACTGATCTAAACTTATATGATAAGTTTGTCCTTTTTTTTATTTGAAATGGCTAAGTTGATTCCTATAGGGTTTTGGACCAATTTATAATTGTGCGTTCACAAGCCACTAATTGATACTAATCTGACATTTACCTTCAAGTTGCCATTATTAATTATAATAAATATGAGCATTGTTCTACCATAAATAGGAGAGATTTTTCAATGTGTTTGAAACACGAGGAGAAACACCACATGTGTATAATTGAAGGGACACTTCAATATATATATATATATATATATATATATTTCCTTCAATTGTATAATGACATGTGGTGTTCCTCTCTTTTTTTCTGAGCACATTAAAAAATCTCCCAAACCTATTGTACACCAATGCTCATAATAGTTATTATAATTATTAATGGCAACTTGAATGTAAATGTCAGCTTAGTATCAATTGCAATTAGTGGCTTAACTTTATTTATGAAGCCAAAGAGGAGGGTCTAACATGGTTTTTATACCGAATGGCTCTCACCCTCTGTAACCCTAGTTATACTCTTACTCTCTCTAACTCTATATATGGACATGGAATCTACATTATTATGGTGAAGTCCATAAACAACACAAGTGGGAATGCACCAACTTTAGGTAAACCACGATATGTTATGTTTTTGTTCATTTATATGATTTACAATCACATCTGTATTGGTTTAATAATTGGCATCAAACACGCACATAGACAACTACCGTTGCAAAGTTTTTTACGGCAATTTGTTTAACCCTATACTTGATTCTACGCATGGGACATAATTACCACCAGCCAAACGTGGATTAACAAGAGCATCTTCAAATGAGAGGTCTAAAGTCAAAATTAGCAATAACAATAAAAAAAGACAGCATTAGTTTTTTCCAACCAAAATGCCAATTCTTATGTGATATGATGTGGATCAACAACAAAGGTGGTTGCTGTCAAATTTGACAGCAACTTCAAATTTTTTTTAGTGATTAATAAATGTTTTTCATCATTTTTATTATTATTTTTTGTTTTATAAATACTTATTATGATTATGAAAAATAAATGACGTACTAAATAATATTTTAAATTTAACATATTAAGTGGAGTAAAAAAAATATAAAAATCAAAGTGCCACTTAAACCTTTAAATTTAAATTTTATGTTTAAAATATGTTTTGAGATTGTCTGAATCCAATGGGAATGTAAGTGGGTGAAAAGCTAAATTAACCAAATCATAATGTTAATGGGGGTTTCCAAGTGGCCTCAACCATATAAGACAAGGGAGTTGAAACTCGAAGACAATTTTTTATTTTTGTTTTGATTGGGAGGCATAGTAAGAATATAATTAGACTTGGCTTTACTCTGTTAATTAAGGTTAATTTGTGTGTGGTTTGATACTAAAATGTGTTCCAACAACAGGCAGGACGTCGTCTATGTCATTCCACACGAATAAAGAGAAAGAATATGGAATTACACATATATTATCATTTTAAAATACAAAGCAAAAGAAAAAGAATGAATTCTCGATGAATGCTTTTCCTCCATTTTAATTTGTAAAGAAGATTACACATACAATGTTTCGAAATCACAGCAAAACTGTTTTATTTCTAGTTGTTTTCAGAAAAAAAAAAAAAAAAAAAAAAACTGTTTTATTTTTAGTTAGTCTAGGGCTTAATAGGAAGGACGAACTTTGACGTAATAGAAACTTTTGTGACAAAGTCATGAGTTCAAGTTGTAGAAACATTTTTTTTTGCAATATAAATATAAGTCTGTGTACAATAAACGTTTCCCTCCTAATTGAACAAAAATAAGTGTATAAAAAAAGTAATCGTTGAATCGTGTAAGCCTCATAAGAGAACAAGAATAAGCGTCTATAAATAGTTGATCACCACTACTGCTAATAGTAGTGCATGATTGGCTTTTCTTCAAGTAACTAATAACATTTTTGTTTATATTCTATGTCTTTTTTGCAGTGATAATAACAATTCCGTTGCATTGTAATTTGTAAGCAAGAGTGTTAATCCAGTAGTACCAAGCTCATGCTAAACTGTAATATCAAAATCAAACAGCTAACACAGTGCAGTGTAGTGGCAAGCTGGACTTGGCAGCTGCATCAAGTTGTATAGACGACACAACACAACCCAACAAGGCAACGTTTTCTGTTTTTTATAACAGAAAAGCATAATTAGTTCTCCACCGTAGGATGTTCCAAACTCATTGGAGAATCAAATTTACTGCTTCTTGTCCGGTGTTTGCCTTTTCAACACTCAGAGCCAGTGATTTTAGTGAGAGAGAGAGACACAGAGAGAGAGAGACAGAGACAGAGAGAGGGGAACACAACAACTTGTGCTGTCCATTCCATTAGACATTAAAAAAAATAAAAAAAAGAAAAAGGAAACCTTCATAAAAAATGTAAACTTTCATTGAGTTTCAGTCACTTCCTAATTGGGTTTCTTGTGTGGTTGCAGCCTGTTTGAAGAAGAAATGGGTAAGTCGCCAAACACAAGTCAGTCACTCACTCACTCACTTGGGTTTTCATCTTTTTGCCTTTTCTGTTTGTGGGTTTGTTTGTTCTTGTTCTTGTTCTTTTTTTGCTTATTCCAATTCTCCATCAAAGAATATAATTATTTTTTCTTCTTTTTATCCCCTTGAATTTGTCTGAGTCAGATGAAAACTAAACTGGGTTTCCTTTGTTTTCAGTAATGGGGAATCCAAGTGGGAGTAGAGATGATGGAGAAGGTCCTCCTGGAGTTAACAACTTTGGAGAGTACTGTGATGGATATGTAGAAGAATCCATGTCTCGGAGCCCATCTCTTTTCTTCACTTCCCAGGTAAGCTTTTTTTTTATTCCTTTTTTTTTTTTTTTTTTCAGTTTTTCAAAAATTTCATGTGTGTTTGCTTTTGCATTTTTGGCATCAGAAAATGTCTGAAGAACAGTTTTCTCAAATGGGAATCTCTATCACTTGGTTGGATGTTTGGATTGGCATTTGTAAATTGACAATATTACTGTAAGGGGGTGAAAACGGTTTGCTTTAGTTCAGTGCAATTTGTATTATTAGTTTACGGAACGAATGGGGCATCATGTATGTGATTTTCACACTTTCGTTGTCTCCTTCGACACTCCTCCCTTTTTTTGTCTCTGGAGTCGCAGGATATATTCAATCCAAAGGCTAGAAAAACTGCAAGGTGGAGTGCAGAGAAAAAGGACGTGCCGAAATCATTTATCTTTTACTGTTTGATCTTTTAACAATCATATGATAGATCATTCAAGTTGAAGCAATGAACTAAAGTTCAAGAATTTATTGACACTTAACAGTGTAATTAGAATAATTTGAAATTTATTCACCTGTTGTATCTCTGTTGGTTCAAGAAACTGTCTCCTTCTGCTAAGGTTCTACTTTCTAGTTTTTTTTCTAAATGGAAAACTAATTGCAGGTGAATTTGTTCCATTTCAGATACTTGTCTTTTCTCTAGTATTTACTATTTACTGTGATGTACAAAAGGCAATCAAATTCCCCCATGCATGCCTATAAAACACACAGGGATGGAGCTCTTTAAATTTTATCTGCATTTTCAGTATCCTGGGGAACCCTTACCAAGACCTGCTGAGGCATCACCGCAACATACAGTAGTTAATCGTAATGTACACGATGAGAAATTGATGTGGACGAAGATCTCATGGAATCACGGTGGAAGGCAAGTTGCCATCACAGGATCATGGGACAATTGGGAGAGTAGGTACTAAATTATATAGCGCATTCCTTATCCAAAAATTTCCAACTTTGTTTCTGTTGTGAGCATCATTTTCGGCATCAGGCTTTGATATGAATAACTTTCATCTCCTTATATCAGGGAGCTCTTGCAGAGTAGAGACAATGATTTCCTTACCATAAAGTTGCTTCCACCAGGTCTCTACCAGTACCGTTTCATTGTTGACGGGTGTTTGATGTGTGATCCAGGCAGTCCATGGGTCTATGATAATTCGGGGAGTGCGTATAACATCTTGGATTTACAGGTATTATTATGACTCGTAATGTGATCTGTTTCTAGTCTATAAATGATTAAAATGTTATGTTCCTTGTACTAGTCCTCTTGCTCCCCATCCTTTTTTTCGTTCTCTGTTCAGGTTTACCTTTCACTTTGGTTATAAATCAAGTTTTTAGGATGAAGTCTTAGTTTATTTGAGTGAAGATCAGCCGTGTTGGGAGCAAATAAACAGCTTTTTATCATTTTACAATTTCGTACCAGTGACAACGACACTGTAAGCTATAAAACATTGCACTCGTTCGAGCCATTCAGTTCACCTCCTTTCACTCTCTCTTGCACAGAACATCTAACACAAAATTCCCTACACCGATTTTCAGCATTTTAACGGTAAAAACTTCAACGCTACAAGCAAGCGAACTGAATCTTCTGCATCACATTGTTGGGATTTCTACTTACTTTTACTTGCACTGCAGGAAGAGCTTATGAATACACACCGAACCCCTTATGATCCTAGCCTGTATTTGAACCCCAAATATTACCGAAATCTCCTAATGATAATATGTACATAATTTTCCGATTATATGTGGCATATCCAACTTTATAGTACTTGTCAGTCCATTATCAATTCGCCTTGCTGATAACGTTTCTTCCGTACTTAGCAGATGAATCAGTGTAATCTTGAGCTGCATCATGTAGGAGTGTGCTTGTTATTCTTTTTTCTCTATCTTTTGCACACTCTAGGAGTATCACTTTACATGCTTCATCATTATATTATATAAATTGATTTCACTCCTCACATGGATTATGCAGGAATGTGTTTCAGAATTGCCCCAGCATCTGGCAAAGTTCGAACCTCCTCCATCCCCACCTTCAAGCTATGACAACAGACTATTAAGCGAAGATGATTTCAGTAAACCTCCGCTGGAAGTACCCCCACAACTACAAGTAGCATTTCTAAACAAGCCATCATCCTCCAACAACGGCGACCAGCCACCAATGCCTCATCCTTCACAATTGAACCATTTGCACATCCAGAACCAAATTGGCGGCGAGTTTTTTGCACTCAGCTCTACACATAGGTTTCGTAAAAAGTTTGTCACAACGGTATTATACAAGCCACGGAGAAGAGCAAATCAGTAATTTTGTATCTTTATTTTGTGAGTAGAAAATATTTCATAGAAGTAATATTGTTTAAAAGATTGCTGTGACTTAATGTAGGTAAAAAAAAAACCATTTGGATGGTCTGCCAAAATGTAATGAACGTGTTCATTTTGTATATGATGTGCTACTTTTAACAATTTATGCGTAATCGAAACTCGATTTTAAAAGTTTCTTCCTTCAACTGGGCCACGCTTCGCTACCAAATATATTTACCAATAACTGCAAGTGCATTTCCCATTTACCAGCCAAGATCAGAAACAAAAGTACTCAACTGTGATTAATATATATGAGAAACTCATAACATATACCAAACATATTGGTGAAAAAAAAGACTATGCAAGCAAAACATTTGAGAACAACTCAAATGATTGAAAAACTCATGTGCTGTCGATTGCTGCTCCTCAAGCTGCAATTAATCGCTGTCGATTATCATCGAACAGGTACCTTAATCCAACCATTAGCAAAACCAATGGCCAAGATTACAAAAGGTGTTGACATGCCAAATATGATGATGTATGGAAGGGGGGTCATCATGGGATTTTCACCTTCCCTTTCTCCTGCTGTTTGCCAATACCTGCAAAATTGCATATATTAAATTCTTCTTAGTTTTTTCTTATACAAGCGATATTGGGAGATGGGAGATTCGAAACTCCAAACGTCGGTTGCAAGGGTGAATAATCTTAACCAACTGAGCCACAACCCTTTTGTTATATTTATGTTTAATTACAGTGTGATCATTCTTTAACATGTTTTATGAAGAAAAATTACCATAGATAAATTTGGTAACTGATGAAAGTGTGGGAGAACTTACTGCTCTGGTTCTTGTTCTCTGGTTATGAATTTTTTCTTCCCTGATCCCTTATTGACTTCTCCATCTCCACCACCTAACACCATTGAGAAAAACTTCAAAACTTAATGAAGTTGGAAAATTTACATTTAAATGTAAGTAAAATAAATGGGGAAAAAAAAAGAGAGAATATTTACTTACCTAATTCTGCATGAATCTTGAAACTGTGTGGCCTCCTCTTGTGTGAAATGGAAGTGAAAGAAGGAGGATATAGTGGCGGCGACGGGGTGGAGGATGCTAGAAATGTGGTGGGAGAAAAGAGGGCCAACTTGGCTGCCATATTTGTGGGAAGAGTGAGCTCTGTGTCGGCCATCTCTTGAGCTGCACCACAAATATATGTGAGTGCTTTTGGATATGGGGTATGGTGTGGTCACGGTGGAGACAGATAGTCATTGGTACTAACCTTATCCCACTCCTCTCCATATATGTGAACACCCAACACTCAAGTCTCGACTTCAAGTAACCCGTTTCATTTCTTATTTTGGGGTATTTTTTTCTTACCAAGACTCGTTTGAGACTATTTTTATAAGAATCAGTACTCATTAGCGCTTTTGTTAACGGTTTTTTTTTTTATTATTATAAACACATTAAAATCTTTATTACAAATTTTGAAAAAGTAGGTGGAATTGTTTTCTAAAGAGTCACCTGTCATGTGTTTATCTATAAAACACTTCTATACTCTCAAAGCTTTTTTAAGTTTTTCTGCCAAACATAATCTATTAATATGTCATGTGTTTATCCAAAAAATACTTTTATGATTTTGAAACACTTTTAAGTTTTTCTGCCAAATATAATCATAAATTGCAATCATATAAAAGCTTGTATGAAGGTAACGTTGGAAATTTTCAAGTTCAATAAATACATATATGAATGTAAATTTGGTGTTTCAAGTGTTGTAACTTGGTTTCCATTATTTATTTGCTACCAAAATGCTAATTACCAATACGTTTTAGCATTTTGGCATACCCTTCCAATTTGTTAATTTTTAACAAATGATATTATTTACACTACATGAGAGAAGGTGGCTCAGCCTCACAATAAACTTGCTAATGTGATTCAAATTCGTCTTTAAAGAAAATCAAACCTAAGTCCTCTCACTTACAAGTAAAGAGGAATGATACTAAACTGTAGTACTAAGTGGCCCTCAACTTAATGATACAAATGATCGTAAAAATAGATGGTAAATATAGTATCAATCTTCTACTATCTACCCCAAAAGGAAAAATGCTTTACCAATTCTACCAAGTTGATAGCCATGGCCTAAATAGACCATACCTACAACCCAATTGCAATATATGTCCCATAAAACATAGTAAAACTGTCAATTACCAAATTGTTGCGGAGTTCGCAATCAAAGGCAGTTCCTTGAAATTACCGGCTTTTGATTGTGACCCGCCACCTCGCTACCCATAATAATATACAGACAAATTTCCCACTTTCAAATTCAAAGGTCTTCCTTTTGGAATTTGGAAATTTTCTTCAAGTCATCGGTCAACTGACAAATCAAAGCCGTTGATACGAAAGACATATCAACCTTTGAAATCTATCTTTGCTGCTCAAAGATTGGATTTTGACCATAAACCCTGTTTTTTTCCTCCAGTTTTGGATGTGGGTTTTGTGATTTGATTCTTGCTTTCCGAGCTTTGATTTGTCCTGCCAAATTCGAGTTGCAGCAAAAGGAAGCTCGAAGTTGCAGCAACTGGAAGCTCAGATTTCACTCCCATGGATGCAATTAGATCAAGTTTTGGCTGATTTGATCTCGTCGCACCGACTGTTTTGGAGGTTTTTGATCCCTACCCTTTTGATTGCTCACTCTGTTCTCAAATGGGTTGGTGCTGTTTTGAAGTTTAAATACTTGGTTGTGCTTGTTTGAGAGAATTAAAGACTCAGTTTTCTAGCTGCAAGTATTTGGTTTTCCACTTTTTCTGCATATCTGGTTTCTGAATTCTATGAAAATATGAATGGTGTGGCTGTAACTGTCATATGAAGTGTGTTTGTTCCCATAACTGCTGTTGAATCTATGGCTATTATCAAGAAACACCGTCTAAATGATGAAGCGGCTTTTCGCCGTTTCTTGCCATTGGTTTCGATTACATTGTTAGGGGTTTTCCTGCTGATGTTCCTTCTGAGATTTAATTCAATTTCAAATTTTGTCACGCCGCCTTCGGATGATTTTGGTGAGGTATCGATAAGGAGTGGTAATCGTTCACATGTTAGACAAATAATTAGCCTCCCTAAGCAGACTGAATTCTCACTGAAGTTGGAAAAGAGGAATCAGCTTCCCCCTAGGAACTTAGATCTCTATCCAAGTCTAGCCAAGGATCACATAACTATAGTTCTTTATGTGCACAACCGGCCGCAGTATCTCAAAGTAGCTGTTGATAGTCTGTCTCAGGTTGTAGGTATAAATGAAACTTTACTGATCGTAAGTCATGATGGATACTTCGAAGAAATGAACAAGGTTGTGGAAGGGGTCAGATTTTGCCAAGTGAAACAAATTTTTGCACCTTACTCGCCCCACGTCTTTCCCAATAGCTTTCCAGGGGTTTCGCCTACAGACTGTAAGGAAAGGGATGATGCAAAAACGAAACACTGTAAGGGGACTCCTGATCAGTATGGAAACCACCGTTCTCCGAAGATTGTGTCATTAAAGCATCATTGGTGGTGGATGATGAACACAGTGTGGGATGGATTGAAGGAGACCAAGGATCACAATGGTCATATTCTTTTCATAGAGGAGGACCATTATATTTATCCCAATGCTTATCGTAACTTGCAGATACTCACAGAATTGAAGCCTCAAAAATGCCCTCATTGCTATGCTGCCAATTTAGCTCCGTGTGATGTGAATGCAAGAGGAGAAGGTTGGGATAGTTTGATTGCAGAGAGAATGGGAAACGTAGGATATACATTTAACCGGACTGTTTGGAGGAAAATTCACAAAAAGACTTCAGAATTTTGTTTCTTTGACGATTACAATTGGGATATAACAATGTGGGCAACGGTCTATCCCTCATTTGGTAATCCTGTTTTCACATTACGAGGGCCTCGGACTAGTGCAGTACACTTTGGCAGGTGTGGTTTGCACCAGGGACAGGGGGAGGCAAAAGCATGTATAGACAACGGCATGGTGAACTTTAAACTGGAGGAGATAGATAAGGTTGCAAACATCAACTCGGACTGGGAAGTGCAGGTCTTTGAGAATCAGCCAGGGTACAAAGCCGGATTCAAAGGTTGGGGAGGTTGGGGGGACAAGAGAGACCATCGTTTGTGCTTGAGTTTTGCTCAGATGTATCATTCATAGATAGACATTGCTTTTTCAGTGTCGGTATTTAGCCATCTGTTGTAACCGGTAAGATCTGGATTTCGTTTTTGTTAAGTGATAGCCAATGGCATGAGTAGCCGTGAGATGTTTTGTATCATGTTACAGATGATGTTTATGTTTGTTTCTTCAAGAATCAAAATCTTGCTCTATATAAATCATAATTTTCATTTCTTTTCTTCCATTTTCTGTTATGCTTATTACTTTTAAGGCATCTCGTAGAGGAAGTATGTGTTCAAACATGTAATCATCTGGTAATGTGGTTGAGATTGTGTGGTGGTGTGTATTCTCAAATCAACGAGAAACACGTGGGTGTCACTGGAGATATATCCCGATGTTTCTGCGGAGCTCATCACGTGAGTTTGACGATTGCTATAAGCACACGTGACAAGAAACAATGTCTCCTTAGCCTTTATCAACTACACTTTCATGAGTGGGAAACAAATAAAATTTGATAAAACAAACAACAATGATAACAATTGGAAGCCGGATTCTCTCCTCTTCGTCTTCTCTCTACTACACTGGAGGGGAAAGAAAATTAACGGGAAAGAATCCGGCTCCTAATATTTGACGCTTCCGATTTCCAAGAAAAACTTGGCCTGAAAGATTCTTCCCCCTCATTAGTTGACACGTGTCAAAATCCTGTGCAGTTGCGATGTATTTGGGCCATAGACACATGATATTATGACGTTTTCAACCCTGCGAATTTGTACTTGATATCGGAGGAAAGGACTAGTGCCCATAATCACATGCTTTTGCTGCATGTGGATTTGTAATTTTCCTTTTTTTTTTTATTTAATTTTTTTTTTTTTTATCTTAGTTGGAGTTTACTTGATCAATATTCAAAACAAATTCTTAGCTCTACTAACAATGTGACAATTGTAGTAAATGAAAGTGCGATGATTACAATTAGTGTATTGGTAAATACAATGTGATACAATGATGGTATCAACCGTATATATTTCATGTAACAATTAAGCAAAAATACACATACATTACTACCTTCATTATCTTTAACCAAAAAGGATTCATAAAAAAATGTCAATTCTCGAAACAAGCAGCCATATATTAACTTCTAGGAAACTTGATATAGTCAGCTAGCTATTAGTCTAATCTAGTGATAAGTCTCTTCTTAATGTCAAAACGATTTCTATAGTTCAGATTCTCGCCCTAATTAATAAAAAAAAGAAGTAAACTTCAAATGCCACAATACATCACTTATGAGGAAAACCCATTCCTGCTCTTTATGCTGCTTTCGACTTTGCAACAAACATCTAATGAGAAATGCTAAAATGACTCTGCCAACTTTGAACTGACAAAATATCCATAGAAAATCTTATTTTAAAAAACTCTTCTTAGCTTTTATCACATCATAAGTCAAAGATGCACGATGCTTTTGCGCACTAACTGTCACCAACTGCTAATTTGCATTGTAACATGATTAACACAAAATGCAAATCCCTCTAAACCCATGTCAAAACTGTACTTTCCCCAGTCAAAAAGTCTACCCGTTACTTATATTACGGAAAGGGATTCTCTTCATCGCTTCCACTAAATTCACAAAATCAATTAATCCTTTTGAAATTTAATCCAATAGGTACAAATAGAGAATCTATTTAAAAGTTATAATAACTTTAGTTGTTTGATCAAATTTTAAGAATCTAAATTAAATGATTAGGTGAATTTGATGAGAAGAATCCGGATAGAATCCCTTTTCCCATATTACCTCACCAGAAGTAACTAGTAGGGCTGGAAAAAATCCCGAACCGAACCGAAAAAATCCCGATCCCAAACCAAAAATTTCCCAAACCGAAATTTTCGAAATTTTCGGGATACTATCCCGAACCAATCCCAAAATTTCGGTATGGGATTCGGGATTGGCTTCTCGATATTTCGGGAATCCCATACCAAACCGAAAATATATAATATTAATTATTATATATATTTATACATATATATATATTATTCTTTTATAATTGATGCTAGTAGTTTCTAATTCATGCTCAGCAACCTAGAATGCCCTACACCTTGCATATTTTTCATGTTCTGTTTGATATTCATGTGGATTTTATTATTGCTGCTGCCATGGCTGATGATTTCAGAAGGCTTGCTTTTTTTGTCTCTCAACAGATTGCAAAAAGAGTTTAATTAATTTGAATTTTGACTATGATAAAAAAAGTCAAGCATGCCAGTGTTCAATTAAATGGTAGTGTGAATGAAATGAAATTCCTAGTTCATAAATGTATTCTTGAATTATATATTTGAAAAACAATTCATAATTTCATATTTCAATTTGGGATTCCCGATTTGTCCCAAAATCCCGAAAATATTTCAGGATTCCCGAAATTTGGGATTCCCGAAAATTTGGTTTGGGATTGGTCTTCAAATTACCGTCCCGAAAAATTTCGGTTTGGGATTCGGGATACTAGTTTCGGTATGGTATCCCATACCGAACCATCCCTAGTAACTAGCAAAGCAATGGCTGCTTCATTTTCTTTTCTTGTTTTTTTGGCAGCTCATAAAACTAAAAGAAGAAGTGATGAACAGTACAAAATTCACCAAACATTACTAAAAATGGAACAAAAACAAAAACCCATCCAGTAGAAATTAAAAGAAAAAAGCTGAAATCTTTGCTTATTTAATTTCTTTGTGAACCCCTCTCTCTCATGGGAGTCCGGAGCCGCAGAACCTGGTCGGTTTTCACGTGGCTGCCTGATCCATGCCCTGCATATTTTTTTTTTCAGTGACACCCCATCCCTCCTCTCCCACTGTTTCATCTATCTATATATATATAATGCATATAAATTTTTTGGTTTTATTTTTAAGTTATTTTGTTTTCTAATTTATTTATTGAAAATTATCTTGGTGTGGGAATTTGAACTCTGTCGGAGGAGATAGGAATGTCAACTAGTGAGTGTAAAGATACAATCTTTTTACCTCTCTGAAGAAGCTGGAACAATTTTAAGCAGTAAAAGTAATCTGGGTTCTGATTTTTTAGTTTGTATGGAGGTTTTGTGAAAGTGTATACCAGCAACCCAATTTGGAGATGCTCTAGGAATCATGAGGACTGTGAATTACATGACCTTCTTTTCTGTGTGGTTTTTCTTGGAGTTATGGTAATTGGAAAGGGGGTTGCTTTTTTGACATTGAAATGGTGGTGGGTTTCTCTCCCTTCCACTTTCGTGATGGTTTTCGGGTCCGGAAGATTCCAGTGACCAATTGTAGGTAATTTGGCTGTGGTTTTGGATTTATTTTCAGTTTTTCTATAACTTCTTGATTGTTTTTAGGAGCTAATAGTTTATTATTTCAATGTTGGTTGTTGAATTTTGGTTATGTGGTATCGAATTACTTGATTTTTGCGGCTGGGGAGAATTGAACTTAGCTCTACTTGGTGAAAGAATAAAGAACAATTGCAGGGTAAGAAGGTTGGAGACATGTCGTCGGTGTCTTTGAACAAAATGAATAGTTCTAGAAGCAGCTCTAGTCAATCAAAACCTGGGATTCGTGTATTTTCGCAGACACCCATTGATGCGAAGCTTGACATAGACTTCCAAGAATCTGAACGGCGTTTTGATTACTCTGCTTCAGTTGACTGCAATAAATCATCTTCCACTAACAATGTCCCCTCCAGCAATGTATCTGCTATCTCCGAAATATGCAGCGAGGAAGCCTTATTCAACCATTTGGTTGCTTGATTGCTGTTGATGAGAAAAACTTAACTGTTCTTGCCTACAGTGTAAATGCCCCGGAAATGTTGGACTTGGCCCCTCATGCGGTTTCAATTATTGAGCAGCAAGAAGCTTTGACTTTTGGAGCGGATGTGCGGACACTCTTTCGGTCCTCAGGTGCTGCTGCGTTGCAGAAAGTAGCCCAGTTTGGGGAAGTTAAATCTTCTCAATTCCATATTGGTGCATTCTAGAACCTCTGGTAAGCCCTTTTATGCAATTCTACATGGAGTTGATTTTGGCTTAGTAATAGATTTGGAACCACTAAGTCCATCTGATGTTCCAGTGACTGCTGCGGGAGCATTGAAATCTTATAAGCTTCCAGCCAAAGCCATCTCAAACTTGCAGTCTTTGCCAAGGGGGAATTTATCATTGTTATGTGATTTTACAGTTAAGGAAGTTAGTGATTTGACAGGTTATGATCGCATAATGGTGTATAAATTTCATGAAGATGAACACGGGGAAGTTATCGCTGAGTGCCATAGACCTGACCTGGAACCTTATCTGGGTTTGCATTTCCCAGCCACTGATGTACCACAGGCTTCTAGATTCTTATTTATGAGGAACAAGGTTAGGATGATATGTGATTGTTAAGCTGCTACAGTTAGAGTGATCCAGGAAAAGAAATTAGCTCAACCATTGAGTCTTTGTGGATCAACATTGAGATTTCCTCTTGGTTCTCATGCACAGTATATGGAAAGTATGGGTTCCATTGCATCTCTTGTGATGTTTGTTACAATCAAGGACAATGTTTATGAGATGGACAGTGATCAGCGGAAGGGAAGAAGAAAATGATGGGGCTTAGTGGTTTGCCATCACACAAGCCCTAATTTGTTCCATTCCCTTTGAGATATACCTGTGAGTTCTTGATACAAGTTTTTGGTGTACAGATCAGCAAAGAAGTGGAGCTGGCTTCTCAGTCGAGGGAGAAACATATATTAAAAACACAGACTCTGCTTTGTGACATGCTCATGAGGGATTCCCCTGTAGGGATTGTTACTCAATCGCCAAATGTGATGGATCTTGTTAAGTGTGATGGAGCTGCATTATATTACAGGAAGAAATTATGGTTACTTGGGGTTAAGCCCGACAGAGGCACAAATTGAGGATATTGCTGAATGGCTTCTCAATTACCATAGTGGGAGCACATGCTTAAGTACTGATAGCCTTATGGAAGCTGGTTATCTTGGTGCTTCAGCTCTTGGCAATGAAGTTTGCGCAGTGGCTGCCATTTAGATTACCTCAAAGGATTTTCTGTTTTAGTTTCGGTCCCACACCGCAAAGGAAATCAAATGGGGTGGAGCAAAACATGATCCTGATGACAAGGATGATGGAAGAAAAATGCATCCAAGGTCATCATTCAAGGCTTTTCTGGAGGTGGTTAAGTGGCGAAGCGTACCTCGGGAAGATATTGAAATGGATGTCATCCATTCTTTACAGCTGATACTGAGAGTATCATTACCAGACAAGCCTGTGGATGATTCCAAAGTGATTGTGAAGGCTCCATCGGTTGATGATAGGATACAGAGAGTGGATGAACTGTGCATTGTCACAAATGAAATGGTTCGACTTATTGAGTCAGCTGTAGTTCCCATTTTTGCTGTTGATGCCTCTGGTACTATAAATGGGTGGAATATGAAAGCATCTGAATTAACAGGATTAGCTGCTGAGCAAGCTATTGGTATGCCATTAGTTGATATTGATGGAGATGATTCTATTGAAGTGGTGAAGGACGTGCTCTCATTCGCATTGCAAGGTAACGCCACTATGCATCCTTTGACTCTAGAATTTTAAATCCATCATCCATGTTTCTCCATTCTAGGCAAATTTAGGTTCTAAAGAAAAAATTGACACTTGGCTGATTTGTGATTATGTTTCTCTAGATGATAAGTAGACCAGAATAGGTGATTCAGACATGCTCAGAATCAGAACAGTCTTTGGGCCCTTTCAAGAAAAAAAAAAGAAGAGTCTTTGGACATTTGTACTGTCTTTGGTGATAAATAAACATATTGTCAGATGGATAATGGTGAATGGTGGTATAAATTGCGATTTGGTATTATGATTGTTAAGAGCATTTTTTTCTAGATGTCCGCTTTTGTATTCCTTCAAGCTTCTGACTACATTAATTTTCACAAACGTTGAAGCAGATGATTCCCTTGTTACCCAAGCTTTGATTGTGAATGGTGTATGGGTTGCTTCCTGACCCACAGCCCTTTTACATGAATACTCTTTGTACCAGTAATGTGGTTATAATTTTTTTCATAACCAATGTGTATGAAGTTCTAATAATTTAGTAGTGTGCTTTTCATTTACCTTATATACATGTTCCCTTATACATTTCTTGGGTTCCTTCTCCTTATTCCGCAATTTCACTGATGTGATTGTAAAATGGCACGTGTACAGAAGAAAAATATTGAATTCAAACTGAAAACATTTGGTAAGCAAGAAAATAACAGTTTTGTAATCTTGGTGGTTGATTCATGTTGTAGCCGAGACATCAAGGAAAATGTAGTTGGGGTTTGTTTTGTATGCCAAGATTTTACCAGGGAAAACCCAGCGTTTACCGTGGGCATGATAACTGGTACACCAGAGGTGCGTCCTTCCCAGTCCTCTCGTACTAGGGAAAGGTCCTCGCAATGCTCTAACGCCCACACCGGATATGGACCGAACTGTCTCACGACGTTCTGAACCCAGCTCACGTACTGCTTTAATGATCTATTTTCATTGTTTAACTCTTTGACAACACAAAAAACCATTGTTCAACTCTTTGACAACATGACAAACCAAAAGCTCTGCCCTCCCCTCTATCTGTGATTATGTTGGAATTGTTCGGAGCCCATCTGCACTGATTCCTCCAATATTTTTGACTGATGAGAATATTCGTTGCTTGGAGTGGAACGATGCTATGCAAAACTTGTCCGGTTTGAGAAGGGAAGAAGCAGTTGGTCGGATGCTCATTGGGGAAGTTTTCACAGTGAAAAATTTTGGTTGTCGTGTTAAAGGTCATGAATCATGATACATTGACGAAGCTTAATATTCTACTAAATGGGGTAATAATAGGCGAGGAAGTTTGTAAATTGCTTTTTGGGTTTTATAATCAGCAGGATAATTATGTCAAAGCATTACTTTCTGCCAACAAACGAATTGATAGAGTGGGAAGGATAACTGGGGTTTTGTGCTTTTTACATGTGACTAGTCCAGAACTTATGTATGCTATGCAGATGCAGAGAGCATCAAAGCAGGCTGCAGCTGATAGTATTAAGAAACTGGTGTACGTTTGTCAAGAAATCAAAAGGCCTCCAAGTGGGATTATGCTTATGCATAATCTGATGAGGTCTTCTGATGTAAATGAGGAGCAGAAGCGGTTACTTGAGAAGATTGTGTCAGGACCAATTGGCCAAGATTGTTGATGACACTGATCTCGAAGGTATTAAGGAATGGTATGTTGTTTTTTGTCCTCTTTCAAATCGAAGACTGTTTTGCAAAATTGTGCACCCTATCAGTTTTGTTCTTTCAATATCAGATTTGTAGTGCCCATTTTTATGTTTTGAAATGGCAATAAAAGAAACTTCATAACTTGTTTTCAGTATTGATCCTGATTCATGAGGAACTATAATCCCTTGTCATTTACAGTAATTTCAATCCTACTTGCAGCTACATGGAAATAAATTCTATTGAGTTTAACCTCGGGGAAACTGTGGAGGTTGTCGTAAATCAAGTTATGATTTTGAGTCAGGAGCGGCAAATGGAGGTCATCCATGATTCACCAGCCGAGGTGGCATCCATGCTCTTGTACGGAGACAATTTTAAGGCTACAACAAGTCCTGTCTGATTTCTTGACGAACTCACTCCTCTTCACCCCTGCATCCGAAGGATCGTCCATTGTTTTCAGACTGAGTCCAAAGAAGGAACGTATAGGCATGACAATGCACATTGTTCATCTTGAGTTTGGGTAATTCTCACTTCATATTACTCACACAGTTATGGAACCTGCCATCTGACAGCCTAAATTAAGAATGCTAACTTCAGTTGTGTGGTTAACATTGCAGTATCACTCACATAGCCTGGGGAATTCCAGACGATATAATTCAAGAGATGTTTCACAGTAGCCATCGCGTCTCAAAGGAAGGGCTAGGCCTACAAATGAGCCAAAATCTGGTGAAGATCATGAATGGCACTGTACGGTATCAGAGAGAAGCAGGGAGAGCATACTTTATAATGCTCATAGAATTTCCGCTGGTTCACCAGATTGGCAGATGAACCTTCTGGTCTGTGTATGTTACACGCAGAGAGGCAACACTGCCCCTGCAGTCGTCTAATGCTTAAACCGGAGTGGCATGTCCATAATTAAAAGTCTATATCAGTCACTGTCGGACCAACAATTGTTCAGTGGCTGGAGGATACTAATTTTTTCACTGGCAAGCTAGGTAAGCTGCAATATTAATTAGAGATTTTAGAGTAAGTAGAAACGTTCGCTTCAAGGTAGACACCAAGATTTTTGAAGCAAATACGGATCAAGTTCACCGGAAGACTTACCAGGATCAATCTCTTTGGTCATCGCACTTGCATCATCGTCATTCTTTATTAAAGGTTTTCGTGTTCCCTCTCTCTCTAGCCTGCACACAACATCAAGTCAAGATTTGGAGGCGTAGTTTGGGATGTTTGAATTGGTGAGGTGAAGGCAGTTTGATGCTTGGAACTTAAGTTAATTTAAGGTGTATATGCCAACCCCTTTGTAAAAGAGAGATTCTTGTGAGCTTGATGAAATTGAACCATGCAAATATGGTCTACATAGTTCAAATTCAACCAAGTTTTATGTTGTGGCCTGAAAGTTGGACCCCCCGTTGACATACTTGCACCAAGACAAGAACTTCTCCCACACAATGTTCATATCTTCGACCGGAACCCTTTTGAGTTTCCGGCATTAACATGTGGACGAAGAAGCTCATGAAAAATCTAAACAATCAGTCACTTTATTGTGATTTTTACTGTGCATCAATGTATTCTATATGAAAACCTGGAAATACCATCATTATGACTCGTTAGATCCAATGTTAGGTTTTTTTTTTGGGGTGGGGAAGGGAGAGAGAAAGAAACTAACATGAAACGAGTTGTAAGGATAATATGTAGATACTTACTAGTGAGTGTTCACCTTTTAATTTTAACACATTGTGACAATATAATAATAAGAAAGGATAATACTTAGGTACTCACTAATGAGTGCTCACCTTTTAATTTTAGCACATGTTGTATTGTTTTAAAATAATGGACATGTCACTAATTTTTCTTGTGCTTTCAAAAACAAGAAACACGTGACATTTTTTAATTGGGTCAAATCAGAAAGTGAGTACATAAAATACTAGTGGTGGGGTGTATTTCTTCTTACCACCCTATTTTTTACTATTTGATGGGTTTAAATTTTTAAATTTGTGTCGCCCAGGCCTGGATGATGCTCGGAAAGCAGATACATTGTGAAGCACTTAAATTGGGACTTGATATGAATATTACAGTGTCAAATGCTCTTCTTGCGTTATATTCCGACACTGGAGCTATACAATATTTCTTGGACATGATGCAATCTGGACTGGAACTGAATAGAGTAAAGCTTGTGAGCATTCTTTCAGCAGTTTCATCGCTCTCACTTCCGAGCTAGGCTGGCATGTTGGAATTAAATGAAAGTTGGTTTTGATCTAATGGCTGAGAAGGAAGGGATCAACTGTTAAGTCTTTACTTAGTCTCATAGGACAAGTGTAGGCTTAGATTTCTGTTTTATAAATTAAGGGCTGAGATAGCTTGTAATAGAAAGTTGTTGTGCTGATATTTCTATAAAATATCTGTGTAGCTGCTCTGTGTGCAGAGAGCTCTGCACATTCCTGAAAAACCTTTCCTCTTCCGTGTTAAACTTTCCCTCCTAAAATATCAACTACAAAACAACTCTAAGATTTCACATGGTATCAGAGCTTAGGTTCTGATCAAGAATTAAGAACTGGGCGTTTTTGTGTGCTTCGTACTACTGAAAAAGGAGGGAAACTCAATTCCAGAATTTTTGAAAACCTTACTGTTCTTACAAAGTCTCACATGGCTACTTCGAGCAGTGGAGGATATCTGAGGGCTCCTATCTTCAATGGGTCCAACTACGATTTTTGGTCCATCAAGATGAAGACCATATTCAAATCATATGATCTCTGGAACTTGGTGGACAAGGGTATCGAAAACGCAGAGCCTGGTGGTGATTCCAGTGATGAAGAACATAAGTCAGTTAAGAGCTCAATGAAAATTAATGAAACCAGAGATGCAAAAGTTCTTGGCATCATTCAAGGGGCAGTTTCTGACGAAATATTTCCTCAAATCTCAAACTTTGAATCATCCAAGGCTGCGTGGGATGTTCTCCAACAAGAATTTCGTGGTGACAAAAAGGTTAGATCTGTCCAACTACAATGTTTAAGGAGAGATTTTGAGTACACTAGAATGAATGATGGCGAATCTCTATCTGTTTATTTAACAAGAATGACTGATATAGTGAATCAAATGAAAACTCTAGGTGAAGAACTATCAAACCAAAGATTAGTGCAAAAGATACTTATAAGCCTACCCAAATCCTATGATTCCATTGCATCAATTATAGAAGAAACCAAGGACCTTGATTCTATTGAGGTTCAGGAAGTGATTGGTACACTGAAAGGATATGAGCAGAGGTTAAACATGCATTCTGAAAGCTTAGCTGAAAAGGCTTTTACTAGCCTAAGTTTGACTGACAGAGATAGCAGCTACAAGGCTCAGGGGAACAACTCAAATCAAAAGAAGTTCTGGAAAGGAAAAGGGAAGAAATAGGATAACAAGTTTACTCCACAATCAAAATCAGATACTAGCAGTGATTCTACTAAAACCAAGTGCAAAATATGTGACAAATTACACTATGGTGTCTGCTGGTATAAGGGAAAGCCCAAATGCACTAAGTGTGAGAGATTTGGTCATCTGGCAAAAGACTGTAATCCAAGAAGAATCCAAGCTGTCAACTATGCACATAGAGTAGAAGAAGAGGAAGTAAATGTTTTTTATGCGTGTAGTGTTGCAAGAACTGAAAATAAAAGAGGAATCTGGTACATTGACAGTGGATGCAGTAATCACATGACTGCATATGAATCACTGTTAGTCAACATTGACAGAAGCTTCAATTGCAGAGTTAAAATGGGAAATGGTCAACTTGTGGAAGCTACTGGAAAAGCAACTCTTGTTCTAGAAACAAAGGGTGGAAGAAGATTCATCAAAGATGTGATACTAGTACCTGGCCTTGATGAAAATCTCCTTAGTGTGGGACAAATGATTGCACACGGTTACTTCTTACTCTTTGGGGATGACATGGTGGAGATCTTTGATGAAAGAAGTCTCCAAAACTTGGTAACACAAGTTGGCATGACTGAAAACAAAAGTTTTCCACTTATGCTAGACTACTCCAACTCAGTTGCTCTAAAAGCAAGTGTTGCAGAGAATTCGTGGTTATGGCACAAGAGGTTTGGATATCTCAACTTCCACAGTTTGAAGAACTTGGAGAGATTACAAATGGTGACTGGACTGCCTGAGCTACAAGAAACAAAAGAGCCTTGTGAAGGTTGCATACTGGGGAAGCATCACAGGGACTCCTTCGAAACTGGAAATGCATGGAGAGCAAGCCAACCTCTAGAACTCATTCACACAGATGTGTGTGGTCCTATGAAGACACCTACACTCAGTGGGAACAGATATTTTCTGTTATTTATTGATGACTGCACCAGGATGGTTTGGGTTTATTTCATGAGAAACAAGAGTGAAGTTTTTACTATTTTCAAAAAGTTCAAATTAATGGTTGAACTTCAGAATGGTCTGAAGATCAAAAGACTAAGAAGTGATAGAGGTGGTGAGTTCACTTCCATTGAGTTCCAAGAATTCTGTGAAGGGGCAAGATTACAGAAGCAACTGACAGTGGCTTACACACCACAGCAGAATGGTGTAGCTGAGAGGAAGAATAGGACTGTGGTTGAAATGACCAAGTCAATGCTGCATGATAAGAAAATGCCACTTTCCTTCTGGGGTGAGGCAGTCAATGCTTCTGTGTATCTTCTAAACAGGTGTCCAACTAAAGCACTCGAGAAGAAAACACCATTTGAGGCATTTAGTGGCAGAAAACCAAATGTAAAGCACTTGAAGGTGTTTGGATCAATCTGCTATGCACAGATACCATCTCAATTAAGGCACAAACTTGAAGTCAACAGTATCAAGTGTGTTCTTGTAGGCTATGGAAGCTGTGAAAAGGGCTATAGGCTCTACAACATTGAGACACATAAAGTTATAATCTCAAGAGATGTGGTGTTCAAAGAAAATGAAGCATGGAATTGGGAAACCAAGAGCATTGACACCATCTCATTTCCATTAACAATGGAAAGAACACAAGCAACTGTGCAACATGAAAATGAACTTGTTACAACAGGTGGAAGTCTAAACGATTTCTCTACACCATCACAAGGATCTCAGTCCACTACTTCAAATGCAGAAGGACAAGAATTGCAGGGTTCCTCCCCAGGAACAACTCCATTAAAATTAAGGAGTTTAGATGAGATCTATGCAGTCTGCAACTACTGTATTGCTGAACCAGAGAGTTTTGAAGAAGCAGAAATGGATCAATCTTGGCAGAAAGCTATGAGTGAAGAAATCACTATGATTGAAAAAAACTCTACTTGGCAATTAGTGGACAGACCGAGTGATAAACCTGTGATAGGTGTGAAATGGATCTACAAGACCAAGCTGAATCTGGATGGATCTATAAAGAAGAATAAAGCAAGACTGGTAGCCAAAGGCTACTCACAACAACCAGGGATTGATTTCAATGAAACCTTTGCCCCTGTGGCAAGGTTAGACACCATTAGAACCTTGGTTGCTCTAGCTGCTCAAAAGGGATGGAAACTTCATCAATTAGATGTTAAATCAGCCTTTCTGAATGGCACACTGGAGGAAGAAGTGTATGTGGATCAACCACAAGGTTTTGAAGTTCCAAATGAAGAAAAGAGAGTGTATAAGTTAAATAAGGCTCTGTATGGACTCAAACAAGCCCCCAGGGCTTGGTACAGTGAGATAGACTCTACTTCAACAGATGTGGATATAACAAAAGTCCTAGTGAAGCTACATTGTACACAAAAACTGGTGAGAAAACTGATATGCTTATCGTGTCCATATATGTTGATGATGTGGTTTTTACTGGAAATTGTGAAGAAATGATTGAAGAATTCAGAAAAGACATGATGAGGCAATATGAGATGACAGATCTTGGCTTGCTGCATCACTTCTTGGGAATTGGAGTAATACAAGATGTTACTGGAATTTTCATACATCAAGAGAAGTATGCACAATCTCTGCTTGGAAGATTTAAACTGGAAGGATGCAAATCTGTGGGAACACCATTGATCACAAATGAGAAGCTTTGCAAAGTGGATGGTTCTGAGCCTGCTGATGAAAATCTCTACAGGAAAATTGTTGGGAGTCTACTTTACTTGACTGCAACAAGGCCTGACATTATGTATGCAGCCAGTCTCTTATCAAGGTTCATGCATAATCCCACAAGAATTCATATGGGAACTGCTAAGAGAGTACTCAGGTATATCTCAAGGACCTTAGACTATGGGATCAAGTATGAGAAGGGAAAAGAAGCAATCCTAGTTGGCTTCTGTGACAGTGATTGGGGAGGCAGTGAAGATGACATGAGAAGTACCTCAGGATATGCCTTCTCATTTGGTTCTAGGATATTTTCTTGGGCTTCTGTCAAGCAACAAAGTGTTGCACTGTCCACGGCTGAGGCAGAGTATGTTAGTGCTGCAATGGCTACCTCTCAAGCTATATGGTTGAGGTTTGTGTTAAAGGATTTTGGTGAAATGCAAGTGGATGCAACACCACTTATGTGTGACAACACATCAGCAATAGCCATGACTAAGAATCCTATTCTTCACCAGAAAACGAAACATATCAAGAGGAAGTTTCATTTCATAAGGGAAGCATTGCAGGAGAATACCATTGATCTGATCTACTGCAAGTCTCAGGATCAAATGGCAAACATCTTCACCAAAGCTCTACCTAAAGACAGATTCGTTTATCTCAGAGAAATGCTAGGGATCAAAACCAAAATTCATTTGATGGGGAGTGTTGGAATTAAATGAAAGTTGGTTTTGATCTAATGGCTGAGAAGGAAGGGATCAACTGTTAAGTCTTTACTTAGTCTCATAGGACAAGTGTAGGCTTAGATTTCTGTTTTATAAATTAAGGGCTGAGATAGCTTGTAATAGAAAGTTGTTGTGCTGATATTTCTATAAAATATCTGTGTAGCTGCTCTGTGTGCAGAGAGCTCTGCACATTCCTGAAAAACCTTTCCTCTTCCGTGTTAAACTTTCCCTCCTAAAATATCAACTACAAAACAACTCTAAGATTTCACATGGCAGATTCATGTTGTAGTTTTAAAACACAATGCCATCGAGGTAATGTTTATTCAATCTTTTGAATGGACAGACGTGTCTGCAAGTGCTCTTTGAGCAGGTAAGGTTTGTTCAATCTTTCTGTGCATGTATATTCTTCAGGTTTCGATAACTGCATCATTAAGTTCTGTTTTGGGATCTTGAAGGCTGGTATTGATGCCAACTTTGAGAATCAGACCAGAGAAGGGATGCAATATATGCATGTCAAGACCGGCATGCCCCTTGAAGAACATGCACGGAATATTCGTAACCTTATGCTTTCAATGTCTTGCAACACGAAATTGTACAGTTTGTGCAATACGCAACAACAGATTTGGCGAATGGATCCTATCTTGTGCGACACTACAAGAGATGGATGGAGAGTGTCTTGTCATTTGGATACCGGATGATGAGCATATTCACTGTTCCTGTAAGGAATTTGAGCATTTGGGGGATTTTATGCAGGCAATCCCTTCGCGTACTAGTACTGAAGAACTACTTTCAACTCCCTGAAAAATATTTTCTGCTCCGTTGGCGGCTAGAAAGTTCATTGGTTATGCTCAAATCAGCAGCGATGAGTGTGCTCAGGCCTTTCACGGGCTTGCTGATACCCTATTGACAGAGTCATTAATCTCCAAAGATTTAATTATGTTCATAGGCTCATAGCCAACTTACGAGTCTTCTCGAGCATGTTAGGAATATGCCAGTGATTGACGAATATGCTGCGATTTCTGCAGCTACTAACATCAGTGAATCTTAGTCGCCTTTGTTCATAAGACTCAAAATCTCTGTATGAAGTGAGGTGGTGTGGAAGGCATCAAATTGTAATCATTAACGTTAATAAGGTCACTCGAACATTTGTAATTAAGAAACATGAATACAAAGCATACCGACATGCTGTCAACACATTTCTAATAATTGCTGTATGAAATGAGGTGTTCTGCATTCACAATCACTTCATATGCAGATACGACATTTCTAATTTCCTCACAATCTTGATGTTGCTAAGCTGTCCTACTTAGATGCAGTTTCTGTCTATTTTTTTGTCATGTATTGCTGTAATGATTAAGTTCGACTATGAAATGACGTCAGTTCTTCATTAAAGAATGGACTGGTGATATGTCATTTATTACTAACAAAACATATCGACATGCTATCAACACATTTTTCAATAGTATAACGTTAATGAGTATGAAGAACAAACGTCGTGGTAAAAGAGTTATTAGATGATTGTAGAAAAGGCTGCTTCTTTGTAAATACTCTTCAATTATAGCTCAAAATTTAGCTGGTTACATCGTAGTTTGAAACACACACTGCCCAAGGCATGTGAACAAAGAATTTCTCGTCACTTATTATTGTAGAATGATTTGAATACGAGACATCCTCGAGCCGAATGAAGACATTATAGTACTAAACTAATGATCATGTGTCTATGACTTTATTTTTTATCAAGCCACACAAGAAAACGTCTGATTGGGGTTGTCGTGTTTAATGTCACCCTCTCCACCGTTGTGTTTAATTGCAATTTTTGTGAGTGCTTGCCTCCAAGGAAACCAAGTTAAGTGCCAACTGCCAAGTCAACTTCACTCTCATGATGCTCTCTCCGCTTTATTCATCCTTTTTTTATTCCCATCATTGTTTTCTTTTTCCTCAATTTTTTTTTAAGTGAAACGTGAGTCGTAATGAAATTGTATGTTGTGTATGATAGTAATATCAAGTGACATGAGAATCAAATTTTATTATATATTGTGTGTGATGATAACATCAGGTGACATAAGAATTAAACCTCATTATATATTGTGTGTGACGGTAACATCAGGTGACATAAGAATTAGATGAGAATAAAGTGATTTTGATAAAATAGATAAAATATTGGTAAATAAGTGACGCATAGTTAGTTGGTGGTGCAGTTTGTCTCTTTTTCTCGTGACTTATATGCTACCTCATTATATATCGTATGTGACGGTAACATTAGATAACGAGAGAGTCAAATGAGAATAAGATGATTTTGATGAAATAGATAAACTATTGGTAAATGGTGATGCATGGTTAGTTGGTGGTGCAGTTTGTCTCCCTTTCTCGTGACTTACATGCTCACCTTATGAGAATGTTGTGCATCCCATATATGTAGTTAATTAAGCTCGTTATGATGTCAAGATCTCTAACCTTTGTCGGATGGTCACTCTGTGCATGCTAAATCAACACAAAAAGCATAGAAAATATGCACACCTTGTTCCAAGCATGGACATAATTGGATAGCTCATCATGTACACATGCAACTAAAGTTTATAAGGATTGTAGCAGCAAGGTTAGATGAAGGGCGCAAAACATGATTAATTCTCCATTTAAATTGGAATATGAATTAGTACTGCGATTTAGTAGTATTACTCTTCACTTATTAGTGAGAGGTTTTAAGTTTGATTCTTGCCAAAAGTAAATTTGGACTATATTATTGCTATCACATTACGAGGCTAAGCTCACCATCTCCTCATAGTGTAGATAATACTGATTATTAAAAAAAAAAATAGTGTTGTATTATCAGACATATATTTAAATCTTAATTTGGAATATAGTTATAAAATAGTGTTTTATTTACATACGTTGTTGGACATATATTTAAATCTTAAATTTAGAATATAGATTTACTAGAATAGTGTTTTATTGTCAGACATATATCTAAACCGTGTATCTTGGCTAGAAACATTGTAATGAATTTATGAAAATCATAGTCGGGTAACATAAACATTTCTAATAGTCTGACAAAAAACATATTTTGGGCCATACTATTTGATCCAAATAATAAACTATTGATAATCTGACAACGTAACGAGAAAGAGAGCTTTCTAGTAGCTTGATGAAGCGGCACATATATCAATTTCCTATATATGCACACATTATTGACTGGTAGGATGTCTCTTATATAAGGTATGATCAGACTAATTTGAACTCTTGCTTGACTTGGGACTGTTTGCTAGAGAGTAATTGTCTGCTTCTGAAAGACCTGGAAACCAAAAGAGTCAAGTGAGCAATTGCTTGGTATCTTCTTCAAAAGCTGGATAAACTTGGACAAACATAAAGCAACAACAAGAATCAAACATATCCTTAAAAATAAAAATAAAAGAAACATAAAAATAAAAAAATAAAAACAATGGAAAAAAGGTAAAACCGAGGATATTTTTGTTATATTTGTTTTTTTCTGAATGCAACTTTATACCTTTTCTTCTATCTAAATGAAGGATTTCTTCAGGATTCGTGACATTTTGTTACTTGTTGCAACTTGCAATTTAGAATGTGTAGTGGGATATGATTATGCATACTTTTTCATGTCTTTTTCCAATCTCCAACCATTTTTTTAATGTGGACTTGATTTGCTTCACACAATTTGATTTTATTTTACGGAATATCAGGAAAAAGAAAAAAAGAAATTTGTTTGTTTTTTGTCATTGTTTTACAGGACCTTTGGTTGGACCTTTGGACGTTACCAATCACTCTGATACACATTCCTCATCCAGAACAATGGCGGCCCAAACTCGTGCACTAATTGCTAAAGTTGAGGTAGCTTCTGAACATATAGACAACGATGGTAAGGCTTTGAAAGTTTCTGCATCTGTTACGAATAATACATGAAAATTGATTCCGATGCTACTGAACATATGACTTGTGAATCTAGACAGGTACAAATCCTAAAACCATCCACCAAAACCGTTATGAGTGTTGCCAATGGTAATGTTGTTCCCATTATTGGGAAGGCACTGTCTTCCTTTCCGATACCCTTAATCTTGATTCCGTACTTGTTGTTTCTTCTCTTGACTATAATTTATTATCAGTTGCTCAAATAACTGTCACCCTACATTGCTGTGTGATTTTTTGGCCTTTTTTTGTGTTTTTAAGGATATTCGGACTCGCAAGACGATCGGTTATTTACAGAGGTTGTTTCCTAGCCTATTCGTTAAGCATAATGTTTCTAGCTTTAAATGTGGTGTTTGTGAATTGGCTAAAAGTCATCGAACTTCATTTCCATCCAGTATGACTAAAAGTTCCGTTCCTTTTATGATAATCCATTCTGATGTTTAGGGACCATCTAAACTGCTACATTTGGTGGGGCTCATTGGTTCGTTACTTTTATTGATGATTGCACACGTATAACGTGGTTTTGTTTGATGAAGTCCAAAAGTGAAGTTACTTCTTTGTTTCAGCGATTTCACAAAATTGTGCAAGTACAATATAAGTCACAAATACAGGTTCTTAGGAGTGATAATGGTGGCGAGTACGTGAACAATGAGCTTCGTGCCTTTCTTGATCATCATGGTATTGTTCATCAAACTACATGTCCAAACACTCCCCAACAAAATGGAGTTGCAGAACGTAAGAATCGTCAGCTTTTAGAAGTTGTTCGTGCTTCCTTGCTTGGGGCTTGTCTTCCGTTGTCCTACTGGGGTGAAGCTCTCACTTCTGCTGCATATCTCATTAATCGTGTTCCCTCTCGATCGGTTAATTTTCAGACACCATTTCAGGCTCTCTCCTCACATGTCGATGCTTCTACAGTCCTCAATCTCCCACCTCACGTGTTCGGTTATGTGGCATTTGTTCATCTTCATACGCAGCAGAGGAGCAAGCTTAAACCTCGAGCCTTGTGGTGTGTGTTTGTGGGGTATGCCTCCAATCAAAAAGGATACCGATGTTATCACCCTCCGACAAAAAAGTTATTCGTCACTATGGATGTTGCATTTCATGAGAATGATATGTACTTTGCCAATCTCAAGTCTTCACTATAGGGGGAGAATCAGACAGAAGTTCAAACTCTTGATTATAATATTCCGGATACGGTTGTTGTGAATGATTTGGATTCAAGTGGTGATGTTTTGGAAACAAGTGGTGGCTATTCATAAGAAAATAACGTTGTGAATGACTTGGAATTAAGTGGTAATGTCTTGGAGACAAGTGGTGATCATTCACATGAAAATAACGTTGAAAACCTTGAAAGAGACGAGCCTACGTCACCGGATAGCTCACTGCCAACTTTCGCACCACTAGCTTCTTCGTCGCCCTCACAGTTGCCCTCGCCATCTTTGAGCCCCAGTAACCATAATCAATCGCCTTCGATTCCGGATGCACCACCACCACCACCATCTCGTCTCCCTAACCATGTTAACCGAGGTATTCCTAAACCCACTTACGAAGCTGATCCTACGTGCAAAACTAGGTATCCTGTGAATAAACCCAACCCTGAGTCTAATGTGTTATACCCTGTTAAGTAATTATGTGTCTATCAGTCACCTGTCAGATTCAAATAAGTCATTTGTGTATCAATTATCTACTGTATCTATTCCTAACAGTGTGCAGGAGGCTTTAGCTAATCCACGTTGGCAAGCAGCAATGAACGAAGAGTTGAAGTCTTTGAAGAATAATGCTACTTGGGAGATCATAGACTTGCCAACTAGTAAGAAACATGTGGGATGCAAGTGGGTTTATACTGTGAAGTACAAAGCTGATGGGACGATGGATCGCTTAAAAGCAAGACTAGTAGCAAAAGGATACACTCAAAAATATGGAATCGACTACACAGATACATTTGCACATGTGGCCAAGATTAACACAATTCGTGTTTTGTTGTCCTTGGCTGCAAATCTTAATTGGCCCTTACAACAATTCGATGTGAAGAATGCCTTCTTGCATAGAGATTTGACCGAAGAGATTTATATGGATCTTCCACCAGGGTGTAATACCCCAGATGAATACAAAAGAAAGGTGTGCAAGTTGAAGAAATTCTTGTATGGTTTGAAGCAGTCCCCTCGAGCATGATTTGGAAGATTCACAAAAGCAATGAGAGCATTTGGTTACAAACAAAGTAATTCTGATCATACTTTGTTCTTGAAAAGACGAAATGGGAAGCTTACCGCGCTTATTGTGTATATAGATGATATGGTGGTAATAGGAAATGATCTGGAAGAACGTGCGGCCTTACAAAAATACTTATCTGCTGAATTTGAGATGAAAAACCTTGGATCCTTGAAATATTTTCTAGGGATTGAGGTATCGAGAAGCAATTCGGGAATTTTCTTGTCATAGAGAAAGTACATTATTGATTTGTTACATGAAACTGGCATGTCTGCTTATTAGCCAGTATCTACACCATTAGAGGAAGGATTAAAGCTTTGTGTTCATCCTAATCAAGTACCAGTTGACAAAGGGAGATACCAGAGGTTAGTAGGTCGGTTAATGTACTTAGCACACACAAGACCGAACCTTGCTTATGCCTTGAGTTTAGTGAGTCAATACATGCATGATCCTGGAGAACAACATATAAATGCAGTGATGAGGATTTTGCAATATTTGAATGGAAGTCCAGGAAAAGGGATTTTGTTTAAAAGAAATAATCATCTTGGAGTTGAAGGTTATACTGATGCAGATTGAGCAGGTTCAGTTGATGGTAAGCGCTCAACATCAGGTTACTTTACATTTGTTGGGGCTAACTTGGTTACATGGAGGAGTAAGAAACAGAATGTGGTTGCCTGTTCCAGTGCAAAAGCCGAATACAGAGGAATGGCACTTGGGATTTGTGAAGTTTTGTGGCTTAAACTTCTATTACAGGATTTGGGTATAAAAATTGATCAGCCTATGAAATTATTTTGTGACAATAAAGTTGCCCGTGACATTGCACATAATCTAGTACAACATGATCGAACGAAACATGTTAAAGTTGACAAATTCTTTATCAAGGAAAAATTGGAAGGAAAAATAATTGAAGTACCATCAATAAGAATGGATGATCAATTGGCAGATATTCTCACGAAAGTTGTTTCAAGTCATAAGTTTTCAAGTTTCTTAGACAAGTTGGGCATGAGTGACATATATGCACCAACTTAAGGGGGAGTGTTGACAAATCAATCAGATTTCAATGGGAACAAATCCCTAATTATGTGTATACTTAGTTTGCATGTATTTGCCTAGTTAGGAAGTCAACTCCAATTTATAAGGAGCTGATTGTGCATATCAATTGTATATATTTTCTCCTTCCCGTATCAATTCAATACACAATTATTTCATTCAAGCATTCTCTTCTTATCAGCCATTTTATTATTAGAGGTGAAGTTTGTTAGAGAATTATTAAGCCTCAAAAGGTTACAGTTGTTACAGAAATAAGTTAACAATGTATATCAAGTTAAAACTGTTCGTGACGAGGAGAGACAAACATACATAAAATTGCAAAAAGCTATAATACGTCAAACAAAATTACTTATGATGCTCTCTCCCTATTTTTCCATCTTTTTTTATTCCCATCATTGTTTTCTTTTTCCCCAATTTTTTTTAAAGTGAAACGTGAGTAGTAATGAAATTGTATATTGTGTATGACAGTAATATCAGGTGACATGATAATCAAATTTTATTATATATTGTGTGTGATGATAACATCCAGTGACATAAAAATTAAACCTCATTATATATTATGTATATATTGTGTGTGACAGTAACATCAGGTGACATGAGAATTAGAAGAGAATAAAGTGATTTTGATAAAATAGATAAAATATTGGTAAATGGTGATGCATAGTTAGTTGGTGGTGCAGTTTGTCTCTCTTTCTCGTGACTTATATGCTGCCTCATTATATATTGTATGTGACGGTAACATTAGGTAACGAGAAAGTCAGATGAATAAAAACGATTTTGATGAAATAGATAAAATATTGGTAAATGGTGATCCAGAGTTAGTTGGTGGTGCAGTTTGTCTCCCTTTCTCGTGACTTACATGCTCACCTTATGAGAATGCTGTGCATCCCATTATATATGCACTTAATTAAGCTCGTTACGATGTCAAGATCTCTAACCGTTGTCGGATGGTCACTCTGTGCATGCTAAATCAACACAAAAAAGCATAGAAAATATGCACACCTTGTTCCAAGCATGGACATAATTGGACAGCCCATCATGTACACATGCAACTAAAGTTTATAAAGATTGTAGCAGCGAGGTTCGATGGAGGGCGCAAAACATGATTAATTCTCCATTTAAATTAGAATTTGGATTAGCACTACGATTTAATGGTATTCTTCTTCACTTGTTAGTGAGAAGTCTTAAGTTTGACTCTCGCCAAAGGCAAATTTAGACCATATTATTGTCAGCTCATTATGAGGCTAAGCTCACCTCCTCCCCCTGGTGTAGATAATATCGATTGTTGAAAAAAATAATGTTGTATTCTTGGACATATATTTAAATCTTAATTTGGAATATAGTTATAAAATAGTGTTTTACTTACATACGTTGTCGGACATATATTTAAATCTTAAATTTAGAATATAGATTTATATAATAGTGTTTTATTGTCAAACATATATCTAAAACGTGTATCTTGGCAAGAAACATTGTAATGAATTTATGAAAATCATAGTCGGGTAATATAAACATTTCTAATAGTCTAACAAAAAACATATTTTGGACCATACTATTTGATCCAAATAATAAACTATTCATAATCTGACAACATAACGAGAAAGAGTGCTTCCTAGTAACTTAATGAGGCGGCACATATATCAATTTCCTATATATGTACACATTATTGACTGGTGGGATGTCTCTTATATAAGGTATGATCAGACTAATTTGAACTCTTGCTTGACTTGGACTGTTTGCTAGAGAGTAATTGTCTGCTTCTGAAAGACCTGGAAACCAAAAGAGTCAAGTGAGCAATTGCTTGGTATCTTCTTCAAAGCTGGATAAACATTGGACAAACATAAAGCAAGAACAAGAATCAAACATATCCTTTTGAAAAAAAAAAAAAAAAAAAAAAAAAAAAACAATGGAAAAAAGGTGAAATCGAGGATATTTTTGTTATATTTGTTCTTTTCTGAATGCAACTTTATACCTTTTCTTCTATCTAAATGAAGGATTTTTTCTGGATTCGTGACAGTTTGTTATTTGTTGCAACTTGCAACTTAGACTGTGTAGTGGGATATGATTATGAATACTTTTTTCAAGTCTTTTTCCAATCTCCAACCATTTTTTTAACTTCACACAATTTGATTTTTTTTTACGGAATATCAGCCATTTTATTATTAGAGGTGAAGTTTGTTAGAGAATTATTAAGCCCCAAAAGCTTATAATTGTTGCAGAAATAAATTGACAATGTATATCAAGTTAAGACAGACATACATAAGATTGCAAAAAGCTATGATATGTCAAACAAAATTAAACGGATGGTCATATCTAGAAAAAATATCAGTTCACTCCATGGCCTTAGTTACAAGGGCTGATGGTTGCAAAATTAGGTAAACACCATGTTATGGTTTCAACATAAAATTTTTAGTCCTATACGCAAACACATATCAGCTGCATCATTGATTAATATGAGGGTAAAAGAGATTATTGGATGGCATTTATACACAATTCAAACAATAATACGGAAGAAATATAACCCAAAAATTCATCAAGTCACAACAAAAAAAGTAGTCCTTTATAATTAACAAAACTAGGTTGTAAGTTCTTTTAATCTCACTGACAATATCACAACATGATTGACTGTTGGACTTGAAGTTTTATTCCTTCTTTCATTCTCCTAATAAAATCATCACACTTCTTGTTCAACTCCTCTGCACTCAGCATTTCATTCCCTTCCTCTTCATACAAATCATGATCGTCCACCCCAACAAAATTGTTTCTGCAGCATTCATCTTCTTCCTTTACTGTAATGAAAACCCTTTTTTCATCTTCTCTCACTTTCACTTGCTCGATTTCGACGTTGACAACTTCTTCCTTTGGTTTTGGTGCTTCTGTCGCCTTAGTTTCTGCCAATTCAGCTGCTTTTCGCCGGGATTCGATACTCTTGGGAACATGTTCTTCATTGTTGAGATTAGAGCTCCCTGGTGGAGAAGTCGCAATGAGACCAGAGTTCTTCACAATGAACACCACAAGTCCATTGCAAAGTAAAAACATGTAGTTCTTATCCAAAGTGTAGCTGAACAAGTGTACAGAAGATGTGAAGGAATTGAAGGAGTGGATAAAAAAAGAGATCAAAGAAGAGTAGGAGAGTAAGGCTGAAAACACTGAGACTGAGAACAAAAACTTGATCACTTTGTGGGATTGGTTGAAATTGAATTGGCTTGCGGATTGGATGTTTGAAATCTTGATATAATCCATGGTTTCTGAGAAAAAAAACTCCAAGCGTTTTCCGAAAACGTTAGGATGGTGCACGAATACGTTCAAATCGGATCGTACGATTGAAACAGAGCTGCAAATGTTTTCTCAGATGTGCTTTAGCCTCTGCACTTGACAAAGAAATTAAGCTTTTGGTGTGCTTTATAGAAGTTCAGAAGTGTGAATACAATAATTTTTAGGGTGTGTGAACACCGAACTTATTTAATATATTTTTCAGTGGTACCCTTCATGGAAAGGGTCCCAAATCAGTCAACTACCACTTTAATATTTATTTTTTATGACTACGAGCAAGACTTTAAATCAATAGTCTTTCCAAAAACAAAAATGAATTATTATGGTTATTCTTTTAGATGTCTTTTTACTAACGAGATCAATTTGTATGATACATGTATATTGTTACAATGATAGTATGTACTAATAATATAAGAATTCGTAAAGTAAAACTAACATATATTATATATTATTAGTACATAACATTATTGTAACAATATATTCAGTCATACACATTCTTCTCATTAAGGCCAAATAGTTTAGGTTTGTCTTTGAATTTTTGCTCTAGAGGATACATCTTGTTGAGTAGTAGCTTTCTATATTGGTAAAAGTTGGCATATGTGTACGCATGCATGCAATCCAAGTAACTAATTACTCAATGGTAAAAAAATATGAAACCATTCCTTATTTCCCAAACATTCAAAACTTTTTAGGTAATGTTGGGGGAAGAACCTTAATGTTTCATGGAAACTTTAAACTTCATATGCCCCTCAAATTGCATCTTAGCTATTTTCAAGTCTCTATATAAATTTTTTAGTAAGTTTGATAAATTGTAAAGTTCTTTATTCAAATGCACAATTACAGAATTTCTATAAAGAATTGTTTTGACACATTTAAAAAGTTATTTTACACTTCTATATGCAAGTGATGTTAGAAAATAGGAAACATGGACATTAGTGTACATATATTCTTGGTTTTTTAGCTAAAATGGTTCTGAAAATTGGTATAATTCTCACTTTGGTCCATGAGATTTAAAATCAATAGAAATGATCCCTGAGTTTGTCCACCGTCAATCATTTGGCTCTTCTGTGAACAAAGCTCCAGTTAAACCCATCAATTAAAAAAGAAAGGGGAGGTGTTTTGACAAAAGATCCTTAATTTAATGAAAAATTTTCACGAAATGACCAAATATACCCTCAGGGACCATTTCTAACAATTTTAAATCTCACAAACCAAACTGAGAAGTTATAGCAAGTGACTCTTTACTGTAGTGGTGGAAAGAACTTAAGTCCTTACATGACGGCGTGGATTCGAACCTCGTAGGTGGCTAATCTAACAAAATCTATCATTTGATAACAAAAAATTGAAAAGTTATATCAATCTCAAAAACTATTTTGTCTAAAATATCTATATTCTTTAACATTCAAGCTACGATGCCGTTGTAATCTCACTTTTTTTTTAACTTGTAACATTTGAACAAAAATTAATCTTTGGATGTCAACTTAATACTTTAGGATTGACTTAGATGTTAGAGCAACTCTAGCGTAACAAAGGCCGCCTACGGCAACTTCCTATTCAATCCCCTCCAGTGAACAGTAACTATCTTTAATGAATAGTAATTACCTTTTGCATCTCCACCCCTAACTGAATAGTCATGGCAATAGGCAATAAAATATTAGTATTTTTTATAATACAAAATAATTTTATTTGTAATTTTGGATAAGATTTTTAATCGTTCTCGTTGCGCCATATGTCATTATTCAAAAAGATAATTTTTGGTGATAGATTTTGATAAGATTTTATCCAATGCCGTCGTGCCACGCATCCTTACCTTTTCAAAATCGTTGAGAAAAGATTTCTGATAAGATTTTTAACCAATCACATCACACACATGTCACATCTGTCACAATCTTTGAGGATAGATTTCAATTAGATCTTTAATGAATGATGGCATGCCACGTGACATTATCTACAGCCTAATTCTTTATTTTTCCTCCTTATAACCCACCATCCATCCTAAGAAATCACACACCAAAATCAAAATCTCTATCATTATTCATATTTTCTGCTTCTTTCTTACAATGTCTTCTTCAAGGATGTTGTGAGAAATTGATGAGCAAGAGAAAGAATTGTTTAAGCAAGGGGAAGAAATGTTCAATCTCCAAGTGGGCGAAAATGAGATGGAAAAGGAAGAGGATGAGGATGAGGAGTGTAGAAGAAGAGATGACGAAGCAAGAAGCCAAAGAGCCTCACATTCCTGTCTAGTCATCGAAGCTATGACTCAGATCTCCAGGCTAGCCATTCCCCAAACATTGATAGAAGTAGGCAACGACGAGTTACGAATCTCTTAGATGATTATTTTGTCTATAACAGCGTATTCCCTGATACATACTTTAGGCGTCATTTTAGAATGGAATGACATTTGTTCAACAAAATCATGATTGTTGTTTGCAACCATGATTCTTACTTTGTGCAAAAGAATGATGTTTTTGGTGTTATGGGCCTTATTCATGAGCAAAAAATTACTGCTACCTTGCGGATGCTTGCATATGGAGCATCTGTAGACCAAGTGGATAATATAGCGAGGATGGGGAAATCAACTATTCTTGAGTCTCTAATGACGTTTTTCTTTGCAATTAAATTTGTCTACACCACAGAGTACCTCCGAAAACCTACTAAGATGAACTTGCAAAGGCTTCTGAAGAAGGGCAAAATGCTAGGTTTTCCTGTGATGATTGGAAGCATCGACTATATGCACTGGACCTAAAAAAACTGTCCAAGTGCATGGCAAGGAGCTTATGGGAACAGAAAATGAGCAAAAAGTATCATTTTGGAGGTAGTGGCATCATTTGATACATGGATTTGACACGCTTTTTTTTGTATTCCGGGAGCTCAAAATGACCTCAATGTCCTTGTCCAATCCCTAGTGTTCAATGATGTCCTGTAAGGAAAAGCACCAAGAGTTACGTAATGGGTCAATGGACATAAGAACCACAAGCCATACTATCTAGCAGACAGCATTTATCTAAGGTGGTCCTCGTTTGTCAAAACAGTACCGCATCCGCAAAGTGCAAAGGAAAAACACTTTTCAAGCTGTCAAGAGGGGTGTAAGAAGGATGTGGAGCGTTGTTTTGGTATTCTCCAAGCTTATTAGTCAATTGTCAAATATGCTGCCAGAATGTTTGATTTAGAGTCGCTTCGATCCATCATGATGACGTGCATCATTCTTCACAACATAATTGTGGAAGATGAGTACGATTATGATGTCGTTGATGAATATGAGCCAGACACGATGAACAATTCCATAACACAAATATATTGTGTTCATGATGTCACCGAATAACCCGTGCAACACGAGCCATTACAAAGGAATGGACGTTACAATGAAAGGCTCATTCAACGATATACTTCACTTCAAGACGCATATATTCACAATGTCCGGCAAATTGACTTGATAGAGCACCAATGGGAATTGAAACAAGCTCAAGAAACTTAAGTTCATTTAGTGTGTTTGTTTTTATTTGGTGTGTTTATTTAATTTTATTTGGTGTGTTTTTTAAGTTCATTTAGTGAGTTTTTTTTTATTTGGTGTGTTTGTAATTTTATTTGGTATGTTTATGTAATTTTATTTGGTGTGTTTATGTCCTTTGAATAAAGATTCTCTTAGTTTAAATAAATTACCAAATTAAATAAATATACTCTTAGTTTAAATAAAGTACTAAATTCAATAAATTGGAAACAACATAAAGTACTCTATTCAATAAATAAGAAATTACAACCCAAAGTGATTGGAAAATTATGGCATCTGATTAAAAACAAATTCCCTAGTCCCTTGTGAATGGAAAATCATCACCTAACCAATTTGTGGGGCTAGGACCATCTCCTCTTGCTCTCGCTTCTCTTGCACGCCTCATTCGCACCACGTCCGCTTTCTCCGAGTTCCAAAAATATTTAGAATTCAGGACACATCGCCTCTACAGGCTCCTTCATAATGTCATGATCTTGTTGAGCCCTTCTTCTTCTTTAAGCTCTTCCCTTTTTTGCCTAAGTAGCTCTCTTTCTTTCTCATTAACTTGAAATAATCTCTCAGCAGCTGCAAGCTTTTGCCTGCTCTCTAGACTTATCAGCCTCAAATTTAGCCATTTCCCGCGCCAAAGTCAATTCACCTTGGCAAGCAAGTTCTTCCATATATTTTGCATAATCATTCTCAGAAGCACTACATTTTATCTTTGAAGCCTTCTTACCTTGAGGCCTAATTGAATAACGGGTCAACCCCGACCCTTGTTCAGGGGTTGCTTTCGACACTTGTTCTGTGTCGCTTTCATGAATATGCGAGTCATGATCGGGTGTAAAGTGTAGAGGGGTGTTGTTCATGACAATTTCTGGATCGATAGGCACAACTCTGAATTTATGACAATCATTGACAATATTCCAACATTCCCACCAGGTGAATGATTTGTTTTTGTTTTTGGTTTTGGCATTATACCAAGTTTGTGCTTGAAGTGTCTACACAATGCGGGAGAAGAAATAATTATATCAAAGTAGCTAATGTAAATTTGGGTATAGTACAAACAAATAAATAATATATTGTTACCTGATCCGCAAAATTTTCTCCACTTCGAATATTACTACTAGCTTGTGCCAAGGCGTCTCTCCAATAACTAAACGATTAGCTGAGTATTCTCCAACAACTGGACATCGATTCTTTAGTTCTTTTCCCACCAATTTTCTTAAGAAAAAGGGTATGAATAAGACTCCACATTTCTCGCAACTGCATCTCATTACCTATAATCAGATCATGAGTGACTTCAACACAGCTAGAACACAACGTAACATCTTCAATAAGCGTCCAATTCGTACCTGCATCATTAGTCATTTTGTTGGAAACCAATTGGATTGAAACTTTAAGAGAAAGATTGGAATGTGGTTGAAAGTATTTGAGAAAATATGAAATTGTAGTGTAAGGTAGAAGATAATGAGAAGGTATTTATAGAAAGGTAAAATCCTTTTTTTTTTAACTTTTTTCGAATTTTTTATTAATTTTTTACATTTTTTATTACTTAATTAATTTCTGTCGTTGGATTAAAAAAAATTAAAATCCAACCCTCCAGATTGTGTCACGTGGTACAACGGTAATATATCTAATTCTTTTTCCTTTTTTTCTTATTTTTAAAGACGAATAACGTGGACCGTTGATTTGAAATCCACCGGATGATATTGTGCCACATCATCTAGTCATTGGGGGGAGGTTTGAATAGTTTTTTACCGTTGAAAATCCAACGGTCCAAAAATTTATCCGTTGAAATCCAACAAATGAGAATGTGCCACGTGCCCCCATAAACGGTAACATTTCAGACCTCTGGACTACGGGCCCCACCGACTGAATAGCTGTCGGTGACGCGCCCCCACGCGCACGTGTGCGACACGCGCTTAATGCAAATTTTTTAATAACATGGCTGACGTCACCTGACGTCAACCTTGCATCATCCAGCCTCAGGCACTCGGGTCTACAATTCGACCCCGCCCTCTCACTCAGCCCCCCCCCTCAGCCCAATCGTCCGCATGAGCAGGAGTAAAGAGTTAGAGCAATTAGGTAGGAAATTGAACCAGTCCACCGAGCTATTGAATACGGTGGAGTTGCTCGGTTGACCTCTGGTCACTCGGTTTAGGAAGCAGCAAGTAGACAAAACCTTATGGTTTGTTCAATTATTATTTTTGAGATTAATAATTTGGAGTAGTTGAATGAATCTTTAAATGTGAAAACATCTGGGGGGTATTGAACATCATTGAGTGTTCACATTGTGTGACACTTGGATTTGCCACGTGTTAATCCCAAGTGTTTATTTATTGGAGATTTTCTTAATTTAAATAAAAAAATTTATTTAAACTCATATAATTTATTTCTACACCTAATTTACTCTTTTTATCTATATTATTTTTTATTAAAGAATTAATATCTCTTTAAACTCAAATTTATTACCTAAATTATCCTCTCAAACACAATTCAAAATATAAAATTATCTTTATTTTCATTTCCTTTATAAAATAACATCTCTAATTGAATAAAATAATCTTAAATACACCAACGAGAAAGAGTACCATGCCACAACCAAAACCAATCATTATACCAGGCACAAGAAATAGATAAAAAAAACCCAAGCTCATCAATTTTTAAACCACGATTCTCGTCAAATTCTCTTTGTGAGGATTCCGGAGATTCTCAAATCACATATGTTCATCGTATATTGTGCAGTCAGAAATTATTGTAAATTTTTTATTTAAAATTGAATATAAATAGTACATAACAAAAACTGACCGCACGATATACTATGAACGGATGTGATTGAAAAATCTGACAAAAATACTCCCTAGGATTTTTTGACCGATTCCTAACTTTTGGTTATTTGTTGCAACTTTCAACTTAGAAAGTGTACTGGGAAATATATGTATACTTTTCCAAGTCCTTTCCTAATCTCCAACTATTTATTTTAGAGAACTTTAATGAAAAACTTCCGGTACTGTTTATTTTTATGAAAAATCATATTTTAACACTAAAAAATCAATCATGATACTATTCACTTTACCCTTTATTTTGTCTTTATCATTAAAACTCAAAGTTTTCAAACCCTTTTCATTAATTTTTTTTTATTTTAAGAGTAATTTTACACTTATCACCTATTTCTCTTTAATAGAGATAGAGCCACCAATGCATGTGAGTCCTATCTTTATTAGAAAGGTAATATAAATGATGGTAAACATAGATAGTAAGAAATCATTTTTGTTATTTTAATGGGAGACTCGATTTGCTTCACACAATTTGATTTAATTTTTACGAATATCAGCCATTCACTATTAGAGGTGAAGTTTCTTAGAGAATTACTAATCCCCAAAAGCTTAACATTGTTATGGAAATAGGTTAACAATCTAGATCAACTAAAACTCACTATTATAAGTTCATCTTACACATGGATAGATAGACATACATAAGACGGTAAAAAGTTATGATATCATGTTAAACAAAATTAGATGCGTAGTCATGTCTAGGAAAAATATCAAATTCATGCAATGGTCTTAATTACACGGGCTGGTAGAGCAAAATTTAGTATAAACACCATATCATCGGTTTCAACGTCACATTTCAAGTCTATACGCGAACACATTTCAGCTAAAAATTGCATCATTGATTCATATGAGGGTAAAATAGATTATTGGATGGTATTTATACACAATTCAAACAATAGTACAGAAGAAACAACAGCAAAAAAATCCATCGAGTCACAAAGAAAGTAGTCTTTTAGAATTAACAAAACTAGGTTGTTAGTTCTTTTATTCTCACTGACAATATCAAAACGTGATTGGCTGTTGTTGGGCTTCAAGTCTAATTCCTTCTTTCATTCTCCTAATAAAATCATCACACTTCTTGTTCAACTCCTCCGCACTCAGCACTTCAATCCCTTCCTCTTCATACATATCATGATCGTCCAGAGCAAAATTGTTTCTGCAGCATTCATCTTCTTCCTCCACTGTAATCAAAACCCTTTTCTCTTCTTCCTCTGAGACCAATATTTCATCTTCTCTTACTTTCGTTTGTTCCATTTCGACCGTTGCTAACTTCTTCCTTAGCTTGTGGTGCTTCTGTTACCTTAGTTTCTTCCAATTCAGCTGCTTTTCGCCCGGATTCGATGCTCTTGGGAACATGATCATTATTGTTGAGATTAGAGCTCTCCCGTGGAGAAGTTCCAGCGAGACCAGAGTTCTTCACAATGAACACCAGAAGTCCATTGCAAAGCAAAAACACGTATTTCTTATCAAAAGTGTAGCTGAAAAAATTTACAGAAGATGTGAAGGAATTGAAAGAGTGGAGAGAAAAAGGGATCAAAGAAGAGTAGGAGAGTAAGACCGAAAACACTGAGACTGAGAGTAAAAACTTGATCACTTTGTGGGATTGTTTGAAACTGAACTGGTTTATTGCAGATTGGATGCTTGAAATCTTCAGATAATCCATAGTTACTGAGAAAACAATCAAAGCATTTTCCGAAAACGCTATGGATGGTACACGAATACGTTCAAATCAGATCGTAGGATTGAAACAGAGCTGCAAATATTTTCTGAGAGGCCCGGTGAGCTTTTGGTTTTGCACTTGACAAGGAAGTGAAGCTTTTTGGGCGCTTTATATAACTTAAGAATTGTGAATACAATAATTTTTTTGGTGTGTGTGAACTTATTTAATATTTTATTTGCAGTGGTACCCTTCAGAAACCCCAAATCAGTACCATTTTAATATTTGTTTTTTATGACTAAGACTTCAAATCAATGGTCTTTCCAAAAACAAAAATGAGATTTTATGGTGATTGTTCTTGATGTCTTATTGCTTACCTCGATAAGGAGAGCAATTTGTATTACACATGTATATTATTACAGAAACAGTTTGTGTTAATAATATAAAGATATAAAAAATGAAATTAACATATCATTATATTATTGGCATGAAATATTACTGTAATAGTGTACTCATGTAGTACAAATCTTTTTTATTAAGGCCAAAAAGTTTTGGTTTGTGTTTGAAATTCAGTATACAGGATACATCTTGTTAGGTAGTAGTTTTCTACATAAGGTTGTTAAAATGTTTTTTCACCTACATATAAAATGTTTGAACTAAAATATGTTTGGATTTAAAGAGGTTGTTTAATTTAATTAGTTTGTGTATGGAGATGGCTAGTAATTTCAAGGGTTAATTTTTAGGGGGTTTTAACGAAAAGTTCGCGATACTGTTCACTTTAACGAAAAATCCTATTTTTACATTAAAAAGTCAAACCTAGGATTATTCACTTTACTTTTTATTTTGTCTTTATCGTTAAAACTTAAAGGTTTTCAAGCCCTTTCATTAGTTTTCCTTAATTTTTAATATGGCACGTTGAATTTTTAGTTTGGTTCAAGTTGGCATATGTGTAAGCATGTATGCAATGGAAGTAACTAATCATGTCAATGGATAAGAATATGAAACCATTCCTTAGTTCCCAATTTCTGAAAACTTTTTAGAGAAATGCTAAACATTCTCTCTAAAAAAATATGAGATTCTTTATGAATTTTCTGTTATTTTATGTTTTTTACACAGTATTTTATAATATTAATACGAAAATTGATATTAAACTGTGAAGTGACAAAGAATCTATAGAGAGTCCTACTTTAAAAAAATCTTCTTAACATTTCTCGACTTTTTATGGCATATTGGGAGAAGTCTCCTTAGCATTTTTTTAATTTTTATGGTACGTTCGGAGAAGAACTTTACTGTTTCATGCAACTTTAAAATCGGTGTTGAAATTGCATTAAAATTTTGATATTAATGGACTACCCAACCATTCAAGGCTATTATTAAAACATTACAAATGTCCTTCAAATTGCATCTTAGCTATTTTTCAAGTCTCTATAAAAAATTTCTTGTTCATTCCTAACAAATTTAGTCTAAGTTTCTTAAAATTTTAAAATTCTTTATTCAAACACCTAATTATAGATTTTCTAAAAAAATGTCATTGACACATTTAAAAAGTTACTTTACACTTTTATATGCAAGTGATATTAAAGAATGGGAAATATAGACATCAGTGTAAATTTATCTTTTAATGTTCGAACTACAAGGCCGTTGCAGTCTCATTCTGTTTTTCACTTGTAACATTTGGATAAAAAAAAAAAAAAACTCATGTTCTAGATTGGTTAATTGTGGGAATGGGAAGGCATTAAGCCCTAATCATTTGCTTAATCGGTGATCACTTAATGTTTGGATGTCAACTTAATACTTTAGGATTGACTTAGATGTTAAGGTTGACCTCTGATAACTCGGTTTAGGAGTAGTAAGTAGCCACAACCTTATGGTTTATTCAATTATTATTTTCGAGACTACAATTTGGAGTTCAAATACGCAGTACACACCTAACAGTGTTTATGTAGTTGAATGAATCTTACTATGTGAAAACATCTGGAGGGGGTGTTGAACATAATTTAGTGTTCACATTGTGTAATAATTGGATTTGCCATGTGTTAATCCCAAGTCTTTATTTATTGGGGATTTTCTATAGTAATCCAAATTATTTAGGAACAAAGTCAAACTTCCAGTATTATAGTTATGCAAAAATTATTTTTAAATAAATAGTGTCCTGTTATAGTCATATATTGTCTTCAAACGAAGGGGCTAAACATAGCCTCTCAAGAATTTATTAGTTTAAGATTTATACTTTGAATTTATTTGTTAATTTATATTTTCAAATCTAGCCATTGAATTTGAACCAATTATTGCAGCTGAAGAGTTAGGCCCAAAAAAAAGGGCTAAGAGAGTGGCTACATTTGGCCAACCTAATGCCCTTTTAGCCAAATAATGGTCTTGTGAGTTCCATAAAATTTAGCACAATCATCAATTGGAGATGAATTTTAACGAATCAAACCATTTTCTGGTTTTTGAACCGTTAACGCTCTCCATTCAAGATGACTCTAGGGATGGGTTGTGGAGCTAAGGCCAGGGATGGGCTATGGGTTTTGTAGACCAAATGTCACTTCTAAAATGGGATCAACAATCCATGAAGTCTAAACCATTTTTAGGACTGATTATTTTATTAGAAAACGAAGACTGATGTTTCATTGTCCTCATCAAACTTAATCATATTCTGTTCATTTTATCGACGACTTCTCTTGATACACTTATCTATTTTTAATTTCAAAAAAGTCTCAAGTCAAATTGTTTCAAAATATTTAAACTTAAAGTTGAAAAAGAGTTCAATAAACACATTAAAGTAGTGAGATCAAATAGAGGAAGTGAATATTTGGCGGATACACTAAAAGTGGTCAACACAAGGGTCTATTTGCATTATATCTTGAACAAGAGGGTATTGTTGCTCAACACGCCACTCATGGCACTCCATCACAAAATAGTATTGCAAAAAGAAGGAATAGGGCTCTGAAAGACATGGTGAGGAGTATGTTGGCCCATTCCCAATTATTTGAGTTCTCGTGGGGAGAAGCAATTAAAACAATCAACTATATACTTAATAGAGTTCCTACCAAAACAGTTCAAACTACCCCTTTTGAAACATGAACAGGTAGAAAACCTAGCTTCAATCATTTTCATAGTTGGGGCTGCATGTGTGAAGCTAGACTTTATAATCCAAATGAAAGAAAATTGGATATGAAAGCTGCTAGATGCTACTTTGTTGGTTATGTAGAAAAGTCCAAGGGGTTTAAATTTCACTATCCCAATGCCTATACAAGGATTGTGAAATCCCGTTTCTGGATTTCACTATTGAAAACTACGTATTTGTATTAACGAGATTTTATATTATTTTTTTGAATTTATGTTAATTTAATTGAATTTAGATTTTATTTAAACTAATTACAAAGTTTGAATTTTGGCCAGTAAGGAAAAAAAAAAAAAAAATTAAGGACCTTACGAGGTCACGCTAAGTATATTTGGATAAAGCTTGATCCTACGAGCACTTAGGCGAAAATCGTTCGTGAATCAAGGTTGAAATGAAAAAATTAGAGACGTTTTGGTTATTACAAAAAAAAAAAAAAAAAAAAAAAAAAAAAAAACTCTAGAAGCTGCCGGATGGCTACAGGGGAGAGGAAGGAAAGGAGAGGCGGGAGATAAATGAAAAGGGGGAAAAGGGAGATGCCTAATCGGAGGGGAGATCAGGGAAAGAAATGAGGGAAGTAAGAAGCACCAAACCCGGACCTTTTCCCCTTTGACCCATACACCTCGACCCAACCCGCACCGTTGCAACAATTATCGACGGGTTTCCTGTCCATTTTTCCGACAACTCAAACCTCGCCACTACCATAAAATGAACCATCATCTTCCCCTCTTCCATTTTCAACCAAACTTCACTAGCTTTGTCACATCCCGGGCCCGCTCCACCACCGTAGCACAATATTGTCCGCTTTGGGCCCTGACTATGCCCTCACGGTTTTGTTTCTGGGAACTCACACGAGAACTTCCCAGTGTGTGGAAGTGCTCTCGCACGCTACTCGCTTAACTTCGGAGTTCTAACGAAACCCAAAGCCAGTGAGCTCCTAAAATGCCTCGTGCTAGGTAGGGATGAGAATATACATATAAGGATCACTCCCCTAGGTGATGTGGGATGTTACAAGCTTTAACCCCAAAATTGTGAAGAACAGAACCCGTGGGTTTCGAGGACACCCAGCGGTGATTTGTCGTTTTCTGCAACCCTCCCCATCGATCCCCACCATCAAAAAACTTCCCTTGAGCTCAGAAACAATTCCCAATCATTGGTTGGAGCGTCAGAGTCCATTTGAGGACAAAGCAAGAAACACCAAATTATAGGGTTCCATTGGGTCGAGGGTGATTTCAGGGTTTCCCGGCCGAATTGGACTTTGACCCAAGTATGAAAATTGCTCCCCTTGACTTGCTCTACATTCCTGTGAAATTTGGTAATTTTTTGAAATAGTTGAATTTTCCGGCAAGTTGTGGCGGCGAACCATGGGCTGAGACCCCACATGACCTTTCTAGGCTAAATTTTGATGCCCTGATTTCATATTTAACATCCATTTAGTGAAAGCTGATGTTTTAGTATAATTTCATGGTTAATCACCTATTCGGCCGACATTTGGTTATTATATGAATTGATGATCTAACCGTTAGATCGGCACCAAACTTTAATACAAAATAGTATGTAATATTTGATGACATTAGGAATTGACGGATCGTTAATCCGACGTGCGGATCATCCCAAATTGGATTTCTAAGTTGTAAAATTAAACGTTGACTGCCACTTAAATTTGCAATTGGCGGAGATTCGACCGTTAGATTGTTCCGAAATTTTAGGATATTGTTCTAGAAGATAAATGAGACCCTTGAGAAGTTAAAGATCGAAAATCCATGGGCGGATGTTCCATATTGGCTTGTATAGGATCGTGGACCCCACCTTTGACAGAGACTTGACTTTTGGTTAATATGTTACGAATTTATCTTAAATATTAAAATCAGTATTACTAGGGACTGTGTAGGGCTTAGTGGGCCTATATTGGTTAGTAAGTTATCCCCGATAATATATACATCAGTTTACGTGTATGGGACGTCAAATTGTGAAATATATGTGTTTATTTATCTTCTTAATAATGTGAATGATAAGTATGATAAATGTTATGACAATGTGATCCTAGAATCCTATTAGAAGTATTCTATAGAACTTATATGCTTTTGTGACATATTAGTCGGTGGCCATTAGAAGATGATGGTGTAGGTGACTACATTGTAACTCATAGGGGTTGATGTTGCAACTATATTTGACACAGCCTCGGCTCTTCCAACGACGATTCCAGCACCGATCAATGAGTTCGTTTCTCTGACCCGTCTCATTCTTTGATGGGTTGCATACACATTTCTAGCAACTAGTTCGATTACAGGTGCCCGACTCTTGAGATCAACCAACGACGCGTTGATCTTCTTAATTTTATGTGTCGTTTGAAGACGAAATGCAAGCGGATTCGAGAGTGAAAAGAAATTGAGTACCTTTTTCTTGATACGGTCTTTAATTTCTAGTTTATGCCGGACAACTTCGTAGTTGATTTCATCCAAGACATCGTCAGCGTAATTGGCTACGTCGTTAAGTTCCTCCGCCCACTCTGCCCCTGCAGGACCCACTGATTCCTTAGCAGCAGCATCAAGGACGACAATTTGAATCTGGGATAATGTTTCATGCAGGATGCGTAGTGGTTTCTCTGGTAATTAAGGTAAAATGCAGGACAAATAGCAGTGCGCGCAGCGTAGTTGAACATTGCGCCGGTCGTGCTATTAAGTCATGTTCCGATCATATCCTATAATAAATTGCATTTTAACGTCCAGATCACTCGTCATATAATCCAATCGTGCACAACTAGTAAGAAGTGCCTTGCAGTTGTAAGCATGATACTTTCTCGGTCAACGAAGCATATGTGGTAAAATGGATGAAGGAAAAGTACAGGCTGGTTTGGTATGGTTTGCTTTGAAAACAGTGCTTTGCTATGCGGTGAGGCTATTAGCAGCTTTCAGCTATATAAGTAGAAGTGTTTGGCTATTTTTTTGTAAAAGGCTTTGCAGTAGTACAGTCAATTTTATTAAACTTATGTGAAAAACACTTTTTCAAAAGGTGCCTTGCAGCTTTGTTTTGCTTTTTTTATCCACCTGTGAAAAAACTGAAGCTAGTGTTTACCACGAACAAAAACAGCTCCCATTTTTTTTTATAGCATTTTTTCAGAAGCCCCATACCAGAACCGGGTCTAAGTCATAGGCTCATAGTTGGTTATCTAGTAGTTGATTTCTTCGACATATATGAATAGTTAACGTTTTTTCAAATGAATGATTTTTTCAGTTGATTATATATTTGCAAGACAAAAGAATAACGATTCAAATTATGGCGTTTTTACAACCAAATAGTTTGTCATCACGTAAAGAGAAATGACTGAACATGTAAAAAGCAGGCATTATTTTTAATTAGTCAATTGAAATGCACTCACTTGCGCCAATATGCATTTTTCATCTCATAGCTATTTTGGAGTCTTTAATGAAAAGTGATATTCACAAATTCATTTTTACATCTCACACATCTGATTAATATTTAATCACTGATTTTTTTAATTCATTTGATTTGATAACTGAAAATTTGAGAAAAATATGTTAAAAATGAAAATAAACGTGTGGATGTAACTACATTTTTTTTATTTACGTAATCTATTATATGAAAAGATAAGAAGAAGTTAGATAAACTAAGTTGAAAAAAAAAAAACAATATTTGAGAGAAAGGAGACTGATTCTCCATCACGACTGTCAACTTTATATATTTGAAAGAAAAAAAAACCTTGTTTTCTATGGAATTAATTACATCCTTGTGACTAGTAAACTGTTGAATATACTTATCGTGACAAGTTTATAAAAAATGTCGAGTGTAATTGTGCAAGTTATTTTATTTACTTTGAAAAAGACCAAGGAGGTATTCGAACTTGTTAATTGAAACATGTGCATGGCTACTTGCAAGTTGTGGCGGCAAAGCTGGAATTAGCAGTTTCTGTTCATCGGTTAACTCGCAGGCCTCAAACTATCAATGTAGACTGCCCAGATATAGATGACTTCTTCATGAAAGTTGTTTCAAATTGTTTATACTCCAACATGTTCATAGTTGGTGCCAATCTAATTTATGTAGTAAATTCCCAGTTTATCCCACACCAACAGATGTTCAGATACGCAGCTCATGTTTTTAGTTGAATTGTAGGGCTCAAAACGTCAACATAAAGTACTCAAATGAAAACTACTTCTTCATGACAGTTTCTCCAAATTGTGTCTAATGTAACATTGTCAAATTTAGTGATAACTTATTCACTGTAGCGTTCTGTGTGATCAAAACATTGAAGCATGTTCTGAGGAAACTACAGCATCTGGCCACTAAATGCACAAGTTGGACTTGTAGATTCTGAACGGAAGAATAGTTGAGATCGGTGAGGGGGAGTAATAACATGCAATAATTATTGACCAAACGGTAAAAGGAGGAATTCATCCATTTGTGAAGACAAGAAGTGATGAAGGTAAAATGAAAGAAGGAAAACATTCACCCACTACAAGTAAGTTGTATTTGCCAAATAATTGCAAGACTTGTACTTCCATATCTGTTATAACAGATAGGAGCTGCAGCAAACGAGAGGAGGAGAGCCAGATAGTTTCACTTTGTCCCTTGTTTTATATTTCTTTCCATGTCTTCCAAACACTTTGAATTTTTGTATTTTGTTATTATGAGTGGCTCCTTAACTAAGGTTAAGGAGGAAACAATGGATTTGGATCCTCTCCTAAGCCAATGGAGAGGATCCTCCTGACCAACCATTATGGGCCGTTGGATTTTTATCCAACGGCTACAAACAGGGGGGTCCCTTTAAAGTTATAATAATTATAGTCGTTGGATGAAAATCCAACGGCCCACGGTAGTTGGTTAGGAGGATTCTATCCATTGGCTCAGGAGAGGATCCAAATCCGGAAACAATGATTATGAAACAAAGTTTATGTTCTTTATCTCTTCAATTCCCTTAGTGATCGTAATGCTATGATTCTTGCTTCAAATGGTAAAATGAAGTTGTTGTTCTTTTCATCTTTCGTGTCATGCATTCTTGATAGTTTTGAGGCCAAATTTCATTGAACCGTGTTTGGTTTTGTAATTCAAATATTCTTCTTTCCATAGGATGCTTAGCATGCTTTGATATTATGTAGTTCAATAATTAGTTTATATGTGATGTTTTGAATTTATACCTTTAAACGAATAAGAATTTAACTATTACTAATGCTACTTTGTGAGTTAGGAATTGCTAGATAAATAAATTAGGAATTTATGGATTAATGAGTGAAATCAGATACTTTGGTTAATACTATCATTTATTTTCTTTACCAATTTCATATTCATATGATTAGTTTGCCCAACAAAACAACTTTTCTCCAACTAGGTTAGTATTAAGTTAATTTGCGTTTGATTAGTTTTCCATTATTTATATACAATCTCTATAAATTCAACATCTTACTTACACTCGTCTATATTTCAATAGATTTGTGTGCTTGCATTTAAAACATACCAATTTTTGGCACAACAGAGTTCATATTCTCAACACAAACTGTAACCATTTTCAAGTGTGAACAATATCTGTAGTCAAGTGTTAACAATATTGAATGTTGTTACATGTTAACGAAAGGTCCTGCAAAATTGTTGGCCCAAATAGTCAAAACCTGAGCCCAAACCTAACCGTTCTTATTCTCAAATCAAAACCCAAATAAGATTGGGGGCACAAATAGTGAGAATCTGACCGACTGGGGATTGGACACCAACAATTGTGTCTCTAGACACCCAACCTCCACTTTTTTGGTCTTTATTTTCCACTTTTGTTCCTAAAATTAAAAAACTAAAAACATAGAAAATAAATGCATGCAGTCCAAATTTATGAGTGGTTCCAGGGACAGGAGTGGAGCTAGCTAGGATTCGTGTTTAAATAACAATGTAAGTAGAAATATTGATATGTGAATTTATGGAAATATACATGGATATCAATATATATATATATATATATATATATATCGTTATCGATGTTTTTGATAGAAATTATGAAAATTTACGATGGGGTAAAAATATCAACTCATTGAGATTTAATCGAAATTAGAGAAAAAAATTTACCAAAAATAATTCAACAGTTCGAAATCTGCAATGGATTTCAACAAAATTTCTATAGTGAATAGGTAAGTATCATCGATATTTATTAATTTTTCTATATTTACCGTTATAGGATGAAGTTTGCATTCCACCCTTTCCTATATCAAACATTGATTTTTTAAATATTTCGACAAAAATATCGATAATTTTATGAATATTTTAAACACTAACTAGGATTATTTGATCGGGACCCAAATTTTAGTCTTCGGTTGTAAATGACTTTATCATCTTATACATACGAGGGCCAAACCTAAAGCTTACTTGTAAAAATCTCTGGTTATTATTACGTATTTTTTCATATGATAGATGGGGAGGCGTCAAAGGCCATTTCAGTCCTAACCTCGGCTTTGCCGCCTTTAAGGGCTGCTCAACTGTATTTATTATCTATCTAAGAAATGAGAAATTTTTTGTTGTGATCGGAACAAAAGTGGTACATAATATGTTTTTATAGAAACTGTTAGAAATTTATTTTTTAATTTATTAATTTTTTAACACATATATCCTATAATTTGTATAATAATACTTTATGTCCCGGTTACAATGAAAATTTTCTCTTTAAGAATCATATCTCACGAAGTTCTAGAGTAAAAACTCAAAACATTTTTGAATAGAAACAACGTACAACAATTCTTCAAGTTTAGTCGATTGATTTATTCTGAATTTATACGTGAAGCATTTCATTGAACATTTAGTGAGACAATGATGTCGATGGTTCTCAACATATGCACAGCAATGATATTGAGGCCTATCGAGCATCACTTGCTAAAATTTGCCAGAAAAGATTTCATCTTATACTTGATAAGCACTGAGTTTGGTACCAGACTGCCATTTGATTATTTGAAGAACCTTCAGAGTTAGTTGAAAAGAAAGTAATTTCCGTGCACTTATTTTTTGATGCACTCTTGTTTACTTCTAAGTTCTAACTTGTTTCTTTATTCATTTTTGTGTTTTATTTTTATCTTAGACTAAACAAGGAATTAACTTAGATGCTCATTGAATGAGGAGGCGGTCCTCCTCATAATGCTTTATCATCAATTTATAAAATTTTGTGTTTATGTTTATCATCACTCATATTATAAATCATTATGTAAGAATCATTTCTATAAAAAGTCATTAAAATGAGATTATTTAGTCATCGACTTGTATTAAAACAAATGATCAGATACTGTAAAATCATTACAAACCGTCTCTTCATTTGCTACAATTGATTGATTAAACAACCTTAATTTTAATTAATTTTTCACATAAATGATCTTTACAAAATAATTGACAAAACAAATGATATTGTTTATAAATGCAAAATTTCGTAAATCAATAACAGTAAATATTAAAGAAAAACTCCTCAATTTTAAAATGCCAAGCATTCCTCTAAATAAATCTAAATAGAAATGTAAGCATGCATAATTTAAGAGAAGAGTAGAAAAATCATTTCCATATGAGAATGACTTTGATAGCATTGATAATGAATGAATGATAGGGAGTTTGTTTAACCAAAGAGAAATGATAGGGGTCTCTTTTTTTAAAATAGGATTTATATGTATTCTTTACAATCTTATAGTTTAACGTTAATTTTTATATTAATATTAAAAAAAACATAAAATAACAGAATTTATAAAACGTCTCGATTTTACGAGAGTCTTCTTAACGTATGAAAACAAAAGAAGGCAAGGTGGGGCCCCTGACCATGGAAGGTCCATATTTATGATAGGGTTGACAGAAGGATGAATAAATTTTTCTGAAATGTGAAGCAGAAGGGCATGCAGAAGGAAGCAGAAGCCAGGCCAGCCAGTGATGGGCTCTATCTCTCTCTCTCTACCTGTGGCTGTGTGAGGAGAGAGAGAGGGGTGAGGATATATGGTTATGATAGTTACAGACTGACTGTGGCAGGAACCCTACGAACGCTAGTATATCTATTACCTGACAATTATAGCAGTAGCTGCCTACTCTCCTACTCTAGCTATTTTCATCCGTATTTTTTTCCAAACCTTTTAGAGAGAGAGAGAGAGAGATACAGACAGAGGAGAGAGAGAGAGGGGAGTTGTACTTTGCTAAAAAAGATCTTTCAGTTATATTCCATCGAGACAGGCTAGGTGATTAGACACGAGCATGCCATCTAGTCAAAAAGCACTCTCCTGTCTTTCCTCTGGCCCCATGACTTTCCTCTTCTTCTTCCCCACGCGCTTATCCTCTGCGTCTTTGCACGCCCGCTCTTTTTGTTCCCTTCTTTTCGCTTTCACATCGATATATGATTTAGGTTTGAGAAAAACTTGTCCCCTCAATATATTTGTGAGTGTTTTAATAAAATACTTTTGGTATTTTTTATTTTTAACAAAAAAAATTATATTTTTACATTTTTTTTATATTATTCATTGTATTTTTATTTGTTATTTTTCATTAAAATTAAGTATTTTTTAACTTTTAGTAAGTTTTCTTATTTTTTTTTGTGACCAATTTGTAGTATTTCTTTATGCTAATCGTTCGTATAATAAATTATTATGTAAAATTTTATTTTATAAAAAATTAACTAAAAATAAGGTCATTCATCCATTAAACTGTGTAAAATCAAATGAACAGATTTATATACGTATTATAAAGCGTTTATTTATTTTGGAATTAATTGACTAAATAATCGTAGTTTTAATCTATTTTTTTTAGAGATGAATTTAACCGAGTGATTTATAATCTGAACTTTTGGTTACAATGACGAAGTTCTGTAAATAAGCCACAAAATATTTTGAGGAGAAACGTTTCCTCAAACTTAAGGAGCCAAACTCTTGTTTTTAGGTTAGGCAACATATGTTTGTTCTTTCTTTTTCACAATACGATATGAGTCTAAACATAGTCGTTTATGAAATTTCAAGAGTCATGCGCAAAAATTATAAATAAAACGCTTTTGCTCTATCACAATAAATAAGTCCCGATTACATAATCTCATAAAAACATAGACTAAAACAGTAGAAAAAATTATCATATATTAGTATCATAAATAAACGAAATTATATAACTAAAATATGTGATCGAATCTACAAAATTATGTGGACATGTAAAAGAGTCGGGAAACAAAACAAAATGATGAATAATAAAGTAGACACTAGAAATACTAATCCAAAGTGGATAAACACAAGACCTAAAGACAGCCTTTAAGCTTTAGCAAAAAAAATAATGATTTTAAAGCCTTAATATCTTTATCTCTTTCCATTATCTCTGCCCAAACAAGGAACTAAATAATCAAGAAAATTACAGGAGGCTGTATTGGCGAGGTTCAACGCTAAATAGCTATCCAAAAGTTCTTGTGATAACATTATAAATTATTATGTCAAAAACATGAAATGATAGAGAGTCTACAGAAAGATCCACTTTTAAGAGAGTTTACTTAGCATCTCTTTGAAATATAAGTGAAGAGAGGATCAATTTTTCAGTGTCTTTCTACTTTTATTATACAAGTAATGTACTTTCAAACAGCATGCAAGTTATGCATGGTACATCGATCGTCAATCATCTCCTAATATATGGTTGCGGTGGTCATTGTACAAAGAATGGCGGACACAGTTTCACGCTTCCCTTAATTAATGTTTTCGGCACCTACAAAACTTTGTATCATCACAAGTTCCTTGAATCTCTAAAGATCTTTTTCAAATTTTCAACTCCAACTCGAGTACAGCAGCACATACTGCAAGCAAGCTACTCATTAGATATTAAGAAAACCGCTCAACAATTGGATACAAAGTTTTCTTTGATCTAGAAGAGATGGAATTCGATTACAAAATTGGATATGGATGGATCATCCTGAATTAAAAGGTTTCACTTTTTTGACTAATCAAATTACCAAAATATTCATGAACACATAAGATACAATTAAATATGTTTGAGAAGAAACGTTCGAACTTGAAACATCTTTTAATACTAAGAAGAAATATACCACTGCACTACAATGATAGTTTGTTTATCACAAAACTAACCTTCACTTGTCTAAAACACAGAAATATAAAATTCCATCCAAAACCTAAATTTTGTGTATCTTCCTTTCTCTCTTGGCTTCTCAAAAGCTCACAACTCACAAGTTCATCACATCACATTTTGAGTCCATCGTTAATATTCATAACTTTTTTCCCTCTTTCACGTATCTATAAATTCATAACCTCTATTGATTCAAGGGCACTAATTTTTCAACTCCCACGGTTTAGATGTTTAATCATTGTCACCTAATTTTTCTTTTGCTGATATTTCTTATGTTTCTCTGTGCTTTTGCCCCTCAAGTTTGTTGATGATTTGATTTTGCTTACTACGTACAATAATGCAAGAGAAAAAATACGATAGCACAAATAGAACACCATTAAGGATGGAATAGTAATTAAAGTTTAATTTGATGAATCACGAATAATTTATTTATGTATTTTACGCTATGAACTACAAAATACCTTTTATGCATCGGATGAATACAGTGGCTGATGTTTTTCTATTATATATTACGTGACTTCATACAAATACGCAATTATTATTACGCACTAATATGAAGTAACAAATTTGAATAATAAAATTCATCGATCATCAAGGACTCGGAATTAACTTAACCTATTAGTTATTAATATGACCAGGGGTTTCCAGTACAGCAACACCAGTTGCTACTTACCACCGCCGTTCTAAAATCTTCACCTAGAGCCGTTTAGGTCCCGACTAGACGTTAGACGACTGGTCACAGCTCTCATTAACAGTATGCGTTTGAAAATTAAGAAATGGCTCCTAGACCCCTGCCTAGGCTCAACCTAGCCACCCGGCCACGCACCTAGATCCGTCTAGTCATCCGCCTAGTCGCAACTCTCATTTAGATAGAAAACTGATAACTTTCATTTTGCATTTTATTGTTTAAATAAAATGTAAGAAACTTGTTGAATATTTGGATGAATACTCTTATATGTTCTAATACTTTATAATCTATATGTCATTTTATTTTGTAATTTATGTATCCTAATATAATTATGTATCTTTTTTCAAAAATAAACAAACACTTAATTAATTTACTTAAATCTATCTTATCCGCCTAAACGCTAAACTCCAACCGTCGCCCGACTAGCGTCTACTTCTTTTAGAACCTTTCTTATTACTACTCACAACTCCCTAATAAGAACGCTATTAATAAGAACGCTATTTACCAAGCACTCCTTACAAAAACATAAACATCCTTGAGAGAAAGGAAAAAAAAAAGAAAAAAAAAAGAAAAATTTCTTGGTTTCTTTCCGAAAGAGTGAGGCATTTTGTTGCTTTTGTTTTTGAAAAACTGGCAATGCCCATTTTATTGACAAACATCTGCAACTGATACAGATGCAGGGAGACCAAAAGGGACCAGAGAGAGCTAAGGCTACCCTGTAAAATCCAGGGTTAATCCATAAACCCAGCTGTTTCAGAAAGCCGTCTTTGCAGCTTGGGAACCACACCACCACCCCCAGGGGGCGGGGGCGATGATTAGGCCATCTCCAACCAAAGAGTTAAAAATAACCCAAAAATCGTATCCAACCGAGGGTTAAGCTAGAAAGCTCGTGGAATCTGAGAGGGCACCACAGAATCTGAAAGGGCTGGAGGGCTAGCTGCCTGGCCAGAAAAATCATTATTCCTATATCGATTATAACTGACAAGAATCCTTAAGCTAAAATTATAATGGCTAGCTGACGTTAGCTAGCAATTGCATTTGATTTTTTTTTATTTACAAAATTTTTCTTATAATTTCTATTTCACAAAATTTGTTTCATATTTTTTTTAAATTATATTTTTTTTCCTATAACTTCCTAAGCCATTCTACAACATTAAATTAAATTAAGTAACATGAAACAACATTAAATAACATTAACCAACATACAAATTATACAACATAAAAAAACATTTAACAACATGAAACTTAAACAATATTTTTAAAAACATTTAACAACATAAAACTTAAACGCTTACTCCATGCTTCTTTTGGCCCAAAGATGTGCAACAATATCCTGTTGTAGGTACTTATTTGTGGCATGAGAACGTATCATTCTATAGCCTCATGTACTCATTTATAGTGATACTACCAGTTCTTGGATTGAAAAGCAAATTATAGCCTCATATACTAATTTATAGAGATACTACCAGTTCTTGGATTGAAAGACAAATTAGGTCCATCATATATTTTTGCACAAACCCTTCTTGACCTATTTGGATCTTCTTGGTCCACATTAAACTCTCCATCAATATACCCATCTCCCTCATCCTCCACTATCATATTGCTCATCCTCCAGCTATCATATTGTGTCACTTAGCCGTTGAATTTGAATTTAAGTTGTAGTTTTTAAATAATAAATTATGTTTGGCCCTATGGCCCTCAGTTGGACACGGAGGCAAATATGACCCTGTTCATTAAAATATTAAATTCTTGGAAGGCCAGAGGGCTAAAACGAACCATCTGGCCAACCCTCGGTTGGAGATGGCCTTAGGTTGGTCCGGGCCACTTAGACTATTTCCAAGAGATGTAAAACCTTGAGTGGAATATCATGTAATCAAATTTGAAGGTAAGAGTAAGTTTCAACCGATATGTCAATTCTAGGTGGATTGACATATAAGGTTTTATATGTCAAATTTGATATATGAGAAAAGTGATGTCAAATAATTTTAATTATTTTATTGTGTGGGTCCTATTAAAGCATAAATTATAGATTTTGAAAATTTATTTTAATTTATTTCTTTTTAAAATAGATCCTACAAATATCATTTATAACAAAAAAAACATATTGGTTGGAAAAAGAGAAAATCTGACACTATCACATTTACCATCAAATTAACATTTGACATTTATCTTTTAACATCTCTATTGGAGATGTTCTTATTAACTCATAAAACCAACAAAAAAAATTCTGTATTATCCCATAAATTGATTGTCTTCAAATATATTATCTTTACTCTCAATTTATAACGCTGAAGTGAATTTTACGTTTCTATATTATCCCATGCACTTACATTGAATATATAAGAAGAATCAATGGATACAAATAAGAAGATAAGTGCGGAAGATAAAATCATTATTGGTTAGTCGAGCATTAGTCTTTTATTGTTAAAGAAAATTCACTCCCAATGAATTAATTTGAACTATAAAATAAATACTTTATGATTTCTATAGCGAATTTACTTTCTCTTTTTTTGTTTATTTTTGTTTATTTTTATTTTATTATTATTATTATTATTATTATTATTATTAATAAACGATCTTCACCTTGTTTTAATTTTTGGAGAATGACCTTTAAACATTGATTAAAAAATATTTAATTATACCATTTTTAGGATAAAAATACGTTAATCACAAAAGTAATGCTAGTTTGATTATATTTGTAGACAAAATTTTAAAAACTAAAGGGTATGGAAATTGATAATTAATTTATTACTGAAACGTGGACAAACATGCTTATTCTTGTTGGTGACACATAATTTAGTTTGTAAATTTAGTCTACTTAGCATTATTGTAATCATAATTGATTGGGAGTAGTGTTAAGTAGACTAAATTTGTAAATTAAATGATTTGTTATAAAAAAGAAATAAACACGTTACTTAACACCTAAATAATAATTTAATAATTAATTTTCATATCATTTGATTTTCAAATTTAATTTACAAATTTAATTCACCGAACATTACTCGTTAGATAATGGGACAAAAAAGAGGATGCGAGTGTGAAAATGCGTATATATATATTCAAGAATCACAAAGACCCTCTCTTGGGTCCCTCACCTTTCTCAAGTGTTCTCCTCTCCCTCCTTTAATTGTTGGTCTCCTTTATAGCAAGCTTCTTCTTCTTCTCCCACCTTTTTCCCCCTTCCTTCATGTCTACCTCTTACTCTTCTGCTCCATCATCAACTTCATCATCTTCCTCTTCCTCCACATCCCATGATGGAAATGGAGACGACGGTGCCAATGGAGCTGGCCCTAGCAATGTACAAAGAGGTGGTGATTTCGAAGGGCCATCTCTTCCAGACGACGTGCCGTAAACGAGGTCTGGCCTGAGCCTTTTGTGGAAGCTCTCGCTGCCCAAGTTGCCACTGAAGCCTCCCGCTACGTCGGACGACTTGCCGCTGCTCCTGCCCTTGCTAACGTGTTTCAGGTGCGTTTTCTGATAAAATTTAACAGTTATTAACCCTCTATCCCTTCTTTTTAGTAAATTGACTAATTACACATGAAGGTTTTTGATTTAGAAATTGTGTAGCAATGCGAAATATGAAAATTTATGCTTTAATTTGATTATTTGGGAAGTCTTTGGCATGGTAAGCTGCGTTAGAATCCGACTAGGTATACTGAGAAACTGATGGTTTTTGTTCCAAAAATGGACAAAATATTAGTCTAGTCAAAGGGGCATCATATGTATTATCACACTAGAAGACTCTGCTGCCAGACCAAATTTAATTCAATTGGGGTTCCCCAAAAAACTAAAAATATTAAAAAAACTAGAAAACATTTGGTTTTTGGGTTTTGTTTTGTTTTGTTTTTGTTGGTGATCACCTATAAACGAGTACAACGAGTTCTGGGTTTTGTTCTAGTCCTCCTTACCAAATTCGTATCGGGTTGATTTAAACTACGGAGAGGAAGATTCGAGTTTAGTCGGAGAGATGGACACTGTTGCATACTTTAGTTTGTTACTTGGTTTAGCTATGAGCATCCGAGAGAAGAAACTGTTTTGCTTCAGAAAGTAACTGCTTTTTTGAAGGGTCGTTTTCTCATTCTCTTCTATGCAACAATAATTTAATGTCCCTTTCACAAGAAGGGGGGATTGTGTAAGCTTCTTTGGATTTTCCCACTTCACAAAAATGTGGCTATTTTTGCACTATTTTTTTTTTTCCCTTCCCTTTCCAAATCTAACGGAAAAGGGTTCTTTTGGCTTTAATTTTCCTTTCCCTTTATTAGCATGTAACCCTTTTGAGCTCTAGCAATCTCTCTCTCTCTCCCTCTCTGCTTTTTTGACTGAGCTTTTCTACAAATTTTTGTTGGGATGCCTTTCTTCTTCTTCTTCTTGTCTCGGATAGGGACCCCTTAAAGCTTGATTTTATCACTTACCAGTGTTTGGAATCATATAGCAAAATTTAGGAAGCTGAGTACCTGAGGCTTGATTGTACAAAAACTGCACGTTTCTATATCTAGCTAACGTTTCTCTTTACAGTTATATTTTCGCAGCGATAGCCATTAATGTCCTCTTTTGTTTTTTTTTTTTTGAGATTTTCAATACCATGTGCAAGAATATTATAGTGCACTTTATTTCAGACTAAATTGGAATTTAAAGTACAAAATTGTTCATGCCAGTAACGTACAAAAATTCATTGTCTTATTTTTTTTTTCTCTCTAATTTATTGTAAATCTGTTATGCAAGTCCTCAAGAACAAGATTCCAGGAATATATCACCGTTGGATCTGTTTTAGGTTATGTTATGTTTTTAACACTTATAATATTATGTTTTCGGCATTTAAAAAGTAACAAAACAAAATGCTATTGGATTTAAATAGTATTACAATCGAATATTACTACTAAAGTCTAAACTAATCTAAAGTAGACTAAGTGGAAGATGAAAAATTTGAAAATTTGAACTTGAAAAACAGTAGGTTAAAAAAAAAAAAAATCATGGCAATCACATGAATTCAATTATTATTGCTATGGATGAAAGTAATGTAAAATCTTAGAAAGGAATTTTGAAGTCGAAGTTCATGCCCTAGAAAACGTAAACAATTCAAATTAAATCGTAAAAAGAAAAAGACCTTGAGCTTGATGTGAATCCTAACGACTTTCTATATGAGGGAGGTAGATATGCATGGATAGAGGAGAGTATCGAGATGTAGAGATCTCTAGAGAGATTTTTCGGTACACGAAATAATATATCATGTGTTATTAAATAAATGATAAGATATATATGTTAAAAATTTAATAATTTAAAAAATAAAATTTCTTATTATTTTATTAAAATACGTGATGAATTATTTGTATTCTCATTACAATTAAAAATTTATTGGATCTCTGACAGTTGATGGGTGCCATGTCGAAAAACCTTGCATGCAAGCGATGCAAGTGGCGTATGCCATAAAGCACATGGAACCCAATGCTTGTGTTTTTTTTTTTTTTTGGGTAAATGGAACCCAATGCTTGTTTGGTTTACAAGCTGATGTCTACTTGTCAACTCCAGAGGTGTGCTTGTCTCTTACTAACATGCAATGCAATACCATCCGGTGACTTCTTATTTCTCTGTGTTTGCTTCATTGTTTTTTTTCCTTTTGTTCGTCTTTTAAGACTCTTCTTTGCTTTGCCCTTTTTTGAATGTCTGAAAACTGTTTGGGACCCTAGCTTAAGGTGATAAAATTGATTAATATATAGTAAGTTAAAATTTTAAAATAATTTCACCCTTCTTTCTAAAAATATTTTTGAAGTATATACTCTTCTAAGATTAAAAAGAAAGTTGCAATCATCGTAACATAAGTGTAATTCTTTTGTCACACCTAACATGTATGCAGACATACTTAAATTGCATAACTATATGAAACAGTGTGCTCTTTTGATCGAATAGATGACATACAAGCCCGTTTAGAGCCTGATCCCGTTTTGTGGTGTCATATAGCGACGCCAACCTACCTATTTTCTGTTTCTGCAAAACGGAATTTTCCTCATGAAAATCTTCATATAGATCAGTATTTTTGTGAACATAAAATAATATCATAAGTTACACAGTAAGCAAGAAACCATTACCCGAGAACAAGTACATGATCCAGTCTCCAAAAGCAAGAAAAAAACCAAAAAAGATATAAGAAAAGGGAAAGAAGATCCAATTAGAACAGGAAAACGTGCTTGAGTAGTGCACGCACGGGTGGGATTTAGAGGAGTCAAAGAAAGTAGGGGTGGGGATGAAAAGATTCTCTGCTTTTAACGGGACAGGCTTTGGCTACACCTTTCTTGGAAATGAAAGCCAAAGATACGTGGGGAAGTACGCAAAATTTGCAATCCTATGTTTTTATTATGTCAAGATGTATGTGTAATGTTTGTTTATAGCTTTATTATCCTTGCTAGCTAGGTACATGTTTCCTCCATGGACCACATGATTAGTTATCTAGATGGTCGATCTTTGTCCCTTTCATGGTCCCTAGCTATGTTTTTTCATGAATATATAATGATATTCGAAAGTGTTAAAATCAAAGTCCGATGAACAAGTTTTTATGTATTTATAATATCTGTATAGAAAGTTCCAGGATAAGTGTAATTCGTTAGATTTTGTTCATTGAATTTCTGAACAATAATTTGAGAGAAAAACCAATATATCGATTTCAGTTACTGCTACAAACAATAGTGTGCTCACGTGGAGTTCCAAGTTCTCTAATATATCGATTTTAGTTACTGTTACAAAGAAACTGTAGAAAATCTCTTATTATCTCGTGGAATGCAAACGAATATAGTCCTGTACTTTGCTTCTTGTAAGGTATATACGTTGGATTGAGTAATAATTAATAAAAGCAGAGAGGAAGAGAGAACAAGAGAGAGAGAGGTGTCAGTCTCCAGTGTCCATGATAGTCGGCTGGATCGATATATCAAATAAAGAGCTAGGTTTTCTTTCTTCTTATTTTCATCTCTTTTTTTTCTCACTTTATTTTATATTTTATTATCTTTATAAAAAATTTAATATAAAATATTAATGTGAGTTAATTGTATCTATTCAAATAGGAGTTCAAGTAGAAATAAAAAGAAGGGAATAGAAATTAGAATTAGGGAGAATCCTCCTCTATCAAATAAAGCTCATAAAGCACTCAGGCAGCAAGATTATGTACAGAATACGTACAGATACAGAAGAGGAGAGGGGGGAGGGGAGGCAGATGAGAGATTTGCAGAGTGATGAAATGATAATTATTCATCAGTAACTGTACACCACACAGCTGACACTTTTTTTAGACATCTCTCTGGCCGATGTCTTTTCTTCCTCACTATTTTTACTGGTCGATTTTTCTTCCTCACTCTTACTCTCCCACAGCCCCTATTCTCCTTCTACGTACCCTGCCACTCTCCTCCCTATACTGTTTACTTTTTTCTCGCTCTGCTGATTGCCAGCTGAGCTGCCTGCCCTCGGGCTCCACCTTCAAGGTCCTCTCTGTCTCTCTAGGGTTTACGCGCATGGCATCAACTGTCTGCTCCGTCTGTGTCTAGGGTTTTGCATTTGCTTCTCTTCCCTTTCCACCCTGTGTTGTTTGCCCTAGCTAATATTTGCTAACATCCCAAAAACCACTCAACCCACATAATTAATTAGTGATTAGAAAGGGATCTAGGTCTTTGATAATGTATTGTTATATTTTTATATCAGAAGAATTATTTAAGTTGGGGTTCTGCTTGCCTCTTATCTATAATTGGTTAAACAAATTGAATAATATAGCACGTACCAAGTTGATTAGTGATATGAAAGAGATTTTGTCCTTGATTATGACTGTAATATTGTACTTGTTTCTTTTTGCTTGTATAGAATTTGGGGTTAATTTATGGTGGTTAATTAATTACATTGCTCCATTCCATTAACTGCCTTTTAATTGGTTAAAACACATACCCCATCATTCTGACCCTATTTAAATACCCATAGATTCTGACCCCTCTTTTAAATACACATATTATCCTACCTACTCATGCATGCGTGCCCATCCTTCCACATGTAATTAGATTACAATATATGTTTATATTAAAATTTTAATTTTATTTCATGCATAAAAAATAGAGAAGCCATCTGCTGTGCGGATGGTGCTATACATGCACCATCTTTTACGTTATGTACTTATAATTTTTTGACCGACGGATTAGATGGATTAAAAAAATCAATGAATAAAAATTAATAAAAGTGTGGAAAGTAAAAATGAAGTACATGAATAACACTTCCTTATGCTGTGCGTTTTAATTCTCATATTTTCCGTACAATATAACATGCATGCAGTGCATGAACGAGTAACCTACATACCGAAAGTCATCGCGTACGTGACATTTTTTCTGATGTGCAGGTTTGTTCCACGTGGCGCGCCGTCTCGCGCTCTGAGCTTCTCTGGCATCGCCTTACCCGCCGTATCTGGGGCCGGACAATTCTCATCCGCGACACGTGGCGTGACGAGTACATCTACTGGCATCGGACGGCCATGAACTTCCGGACCCGGAGGTCAGCCCACACGACCCTCGACTTCGACCTATCCGACGTGGAAGACCCCGACGGCCTCACCTGCCGCTGCCTCACTCTCTCCGACGCCCACCTTGCTTGCGGATTCGCCGACGGCGCCGTCCGCCTCTTCGACCTCGCTACCCGCCTCCACGTCAGCACATTCCGTCCTCACCTCCGCGACCGCCTCGGCCGTTTCTCCCGCGCCGTTACCGGCATCGTAATAACAGACTTTAAACTCACCTTCGCCACGCTGGACGGAGACATCCATGTGGCGGTCATAAACGGCCCGCAGGTCACTCGTAGGGCCCACTTGGGTGACGTAGTAAACGACGGCGTTTTGGTTGACTTCACCGGATCCGAAAGATGGTGGGTCGGGCTGTACGCAGGAGTTCCGGGTCGGACGTTTCACATTTGGGATCGTTTGACTGAACAATTGACTTTTGTCGGCGGGACGTTGACGGATCCGGAGGCCGTGATGGGGTGGCACATGCTGACGGAGATGACCGAGTCCGTGGGCCGAGTCCGAGTCACGAGTCGGGAAACGGCCGTGGCGTGCACGAGCGCGCGTGTGATTGTCTTCGATCTGACGAATCAGGGGATTGTGTTGAGTGAGGAGGAGTATAGGAGAGGGATAATTGTGGCAGCGGCTGACGTGAGCAGGTCGGCATACATTATTGTGGGGAGGAGGGGTTTGGCTCGCGTGCGCTGGAGTGACACTCTGGAGGAGGTCTGCAGGTTTAACGTGAGGGGGGCGGCGCAGATGGCCGTGATGGGGTGCATGAACGAAGGGTGCGCGCTAATGTGCGTCGGTGGGGTGGTGAGGGTGTGGGAGGCGGAGAGGGGGGCCTATCTGTACAGTTTCAGGGAGCGAATTGGGGAAGTGAACGCTTTGGTATGCGATGAACGACATGTCGCAGCGTGTTCGTGGGGTTCGGGGGGTACGAGACTGCACCTCTGGGACTTCGGTGCAGCAGATTGATTAGTGATTTAGTAGAGGGGGTTAAACTTAACTTTGATATAGAGTAATGTTAGATTTACCAGACATTGGACTATCACATGATGTGAAATGTGATAATGTATTTGATTAAAATTCAATGAAGATATAATCATTGATTGATATGCAGTGTTGACGGATCAATTATCACACCATGCTGTTTTCAAATGTATAAGTTAACGTGTATTAGGTTAGGGTCGTGAGCAAGCTGTCACGCCTCTTTTCTTACCAAGTATGTCAGTAGACGTGTATTAATTTCAACTTCAATGTTTAGAGTTAAAGCTTAAATTTTTAATTAAAAAATTGAGGTTTTAATATAGATTTTTTGCTTTAATGGTTTTAAGTTAAAGAATAAATTTATACAAAATTATTTTATGGTAATTTTTTTTGAAAATAAAATTTATGTAGATTATCATAATATATTTTTGTGAACATTGTAACTTAAAAATATCTAGATTCTGACAAAAATTACAAATTTACTAAACCAGCCCCATGAAAAGTGTATTTATAGACCTTTTGGGTGAATTTTGATTTAAATAATTTTTTTAATTGTTTGAGTAGTTGGATTCCATTTTGGGCCCTTAGATCTTTATTTATACTATTAGATTTGATCTTAGTTCGTTAAATCTTTCTTTCACCATTGGATTTAATCATATTCTGGGTTAAATTTGCCTGAGTTTTAAGCTTTAACTCAAAACTTATTGGGGCTTTTAGATCTAGGTCCAAAAATGTAGAGTGTTTTTAGGAATGAGTCCAGTTATCTAATTATATGTTTTTATTTCTTTTATACTCATTTTATATTTTCTAAAAATATTAAAAATCAATTAAAATCTTCTAATATTATGCATTTTCCAACTCCAAAAGAATATATTTAATATCTTATAACAAAAAAACTAATATACTAACATAAATTTATCTACAAAACATTCTACCCTAACTCAAGTAACAAATATATGAATGTATATAATACCTATACGTGAGATATGAAACCTAATTAAAATGTAGAAAAAACATAACATACCTACAAGTAAGACACATTAATCTGTGACAGGTTGATTATAAATAAAGAATCTGTCATATAGGTAGATAAATATAATTAACCTGTGATATAGGTTGATTATAAAAATTAAAAATAAAATCTATAAATGGGGTTTAAAGTAGGAGGAAGAACGAGAAATAACAAAAAGATAAATAAAAAGAAATAAGCAAAGAGATAATTGGGAAGAAATTTGATTTTTATAATAAATTTTATCATTGAACAGATAACTATTGATAATTAAATAATTAAATATAACAAATTGAACTTATTTTAATAAACTGGACTATTCCTACTATTGGCTCAAAAAATTGGACTTATATCAAATTTCCCCAAACTTATTTTAGTTCCAACAATTGGAAAAGGACTGGATTAGTTTAAAACCTAAATTTCGATGTGCCAGCCTTTTAAAACTGACCTAAATTCTGGGTTAAATTTGTCCAAACTTTAAGTTTTAACTCAAAATTTATTTTACGCTTCAACTGTTGGAGAAAGATTAGGTTAAGACTAAAATCTAAATCTTAGATTTTAACCTAAGAGTTGGAAATGGTACAAGTCAGGTTGATATAAACAGTCCATCATGCCTCTTTTCCAACCAAATGTGTCATTAAGTAGACGTGTATTAGATCAGGTTGAACGGAACAATCTATCGTCCCCTATTCCGTTACATATGAGCTAGTTGAAATCTTTCCATGCACATATGCAGAAGTAGTTTATAATAGGAAGGAAGATTTTCTACTCTTCTAATCTCTCTACCCTTCCATCCCCTCCTATTTGAAAGGTTACGGTTAAATCACATTAACATTTTATATTAATTTTTTTATAGAAATAATAAGACAAAAAATAATGTGTGAAAAAGGAATAAGAATAAAAATGTAGAAAATCCTCTTCCTTATGATAGATGGTCGTTTTTAAAAAAGAAACAAAACTTTGTTAAGGGGATTAATGAAAACAAAATAATTAAAATGGGTAAATAGGGTATTGGGAGATGGTGAGAGTGACAAAACAAGGCATGCAGAGGAGGGAGGGAGGAAAGCAAAATGGAGACTCTGTGACCTGTGGGTTTATGTACTGTAATGGAGCAAGGAAACTGACATAAGAAGTGTACTTTTGACTTGGGTGGTGATATCCTTAGATATGCTGCAGAGTGATTTATGAGAGAGACAGAGACAGAGAGAGAGGGTTTCCACCTGGCACCAGACGCAAAAGATGACCCCTTTTTATTTCAATTTTTGTACAAGTTGTTTATTCTTTCTTTTTAGTCTAGCTTTGTTCAGGTTCTGGAGCTATGGCCTATATGTCTGAGTGGTTGCTTTCTGATTTTTATTGACTTATATTTTTTCTTTTCACTTTTCATCTCTTTATCTCATATTTTCTATTTTATTTTTTTTCTTTTTATAAAAATTTAATATAATATATTGACGTAGTTTAATAATGATCGTTTAAATAAAAGAGGAAAAAAGAGAAAAGAAAAAGAAAAGAAATAATCCAACTCCACTTATATTTTGTAGAGTGAATAGTGAATATATGAGGGCTTCTCTTTTTGTTTCTCTCTCTTTATTATTGTGGATTCTTCTTCTTACCTCATGCATGGGTCAAAGCTAGTACAAGCTGTAAATTCAAAATTCATAAGAGTTCAAAAGTCAAGTACAATGACTGAATATTTTTTTGCTGCATGAATCTTTTGCCGATGGGAAATGACAAACACATCTTTTTGTGGTGTGCACAATAGGGGTGGGCAAATGAATCTTGGACTCGCAGTACAAGCGATCCGGGGCGGGTCCAATAGTTTATACAGAAAACAGAACGGCTCCTTAGAGCAACTTCAGTGTTGGAGCCCTCCTAATGAACAGTAACTGCCCTTAATGAACAATAAATAGCCCTGGCAATAGAATTTGCATCTCCACCGTTACACTTCAATAGCCCTGACAATAGGCAATAAAATATTAGTATTTTTTTTATTTATAAAATAATACAAAATAATTTTAATTGTAATATCGGATAAGATTTTTAATCGTTCTCGTTACCTGTAAGCGAACTATGAGTAACTTCAACCCAGCTAGTACACAACGCAACATCTTTAATAAGCGACCAATTCGTACTTGCACCAGTGGTCATTTTGTTGAAAAAAAATGAATTCAAACTTTGAGACAAAGAAAGGAATGTGATTGAAAGTAGTTGAGAAAATATGAAATTGTTGTGTAAGGTAGATGATAATGAGAATGTATTTATAGAAAAGTAAAAACAATTTTTTTTACAATTTTTTTCAGATTTTGTTTTGAATTTTTTTGAATTTTTTACAATTTTTTTTTAAATTTTTATTCAATTAATTAATCTCTGCCGTTGGATATAAAAAAATTTGAATTCCAACACTCCAGATTGTGCCACGTGTCACAACGGTAACTTTTCTTAATTTTAAAACTATTTTTTCTTTTATTTTTTTATTTATAAAGAATATTAATATCCACCGTTGATCTCAGATCGAACGGTGGATATTAAATCTGACTTTTTTTTTTTTTTTACCGTTGAGATCGAACGGTCCAAATTAAGTAACCGTTGAGATCTAACGGACCGTGGGAAGCCACGTGGCTTCCCAACGGTAACTGACAAACTTTTTTTTTTTCTGATTTTTGTGTCGGCGACGCGCCCCCACGTGCGAGTGGGGTGCACGCGCCTGACACAAAAAAAATTTAATACTCCCTAACGCCAGGCTGACGTCAGCCTGACGTCACATAGCCCTCAGGCTCTCGGGCTGGCAATTCACCACGGGCCCGAAGCTCGGGCCTCCACCTTCGGTCGGGCTAGCCCACGCTGGAGCCCTCCCACCGGCCCTCGGGCCCTTGTTTTCTCCATTGTCCCCCGAAGCAAACCCAACGCTGGGCTTGCATTTATAAATTATAGGGCGGGAAGGGTCTAATATTTAATGACACGGACCCCCGACCTGAATTGTATCCATCAGCACATTTAATCTCCACCGTCCACCTTTCATTCCCACAGACATAACACACAAACCTCACGACTTTATTCGAACTAAAGAGTTTCTCGATCTCTCTTCCAATCTAACTCTCACGACTCTCGATATCGGACCTCACGACTTTGTCCATTTTCTGTCTGTCGGTTCATCGTTGCTCCTTCCTCGTCTCTGTTTGATCTTCATCGATTGAGTTTGTCGTCTTCATCGATCGATCGAGGTCCCTCTCATCTCCATCGATTGCAATCCCTCCCATCATAGAAAAGTTGCAGAGAATCAGAGATGCATGAGCAGCACAAACGGTGACAGGGAAGACGATGCAGTGGTACAAGGCATTTGAGTACGACAGGACCCGATTTGACCTAGTCAGTTTATGTTTTCAGGTTTTGGGATTTTGTAGGTGTTGGTTGGGTTTTGTGGTTCTGATTTTGTGTTGGTTGGGTGGGTTTTATAGTTCTAGATCGATGAAGATGATGACTAAGGAAGACGACTTGAACGGTCTGAGCTGCATTCCGGCGCCATCCGATTTGAGCATCTAGGTTGTCACGGAGGAAGCGATTGCTCGACGACTTGAACGACGTTGTTATTTTTGTGCTGACGAAAAAATAAAAGATAACTATCGAAAAGTTTGAAAACTTTGACTTTTAACTATAAAAATAAAATTAATGGTAAAGTGAATATTATCAAATTTGACTTTTTATTATAAAAATATGACTTTTCGTTAAAGTGAAAAGTACTACGAACTTTTCGTTAAAACTTTAAAAAATAAATGTAATAGGAGCCATGAACCGGCCTGTTTGAAACGGACCAAGTTAGGCTCGGTTCTAAAACTCAAAATCCCTCCACTTGTCTCGGTTCGCCCCGTTATAGATTAAAACGGGTAGGTTCTAGTTTCTCTAAATTTGAGCCCAGCTCGGTCCGTGCCCACCCTTAGTGCACATTACTTGTTTGATATTATCCATTGTGTTCAGATTTATTCAATCTCATGACCCAAAATACAAAGATGTACGAGAGGTCAAAAAGAATGATAATAAGCTCCCTTTTGCTAATTTATTATGTATTCCTAGCTGATGTGCTGATTACACCCAAATTAACATAAAAGAAATGCTAAGAAGACTCTGCCACCTCACAGTTTAACGATAATTTTCGTGTTAACATTATAAAACATTGTGCAAAAAAACATAAGGTGACAGAGAATTCATGAAGAGTCACACTTTTGAGCCTTTTTGTTGGGTTTTGTGTCTTGAAATTAGGTACATGTTAGCTATTTCGCTTTAGTGTCCTATTTGAGTTTGGATTTTGACTTCTTAGTTGGTTTACCTTTTCTTGGTGGAGAGATTTTGTTTATTGCCTATTTGATTAGGATTTGGATTTTCTTCCTATTAGGATTCCCATGTAAACCCAAGTCCTATGCTCTATAAATAGGACATAAGGGTTAGTTTATTTAGTGTGGCTTATTTATGTGGCAATTTGGTGAGAGTCAATTTGTAAGTTTGTGAGTTAAGAGAGCAATTTGAGAGAATCTTCTCCGTTTGTTTTGGGTTATCTACTCGTTTGGTTTAATAGGATTTGGGTTGTGAGTGTTTAAACACTCTTTTGTAATCTCCGTTTGTTTAGTGAAATTCCTCTCAATGCTTCGTCCGTGGACGTAGGCTTTAAGCTGAACCACGTTAATTCTTTTGTGTTCTTATTTTTGAGATTGTTTTTCATTTTCACCTACAACGTTGATATTTGATACTTTGCTAGAATTTCCTTCCATTTGCGCATAAATTTACAACTTTTTTAACATTTCTCATTAACATAAACAAGAGCAAAAGTTCGATAACCCGTCGCTATTATCGCTTGTATTAAAGATAAATATGTAAATGAGGGAGGCATTCTTATCTGCTTTATGACTATAAGTTCCTGTATTTGGTTAATCCCTAGTTGTATACGACAGTAGGCACGGAATCATTTTGTTGTGCCACATTCTCAGGAGATGTACTCAAACTGGGATTTTGAGGCATTTTAAAGGACACTGCGATGATAAGTGAACGAAATGGGATCTTCCCTTTCAATCAACAAACAGAACTGTACAGGATTACAAGAACCAGGATTGGAGACCTAACTATGCTTAAGCCATTCCCTTTTGCACAAGCATGTCGTAAACCCTATCGACTTTGCTCGGTTCAACCTTAAACAGGCTACGGGCATCCGCTTGATTTTTAACATTGCCGTTTACAATCTCTATGGAGATGGTCTGCAGCATGTTGAGATAATGTGAAGGTAGGATTCTGATCTCACTGCAAAGTCTTTGTTCCTGCATGTATCACGCCACATTGACTATCATAAAACATAATTTCGCGCATAAAAGGAAAAAAAAAAAAATCACGTTGAGATTGGCGTTCTTACGGCTTCGGAGAGTAAATCAGCCCCGGCTAGCCCAGTGACATCCCAATAATCCAAGGAGCTTGAAATAGCTTGCGTAGTTAAATATGAGTCCTTGCTGAAGGGATGCAGAACTGTGGATCCCTTGAAAGATCCCCGAGGGCTGATCTGCAAGCCTTTACCAGCCTGTGAGCTTTCCTTAATCCTTAGGGCACTTTCTTCAGCTTCCTTCTTTCTCTTCTCTTCAAGGTATCTACTGGCGTCAGAAGCTGTCCTACAGCCAGCAGTTCGAGCTTCCTGCATAGTTAATGCAAAAAAAATTTGAGAAGACACTATGCAACATGGTCGTTTTTTATTACAGTCCTAGAGAACTTACAAAATGAGTTTGTGTGGTGATGGGAAGTTAAAGGTAACTGAGTTTGAGTGGTTTATTATGGGGTAATTTGAACTAGTCACAGTTAACCGTGGGAAGCCACGGTACTTTTTACTTCGAATCATGTAAAAGAACGTGACAAACATAATGTAGTCATGTTCCCGTTATTTACTCATCGAGAGCAACCCACAGTATAGAGAGGGAAATAAGGTAATAGAAATACAAGTCAAGTGTGAGGTATGCATCAGACCTGAAGATCCTGTATTCTTTTGACAATCTGTTGTTCCTCAATGATATTCTTAAGCAATTCCTTGTGATCTTCACTTGAGTGGAACCGCATGAAAACTTTGAAGCGCTTGTATATTTCTCTTTCTTCAGGTGTGAGGCCCTTCTCAAAAGGGTCGGGATAAAGCAGATTTCTTTCAAGTATGAAATTCTTCCTACGTTTCCTCTCATCAAGCCTGCCAAATTCCCACATATAATTGAGTATAACAAGGGGAAAAAAGGGGAAAATCAAACAGCAAGGCTAACTTGTTACGTGATGAGATACAGTATCACTTGTATGAGATAATGTGTTGCAATAATTATGACAGAAATAGAATTCTGTATAAATTTTCTGAACGTAACGAAAATAATCACTTCATCTTGTTAAAACTTCAGATTGTTCCCTTCCTTAAAATTGCTTTGAACTTGAAAATAGACCTATCAGCCTTAGTCTATCAAAGTTGCCATATAAATACCTTTTTGCGTAGACATGCAGAACTCGTAGTTTCAATTCACGGTCAGCATTAGTGTCAGTATCCTTGAATTCCATATCGGCCAAAATCTGCTCAGCATCGTTATCATATTCAGTTTCAAATTCTTCCCTCTTGAAATTATAGCCACTGAATTCTGTAATAGGTCCCTCTTCCCCTAAACTCCTCAGTTTTTTTCCTCCAACGCTCCGGTCAACCTGAGTTTCTGTTAATAATACATAAAACTGAGCTTTAAACCAAATACATGACACATTCATAACATATGAATATGTATCAAGTATAACATGAATATTTAAGTGACAAGAACTATTCTGTGGGGGAAAAAACTTCTGGGCAATAAAGTTTCGTGGATATACATAACTAATGCTTCTTACAATTAAGAAAAAAGTCAGTTAGTGAAATTCTAAGGACATGTAAAAGTAGATATACGTATGATGCAGTACATGTACAATAATTGTGATACAGGAAGTAACCATAAAACCATACCTTCCACTTTACCGACTTTAGTCTCGTCCTTAATCTGCTTTTTGTTGGATGCCTTCTTTACAGCACCTGGGACCAACCCTTTGGTGACATCTGATGCAAAACAGAAAATCAGACATTTCCAGGCATGCTTAACTGGTGGTAACCACACATGACAAAAATGAGATTGCTAAAAACTGCCTCAAATATGTTGGCTGGTGTACCAGCAGTTGAGTTGGATGACGATTGGGAAGCTGGATTCTTTTTTGATTCTTCACATCTGATCAAGAAAATTAAGAAACAAATTAAAAAGAAGATATGGAACAAGAGCTTGAACCTAAAGTAGGAACTAAATACAATAAAAATACCATACTTGACTTCTGCGGAAAAGGGAGACACTTCTTTCAGTGTAATCTCCACAAGCATGGGAACTTCTGCAGAGAAAAAGGAAACAGATGAGCCAGACATTCTAATTAATCCAAAGGATTGTCATCTATGACAAACAAATAACACATAGCATTGGAAAACAATTCGTGGATCCTTTGAATACAAATTGCATAATAGAAGATCACCATTCACCATATTCAGCAAGCATGCATCACTTAAACCACTGAACTGGTTCCATATTAACCAATTGAAGCATCTTAAATCATGAATCACACACCAAAACACAGCTGCTTTCAGGCATCAGCTAATAAGAAATCATTGCAAACTAACCTTTCTTGATTTCATCAGACCCCTTAGCCAAAGCAAGAAGCTCCTCTCTGCTCTTTCCCATAACATGAGACATGTCCTAAGGGATATCATGGAGACTATTAGTAATAATTTCTGCATTTTATAAATTTATATGTGTATATATCACATGTGTGGGGACAGGCATTAATTAGAACACTGGTCTTACTGGGAGAGGAAAGAACGGAGAGTTCATATAAATAGCTTTATAATGGTCAATACATTGTTGTCTGGTTTTTGTTCCAACATGTTCAGAAACTTCGGTCCAATTCCCAAATCCATACATTTCAATACCCTAAACAGCATGATCAAAGAACAAGTGATACACGACACAAATATATTAGTTTCACCCGAAAATAAAAGATACAGGTTTATCATAAGAATTGAAAAAAGAAAAATCAGTATATTCAATACCTCGAGCAGTAGCATCTCTTCATCCACATTCCAGTCTGGACAGATAAGTGGAAAAGCCAAATTGTCCTGTTTAAAAACCAAAGAGTCAGCAAATATTATATGCATGCTTGATTAATACTCCATGTCATATTGAAAGCATCTCCTATTAATGAAACGAAAGTACAAGCTCGAAAAATACTCTATATACAAATAAAAACAATTACTCGATAGATTTTACACACAGATTTGAGGTGAATCTAAATGGGGCTGTTGCTTGCATTCTATGATTCTAAGGAAAACATTCTTATTTGTAGGCAGTATAAGTATATAGAGATTCAATTCGGGTCAGAAAACTGATTCAATCTTTTCCCATTTAATGCATTTTACACGAAGGTCATCCCAGTCTTGCCTTTTTTACATTTCCGAATTCTAAAATGGCTCTAGCCATACTCAAAGCTTAAAAATTCAAAATTTCTTCATGCAATTTCAACTAGTCTAATGTACCAGAAAGAAATCAACTTTGAAAATGTAAAGGGGACTGACCATAACCCTGTAAGGGTGGTTGCATTTGTGAGGTGTAAGCTCAGCTCCAACAGAGAAGCACTCAATGCAAAGGTCAAAATCTGGACAAACCACGCACTTTATCCGAATTTTCCCAGAAATATCCTTGTTGCAGTAATTGCAATGGTAGAAAGCTCCTTTCGGTTCGCTGATTTCTTGGGCCACAGATTTCTGAGCTGTGCCGCTGTTTTCCGCCGCCTCCGCCCCCGAAGCCGTTCTCTTTCTTTTGCCCCTACTGAAAATTACACAAAAGGTAAACAATTTCTGTTAGACGAAATTGGGAATTTAAATTGCTTAACGTCTGATAAAGCTTGAAAATTTGCAGCGAATTGGTAAAAATTGCACTGACCTCTGATTGTGGTTGTCGACAGCCGCCTGCGAAACCGCGCGGGACCGACCCATTGGATCAGTTAAATTTTCCGGGAGACGAACCGAATACAAAACCCTAGAAAATGAAAAACCCTAATTTTTCACAGATGGAAGATTTGGGAATTTTGGTTCGGTTCGAGTTTCATGGCCTTACCGGCGATGAGCGCGCGCCATGTCATCGTATACTAATCTGACGGTTGAGAAAGATATACGCAGAGCATATAGAGTCCGTTGGATTTCGTATAGAACACGTGTCGATTATATAGAGCGTCTCCCGGGGGGAAATTTACCAGTGAAACCTCGTCGTTTTTAGAGGAAGCTGTTCCCGCTAAAAGAAAAAAAAAAAAAAAAAAAAAAAAAAAAAAGCGGTCAGTAAGTCGCTTGCAGGTGCGAAATTCGCCGATACCCTAATTTCAGATTTTGGAATCCCTAAACCCCAAGCCCTACAGCCTTTCCTCTGCATTTTCTCTCAGCCGCAGCAACGCCGCCGCCGCCACCGCCACCGCCTTCGCCTTCTGTCACTGATTAGGGCTTCGTCAGCATTGTCTCTGCTCGGTAATTATTGCTCTTTGCTTGTTAGTATTCGTTGAAAAGTTCACAATTTTTCATTCGAAGTTGCTGCCTTTACTTAGACCTAGTTGTTGACGTTGATTGAGAAAACTGTAGATTTTCTCTTTTGGCATACGAGCACTCAGATTGGTGCCCTTTTTTAATTATTTATAGACGTGATATATTGCTGCAGTAATTAGTTTTTTTTCTTGGTATTTATGAAGTTATTTATATCAGAAATGGTGGGACTATCCATAGGAGAAAAGCATTTTATACAGGGGGGCATTGCTCAGGACATTCGTTCTGATGGTCGAAAAAGATTGACGCCTCGGCCCATCAATGTCAAAACTGGAGTCATTTCCCAGGTTAATATCTGTCATATTTTTCACTAAAACTAGTGCATTTTTTTTGTGCAACATGAAATTTTACTTATTTAGTTATAATTGCCGTTCTTTGTGGCCGTTGCGCAGGCAAATGGTTCGGCAAGGGTCAGGATGGGGGCTACGGATGTCATTGCTAGTGTGAAGGTATTGTTATGGTGTTGATCTTAGGCTCATACTTTTACATGCTGTTGTTTGTAATATCATATTTGCTGGTAATTTTGACCGAGTGCAGGCTGAACTTGGAAGGCCTACTGCACTGCAACCTGACAAAGGAAAGGTCTTTATAAATGTCGATTGCAGTCCAACCGCAGCACCAATGTTTGAGGTTAACGCTTTGATCATCTTTTTTCTTCTAATGTTTTACTCTGTGAATTAAGGTTTCCTAGACATCTTGGTTTCTTCATGAGCCTGTAGACTGTGTGCTACTTTGTTTTTATTTTGAATTCACGCTCTGATAAAATACGAAGGCACTTTCTCTCAGTTTACGTTCATTGTTCATTAGGCAATCTGAAGTACTCCGTTTGGTGTATGAATTACTGGTCCATTCAAGAGGATGAACGTCTATTTTGCCTATGTAGGACCAAATGCGTTTATACTCATTGTCAAGCTGTTGTTTTTAAACATGTCTGCAGGGTAGAGGGGGTGAGGAGCTGTCAGCAGAACTCTCGGTGGCTCTTCAACATTGCCTCTTGGGTGGTAAAAGTGGATCTGGTCTGTGTTCTCTTTTGGCAATAGTTTCTCAGTGGAACGTATTTGAATCCAGCTGCAGAGTTAAAATATAGGTGCCTTTGTTTGTCTCAGGTGCTGGAATTGAAGTCTCCTCTCTGGTAGTTGTGGAAGGAAAGATCTGTTGGGATCTTTACGTTGACGGCCTTGTTGTCAGTTCAGATGGGAATCTTCTAGATGCCCTAGGTGCTGCTATAAAGGTACTTGAGAATTCTTTACACATTACTTACATAATCATTGAGCATAAATAAATCAGTAAATATGATTCTATCCCGATATTTCCTAGTTCAAGCTTAGTGCTCTTGCAAGCCAGTCTTTACAACAATTCGTATCTTGTAATGGCAGCAGGTATATTTTGACAACTGAGTCACTAAAGTGTTTGCACATCAAAATTTAGTGGCTAGCAAAAGAATTAAGAGTTACATTAGTGCACTTAATTGTTGTTTCTGTTTCCAAATAAAGTGAAGATAAAAAAAAAAACGAAAGAAAACGAAACTGATGTTCCCAAAGGCTGCTTTGAGCAATACAGGCATCCCAAGAGTAAATGTTGCAGCTGGTGCATCAGGGGATGAGCAACCGGAGGTTGATGTAAGCGACGAGGAGTTTCTGCAATTTGACACATCTAAGGTTCCTGTCATAGTTACATTAACAAAGGTGACAAAATTTAACCATCTCTTCTGTCCTTTGGCAAATCGCAAATGTTTTTTTTGCCCTGTACTGAATCATGTGCATATATTTTTCAGGTAGGTAAGCACTACATTGTGGATGCCACTTCAGAAGAGGAATCACAAATGAGCTCGGCTGTTTCAATTTCTGTCAATAGGCAAGGGCACATCTGCGGGTTGACCAAACGGGGTGGTGCAGGCCTAGATCCAAGCATCATTCTCGACATGGTATCCGTGGCAAAAACAGTTAGTGAGCAGCTGATAAACACGTTGGATTCTCAGATAGCTGCTGCTGAAGCTGGTGAAGATGAATCGTAACATAATTAGAATCTCTGATATATCTAAGTAGGTGGTTCGAGCAGGTCCTCGCTATATGAAATTTGTAATTCCAATACTTACACAGAGCTGATGAAAACATTTGATTTGTTGTACGCACATTTGGCACCTTAGGCTGTTAAAGAGTTAAGAGTTGTTGCTTTGAGAACTTTTGCATTCTGGGTCTCGATTAGATGATACCACATATTTTCATAGATAAAGCATACTGGGCATATGCAAATGTTCGACTTGCAGTTACACGATCGTTGTGCCACCTGAAGCAGAAACTCGAGAATCGGAAGAGTTTGGCCCAGATTTTCGAGGCAACAACACAAGAATGAATGATTTCGGAACACCACAAGAAGGAATGATCTGAACTTAATTGCCTTCCTTATTTCCTTTTGTAGCGGGACGTAACGAATGAGATTGGAAGTGGTGGAACTCACGTAACTTTCCAACGTTAGTATTGTATCTCAATTCTCAAGTGCGGTTTAAAAACCCGAATGATATTTGGCGACTGGAAAAAAACTCCAGGGGAAGAACTATTGCTGGGACACAGTCATGTACGGTTGCTCAACAATCGCACTTTGGACAAGAGTTTACGACTGATGGAAGCAAGAAGAGCGAAGAACAGAGAGTAGTTTAAAAATTAACATGTTTAATCGAAAACACTGCTGAACCTTTTCTTTCAAAGGTACAAACAGTATACAAATCTACATGTATCGAAAAGCAAAAATGTTCAGTTCTAACCCTCTAATCCAGAGTAGATAATTTCTTCGCCATATCAAAACCTTGAGGCATGAGTCGTCTAGCTTCCAACTTACCGCATACTGACTTTACCAATTCTTCTTTCCCACATCGGTGAAGTCCTAGACATAAATCAGATAAGATACCTGAATCCAGGGCAATAGATCTCTCTAACATTTCTTCCAAGACTTGGACTGCTCCCTCAAAATCTCTGTTACCGCAGAAGCTTGATATAAGTGTCTTCAAAGTTTGTTCATCAGGATGATGACCACTTCTTATCATGCTTTGGCATAACTGAAAGGCACGATCAGCATTCTTTCGGACACACTGTCCTACAATAAGGGCAGAAAAGGTTGAGGCATTCGGGACAAAGTGCTTTGCATCAAGTTCTTTAACCAGATATGCAGCTTTCTTTGTTTTACCCTCCTTGCAGAGTCCCAATATCAGCGCATTATAAGTCAGTATATCAGCATTTACTCGGTTCTTTGACATCTCCTCGAAAAGCCTAGTGCCCATCTCACTATTACCTGCCTGGCTGTACCCATTTATCAAACTATTGTAAGTTACTGTATTAGGAGCCACATTCGCAGCCTTCATCTCGCTAAAAACTCTATTTGCATCTTGTAGTTTTCCTGCCTTGCAAAACCCGTCAATAAGTGTGTTAAAAGTTACCACAGTAGGGTGCAATCCATTCTTCGCCATCAAGTTTTTGAACTTCAAAGCCGAACTCATAAGACCCTTATCACAGTGTCCTGCAATCAGTGTATTATACGACACCACACTAGGACTACAACCCATGCTCTCCATCTCCTTGAGCACCTCAACAGCGCTCTCTAATTTTCCCGATTTACAGTAAACAGCCATAACCATATTAAGAGTGTAAACATTGGGCGAAATCCTACAACGCTGCATTTCTCTATAGAACGCCAAAGCAACGTCCGCTCTATGCAAATCTAGCAGTGAGCTCAAATACGCATTGCAAGACTCAACCGTTGGGAAAAAACCAGTACTCCTTCATCCGGCAAAACATGTTTGTGGCATTCCTAAACTTCTTCAAATGCGCGAAAGTCTTGAACAGTGAATCAAAGACACGAGGAGAGGAGTCACACAACCGATACGAATACAGAATCGCCTCAAACAACTTGGAAGGCAAATCAATTGAGCCCGAAACAAGAATCTTCTTCGAAATAGACTCCGCGGATTTGAACTTCCTGTACTTGGTGAGAATGTGGAGAATCATGGAATGTGTTTCGAGGGTATGTGCATTCGGGTTTCGAGCAGCAACCCAATTGAAAAACTCAAGGGAAAGAACATAATCCTTCTGAATTTTCAGCAATATATGTTTAACTCTAAAAGCAGTTAGACCGGTCGATAAGGGATTAAGCTTAGCCCAATCCGAGTGAATCAGATGGCTGCTTACAACATTGACAAAATCAAGGTCCTGCCCTTTGGATTCAGGAATCGTTCTGTGGGGTATAGGGATCGGATTCCGATTCCTTTTCCCAAAACTCCCAGAAATTGTGGGGTTTGTAAAGGTGGGTTCTTTTGAATCGAATTGGGCAAACCCGAAAACTGACGAATTTGGAATTTGTACATCGAATTGAGTTTTCTGGAGTTTGAGTTCTTGGATCGATTAGAGAGTTCAAATCAACTTCTGATCTACTAACCTTGATGGAGGGGCAGAGGATGAAGAAAGTGGCGGGCAATGAGCTAGCTATCTGATTCACTGAGGCACTCGACAATTACAATCGTCGAGCAACAAGCGAGCACGGTTGTGCATTGATTCCCATGTCGAGCAGAAGCTACAGGAAGAAGGAACAGAAAAAACTGGTGTTTTGAGATTTGATTAATTTTGCCGGAGTAATGAATAATTTTGGGTTGCTTTGAAGGTTTTTTCCTTTTTAAAAAAAAATAATAATTAGTGACAAGCTATGGTTATTTATTCATTTCGAAGATTGGAAAGATTTATAGAAGTATTTTAGCATTTTCTTGGCTATAAGTTTGGCTTCCACACTAGCAGTAAGTTTCGAACTCGAGATCTCTAGTTTTTAGTTTTAAGGAAGTCTCATAATCGGGGTCGGTTTAGAGATTTTTGAGATCTGAGGCGACGCCAAAAAATATGCCCTCACTTTATATAAAAAAAATTATTTGTTTTCACACGTAAAACATTGATAAAATTATATTTTTAAAAAAATTCAAACTCAATAATTTAAAACATGGAATAACTAATTTATTTTGTATCGAAAAAAGGAAACAAAAAACTTCAGGCTTACAAGTTGATAGATTATGAGTTTTAAAGTGTTTTTTGTATAAATTGTGATGTATTTTTTCTTATTTACTAACCTCGTCAATATAAGACTAAAAAAAATTATAATGTTTTCGAGTCTTTAAGGATATGTATAAGTAATGAATGAACACTAAATTAAACATTTTGATAACAAGTAATATTATTTGCAAATTTGGTCTAAAAATTTATTCTACATGAGACTTGAATTGGAACATATGTTTAAAAATAGCAACTCACATAGCTACTAACTAGTAAATAAATTAAAAACCAAACAAAAATTTGTAAAAATTGAAGAAAAATAAACATGCACATAGCATTTCGAACTTAAGACCTTTCGTTAATTTTAAATAACAAAAACCACCGCTTCTAATTAAACTTCTTGATCATTTAGCCAAATTTTATAAATTTATACTATTATGAAAAGAAATTTGTAAAAATTGGAATGTAAATAAGCACACATGGTGTTTTGAACCTAAGACATCCTCATTAATTTTAAACAACAAAATCACCGGTTCTAGTTAATTTACTTTGTTACACATATGACAGTCAATATCAGCAATGCAGTTCATCCAATGATAAACCTAATCCGAGTCCTTAAGGTAAACTATATATTTTAAAACAATCATGAAAATATTAATTAATGGATTTTCAATCTAAATTAAGACGCGTTATTTACCAACCAATCAATATTTGGTATTTGTAGTTGGGGAAATTTTATTTAAACTCATGCAACTTTTTTCTACACTCAGCTTACTAACTACACCCATATTATTTTTAGCTAAACTTTCAATATCATTTTAAACCCAAATTTACTATCTAAATTACCCTCACAAACCCAATTCAATATGTAAATTTATCTTTACACCCATTTTCTAAAGACAAAAATCAAAATCAAAGCATATATTTTCTTCTTTGACGTTCTCTCCTTCCATCAAGTCTGTCGTATTTCCTTTCAAATTCTTCATGATCTAATAGAAATATAAATCGAAATCAAAAGAACTGGTGAGAATTGAGAAACTTCTTGTTCATTTGTACTAGGTGCCGGCCGTCAATTTGTGCAAGAGACCAAACATCTCTTCTCTGTTTGGTACTGAGAGTGCAGTACCATTTGGAGGGGGCGTGTACTCATTGGTTTAAGTTCTCTCATTCTCTTTCATATTTGGCGTGTTTACTTATAATGTATGGATGCAGAGCTACGTGGCCTTAAACGTGGCCTTAAATGATTTTGAAGGAGTAAAAAGAGTCTTGGAGGAAATGGAAACACAAGATGTAGAAAAATGCAGTTGGTCAACATATAGTAACCTGGCTACCATCTATGTAAACGCGGAGCTTTTTGACAAGGCAGAGCAAGCCCTCAAAAAGTCGGAAGAAATGACGAAACCCTGAAGCAACAAGAGCCGTACCATTTTTTTATTAGCATCCATGCCTGCACTTCTAATCTAGGTGAGGTCAAAGGGTGTGGAAAATGTTCACGTAGTCTTTCCCCGCTACAACCAATATAAGCTATCTTGCGATGCTTCAGACCCTTTGTAAGCTAAACCATATTTGAGGGATTGAAAGAATTGTTTGAGGAATGGGAGTCCATCTCCTTAAGACTTACATAGCTGCAGGAAAATCATATCTTGAGATGCGCCAACGATGGCACATCGAATTTTTTCTTTGAGTTCATAAAATAAAAATTCATAAATCAATTCATATCTTAGTTAGAGGATCAAAAACTTCAAAATCAATATCTATTTGTCAAAAAGAGCTTACTCTCTCTGAGAGCATCTTAGGATTTTAGCAAGAATAGAACGTAAGAGAAAAATTGCGTGAGAGTAATGGTTTGATTATTGAGAGTGGATTTATTGATACATTTTAGTTTTATTGTTAATTTTATCTTGTACTTTACAGTAATATACAATATGATAAAAAAGACACTTCACATTTAAAATTTAAATTGGGTGTAGAAAGAAGGTTATATGGATTCAAATAAAATTTCCCTTATATTGTGTGGGTGTGGGCCCCATGAGCCAGAAAAATTATAAAATACTTAAAATATCCACTTAGAAAATATTAAAATAATAAAATACCCAAACACTCAAATTTCATAAAACACATAGTTCTGTAATCTTTATCGTAGCTCCAAATTCGATTCCACTTACGTCTACGTGTTCGTATCGTCAAGTACTTCGAGGTTACGGTAAAATAATAGCTCGTACTCATCATGAAAAGATGGTCAACAAAAGTCAACAATCTTACCTCCAGGGCATTTTCGTTCAATCACTCTTTTAAAATTTATAAAATCGTAAAATTAGGGATGAGCTGTCAATAACCGTCCATTGTCTTTTACACTTTATTGTACTCACCCAATTTCATTTTTCAGATTTTCCTTTTTGAAAAGTGATCTTTTAGCGGATATAGAAAAAATGAACGGTTTAGATCGTTGATATGACATTCCAATACTTATGGTTAACTAAAATATGAGTTGATGTTATATAGTTTCTAGAGACTTTATAAACTTCGAGCTATATTTTCACTAATGGTAAAACTCTAAACATAATATCAATAATCCGAACCGTTCATCTTTTTGCATCCTCTAAGAGATCATGTTTTCAAAAAAGAAAATCCGAAAAAAAAAAAACAAAATTTGGTGAGACAAAATGGAGTGTAAATAAAAAGGGCAATCAACGGTTAAATTTAGATTTATAGTTTATGGATTATGGAAAATCTTAGTGAAAAAAACATCAATATAACTCTTGAAAATAATATATCAAGCCAAAGTTGCAAAACCATTTCCCTTGGTGATTGATGAAAATTGAAGGGTTTTATTGTAAAAAACATGCAAGGTTCCTCACCTTGAAATGCAACTCTCTTCATTTTGCACATCTTTGAACATTTGTATTTTGTAGTATGCACTAATGTCTTTTTTTTTTTTTTTTTTTTTTTTTTTTTTAAATGTTTTGAAGTAATATTTAAGTGACAATGTGGTATGTATATACTAACTTAGTATTATGTTTTACATTTTTTTGGGTCAAATTACATTTTTCATTTTCATTATTTATTGATTTAAGCATATTTTTCTTAACCGGTAACGGGTCGGGTTATATTACCTGATAATATTAACGAGTCAATTTCGAGTCGGGTCGTATTACCTGTTTATTTTAACTGGTGTTATATGACACGGGCCGTTAAGCTATCATGCACGACACAAAAACCATGCGAACATGAGGAACACGACACGAATGCTAGGTCTACTAAGGACCCATTTGCACCTTATAGTTTTACAACCTGGTGGTAAATTTACCAATTTCCAAGTATTATTAAAAATTAGTGTTTCTATTTCATCATTGACAACTTCTTTCCAAAAAATAGCATCAGATGAGGATAAAGCATCTTTCGAACTAAGTGAATTTTCCTCAACATTATAAAGAAAATAATCTAGGCCAAAGTCTTTTTAAATTCTAGCTCTTTTACCTCTTGGTTCAATCTCAATATTTTCTGCATCTTGAAAATTAGGAGTAGAAGAATAAGGTTCATATGAATTATTTTGTTGACCCCCACTATTTGTAGGTTTAAAAGGAAATTTTTCTTCATGGAAGATAACATCACCTAATTCTATAATAACATTATTTTCAATATCAAGAAATCTATAAGCTGTACTATTTAGAGCATATCCAAGAAAAGCACAAGTAGTAGCTTTGACACCCAATTTAGGCATTTTTGGATTAGTTAACCATACATAGGCTAAATAACCCCACAATCTTAAATATCCCAAATTTGGTTTCGTGTGTGACACCCTATCCAACACATAACAAGCAGTTAAAACAGCTTCACCCCAAAGATTAGAATGAGCACCCTGAATCAATTAGCATAACATTTGTCAAATAAATCAAAGTTCTATTTTTTTTCTTTCCGCTATGCCATAAATGTAGAAGAATATGGTAGTGTATTTCATGTATTATTCCTAAAGATTATACATAGGAATTAAACTCAAAAGACTCATAATCTCTCCCTCTATCACTCCGAAGTTTTTTTAATTTTTTTTCCTAGTTAATTTTCAACTTCAAGGAGGAACTCTTTAAATTTATTAAAAGCATCATTGTTATTTTTCATCAAATAAACATAAGTATATTTGGAATAATCATCAATAAAAGTGATAAAATATTTATTCCCCCCACGAGTTAAAATTCCTTCAAATTCACAAATGTCACTATGAATTATTCCAAAAATTCAGAATTTCTTTCAACATTTTTATGAGGCTTTTAATTATTTTAGCCTTACTGCAACTTTCACATATTTCAAAGGCTTTTTTTAACTATTTGAATTAAATTCAACTGCTCATGATTCCTACATATTTGCTATTTATATGATAAAAACGTGCATATGAAAAATTTAAAGAAGATAGCATATAAACTGAATAGAAGCTTTATTACCATTCTCAACATTCATCTTAAATATGCCATCACAAGCATAACCTTTGCCGTCAAATACACCCTTTTTGGTGATTACATATTGATCAATTTCCATGGTCTGTTTAAAACCAGCCTTATTAAGATCACTCGACATAAGATTTTTCCTCATAGAAGGAGTATGAAGTACATCTTTCAAAATTAAAGTCTTTCCAGAGGTATATTTGAGATCAACCTCACTACTTCCAAGCACTTGAGTTGTTTGTGAGTCACCAAGCATAATTGTCTTCGGCTCGTTATAAGGAGTATATTTTCTTAACCAACCTTTGTTAAAGCAAATATGCCTATTGGCTCCAGAATCTGGCCACCATCCTTCATCACTTGTAACCATGTTCACATCAATAATCATTGCAACAAATGGTTCTTGATAACATGAGCTTGATGATTCGGTTCACGTTCGGTATCTGCAAAATCGAGCAATATGCGCACTTTTGCCACAAACATAACAAGATGAAGGAGATTGTTGGTTCTTACTCATATAGCTTGGGTTTTCTTTATTTTGTTGGTAAGGTTTGCCAAATTTCTTCATATTTGTTTTTTTCTTAGGCTGAAACTGAACATTTTTAGGAAACTTATTTTTGGCATGTTATTGTTTGATGAGATTAGATTTACCTTGGTAGAATTACCATTATTCTCTTGCATAAGAACATCTTGTCCTCTTGCCTCTTCGTCTACACGGATGCATGTAATCAAGGTCTCCAAGTAAATCTCCTTTGCTTGTGACACGTTTTTTTTGGAACTCTCTCCATGAAGGCGGTAATTTGTCTATGATACCAGCTACAATGAGATTGTCACCAATCTTGACACCTTTGGATGTGACTTTCGCTACAATCATTTGGAAATTTTGGACTTGCTCCGCAACTGATTTCCCATCCATCATTTGGTAACGAAAAAAACGGCTTGCTGCATATTTCTTTGCACCTGCCTTCTCAATGTCATATTTACTCTACAAAGCTTTCCATATCTTCTTTACAAAAGACTAAGTGGTACTGTGGTATCATAATAATAAAAATGATCAGCAAGGCAATTCAAGAGATAAAACCGACACTGGTACTCATTTTTTTCATGTTGTTGGACTTATTATCTTCATGGTCATAGAGCTCATCTCATTCATGTTCTCTGTACTCTCTTTGTTTGGATTTTTATCGGTCAAAACGTAGGTAACTTTGAGAAGATTGAGATGGAAAGGGACTTTCCCCTTCCACATTTTGAAGTGAGCTCCCTTGAAACGGAATGGCTTGTTGAGATCCCCAACATTGTCGAACGGCTTCTCAGGTATAGGTTCTATGATATTAAATCTTTTCAAAATTGTTGGAAAAATCACAAAAAAATTGTAATATCCTTCTAAGAAGCATGTAGACAATTAGGCTAAGGCACGAGTATCTCACTCTCTTTAAGGAGATTTAAGTCCATTGCGGTTTGACAAAAGTTCATGAACCGGTGCAGCAGTATATCTCTTGACTTGTCTTCTCCAGAAACAGCCCAACTAAATTGAGTTTGACTCAAATCTTTCTGCACAAAAAGAGAATAGTCCAAAGCTCCACCACAAAAACACCATTCTTTGGCCAGTAAGTAAAAGATAGAAAGTATGGAGAAATAAAGATTGTAGTTGTGAGGAAATTGGTAGTGGGATCATAAATAAAAAGATAATGGGAAAAGAGAATTGTTATTGGCACTCTAAAAATCTCATTCTACACTCCAAACTTTCTATATTTGGAAAGAAAAATACACTTGTGAGGAGTGTAAAATGAGATTTTTGGAGTGCCAATAACACTTCTCATGGGAAAAATGCAAATAATTATATGTTTATTATCACCCTTAGGTGAATAAGGTGATAAACACAAATTAACAAAAATAAAAGTTACAAGAGGTACAAAAGATGCAAGGCTAAAGACTCCATCTTAATTTCCCACTAACCACAAATAATGAAAAATATACTTACTTTTTTACTGACAACCAAATAATGACAATTATAATTAATTTAATTTAAAAATAAACCAACATATATATTTCGTCCTAGTGAGAAGAATGTACATAGAGCAATTAAATCCTAAATTTTTTGCAACAAGTTTATCTTACAGAACCGACTGCGAGTCAGAAGGGAGGAGGGGTCAAGTTTGAACTGTGGAGATATGGCGACCATGACTAGGACTCTTGGAAGAAGGTTTGTAATTAGAAGACGTGAGGAGGATGAGGGAGTAACCAAAACTGAAGTATATATAAAATTACTTGTCTAAAGAAAGGTTTGGAATTGGCACTGTAGAAATGAATAGTGTTTCAATCCTGAATTTCAGATTAAGTACAACCATGCTATTGATCTTTTTGTTGGTTTTGGGTCAGTAGCCCGGCCCTGGGCTAGGCCCAAATGTGTTGGTTTTGGCTGGGAAGCCTGGCCCTAAGTGAGGCCCAAATTATTTAATTACATTTTTGCCCATCTAAGATTACAATCCAATGGCGGGGATGGTCTATTAAGAAGGGCAGTTTTGTCCTCCCCGTTTTGGGCTAGATAGGGGGTCACCGGGTAGGTATCATTTGCTGTCGTTCAATTAGGGTTTCGGGGAGGGTCTGCGAGAGAGAGAGAGAGATGGCTACTAAGAGGATTTTATAGTGTTCTAAATCTGTTTTGTAAATGTGCTTAAAGATTGGACATGTTCTTGACTATTAGCCATGTTGTTTGAATTGGATATGTGATTGAATATTAGGTATTTAGTTTGAATTGATTTGGATATGTGGTTTAGTGAACTGGAATTTGGATATGTGCTTATATGAATTGGATAGGTTGAAAAATAACAAGCCATTGTATATTGACTGTTTTATTTTGGCCCCAAATTTACATAAGTCCCAAAGGTTGAATGTTGTTGCAATATGGATGATCAGTAAAAAATTTAAAAGAAAATAATTAGAAAACATGACTCAAGAAAGAAATAACAAGTCCGTCACGTATTAGAAAATCAGTTTTGCCCAGTGATCGAAATCATTACAGGATTAAAAACTAGAATCCGACTTTGGAAGAACTTCCATTCTCTTCTAAAACTGGAATTTGGATATGTGCTTATATGAATTGGATAGGTTGAAAAATGACAAGCCATTGTATATTGACTGTTTTTTTTTGGCCCCAAATTTACATAAGTCCCAAAGGTTGAATGTTGTTGCAATTTGGATGATCAGTCAAAACTTTAGAAGAAAATAATTAGAAAACATGACTCAAGAGAGAAATAACAAGTCTGTCACGTATTAGAAAATTAGTTTTGCCTAGTGATCGAAATCATTACAGGAATAAAAACTAGAATCCGACTTTGGAAGAACTTCCATTCTCTTCTAAAACAGCTTCCACTAGCGAAAGTCGTTCTTGCAGATGTTTAATTGCATATAGCAATGGAAAAAGATAATAGGTCAGAGATTAATAGTTTACACCCATTTTTCAAACACAATGGTTGTTTGTTTTGAACCTACACCATGTTCACCCTATATCAGTAGTTTCCTAGTCACACCAGCATAAACAACAGATATGAGTTTGATAAAAAAATAAAAAAATAAAAATTGGTAGATTTGTGTATGCCCCCTTGGGAACTAATTCTATGTGGAATTTTGTTGTATGGGCTATGGAGTAAATACATGTTGCATGACGTGACTTATTCGAGTTCATTAGAGGGTCATGGCGATGCCCATGGAAGTACAAGCTCAGGTCCCTTCCATGTTCTTTTGTGATATTCGTTTCACAGTTGAAATGGGGGAACTTTTGCTTCTGTGATGATATTTGTTTGTATCATAAGTAATCGGAAATTCCTCTGCTTTCGTAATAATGTGTTATAGGTTGCAGATTTCAGAGTGGATGAATAAGAAGGGATATGCATATTTTCGCCGGTTGAGCATGCCGTGCAGCTGGATTTGATTGGGAAGGAGGAATTTTGCACCAATTGCTGTGAAATGAAGCCAGTTTGAGTCTGTGGGTCGAATGGTATTGGACATTGTTGCATCATGGAGCATGTGATTGCTGGGAAGTTTAAGCTGGGGAGGAAGATTGGGAGTGGGTCTTCAGAGAACTCTATTTAGGTATGGTAATCAGTGCTTGATATCCTTTTTTCCTTAGAAAATTATTCATTGTGTTGATTTAATGTGTTTTGTAATGAAATTGCTCGTCTGGTGTTAGGTGTAAATGTACACAGTGGGGAGGAGGTGACTGTTAAGCTGGTACGTGATCGATCCTCAAATCGTAGTGTTAATTTATAACAAGTTCACCATTGAATTGGGTTGGTTTTGGGTGTGGATTTTCCAGCTAAAAGATTTATATGGACCAGTTTATCTTTTTTTTTCTTTGGAAAAATAAAATTTGAATGTCGTCGTTGATTTGTATTACTCATCAAGTTTCAGGGCATTTTGCATTTGAAGGATTTGAAACTGATGTAAGCTAAATGGGTGTGAAACAAGATGGTGGCACTATACTGTGCCTGCAATGGAACAGGTACGCCTGAAAATCAACTGATTATATTTTATTACGGAAATCAACTGGTCTATATTTTTTGTGGCAGTCCCACAAGATCTGCTTGCAGTCATGATTCTACTCAATCTCATTGAAAATATGTTTTTTAGATGTTTTGTTTGGTGGAGATTTTCGAGTTTTGATATTTTGGTATTTTAGTTATGATAGCTCTGGATTAAGCTCTCACCTTTTGTACATTGAACTATTTAACTCACCAAGGTGAGAGCTAAACTTTAGGCTCTTATGTGCACATAATTTTCTTAAAAAGGGAATGAGAAAATAAAATGGGCAGTACCTTAATTTGCAGTAGAAGATTTCTGATGAGTTAGATAAGAGAGTGAAGAAGTTTCTTAGAGGAGCAGAAGCAAACTTGGAGGTATGGCCTAGAAACTTTGAGTTTTCATGAAACTTATACATGTTTATTTGTCACTGCATCTGGGATTTTGTGTTTTCAGGGCTTGAAAGATAAGAAATCGAAGGGTCAACTTGCTGTTAGAGAAGAATTGTATGGAAAATCTGCACAAGCTGCTGCCAAGGCTGGGAAGGTGATTTGTTTTCCTTAATGTGATATGTTGGTCTGTTCAAACTTTAACGGAAGGGAAAAGAATCTTACATAGAGTCATGCTTAAGCAGTATACTGGATTTTGTACTCTCTTTTCCAGTCGTGTACTGTTGTATTACATTTTTCTCTGATTTACTGGATTTAGTTTATACAAGCAATCTTCTACACGAAGTCTTACTTCTCCTGTTCTTTTAGTCCATATAATACTGATAACAATTGAAAAGTTGACATTTTCAGTCATTTATCTTAAGTATTACGTCGTTTTAGTTGCTTTGTGTGGAAACTTATCATCTGTATTCTATGTGTTCTGTTTTGTGCAGACAGTTAAAGCTGCCATGCTTGGTGAGATAATAAATTACTTGAAGTTAAGGCTCCAAGTAAAGGTAGAGTTGTTTCAACTATAATGCATGTTTTCTTTTTCACTTGAATGATAGAATTCCGAATTACTCAATCCTCTCATCTATGTCTATTGTATTACATTCAATTATTTGCTGCAACTTTTCTGTTCTTAATATGGTCATTAATTTTAAACGATTGTTATTCCATACAAGCTTACTTTCCTTTGATATTAACATTTTCTGATAAAATGGTAGAAATCCACTTGCATTTGACAAATAATTGTCATCATTATAGCAGTACAATGCACATCCACATAATTGGGCATAGTAAAGAAAAAATTGAATGCTTCTTATAGACATTTTTTTTCAGTACTCCCAAACCTTCTTGCATTGTACAAAAGGTTCGGAATTTCTTTTTAAATGTGTCAATACATTATTATTATTTTTTCTTTTGTGCTTTGGCAATATGACTTATCTTGCCAAAAGATGTATGTGGGTTTTGAGGGTTCAGGGATCCCCTTTTCTCAAGATGACTGGATTGGTCCTTACCTCCATGTGTTGTTCAGCCTATTGAGAGCTGGTATGCATGAGAACTTTAAGTAATCATTGCCATAAAAAGTAGAAGGGATGACTCACACCAGGAATCAGTTATCTCATCAGCAGCTTTATTTTTATCTAAGATCGAATTTGATACTTGTAGGTGTATACAGATTAAGTCGATTGTTAAGATGGCAATTTAATCACTTTTCAACGTCCGATGTCTTCATCCTCCCTATTCTGGATTTTTACTTACTTGAAATGAATAGATTCTAGGCATTACGTTTAGCAAAATGAGCAATGGATGCTAACTCATTTTTTTTTACATTCACAGCAATATGGGCACTTTTCTTGGCAATATAGTGCTTAGCTTAAAATTAGAATGTGATTCAGTTGTATTGAATTTGTTCGATTAACCATTGGTCCATTTATAGTTCATTTAATCTTTTGAATTAGTAAGCTATTGTGTTGTGTCCTTTAGATTTCTTAGCATGCTATTGATATGGAAAACATCATCTATCTGTTCTATTTATCGCATGATATAAGAATCAAAGTAGACTTGGCATCCCTTTTGTGGCCTTTTTTGTGTTAGCAGATGCCATCAGAAAGACAAAAACATATCGGCTACAAAGTGCAATGAATGCTACGGGTTACTAAGTTTTTCCATATGCTTTCATTGTGGCATTGCCCTTTCTGCGACAAGTAAGCATTATAATTTCACTTTGTGGAATGATATTAAGTTAACTTATGGAATAATATAGGGTTGTGTCATGCATGAAAACTGTGAATCCATTTCATCATGCATTTTTTAGTTAAACTACTACGTTTTTCTTCAATTGACTGCAACTCATGCCGCAGTTTGCTTCACAAACCTCTACGGTTAGCTTCCATATAGTATATTGCAAGTTTGAGGATATCTCTACATCTTAATTTCTGCTCTCTTTGGCTGCTTCAAGTTTGTAATTTTAAGTGCTACACTGCCACTTGATTTGATTATAAAAATGTAAAACAAAATCCGTCCATAATTTACAAATTTGTATTCGATTTTTGATGTTTTTCCAGTGTAAGGCATATGTTGCACAAGCATGTAAATGGTACAAATTATTTGGTTTTGGACAGTAAGCTTTGAGTTTTACAATCCTTGCGAGGGGATTGTGACTCAGGTGAACAAATTTACTGTAGGAGAAGTTATGCATGCATTCATTTAGGTAATTGTAGGAGAAGTTATACATGCATTCTTTTGGCAATCCTTTCCCAGAACCTGTAGTGATCCTGATATGAGTCTGACTTTGCTAGCAGAAGCACGGCGTTCATGAACTATTTTCTTTCAATTGCTCCTTAAACATAAGAGGGCATACTAGCATAAACTCTTTGGCACAAGGTGGCATAAACGGCTTATCTTATCGACCTTATTCACTCATGTATCCCTCTGTTTGTTCATAATTGTGTTGAATTTATTCAATTTAAATGTGTTTCATTCATCCGATTACACTTGGAACAGATGATTCCCGCAGTAACGCGCATGCGTATGTTCTAGTAATCATTAAAGGTGGGGAAAGATATGGTAGTCTTACTCAAACATCCATATGTTGACGTTGGATAGTTGAATCCATTAGATCAAATAAATGGTTATGATTTTGTTAAATGTAGATAAATGGACTGATACTGAATGTAGATAAATGCACTGATACTGAATGTACAGAATTGGAATCCAACTCGAACTATGTGTGATTGACTTGTGGTTTTAACGTGTAACTAGCTTAGAACATTGGTGAAATTCCCCTTGTAGAGAAATACGTTCGTAAAGCCAACAACAACTTTAACTTTCTTTGCTAAAGCAAAGTCTTATCTAAACAGCGCTAATCAAACCCCGACAACTACTAACTTTGCTTTTCAAAGTCATAAAAAGAGTCTGGATACTAATTATGAAGTACCAACAACGACTCAAAGCAAGATTTTGGTGTTATCTTCGGGTAAATTGTAGCAATAGTCACTCAATTTTAATTAAATTAGAGCAATAGTTTCTTAACTAAAAATTCATTACCATTGATTCTTTAACTCATCAAAATATGGTTATGATTTTTTTTTTTTCGTCAACTTAGTTAAAATTTTGTCAAAATAAGTTATGTTGGAAGGACCATTGTTACAATTGAGGTCCATCAACTCATCAAAACGTGTAGCTATAGTTATTTTCGTCAACTTCGTCAGAATTTTGTCAAAATGAGTTATGTTGGAAGGACCGTTGCTACAATTGGATTAAACTTGAGAGGGACTAGTGATTCAATTGGATTCAAGTTGAGAGATCATTTCTCTAGTTAGATTAAACTTGAGGGACTAGTGATTCAATTGGATTAAAGTTGAGAGATCATTTTTCTAGTTGAATTAAAGTTGAGGGATCAATGATAATGAATTTTTAGTTGAGGCACCATAGCTAAACGTTTTGATGAGTTGAGGGACCAATGGTAAATGATTTTTAGTTAAAGAATCATTGCTTTAATTAAGTTAAAGTTAAATGATTATTGCTACAATTTACTCTTTATTTCCTATGCTCTTACACTTTATCTATACAAGTCACCCCTCAGCGTATTGGAAAAAGGAATGATGAGTTGTGTTATATCCATTTCTATTTCTATAAGAACTCAGAGGTTGGCTTCCTCGTGGGAAGATCCTCAACTTTTTTTTTTCCCCGACATATTTGTGGGATAACTCTCTCTTGCTCTTGGCTAAGAAAATGGAAAAGCTATTCTCTCTCGGTGTTAATTAACGAAGGGACAAGCTCTATTTTCTGCTTGCCCTCGCTCTCGGTGACAAGCTCTTGGCTTGCACACCTTTCCTTTTCAGCTCACAGTCTCATGTATCTAGAGAGCATATGGTCGTAAATATCTCTAACCACTCAACTTCTTCTTCTTCTTCCTTTTGTTTTTTATTTTTTTATTGTGAAAACTACCACTCAACTTCTTTGTGCGGTGTGGAAGCTTGACTATCACACAATTGTTGTCTTCTTTAACCACTCAACTTCTTTGTGCGGTGTGGAAGCTTGTGCGGTGTGGAAGCTTGACTATCACACAATTGTTGTCTTCTTTAACCACTCACCTTCTTTGTGCGGTGTGGAAGCTTGACTATCACACAATTATCGTCTTCTTTAACCACTCAACTTATTTGTGTGGTGTGGAAACTTGACCATCTCACACAATTATTGTCTTCTCCCATGAGCTTTATTAAAGTGCAGGCTTTTCCAACTCATACAGTACCACTGCTAACTATAGGGGTGGGTTCAAAAAACCGAAAATCGAAAAAAACCGACAACCGAATCGGACCGAGACCGAAAAAAACCGAACCGCAAAAAAACTGAACCGAACTGAACCGAACTGATATATATATATATATATATATAATTTTTTTGAATATTTGTAAATAGTTTAGTTATACAATCATAACAAAACAGAACTTGTTGCCAAGTTGGTTTCAATGAAACTTTACAAGCTGGAGGCATGGGTTCGAACCCTCATGCCTCCAGGATTTGTTAGGTTATTTTTAATTTTTTAATCTTTTTAACAAAACCCTTAAACCTTTATTACATTTGATTTTGTTAGATTATTTTAAATAACATTTTAATTAGTATCTTTTCTTTTATTATTTCTATGTAGTAATGGCAAGTAGAAGTTCAAAAAAAGGTAATATGTTGCCCGCCACCCAAGCGTTAGCAAGCAAATTGTCGTTGAAAAAGTACGTGGATCACTCTCATTGTGGGGCACTTGAAAGTTGAAATTTGGAATGTTTATTTTAGTCTTTTAGATGTGGAATACTTGAACTTTGATGTTTATTTTAAGTTTGGACTTTTGAAAGATTTAAACTTTGATGTTTATTTAACTTTGGACTTTGGAACACTTGATTATAATTAAACTTTGAATTGAATGTTTATTTTCATTGTCTTTGAGTTGAGACTATGATTAGATTAGAAATTTGGAATGCTTATTTTGAGTCTTGACGATTATGTTGAAATAGAACTTATTACAAAATGGATGCAAGTTGTTTTCATATACTTTTTTTAAGCTACTTGGGGAAAAAAGCAAAAAAAAAAAAAAAAACCGAACCGGGCCGAAACCGAACCGAGAAAACCGAATCGAACACAAACCGATAGAAAACCGAACCGAACCGAACCGAACAGTAATTTCGATTCGGTTTTCGTAAAAAACCGAACCGAACGGAACCGAACCCACCCCTAGCTAACTACATACAGTTATAAAAAATAAAATAAAAACTATTTCTAGTAATGATTTGGCATCCTCCTTAATACACGATTAGTTTTCTAGGCTTTCACACGCATGTTTTCTTTGAAGCATCTATGGCTTCATCATTCACGCATACAACTTGAACATTAGATTTCAACATTCAGTTCCTCCCTTCATTGTGTGAGTTTTGTTTAATCAGGAAAAGATAAACAGACATGGGAACGGGATTGGGGTCTTCATGGTTTAGCTTGTTTTTTATAGGCTGTATTAATTTGCTTTTACTCAATGCTACTCACTGTGTTTCGTTTGTGCAAACACTTTCGCATTTCGCTGAGTGCTCTGCCTTGTTTCAATTCAAGGAAAGCCTTACGATCAATATGTCTGCTTCTAATGATCCATCTGCTTATCCGAAGGTTGCATCTTGGTCGCAAGAAGATCAAGTTGATCGGAATCGGAGTAACTGTTGTTCGTGGGATGGTGTTGAGTGCTATGAGGAGTCTGGCCATGTCATTGGCCTTGACCTCGCCAGCAGCTGTCTATATGGTTCTATCACTTCCAACAGCAGCCTCTTCCGACTTGTTCACTTGCAGAGGCTCGACCTATCAGATAATCACTTCAACTTCTCTCCAATACCGTCAAGATTAGGCCATGAACTTACGAGCCTAACATATCTCAACCTTTCTCGGTCGTCTTTTTTTGGCCAAATTCCATCTGAAATTTCCAAGTTGTCCAAACTGTCTACCCTGGATCTGTCTTACAATGAAAAACATGAACGTGGTGGTGCAAATCATTTCCATTTAAAACTGACAAAGGCCAACCTGAGAAGCCTAGTCCAAAACTTGACCAACATAAAACAGCTTCACCTTAGCTGGGTAGACATATACTCCACTGTGCCTGATATCTTGGTCAATGCATCTTCTCTCACATCTCTCGAACTTGAAGACTCTGGTTTGTACGGGGAATTCCCTGTTGGCCTTTTTCACCTACCTAACTTAGAGGTTCTTTGTGTGTCCTGTAACTTAGACCTCACAGGTTATTTTCCAAACTTTAACAGGACCAATTCCTTGAAGAAGTTAAACGTTGGGCATTCAAGCTTCTCCGGTCAACTGCCTTCCTCTCTCGGAAACCTTCATTCCTTAAATCTACTGGGCATCCATTTCTGTAACTTTTATCCCCATGTTCCATCTTCACTCAGGAACCTTACCAAGCTCAGGTATCTTTACATTTCTTCATTTTATGATTCCATGAATTTTCCTGGCAAAAGTTCTTTCACAACAACAAACCAATCTCTAGTTTCCGAATCCTTGTCTTGGCTTGGAAAGCTAACCAAACTTTATCACTTGGGCCTTTCGTATACCAACCGAAGGGGAAAATTCCCATGTTTTGTGTCTAACCTGACCAACCTTGAATATCTAGATTTGGGCACTAATGAAATAACTGGTCAAATCCCATCTTGGGTTACGATGAATTTGACCCAGTTAACTGTTCTAGATCTTTCCTTTAATAACTTGAGGGGATCAGTTGAGTTTGATCAGTTTTCCAACCTCAAGAAGTTAAAGGATCTTCGGTTATCAAACAACAAGTTATCTCTACGGATCAAATCCAATTTGAGTGCTACTCTTCCTGTGTTCCAAATTCTGCGGCTGTCTTCGTGCAACTTAACAGAGTTTCCTGAATTTTTAAGTAATCAAAAGGAATTGTACGACCTACACCTTTCTTATAACAACATTCATGGCCAAATACCAAAATGGTTCTGGAATGCAACTACAGATACGTTGTTGAATGTTGACTTCTCTGGAAACTTGTTAACCGGTTTTGACCAAAATCCACTCATTCTTCCATGGAAAAATATGTTGTTTTTTCATATAGCGTCCAACAGGTTACAAGGACCACTGCCAGTTCCGCCACAATCAATCACAGCTTATCATGTCGCAAACAATGATTATAGTGGAGAAATATCACCTTTGTTTTGCTACTTGGATTATCTACAACTTCTTGACTTGTCCAACAACAACTTGAGTGGCATGCTTCCGCAATGTTTGGGGAACTCCAGTACATTGGAAGTACTGTACCTAAGGAACAATTCTTTCCATGGCAATATTCCTCAATTGTGTGCAAACAAAAATAGTTTGAAAATGGTTGATTTAAGTTTCAATCGGTTGCAAGGAAAGTTGCCAAGAACAGTGGCCAATTGCACTCAGTTAGAGTTTCTCAATCTTGGAAACAATCGCATCAGCGACAGCTTCCCATCTTGGTTAGGGGCACTTCCAGTACTAAGGGCTCTCATTTTGCGGCATAATGGATTTCATGGCATAATTGGGAAGCCTGCAACTACACACGAGTTCCCGAACTTGTGCATCATTGATCTATCTAACAATGATTTTTCCGGTATGTTGCCCACAAATTACCTAGAGAACTGGAATTTCATGAAATTTGTTGGTGAAGCCAATCAAACTTATTTTAAAGTCTCTTCAATCGGCAACCCACATAAAATCTGGTATGAGTATCCATACACCATCACGATTGTTGCTAAAGGTGTTGAGTTGAAATATTTGGAGACGCCTTATCTTTTGAGACTCATTGATCTCTCAAGTAATAGATTTGAAGGTGAGATTCCGGCAGGTATAATTGGGAATCTAAGAGGCCTTCATTTTCTAAGCCTTTCCAACAACTCTCTCACGGGTCTCATCCCCTCATCTCTAGGGAACTTGGCAGCTCTTGAATCATTGGATCTCTCTGAAAACCAGCTCTCAGGAAGGATCCCTAGCAATTTGGTACAACTCAATTTTCTTGCATATTTCAACGTATCCCACAACCGTCTTTGGGGGCCTATCCCACTTGGCCAACAGTTTGATACATTCCTAGAAGATTCATACCAAGAAAACCCGGGTTTGTGTGGAAAGCCTTTGTCAAAGAAATGCAAGGATTCTGAGAGCACAAAGCTACCACCACCATCAATCCTTGAGGAAGGTGAAGATTCGGGATTTCGATTTGAGTTTGATTGGTACGTGGTTCTGCCCGGAGTCATTAGTGGACTAATAGTTGGAGTGATTTCTGGGAACACTTTGGCAAACAACAAGCATGAATGGTTTGTGGAGAAATTTAGCAGGAAGAGGCAGCCAAGAGGCACAAAGGGAAAGGGACGCCGGACATAGTCATTATTTTATCCATGAAATGTTTGGCTCTTCAAGGCCAATTCAGGTACTTTCTTTTTATTCAATAAGATTTCTCTCATGCTGTCGTCGAGGTTTCCTTAAAAACATTAATTCTAACTTGTGATGCATGCTTGGTGTTAATAAGTGTAACATTTATTTGTGAGAGTTGTATTATATTTCTGAGCAGTGAGTATCTAAAATTATATTTCTAACTGAGTAGTGAGTACCCAAAATTTTACTGCATGCATCTTCTGGCATTGCTGCCTTAGTTTGCCACCAGAAGGTTTTTGGCAACCTTAATGAGGAAGTAGCCCTTCCGAAAGTAACTTGGAATAAATTAAAACATGACAACTGAATCGAAACTAACATGCTTGCATATATAGTCACTAGGACTGCCTTTATGTTTTTCTTTTCTTTTGAGAAAAAATGGGATTCTTTTTAAATGAATTATTGGTCATATGATTAGGGAGTAATTACACAAACTACAGCATAGCTGGCAGCTTGCTTTTTTTATCAATTGCTAGAAGAATAGTTGAAGCAAATGAATTTATGAGGGCTAGCTTATATGATGAATGGCTTCTTAATCTGTATGACTACTATATTTATCATTACGATCGATTCTTCATTAATCCATTCATGATATATAAATTATAAATTTCATTCATCTCTTATAATCTATTGATTTATCCATTTTACTATTGCAGGTTTGTCGAAAACTTGCTTAAAGAGTAGATTGTCGGTGTGATTGAAGTTGGTCGTATTAGTTTTGCACAATGTTATTTTCCTGGTTACATTTGTTCAATCTTAAGCTTGGTTCATCTGATTATGGTTGCATGATAATGCATAAAACATGTAATATATGTAAATAGCGTTGTAAAAATTATCATCTCTGTCTGTAATCATATTATATATTATATATGTAAAATAGTATCATCTTAAACGGTCTTAAACCCCGCAGCACCGCCTAAAAATTTTCATCTATAAATTAGCATATAGAAAATCATAAAATATTTATAACATATTTTCATTGGCTAAAGTTGTTGAAACCATGTATGTTATGGTTTGATTATGCCATGTAGGCGTGTTTCGTGAATGATTTGTTTCTGCCCAAAGGTGTAACATAATCATGAAATTGTAACCGATTCGATCCTCACTTCATAATTGACGATTTGGCTACATCCATAGTTTGAATACTAGGTAAATGGAATTCATGTTTTAACGTATTGCTTATTGATGCTGGTATGAGAAAGTAACATCGATCATAATGTTTTAATTAACTTGGTTCGAAAATTAAAACATGCACAATTTTACCTTTTTAGTTGGAACTCTCGATTCTACTTTGCATATTATTTTGATTCGTTTCACTTCATGATAAAACTTAGGGAAATTACCAGAAATGACCTATTTTCTTAATCTTTGGACTCAAATAGAATAAACTGGTTATGTACAAGCTATGCACTTTATGCACAAAAACAAAATGACGAAAACACGCACATATAAATTATAAAAACTCACGGCTTTTTTCTGACTTCGAAGAGAGAGTTGTGAGCTCTAAGTGTTTATGTCGAGCTCAAATATGTGAGCATATCATGTGTATATCGTGTACACTGGGTTCTTCTCCTTCATTTCTGAGATCGCCGCCCTCCATCTTCCCTAATCTCTCTACCATGGCAAAATCTGACTCCGAAACTCAAAACCCAATTTCTCTGTGTTGGTGGTAAGACAAAGGCATGTGATTGCAAAACCCAATTTCCAGGTTTGAGGCAATTTTGATTGAATTTTTTAGGGTTTTAGAGTGGTAGACAAAGGCATGTGATTCCAAACCCGTTTTCCCAGTACCCACATAAATTAATCACAACCAACCTGTTCGATCCAAGGCAAGAACATTCCCTTAAACTGGCTAGTGAAGTAGAATAGCAATTTACAGGCCAAAACTTTCTCCCTTTGTGACATGAACCTCAAGACTGCCGGACATTTAGAGGCCATAGTCAAAACACAGATATCTTAAGATATTAGTAAAATTTGATGTCCTATCTTGGTAATGATACACACTAGATCTCCTTGCCGCAGATAAGTGATTGCTATACCTTTGGTTGGCTTTTTTATTCTGAGCAGACTGAATCAAGCCAGGCATCAGATCATCGACATAGATTAAAAAATCATCCCCTAGGAGCCTACATGGTTTCGCCAACGCCTTGCAAATGGGATTTGAGAAATTGGGTTGCTTGTTGAATATTGTAGTACCTTGCCATCGCCTCTTTCGCAAAAACCCATTTGGGGGTTAGGGTTCTTTGAGGGTGAGAGAGTTTTTCAAAGAAATATGCAATGACCATGTTCGAGAAAATAACCTATTTATAGACAAGGGCATTTAGGTTATTTTCAGTCTTCGAAAAATCATATTTCTGTCATATTGTTATGTTGGAGTGGAAAAAAAATTCTGAAATTCGCGAACCAAACCAAAAAAGTCCGGATACCGAACCAAAAACGTCTTGAACTGAAAATTCCAACCATTCGGTAACAGATCCTGAAAATTTTGGTATGGGATTTGGGATCCCATATGCCTTCGTTCAAGAATCCTGAATTGAACCAAAACATTCATAAAATATAGGGAACTTTAACGAAAAGTTCTCGGTACTGTTCACTTTAACTAAAAATCACATTTTTACATGTCTTTGCATGTCTTTGTTTTGTGTTGCATTTGTTATATGAAGGGATTGTTTAGAAGTGCTTTTAAAATGTCTGAAAGCACTTTTAGAGAAAATATTTTCGAGTTTCAAAAACACTTAAAGTGTTTCCCGAAAGAAGCACATAATGAGTGCTTTTTCAAGTGCTTGTTATTTTGGAGAGTTAGCATACTCTTACTCATCTCCCTCCACATACCCTCACCACTTGATTGGCCATGTATTATGCCACTTAGTGATCCCTCTTTATTCTGGCTGAGCGGCGATTATTTGACAATATGGGCTTCCCTTAATGGGGCTACGAACCATGGTATCGGGGGTTCGAATCCCTCCTTACCCACAACCAGCCAAAAAGGGAAGAACCTTTCCTTTTGGAGGTAGGAAAATCATGATCGGGAAGCGGACCCAAAGCTATGGTGGGTTAGGTTTCAATTGTTAGGTTTTTTGCCAAAACTAATCCGAAATTACTCTTTAGTTCGGTTTTCTATGGTTTTTTTGTTTAGTTTGACTTTGATTCAGTTTTTAAGTTTGGGTTTAGTTTGGTTTTTTATTTTATTTCATAAGACCTTGCAAGTGCTTTGCAAATCCAACTTTAACCCAAATAAATTGAGATGGTGTGGATTTCATTCAAACTAGCATCTTCGCACGCGCTCACGCATATGCGAGAGGCATTTTTGCATCACAGCCGCTACGCACCCTAAAAATGTGTTGCTTTTGATATTCTTATATTTCTTAAGTGATTACTAAAAATAAATCCAATCCCATTGCCAAAGGAGATGGCCTCGTCCAACTATTTACGCAAAAACTTAAAATGTAATTGAAATAGAGAGACTCTCTCAAAAGGGGATTAGATTATGCCCCCTAAATCGCAAATGAAGTGCGTGCGGAGACTCTCATTGTTCCTGCCCTAGACCGTATTGCTCTTTTTTTTTTCTCTTTTCTTTTCTTTTTTGTCAAATGATATATTTTGTTAGATTAGATGTTAGATTTGCCACCGATGGAGTTTGAACCCACGCCATCATGCAAGATTTCAACCCCTTTCCACACTATGGTAAAGGGTCACTTGCAGGAATGTATTATTCATTGCCAAAAAGATCAACTAAAATGTAATTGGGCGCTCCTGCGGATGCGAGAGGCTTTTTTATTATTACGGGCGCCATGAGCTCCCAAATATTTTTTATTTATGTTAAAACCAGATCTTTGATTTAGTATTAAGTACTTTTTACCTTCGATTTTGAGTCCCCTTTTATTTCTTTTGTTTTTTTACATATATTTGTTTTATGGGAAAATTAGAATGCCCTACATTTTTTCTATAGTTGTTAGATTAAACATTCATCCTTTTTAAAGATTTGATTAAGGTGCTTTGATCAATTGCCACCTCAATAATTTTCTATTTATTTAATTTCCATGTCATTATTTTATATTGTGACAACCCGTTCCAAATTTTTCATTTTTAATTTATTTTAAAAGCGTGAGTTTACGAAATTGCCCTAGAGGCAAGGACTTTGACTTCTGTTGACCATTGACTTGTGAGATGTGAGACTTATTCTTTTAGCATATCCTCGTAGTACTCATTGGTACGAACGTATAGGCGAAAACCGTTTGCGAGTTCGAATTATAACGGTATACTTATGGACGTTTGAAATTGGTTATTTAAATATTTGAATTCCCACCTTGTGGGATTAGTGGACCAATTAAATTAAAGGGACAAGGAACCCATTAGAACATTTAAAGTGAAGCTTGCAGCCAATCAGAAAGGAAGAAGAAAAGAAAAGAAAAAAAAAAAAAAAAAAAAAAAAGGGAAAAAGGCTTCCCGTGCACCCATACCCGCACCACCGCGAGGCCATCTTCCAAGGCCGATTCCGGCCAACTCCGGTGGACTTTTTCGATGCCACCACCACCATTTTGAAGCTCTCATTCCCCTCTACAAAACCCACCCAAGAACCACCTTGATTAACCATGGTATGAGGCGGTTTGAGGCCACGAAAGTTGACGAAAATCAATGGTGCTCCGGCCACCCTTTTCGATTTTCCGGCAAATCGGAAAAGCAATGGCCGATGCCACCACTTGGGCTTTGTAGCCCATCATCCCAGGAGCAAAACCCAACCAACCTTGACCCCGTTGGACCACTGTAGACGACGAATCGACGTCGGAAAGTTTTAGGCACCCGCCGGCTTCGTGGGCAAAATTGACCATCTTCCGTCCACTTTTGGACTTCGTGGCAGGTATGAAAGTTGCTCCACTCACTGAGATCTTCATTTCTGTGAAGTTTGAGAATTTTTGAAAATAGTTGGATTTTCCGGCGAGTCGGGGCGGCCGACCGCCACCCGCGGCGGCGCGTGGCCAGTGGGCCGCCAATGCTATTTTTAGGCTATGTCGAATGTTTTGAATTCAGTTTTGTCATTTGAATGACGTAGGTTGATCGTTGGAACCTAAATTCGTTATGATACGTTACTTGATAAAAATGTGAATCGATGATCCGACCGTTGGATCGTCACCAAAATTGGATATATTATAATACGTAATATTTAAAGATCATAGGAATTTACGGATCGGGAATCCGACTTACGGATCTTCCTGAATTGGATTTGTAAGTTAGTAAAATAAATGTTCACGGCCACTTGTTTTAGGCAATTGGCGGAGATCTGACCGTTGGATCGTATTGAAATTTTAATATGTTATTCTAGAAACATATTGTGGATCGTTGGAAGTTGCGGATTGGAAATCTGATATGCGGATCTTCCGGGTCAGGTTATACAGGGTTGTAAACCCTACCGTCGATCTTTGATCGACGATTGACTTGTGGTCAATGGGTCTCAAACTATTTTAGAATGTCGTTGGAGTTGTGTTTTATGTGAATTACATATTCTACAGATAAGAGTTCTGAGATGTGATTTGATAATTGGTCACAGGGACCAATCATTCAGGACGTCTCGATACGTGCGCTAGAGAATCATAGTGTGGACTCCAGGTGAGTGCATCTTTTCCTTTTTTATCGTACATATTATTGAGAGTTCTATCGACACCTTTAAATTGATTAGGCATATTACTTTCATATATAATTATTGTGAATGCTTGAAGTACTATGTGAACTACGAATGGCTTGATCCCTGTTTAGGGTACGTAGGCAGTCTAACGAGACGTTAGATGCAGCCATAAAATATTTGAGACAAAAGCCTTGCTTGGGAAATTGAGTAATGCGAAGGAAATTGGTTAAGGCAAGTTTTTAGTTTTACGAATTAGTTAGTTAAATTAGTGTTAATTGGGTTGTCATGAATAATTATCCTTGAAAATAAGTAGTTTGGGAGTAGAGCGTTATTGATTGTACACTTCACCTTATATTGTTTATAATTGAAAATGCTACGGCATGGTTGAGTAGTAGATTGCATCATGGTATATCCATATGTATATTACTTGCATATAATTATTGAGAATGCTTTCAAGTGCAAAGGTGAACGCAGGACACCCAGGTAAGTTCAGGTGAGTTATGATATTAGTTGAATCGATTGCGTTATAGCATGACTATAGTTATGTGTTAGGCAACTTCGATATTGTCGTACTGGTTGCCATGAGTTGCACATGTTATATTGAGATGCATTGAGAGCTCATAAACCTGCACCCCGGTGTTAGTGCTCCCGCCCGTGGCCAGGGCACAGTCCTTCATGTGATGTTCACCTCCGGCACCTTATGCTCACCTTGGATCCAAGGTAGGTGCACAGTCCTGTCGTACAGACCACTTTAGGTGGTTCCGACTCCCAGGTGACCCGCGATTATTCGCCCAGTCTTCACGTGATCGTAGCACTTGAGCGTATTTATTTACACCCAGTCATGTCGTACAGACCACTTTAGGTGGTTCCGACTCGTGTGCAGGTATACTTATTGAGCTATTGGCTAGCCAGTATTGACGAGATATGGATAAGTCGTACATGTCACTATAGGTGACTCCGACTTACATGCTAGCCAGGATTAACAAGATATGGATAAGTCGTACAGGTCACTATAGGTGACTCCGACTTACATGCTAGCCAGGATTGACGAGATATGGATAAGTCGTACAGGTTACTATAGGTGACTCCGACTTATATGCTAGCCAGGATTGACGAGATGTGGATAAGTCGTACAGGTCACTATAGGTGACTCCGACTTATATGCTAATCAGGATTGACGAGATGTGGATAAGTCGTACATGTCACTATAGGTGACTCCGACTTATATACTAGCCATGATTGACGAGATACGGTTAAGTTGTACATGTCATTTTAGATGACTCTGACTAATATATCACTTTGTATTGATTTAGTTCATTTGGCCTACTTATTAATGTATGGTGGATTTGATGGCAAACCGTGGTTTTGGTCCTTTCCGAGTATGGTTTGGATATATGTATATATGTTGTACTGTCTTACGGAAAACGATACGGGTTTTACATTTAGGGGCATTACTTTCAGAGAGGTAGTAACTTTGGGAAGCTTGGTTTTATTGCTTACTCACACCTTCTGTTTGGTGCCCTCCAGGTTTTAGCTGCTGAGTTTGTATCGACAAAAATCTGTGGCGAATCTTAGTATTGATGGATATTTTTGAGGGTATGATTCTTACTCACATTACTGTACCTTACTTATGCTCTGACATCGCGCGTGAAATGGGTTCGCTCCCACTCGTAGCGCACTCTGGTATTTAGACACTTTTGGAATCGAATTCATTCACTTTTTATACACTATCACATTTTATGGCTTCGTCACCTTCCAGGTGTCGGCCATCACAGCTCGATTCAGGGTCCAAGTGGACTTTCTGGGTCGGGGTGTGTCATATATGCATAGAGGCATAAGGTAGCTTAGAAACTAATTGCCTATAATATAAGAATTTAATTTCGTCAATCCCCTTCTACGCATTAAATGACATTTTTTTAATAAAATAAAATAAAATAAAATTAAATTAACTAATTCCTCATTACCGTAGTATTAGTATTTAAAAGAAGAAAAAAAATTCTCTTTCTATTAAAAATGTCTCAATAAAAAGTCTTCAATACATATTTTTTCACGTATATACATAAAATATACTTAAAACTTATGATACATTTGAGAACAAAAGTGTCGACTTTTGGTATGTTTAGATTTCAAATGTATCGAGAAACCAAATGTACCAAAAATTCAAATGTACCATAAAACCAAATGTACCCATTTTTATATAACCCTTTTGGTACATTTAGATTTCAAATGTACAGAGAAACCAAATGAACCAAAATTTCAAATATACCATAAAACCAAATGTGCCCATTGTCAGGTAACCCTTTTGGTACACTTAGATTCCAAATGTACCAAAAGACCAAATGAACAAAAAATCACAAATGTACCAGAAAACCAAATGTCTCTATCAGATAACCCTTTTGGTACATTTACATTCCAAATGTACCAAGAAATACAAAAAATCAAATCCGCTGTAAAACTAAATGTGTCCATATTATAGGTAACTAGACGTAGCTATATAATCAAACAAATCTTTATTATGTGTTGGGTCTTCTAAATAATAAAATCTGACAATTTTTTTGTTTATAGATATTCTACTCTATTCCAAAAAAAAAAAGAAGAGGTAAAATTATAACAAACAATAAAAAAAATGCATAGAGATGGATAATAAATGCATAAATATAGGGATAAGAGGAAAAGAAAAAGAAAAAAACAAAATGTCTAGGAAAAGTCGTGAAAAACTAAAATTCTAAACAAAATTGAACTTATGTGAAAAACTGAAATTAATAACCAAAATTTTAGGAAAATGTTTGATCAAATTTTCAAAAGGAGTGTATGTTTAGTCTAAAAAATTAAAAAACGAGGGGCCTATATCAAAATGTCCCTTATTTTATTTTGTGTGCATTTGGTAAGTGGTTGTCATTCACCATTTTAAATATGAAGAATAAAAGAAAATTCATGGAAAAAGAAAATAATTAAAACTAAATAAACAATGTATATGCAAATGATAGCCAAAAAACAGAACATTTGGGTATCAATGGAAAATAGCACTTCATGGACATTTTATTTTATTTTATGCTTTTCACATGTATTGAATGAAATCAACATGCAACTACGTAAGCTACATATTTGGGATAGGTAATACACAAACTCATCGAAGCAAAAACAAATAGAATTAGTATGTACATTTGCACCATTAGATTTAAATGCATTTAAACTTCATGTTTGAACCTATGGTGTACCAAAGAAAACATATTTGTATAGCAAACCTGGCTACATCATTGTTATTGAACATATGGTGTAACAGAAAACAAAAGAAATCATTCTTCTCTTTATTAATTAAAATTGTATACCATGTATAATTAATATGTTCAATGTCTGATCAAGACTAACAAACATGTTCAAAGAAAGGGGGCAAATTATTAAGGTACCGTAATGACAATAAAGAGAAACTTTTGAGTTTCGTTTTTCCAAAATCAAAATTCCCGAAACTTTCAAGAATAGAGTACCAATTCTTCCCTGTCTCTTCGTCTTCAAATTCCTAGTGATCAATTGCATAAAATACGAACAAAATCACATCACAACCCATAAGAAAAATATAAATTAAGCAATAGATTTCGAGGCGTTACCTTTAAAAATGGACATATGATGCTCCGCCTTCCTACAATGCACTTGGATTGATAGAAACTATCCCAATATTTGAAATTTGGGTAAATCTCAGTTTACTACTCTCAAGTTTTGTGGTTTTCAACATTTAGTACATGAAGTTTTTTTCGTCCAGAGTTATACCTAAAATGTTAATTTTGGGACAATCTCATACATCTGTTAGTCTTGCTGTTAAGTCTCCCATTAACTGATGAGGTGACACCCATGTGGACAACAATTGGGCGCCACGTGTCATTAAAAAAATTTTAAAATATTAAAAAAAAAAAACCCAGTACCCACTTCTTCCCCACCCTCCACCCTCCACCCCCTTGGTCTTCTCCACCCGAGCACCCCCTTCTCTCATCCCCCATCACCCACCCCTTGCCCACCTGAACCACCCCTTATCCCATCGGGCCATCCCCCATCTCCAACCCCACCGAGATGCTGTCACACAAGTCCTTCATCATCAAGAAGAAGCTGGCGAAAATTGCTTTATGATTTTCATTCTGAGAAACAGATAGAAACATTTTATGTTAAATATCGGGAACTTCCATGGAGTCTCGTAACGGAGATTGCTATATGAAATTGTATTTGATTTGTAGTTCAATTTAATTAGTTTGGTTTGTAAAATAACAAAATCTAGGAAACTTAATCATCAGGAAGAAAGAGACAGGGAGAGTTGAACAAGAAGAGAGAGGTCGCGGATGTGAGAATCCAAGAGGCCGTTAATGAGGTTGCAGGGTGAGAATTGCAGAGGTCGCGAAGCGAGTCGAGCTCGTTAGTAAATTGAACTACAAAGGGTGGCTCGGGTGGGCAAGGGGTGGGTGATAAGGGGGTGCTTGGGTGGAGAAGTCGAAGGGGGCGGAGGGGATGGAGCGGTGGATGGGTGGAGGGGTGGAGGGGTGGAGGGTGGAGGGTGGGGAAGAAGAAGTGGGTACTGGGGGTTTTTTTTTTTAATGACATGTGGTGCCCAATTAGTGTCCATATAGGCGTCACGTCATCTGTTAAAGGGAGACTTAACAGCCAAATTAACAGATGTACGAGACTATTCCAAAATTTACACTTTGGGTATGACTTTGAGACGAAAAAAATTTCATGTACTAAATGTTGAAAACCACGAAACTTGAAGGTAGTAAGCTAAGAAACGTAGGATAAAAATAGAGATAGAAATTAAAAGTCAAAGAAAACGGTGGAAGGAAATGCCTAAGAGACTGAAAATCAATTAAAGGTGGAATCAAATCGCAACTGCTCATAGCAATTTGAAATCTAACATCACGTTCATATTTTATTGTCTTTTGCATTAAGTCTGAAATATGATGATAAAATGATGAATAAAAATTACGTTAGTACTGCAAATATAAAAACTACCATATAAAACAATGAATAATTTGTAATAAAAGATAAAAACGAAAACAAAAAATTAACCATTGCCAAAGCCTCAACAACCCAAAAAACAGAATGGCAATATTAATAACAAAGAAAACAAATTAAACAAATTTCAAACCTTGTTCGTTGTTTGTTCCACTGTTAGTAAAATTCCAGAGATTGATTGATTGTAGAAGAACTTCTATTCAATAATCCTGTAAAAATGCATGCGAAGATTAACATTAAGGAATAAAACACAAATGTTAATAATTGAGAAATTAGAATTATGGAGGAGGAATAAAATTCAATTAACCACTAAACGAATTGTGTTACCGGCTTTGTCAAAGGGCCAATTCTTGTTGGTTTTTTGCCAATTTCATATTCTCCTCGAGGCTCCAGCAACACAATTTCAATTTGTTCTTTCAGATTCTTTTATTTTGTGTTTTATTTACATCTCTTCCCGCAAAACTGCTTCATATCCCACATTTGCTTTTATTTTCATGCACATTTGCATTCCATAAAACTGCTCCCATTACACGGTTCAAGCCTTCAACTGCAAAATAGCAAGTCTAACTATAAGCGTATTTAGGTTTCTTTTTTATCTTTTATTTTTTATTCAATTACTGAAAGTAGCTTGAAAACTGCAGTATCTCCCACAATCCCACATTTCTTTCCAATTTTTTTCATTTATTATTTTTTTTAATTGGTTTTTTTTAGTACATCTTTCACCTTATGTATTTATCTACTTTTTTTTTTTTTTTTAATGAAGATCAGTTAGCAATATTGCATTGATCACTTACTATGTGGACTCTTGACCAGTATTGGTTTTAAATTCCGTTTTACTTTTTGTTTTTGTTTTTGTTTTTGTTTTTTTTGTTATTTTGTTTTTCAATACATTTTTTTGTTGAGATATGGTTTTTTACCAGTTTGTCCTTGTTTTTTGAATTTTTGGGGTTTTGATTGTGAAGGAAACAAGTCATTATTTTATCCATGAAATGTTTGATTGTTCAAAATCCATTCAGCCTTCAGTGTAACTTTTTTTATTCAACAAAATTTTCCTTGTGCTGCGAGGTTTCCTTAAAAGATGTCATTCTAACTTGTCATGCATGCTTGCTGTTGATTAGTGTAAAACATATATTTGTGAGAGTTGTATTATATTTTTGAGTAGTGAGTACCCTAAATTTTACCGCATGCATCCTCTTGCACTGCTGCCTTAATTTACCACCATAAGTTTTTTAGCAACCTTAATGAGGAAGTTTCCTTTCCAAAAGTACCTTTAATCCCACCATAGGCCTGAAATATAAAAAATTAAAAAGATTCTCATAAATTAAATTTTAATGGTTGAAATGACCAAACATTAAATTTTAACGACTTTCCTATTAAATATTGACGATACAACAATTAAAACTTGATGACATAACGATCATGTGACAAGTATACTAGAAACAAATCATTTCCGAAATTAAGATTTGAGAAATGATTATTATGGCAATTTCCCAAAACAAAAAATTAAATGGCAAAGAAACCCTCAAGGCCTTAATCCCATGGCAAGAACAAGACCAGAGAAAACCTACAATCAGACCACAGATTCCATAATGGTTCACCTCTAGCTAAGAGAGCAGTTAGCCAAAAATGTCATCTATTGCACTGATTTTAGAACCATGGCATCATTGGCTGCAAATTCATTGTTTGTTTTCCGAGACTTTTTCTGTTGACCTTTTCTCTGCTGGTTTTTGTTTGGATCGCATTGTTTCCAAGTTCTTATCACTGTGTTCGGGCAAAGAAAAGTTTAGTTTTTTCTTCTTGACTTTATTCTTAACCCCAAGCAATTAAATATCACATAAAAAGAGAAATTGTTGTTATAAAAACACATGGACACTTATCCATTATATGCAAGTTAATGACACCTCCATCTTAATCCTTCCAACTCAAAACCCAGTCATAAAGGTAATGATGATGTGTGAATATATGCATAGCTAAATGCATAACATGTGAGTAGCTATGTAAGGAAATGGATCCTCTCCGGATCCCTTTCACCAAATGTACCCCATCAATCAATTCGGAGCTTTGAAATTTGACTCAACGGCTAAAAACAAATGACCCCTTTAAAAGTTATAATAATTTTAGTCATTAGATCAAATTTCAAAGGCCTGAATTGATTGATGAGTTGGATTTGGTGGAAGGGATCCGGAGAGGATCCCTTTCCACTATGTAAAAGCTTATCTAAGGTTCATTCTATTTAAAAAATAATAATATCCACATATACAACAAAAAATATGGGGACTTTACAGGTCATACATGAAGGAAAATTTGTGAAAAACATGTTCATTTAAGCAACATCAATAGCATGCAATTAACAATTAAAGGCGGAATCATGCTTGTATGCACTTAAAAACAAAACATTTACCCATGAAATTCAAAGCCTAGTAGATAGGTGAACTAAGACTCAACTCAAAACAAAGTGAGTTGAGAAATCAATACCTTTGTAGATTCCTCTTTGCATAAGCAAAGGCTAATCACCCAAAGAGAGGGCCTTCATTCCTTGCATCTTATATCCATGGATTTGGATGGATGAAAAGGTTTCTCCAAGTTCCCAAAATTGAGAACCTCTAATGATTCATCACCAAGGCATAATGAAGAAGAAATGAGTGACCTTGGAGGAGTTTGATTGCTAGATGATCCCTCCAAGGTGGCCTAAATTTTAGAGAGAAAGGAGAGCTTGTGTTCTCATCCTTTCCCCAAAAATTACCATATGTAAATTTTAGGCTATAAAGTCCTTTATATAGTCCCTTCAAATAGGTGACCTAATGGACCAAAAGCCCTATTCTTCTAACATGGCAAGCCTATAGGGTTTATTGGGCTTTCAAGCCCTTTGTTTATTCAAGTTGTCATACAACTTGAGTTAATGGGCTTGACATTCAAATCCCATTGGGCCTTGCGGCCCAAAACTAACCCGAGGTCTTTAACGAACTTATTCGTTTGATTAATTAACATATTAATTAATCCTAGCCTTAGATAAATAATTAAACCATTTAATTATTCTTACTCATCTCCGTTGTTTCTTCAAACTCTACCTTACTCGGTGAACGATCCATTAGGTTCCTTTTAGCGAGGCAATGGGCGATTAAAACTCTTTCTAATCGATTGTGAATTGAAACTTACTTTCAATTCTCCCGTTAGTGATAATACACTTTTAGGGCTTCCACAAACCATGGTTGACGCCTAGCAGCATGTCATGGTTACCCAAGCTAATCAGAAGAGGTGGAGAACCTATTCAGTTTTAGGATTACAAATGCAATACGGTCTTTCTCTAATACAATACTCTTGACCACATTGTTTGGTTTGATAGTTTATTCATGTCTACTATCCAATGTGAGTCTTGTGCTTATATGATTACCTTGAATGTGATTTGGAACACATTCCTAAATCTCATTCATACTTTGGCCAAAGATTCTTAATCATATCATAGAGTATTCTCCCTCAAACAGTTTGAAGGTTAGAGATCCCTTGTTGCGCATTCACTTGCCTCCATGGCTAAGTGGCTTAACCCCAACGATGTCATGGACACCCTCCTGATGGAGTGACTTTGACATAATCAAAGATTAAGGACCTAACCACAAGACAACTGTGATGCCTCAGGTCAAAAGACTAATTTGCATTATCCCAACCATGAGTTCTCATGTGACATGAATATGAGAACTCTTCGTTGATCGTGTTCAGTGAACTCATTCTCTATTGAGCACCTACGTACTTGTCTTGATGTCACACACACCAATGACTCGAGACTAGTCACTCTCCCTGAGAGAAGACATAGCACGTACTGATCTTAACGGACTGTCAATGCCCAATTGACAATCCTATGATCAGGAACGTTTAGGATGTGTCAACGAAAGAATGGTCTCATGAATCTAACTTCTTTAGATCGCATTCTTCCAATCACATATTCCTTTGACTTATCGTTTAAGCATATAACATTTATATGAGACGGCTCAAACAATAATGTTTGCCCTTAATATTAAACTAGATTAGTTTAACATATGAAATGTCCATAAAGTATCATCATATGATTGGTTTTAGGGCACATTTCCAACAATACATTATAATGAAGGTTCATGCAACCATGGTTGAAAAAAATATTGAGATTAAAATTATTGTTTTGAAAGAATTACCTGATTGAGTAATAATATTGAGGATCGGTTTTAGCAAAAAATTCCATATCAAATTACCTAGAGTGGCGGAGGAGTGTGCTGATAATGTATTGTAGCTTATTTAAAGAGAGGAGTGCGGCAATAGAGAGTAAGAGTGGGCAAAGAGTAGAGAAAGTGTAAGGATCTCTTATTTGTATGTTATTCCCACTACACAGTGCTTTTATTTATAGTAGAGAATAAGGAGATGATTAACTTGTCCTCCAAAGAAATACAATCTTATAAAGAATAAGGAAATGATATACACAATCACAATCCAAAAATATCTATACCATAATAAACCAAAATTAGCACAAATATGATAGAAATCGCAATAATGCTTGCCTAAACATTTAGATTAATCTAACGGTTAATTAATTAATAACCTTATATTATCTCTATTAGCGTGATAAGCATGACAGACAAAAGGAAAAGAAAAATAAAAGAGACATTAGAGTTTTCGTTTAGCCTGATAAGCATGATAGACAACTTAATAATGAAGAGCACTCACTCGACTTCAAGTCTTCTACGTTGATGTTTTACTGCTGCTCGGGACGACAATTCTTATTGTGTTTACGCAGTGTCATTATCAGAAACACTGATCCCGGCCGTTTATGTTCTTTCTTTCTCTATTTGTTCACATTAATTATCAATTATATCATCCAAAGAAAAAAAAGCAAAAAGAACACCACACTGTAATTGTGTATTTAAGTTTGCTATGGAGGACATATTCGACATACAACAAACCCATAAAATAACAATTACATAGTCAGGAGATGGGAATGCGGTCGTCTTGGCGGTGTAATGTTTTCTCATTGTAATGTTTTATTTTTATGTTCCTCAATATTACCCACTATTGTTTCTGTTTCTCACTTGTGCAGACACAAACCGTAGGCCACCATGATGAGTGCTCTGCCTTGCTGCAATTCAAGGATAGCTTTACGATCAGAAAATCTGCTTCTGATGAGCCTTTTGCATATCCAAAGACTGGATCTTGGATGCGAGAAGGAGATCAAAATCGGAGCAACTGTTGTTTGTGGGATGGTGTTGAGTGCCATGAGGAGTCTCGCCATGTCATTGGCCTTGACCTCAGGAGCAGCTTTCTTTATGGTTCTATCAATTCCAACAGCAGCCTCTTTCAACTCGTTCACTTACAGAGGCTTGACCTCTCGGATAATGACTTCAATTTCTCTTCAATAGCATCACGTTTAGGTCATGATCTTACTTGTTTGACGTACCTAAACCTCTCATATTCCGTATTTTCTAGGCCAAATTCCAATCGAAATTTCAAAGCTATCAAAGTTGTCAACCCTTGATCTGTCTTCTAATAATGATTTGGAGCTTAAGAGAACCAACCTGAGAAGCCTAATCCAAAACTTCACCAGCATAAAAGAACTTGATCTCAGCGACGTGGACATACATTCCACCGTTCCTGAAATGCTGAGGAATGCAACTTCTCTCACAGTTCTTTCACTTGGGACATGTCAGTTGTATGGGGAATTCCCAATAGGTATTTTCCAGCTACCAAACTTAGAGGCACTAGATTTGTATGAAAACTTCAACCTAGCCGGTTATATTCCTACCTTTAACATGACCAATTCCTTCAAGGTATTGGATGTTGCCGAGACAAGTTTCTATGGTCAGTTGCCTAATTCTATCAGAAACCTTCATTAACACTTTGAGCATCTCATTTTGCAATTTTTATCCCCATGTTCCATCTTCCCTCAGAAACCTTACACAGCTCACTTACCTTGACATTTCTTCATTCTACGACATTGACTATTCCAACAAAACAAGCCAAGTAGTTCCAGATTCCTGGTCTTGGATCGGAAAGCTAACGAAACTTCATCTCTTGGGGCTTGCATATACCAACTTACGGGGAAATTTTCCATATTTTGTGGCTAACCTGACGCAACTTGCATCTCTAGACTTGAGCTTCAATAATATAACTGGTGAAATCCCATCTTGGATTATGAACTTAACCCAATTAACTGATCTCGTCCTTTCCTCCAATAAGTTCAATGGAATAGTTGACTTTGATAAGTTTTCTAAGCTTGGAAACTTAGCTTCACTTCATTTATCAGGCAACCAGTTATCTCTGCAGATAAAACCCGATTTAAATGCTACTCTTCCAAAGTTTGAACACCTGTGGTTGGATTCCTACAACTTAACAGAGTTTCCTGAGTTTTTAAATAATCAGCACGAATTGATTGATCTACACCTTTCTGCCAACAAAATTCATGGCCAAATACCAAAATGGTTCTGGAATGCAACTAGAGAAAAGTTGGAGGTCCTCGACCTCTCTTATAACTTCTTGACAGGATTTGACCAAAATTCGCTCAATATTCTTCCATGGAAAAATATGGTGTACTTTAATGTTGTATCTAACAGGGTACAAGGATCACTGCCAGTTCTACCACAATCAATCATAGATTTTGAGGCTGGAAACAATGATTTTACTGGAGGAATTTCACCATTGTTCTGCAACTTAAATTACCTTCGGGTTCTTGATTTGTCCAACAACCTGAGAGGCATATTTCCACAATGTTTGGGGAACTCCAGTGCTTTGGAAATATTGCGCCTGCACAACAATTGTTTTCAAGGCAATATTCCTCAAATATGTGCAAACAAAAATAGTTTGAAAATGGTTGATTTGAGTTACAATCAGTTGCAAGGGAAGCTGCCAAGTTCAATGGCCAATTGCATTAAGTTAGAGTTTCTCAACCTTGGAAATAATCACATCAACGACATCTTCCCATCTTGGTTAGGGTCACTTCCCGTATTTAGGGCTCTTCTTTTGCGGTCTAATAGATTTCATGGAGAGATTGGGAAGCCTCCGACAAACCATGAGTTCCCAAATTTGTGCATCATTGATCTATCTTATTAATGTATATACTATGAACTTGTAAGAACAATATTACAGAGAGAATTTAGAAGTAGAGAGAGATGAAAGCTGAAGATATTTTCCACGTATTGATGACTTAATTGAGAAGTTATTACATGAATGAGGTATTTATACAAGTCACAAGATTCTACTACAATAACTGCCTATCTAAGATTTAGACAAGTGTCAACATCTCAAGTGCACTATCTCTATCATCCCCCCACAAACCCATGCTTTGATAGCCCAAGCATGAGATTGCTGCAATGAATTGTTAACAAAGGTGCACTAAGTCCCTTAGTCAAGATATCAGCAAACTGCTCCTTGGAAGACACAAACTGCACTTGAAGTTTGTTTGAAGCCACTCTTTCTTGAACAAAATGTACATCAATCTCGATGTGTTTAGTTCGTTGATGTTGTACGGGATTGAAGGACAATGTGATTGCAGAGAGATTGTCACAAAATAACACAGGTGGTGATGATAGTGTGATTTGCAGAAAACTCGAAATCTGTTGAATCCAATCAAGTTCAGCTGCAATTGTAGAGAAGGCCCGATATTCAGCCTCAGTAGAAGACCGTGAGACTGTTTGTTGCTTTTTAAAAGACCACGATATAGGATTGCTGCCTAAAAACACCACTAAACCAGTAGTGGACCTCCTGTCATTAGTGTCACCTGCCCAATCAGCATCACTAAAAGCCTTTAGGGTCAAGTCTCCTCGAGAATAGGTGATACCAAACTCCTTAGTTCCTTTCAAATAACGTAGGATCCTTTTAATAACAGTCTAGTGAGAAACCATGGGATGTTGCATAAATTGACAGACCTAATGCACAGAGAATGCAATATCAGGTCTGGTGAATATGAGATACTGTAAAGCACTTACAACACTCCTATATAAACCAAGATTCGAATATGGTTCTCCATCATCCTTCAATAACCTATTATAAGGCAAGCAAGGAATCTCACAAGATTTGGATTCAAACATTTCTGTTTTCTACAATAAATCAGTAACATACTTATGTTGAGACAAGAACAAACCAGTGGAAGTTGCATTTATTTGAATACCAAGAAAGAAATGGAGATGACCTAAGTCCTTGGTATCAAACTCAGAAGTCAAATCAGAAATCACTTGTTGAATGACCTGAGATGCACTGCCTGTTATGATAATGTCATCCACATAGAGTGAGAGAATGACAATATTAGATCTCACAGTTTTCACAAACAAGGAAGAATCCGAGTAGGTGTTCTTGAACCCCAATTTAGGTAAAAATGTGGTAAACCGTTCATTCCAAGCCCGTGGAGCCTGTTTTAGGCCATAGAGAGATTTATGCAGTTTACATACTAGGTGAGGATTAGTAGAGTCCTCAAAACCAGGTGGTTGGGCCATATATACCTCTTCTTGAAGAATGCCATGTAGGAAAGCATTATTGACATCAAGTTGCCGAAGAGACCAATTGAAATTAGCAGCAAGTGCAAAAACAATCTGCACTGTGATAGGTTTAACCACAGGACTAAATGTATGACAATAATCAATTCCAGGTTCCTGACTAAATCCTTTGGCTACCAATCGGGCTTTATGTCGTGCAATAGACCCATCAGAATTTCTTTTGATTTTGAAAATCCATTTGCAACCAACAAGATTCTTGTTCGGTGGTAATGGAACTAAACTCCAAGTACCCTGAGTATACAATGCCCCAATCTCTTCTGTCATAGCTTGTAACCACACTGAACTTTTAAGACAGTTTTGTAACTGAGAGGTTCAGTTTAAGACAAGTCAGTCTCCTTGGAAACTGATAAGAAGGCCTTTTTCTTGATAATACCACCATTGCTTCTTGTCTGCATAGGATGCAGATTGAGAGGAGGAATATCCAATACTACTTGAAGACTGTCAGGATTATAGTCAAGTGCCACATGCATATGAGAGAAATCACTTGTTGCACTAGTAATGGACTGAGAGAAAGCAGGAGGGATGTACAATGATATATCAAATCAAGGGCTACTATGAGGTGGTGATCTGGGAGAAAAGGCATTGGAATAAATGTGCATTGGTGAATTGGGTATAAAGCCAGGAGATGATAGTAATGGGGATGGGAAGACAAATGAACTTGGTGGCATTACCACATTATCATAAGTAACAATTGGTGTTTGACTCACAGGGTGTCTAATAATAGGAATGACTTGTGACTTTGTTGTTGTCAATAAGTCTGCATAAGGAAATTCCTTTTCAGAAAAGACTACATGTCTAGAGACATATATTTTGTGCCTAGATACTTCAAAACACATAAACCCTTTATATTTGGATGTGTACCCCAAAAAGACACATTTTGTGGTTTTGGTTTGAAGCTTAGAGGTGTTGTAGGGTTTAAGAAGTGAATAACAAGCGCAACCAAAAGTTTGCAAATGAGATAAATTGGAACACAACCAAATAATAGTTCAAATGGAGATTTATTTGATAAATTAGGTGTAGGCATTCGGTTAATAAGGTAAATGGCAGTTTGACAGGTAAAAGACCAGAATTAAGAAGGTAATTTTGCAGTTTGTAACAAAGTAATTGTAGTTTTAATTACATGCCTATGTTTTTGCTCAGCTACCCTCATTCTGTTCAGGTGTATGAGGACAAGATTTTTTATGGGCAACACCTCTATCTGACACAAAAAACTTCAGTTTATTGGAGATGTACTTACCCCCTCCATCACTTTGCAGAATTTTAACCTTGGAATTAAATTGAGTGAGTACATATGAATAAAAGGAAATGAATGTGGCACAAAGGTCGAATTTGTTTATTAAAGGAAATATCCAGCAATATCTGGTATAATCATCAATGAAAGTGGCATAGTATCTAAACCCATCTACTGAAGTACATGATGCAAGACCCTAAAGGTCACTGTATACAATCTCAAATGGTACTACAGACTTATTGACAGTAGACTGGAAAGGTAATTTGCAGAACTTTCCTTCTAAGCAACTTTGGCATATACTAGGATTAGACTCTTTAGTACAGGCCAGGTGTGATTTTTGTAGATAAAGCTTTGATAGCTCGCAGCTAAAGCTTCGATCTAAGTCTTCCACACCTCTGATTTCTACAATTTCATCTTCTCTAAATCATCGGCTGCCAATAACAGTGTGTTGTTGACATCTCTTCGTCTTCTTTGATTCTAGGGTTTGTTGAATCTTTCACATTGTAGATCAAGTCCCTGATTCTCGATTCTTTGACTACTGCGTTTCTTGCACACCAAGTGTTTGCTGCGTGTTCTATGAGGTAAATCTATAACTACAGCGTGTTGTTTTTCGTGATTTGTTCAAGGGAAAAATGGTTCAAGGGAAAAATGGTTACTTCTTCTTAATTACAACTCCAATCCCCTATAACTGCACTTGTGTCTTCAATTTCTACATCTGTAAATGTTAAACTTGATGATACGAACTATCTGAATTGGCACTTCCAAATGCAATTACTGTTGGAAAGTACTGGAATTATAGGATTTGTGGATGGATCTCATTTCTGTCTATCTCGAATTTCCTCAGAAACAATAGAATCTGGTGTGAATTCTTTGAATTCCTCTTCTTCTACTGATTGTGATGCGTATTTAGTTTGGATGATGCATGATATGGCACTTATGCAGCTTATCACAACTACATTATCTCCTATAACTATGTCATGTGCTATTGGCAACACTAGTTCTAAAGATTTGTGGACTGAAAGAGCAGTTCTCCACTGTTTCTAAAATTAGCATATTTCAGATGAAGTCTAATCTTCAAACCATTAAAAAGGGATCTGATTCCATTGCTCAATACTTGCAACGGATCAAGGAGGCCATAGACTATCTTTCTGCTGCTGGGGTGTACTTTGCTGATGAAGATATTGTTATTCTTGCACTAAATGGATTACCAACAGAATACAATACCTTTAGAACTGTTATAAGAGGAAGAGAAAATGTTATTTCATTGAAGGAATTCAGGTCTCAATTGCTTGCTGAGGAAGTTATCATTGAGTCCAATACAAATGCACCTTTATGACTGCTATGGTGGCTAATCATCCTAATTCTTCTCAGAAATGGCCTACATAATCTGGTTTTATATCTGGTGGATTTAAGCAGTTCCATAATAACAAGAATAGGGCAAAGGCATGTTTAATCAAAATGCTCGTCATTTTCAACCAAGATCATATTATCCTACTCAGACACATGTTTTGCAAACACCATCTCTTGGTGTACTTGGTCAGTTTCCAAACCAATACTCATCCAGCCCTTCTGTTCTAGTAATGCTCACTTGTCAACTGTGCAATGTTGATGGTCATTCTGCAGCTTTTTGTGGATCTAAACCACCAGAGAAACTCAAGTGTCCAATTTGTGGCAGGTTCAATCACAATACCTGTTTTTGTTTCTATAATAAGAAAGGTCCCAACTTCATTTAAGCTGGTTCCACTTGCCAGTATTCTCAGATGCAGTCTTATTCTCCACAAGGATTTTCTCATCAGTCTCAGTTCTCAGGCAATCAATTTCAAGCTTCCTCTCCACCTATGCAAGCTATGCATACAGTGGTTTCTCAGCCATCATCACAGCCAGTATCTCAATCCACTCCTCAGATTTGGTTGACTGATTCGGGTGCAACAAATCATATGATTGCAAATCTCAACAGTCTTTCTTTGGCATCACCATACCTTCTAATGAAACCATTCAGACAACAAATGGTGAAGGTTTGCCTATTTCTCATATTGGTAGCACTATTTTAAAACCCTTTGTGCATCCAATTAAGTTGAATTTTGTGTTGTATGTTCCCAAGCTTACACAGAGCCTTCGCTCTAATACCATATTAATGTATATACTATGATCATGTAAGAACAATATTACAGAGAGAATTTAGAGATAGAGAGAGAGATGAAAGCTAAAGATATTTTCCATGTATTGATGACTTAACGGAGAAGTTATTACATGAATGAGGTATTTATACAACTCATAAGATTTTACTACAATAACTGCCTATCTAAGATTTAGACAAATGTCAACATCTCAAGTGCACTATCTCTATCATATCTAACAATGGTTTTTCCGGTACGTTGCCCTCTAAGAATTTCATGAAACTTGTTAACGAGACCAATCGAACTTATTTTGAAGTCTCTTCAACCTGAGGCTCAAATGACATCCATTATGTATTCCCGCACTCGATGACGATTGATGCAAAAGGTGTTAAGGTGAAATATTTGGAGACACCTTATCTTTTGAGACTCATAGGTCTCTTAAGTAATAGATTTGAAGGTGAGGTTCTTGGTGTCATTGGGAATCTAAAAGAGCTTCATTTGCTGGACCTCTCCAACAACACTCTCACTAGTCTCATCCCCTCATCTCTAAGGAACTTGACATCTCTTGAATCATTAGATCTCTCTAAAAACCAGCTCTCATGAAGGATCCCCAGCCAAGCCCGGCCCTAGCCTAGGGTAGTAAGGGCGACCGCACAGGGCCTCAAAAAATCAAGGGCACCAAAAAATTTAATTTATATTATTATAATGTTATGTTCAGTAAGCGTATAAAAATATAAAACTGGATATTTGTCATAAGATATCATTTGCAGCAGTGTTTCATAGCTTTCCTGCAATGGAAATGAACATGGGTTCGAAACTCAAATATGCTTATTATTTTTTTTATGCATTTATTTCATCTTCGGTTTAAATAAGTAGCTATATTTCTATATGTGCCTTTGACGAAAGTGGTTTTTACAAATTCATTTTCAATTAATTACCACCCTTTGGCAAATAATAATAATAGTAGTAGTCACCTAAGTTCAAAATGAGGACCTTTTTCTTTTGAGAACTTTAACTAAAAGCTCCCAGTACTGTTCATTTTAACGAAAAACCACATTTTTACACTAAAAATCAATCTTAGTACTAGTTACTTTATCATTTCGTTAAAACTCAAAGTTTTCAAGCTCTTTTCGTTAATTTTTCTTTTTCTTTAGTAATGATGTTCTGTTTCAATATAATGTTAGGGTTTAGGGTTACTTTTCTTTCTTAGCCAAGAAAAATTAGTTATATTTTTAATAACACATATGTGGTATTTGGTTTTTCAATAATTTTTTTTTGGTTCATTCATTGTTTATAACATTATATATAAAAATTAGAGAGAAAAATATGACAATTCTTATGAAGCCCCAAGGGACAATAAATTACAAAATTATCCGATAACTATAAATTTTATACAAAAATACCCTTCATGCCTAGTTGATTTTTGCTTGTGAAATATTTGTGTACCCTTATCTAAATACAAACTAATATTATGGCTTAGATGTGAAATCTATTTTTTCTTCACTTATAAGTGAGAGATCTTAGGTTTGAGTCTTTTAAATGACAAGTTAGATACCAAATTATGGCCAACCCATCTTGTTGCTTAGCATAATCCCTCACATCCTGCTATCGTTTTATCAAAGAAAAGTTACATCGGCATGTACAAATATGAACACTAAAACAATTGATTTTTTTTTTCTTTTCTGGCGTGGAGACTAGGGCACTTATTTTGGTATTGCCCCGGGCCTAGAAAATCTCAAGACCGGCCCTGTACCCAGCAATTTGGTACGGCTCAATTTTCTTGCATATTTCAACGTATCCCACAACCGGCTATGGGGGCCTATACCACTTGACCAACAATTTGGTACATTCCTAGAAGATTCATACCAAGAAAACTTGGGCTTGTGTGGAAAGCCTTTGTCAGAGAAATGCAAGGATTCGAAGAGCACAAAGCTACCACCATCATCAATCTTTGAAGAAGGAGAAGATTCGGGATCTCGATTTGAGTTTGATTGGTACGTGGTTCTGCCCGGAGTCATTAGTGGACTAATAGTTGGAGTGATTTCTGGGAACACTTTGGCAAACAAGAAGCATGAATGGTTTGTGGAGACATTTAGCAGGAAGAGGCAGCTAAGTGGCACAAAGGGAAGGAAGGGACGTCGGGCTTAAGTCATTATTTTACCCATGAAATGTTTGGCTCTTCAAAACCCATTCAGCCTTCAGTGTAACTTTTTTATTCAATACAATTTCCCTCGTACTGTGAGGTTTCCTAAAAAATGTCATTCTAACTTGTGATGCGTGCTTGCTGTTTATTAGAGTAAAGCATATATTTCTGAGAGTTGTATTATATTTCTGAGTAGTGAATGCCCTAAATTTTACTGCATGCATCCTCTTGCATTGCTGCCTTAGTTTACCACCATAAGGTTTTTAGCAACCTTAATGAGGAAGATTCCTTTCTAAAAGTGCCTTTAATCCCACCATAGGCCTGAAATATAAAAAATTAAAATAATTTTCATAAATTAAATTTCAATTGTTGAAATGACCAAACATTAAATTTTAACGACATTCCCATTAAATATTGACGATACAACGATTGAACATTCATGACATAATGATCAGGTGACAAGTATATTGAAAACTGATAATAATTGAGATTTGAGAAATGATTATCAAAACAAAAAATTGAATGGCAAGGAAACCCTTAATCCCATGGCAAGAACAGGACCAGAGAAAACCTACAATCAGACCACAGATTCCATAATGATACACTTCTAGCTAAGAGAGCAGTTAGCCAAGCATGTCATCCATTGCACTGATTTTAGAACCATGGCATCATTGGCTGCAAATTCATTGTTTGTTTTCCAAGACTTTTTCTGTTTACCTTTTCTCTGCTGGTTGTTGTTTGGATCGCATTGTTTCCAAGTTCTTATCACTATGTGTTTGGGCAAAGAAACGTTTAGTTTATTCTTCTTGACTTTATTCTTAACCCCAAGCAATTAAATATCACATAAAAAGAGAAATTGTTGTTATAAAAAGACATGGATACTCCTACGAATTTGATCCTAGAATTCATATATTAATGACGTACAAATGTAAACACATGGATACACCGTATATTTTTACATATGGAACAAAAAGTTATGGGTTTTCATGTTTTCTCTCCCAAATATGCACATACTCATGTTAAAACTCAAATTTGGATTTGAAGTTTAAATATTATATTTAGAGAAGGAAAATTTATATTTTGTATCACAGTTGGCAAAGCAACTAGGGCGACTGCCCAGAGCCCCAAAACGTCGGGGGTACAAAAATAAATTGGGAAAACTTGGAGGAGCTTGATGGCACCGATAGATGCTTTGGATAAGTGTTCTTGTATAAAACTTATAGTCATACGGATTTTTTTTTTCTCTTTTACTATCCTTTTACATTAATACAGCTTCATAAGAAATGTCATATTTTTGTATCTCTAACTTTTATATATAAACAATATATGGACTTAAAAAATTTCAGAAAGAACCAGATATCACATATATTTTTTTTTTCACCACATTAGTACTCATTTTTTCTTGTATAAGAAAGAAACTTACCCTAAATCCTTAACATTGAAACATAACATCTTAGTGGAGTGATACTATGACGCTTCTTTTAGTGTTGCGATGGGCTTCAAAGAGATGGTTTATAATCTCAACTCAATAGAATCATCACGTGACATGCATGCATTTGTTATGTTAATAAAACCCAAAAAATGGAAGATGTGAGGGACATATTCTAGTTGATAAGGATTTTCACATCCTTAATTTTTTACATACACATCTGTTTTTAGTTTTTGAATTGAATAAATTAAAGAGAATTAAAGAACAAAAATTAACATAAACGTGAAAAGAAAAAAATTGGGGTGTAGATTTCATTTTTCATTCCAATTAAGTTTCCAACTACGATATGATCGACTTTTTTGGTTCATAGATCTGAGTGCCAATGCATGATTTGATCAAATGGTAGGAGGAAACCTATCTTCTAAGAATAGTATACATGTTGACCTATTTATGTGGCACATACTTTACAAACAACATAGTACAAATGACAGTGTTCAGGGGAGTGAGTGAAAACCGTGAAAATTTTCATGTGCTTTACAGGTTTCATCTGCTTGTAGTTTTGCAATTATGTATCAAATTCTTTTTTCACTGCAAAAGAATAGAAAACAGTGCTCTCTCTTTCAAGTGAGTCCAGCAAACAAGTCCAACACAATACAAAACAACTCCCCATGACACACACTCACTCACACTCAGCTCTCTAAATTGCAGGAAATTGTGTGGGGTTATAAAATCTAATGTCAAATCTCAAAGCCTTTTATTTTATAGATATTTTTTTCTGTAATTTGTTATATGCTTTTTGTCTACGAGGACTTGGGTGTTTCCTTTCTGAGCCAAATTCCAATCTCATGAGGACAAGCAGATAGTTGCTACCTCGTCATCATCTAAAAAGTCTTCTATTGCTGTGGGTTGGTATCCAATGCCCTCGTCTCAATTATTTTCTTGCATAGGAAATTAACTTGTAAACACATCCTCCTATGTGATATAATACCACTTTCTGTGTTCCTTGGAAGAAGAAGAAGAAACCCATCATCTGAATCTGATGCAGCATGCAGTTCCTATTTACCTTTCCAATTGACCTCTACCACTTAATAAGCAAATCACAATTTAGTGAGAGTGGATTATTTTTATTTTTTTACAACTACAAAATATATAAATCTTGTTAATATAATGTTACTGTCAATCGTATATGAATGCGCTTATTTGAAGAAGACTACAAGATATATATCTTTTCAGATAATGACATAAGCAATCGTATGTGAGCGAGTGAAGAACTACATCAATAATTGATGAATGTATGGATCCCTTCGCAGGGTTCGCTTTTAACAGTTAGAGGCTAGGAAATTAAAATTAGGGTTCTTATATTAGTCCTCAGAATTGTTCACAGACACACCATCTACAAAACCCTAGCTACTACCCTACGTACTCTATGGTCCACAAGCTAGGTTAAAGTAGACGAACACACACGGCGAAGCAATAACCATGGACTGACACAACGGCCTTAAAACCAAAGTCTTGAAGTATTCACTGCTGCACACACAATAACAAATATAAAATCAACAAAAACAACAAACAACAAATCTAGCTACTTAACCCAAAAAACAATAGTCAGCATTGTTTCCAGTTATTTGTGCCTTGGAACGTTTCCTTTGGCCCCTTCTCTCTTCCCTCGATACCCACACTTGACATTTACACTACGTACCCCAGCCTTCCCACTCCAGCCCAAAGTTTCAACTCCTTTTCTTAATTAATTAAACTTAATTTCTTTTATTTAATTAATTAAAGTTTCTCGTCAACCAAAAAATATAGCTAAGAGTACTATTAGGGAGGGACACCAAACACATTCATCCAATTTATGTGTGTATTGTAAGTAAACTATCAATATGTATACTGATACATTATTTAGTGAACAAATTTGATAACTCAAAATATTATTGCTTAGCTAATTTTTTTTTTTTTTTTACATGCCATCGATAGTATTAATTTACAATATCTCATGCATGGATATTGACCAGTATTGACAATATGTTGATCAAACAACCTCAACCCTAAAAACCAAAAGAAAACTCTCTCTCTCTCTCTCTCTCTCTCTCTCTCTCTCTCTCTCATGCATAAGTCAAAACCCCTTAACAGCTACAAACTACACCCATTTCATGCACAGGCCTATATAAATATATAAACCCTTTAGTCTCTCATCACTTATTCTCCTCTCTCTCTCTCATTTCTCTCTCTAACCCTCTGGTGCAAGTGTAGTTTGCATCACCTAGCAAGTTAGCGCCACCATATAACACCACCAAAAACCACCATGGATCAAAACCAAAACACATCATCACGAGAAAGTAAAGAGAAAAGATCCGAGTTCTTCATCAACGACCACATTGACATCCTCGTCGAAATCCTCAAACGCCTGGATGGCCCCTCCCTTGGCGTCGCCGCCTGCGTCTGCCGCCTCTGGTCCACCTTCGCCCGCAACGACTCCGTCTGGGAGCATCTATGCTTCCGCCACGTCTCATCTCCCCCTCCTTCCTCCGTGAAACCCGTCGTCGTTGCCCTCGGCGGCTACAAGAAGCTCTACATGGTCTGCGTGCGCCCTGTTCTGAGTCGACTCAGCGACTCGGACATGGTTAGAAGAGTCTGGACTCGGCACGAGGTTCAGCTCTCTCTGTCTCTGTTCTGCGTTGATTACTACGAGAGAAGCGGGAGGCTCGGCGGCGGTGGTGGCGGGGATGCATCCGCATCTTCTCTCATGTTCCTCTGCAACACCGTAAATGTGTGATTCGTTGACTTTAGAGCACTTTTGACTATAGTGGGTCCCGGTGAGAGTAACAGTAGTATACATATCGATTTTATTTATTAAAAAAATGATGATTTTTTATATTTTTACTACTAGGGTTACTAAATAATTGTGACGATTTATTATTTTGGAGGGGAAAAAGGTAAGAAGGTAGAACCAACTTATTTATTTCATTTTATTTTTTAATTTCTTAATTTTTGGCATCGGCAGTACCTAATTCCTATGTTTAATAATAAGTTTCTTGTAATTTTATTATAACAAATTGTTATATTTGCTTCGGATTTATTTTTAAATAAATTGGGACTCAGAATCTTTGGGAGCCTAAGCACGTCTAGACAAAAAAAGTGGGTAGTGCCAAAATATAGTGGATCCTCTTTTCCTTTTGTTTCTATTGGCAAGCAGATTCCCAAACAAATACACTCCAAATGAAAACGATTGTTCTTTATTTTATTTTATTTATGATACTTTATCAAATATTAAGTCACTGGAGTGAGCACAGTAGTAAGAGTAAGTAGAGCGATAAGTAAGAATATATATTTAGAGTTCGAAACCGTCCAATACAATCGCAAAAACCCTAGTTGTGCAACGGCGTGCTAGAAAGTGCTGAAGTCCCTTTGACTTGAAAAGACAAGCTTGTGAGAGGACGTTATGTTTAGCATGGTAGGCCACAAAGAACCAATTCTTCTCCCAATAGCATATTAGCAATTGGGCATTGTTGATCAATTGTTTTAGAGTCCGTGTCCGTTGTAAAGTGAGATATGGGCCACAAAACGGGTGATTGAGACTGAACAAGCCTAATCTACTGGGTGGTCCAACAAATATGAGATCATTGACTCATGGTGTTTCATTTTCTTTACTTTAACACCCTTCTCACTCCAATTTCCGACCAGCCCTCCTCTACCTCATTTCCAAATCCCTAGATGGCTTAATGCATTTAAATCTGCTAGTCATGGGCGAGTCATGTGGGGTTGGTAGTAGTGTGATCGTAACACTGTCATGTTTGTAGAGAAAGGCGTAAGCTATAAATCGAATGATCAGCAAGTTAATCGATAAAATGATATTAGATTTTCTATTGTGTAAACTTTATTAACTAGGCAGCAAAAGGTTAGGAACTAAGGAATTGAAGAGCGCAAAATTTCGAGAGAGAAAGTATAAAAGCTGGTTTTCATTTCTGTAGTGATTAGTTACAATTGTTGGCCTTCTTGCTATTTATAATAGCTGAGTAATCTTAACAGCTAAGCAAGCTTCTAACTAGCACAAGCTATAGGATCTTGACACATGTACCATCAAGATCATTACACCTGTTCATTTATAAATTTACACCTAATAAACTTCTAGTAATTAATAAACATATAATCACATGATAATCTCAAAGTAGTTTGGAATTCTCAACTCGAGTTTGAATTTCTACGAACGCATTTTCTGGAGAAATTGGTTTTGCTTTGGCGTACTATATATTTGACCTGAATGGCAAAAGTATGCTACCTCTGCATGTGCGACTAGAGCTACGTAAGAAAAGAGATTAATCTACTATCAATATATCATAGAATACCTCTTATGGGCACGGCACATCATTAAACTGTTGATGTGCTTCTCAATATTAGATATAGTTCTCGATGTTAAATAGTCGGAATAGCCAAAGCCCACAGATCAAGTAATCTGGCCCTTGAAATTTGATCAAACGGCAAAAAATAGAGAAGTTAGTAAAAACTTTTAAAAGTTATAATAATTTTTAGCCGTTGGATCAAATTTCAAGGGTCCAAATTACTTAATCTGTGAGCTTTGGAGTAAGAGATTTGGAGAGGATCTCTTTCTAGTGGTGGAAAAGGGATCTTCTATGGATTTCTTCCATCAAGTTCACCAAGGGCACAAATCCAGACCTTTAAAATTTGATCCAATAGTTAAAGTTATTATCACTTTTAAAGTGGACTTCTGTTTGTAATCGTTGAATCAAATTTCAAAAGTCCGAATTTGTGATCTTGATTGACTTGGTGGAAAGAGATCCGCTTCGGTGGTGGGTAGGTAGAAGATAGAATATATCATTTTGAAAGGTTGGGTATCCTGTCCTAAAAGATTTCAATTTAATACCAGACAAAATTTATGGGCAAAAGAAGAAGAATAAATATCAATTAAAAAAAAAGGAAAAAGAAAAAAGCACCTGACAAACTGTGGTGTGGTGTAGTCCCATCCGTAGTATAAATAAATTTTGCTTTAGGATAATCTTTTTTTATTTATTTTTTATTTTTTTTGTAATGACTTTATTAAATTAGGTATTAGATTATTAGTAATTGATGGTGTTCAAAATTACGTTATTATGCAAAACTTCAACATATTTCTACCACTGTGATAAAAAGTGATTTGCAATTTTGATCTAGAATATTGGTAACTACTATTGTGGAATTACAGTCAAGACCTCTACTCAATTCATGCGTATTAACTCATTTTCAATAATTCACTATTGAATTTTTACATTTTTACCATATTAAGGTAACCCAAGAGAGAGAGAGTGAGTCAAAATTATTCTTATTTGTAGTAGAATTCCAATTTTGACCCAAAGGTATGGATGTTGAAGTAGTATATGTCACATCCACAAAAGGGTTCAGCAAATATGAATTAGTAACACTATTCTTTAAAACAATCTTGACCAAATATAATTAGGAGATGAAATTTTCTGCATTCAAGATGAGTGTGATTTTTATGTTGTTCAAATTAATATCTAAAGCGTATATATAAACTTAACTTTTTTTTAACTTTATTGTCATAAATTTAATACATATCAAACATCAACTGGTGTAATAAATATGTCACACCAATTTTGGATGCAAAAATTTTGATCTCACCAAAGAGCCAAGTAAAGAAAGAATCATATATGAATTATCACGTCAACGTTACAAAGAGCTACTTGATATGCTAACTAACATGATATGTGTTAGCTAGTCTAAAAGAAAAAAAAACCTGATATGTGATAGCTGTGGATGCTATCGATGACAAATGAAACTCCAACAATGGAATGTGGTTAGGCATTTCTCCTTTTCAATACACCCAAAGTAATTACAATAAACTAAATGTCGTTAGGTTCCAAAAAAATTTCGCTTACAAGCCCGATTAGCTCAATCATTATATATTCATAGCAAACGAAGCTAAATTCATGCGTAGAGTGAAAAAAAAATAAATCAATCAAAATTGTCCTTTGAAATTATCAGAATTCTTTTTTGGTTTTTGAGATTTGAAATCGATAGAAATGATCCATGAATTTGTTCACCATTAATCATTTTGGTCTCAATGAAAAATCTCAATTAAAGAAGGATAAAATGCCAAAATTTTTTGTCAAATCATTTTAGCTAATGATTTACTAAATTGAGGGTATTTTTGCCATTTTAGTCCTTACTTAACACAATTTTTCACAAATAACCAAAATAATTGATGGTGAACAAACTCATGGACTACTTCTAGGAGGAGGGGAGTTCGGCTAAGTCACACAATAGACAACCTAACTTGGTATTGAGTTCGTTATCTACAAGATTCGAACATAAGACCTCTCACTCACAAGTGAAAGAGGAATACCACCATATCATTAGTACTAAGTAGCAAGAAAAGGGAAGACTTTAACAAAACAAGAAGAACAGAGAAAACCAAGGTATTGTCCAATTAGGATTTTGAGGAATTCCCCCGTTTATAAATTGAAGCCTTCAGCACGCTTAAATGGGGGGATGAACCAAGCAGAGCAAGCAATCTTAAAGTGCTGGAAAACCCTAAATCATGAGATTTAGCATTTCTTTCTTCTGACCTTTGTCATAAGCCTCCCTTACCCTTTACATTACCCTCCATTAGAAACCCTAATTAGCCACTTCAAAACCAGCAACCATCAACAATATCTCTCTCACATCAATTAGTGGGCTTTCAACTCCCACAGCCACGCATCACTCAAGTAAATTATAATTTGTTGTTATAATTATTCAATTCTTGTTAATAAGAGTTCTTGAATTATCTGGAATATCTCCTAAGACACGCTTTTCTTTTAAGGTATCTCAGGGCCTGAGGCCGAAAACGAACTAGAGGAGTTAAGCATCTTAAAGCCCAAGTTCTGCTTGATTAAAAGGTCCTCAACAAATATTCATGGCTTCTTTTTATTTTTTTTTTTTTGTGGAATTAGAGAAGTCATAAATTAGGAAGAGAGAGAACTGAATGGTTAAGAATTGATACGATTCTTGATTGTAAGTATTTGATAACAGATTTTACTGTGTAACACACATTTGTTTAAAATGCAAGGAAGTAAAGAACCAAAATAATACAAATATCTCGTTCCATGTAAGTAAACAATGTTGTTAGCGTCATAACAATACTTGGTATTCTATGATTGAGGTTGAAAGTAATTTTGACAAAAACCACCAAGGCGAAGCTAAACAACATACGCCAACCGAATATATTTGATCTATATCACCACCGACTATGGATTGAAGCATCAATTAGAGAATGTGGTTAAATTGTTAGTTGTTAGGAGGTAAATAGATGGAAGTCGAATATGCCCCAAGGTACATAGGTATCATTATTTTTTGTCAATGTGGTAAAATGTATATACGTTCTAACACTTGATTAACATAGTAGTTAAAATTCAAAATTTTGAGATTTTTTGGTTATTTAGTACTACACATACAATGACGAATATCAACAACTTTACACAATTTTCATAGGAATAATGTTATTCACACATTTATTTTACTTTTTACACACTCTTATTAATTTTTAACCGTTGACTTTCTTCAATCATAATTCAATGATCGAAAATTGAGATGGGTCTGCGGAAAATAAAACTGCTTGGGTGGAAAAATTATTCTTGTCATGCAAAATCATTTATTAGGGATTGTAATCAAATGAAGCCATTACCAAATCTCAGCCAAATAAGTTGATTAAACAATTAGCTTAATCCAAGGTCTACTTCTTCTGCCCACTACCAAACACTCCTCAAATCCAACGGAAAAAAGTAACGCCCATAACGCACGGCAGCGCAAAATAGCAACCCCACCATTAAATACTATTAACGCACTGTTTACTCTCACTCGAAATTAAAAAAAAAATTCAAACCATTTTATTACCAAAAATAAATCCTGTCCAAATCTCCGGCACCTATATCGACGGAATCGCCAATTCCCCGCCGTCAATCGCCGCATTCGGCCATCCCAGCCCCAAATCCGCCTACCCAAACACCCGATTTCGCATCACAAACCCTAAAAAATAGAAATTTTACTGTTTGGTAAACTTTCTTTGCACTTTAGGGTTATTAAAAATGAGTTTCTCTAGTGATTTGTGCTTTCGATACGGTGAGATTTGCAATTAGCTGAGCTTTCCTGATTTTGCTTGAGCTTCCAAGTACACGTGGCGATCTGGGTTTTCTTCACCTTCATTCAGCTCAAATTTCAGTGAGTCAATTGTTTTTACTGTTTGCTTTGATTTTGTGCTGAATTTTTAATCTGGGTTAATAATATACTGGATTTTGGATTTCGATAGCTGTGCATGTCTGAAAAGCTGTGTAATTTAGTGGAATTTGTGGCTGGATTTGGAAAATTGAGCTGATGTGCATGCTTGTTAGTGGGTTTGAAGGGCTAGATTCTTCTGTTTTGGTACCTGGTTTAAGGGTGTTTGGCTGCCGAGAAAAAACTGAGGAAAATGAAGGAAAATTTAATCTTGATTTTATTGCATTTATGTTACATGGATCGTAATTTTTTTGTTTGTGAAAAAAGGTCAAATCTTGACAATTATAAGCCGTTTTGGTAATTGGGTTAGTGTTGAATTGATTGGCATTGCTTCTTGGTTGATATTTTTTATTTGAGACGAAAACGGTAGCTTTATTGATGAAAAAACTTAATTCGAACGCAAATCTTGGTTGAGATTTGAACTTGAATTTTGTTTTAGTTTGGTAAATGATTTCTGCATTAATTTTTTCCTAAATGATTCTGCATTTATGGTTATTAATAAGTCTTAATTAGAGAAATTTGAATGGCTTAGCCAGTCACAGTGCTAATAGAAAAAATATTGACGTTTGATACTCATAAAGATTCTTACTTTATCTTTTGCAGGAATGAAAATGTGGTTACATATGAGAATTCAGCTATTTCTACAGTTTAGCATAGTGTGGTGGTCGTAGATTCTGTTTCGAGATTTTTGGTTTTTAAGTGATCTCTATTCCTCCATGGAAGTTAACATAGAGGAGGCTCTTAAAGCGAAGGAGACTGCTGAGAAGCGATTTTTTGAGAAAGATTTTACAGGTGCTCTCGCTTATGCAGTAAAAGCTAAATCACTGTACCCGGAACTTGAGGGCATATCTCATATGCTAGCCACGTTTGAAGTTTATGTTGCTTCTGAGGCAAAATATTATAGTGAAATGGATCATTATAAAATTCTTGGACTGAAGCCTTCTGCAAGTAAAGATGCAGTCAAGAAGCAGTACAAAAAGATGGCTGTGTTGCTCCACCCTGATAAGAACAAATGCGTGGGAGCTGATGGGGCTTTCAAACTTGTTTCTGAAGCAGTTACTGTGTTGTCCGACACTGCCAAGAGAAGGTTGTACGATCTTCAGAGAAACAAACAATTGGCAGCTACAGGTAATCAGCCCAATTTGTCTTCAGTTCACGCTGGTGGGGTTCAAGGTTTCAACAATTGTTCCAGTTCATCAGTATCTCATAGTAGACTTGACACTTTCTGGACCGTCTGCACTTCTTGCAAGGTTCAGTATGAGTATCTCCGTAAGTATGTGAACAAAAGACTTTCATGTAAAAACTGCCGAGGAATTTTCATTGCTGTGGAATCTGGGGCAGCCCCAGCAAATGGTTCTTTTCCTTATACTCCTTGTCCTTGGCCTTATGTGCCTAGTAATGGGTACGGGAATCATGGATTTGATGGGGTTACATATGTTCCAAGCAATGGTACCTTTTTCCCAGGAAACGGGGTCTCAGGTTTTCATTCTGGACATGGGTATGAATATACTTCAAATATGTCGTTTCAGTGGAACTCGTATTCTGGAACCTCAGCTGGTGTTGCAGCTCTTCATGGGTCATCGGCTATATCCCCTGATGCTGTTTATCAGTCAAATGGAAATGTTAAGAAAGCTAGAGAGAAGGTGAAATCAAGAGTGAATGGAAAACGTTCTGTTACAAATGTTGTGGCTAAAGTGGATCTGACCGTGCCTGCTAGCTGTAATCAGCCACCTGAATCTAAGAGCAATGGACGGGATAAGAGAAGGAAACTTACTGTGGGAGCAAGTTTTAGAAATGGGCTCGATGAAAAAGTATCAAAATCTGCTTTAGAAGCAAAACTAGCCAATGGAAATGGGAGTATTGGAAGTGATCAGAAAATTCTTAGTGCAGGGGAACTTCCAACTAGACGTTGCTCCATGGCACCGGCTTTTGATACGAAGAAGTTGTTGCTTGAAAAGGCAAGAACCGAAATTTTGAAGAAATTGGCCGAGTTTAAGTTGGCATCAGAAGCAGCAGCTGCTGTAAAGAACACAAAAAGAGAGGCTGAAGTGCGTCAACCAGAAGTTGCACAAGCACAGAAATTAGAGATAAAGAATACTGAGCCTCTCTGCATAACTGTCCCCGACCCTGACTTCCATGATTTTGATAAAGATAGGTCAGAGGAATCTTCAAGCCAAAGCAAATTTGGGCTTTGTATGATGAAGAAGATGGTATGCCTCGCCTGTACTGTCTGATTCGTGAAGTGGTTTCGGTAAAACCATTCAAGTTAGTCATTACTTACTTGGGCTCTAAAACTGATAGTGAATTCGGGTCCGTGAACTGGCTAGATTGTGGGTTTACCAAATCCTGTGGAAATTTTAGGGCACGGAATCTTGATGTCATTGAGCATGTTAACATTTTCTCTCATGTTTTGAGCCGGGAGAAAGCAGCCAGAGGAGGCTGTGTTCGGATATACCCCAGAAGCGGAGACATTTGGGCTATGTATCGAAACTGGTCAAAAAATTGGGACAGATCAACTGCAGCTGAAGTGAGGCACCAGTACATAATGGTGGAAGTTCTTGATGATTACTCCGAAGATCTTGGTGTCTGTGTATCCCCCCTTGTGAAACTGGCTGGATTCAAGACAGTATACCAAAGCAATACGGACAAAGCGGCCATCCAATGGATTCCAAAAAGAGAGATGCTACGCTTCTCGCACCAGGTGCCATCGTGGTTACTCAAGGGAGAAGAGAGTAACCTGCCCGGTAAGTGCTGGGATCTTGATCCAGCTGCAACCCCTGACGAGCTTCTTCACGCTGCGGTGGAAACCGAAGCTTAAGCAAAACATGCTAAAACCAGGGAAGCAGGAGTTACTCGGGAGTTGTTAGTTGTAGCATTCTTCAGACAAAATGTAGGTTTTAACTGTACAAATATGTCACCCATTGGCAAGTGGCCAGAGCAACATAAACCTCAAATGATTTTAGGGGTGCTATGTTTACCCAGTAAAAACTTGTGACAACAGTTTCAGAGTCTAATGACTGATTTGTTTTACATGATTACGCTCATAGTTGTCTTGTGACTTGTCCAGGAGAGTTGTAACACCTTATTCAGGACAGATTGGGAAATCAACAGTTATTTAATTGGGCAATTTTTACTTTTAATCTGAATTCTTGCTAACTGAGATGACTCCACCTCTTCTCTCGCCTTCATTATATTTGCATCTCCACCATTTTCAGCTTTTTAGCTATGGAGTCCAAGTTCAAGTTTGCTCTGCTTCTTCTCGAGTTACAATGCTTACAACCCACATCGAGTTCATGGCAGAGACGCACTAAGGTCTTGGTAATCAATTGGGTAAGTTTGCTTTCCATTTGCTCACTCCAAACAGTGAATAAAGCAATGGTAACCCTCCCACACCCTCCCCGATGAGATCTCACCTTCTTTCTCTATTTCACCTCCACTTAATAATTTATAACCATTGAATCATCCACCACTTCAAGCTCTTGCAACTCAATGCTCTATCGCAGAATCCCTACACGGATCCCTTCGGCCAGCCTAGTCATTCACCTCCTCCGCCGCAAGACCCCCTCACCTGCCGAACGGTGGATGATTCAGTGGTTAGATGCCCGAGATCAAATAATCTCAATCGTTCACATAGAATCACGCGGCTGATATCACTCTTCTTCTTATCTCTCATTTTCACGTCTTCATCTCCACCATTTTCTCAGAGTCCACCCTACTCCACCATTTTCACAGCCACGATTGTCGTCGTCGATGGGGGAGGGTGTGGGAGGGTTATTTGATCCGACTGAGATTATTTGATCCGAATAGTCTGCATGCAAAGAATTTGGACAAGATCCTGATCCCAATTTCACAACTATCAAAAAAAAGAAAAAAAAGAATTGAAAACGACTGTGTTTTGAGACATAGACTCTAGGGTTGGTTTGGGTTAGGACCCCGAACCAAAATCCAAAGACCGAACCTATCCTTGTCCCTTGAGAGTTTGTTGTGGAAGTTCAGGGTCTGAACCGAATCTAGAATCAGGAACCTCTAAGGGACGATTTGGTGAGAAGTAAGCAACTTGGCCACGACGTACCATCTCTTGGCGACGATTAGGCACTAGAAGGAGATGAGGAGGGTTGGGGGTTTTGGAGGGAGTAGAGGTTGTTGGCCTTGTCTTCGAAGGTTGAGAGAGAGCTACGAGTATGAGGGGTCTGTGAGGAAGTGAGGTGAGTGAGATTTTTTTTTATTTGAAAAAGGAGGATAACTGATGGCATGTCATGCTTATCCATCCTTTCTGGGCACAAAGATGCTATGGGGAATTTCACCTTACCTGTGGCCACAGTCACAGTCAAGCAGACTCACTAGCTTGGAGCATCGAACCCAAAACCTCTCGCATTTATTTATTTATTGGAGAGTAGCAATATGCACCCTTACTACTAGGCCGCTTAATGTGGTTACGAATGTTAAGATTCAATGTCAACCTAATCTAATAACTATTGTTAATTCAGCTATATATAAAATCATATTAAAATATTAATCGGTTCGGTTCAGAATTACCAACCAAAAGGATATGGGATCCCAAATCCTGCACCGAACTTTTTGGGATCGGGCATCGAATGGTTCGGGACATTTTCGGTTCGGCTTCAGGTTATTTTCGGTTCGGGTTGGGAACTTCGGTATTCTATTCCACTCCTCTAGACTAACAAGTCCACCTCTTTCCACAACCACCGCCTGAAAGTGAGTGAGAGGCACTGAAAGAGAAGCCAGCAACAGAAGAAGAATCAAACCCAACAATGGATCCTCAAGTGTGGCACAAAGTAGCCGCCCTCTCTGGTATCTACCCTTGTAATTTTTTTCTGGAATTACAGTCACTGTGAAATCGCGTATGTAACTGCATGTATATATGTATGTATAAATTTGTATCAGATCAGTCTCCTTTTATCAAATTATTCAAATCTGATAAAACCCAATTCGTGAATTTGATTGGAAAACAGGAATGGCAGCTCTTGGGTTGGGTACATATGGCGCCCATGGCTTCAAACCCAAAAACCCAACTTACAAAGAGGTTCATCATCTGTTTTAATTTTTAATCTTTGCCCATTTGATTTTATCTCATATTTTTCATGGTTTATCTGAAAGTTTTAAGTTTTCTGGGATTTAATTACGTTGCAAATTATGGGTAGGTTTGGCACACAGCTTCTCTCTACCATCTGGTTCACACGGCAGCTCTTCTTGCTGCCCCTATCACCAAGAACCCCACCATTGTGAGTTAAAATGTTTAGATCTTTATCAACTTACATTGCGTTGAATTCAAACCGTGATCTGAAGGTCTGAATCGTGACATTTGGGCATGTGTGATGTTTGCTCAACTTCGTGTTATGTGATGTTTGTTAATCAGTTACTCGTCTGCAAATTTGTATGTGAGTACATATGCTAATTTCATCTTCTTCTTTTTGCAGTTTGGAGGCCTTTTGACTACTGGAATACTCGCATTCTCCGGGACGTAAGTGTCATTCTTCTGCACTTTCTTTTTTGTTCAATTACATGGTTTAATTTGTTTTCATGTTAAAAGATCCCTTAACGATTTGAGTTTCCTTGCAAAATGAAGGTAGTTGAATCTGAATTTTTTAGTAAGAGCACTTACATTGTTATTTGTTAGGATGCAATTGAGATCACAGAACTAGCCTATGGTTAATATCACTTCCAATGAAGTTGCCCTTTTTGTATGATTTACGTAAGAGTTCGAATCATTTTAGTTTGTCGGTATGGCATAACCTATACCCTATGAGTTACAGGGGTTCTAGACGGATAAATGTATTAAACTGTTAATTGGCACAGTTACGGTACATGCATATTGCAATTCTAACAATCTGTAGGGTGTCGATATTTCGCTTCTGGACTCCACAAATCCTTGTTTGCTAGGTTCTTAAGGCTTGGCATTTGGCAAACTGCACATTGAGGCTATTGCCTTGAGTACGGAGTCTATGCATCATTCTGGGGGACCTTTTCCAGCTGTTTTCTCTAAGGAAACAATATTCATGGAAGTTCTTACACTGTATTCACATTCTTAGAGGTTAATGCTGGTTGAAATGACGTGATTTTTGCAGGTGTTATACTGTGGCATTACTCGAGGATAGAAAGTACTCTACGTTGGCCCCTTTCGGTGGCTTTGCTTTCATCGCTGCTTGGGGCAGCTTGCTATTTTAAGAACTCCAACTGCTATGGATCCCTGTACAACTTGTGTTGTTGGATTCACAATCTATGATGGTCCTGCACATAGATCCGAATGCACCTTCCTTGAATTTCAAAGTTGCCCTAGAAGGCTAGGACTAAGTAATTGCCCAATGATGCATCATGTATATCAATGTACTGATTGTGCTACTCGGTGGTATTTTATGTTCTTTTGCATGTACGTGTATAATTCTTTCCATTTATTAATATGCAAATTAGATCATTCGTAGGTTTTAAGCCTAAAATCCACGCAAAATGGTATCGTGACAGCATCTCAGGTTAATCACGCTCTGTCATGCATTATAATTTTTCAAACAATAGCACCTTTGTTGCATGAAAGTACCTAAAAGAAAACCCCTTGCTAGTTTCTTTCATTTTACTGTATGGTTTCTACTCTACAGTATTTTTCTAGCTTTCGTCACGTAGATTGACAAATTTTATATCCATATATATGTTCAAACACGTAAATATTTTTGAATCATCCCGCTTGTTGAGGAAAAAAAAAATGATAAAGTACCTTATGTTTTGTAACGTCGGGCCAGTGGTGTGCACAATTTTCTGCTCCATTTTCCCAATTTACAGAAAGCTTTGGAAGAACAAAGTAGAAGATGAGAAGCAGAGCAAAAAGTAGAGGGTTAGACGAAGTGCCGTGACTGCTTTCTTGTTCACTAACAAATTCTCTGATTTCCCCAATCTGGTAGTTTCAATGTCATTGTTTCCCCATAAATCATGTGACAAAATAATCAGTGCCACCCAAAATACTTGATTTGTCTTGGCTTACCTTATGGACCACCTTCGGAATTTAATGTGCCAAGTCACGAACATCCTTGTTTTGGTGAAAATCTATCTTGTAGCGGGATGTATATCCTCAATTCCCTACAGTAGGCATCGCGTAACAAAGTGACAAGTACTATAAGAAAACGAGGACATATTTCGGTTGCATGCAAAAATTTCTACTTGTTGCGACTAATGAATTGGATATTCGTGGAAGGGAGATTTGAGCACATAACATCAAGTGTAACGATGAACACTCCATTTGAGTTACAGGCAACATGTCAAGGAAAAGCCAATTTTGGAAGTTACCCATTCTAGGGTGCTCCAGTGTATGAAATACACCAAGTTTTGAACTGTTAGATATTGATTTTTGTGTTTTGACCAAATATCTAATGGTTAAAAGATCTAACATATCTCATACTCTGGAGCACCATAATAAATCCCCTCATTTTCATTGTAAAGAGGAGGTGATATGCTATCACTTGCAAGTTGCAACTACACATCTTTTCACATCCTTGAAATTTTGTTTCATATGGGATTTATAAGCAATTTTGGAGTTTAGAGATTTATGAATATTAGCTGTATATTACATGAAAATATCAAATTTACAGCTCAATATCTTTTGGTGCCCTAGCTCAACAATGAAGGGTCATATAACTATAGGGTCCTACAAATCTCAAACAAATCAAAACCAGGTCCCGTTTCTGTCTTTAAGCCAGAAAGAAAGAGAAAGGTGCAATTGCATTTATCAAGCACCACATTCCTTCACTTTTAGGACATGCAATTTTAAAACCCTAATCTCTCATTAAAAAAGCTTAATGATCATTAACAAAAGCTTAATTTCCCAATAAACTCCATTGCTTTACAACAACTACACCAAGACAGAGATGTTTCATCTGAAGAAAAAGGTTATACTAATTGCAGGAAAAACAAAATGATGCAAGAACCGTTAAGCTCAAAAATACCATAATATATAATTAATTACGCCACCTTTTGATTCCCCTAATTATGGGTATAAACATGGCCTACCCTTCACCCCAAACAAAATTAAATTATGAACAATTTTTTTAATATATATCATACTTCTACAGTGCGGTTAACCTTTCTATAAGGTTAAAGTATCAACAATATCAACATCGACAACATATCTGTATTTTAAAAATGTGTGATTAAACCACACTGTAAAAACATTCTATATGTATAAATCTCATCATCCATATAGTGCATGGAATGTTGAAACATATGTAGTGACGTAAATAGAAACTTTGTGTAAATTATTAGAATTTGTTTATGCTGCAGAGATCTCTACACCTTTTCTTCTTTACTCTGCATACGCGCATGTCTTTACTACTACTTTCTTCTTCTTCAAGTAAACCAAACTATATCTCAGTCACTTCTAAAAACCCACCTCTTCCTTGCTGCATCCTCTGTGATTATACTAAAACAAGAAAGAAAAAGCTTAAAACACTTGTCACAAATTAGCTTTTCGGTCTTTTCTTCTTTGCGATCTCCTTCGCCCAGTGTAACATTGGGGAAGAACATAACTTGTCTACTGTATCTCTCTCTCTTCTTCTTCAGTTGGTATGAACTCTCTCTCTCTCTCTCTACTTAGCTGATGGACCAATGAAGTTGAGGTAAAAATGAAATGAAAATAGAAGAAGATGAAGGTCTCTCCTGCTGTATCGAAACCAATTAGACTTAGTGTATGAATCCAGTCCTCTACCTCTCCATAATTTACTGTTTGTCTGAATCCCCTATGTAACTGTTGATATACCACTCGCCATTTGAGTCGCGAATGGGCTCTCTGGAAGGTTAATTCCTTGACTGCTGCATGGTACATGAAACCAAGTATAAACGGGAAAGAGAATGTTCAGAAAATAATCAAGATGAAAAAGAAATTGGTAAAAGTACTATGAGTTCAATGTGAACGAGCAATGGTGTGTGTACCTATCTTGATCATTGTAATTAGTGTTAATGTGACTGATTTTGTCATCACTGGTGGAACCAATATTCAAAACATCCAGAAAACAATCAAATTCCATGGTGGATGGGAACTCAGCTTGCTCTACATGGGCTACAGTGCCACCCAAAAAATATTAGCTCGAAAACGTGCAAAAGGAAACAAGAAATAAGCTCTGCGAAGTTGCATTTGATATACCTTCTGGATGCTTCAAGTCATCTATCGAGTAGCCATAATAGAAATTATGGGACAACGGCTTAACTGCTAGATGCATCTCCGAGAGACGCGTTCTCTCAAGTTCGAGTGCTTGCTCATTTTCCTCTATGAACTGCTTCCTTAGAAATCTTGCGCTATCACAAACTCTGGGCACTGTTGTAAACGCCAACTACATTATATTAGTTAATGGGTTATTTCATAAAATAGATAGTTATTGTATTTATCTGAAGAATTTGCTTACTTGCTTGAAGCTCCGCATCTCCATCCATTAAATGTGAATTGTAGCACATGGAATGCTGCATCTTATCCGAAAACTTCCTGCACGATGACATAAATATCAAAAGTTTAAATACTAGCAGAAAACCATAGAGGAGACGACATGGAACACATAAGCAGATAATTCAGATATTAACATAACCACTTCCAAAATATTTGAGAGCAGGAAGCTAGGCTGCATTAATGGAAACCAACTACAATTAGCACCCTCCCGCTGTAAAAATGTATATGAACAAGGGTCTTATACAATACGATGCATCAGTCACGCTATAACGCAAAAAAAGAATAAAATCAGAGGCTACGTTCAATGGAGACCACAACAACGTTAAGACTTACATAACTGTAACTATGAGTAGTTATAAAGATCAGAGATGTTCATTGCTTTGGAAGTACAGACGACAATTTGAACAAATAAAAATGTTTTACCTGTCAACAAGCCTAGGCTTTTCCCTGTAAGGTTTCACTAGAACACGAGCCCCGCATACAAAATGAGGATTTCCTTTTGACAAAATCTGCCTCACCGTCTCTGCATAAACAAAGGTGACAAAACCAAACATCCTCTTTTGTTGACATGGGATGCGTACATCTTGAACTAGCCCATATTTGCTACAAAATACAGATAAAATTAAAAATCAATCAAATGTTTGTACACCAGTATTCAAAGTAAAAGTGAATCCAAATGAACAGTTCCTTAAGAAAGTGAAAGGGAGAATTTCTTTGGTCGCCTTACTTGAAGTAGTTGGAAACATCTTGCTCCGTGAAATTACTCTCGGCTGGAAAGGTAAGATATATCTGTCGAGAACCAGCAATACTCCCACCAGGTTCAGTTTTCTCACCAGTATACTCTGAGTATTTTGGGATATCTTCTGCCAATATAACTGAGTGCTGTCCGTGAGGCCTGCAGAACCACTCGAGTCAAGCACTTCTAGCAAGCAAAAAATGATGTAAAAAAACTTTAGCAATTAACAAATAGTTACCTGTCAATAAGGTGAATGCTGTTCTTCAATCGAGCAAGAAGCTTTGCCAGGCTGTAGCCAGCTTTACCATGTCTCTGGCTCTCTGTGAGGTATCCCTCGGCTTGAAGAGTCGTCCCATATTTCTCATGGTACGTCATCGGCAAAGAGGCAATTGATATCGGGAACCCTCTCCTAGATTTCAAAAGCTCAATTATTTCCATCTCTAGCTTTTCAAGGGAGCCAGGGGAGACAACGCGATCATCATTTGAAAGCTCATTCGAGTTTTGGCTCAAAAACTGAGAAAAGTTTTCTGGCATGGGATGGCCATGGAAGTACCGGCAGTTGCTTCCATGCTTACAGAACCCCTTATTGAAGTAATGGCAAACCTTAACAGGAAATTCAGGCAAGCTTGGAGACCTTCGAGTGGTTCTCATGCTCAATGCAGGTTCATGATAACAGTAATTGCTTGAAAACTCGGGCAGAAACTGCATTCGATTTTGGAGTCGATAATTTTCAATCACTGAATCTGAGTACCCTGATGAAGCAAACTCTACGGCTTGCAGTGATTGCTGGTCATCAGACAGTTCCCTATATGGATTTGCTGCCCCAATGGTTGCCGGAGAAGAAACCAGTCGTGGACTGTAAGGGGTGAATTGTAAAGGCAGGTCGGAAACAGGACCTTGGTTCATCTGAGGTGAGATTGGAGCAGACACTGCCAGTTTGCATAACCCGAGCTCAGCTTTCGCTTTGTTAATCAGAGACTGGATCAAATTATCAGGGCTGAAAGCTAGTCGGATCATGTCACGCTCGCCATGGTCTTGCAACAGAAGATAACCGATAATCTTGGACACATTTTCAGGCTCTATCTTCTGGATCCTATTGTACACAACTTTTGTGGACTCAGAAAAATCCATCTCAGCTTGCAACACTGCACGAGACAAGTACAATACAAGACTACATTGTTAAAAAGGCCGAAAATGCGCAAACAGATAGGAATAACAGCTCAGATTAACGCATATAGAAAATTAGTCATTAATCCAAATATGCCCCAAAAAGAATTCATGCATGGATGAAAGAAGATATCGGTTTCTTCGTCACCATACACCATAAAATGATGCAAATCTAGTGAAACAAAGAACCGAGTCTAGGAGTAGATTCATGTAATCTCCAAGCAGCATTCCAAAACGCTATTTCGGGTAAGAAACCTCTTATTAAGTGAGACCAATAAAAAGGTAATCTAGCTGGTTCAAGTCAGCCATAAGCAACTTCTATATCTGTTAGTCACCGTATTCAGTCACCAAAATTGCCCCCGCCATCCATTTATACCAACAAAACACGAAAATATCAACCTCAAATTTGAAAAGAGGACACGTTGCAGGATACATTTCAACAGAAAATGAGGATGGTGAATTGAACCCAAGAAAATCAGTACCAAAAAGGAACGTTTATTTCTCCAATTAGCAGCAGACGTAATATTATTATTATTAACCACGAAGCCTGGATTTAAAAAAAGGCAGTAAATTGTTTTCCTGACCAATTCTAGTATTTTCCTTCAATTTTTTCTCTTAAAAAACATGGAGGAGAAGAAAGTGAAGGTTTTAACTTTTGGAAGAACAAAACTGCAGAGCTCATGACTTTTGTTCAGATATGCTTTCCAGCCAGAAGAGAACCCAACCATTTCAATTTTATTCTAAAAATAAATAATAAAAAATAGGCAAAAATTATAAAACTCAAGTAAAAACCAACATATTTAAAATAAAATAAAATAAAAAACACAACCATTTACTCACATCATTTCCTGAACAAAGAAATGTCCCCAGACTAATATTTTACCACACCCTTTGCCTGCATCAAAATTTTCAGAAACATCAAAACCATAAAAGAAGTTGAAGCAACACAGAAATAAATAATAAAAAAAATTACAGGATTTAAGTTGGTAGCAATTTTTTTTTTCATTTTTTATTTTGATAGGCAGTTACAGAAAAACCCAAGTCAAAAGGCCAAAACTTTGGCCATGATTAAGCATAAAAATGGAGCAAAAACAGCAAGAAATGGTAAGTATGCAGCCATTAATGAGCAAAAAAAAAATATCTAAACAAACAAACCTACCAAATCTTTAGAGAAGAAGATGAAACCACCAAAGTCAAAGGAACCACCACCAATAATCCACCTCCTCCTCCTCCTCCCTCTCTCTCCTCTCTTTCTCTCTCTAGGTGGAGTTTTTTTTTGCTATTTTATCTTCTTCTTCTGCTATTATATTCCAATTCTTCTCTGAAACAGAAAGGACACATTCTGAAGAAAAGCAAAATGACAGAAAGGATAGAAGAGAGAGCTTTTAGAGAGAGAGAGAGAGAGAGCGCGCCTTGTCTTTAGTTCAAAATCAACACACTATGTAAATAGATACACAAAACAGCATAACAAATAAACAATCTTCAAAAAAACACATGAAAAACTACAATTTCATTTTTTGAAATCCTTACAAAAAAAAAAAAACTAAAAACTGGGTTTAATTCAATCGAGTTGAATTATAATATTTTCAAATGTTTAAATTATTTAAGCACCACCCTCTCCACTCTACTCTCTCTCTCTTACTGTTTCTCACTCTTACCTAAATTCTCAATGGTGTCTTCTTCTCTGTTCTGCTGAATAATTTTTTAAAAAATTATATATTTAATTTTAAAAAAATTACAGGGTGTAGTGTAACTTGTCGTTACAGAAATTTGCGGAAATTTATGGAAAATGAGCCTGGATTTTCGAAACAGCATCCACCTGAAATCCCAAAATTGTCCTCGAGTACATATTCAGTTAATTTTTTTAATTTTGCTTCCTCAGCAAATTTTTAAGAAAATATGGATGTGCCAGTAGACCCACGTAGGACCCCCTACGTTTCTGTTTTGTCTTCTTGTTCTGTCTTCAGATTAGCAGGTGGCAGCGAGTTACAGTTTGCTTTTTTCCAGGTCTTTTTGTGTGAAATCGTAACCGCAGGACAGTACCGAGTGCAGTGCTCTTTAGATAATTAATTTTCCGTGGGACCTACGCATCATGGGTGCACAAATCGTATGTGGCGAAACGTGGGTCCCGCTTTGAAGATCCAGTTCACTTCTCCGTGATTGGTGGTTGAGTTTTTGCTCTTTTTTTTAAGAATTTTTTTTAAAAGTAATGAATTTGTAATGTACTTTGTATTTTTTTTTTTTATCTGAATAGAAATTTCATTAAATCCAAAGAAGGTTACAGGCCAACACAAAGGAAGGCAAAATAATCCAACTACATTGGGAAAACCAAAATCATAAAAGCCCAACCCAATTAAATAAGCAAAGACGAAAATCAAAGCAAAGGACGGGTTGGGGATGGATTATGAGGAAATGAGGCAGGGGGAAAAGGTGAGGGGAGGTAGAGTTTTGGGTTTGGAAAGTAACAACCAGAGAAAATGGAGGGGAGGAGAAGAGGGACATGATGCCCAAAGGTGAGACAAACTCACAGGAAAATTGGAGACAAAGCTCACGGAAGCTGAGAAAAATCTCAGGGAAAATCGAAAAAGAGAAAAAGGAAACAAGAGAAGGAGGGAAAAAGGAAGGAGATTGGACAAGGTAGCCCACGGCACCCAAGCCAAAGGCTAGGGCCAGTGGCATTTATTGAGCACAAAACTCAATTTCTATTAATCATTGCCACTTAGTACTACAGTCTAGTGGTATTCTCTTCACTTGTAAGTGAACGGTTTTATTATGTTCAATTTTTCGTCAAATGCGAATTTGAACTACAGTATTGCTAGTCCATTGTGAGGCTAAACCAACCCCCTCCCCTTAATATAAATAATATCGTTTGTTCAAAAAAAAAAAAAAAAGAACAATACTTGGTTACTTTCAAAGATGAGTATGAACTCCTACTCAGAATTCTTATTGCTTGAATCACAAAGCTTTGTGATTATGAACAAAATCGTTCATACTATGAATCACACTGTAAAGTTCATCTTTACAAAAAAAATGAATTAAAACTAAGGTCATTTAGTTAATCCATTCTAGCAAATATATAGACAGTTCGTAATGTTTTTACTAATTTCGTTCACTTGTTTTTATACAGTTCGATGACTAAATAATCTTAGTTTTAATTGATTTTTTGCAGATACGATATTTATAAGGTGATTTATAATATGAACTGTTTTGATTATAAACATGAAGTTCTATAAATTGCAATGAACAATTTTGAGTCATCCTTTGAGTAGCCAAGTATTGTTCTTAACCCAATTTATGATGTTTTGATTTCAATAATAAAATTTTAATAGCCTAATATGTAACGAAGAAGAATATATGAGCGACAGAGAGCAACCAACATAATACCACTATCCAATTATAATAGAGTTTGTGTTAATGATACAATGTTAAGTGAAGAAAAATTATTCACAAGACGTTAAGTCCATTTTTTTTCCTTTTTTAAAAGGAGGACAACTGGTGGCAAGCCACCATTATCCACCTCTTCCGAGGGCCGGGAAGACTCACAGACGTATTTCTCAACCTCCTCCTAGCCACAAGTCTGGCTTCCACACCAGCAGCGGGTTTCGAACTTGAGACCTCCAGTTTTTTAGTTTGAAGGAAGCCTTGCAATCCGTCATTTACCACTGGGCCACCAACTCGTGGCTATTAAGTCTAAAAAACGATTTTCTTGGGGTTAAGTATAATACTAAAAAACGACTTCCAATTTGAATTAAAATGATATAAGAAAAGGGTTTTGTGACAGAAAGTAATTTCAATTATTGTTCTTACGATGTGACCTATTCAAAGGGAGGATACACAAAATATTGTTAGCATGAAAAATAAAACAAAATATGATACTATGAATCTAATCTAGATTCACAATTAGAGAAATTCTTGGAAGGTTACTTTTCTCCGTTGGAATTGGAACTTTCTGTTAATTAGGTAGCCTAATAAGTTTTTAGTAATTACAATTATCGTTCTTTTATTTCAAAATACTAATTACAATTATTGAACAAGAGCACTATTTATATATGTTGTAGTGCATTCCAAGTATGATGTCGTGACTACGAAGGGCAAGTGTTAAGCACAATAAACAAGTGTGCACGAGGTGATTTTCATCGTAGATGCCAGTGGCAAAGCCACATAGGAGCAAGCAAGGAGGTGCGCCGTGACTCCGATCGTTGGAAACTTGATCCTAAAAGCAAGAATATGTCCTTCTAATTCCTTTCTCATTAAAATGATTAGCTTGATGTTTAGGATTTGGTTGTCTACATTTTGTGGGACTTTTTACCCTTTTAAATTTCCCCACCTCCCCCTCCCCCCACGGCACAATTTCTAACTTCGTTACTGGTAGATGCTCTGTGAAATTTTTAGAGTTATTATATATATATATATATTATTTATAATATGGTAAAATTATATTACTACAGTAGTGTTGAGGTCAGTCGCATACCAACGCATGTTGATGTTAATAGTTAGAAAATAACTCATACAAGTGAGTGGTTGATCGTAACATTTCTTTATGCCATGAAGTTGATGATACGTTTTTACACCAATCTTTAAGTTTTGAGAATTTCAAATATACACATAGAAAACCTCTTCACTTAGTATATATTTTGGTGAAGCTTATAGCCTGCATATTGGACTTATCAATAACACAGATTAGTAATGTTAACTTATCAAGGGGAATATGATAAGTACATGGTTACCCCTAATATGATTGAGGAATGTGATATCATCGACGCCCTAGTCATTATCAATATCAACCAACACAATTAAATTGAACGAAGCCAATATTCTTCTTGCTTTTATTTCTGCACTTGCTTGTTCTAATCTATTAATCCCATTAAAATAATTTTAAAATCATGGCTATCGTTAGTTCAATAGCTAACTTGGTTCGAGAATCCCGGATTAATCACTGATCTTATTTTTGAGATGCATCTTGTAATTTTTTGTTGGGGGATGCTCATTCTCTTTCCACTAAGTTGAAATTTCAAATAAAGTTTATAAATGCACTTTATCCTCCTATATATATACTCTTTTTTATTTTATTTTTATATATCAATAAATATCGCACTTTTGTTAAAAATAAAAAATCATGGCTATCATGATTATTTAAAATGCACAACATGCATACTAGTCGTAATGTCACTAACATAAATAATCATATACCAACACAACAGTTTCAAAACTGGAAAACAAGTCTAGGATTATGACTACAAAAATAAAACACAGAGGCAAAAGGGATGTGAAAGCTATGCAGAAAGCAGAAAAATTTTGGCCCACTTTTGATCAGATAACAACTATCATATGTATCTGTATCCACTAATTAAAATTTGATCATTTGAACAGTGAAAGCTCGCTAGTCTAATTCATTAGTCCCACCCAACATATGGGGCACATGACGCATCAAATAAAAAGGGCTATAAAAAATGGCATGTGTCAATATTTGAGAGCTCCATAAAAAAAAATTAAATCAATTCCAAAATAGGAAAATAAATCCTAATGGTACGTTTGTTGCACGAGATTATTTCAGATTAGACTAACTTCAGTGATTAAGTTGGATTGACTTAAACTAAACTAAACTGGACTAATTTAGTAAAATTAAGAAGCGGGATAATGAAAATAATAATAATGTTTTCAGTACTATATTATTATTTATTTTAATTTCTTTCTTATTAAAGGTATGCAAATTAATATTATTGATTCCAAGTTTTAATATCCATCTTGGAAATATCAAAATGAATGGCAATATCCCTCTCCATATATCGAAATGAAAAGAAAGGGCATAGCCCACCCCATCTTGGAAATATTAAAATGAAAATAAACGGGCCCTGTTCTTCTTCGCGGGTTGATGATGCTTTGCAACTAAATCTTTCAGTAAGTCTCTCTCTATCGACGCCATCGTGTATCACCGCCAGTGACAAAGCAACCGCAGTTGATGCTATAATTTTTGGCTGCACCGCATTCGACAATTTGGACCTGCTCTGTGTCTTCAGAATCGTCTGCAATGGAGCAAAAAATGACAATGCAATGGAGCAAAAAATGACAACGACTTCTGGAGAGTCTGCGGAGCCATTTTATTTGTTATCACATAGGTTTGTTCATTCAAGATTATATTTTGTTCCTAGGGATGTTTTAGTCTTTCTATTTTTGTTTCTTATCACATAGGTTTGTTAATTCAAGATTTAAATACACAAACTTCATTTTATCATTTATGATTGTGTTATTATCACTAACAATATAATTTGAGGGAACCACAAGTTATACTTCGTATATTAACCACAGTTTACTACCCCTTTGTTAACATCGAGTGCCCCTTTTCAGTGTGAGGATGCGAAGAATTATCCACATCGGAAAGTTCGAAAACTTTGCAAGCTCTTATAAAGAGTTGAGCCACGTTTCTATTACTGATTAATTTTTGGGTCGAACTTCAATTTTTTCTCAACATCAGAATATGTTGACTCATATGTCATGCTTAAAATATTATCACACATAAAAAAGTGTGTGAGGATGTGAAGCATAATCCCATTTCCAAAAGTTATGAAATCTTGCAAAAGTTTTGATTTTGGAGTCCAACCTCAAATTTCTTCGCAAAACCATTTTCCACCGCCAAAACAACCTATAGATGTAGAGAGATGCATCGTCGTCTTGGATACAGCTTACAATTACATGCATGCTGTCCAAAAACATTGTCAAAGTCCTCAGGTGTCCAAAAATTCATCATTGCTTTATTTCTTTCCCCACTAATTTTGGTAGGTAATTTCCCAACTTGTAAACAAGTCTTAGTTTATAGGCAACTCAACTCAAGGGCACGTTCCATCTTTTTCTAGTACGAAAAAATGGCTTTATTCATAATTCATAACATCACTAAGTAATGCATGCCGTGCTTCAATTGTGGAGTGAATTAGCTGAAATAATGCATGGGATACGTTTGCAGATGCTGGGATAGAAAGATACAAATGCATATGAACAGTTCTTCATCACTAATATCTTCCCAATGCAATCATAGGCCCAACTGAACCAGCAAAACACTCGGCATATCATTGTGACGGTAACTTAAGTCAATCATACATTATCATGTGTATTTTATTTTTCTATATATATAATAGTGTTTTAAGGGTTTGGAACTTCACTATGATGGCATCTCAAGTGTAAGTAAACTTTAGGCCCTACAATAGAATTGGTCTTTTATGACACACAAAGACGTCGTAAACGGATTATTTACAACGTGGAAGCCCTGAAGCTGTAAAAGCCCCTGTCGTAAAAAATGTTTTGTCAAATACGACGTACTCTAGTAGTCGTAAACAATTTTAGTAAAACACGATGTACATGCTCTTCAAGGTGTGCCTTGCATGCCTTAATTGATATTAGATACGGCGTTAATAGAGTGTCGTAATACTGCAAAAATAATTACGGCATACCTTTGTGCCGTAATACATATTTGATATGACGTTTGTTGAGTGTCGTAATAAAGTGAACAAAAAGTAAATTAAAATTGGACGCAATGCAATTAGTGATTTTTTTTCAATGGGATTACTAGCAACCTTCTCACTTTTACTCATACCACATCTATTTTCACTTGCACAAAAAATTATGAATGCAATTATTTTTTGCTTGGAAACTATTCTTGGCAACCAAAAATTTAATTATGCACTCCCATAAAAGTATTATTTTTTTCCTTCTAAATTTAAAAAATTTTGAGTGCACAATTAGATTTTTGGAGACAATAACAATTCCATTTAGGTCGATAAACTAAAGTTTTAACAACACTAACAAAGAAGAAGAACAGTGGAATTTTAATTTTTGAGTACAACGATATATTTTATACTAAGGAGGAGGGAGAGGTCGGCTAAGCCACACAATGGGCAATCTAATTTGGTATCGAATTCGCCATCCATAAGATTCAAACCTAAAACCTCACTTTAATTTTGAGTGCTAGAGGAGTATACATGGCAAGAAGAGAAGAGAGAAGGGAAGTGGGAAAGTTCTTAGCATCTCTCTTTCTTTATATGACTAATATGTGAAAAATTTGCAATGCAATTACCTCTATAAATTATCACTTAAACCTTGTTTCATAGAAATGATTGGCTTGCTATTTACTATACTACAGGGATTTTAAAGGAAAAAATGAATAACAAATTCCTTATTTTGTCGAAGTTGAAGGTTACATATAAAGAATAGTTGTCTCTTTTAATCCAACTATTTGTATAGGGATTAGTAGGAATATCTTTTATTTATGAGTAACTTTCGACATGGACAAAATAAGAAATTTGTCACCCATTTCTTCTTTAAAAATAACTTCAATATAGTGAATAGTTATTCCCAAGCTAATCCTCTCTATCAAATGAGTCCTCAGGGTTTTAGGAGGCATGGAAAAGGGTGCATTTTTTTTTACTGACTTTAAAAGATAGAGTCCATTTTTTATTTAGTGCTTATGTGGTTCTGAGCATTATACTGTAATTGAATGAGTGCGACTTAATTTATATATGTTTGTTTGAGTCTGAATAGAGAATTAAATAGTAATAATAGTTAATGTGTTGGTAATGTTCACTAATACAACTAAAAATGATGAGCGAAAACTCTCAAAAAGATACAGCAAACCTTTTTTATTAGTTCGGACAAAGGTTCTCTTCTAGAATACAACCAACAATTAGCAAGCCATGCATAAAATGAAAGTAGTACTTCAGGTGGGGTTTTTTAATGCATGTCTGAAAACTAAAGAATCTGATCAAGCAACAGAGACGCCCTATAGCTTGTTCGTTAGCAATTCCAGTAAGTTCCCTTTACTCTTCTTTATAAACGAATTAATTAAGGCACCACCTTCCATTTATCTCTAAAAAGCTCCGGAAGAAAAGCCAATCTTCAGCCGTCGGCCCCAGGCCATTGGCTTTTGGGTCCGGTGGCAGCCTCTTGTTTTCGCTTGCTTTAGTATATCATTTCTTCTCTATTTCCTTCTCTATGTTCTCTTCTAAGCTCTGTCTCAGATTTCTCCTTACTTCTCACTCAAAAGCTGCTCACTGCCTGCCCCTTTTCTCCTCACCTTCATACCCTTTTTTCCGTCCTTCCTCTTGCTCCCACTCTTATTTTCTAATCCAGAATCACGATTTATATCTTAGAGTATTGGACTCTATTTTCACACAATACCCAATCCTCCCAGCCCACTGCCGAACCGGCTTACTGGAAAATTTGGACGAAGTGTGGAACAATTCACGTCGGAACAAGGGTGTTTTACAAACCCCATTTGCCCCTCCCCCTCCTCCTGTTACGTTCTGTGACCTTCCTTGCAGGTGTGGATGTGGAGGCTTTGTTTCTGTGTGGATGGATTTTGCGCAATACTTTCAAATCTAGTTTATGGTTTAGGTACTCTTTTTCTTTTGGAGCAACGGCTTTTTTTGTGGTGGAAGTAGCGGCGACAGCAGCAGTCATTTGGATGCTGAAGATTAGGGTTTTTGTTGTTTTTCTGCTATTGTTGCCTATGGGTTTACATATATATGGGTCTCTCTGTGTGTTTTGAGTTGTAGCTCTACTTTGCTTGGGTCTGTTTTATCTTTTATGTCATACTTTGTTTTATGTAAGGCTTTGTGTTTTGTTTAGATCTAGGCCCATCTTTCACAAATTGTAATTTCCCTTACATTAATGGAGTGCTATTTCGGAAAAAAAAAAAAAAAAAAAGGCCTTCCATTTGTAATTAGACGTGATCGCTTGCTCACCAAATAAAGATAGAAAATAAGACATAATTAATAATTTGATAGTCGGTAGTTTTTACATATAAGCAACTTTGCTGACCAATTATCCCACATCAAGCGTCACATAAAGAGTGGCTGCAGGACCGAAGCCTACAAGACAATGGTGAATCTATGACTTTAAGGGCATCGACTCCTGTATAAACACCATGTGCAATATCACTGAGTTGTGCAACTTCCTAAAACTTTACTTGCTCGGAATTAAGCTTAGCAGCTAAGAGAGACTGCGCAATTTTTATTGCCGTCTTTGTTTCCTCCTTCAAACTTAATACAGAAACATGGATACAAAATTCCTCTCCCTCCGGAGTCACATACTCCCACTTGCTGGAAAGCTATGTCAGACCAGAATCCTACCGGCATCGCTTGTCCAAAGTCTCCGAGTACGAGAACATTTCCGTTATTGACCTGGCTTCTCCCAACAGAGCCCAAACTGTGCAGCAAATTGGTGATGCCTGCAAAAATTATGGGTTTTTTTAATGTAAAGAAAGAGAAGGTAAATAAGGCGGAGGTAAACTCTCTAGTTATGAGCCTTCTCTTTCTACAGATTAAAACTTGTAGAAAGTCTCATGGTTTTTTTGGGGGTCATCTGAGTATACAGCTTCAGCTTTTCCTCCAAAGGAAGGTTGAAAAACTCATTGGCCACCCCTATCATTTTTTTCCACTCCTTCTGTTGACACCCCATGGTTAATAACCTAGCACCGAAATCACACGAATATCAACAAATATGTACACACACATATGCACATGTACGTGTAATGATGAGTTTGTGAAAAATGCAATTATTGAGTTTTGCAATATCTTATATCTTAACTAGAGTGAGATAGGGATCGATCCATATATATAAGTTGCTAATTAATGATATAATAGGGAGGAGGGTACCTTAAAAAAACCATAATTTTTGCAGGCATCACCAATTTGCTGCACAGTTTGAGCTCTGTTGGGAGAAGCCAGGTCAACAACGGGAATGTTTTTGCATTCGGAGTCTTTGGACAAGCGACGCCGGTCGGATTCTGGTCTGACATAGCTTTCCGGCAAGTGGGAGTATATGACTCCGTATTCCCGGAGGGAGAGTATTTTTGTATCCACGTTTCTGTATTAAGTTTGAAGGGGGAGAAAGACAGCAATAAAAATGTGCAGTCTCTCTCAGCTGCTAAGCTTAATTTAGAGCAAGTGAAGTTTTAGGAAGTTGCACAACTTCGTGATATTGCACATGGTATTTATACAGGAGTTGATGCCCTTTAAAGTCGGAGATTAGTTAATAACTTAATAAATAAACCTGTAGGCTTGGTCTCGCAGCCAATATTTAGGTGACACGATGTGGGATGATTGGACAGCAAAGTTGCTTATATGTGAAAACTACAGACCATCAAATTATTAGTTGTCTTATTTTCTATCTTCATTTGGTGAGCAAAGTTGCTTATACGTGAAAATTACACGATTTATAGATTCTCATCAAAAGAATCCGATGAGGATCTTGTTGATTATTAGAAAATACAAATGGAAGGTGGGGCCTTAATTAGTAGTAAAGGGAAGGTACTCGAACTGCAAATGAACAAGCTACAGAGCGGCTCTCTTCCCTCATCGGATTCTTTTGTTTTTAGACATGCGTTAAAGGGCCAATGAGTCAGGCCGAATGATTTTTTAGTAATTTCAATTATTGTTCTTTTATTTCCATATACTAATTACAATTATTGAACAAAAGTGCTATTTAGGACTAGTCAATATGTTAACTCATCTAAGGGATTTTTTTTTTCTTTTAGAAAACCTTAACGGTACGAGAAAATTTTATTGATATCGAAAAAAGGATACACCTAGTCAAGGGAACAAAAACCTAATCCCTCTTAATACAAGAAAAAAAGATAAAAAATACATGAAAAGAAAGGGGACATAAACCTTACTCTTTTAAAAACAAAAACAACAACTATATAAGGTCATCTCCAATCAAAGGGTCTAGAGGGCGAGAGGGTCGAAAATAACCCGAAAATCATCTCCAACCGAGAGCCGAGCCGAAGGGCCAACCGACTAGCCCAACCCAGCCAGCTAGCTAGCCTCGGGCTGGACCACAGATTTAAATGCAACGGCTAGTTGCTAACGTCAGCTAGCCGTTATGTTTGAATTTTTTTTTTTTAAATTAATTTTTTTTTTCCTATAACTTCATAAGCCATTAAACAACATTAAATTAAATTAAGTAACATAAAACAACATTTGTAACAACTCATCCTGGAATTGATGAAATGGAAGGCTTAACCATGAAAGCTTAACCAATTTGTCAACAATACACCATGAAAGTTGCAGCAGTAAACTGAACCACTCTTGAGAAAAGAAAAAAGAAAAAAGAAAAGAACAAAAAAAAAAAAAAAAAAAAACCCTTTTTTAGTGCTTTGAATTTGACGGCGGTGTTAATCTCTAGCGGAATAAGGCAGTCGGTCTATCTGTGTATTTACAGCGATGAGGGAGAGGGAGTGGGATGGAGAGAAACAATCGCTTCGTGTTTAACTAAAGTGCTTAATTCTTTTCCTTTTTTATTCTAACTTTGCGCTTCTACTTTGAAACCGCGCTTTTATTTCGTGCCTCATTTTTGGTTAATAGTTTTTTCCCTCAGACGAAGAAATACTTTTTGTTGCCCTAAAATCGTCATCTAGTATTCTAAGATAGCAGAGAACGACAGTTTACCCGTCAAAACTAAATTCGTCGGGACATTGCTTTTTTTTTTTTTTTTTTTGGCAGAAAGGTAATATTATTACCAACAACACAACATAATTACAAAGGAAGGGTCCAATTACAAGAAAAGCACAACATAAGATATGGACCCCCAAAACAGAGCCCAAAAAAGGATTTTGAGCCCAGAAACTAACAAACCATACAACAAACCCTAGTCTTGCAAGAACCACCGTCGTTGAAGCATCTCTGAGATCTCGCTGGAAACCTGATCTCCAAACAAACTCCATAGATCCAGCCAACCAATTAACTTCGCATAAGTGATGGAAAACATGACTCCAACATCCTCCACAAAGCACCACACAACACGGAACCACAACCACAAACCAAAGGAAGCTAGTGATAGATGATCCCCTACAACAAAGTCATCGAAGGCAACAAAGCCACCGAAGAGAAACCCATGGGAGGTGGTGGTGTGAACACCCGAGCTGAAACTCTATGCACTTCCCGGTAAAATTGTGTCAAAACGCGTTGATAGGTTATGGCAACACATCCGAAAATATATGGGGTCGAGGAAAGCCGAAGCCAAAATGGAAGAGTAGGAACAGGAAGGAAGAATACTTGCATTTATGCCGACAAAATGATTGTCGGTTAACATTCAAATTTTCTATGCTAAAATTGATGATATAAATTGATTTTGGCTTTCATATTTAGCTGATAAATTAAAATTTTAGTCGATAAAGGACTCTTGTGCCGACAAAATTTTGCTTTGTTGGCTTAGAATTTGTCGACAAAATAATATTTTTTAGTAGTGTCTTTTCCAATGTCTCTTTCTGCGACTTGGGTTCTGTGAAATTACGAAGCTTTGTGGAGATTAATGGAGAAGAAGGTTTTATGGAGGAAGAAGACAGAGCTCATCTTCTGCTTTGGGTTAGCTTTAATGGCGATTCTCTTTCCTCCTGGCTCCCCACTCAACGACGAAGGAAAGGCATTGATGTCAATTAAGGCGTCGTTCAACAACATGTGTTGCTCAACTGGAATGATGCCCATGACGGCGATTTCTGTTCTTGGCATGGGGTTTTCTGCAACAATGTCAGCCTCTCTGTGGCCTTCTTGAATCTGTCTAATTTGAACCTCGGCAAAGAGATTTCGCCAACCTTTGGAGACTTGGGGAACTTGGAATACATAGAATTACAAGGGAATAAGCTGACCGGTCAAATCCTCGATGAGATTGGCAACTATGCTTCTCTCATATATCTGGATTTGTCTGACAATCTTTTGTATAGAGACATACCATTCTCCATGTCGAAGCTTAAGAAGCTGGAGCTTTTAAATTTGAAGAACAATCAGGTGATTGGTCATATCCCTACGACTCTCACGCATGTTCTGAACCTTAAAACTCTTGATCTTGCTCAGACTGAGCTTACTAGTGAGATTCCAAGGCTAATATATTGGAACGAAGTATTGCAGTACCTTGGATTGCACGGAAACTCATTAAATGGATCACTGTCACCTGATATGTGTCAATTAATAGGCTTGTGGTACTTTGACGTTAGAGGCAATAATTTTACTGGCACAATCCCAGACAACATTGGAAATTGCACAAGCTTTGAGATCTTGGATATATCGTATAATCATATCATAAGGGAAATTCCATGAGATATTGGGTTTTTGCAAGTAGCTACGATGTGCAATTGTTTATGGCATTTCCGTCTTCGCTAGCTTGCACAGCTTTTCGACGACGAAGTAAGGTGAGTGGTCTCCTTCCAAAATGCATGTTTTTATTATTAGAAATGCATATATGAAAACCATGATCTTGTGTCATGGTAGTAGTGTGTCGGCCAACACGTGCCTACCTTGGTGTTTGGTTGAAAGAGTTCGAGGTTGTTTGCTCAAGTATGACCCCGGTGAATGTTGATGGGAGCATTTTGAAGATGAAGGCTTTTCCCTTTTCTCTCTTGGAAAAGGCTAAAGATTGGTTGTACGAACTAGCTCCCGGAACTGTCACATCATGGGAGAGTATGAAAAGGGCGTTTTTGGAGAAGTTCTTCCCAACTTCTCGAGTCATTCTTTTACGTAAAAGAATAAGTGGCATTCAACAAGAGCAAGGTGAATCATTTCCAACATATTATGAACGTTTTAAATCCCTTGTTGCTTCATGTCCACAGCACCAAATGAAGGAGGAGCTTCTTCTTCAATATTTCTACGAAGGGCTTCTACCAATTGAACGTCAAATGCTAGATGCCTCAGCGGGTGGAGCTTTAGTGGACAAAACACCCATGGCCGCCAAGACTCTCATTGCCAACCGAGCTTTGAATGCTCAACAATACGAAGGAGTTGGCCAAAAAGGCATGCCACGGCAGCAACAAGTGAATGAGGTAAGTGTTATTTCCGAACTTCAAAATCAAATGGCTAATCTTACTTCTCTTCTTTCGCAGGTGGTTGAAATACCGAAGGTAGAAAGTGTGGCTGTTTGTGGCGTGTGCTCCAGGAATGGACATCTCACGGACAAGTGCCCTCAATTGATTGAGAACGGAGGGTGGGAATCTGCCAATGCCGTGGGGTATGGGAACCAAAACCAACCAAGGAGTGATCCTTTCTCTAACACATACAATCCTGGTTGGAGAGATCATCCAAATTTCAAATGGAGGGAGCCACAACAACCCCAACAACAAAGCACATTTAAGCAGCAACCTCCGGGGTTCTACCAAAGGCCGTATGCACCCACACCACCCTAATCACAACCTACACAACCCAAATCAGGTTCGTCCATAGATAATGATCAAATCTTTCAATTACTAACTTCTATGGCGTAGGGAATGCAAAATAGGGACAAAAAGGTTGATGAATTAGAAAAGCAAGTAGGGCAGATTGCGGAGTTCATGGGCCAATTTAGAGAGCAAGGCAAGTTGCCTAGTTCAACTGTTGTCAACCCGAAAGGAGGATTCGAATCTGCTAAAGCAATCATGTTGCGAAGTGGAAAACAAGTTGGAACGGCCTCACAACCCTCTAAATCTGCCCCAACGGAGGACGAAAAGTTGCAATTTGAGGAGGGGGAGCAACAACAAGCCACGGCAAGGGTAGGAGACACCATGCCGCAGCCACCTCACCTACACCATTCAGCTTCCAAGGGTAAGGATGTTCCAAGTTCGATTATTTCTAATGTTATTCCTCCAAATGCACCCTTTCCTCGCAGATTCATGCAAACAAAGAAGGAGGAAGCTGAAAAAGACATTTTGGAGACATTTAGAAAAGTACAAGTCAATATACCACTTTTGGATGCAATCAAGCAAATCCCGAAGTATGCGAAGTTCTTGAAAAAGCTTTGTACAACAAGGAAACGGATTCGGGAGAAAGAGGTAGTACATGTAAGTGAGAATGTCTCTGCACTGTTGCAAAGAAAGCTACCACCTAAATGCAAAGATCCAGGTAGTTTCACTATCCCTTGCGTAATTGGTAATACAAGGTTTGAACATGCCATGCTAGATTTAGGTGCTTCAATTAATGTCATGCCATATTCTGTTTATGCATCGATGAATCTAGGAGAGCTTAAAAATGATGGTGTTATTATCCAATTAGCCGATCGATCTAATGCATATCCGAAATGAGTTTTGGAGGATGTTTTGGTGCAGGTAGACCATTTGATTTTTCCTGCAGATTTCTATGTGCTTGACATGGAAGATTCGGCACACTCTCCATCATCACCACTCTTACTTGGACGACCTTTCATGAAAACAGCTCAAACCAAGATTGATGTGGCCAAGGGAGCAGTCACTATGGCCTTTGGTGGTGATATGATTAACTTTAAGATTCCTGAATCGATTGAGAATACTAATGATGTTCGTTCTTGTTGTGCCATTAATGTAATTGAACACATAGGGACGGAGTATTCAACAAAGATCAAGAAGGATGTTTCTCGAACTACCACCCAGAAGGAACTTGGAGTAGAGCACAAGGAGTGCACGACTCCAACCTTGAAAGCACCACAATTGGCCATGAGCAACCCTTGTGCATCCGTCCATTGTGCTACCACTTCTTTGCCGTACAAAGATAAGCCACCTATTCCAAATTCGATTCCCATTTCAACTAATAGGTTGTTACCTCGTGTGGTGCAGGTACCTAATCGAATTCAACGTCGTGGGAAAATTCGTGTTGATGTAGAAAAGCAAAACACGACAATAAGAAAGGATCATTATCCCACTCCATTCAAGGACCCAAAGCATGAAGTGGTTCGTCGGACAGATTGTAGTTGCACCCCTCCATGCCGTGGGGTTCCTTAAACCTTCAAGGGAGCATCGTCCGGCTGTACGACGTTAAAGCAAGCGCTTCTTGGGAGGCAACCCATGTATTCGACAAGGAGAAGATGGAACTTTCACTCCAAACCCAGATTTGCATTTCTAAACCCTTCTCCTTGCTGTTTATTTTATCATGCTTAGTTGTTTATTATTTGTTTGCTTTTATGTGAGTCTTTGTGTGAAACATTGAGGACAATGTTTGATTTAAGTGTGGGGGGGGGGGGGTAAACAAGTGTTTTTATGCAAAATTCGTGGGATTCTATCACCTATCACTTCTAATGTTGTTTCTCACTGTTTTTAGGTGTTTTTAGTGCGTTTTAAGCTGTTTTGGTGTGTGTTGAAGTAAAAATCCGAAAATTTGAAAAAAAATCGAAAAAAGTGTTTTGAAAAAGCCAAAAAGAGTTGTTTTTGTGTGTTTGTTTGTGTCTTAGTGTACCTTCCAACACAATGATGAGGATTTGGTTTTTAATGCATGACTATTAAAGAGAGTTACAAACAATGATGGATGTTTGATTTGCTCCTTGGTTTATGCTTGGTTGTAGTTATAGTTTACGAATTCACATGTAATCACAAAGAAAAAATTAGTTTTTGTAACATGCTTGAAGGAATAAACTCAAACTAACGCTACATCCCTGAGAGACTTGAGCCTAAACGTTTATTTGGAGAGTTATTAATCTGTGCATTCTTGTTTTCTAAAGTCGTTGCATGATCTCATTATTCTTTGCTTGGTTGCTACTTAGAATGCGTTTCATCACTATAGTTCCAAATACTAGAACTCATACCCGTTTTATTCAAAGCATGAAATTGATTAGCATAACAAATAACAAGATGAAGTTGTGTAGTAGTCACCACCATAGCCGAATAGCCGAATCCACTCTTGTCATTTGTATTGTAGGTTTAAACCCTTTTGAGCCTTATTTAGCCTATTTTCTTGTTAACCACATCACCCTTACCTAGCCTAGAATAGGACTTTCCATACCCTTGTTCTTGAAGTATAGTGGAGCATAACTTAGAAGGAATTCCTTTTGAGTGACATTTGTGCAGGAAACAAGTGTGGGGGAAGGGATTTTGTGAGTGTGTGTGTGCCAAAGTCTTAAAAGGGGCACGGGAAAAAGAAAAAAAAAAGGAAAAAAAAAGAAAACGAAAGAAAAAGAAAAAAATCGAGAAGAAAAAGAAGAAAAGAAAGAAAAAGAGTGAAAATAAGTGAGAATGAACTCACAAGTGATGATTGTTGAAGAAAGGGTCCAAAAAGTTGAATATGACCCTAAGTTTTGTCTGACTTCCCGTTGGGTGTTCGAAGTTGAATTTTGCGTTCTAAAGGGAATTCTAAGTGCCTAATTCAATACTTTGCTCACTATTGCTTTAAGAATGTTTGTTTATCCTTTACCTTTCGTTGTTAGCCAATACCCTAGCCCCGTTACAACCCTTTGACTTCTATCTTGATTGTTATGTGTTTCAATATGTGGAGTTTAGAATTGGTTTGAGCATATGGTATCCCTGGTTCTCGCGTCTAAGTAGTAGCATTCCATTCATGAGATCATATACATGTCATTGACATAATTCCAGAAAATGCTTTCCTTGTTATAACATATGTGAGTGTCGTCTACATGTTTACATCAATCTCCTCACATATACCTAGTGTAGGGAGTGTAGTTAGAAAATCTGTGTGAAAATTGAGAGTACATCTAGTAAGGAATTGAGAGAATTCTCTAAGGCATGTTACTGCATTCACAATGTTGTTTTAATTGATTAAATGCGAGCTAGTGAATTGTGACTATGATTAAGTATGCTCGAGGGTAAGGATTGCTTAAATCTATGTGAGTGGTGATCTTTGACATGTCATGTTTCATTGGAAATCCCTGAGACGAACGTTGGAAGGTTTAGAGTTATGTTTTGTTTCTTTTGTTTATTTGTTTTGCTCGAGGACTAGCAAAAGATAAGTGTGGGGGAATTTGATAGGAGCATAATTAGGCGACTTAACTAGCTTATTCTTGTGCATTTATGCTATTATTTCTTAGTTAATGTTGCATTACAACTCAATTTCGTGTGTTTGTAGGTCCTATGGGGTAAAGTATCAAGAAAGGGCATTTTGGCGCATTTTGAAGCGATTTTGGACACTATGTGGATAGCTTACATATGGGCCAACATGGATGGACGAATTTGGACTACATGAGGCTAGAAATGTGATAAGAAGAGGAAGGAATAAGCTTGGGACAAAGTGGATAAGGTAGGAGCTCAAAAGAGGAAACATTATCCAAAACCTTATCTAACCTTATCCAACATTATCCAAAACATTATCCAAACCTTATCTCATCTTATCCTATCCAAACCTTATCATGTCTTAATCCTAATTGCAAGGGGACCTAAATGGATAATTCTAGAACCTATTTCTAGAAGAATCCTAGTCTAGAAGGCCCAAATCTGCCACAAAACCTATTCTTTCTAGAAGCCCTAGAAAAGTGGCGCCCAAAACCTATGCTAGAAGGCTTTGCCTTGCCTTGCAAGCCAAGCAAACCTCTCCCCTAAATCAGCCGCACCTTCCTAGGCCCAATGCCTTTGGGATTCTGATTTCTAAGGCCTAATCCTTGTGTATTTGGGTTTACAAATCCTTTTATAAAACTATGTGGGCCAAAACCCTCTCCTAAGTGGATTTAACTTGCTTGTGCCAAACCCTAGGGCCCTAATCCATAAAATCTGTTAAGTCCAACCCTAATCTACTTAACCCTAGGACTATATAAACATAAATTCAGCCAAAAATTCGGACCACCCCCTTATGCTATTCAGAAACCCTTGTGCAGCACCTCCATTCTCCATTCTAAGCCTCCATACACCTCCCTACACATCCATACATCTTTGCCGCACCCTTCCCCACCATAATCAACCATCCTCCATCCCTCTAAGCAAGGAAACATCATCCAAAACCACCAATTCCAGCACCTACACTTTGTGCCGCAGCAAGGAGGAGGAAGAGGAGCCAATCTGTGCATCGAATCCATCTTGGAATTGCTGAGCATTTAGGTGTAATCTTTCTTATGATTTCAATGTTTAAATTCAATACTTTTTGTTGTGCAAGCATGAGGAACTAATCCCCCCTTTGGCTAGGGGGAATTTCGAAACCATGGTTATATTTGCATGATGATTTGATTACTTTCAGTTGTGATTTCATGAATGATGAATTCAATTTGCTTATCTATTTTAATTAAAACTTGCTTATGTATATGAATTGATAGTGCACGCTTGATTTGCATGCATAAACATGATGCTAGGGTATGAGGGAACTTCACCTAATCGTTGGAAACTTATATTCATGAGTAGTTAAGATTGTTGGTCACAATTATGATAAGTGAATTCTTGGCATGAGTATCATGCGCTTTCATAGTTACGAATGCCTCGTCAACACCTATGATTTCCATAGAATCTAATGATCTTTGATTGTCTTTCTTTTATGCGCTTTCATATAGAAAACTTTTAAGGAATAATTTGATTGCAATGCGCCAATTCCATTCAATTCAATGACCTAAGGGAAATCTGAGAGTTAATTTAAGCGTACCTAATTAACTTGGGGTGTTGAGGTTCATGAATTCATTGATTAAGCAACTGGAAATTGTATTATGTGCAAGTATGCCATGTGTGGAGAAAAAACCTCCTAGCCATCTCACCATCCACTTAATTTCATCAAATTCGTCCAAATCTGCCTAGTTTAATTTCTTGTTTTGTTTTGTTTATTTTCGTCCAAAACCAAATCCCCATTTATTCTAGAGTGTCTAATTGGTCCAAATATGTTTTAGATTGTGTTTTTAAGAGTTTTGAGTCAAGTTAGAACCAATTTTCGTCCAAGTTTGTGTTTAGGCTCAAAACTGCCCAGATTGTGTTTTTAAGGCAGTTTGAGTGTTTTTAGCCTATTTTGAGTCTTGTGAACGTGTTTGAGTCTTTTTACGTGAGTTTAAGTGTTTTGAAGGTTAATTTAGTTATTTGAGTCAGTTTAGAGTGTTTAGCAAGCCCTCCTAATCCCCGGTGTAAGAACGATCCCTACTTATTTATATGCTACAATTGTCAAAAGAGGGTTAATTTGTGTGTGAAGTTAATTTTCGCATCAGTGAATATCAGGGTCGGGCATGTCAATTTGGTATCAAAGCGTGGTTTGTTCAAAGCATACTTAGGATCTTCTGTCACGGTAGTAATGTATCAGTCATGACATCATTTGGTGGATGTCAGGATTTCCGGATTTGTTGTCTTTCGGCACAGTCGTGCAACCCTCATTCTACGTGAATAGTCACATCCTATTGAAGAATATAGAATTTCGTGTACGATACTTTGCAACATGTGCTCCTTAGGAATTGCAGGCAGAGTCGGATCTACACATGAGTGTTTGGAAATGGAAAGTTTTTAATGGTATAAGTTGGTTAAGACCAACTGGAGAACCGAAACGGTGATGCTACCCTGCAACATGCATTCCTTAAGAATTGCGAGCAGAGTCATATCTACACAAGAGTGTGGTGAAACAGAAAAATCTTAAGTGGTTTGAATTTGGAAGACCTAAATCGGTGATGTCACTCTACGACATACAATCCCTAGGAATGGCTGGCAGAGTCATGTCTAAAAGAAAAATGTTCGAAACATTCGAAGTGTGTGTTGAAGAATGTGAGTAAGTGCTAGGTGTTGCGAAGTTTAGTAAGTGTTAGTTGGTGAGATCGAATCAGTGTCCTTGGACTCGCTCTCGTTGAAGAAATCGTGTGGATTCTTAGAACAATTCTCGGCGATTGTTCTATCGATAACTTTCTTGCTTACTTCAATCACGAAGTCAAGTTCGCTAAATATTGATTGTCAGTTGTACGTCAAATTCTTCAAACGTTGTTTTTGTCCAGAGTAGATACTTTTCTTAGGAGTTTCTTTGGTAGCAGAAGTTATTGTTACCAAAACCAAGGTTGTGACAGTTGGAAATCGAGAATCTTCTCGAGTGTCGTGAATTACAAAATATCATTGGTCTTGTCGATTTCTATAGACAGTTGCCAACGATTCTTCGACCAAAACCCAAACCTTCATCTTTGGCTAGGGAATAAATCAGTTTTGTTCGAGATGTTGTCTCACCCTACCATTGTTTATATACTCCTCAATGACACCAATAAATTTCGAATTTGTCGGTGATGTTTTATTGAAGGTGTCGTTGTACATTGAGGCAGCATATTGGGTGACGCTTTTACTTTTTGACGGTTGGGACCACTTGATGCAAAGCGTCTTATTTCCGACCTAGGGTCTACAGTTATTGTCTAACTTGAAAATTTAAGGACACCCTCACCATGGTAAAACGCGTAAGATCTTTATCAACCTTGCAAAACTTTATAATTAGATTCTTAGTCGAAATGAGCTAAGTCTCTGGCGACAGTGATTGATAGAGCATATAAATGTCTACAACTGTGAGTTGACCCCTTCCAAAATGCATGTTTTTATTATTAGAAATGCATGCATGAAAAGCATGATTTTGTGAATACGTTTTATGAAACATTTATGAGTAAATTAGTTTCACGCTTTATGAATTATCATGCTTTATCGACTTTACGTTCTTTGTGGTATATATGATTGATGACTATATACCTACTTGTGAACGTGGATTTACGATATGATGTTTTAGTACTGAACTACGTTTGAGATATATATATATATATATATATATATATATATATATTATGTTTATGTTTATGTTTATGTACTTATTTAGTAATTATTCGAATGATACTGCCTACGGGTGAATGATATCCCTATATAGCTTTGGTCAGGTAATGTAGGGGCCTACAGGTAAAATGATATCTATATATGGCTTCGGTCGGGTGATGTAGTGGCCTACGAGTCGAATAATACTTATATTGGCTTCGGCCGGGAGATATATGATAGGGCTCGACCGGGCATTTGGTTGGTGCTTACGGGCGGGAGATATATGTTCTGCCTACGAGCATATGTTTTGCCTACGGGTGTATGATGCCAAGAGGCGCGTGATGTAGAACCTTTAGATGAATGAAGAAGTGTTCTATATGCCGTCGAGCGAACGAAATATTATATATACGTATATGTTTTATATATATGCTACTATTTAGCACATTATATACGAGGACATGTTGCAGGAAACATTTCAACAGAAAATGAGGATGGTGAATTGAACCCAAGAAAATCAGTACCAAAAAGGAACGTTTATTTCTCCAATTAGCAGCAGACGTAATATTATTATTATTAACCGCGAAGCCTGGATTTAAAAAAAGGTAGTAAATTGTTTTCCTGACCAATTCTAGTATTTTCCTTCAATTTTTACTCTTAAAAAACATGAAGGAGAAGAAAGTGAAGGTTTTAACTTTTGGAAGAACAAAACTGCAGAGCTCATGACTTTTGTTCAGATATGCTTTCCAGCCAGAAGAGAACCCAACCATTTCAATTTTATTCTAAAAATAAATAATAAAAAATAGGCAAAAATTATAAAACTCAAGTAAAAACCAACATATTTAAAATAAAATAAAATAAAAAAAATAATCATTTACTCACATCATTTCCTGAACAAAGAAATGTCCCCAGACTAATATTTTACCACACCCTTTGCCTGCATCAAAATTTTCAGAAACATCAAAACCATAAAAGAAGTTGAAGCAACACAGAAATAAATAATAAAAAAAATTATAGGATTTAAGTTGGTAGCAATAAAATGACAGAAAGGATAGAAGAGAGAGCTTTTAGAGAGAGAGAGAGCGCGCCTTGTCCTTAGTTCAAAATCAACACACTATGTAAATAGATACACAAAACAGCATAACAAATAAACAATCTTCAGAAAACACATGAAAAACTACAATTTCATTTTTTGAAATCCTTATAAAAAATAAAAAAAACTAAAAACTGGGTTTAATTCAATCGAGTTGAATTATAATATTTTCAAATGTTTAAATTATTTAAGCACCACCCTCTCCACTCTACTCTCTCTCTCTTACTGTTTCTCACTCTTACCTAAATTCTCAATGGTGTCTTCTTCTCTGTTCTGCTGAATTATTTTTTAAAAAATTATATATTTAATTTTAAAAAAATTACAGGGTGTAGTGTAACTTGTCGTTACAGAAATTTGCCGAAATTTATGGAAAATGAGCCTGGATTTTCGAAACAGCATCCACATGAAATCCCAAAATTGTCCACCGGTACATATTCAGTTAATTTTTTTAATTTTGCTTCCTCAGCA